>NC_086123.1:16309166-17550000 GCF_963921235.1 Mobula hypostoma
TAGTTAGTGGAGGAACGTGTGCACACAGCCGCATGGGATGTTTCACTTCAAACTCATATACATACTAAGCAGTGGGAACAATATTCTATGGACAGAGATAAGTAAGCCCTTAGTTAATGGATCAAAGCTCTTCAGAAACTTTAAGTGGGCAGTTAACAGTAAGAGGAAACTTCATGGATATCACAGTCCTCAGTGATTGTGGAAGTCAGCACAGAAATGTGCAAGTTGGGACTGAAATACCCACAGTAACTTTCAGCAAACACAGTAAGTGAAACGGTAAACTGCTCATTCTTTTCCATGGACACTGCCTGGCCTGCTGAGTTCCTCCAGCGTTATATGTGTGTGTGTGTCTTTGGATTTCCAGTGTCTGCACAATTTCTCTTGTTTGAAATGGTTGTGTTTCTGAACCAGCAAATAAGGGTCTGGGCTGGTGATCTTGAGAGACACTTCACATCCCATCACAGCAGCTGGGCAATTAAATTTGGTTAATTAAATAAATTCTGAAATTTGGAAGTGCACATTGAGGCTGGTGACTGCAATTCTTCTGGAATTTTGCAAGACTGTTCCACAGGGAAAGAAGTTATAGCTCGGTAATTTCTCTGTACCATATTTCTGGTGTTTGAAAAACCATAAAATTATTTTAAAAATCATTAGTAGACAGTGGCAAAAGTAATGCCTACAGGCTCCTTCACATAACACCACATTCTTCCAGCAATAATGGGTGTTAGGAGGTTGAACTTCCCACAATAGTAGCCCTGTGGGAAATGGGATCCCAGTGTAAATCAGATTGATTGTGGCTTATGAGTTCTGCAGTAAATGGCTTATGACTGCAGCAGAGTTCTGCCTAATCCTTTGGCTGTATCATGGCCTGGTGTGTTTGCACTTTGAACAGAAAATACCACAAAAGGTAGTGGATTCTGCCCAGTACGTCACGGGTAAATCCCTCCCAACCATTGAGCACATCTACATGAATCACTCTTGTAGGAAAGCGGCATACATCATCAAAGATCCTCACCACCCAGGCCATGCTCTTTTCTCGCTGCTGCCATCAGGTAGAAGCTACAAGAGCCTCAGGACTCTCACCTCCAGGTTCAGGAATAGTTACTACCCCCTCAACCATCAGGCCCTTGAACAAAAGGGGATAACTACACTCACTTGCCCACGTATTGAGATGTTCCCACAACCAATGATCTCATTTTAAGGACTCTTTATCTTGTTATTTCATGTTCTCGTTATTTATTGGTATTTTATTTATATTTGCATTTGAACAGTTTGTGGTCTTCTGCACTCTACTTGATCTTTTATTGGTTATAGTTACTGTTCTATAGATTTGCTGAGTATGCCCACAAGAAAATGAATCTCAGGGCTATGTATGGTGACATAAATGTACTTTGATAATAAAATTTACTTTGCACTTTAATACTCATTTTGAGCCTTCAGTGTTACTAAAAGATTTTTTCCTCCGTCTGACAGCATCCGTCAAAATTCAGACCAATATACAATAAAACCTTTTCGTACAAGGTTCTTTCAGAACATGCAAATCATTACTAATACATGGTAAACAACAGGAATTCTGCAGATGCTGGAAATTCAAGCAACATACATCAAAGTTGCTGGTGAACGCAGCAGGCCAGGCAGCATCTATAGGAAGAGGCGCAGTCGACGTTTCAGGCCGAGACCCTTCGTCAGGACTAACTGAAGGAAGAGTGAGTAAGGGATTTGAAAGCTGGAGGGGGAGGGGGAGATGCAAAATGATAGGAGAAGACAGGAGGGGGAGGGATGGAGCCGAGAGCTGGACAGGTGATAGGCAGAAGGGGATACGAGAGGATCATGGGACAGGAGGTCCGGGAAGAAAGACGGGGGGGGGGGTGACCCAGAGGATGGGCAAGAGGTATATTCAGAGGGACAGAGGGAGAAAAAGGAGAGTGAGAGAAAGAATGTGTGCATTAAAAAGAGTAACAGATGGGGTACGAGGGGGAGGTGGGGCCTAGCGGAAGTTAGAGAAGTCAATGTTCATGCCATCAGGTTGGAGGCTACCCAGACGGAATATAAGGTGTTGTTCCTCCAACCTGAGTGTGGCTTCATCTTTACAGTAGAGGAGGCCGTGGATAGACATGTCAGAATGGGAATGGGATGTGGAATTAAAATGTGTGGCCACTGGGAGATCCTGCTTTCTCTGGCGGACAGAGCGTAGATGTTCAGCAAAGCGGTCTCCCAGTCTGCGTCGGGTCTCACCAATATATAAAAGGCCACATCGGGAGCACCGGACGCAGTATATCACCCCAGTCGACTCACAGGTGAAGTGATGCCTCACCTGGAAGGACTGTTTGGGGCCCTGAATGGTGGTAAGGGAGGAAGTGTAAGGGCATGTGTAGCACTTGTTCCGCTTACACGGATAAGTGCCAGCAGGGAGATCAGTGGGGAGGGATGGGGGGGCGAATGGACAAGGGAGTTGTGTAGGGAGTGATCCCTGCGGAATGCAGAGAGAGGCGGGGAGGGAAAGATATGCTTAGTGGTGGGATCCCGTTGGAGGTGGCGGAAGTTACGGAGAATAATATGTTGGACCCGGAGGCTGGTGGGGTGGTAGGTGAGGACCAGGGGAACCCTATTCCTAGTGGGGTGGTGGGAGGATGGAGTGAGAGCAGATGTACGTGAAATGGGGGAGATGCGTTTAAGAGCAGAGTTGATAGTGGAGGAAGGGAAGCCCCTTTCTTTAAAAAATGAAGACATCTCCCTCGTCCTAGAATGAAAAGCCTCATCCTGAGAGCAGATGCGGCGGAGACGGAGGAATTGCGAGAAGGGGATGGCGTTTTTGCAAGAGACAGGGTGAGAAGAGGAATAGTCCAGATAGTTGTGAGAGTCAGTAGGCTTATAGTAGACATCAGTGGATAAGCTGTCTCCAGAGACAGAGACAGAAAGATCTAGAAAGGGGAGGGAGGTGTCAGAAATGGACCAGGTAAACTTGAGGGCAGGGTGAAAGTTGGAGGCAAAGTTAATAAAGTCAACGAGTTCTGCATGCGTGCAGGAAGCAGCGCCAATGCAGTCGTCGATGTAGCGAAGGAAAAGTGGGGGACAGATACCAGAATAGGCACGGAACATAGATTGTTCCACAAACCCAACAAAAAGGCAGGCATAGCTAGGACCCATACGGGTGCCCATAGCTACACCTTTAGTTTGGAGGAAATGGGAGGAGCAAAAGGAGAAATTATTAAGAGTAAGGACTAATTCTGCTAGACGGAGCAGAGTGGTGGTAGAGGGGAACTGATTAGGTCTGGAATCCAAAAAGAAACGTAGAGCTTTGAGACCTTCCTGATGGGGGATGGAAGTATATAGGGACTGGACATCCAAGGTGAAAATAAAGCGGTGGGGGCCAGGGAACTTATATTCCGTCTGGGTAGCCTCCAACTTGATGGCATGAACATTGACTTCTCTAACTTCCGCTAGGCCCCACCTCCCCCTCGTACGCCATCTGTTACTCTTTTTAATGCACACATTCTTTCTCTCACTCTCCTTTTTCTCCCTCTGTCCCTCTGAATATACCTCTTGCCCATCCTCTGGGTCACCCCCCCCCGTCTTTCTTCCCGGACCTCCTGTCCCATGATCCTCTCGTATCCCCTTCTGCCTATCACCTGTCCAGCTCTCGGCTCCATCCCTCCCCCTCCTGTCTTCTCCTATCATTTTGCATCTCCCCCTCCCCCTCCAGCTTTCAAATCCCTTACTCACTCTTCCTTCAGTTAGTCCTGACGAAGGGTCTCGACTAATACATGGTATTAGCCGACATGGAAATGTGCGTCAATTCGTTAAGCCATGGTTAATGTGCTCTTTGTCAGTACATCACAGATAATTTGGACATTGCAGAGATGCATTTCCAGGCCATGTTATCTGCTCAAATCCCTAGTGATAGAGTTGTTCTTGAAAGTCCACGAAGATGATTTAATCAGCCACCCGCTTCAAGGCTGGGCAACACCAGTGGTGCCTGCTTTTGTGGATTGGAAATTTATAGTCCCAACCTCGGAAGGCAGCCTTCAGGTAATTTGATTTATGGAATTTATCATACAGTTGCTGATTCTAGTGGATACAGCAAAGGCTCTGGGATTCAGCAATATTCCAGCTCTGGGTCTTTTGCCCCAAAGCTGATTGACTCAAATATATTTAAAACACTTGTATCGACCCAGTGGAGGGGAAAATTGTCCACAGAAGAGGGCAAATCTAATTTGGACAATGAATTCTCTAATCAGTCAATTCTTAGTCAGTAGCTAGAGATGGAAGGTACCTCAAAGGTTCAGTTAAACAACAGATACGCTGCTTAGCTATGCTCATTTCAGTACTGTCGGGATCATTTAGACTCATTTCTTACTACAGCTTTTGTTTGAGCTGAAGAAGTGGGAATGTCTGCCACTGACATTACCATGCGGTGTTGAAGAACTTGATGAAAGCCAAGTCAATGAGGATTAGAGGAGAAAACGCTCCATTCCTGGAGTCTTCAAATGTTCCTTTTTTTCTCTAGTGGCAGTAGGAGGTGGGGAATTCATTACCCTCTCAAAAGGGGTGGCACGGTAGCGTAGTGGTTAGCACAACACTTCCCAGTACCGGCGACCTGGGTTCAATTCCCGCCGCTGCCTGTAAGGAGTTTGTACGTTTTCCCCCAGGTGCTCTGGTTTCCTGTCACAGCCCAGGGGCATACCAGTTGGTAGGTTAATTGGTCATTGTAAATTGTCCCGTGTTTCAACTAGGATTAAATCAGGTGTTGCTGGGCGCTGTGTCTTGACCTATTCTGTGCTGTATCTCAATAAATAAATAGAACTAAAACTTGCCAGCAGGTAATCAAGAGACATCCCTTGTTCTAGGACCTGAATGATGGACAATGAATCCATATGCATCCGCTAATGTGATGCCAGGTTGACAATCTTCAAAACAGAGACTGGTCCGTCAGTAAGTGCCTCTGTTTACATCTTAGGTTCCATGAGCTGTAGCTCAGCTTGTGAGATGTGAATCCGTATAGTAACATGGACATTGTAACAATCAGCAAAGATACTGATACTATCCATGAGGCAATTGGTATCCCACCGAGTGTAAAATAAAACCTACTGCTGTGCTTCTTCTCGGAGAAAAAAAGAAGGAAAGGGAACAAAACAAAGTACCTTCTGTGCTTATTTGTTTTAATGCTCATTCTAATACAGGCTACACCAATGATCAGTCAAATTTAAGAGTAATTATTACTTTAATCATCATACACACAGCTTTTCCATTGTTCAGCTAATGGATCTGCCTCATGAATTGCAATTATTTTTGACTTTGAGTCCTCCACTTAATCATTAAGCATATTTGCAAGGTGACTGGTGTGTTCCTCAGGAGGGTAAAGACTGAAATAGCAATAATTAGCACAATGAACTTTACCAATTCTGCTAAAATTTCCCGAGAACTTTAGTAATTACAATTACAATGAAAATGAGTGAAACCCTACACTTTTCTCAGTGTCTCTCACCTGACTATAAATTCACTGAACCTCACTAACCCCAACATCATTAAACTGATTAAATGACTAACTTGGCTCAGGTCCAAGTTTGGAATTTCCGGGTTAAAACTCTATATTTCTTCATGGCTGCTCCTTTAAGGTGTTCTTTCAAACCTGTCTCTGCCTGCTTTTCTGATCTTTTTGCCCACCGTTCTATTACCCCCCTAACGTAACTTTGTGCCGTATTTTATTTAGCAATAACTCCTGTGAAATGTGTAATAAATATATACATCCTTGAAGTCATTTGGTTGTTATTTAGTCATTCATTGCCTGGTGTGTTTGTACAGTACAGCTCTGGTCATTGGTTTGATGGACAGGCGAACCCTGTTTACAATTGGCTGTTTTATTATTCCGTGTGTGTGTGTGCAAGACTGCACTTCTCGTTGCTGGTGTCGGGAAATCAGACAGAAATCCAATAACCGCATATGCATTTCATTAAACTGCCTGAAAACACATTGTTTACATAACTTCCAATGAACAAATACTGCCCATTTGTAATTCTAATAGACTACCAAATTTTGGAATTTCACAGTGTGTTTGATATTGGGTCAGATTATTCTCTGGGCAGAGGACAAATGCAGACATCCCAACCTGCAAAAACTCATTTCACGGAGGTAGCACCATCAATTTGCGGGAGACTTCCGGGAGAGGTGGGATGTCTGCAATAGAGTAGCTCCTTAGCAGCTGGCCGGCTAGCTTAAATAACGTTAGCTTTGCTAACGAACGAATGACACCTGTTAAACTCACCTCAACATGTCTTTTACAGTCTTAACCCCCCCATGGGCAATAGAAAAGTCCCTGTTGCTAACAGTGCAACGAGCAACACTGTCATTAGGCAGGGGTACACTTTAGTGTAGTCTGGGGTGATGTATGTTTTATATTTTCTTTTTTTGGAACACTCTGCCATGGCGTGCTCTCGCTTTCTCTCTCTCTCGTGGTCGCTCTTGCGCTCTCTCTTGCTTTCTCTCTCTCGCTCGCTCGCTCTCAAAAAATTGATTTCCGTGATATTGTATATAAATTGCGGGCATCAGTGAGCCACTATTAATAGGCGGGAGACTCCCAGAACTTCCAGGAGAGGTGGGATGTCTGCAAATGTCCTGATCTGAGACACCAGATCATGTCCAGCCCTGCATGTGCACCCAGTAAGCATAGTCAGCACTCCCAAACAGGGATAATGTGTCAATTTTACGGGGCTACTTGGCGTGGATTACAACAGACCTGTTCTGCCACCAATGTATCTCTTAATTCAAGAGTTAAGTGGTGTGTTTTCATTTAATCTTATTTTTTATTCCCTTTCTGACATGTAAGTGCACTTTGTTTCTTCTTTTTTAATTTAATTCCCTTTAATTTGCTGTTAAGACATCTCTGAACTTCAGAGATTTTTCAAAGTATTCCAAAGACTTTGGACAGCAAAACCAGTCAAAACCCCATCAAGTATGATCGTGAATAAGACTGGATGCAGCAGCCCAGAAATGTAAGTGTGGGAGCAAAATATGTAGCAAGTCTGTTTGGCAGGCTGAATCAATGACCATCCAGTCTTATAATTTGGAAACTTGAAAGTCATATTCTTTAACTCTACTGCCCACCTTCACATTCCTAATAGGTACTGTAGTCGCTGAGATTATGTATGGTTGATAACAGTCTATTAAGTATTATTGGCTCATTACATGTGCAAAATGGGCCAAACCACAATCGTGTAAACCAGTATGATTAGATATTTGCCTCCTGATATGAAGAGAATGCCTCCTGATGCAAAACTTTTTCATTAAAAGCTTTACTTACTTAGTGGACTCATCTACTGTATTTCATTCAATGAAGAGTTTGTGTGCAATCAATTAAGAAATTATTAATCAGATGAAGAAAATAGCAATAAGTAATCAACGGTAGAGTAGTGGTTTATTGTGCAATTAATTTGAAGATATTTAGATTAGATTATGAAGACACGTAGTCCTCTTTTATTGTCATTTAGTAATGCATGCATTAAGAAATGATACAATATTTCCTCCGGTCTGATATCACAAAACACAGGACAGACCAAGACTGAAAAATCTGACAAAACCACATAATTGTAACATACAGTTACAACAGTGCAACAATACCATAACTTGATGAAGAAGTCCATGAGCACAGTAAAGTTCAAAGTCTCTCAAATGTCCCACATCTCACGCAGACGGGAGAAGGAAGAAAAACTCTCTTTGCCATGCCGACCACAGTCCGACTCTGAGTCATCCGAAAACTTCGAGCTCTGATCAGCTCTCCGACACCGAGTACTGAGCGCCATCTCTGTCTGAATGATTTGACCTCCTTGTCGGTCACCAAAAGCAGGCAAGGCCGGGGATTTTGAGGCCTACCCTCCGAAAGATTCCCGACCACGCAGTAACGATAGCAGCGAACGAGCGTTTCAGAAATTTCTCTAGATGTTCCTCTGTGCTTTCACGTCCATTCTCCATCAAATCAGAATTGTCCACGGCCCCTATTTAACAGATGCGACATCATTTTTCACCGGAGGACTGCGCACAAACAGGCACGCCGCCATCTTCTCCTCCCGCTAGAGGTTTCTTCTAGGATCTGGTCACCGATGAAATAGACAGAAGTCTCAGTGCTGATAGTGAACTCCAGTTTTTTAAAATTTGCATTGAAGAACATAATTCATCCATGTAAGAGTTACCATATCTTACATTCACTATGAGGACCATATTTATCATTCCTTCCAAATTGGAATCAGGTTTAATATCATTGGCATATGTCATGAAATTTGTTAACTTTGCAGCAACAGTACAATACAGGATAAGTATAGAAAATAAACCAAATTACAGTAAGTAAATATATGTAGATTAAATAGTTAAATTAAATTAGTGCAAAAACAGAAATAATAAAGTAGTGAGGTAGTTTTCATGGATTCAATGACCATTTAGAAATCGGATAGTGGTGGGAAGAAACTGTTCATGAATCGCTGAGTGTGTGCCTCCTTCTTGATAGTAGCAATGAGAAGAGGGCATGTCCTGGGTGGTGGGGATCCCTAACGATGGACACTGCCTTTCAGAGGCACCATTTCTTGAAGATGTCTTGGAGACTATGGTAGCTAGTGTCCATGATGGAAGTGTCTAATTTTACAACTCTGCGGCTTACTTCAATCCTGTGCAGTGGCCCCTCCCACCCCATACCAGATGGTGATGCAGCCAGTCAGACTGCTCTCCACAGAACATCTGTAGAGGTTTTTGAGTGTTTTAGGTGACAAACCAAATCTCCTCAAACTCCTAATGAAATATAGCCCCTTCCTTGGCTTCTTCTTTATAGCTGCATCGATATGTTGGGACCAGGTTAGGTCTTCAGAGATATTGACACCCAGGTACTTGAAATTGCTCACTCTCTCCACTTCTGATCCCTCCACGAGGACTCATTTGTGTGCCCTCAACCTACGCTTTCTGAAGTCCACAATCAGTTCTCTGGTCTTACTGACGTTGAGTGCAAGGTTGTTGGTGTGACATCACTCAGACTTAATCATTTCCATCATGCATAGCGATGAGATCTTGAGGTTCATGTTATGAATTTAAAAGGTCAAAAACATAGTGGACAAGAAAAATCCATTTGCCCTTCCAGTACTTCTAACTGCAGAAGTCAAAATGGTTGTTGTGATGCATCTAGTTTGGCAGTGTTGTTGGTAGTGCTTATCGACCTCACTTTCAGCTTCCACTGCTTGCTAGCATTCTTGCAAAAAGGAGAGAGCCATGTAAGTCTCTCCCTGCTTTGTGGCTTTTAATTGGTTTAAATTTGAGCTTTAATAATTTTTTAATATTTTATCAAATTTTTGAATGCCTCTGAATGTCAGGACCATTCAGATTAATTCAAAAAGACCCAGCACACACCCTGGGGTGTGACACCGTACATCCATCACAGGGGTTTTCAGAGTAACACGCACAATATTCTGGAGAAACTCACCAGGTCAGGCAACAGCTATGGAAAGGATTGTTGTTTTTGGCTGAGACGCTTCATCAGGATTGGAAAGGAAGGGTTAGGCAACTGTGATTCTCAGCTGTTTCATGGCTGCACCATTCTCCAGCAACAGTTCCACATGGATGATTCTGAAACCATCTGCATTCATCTCTCGTTCCAAATATGAATCAGGTGAGCGCTTTGGTAATATGCACCTCAGCAATGTGAGGCATACTCAGCAAAATCTTGACCCAAAAACCAGCTGCTTAACTCAACTGTCATTTCTTTTTTTTCAAGTTGAGATATTGACATACAACAGGGAATCGCCCAGCAACCCCCCCCCCCACCCCAGTTTAATCCTAGCCTAATCACGGGACAATTTGCAATGACCAATTAACTTGCCATCTGGTAGGTCTTTGAACTGTGGGAGGAAACCGGAGCATCTGGAGGAAACCTACACAGTCACAGGGAGAGCTTACAGGCAGCGACGGGAATTGAACCCAGTTCACTGGTATTGTAAAGCGTTGTACCAACCACTGCGCAATCCTGGGCAAGTGTGGCATCATGTGCATCCCATGTGCAAATTGTACCTCCGTGTACATTTGGGCACTGGACACACAATGATGGCATGAAGGCTGGTGTCCACATTCAGGTATTAATTCCACGTTGGGAAATGGCTTGGCTGGAAAGCCTGCTCCTGTGCATTACAGCATGTGTCCACTGATGTCAAATGTCAAGGCAAGGTCAAGTTTATTGTCAATTACACAAGTGCATGTATGCACAGGTGCAATATAAAACAGATTTGCATCAGAGACACATAACGTCATATAAGCAGCATTCACAAGGAAAACATAAATTGGACACAATTTTACAAAAAGGAACACAATTAATACAAAAAAAGTCCATTTTGCAAAGTGATCAAAGTTTTGCTGAACTGTAGGGATGTTTGTCCATGGCATAGAATATTCAGGAACGTTCTCGATGTCTCCATGCTCTCGCCTCTCCACAACCATTCCTGGCCCCAGACACATGCTGACAATGGAGATCTAAGTTGCCTGTTTGCATTTCTGCACTATTGTAATAAACAATGACATTATCAGCTTTATTGCTGCTGTATTGCATACTTGCATTGTTTCCATTTTTGAAAATTCTAATTCAAATTCAAGCTTAATTATCATTCAACCATACATGAATACAGCCAAACAAAACAGCGTTCCTGTGGGGCCAAGGTGCAAAACACACAGCATGTTTAAAATAGCGAGCAAAGAATATAGTTGCGCAAAAAAAACACATATATTGTCCAAGACCCTGAGTGACATGTCCCGCAAATTAATTGTACATATTACTGGTGGTGCACAGCCACTACAATCCAGACTGACATTCCACTGATCGAACACTGGAGGGCAGCACTGACAGGAGAGGCCAGCTGCCAACCGAGCAAAGACAACATGCGACACCGCCTCCGGTGTTTCTCTCCTGGACTGCAGCAGCAGGCAAGCCCGCAGCTTGAGGCCTGATCCTTACTGCAGCCAAGGCCACCCAGCTCCCATGCTGCCTGCCGTGCTACCAAAGAAGGGAATCAGGCCTGCGGCATCTAGCATTATCAACATCCAACAGGGTCTTGTGATCACAAGAGAAACGTCTAAGGCGATCACCCATGGTTACATGGCATGCCACCTTCATGCACCATCTCCAACCCCTTCAAATGGTAGGTAGCAACACAGTCTACACCCAGACCAACTCCTCCAAACACAATCCGATTCTTCCGACACTCCGGCCGGCTCCAGTTTTGACACGGAAAATAAAGCACATGATACATAGCGCATTAATCACATTGGAAAACCAGAATGGAAACAGGTCATCCTTGATCCCAAGAGGTTGCCTAAGCAAAAGGAGACGGCATTGGAAGATTGCTTCCCCATAGCCCTGTTTCAAACTGCTTGGCACTTCAAGCAGCATCAAGATGAAAGTTTTAAAGCAGAACATCTCAAACAGCTTTTCAATCTCATTCTTATCCATTTCTATTCTACTGTTGTATGTCTTTTGTTTATCTTTTTAACCTTTCTTTCCTGAATTCTAAATTATTTGTCCAAGGACAATGATTTTCTCCACTTCTACTTCTGACATGCAATTTATAACTCTTTCTGAACTTAACAGAAATTCTGCATTATCAAGTCATGCGTCAACAATACTCGAACTGAATTCGGCTCCAGAGACTATAAGGCTACAGAAGAATAGAATCACCTCCCTTTATTTGTTGCCTTTCATAGTCTCAGAACAAGTACTTTTCAGTGAGGTAGGGAGCGTGGGACTGCAGCCAATTTACAGAAGGAAGAGCTGAGACCTCTATTGTTTGTGA
Organism: Mobula hypostoma; assembly: GCF_963921235.1. Taxonomy (NCBI): domain Eukaryota; kingdom Metazoa; phylum Chordata; class Chondrichthyes; order Myliobatiformes; family Myliobatidae; genus Mobula; species Mobula hypostoma. The sequence continues at coordinate 16,320,974 of NC_086123.1, forward strand.
TGGATCTTCTTGGATGAAAATGTAAGTGGCCTGATTACTAAGTTTGCGGATATCACAAAAATTGACAGAGTTGTGCATCGCAAGTTTTGCTAGGTCTTATATCAAATAACTAAAAGGCACAGAGTAGGTCTGTTCAAAAGCATGCTTTTTACTTGCAAGGTGAATTTCACCTCCACTTCACACAATGGCAGCCAGATTGCTTCTGTTTTACAGCTTACAAAGTTCACTTTTATACAAGTTTTCAAGCTATTCTTTGGTTATTATCTGGCCTGGGTGTCTACTCCTCCACTTAGCATCTGCAGGCTTGCTTCACTTTTATTCTAGGCAACAGCCGCTGTGGCTATCTGAGTGCATCAAGTGCCCATTGATTAATCCCATTCTATCCTCCCAACTTCTCCATCAACTCCATCCAGATTCTACCAGCTCACTGACACAAGAGGCAATTTACAGTGGCCATTCTACCTACCAATCCACGTGAAAATGGGAGGAATCTGGAGCCCTTGTAGGAATCCCAGGCAGCATAGGGAGAATATGCAGTCTCCTTGCAGATAGCCCTGAAGGCCAGGATTGAACTTGGATCTTTGACACTGGAGAACAGTGGCTGTGTGAGTTGCCCCTTTGTGTGCAGCGATAACCGTGGTCAAATGTATTTACCGACTTCTTCCACCTAAAGAAATCCTAAAACAGCTACAGACCCTGAAACTATTTGCAGAGGCTCCTCTTTGAAATGGAAAAACTTATTACATCACATGATGAGCTCTTCAGTTCCAACTCGTATATTTCAGGAAATTTATTGTTCGATTCACCCTGAGAGGTCATGCAATTGCACGAGCTTGGCTGAGATGAAAGAAGCTGACCTTTTCTACCGGACCAGAGAGCCAGAGGCCTGGAAAGGTTAATTGGTTTGTGGGTATGCTATAGTGGAGGAATGTGAATTGTATTTTGTGTCACATTGTCAAGTTTCTGTACAGTGAGATAGCAGCAGGTGGTATAATAACGATGCTTCACTAAGAGGAATGAATTAACTTAATTTCAATGGTACAACTGATTGTAGTCGGTACAAAATTCCAATTAAGAATCTTCTGCCCAAGAAAATATTATCTAAAAATGCAGTTTTTGCTGCAACTGAGGTTTTATATTATTTTCACATTTTTCAAACATAAATGATGCCATTCAGCCCTCTGAATGTATGCCCGTTTTTGGGACAATCCCAATACATCCATTCCCCCATTTGTTTCCCTGTAACCTATCCTATCTCACATGGTCACCAATTTCCCATTTAAGAGGCATTTAGATAGGCACCTGAAAATGCAGGTGATAAAGGGATTTGTATCAGGTGCAGGTGGGATACTTTGACGTCATAGTTGACATTCATGTTGACAGCTCCAATGCAGTGCTGTTCTATGTTCTCTTAATTCTCCTACCATTAACCTAGACCAGAGTAACTTATATTGGCCAATCACCTTCCAAATTCCATGTCTTTGGGGCTTGGGAGCATCCAGGTTAAGGTGGAAGAAGTTGGCGCATGCGTTTGTACATACTAAGGGACAACTAATAGAACCACTGATCTATAATGCTGGAAATCTGGCCACTGTAAATTGCCTCTTGTAAAAGTGAGTTGGTAGGTCCTGGGTGGAGTTGGATACATTATAGTTACCAGGAGGATGTGTAGACTAAATACGGGTATCAGTGGAGATCAAAATTGAACCAAGGTGGCTGGAACTATGAAGGTCTGGCATTATCTACTGCATCTCTGTGTGGCCCCATCTTATTAATTCGACTTTTCGATCTCAGTTCCAATGATTTCTTTCATCGTATAGCAACAAGTTATGGGCCATTCATTCCCCTCACTACTGTCATGGCTGATCTTTAACTCCATTCTGTTTCCTGTCCTTGACTACAGAGCCCTTTGTACACTTAAGTTTTTCAATTGGTTTTAGAGAATAGATTTTTTTTCTATGAAGTGAGAAACGCCCAGCTAAAGGAGAGTTGATGGGCATGTGACAGATAACAGGCTGCAAGGAAACAAGTGGGCGATGATGATTTTTTTGTACCTCTATAGGGTCACACCTCAACTTTAGATGCTCTAAGGGGAAAAAAAAAATCCCAACCTGTCAAGTCTCTATATAACTCAAGCTCTCCATTTCAGTAAAATCCCTGTGAATCTTTTGTATACCCTTTCCAGCTTAATAGCATCCTTCTTATAGCTCAGCACAGTCTCACCAACGTCTTGTACTGTTGTTGCATGACATCCCAGATCCTGTACTCAATGCCCTGCCTGGTGTAAGCACAAAGAGCTGAATAACCTCATCTGTCGTTTGACAGATATGAAAGTAATGAGATCACATTTATCACTGAAAGCTGTTCGTCTTATATTTTCTTGGATGAAGGGATTCTAAGTTGGACTCCTGTCCTACAGCTTGAAAACTGTGCCCCTCGGGACCTAACTTCACCACCTGGAGCAGATCTTCAGATCTTGCACATGGTTTTACCAAGTCCTGGATCCTTGGCAGCAATGCTTGGTTACACCACCATGTGTGCCTCTGGACACAGTGCATCGAGTGCCAGTGTTTCAATGTCTGTGAGATTAAGTGATGAGGTGTTCTTTTCATTGACTCATTCTCCCTTATGTTCTGCTAATCCTTACTGCAAATTGCCAAGGCCTCGAATGATTTCACCAGCGCTTGCAGGTGATGAACATCTACTGCTTAATCAGCAGTGACTATCATTAACAATTCATGAAAGTGAATACCTGGAGACACAATTAATATTGTGATGAGGGATTAATTCCCTTTATGGGAACGGGGCTTTGCAAAGGGAGCAGAATAGGTTTACCAGGAATATACCTGGATTGGAGGGCACGCACCCTGAGAAGAGATTGGGCTGATTTCTCTGGAGTGTCAGAGGCTGAGGGGAGATCTGATAGGTTTATAACATTATGAGAAGCATGGACAGAGTAGACAGCCAGTATCTTTCTCCCAGGCTACGGTAGGAAACTTTGTCACATGGTGTGAGCAGAATTATCTGCAGCTTAATGTGAAAAAGACTAAGGAGCTGGTGGTAGACCTGAGGAGAGCTAAGGTACCAGTGACCCCTGTTTCCATCCAGGGGATCAGTGTGGACATGGTGGAGGATTACAAATACCTGGGGATACGAATTGAAAATAAACTGGACTGGTCAAAGAACACTGAGGCTGTCTACAAGAAGAGTCAGAGCCGTCTCTATTTCCTGAGGAGACTGAGATCCTTTAACATCTGCCGGACGATGCTGAGTCTGTGGTGGCTAGTGCTATCATGTTCGCTGTTGTGTGCTGGGGCAGCAGGCTGAGGGTGGCAGACACCAACAGAATCAATAAACTCATTCGTAAGGCCAGTGATGTTGTGGGGATGGAACTGGACTCTCTCACGGTGGTGTCTGAAAAGAGGATGCTGTCTAAGTTGCATGCCATCTTGGTCAATATCTCCCATCCACTACATAATGTACTGGTTGGGCACAGGAGTACATTCAGCCAGAGATTCATTCCACCGAGATGCAGCACTGAGCGTCATAGGAAGTCATTCCTGCCTGTGGCCATCAAACTTTACAACTCCTCCCTTGGAGGGTCAGACACCCTGAGCCAATAGGCTGGTCCTGGACTTATTTCATAATTTACTGGCATGATTTACATATTACTATTTAACTATTTATGGTTCTATTACTATTTATTATTTATGGAGCAACTGTAACAAAAACCAATTTCCCCCGGGATTAATAAAGTATGACTATGACTAAATGTCTAATACCAAAGGGCATGCATTTCAGGTAAGAGGAGTGAGTTCAAATGAGATGTACAGGACAAGTTTTTTCATTCACATGTGGTAGAGGCAAATCCAGTGGAGGCATTTGGATAAGCGCATGAGTGAGCAGGGAATGGAGGGATATGGACATATGTAGGCAGAAGGGATTTTTTAAATTGGGCATTTAATTCCTAGTTTAATTAGTTCAGCACATCTTGTGCTGGAGGGTTTGTTCCTGCACGATACTGCCCAGGCTGTTTGCTGTGGCACCATGAAAGTTATATATATTTTGCACTGGGTCAAATATGTGAAATTCATTCCATATTGTTTTCCAGCACTGTCTAATTTAGCAATGTCAATTTTTGTGTAAGCTGTGCATAGTTAAATATAAATAATGATAAATGTAAACTACTGATGGTTTAGCAAAAAATATTTAATTTTTTACGAAGCAACTTAGTAGTCCAGCACTATATATAATATCATGAATTGTTGGAAATGTGTGTGGGATACTCCTAGAGCTTTTCAATGCACTTATGGATTTCTTCATATCATATATTTCTCTAAACTATTTAAAGTTTGATCTATTTTAAATTCTGGTTTTTGAAAGCCTCTAATTTCATGTCTTCAAAAATTATACGTGTATAAAGTAGTCTAACAAATGATGAGAAAGTCTGATCTTTTAATTTGATAGTTAAGAGTTTACTCTGTCCTGCTGTACCCAATATGCTTGGGAGAGTCAGAGATGAGGCACTGAAGTGCTGGTCCTTTGGCTGCTCATCCATGAGTGTGTGTGTTATCTGTCAGTAAGTTTAACCTTGCATTCTTGGCCAACAGTATACCACTTCCCCATCATCTCCCTCATCACAACTGGGCTTACACCCAGCGGGACATTGAGATAGTAGAATGCCTGAGACCTGAAGCTCGCTTTGAAGCGTTTCCTATTTTTATTTTTACTTTCTTCCCTGTCCATAGAAAAAAATTCAAGGTGATGTCTATTTTATCATATCAGAATTGGACTTGCGAACACAAGTATGAGCTTTCCAATAAGTGATATTTTGGCTTAGGTGGGCATATGGAAATGATTTATACAGTACCTTCCTAATTTGTCATGCAAATTGAGCAAAATAATCAGTGAGAAGGAGGTGTAAAGAATGTACCAAGTAAAAAACACTGGTACTGCTCTACTGAAGAACGGAAACACCTCTTTTTCCTTTATTAGGGAGAGGGAGAGCCTGTGGTATGTCGAATTACTGGATGAACGAGTAGTCTTTGGGGTACTGCAAGTCTGTGTCTTTATTGATGCTTTGCTGCATGTTTGAGTGCTTGGTGGGGGACGCCGATGCTTTTTTGCTGGTGAGGGAGGGGAGATTGTTGCTTTGCTGCTGCTTATGCATGGGAGGGGGCTTTGGGGTTCTAACATTTAACCGTCATTCATTCTTTGGGGCACTCCTCTGTTTTCATGGATGGTTGCGAAGAAAAAGCATTTCAGGACGTATATTTAAAAACACAAACACGAGGAATTCTGCAGACGCTGGAAATTCAAGCAACACACATCAAAGTTGCTGGTGAACACAGCAGGCCAGGCAGCATCTCTAGGAAGAGGTACAGTTGACGTTTCGGGCCAAGACCCTTCGTCAGGACTAACTGAAGGAAGAGTTAGTAAGAGATTTGAAAGTGGGAGGGGGAGGGGGATATCCAAAATGATAGGAGAAGACAGGAGGGGGAGGGATGGAGCCAAGAGCTGGACAGGTGATTGGCAAAGGGGATATGAGAGGATCATGGGACAGGAGGCCCAGGGAGAAAGAAAGGGGGAGGAGGGGAAAACCCAGAGGATGGGCAAGGGGTATAGTCGGAGAGACAGAGGGAGAAAAAGGAGAGAGAGAGAAAGAATGTGTGTATATAAATAAATAACGGATGGGGTACGAGGGGGAGGTGGGGCATTAGCGGAAGTTTGAGAAGTCGATGTTCATGCCATCAGGTTGGAGGCTACCCAGATGGAATATAAGGTGTTGTTCCTCCAACCTGAGTGTGGCTTCATCTTTACAGTAGAGGAGGCCATGGATAGACATATCAAAATGCGAATGTGGAATTAAAATGTGTGGCCACTGGGAGATCCTGCTTTCTGTGGCGGACAGAGCATAGGTGTTCAGCAAAGTGATCTCCCAATTTGCGTCGGGTCTCGCCAATATATAGAAGGCCACATCGGGAGCACCAGACGGAGTATATCACCCCAGCCGACTCACAGGTGAAGTGTCGCCTTCTGGCACTTATCCTTGTAAGCGGAACAAGTGCTACACACGCCCTTACACTTCCTCCCTTACCACCGTTCAGGGCCCCAGACAGTCCTTCCAGGTGAGCTGGGGGTCAGGAGAGCTGTGGGTCAAGGGATCAGGGCTTGAGGTGGAGCAGTGTGGTTGGTTTAAATGAGTACAGATACAAAGGAGGCTGGACTCCGGAACCGAGATTTCCTGCAGGTGCAAGAACAGCACTCAGTAATTGGGTGAAGAGCAGACCGTGCACGGTATAGGTGAATTTAGGCTCTAGCTTCAGCATCGGTTTTAAAAGGATAAGGGACTGCAAGACAATAAGATATTAATAAACATGAGAAAGGCTGCAGATGCTGGAAATCCAAAGCAACACACACAAAATGCTGGAGGGACTCAGCAGATCAGACAGCATCTATGGAAATGAATAAACAGTCGAAGTTTCGGGCCAAGACCCTTCTTCGGTGCCCATTACCCCACTCCAAACCATTACTCCTCTCCCCCCAACATTGTGCTCACAAACCCAGATTTCCATTCTCCCTAGATTATAGACCTGAGGATCCTACCCCCACACTCTCCACTCTCCACTACCACCCAAAACAAATATAATGTAGCTCAGCTCGCCATTTAGTGAAATCCGGAAATAAATCCCACGTGATCTTTGTACAATCAGTGCTACACTTAGCAATCATCGTACATTCACAGTGAAAGTCGGGATAGTGATCCTTCAAGTGGGCACGTGGCCAAGTGGTTAAGGCATTGGACTAGTGAACTGGTGCCAAACTGTATGGGTCCTCATGCCCTTCCCTTGGACAACATCGTTGTTGTGGACAGGGGAGACTTGCAGCATGGGCAACTGCCGGTCTTCCATACAACCTTGCCCAGGCCTGTGCCCTCGAGAGTGGTCTCATAAGACTAACAGATGCCTTAGGATCCTTCAAAAAGTCCTGAAGAAGAGTTTTGGCCCAGAATGCCACTTTTCCATAGACCCTGCCTCACCTGCTGAGTTCCTCCAGCATTTTATGTGTGTTGCAATAGGATACTGAGACATTCTACCTGATACCACCAGTTTATTAATGAGTAATTTTGTTGTTGTTGGGTTATGACAGTTCACCAGCACCACTATTAGTTGCCAGGGCAATCTTAGTCAGTTACTGCATACCGTACAATTTAAATTACTCCCACTCCGAATTTTCTTCCCATGGAAATCACTCAACATCCTTTCAGTTTATGTACACTGTGCTCTTGGTTTCCTTCTTTTAGTGTTTTACAATGATTTTCTGGTTATTGTAATGCGAATTGAAATAAGACCAGAAACTGCAATAGGAAAATGACAAGCACCTTATTGTCTGCCAGCACTGCACTTTCTAACTGTCACACTTTATGGTACTACCTCGATGCATCCTCAATATTGTGATGGACGGCAAACTGAACAACGATAAACATTTTATTCTGAAAAACTTTATTCTGAACTTTGAAATCCAGATTAGTACACACAAAGTGCTGGAGGAGCTTAGCAGGTCGGGCAGCATCTATGAAGAGGAATAAACAGTCGATGTTTGGGGCCTAGACCCTTCTTCAGGACTCTATACACAACGTTTTTCAGTGTACCACTGTGCATGCGACATTAATAAACCAAGTTACCAGTTAGCAAAATTTACCAGTTATACTGGTGATCTCGATCATGTTCTGACCACAACGACACGTCTGATACAGTTCATCGGGATTACCTGACCATTTTCATTTAAATGCATTCATTTTCCGGAATTGGGCATCGATGGAGAGGCTGATATTTACGACTCATTGCGAAATGCCCTTGGCATAATCACAATGATGTGATCATACTGATACTCGGAGAGTACTGCACTTTTGGAGTGTCCTAAACGTAAAGCTCCAACTGGCTTCTCAAGTGGCTGGGAAAGCTCCAGTCAGTGGTGTTGCTTGAAGATGGTTAACGAAGGTTTCCAGTGCATAGGCCACAGATATCCCTTGTCAGCATCACAATGGCAGATCATTTAGTTTCACTGAGATTGGAGGAAGGTTGGTTGATGTAGTGCTGGTGTTGCATTTTATTCCACTTTGAAAAGTTCTCCACGGAAACTGAATGTGCTCCAATGATACAAAATAAATTAAAGATCTTTAAGTTAAATTAAAGATCATGCACAAAATCCAAACTACTTCAGCTTATTTAAACTACTCAGAATACATGCCCCTGGATAATGCACATCCATTCATAGTACCAGACACACGCAGTTTAGAAGTGAATAAAAGCTACAACATGAACTTAGAACTCCTAACATGGCTCAAAATTCCACATTTAAATTGTTGTCTATTCAATATTTAAGTAATATTTGAGTAATCTTACATATACATATGTATATATTGGTTGATTAAGCATTCTTGTTTGCTTAAATAATTCACCACAGGTTATATGTATCAATACATGAACTGCATATTCTTTGACACTACCGTGTGATATGTGCATGGCTCGCTTAAAGTAAACTCAAAGTTAGACTCACATTCCGGACTCCCGAGTCTTCCTTCTTTGAATCAGTTTAGTGTTTTGAATTACAAAGCATGACATAAATATTGGCCATGGGACAGATATTCCAATCTTCGTTATGCCAACAGGAAAGTAAAGGAAGTTCAACAAAAAAAAATCACTCCATGTTGAGCAACTATTTTTAACGTTACCCTCAAACCACTCACCAGCTGGAACAAACACTTCACTTCAAATGATCCCATTTATTATCGGAGGATGTATACAGTATACAACCTGAAATTCTTACTCTTCACTTCAAAGGGGGGAAAGGCACAGAGTGCACAGCAGAAGTATAACCCAGTTTGGTCACATGTGCTGCAGCTCATCACCTGTGGTATATTTACAGCGACAACGTTTCCACAGCTTTCAAGCCTTATAACAGAAAGATGTTCAGGCAGCAAAGGTTTCAAAGGTACATTTAATGTCAGGGAAATGTATACAATTTACATCCTGACAGCACACATCGAAGTTGCTGGACCACACATTTGTAACGCCTGGACTTCACATTAGAGAATGAGACCGTTTGTTTGTTGAATGCTAAGCGTCGAAGGGACATGGGGAGTAGTCGTGAATGAGGCAATAAATGGAGCAAGTAGAGGTTTTGAAGCACAGGTGGTAGAGCATGCAGTTCACAGTTGTATTGTGTGGGTTTATGGATTGGAATTGCATACTGTAACTTGGTAGAGTGTGATGCTGCTGGGGTCAGATGGCCTCTGATTATTCTGGGCTTTTAAAGGTAATTTATAACCAACAAGTGACTAGGTCACATTAGACAGGTAAAGTTGAAGAAGCCATTGAGGAGAATCAATGTAGTAAACAGAACAACTGAAATGCTAATTCACAGCTCACCTCTTTTCCTCAGAGACATATTTTTAACCAAAGAAAAAACAATTTTCACAAATATTAATCAGTACATGATGACAGACCTGGTGGCCCTTGGAGACAGATGGTGTCTTGTTACTCCCTCTGGTCGGGTTGGAATTGGCCACTACTTGAAATATTTATACTGAATATAAATTTTTGCATTGTTTGAAATGTTTAAATTTTATTGTGTGCTAGATGCACATCCATCGGTGTTTTTTGAGGACAGAGTAAAACCCTCTCAAGTGACAACGTTGTCTTAGGCCATGAGGAGAGAAGTGGACTGCCTCTCCTGCTCAGTTGGGTGATGCTGTTCTAATGATGCCATCTTGCCTTCCATTGCCCCATTCTACAGTGTCAGGTATTTCTCCTCCCATGGTAGTTTTTCCTCACAGTGAAGCAGCTATTAAACACTGTAGGGTGATCTTAACTCTACCCATTACAACAACTTTCCCTATCATCCTTGCACTTTATAAGACCATAGGAGTGGAATGGAATTATGCCACTCGGCCCATCGAACCTGCTCTGCCATTCGATCACGGCTGATTTATTTCCCTTCTCAACCCGATTCTCCTGCTTTCTCCCTGTGTCCTTGGACGCCCTTACTATTCAAGAACCTATCAATTTCTACTTTAAATATACCCAAAGACTTTTGGCCTCCACAGTTGTTTGCGCCAATGAAATCGGAGCGGAGAAAAGGGATATGGGGATAAGGCGGGGATAAGGCAGGAAAAGGGTACTGATTGTGGATGATCAGCCATGATCACAGTGAATGGTGGTGCTGGCTCGAAGGGCTGAATGGCCTATTCCTGCAACTATTTTCTATTGTCTATTGTCTATTGAATTCCACAGATTCACCACCCTTTAGCTAAAGAAATTCCTCCTCGTATCTGTTCTAAAGGGATGTCCTTCTTTTCCGCTGGTAGACTCTCCCACTATTGGAAACAACCTCTCCACATCCACTCTATCGAGGCCTTTCACTTGGCAATCCACACTAACCCCCAGGGTATGATATTAAAATGGTTTCCCAAAGGAACAAGGGGGATACTAATATTAAGTATGCAATTAGAGCTCCCACTACATTACTGGAGGATTGATTGCCTGAGCGAGTTGTAGATCTTCTAGAGGCCACTAAACAGCAAAAAGAGATGATGCCAATTTTTTGTATGCTTCTTGTGGAGTGTTCAGTAGCAGCTGCACAAAAACCAGCAATAACACCCTGACCCTCACCCCACAACCTCAGGCTCCTATTACCCATTTGATTACTGCCCCAAGTTATAGCTGAGGTTTATTGGAAAGGGCTCCATGTAATAAATAAGTCAATTCTTTCTAATCATTAATCATTTTAGCAATCAAAGAACAATCATGTAAAATATAAAGCCAGAGTGGAGAGTTCTTGGGCTTAGTCCAGTCTGTTACTGATTAAAGCTTGACGTGAATATTTGTTGGAAACGGGTAGGTTTAGTTTTCTGTCTGATCTGGCTGGGATTGGCTGTTCTTTTTCAGGTAAAGCCTTAATAATTGTTATTCTTTGTCATTCTTTTTGTCAAAGCCGCTGCACAAAAGATTTATGCCACAGCTCTGAAAGAGATGGATTTGATTTGAAAATAAATGTCATTAAGAGTTACTTACTGGTGATAAGATGATGTGGGGGCAGGTCTTATTAAATGTTTTATCAGTGTAGTGGTATGTGTTGACAGATTAAAGCTCTCAGTGGTGATATCAGACAAACTGGAATTACTGCTGGTGAATTCCTTGAAGAGCTTGCTGTCAGGAGGAATGTTTGGCTTTGTTCTCCCCCCAATTACTCTCCTGTTACTTTCAGTCTTTCTCTGCCTCTAGGCAGACTATGATCCAATTAGAATATTTGAGGACTATGGAGAGTAAGCTCACAGTTTAAGGACTTGGTTTATAAATGTTAGCTGCTGGAAGCATGTTACTGGATAAGCCAAGCAGTCAAAAATCTTTTTAGTTTGAACTACAACTTTATGATCCAAGGTTGTTCTGTCTTTTTGCTGTAAAATTAAAATCAAAATCTCTACCATTTATTTAAATTAAACAATGTTCATGCAAATGTACTCCAGATGATCAGAGTTGAGAAGTGTTAATGTTTCAGGTGTAAGCGCTTGATAAGAACTCAGTACTTATGTGGACTCACAGGGTGCAATCAAAATCAGAATCAGGTTTCATATCACTGGCATATGTCATGACATTTGTTAACTTTGTAGCAGCAGTACAAGGCAACACATGATAAATATTGAACATTTAAAAGATCTGAATTACCTGAGTTACAGTATATATATTAGTAGTGCAAAAACAGAAATTAAAAAGTAGTGAGGTAGTGTTCATGAGTTCAATATCCATTCAGAAATCAGATGGCAGAGGACAGAAAGCTGTTTCTGAATCGCTGAGTGTGTGCCTTCAGGCTCCTGTACCTCTTTCCTGATGGTAGCAATGAGAAGAGGGCATGTCCTGGGAGGTGGGGATCCTTAATGATGGACACTACCTTTCTGAGGCACCGCACCTTGAAGATGTCTTGGATACTATGGAAGCTAGTGTCCATGATGGAGATGACTAATGTTCCAACCCTCTGCAGCTAATTTCGATCCTGTGCAGTAGCCCCCTGCACACCCCCCCCCATACCAGAGGGTAATGCAGCCAGACAGAATGCTCTCCAGAGTATACTGTATCTGTAGAAATTTGTGAGTCTTTTTGGTGACATACCAAATCTCTTTAAATTCCTAACGAAATAGAGCTGCTGTCTTGCCATCTTTATAGCTGCATCGATATGTTGGGTCCAGGTTGGGTCCTCAGAGATATTGATACCCAGGACAGCCAGCACAGAGAAAGTTCCATTGTTGGTTTTGTATCCTGTCATACTTCATTGCAGTACAAACCTATAGAAGATTTGGACTATTTAACAACCCACTGAAAGTCAGGAAAGTTCAGAGATGTCATCCGATGTTTTCAATTGGGGCTAAAACAGCAATGACCAAGGTTGCACACACAAAATGCTGGAAGAACTTCGCAAGTCAGGCATCATCTATGGAAATGAATGAAGAGTCGAGGTTTTGGGCCGAGACCCTTTATCAGGACTGAGAAGGTCGGGGGAAGATGGGGATAGAGGAGAGCTAGAAGGTGATAGGTGAAACCCAGTGGGTGGGAAATGAAATGGGCTGGAGAAGAAGGAATCTGATAGGCAAGGAGAATGGATCACAGGAGAAGGGGAGGAGGAGACTAAGGTTATTGCTATGTTACTATAGGAAATCCATCACTGAGCTGGAAAAAGCGAAAGAAGATTTACAAGAATATTGCTAGGATTTGAGGGTCTGAGTTCTACGGAGAGCACAGGCAGGCTAGTAGTTCATTCACTAGAGTGCAGGAGACTGAGGGTTGACGTTAGAGGCGTCTGAAGTCAAGAGGGAATAGACAGAGTACAGTCTTTTTCTCGGGCAAAGAGAATCAAGGACTAGAAAGCTGATGTTTAAGGTGAGAGGGAAAAGGTTTAAAAGGGACATAGGCTTAACTTCCTCATGCAGAGAGTGGTGCATAAATGAATTAAGCTGCCAGACAAAGTGGTTGAGGCAGGGACAGTAATAACATTTAAAAGATGCTTGGATAGGTATTGTTTAGGAAAGGCTTAGAGGAATAAGGGCCAAATTCGAGCAAATGGACTGACATGGGCACCTGGGTTGGCATGGATGAAATGGACTGAAGGGTCTGTTTCCCTACTGGCTATCTCTCTGACTCTATGACTCTTAGCATTCTTCTTTCTATCTGTGTTTATTTGCAACTTTCAAATCTTTTCCCCTTCAACCATGAAGCCAATAATGACTGGGTTTTGTGTTTATTTATCTGTTGACATACAGCACGGAACCGGCCCTTCGAGCCCCGCTGCCCAGCAATCCCCCAATTTAATCCTTGGCCCAGTCACGCGACAATTTACAATGACCAATTCACCTAACAGCTGGACTGTGGGAGGAAACCCACGCGGTCACGTAGAGAACGTACAAGCTCCTTGCAGGCAGCGAGGAGAACGCTGTCTACCTTTCCATTGACTTTAATGCTGCTATTCAGTTTTGTTCATGAACATAACAGCCCAAACACAATGTCCTTCTCAGTTTTCCATTCACCTCTCCTAGCAAGTCAAGTTAAGTTTAGTGTCATACTCACAAGCACATCCATACGAAGGTGTAATGAAAAAGCATATTGCATTATAGCATCATATATTCACAAGAAAAACATAAATATACTGTAAATTATATACAGTTTTTACAAGAAGGAACACAATTAAAACAAAAAACAAGGTCCATTTTAGTTGCTAAATTATAGTGACTCGGGCTTTACTGGTTGGTTAAAGTCCAGGAGAGGAGATGCCAGAGGTGGTGCAGCGTGGTGTCCGTGCTTCGTTGGGGGTTGGCCTCTCCCGTTGGTGCTGCCTCCCAGTGTTCGATCAGTGGAATGACAGGCTGGATTGCAGTGTTAGGAACTATACCATCAATTTGAAGGACATGTCAGTCAAGGTTTTGGGCAATATTTGTGTTTATTTTTTGCGTGACTATGTTTTTTGGCTCATAATTTGAATGTGCTGTGTATGTTTTGCACCTTGGCCCCAGAGTAGCCCTATTTCATTTGGCTGTATTCATGTGTGGTTGAATGACAATTAAACCTGAATTTGATTGTGGCTTTACTGGTTGGTTAAATAACTGAATGTTGAAGGTTATATTCTGTCTAGGTAGAAAGTTTTCTGTTTCTCAAACTTCCGATAATGTCCCACCCCTTTCACTGTTCCCCACTCCCTTTTCCCTCGCTCACCTTATCTCCTTACTTGCCCATCATCTTCCTCTGGTGCTCCTCTTCCTTTTCTTTCTTCCATGGCCTTCTGTCCTCACCTATCAGATTCCCCCTTCTCCGCCTCTGTATCTCTTTCACCAATCAACTTCTGAGCTCTTTACTCCAACCCTCCCCCACCCAGTTTCACCTATCACCTTGTGTTTCTTCCTCCCTTCCCCCCACCTTCTTATTCTGACTCCTCAGCTTTTCTTTCTCCAGTCCTGACGAAGGGTCTCGACCTGAAACATTGGCTATGCTCTTTCCCATAGATGCTGCCTGGCCTGCTGAGTTTCTCCAGCATTTTGTGTGTGTTGCTTGGATTTCCAGCATCTGCAGATTTTCTCTTGTTGTGGTTGAAGGGAAATTGCTCTCGACCTGGATAGTGTCAGACTTTAGGCTCGTTTACCTCCTACCTGATGGTGGCTGTGAGAAGACGGCACAGCCCAGATGGTGGGAATTTTAATGACAGATGTTGCCTTCTTGGGGCAGTGCTAAACTCTACATAGTTGACTTATTTTTGTTATTGCTAGTGTGTTCGGAAAGTGGATCTGCATACTGGGCCACAGCTCCAAGTATGGGCCTAACAATAAGAAGAGGATAGGCTGTTCTGGGTGTTTTGTGGTCTTAGAAGCTGACATTGCTTCACTGCAAAAGTTACACACAAGTAACAGAGACAGCAATTAGGAGCAATCCCTCAACTGCTGCAAGTAATGATAAATTAATTGATTCAACAGTGCTTTACTCTCTGGGCATGAATGAGGTGATTTAAAAATTTGGTCAGCTCCTTGTGTTTTGGAAAAGCACTAACAGGTATTGAGATATGGAGCAAGGAAGATGGATCTGGGTTCGGGCAGGGTGTTCCAGAGAGAGGGGTTGGGGACGTAGAAAGTGAAAAGAAGTGTAAGGCATCAGGATTAGAAACATAAATGGGTTGAGCTTGAACTTTTGGAAAGGAACTCACAGGAATAGGGCAGGGTAAGGCTTCAAATTGGTCTGTGGCTGAGGCATATTGATGCACTGGAGATTAGGCAGCTAATATAGGTGCACTGTGAAGGACTTCTTGATAAATTGGAGTTTGTGGAGAGATCAGTAAGGGCGAACATGTGGTTGAAACCAAGCCTGAGGATTCCGAAGTATGAATAGGGGTTTCCATGATGACGTGGGACTAATTAAACTTGTTGGTGGCCAGGAGGTGGAGCTATCAAATGAGAAGAGTGCTAAGGTTGTGGACAGACGTGGAGACAGATGTACTCATTGGCAATACTGAATAGGGTGCCTCTAGCCTTCCTTACAAACCAATGATTTGATGTGTAACTGAAAATCTAATACCAGGAGGTGGGCGGGGGGGGTCATTTTTAGAAAGGAAGATCTGGATGTCATCTACAAAGTGTGCAAACTGACCTGCAGTTCCACCAACTTCAAGGAAAGGTACGAGTTGCTGTTACTCTCACACCCATTTACTGTTAGAGACCAAAGATACATTCCACCCACCTCCCCACCCCAACAGAGATGCCAAGGAATTGCGCAACATGTTCTATGTGAATAGTAATGTGGGAAATATTCAGCAAAATTCATTTATTCACAAACATTGTAAGTTCATAAATATGCAGTATAATTTTTCCTTACCAAGCTTAAGGTTTACTGTTGCTATGTAACCATCCTGCTATACATCTGACCAGACTATTGTTCAATTAAGCTGTTCATACTAAAATTAGATTTTTTGCTGTAATATCATTTCTTGTTTTCATTAATTCCAAGCCTAGAGATTGGTGTCTGTGATATCAGAGTTAACAACTGCTAAAATAATGCCCAAGGGTTGTTAAAGGAACGTGTGAAACACTTGTAGCCGATGTCACAATATTTTGTGACTTTTATCAGGTCTCGTGAACAGGGTTATCCGGAGGCTTTGCTTTTGTAACTTTTCCTTTCTAGCCACAAATTATTCTTTACCAGACAGTTTGCTTTGAGTCTCCATCATGGACACGCTTAAACAGAGCATGATCTAAAGCAGTTTGATTTTTATTAAAGTCACAAAGCTCATTACTGTTGGCATTAGCAAAATACTACTACCATTTATGTCAGGATATTGCCCTTTTTAAGGGTTAATATTGATCAGGTCAAAGAGAACCTGGCAGGAGAAAAATTACTTGATCTTCCCAGTTAGTGCATGGACTGAGGGGGTAATTACAGTCTACAGTGAAAATAAATCCCACCATGGTGAAGATATTTCCCAGCACTTTATCTTCAGCCTGATAGTGACAGGCTAACATTAATCCTCTCAACTATCACTGGTGAAATACCATTTTTGGAAACATTTGAAATGACGCTGCCAAATTATTTAACAAAAAAAATCCTCTCAACAACTTTTAATCAATTTTTAAATTAGATTTTCCATCATATTGACATCATCCTTGTTCCACTGCAGGTAATTTAGCAGTTGAAATTATCTTGTTGATGTCTTCGAAGACCACGGAAACATTGTGTGAAAAGCATCAAGTGGTGAGAAGTGTATTTCTGAACGGCATAATGTCCTTGTTAAGAATTGTCATTTTATACAGGAATAGAGCACGTTCAATCGATACATTGTAGAAGATACGTAGTAAGGAATAGGGATATAAATGACCAATTTCATTGTAGCAGAATGTCCATTTCAGGTGTGCACGAGGAGAACGTACTACAATACTTTTGATCTCAAAAACGATTGTGAAGAGCAATGTTTTGTCACTGGAGGTCATTCCTAGAGTGCATCTGTGATGAGATAGTCTTTCCCTTGGCAAGGTTTAATATAACGTTATACTGTATACCTACCCACCTACCTTCCCCCCTCACTAGGCTTCACCTATCACAGACATCCCACCCTGCAAAAACTAATTTCAGGGAGGTAGCATCATCAATTTGCGGGAGACTCCCGGAACTTCCGGGAGAGGTGGGATGTCTGTAATAGAGTAGCTCCTGAGCAGCTAGCTAGCTAGTTTAAATAACGTTAGCTGTGCTAATGAACGAATGACAGCTGTTAAACTCACCTCAACATGTCTTAACCCACCATGGGCAATAGAAAAGTGACTGTTGCAAACAGCGCAGCGAGCATCGCTGTCATTATTTTTGTCTCCTATTAGGCAGGGGTACACTTTAGTGTAGTCTGGGGTGACATATGTTTTATATTTTCTTTTTTTGGAACACTCTGCCATTGTGCGCTCTTTCTCTCTCTCTGTCTCGCACTCACTCTCTCGCACTCGCTCTCTCCTGCTCGTGCGTTCTCTCTCGTGGTCGCTGTCACGCTCTCTCTTGCTTTCTCACACTCGCTCGCTCTCAAAAAAATTGATTTCCGGGACATTGTATATAATTTGCGGGCATCAGGGAGCCACTATTAATATGCGGGAGACTCCCGGAACTTCTGGGAGAGGTGGGATGTCTGCTCTCACCTTCCAGCTTGTATTCTGTCTCCAACCCCTACCTTCATATTCTGATGCCTTCCCCTTCCTTTCCAATCCTGATAAAGGGTCTCAGCCCAAAATGTCATCTTTATTCACTCCCACAGAGAATGACTGACCCAATGAGTTCCTCCAGAATTTTGTGCGTGTTACTCTGGGTTTCCAGCATCTGCAGAATCTCCTGTGTTTAATATAAGGTTATATATAATTTGTTCTTATGATACTATGATATTTTTCATTCTAAGCACACTTTCATTTGTACAAACCAAACTTTAAAAAGAGTTCAGTAAGTCCAAGTATTGAAGGCTGTTGCCTTTCTACCCATTTCTCTGTTGAGCATCAAGTCACTTCTAATTCTGTGTCCTGTCCAAATCTTGAGCATCTACCCTTATCTCTCTTCCGAGCTTTGATCCTCTCCCTGTGTCCACATATGTGTTGGTAGAGGAAGTTATTAACTGCAGTAACTGATTAGTTTTGCAATCAACTTGTAGCTTCATGAACATACTCATATTTAAATATTTTGTTTGAAAACTACATTTAAAATGGTCTAAACCCCACTCACCAGTAAAGTGTAAAGTTTATTTTTCCTTGGTGCTTTGTGGATACCACTGACAAAACCAGCACTTTGTTCTCTGTCTCGTATTTGCCCTTGGCAAGTTAAATGTGCTTGACTCCTAACGAGTTTAACTTGCCAATCTGGTAGTCTCATGGCTTATTATGATTTTATAAAGTAATCAAATAGTGAAATAAGGGCATGCTTATTATTTCTAACTTTGTATGTCTTTATCAAGTCCTCCTTCAACCTTCTCAAATCCAAGGAAAAGAAACAAGAGTGTTGAACAAAGAAGGATTTGATAGAGACATACAAAGTCAGAATTCTTCAACCTGATGGGCTGCTCAGTCTACTCCATAATATCCCCGTTCCTTGGTGCCTCCTCTCCTCTAAAGATGGCACGTTAGAATAGGCGACATCAACCCTAGTGTTCCTCCTGGCTCTTCCTGGCAAACTCTCCTTGTGCTGTCTCATTTCTGCTGACCACATATTCAGGGTGGAAGTTAAAAAAGACTGTTTGCAGCCATGACACCGAAAGTCGAATAATCGGCTGGAAATTGGGGCCATTAGAGCCCATTTTCCGTTTCATACTGCATCCAGTCATTTCCAGATGGCAGAGTACCTTTCAGAAGAGTGAAGCGAGAAATTCTGCGCATGGTCCATCTTACTGGGGTTGATGTTTTTATTTCAGCACTAGATTCTTACCTAATTAGGTTAGAAATCACTTACTGCAAGTTTCCTGTTGTTCAACACTTTTGTCTCTTTTCCTTGGAGTGAAGGGGATTGAAGGAGGACTTGATAGAGACATACAAAGTTAACGAAGGCAGTAAGGTCAAGGGGGATGTTCCAAGCAAAGAGTGATCCAACTGTTTGAAACCACTGTTTATTTTTAATATTGATTTTAATAGGATTTGTACCTTTTAACAAACTTGTGCATTTTTTCACACCCGTGATATAATTGTTTTAATAATGTAGCTTATTAACTAATACATTTCTATCTAAGGAATTTCTCTTATCTATAAAAGTGATACATTTTTCATCTTGGTTCTTTTTCTATCTTTTGTCTTCACATTCACTCCACCTCTCAGCTCTTTACTTAGCTTGCTTGGTATTTGCAATTCAGACTGCTCGTCATTCTGGACTCCCGGAAGAACCCCAAGGATCAGAAATGAAGCAGAGATTCGACACAACCAAGACCCCCCAGCGGCGGAGCTGGTGGAAGACGACGACACAGTGCAATGGCAGTGAAGGTGGAGGAAGGGTGCAACCTGCAGGGTTCCCAGTCGATTTGCATTCCATGCCACTGGAGCCTGACCCCGATCCGTCAAGGGCCATATGGTGGCTGCCCATTCATCAGCCTCCACGTGTTAAGCAAAAATCCCGCAAAGCCATTCTCCATTAAGAGAATAACCCCTTGGGAGAATATCATACTCAACTCGAGTGATCGTCCTACTAGTACTACTATGGAAGACTGAGGAGGAAGATTTTCTCTATAGTAGAGATACCTAAAGCAAGAGAGACATAGATTTAGGATAAGGAAGATGATGTTTAGAGGGAAATCTGAGGAGGAACCTTTTCCTCTAGAGATGATTGGAACCTGAAAAGCATTGTCTAAGTAGGTGGTGGAGGTACTCGCAAAACCTTTAAAAAGTATCTAGAGCAGGGGTTCCCAACTTTTTTTCTGCCATGGAGCAATAGTGTTAATCAAGAGGTCTGTGGATCACAGATCTAGGTGGTCACTCAAATCACCAACATATAGAAGCAACAATGGTAAATGAGTTTAGTACAGTCGGCACTTGATGTCAATAGTGGGATGAAGGACCATGGGAATCCACTGCCTTCTGTACTAAGCACACTGTTTCAGTTCTGTGTGACCCTATGCCAGATACCAGATGAAGAAAACGAAGGGTATGTTGTATTGAGATGGGTAATGAGCAAGGATCTTTGCTCTTCTATTACTGTCTTGTACATAGCCAGCAGCCAGATTCAGCCTCAGTGTTCACATCATTTGAAACCTCATCAAATGTTTCATCACTGATCACAGCCATTGAGTGCTCCAACATGCACACTGGCTGATTAGTATATACAATGAGCCTGATCTGTTTTGTTTGTTTTTTTTGTACATGGGAGGAGGGATTTGGGAGTCGATGTGCCTGATCCATTTTGCTTGGAGTTTATGCAGGTGGAGCGATTTTGGGGTTGATGTGCCTGTTCCATTTTTGTTGGACTTTTTTGGGGGGAGGTGAGATTTTGGGGGTTGATGTTCGTGCTGCCTTTCTTTTCTTTCTTGGTTTCATGGCCACCTGGAGAATTGAAGAATTTCGGAGTTCTATACGTTGACAATAAATGAACCAATGAACCCTTGAACCATGGGGACGTGAGTGTGTGTTGTTAGTGGAGTGGAGCCACTCACAATACAGGGCTAATTGTGCAGACCATTGTGTGGATCAGAGGTGGAATCCACACACTCGAATTATCACATGCCCACTCCCTCCCCTTGCCTGCAGTTTCCCCTCACCTTCCTGGCAGCTTAGTTTGCTGCTATGATGTGGCTGGCATGAGGAAAGATCCGTGGGCTCCCAGTGACCAGTGTAGGAAGACAAGAAAGTCAGGAGTTGCACATGCAACTCCCATCAGGAAATACACTGATTATATTTTAGTGCATGATCCTTGGAGTAAAATATTATTGTGGTGTTTTTAATCACAATTTTGAACAATTTCATGATTTTTTAATGGGCAATAGTACTATACACAGTGCCTTTTTTAAGCAAATTAAAAGAAAGTGTGAATCAACTTTCTACTGCCTCTTTCTTGTGAACAATTTGTTGTCTCTTTGTGAGACATTGCTTCTTTGTCTGTCTTTGTGCATTTACAGTAAATTCTGCATTTAAGATAATATTTTTCATTGATTTTCTGCAGTTACTGCAAATGCCCACAAGAAAATGTATATGGTGACATACATGTACTTTGATAATAAATTTACTTTGAACTTTAGCCATGAGGCTTTTGGTTTAACAAGTTTTACCAAACCCTTCCCCATTTAAATTCACTTTTGTCATAGTGACAACTATTCTGAACGCCTTTATTTTTTTCTTCTTCAGTGCTGGATCTCTAACTCCAGGCCAAAGTTTTATTTTAAATTTTTTCCTTTTCAGTTTGTCAGGACTTGCTGTGGATTTCTACCATCCCATTCCTGTTTAATTGATTTTGAAGATGTTTGGAATTTCCTAAAGTGATGAAAAGCAAATACACACGTCTCTTCTTTTTCTCATGTGCCCTGAACAGGGCTCATTAATTTGTTCTTTTGAGATTGATCACCTTGCTGGACTGATCTAAAGACACCCAAGCTTCATTTTTATCAGTGCATTCCATTTTAGAATATTGTCAGTGCAAATCTGCCTTATTTGCTGTGATTTGGCCCATACAGATATGTTTGAAATGCAATGAAGCACTTACCGTAGATGCAGAGTGCCTGGGGAGAATATAAATAAATCAGCAGATTCTCTGCGATGAAACATATAAAACCCCAGTAATGCTCCTTTCACATTAAGTTAGGAGATATTTCTGGTACAAAATACAGAGCAGAATGATGGAAATCGTTCCATATTTTATTTATGGAGTGTAATTTTGTACAACGTTCAAACAGAATCTTTTCCTGGGTTTCTGGATGTACTTTAAGTGAAGTAATAGACCATCCCAACCAATTCCAATCATTAATCAGCAAAATACCTTCACTGCCCTTGCCAATCAGCTGGACAGTCAGCCAGACTCCTTTCCAAAATGACATGAGAGCCAGAGCAGAGCCTCCTAGCTCCTTGGTTTTATTACAGACTCAATGGCATGACACAGTGAATAAGGATTGAAACCGGAAAACACCAAAATACAGAGCAATTACTATGTTGTTCTATTCACACAAGTAAAGATACATAGGTAAGTAAGAACTTAATTAAGTTTCCTGCAGGTAAACATTATAAGACTGTGACAAGTAATTACTGTAGGTAAATAGTATGCGTAAACTATTATCTCCTAGGTTAGTGTCTAATAAACTCAAAAATAACATTCTATTTCAGGAAAATCATACTAATACCTTTAGATTAACTTCTAAACAATATAACTGCAACTTGCAAGCAATGCTTCGGCTGGGGAAGCAGAAGAATAGATAGAAACTTCTTTCACTCCGAACATAAACCTCTGGTCTTCTGCCAACCAATGTGCTTTCCTAGTTACTACTTCCTGAATGCATACAAGTGACCTAATATAGATCTGAAACTGCTCATTAAAATGAAAGCTGAAGCTGCTTGCTTGCATAGTAAAAACAAATATTCAACCCATCGATTGCTGGTGAAAAGCTGAACTGTCAGTGCAGGTCAATGGCTAAACCAGCAAACATCCAAAACATTGTATTTCTGCACCAATTGCTCAATTCTGCATTGAAATAATATGTATCATAGACAGTCACAGAAATGCAAAAGACATTTAATTAAAACCATTGAGCTTTTCTGCAATTATAGACCCTCTCCTACCTAGCCATCTTCCCCCTCACTTGGTCTCACTGATCACCAGCCATCTTGCACTCCTCCCCATTCCCCCCACCTTCTTATTCTGGCTTCTATCCTCTTACTTCCCAGTCTCAGTGAAGGGTCAGCTGTTTATTGACATTGTTGAGTGAATGGTCTTCATAGCTTTTCCTCATGGAAACTCCGGCCTTACCGTATGGCGTACTGTGTATCTCCTTTATCCGACTGAACCCTTCCCCACCTTCTCTGCAACTTAAAACTAACTTGTTTTGTTTCATTACCAGTTCTGACAAAGAGTCATTGACCTGAAAACTTAACTCTGTTTCTCCTTCTACAGACGCTGCCTGACCTGCTGACTGTTTCCAGAATTTGCCATTGGAATTAGTTGTTCACTTGTTCTCTTTGGTTGCTGGTTGCTTTTGGCCACTTTTGGGACTATTTTATCAGTCCAATAAGTGACGTCTATCATTTCGGTTTATGTGTTCCAGATGTTTCTTTGTGGAAAACATGTAGATGAACATTTGGAGCAATGGTACATCATAATGATGTTTTCAGTGACTAGAGCTGTGCTTGTGTGCAGAACTGAGGTTCGGTGCAGAAAAGTGTTCATCGTCATTTATTATTCATTATCTTCCCTTCCACTTTGCCCCTCACAGCCCTCCCTAAGCTAATTGAGATCACAAGTACAATCCCCGTTCAACTTGTTCATCTGACTGTCATGCAACCCGACAGTATGAGCATTGAATGCACCAGTTTCAGGTAGCCTGTTCCCTTTCTATGCCTTTCTCTTCCCTCCTGGTTCCTCTAGGCCCATCTCACCCTATGCAACTCCCTGCCATCACCCAGCCCCATCTCTCAAATTTTTTCCCTTTCCCTACCTACTCAGCACCTAACAGGTCCCCTCCCCGAATTGTTCTCATTTACCCTCCACCCCCCTTATTTAGTTCCTCTTCTCCTTTTTCTTATCAGATTTCTTTATTTCTTTATTCTTTGGAACGTAGAAGGTTGAGGGGGGACTTGATAGAGGTGTTTAAAATTATGAGGGGGATAGATAGAGTTGACGTGGATAGGCTTTTTCCATTGAGAGTGGGGAAGATTAAAACAAGAGGAAATGAGTTGAGAGTTAAAGGACAAAAGTTTAGGGGCAACATGAGGGGGAACTTCTTTACTCAGAGAGTGGTAGCTGTGTGGAATGAGCTTCCAGCAGAAGTGGTTGAGGCAGGTTTGATGTTGTCATTTAAAGTTAAATATGGACAGGAAAGGAATGGAGGGTTATGGGCTGAGTGCAGGTCGGTGGGACTAGGTGAGAGTAAGAGTTCGGCACGGACTAGAAGGGCCGAGATGGCCTGTTTCCATGCTGTAAATGTTATATGGTTTATATGGTTATTTCGTCACTTAGCAACACCCTAATTTCTATTGCTATGTCCACCCTTCCTCCCCCCACCAGGCTGTGGGCCTGCTCCGAATACTCAGGGCTTTGTGACTGAGGGCACACTTTCTTTCTAAATGCTATTGGCTTACTTTTATTGTTTGCATGATCAGTTTTTTCCCCCTCCCTGCACATTGGGTGTTTGTGGGTTTGTTTTATGGGTTCTTCCAGGTTTCTTGTTTTGGGGCTGCCCGTGAGGAGACGAATCTCAAGGCTGTATAACGTATACATACTTTGATAATCAACTTTGAACTTTGATTCCATCAGTCAGTCAATCTCTCATCAGCTGGATCATTTGCCAGCTCTCACTCCAACGCTCTTTACACCAGCTAGCTATTACTCCTTTACTCTTTCAGTCCAGTTGAAGGCTCTGGTCCAGAAATGTTGATGATTCATTTCCTTCCTTAGATGTTGCTTGACTGCTGAGTCTGTTTACTATTGTGAGGCATTCTGTCCGATTCTCAGCCAGCTGGTTCCTTTCCCTACCACTGTGCGAAACGAAGGCCTTCTCCTTCCCCTCTGCTGCAGCAGACACTTCTGAGGCTGGCCAACGTGCCACGTGAGGCAGAGGGCAAACGTCAGGTGAAAATGGAATTCAAAGAGGGCTTTCATCGTTACATCTGACAATCTGCAGCAAGGCATGTGCGTGACTTCACTCCCGCGAAGCAGCCTCCACAACATGGAGAACTGAGCATAAAGGAAGTTGTCATACTGTCAGCAAATTACACACTTGTTCAATGTAACTCACAATTGAAAGCAAGCACATGAAACATGACCATAAAAATTACCGAGCAATTCTGAACTTAATTTTTTTCCATCTGCAGTGATTACCAAATAATAAGCAAATGTAATTGCTTTATTACTTACAGAAGATACACTTCAATATATTAAACAGGA
Organism: Mobula hypostoma; assembly: GCF_963921235.1. Taxonomy (NCBI): domain Eukaryota; kingdom Metazoa; phylum Chordata; class Chondrichthyes; order Myliobatiformes; family Myliobatidae; genus Mobula; species Mobula hypostoma. Next base: position 16,346,077 of record NC_086123.1, read on the forward strand.
GAAATTCTCCAGATACTGGAAATCCGAAGGAATGCACGCAAAATGCTGAAGAAACTCAGCAGGTCAGGCTGCATCTATGGAAATGAATAAGCAGTCAATGTTTTGGGCCGAGGTTTTTCCTCAGGACTGGAAAGGAAATGGGAAGATGCCAGAATAAAAAGGTGAGGGGAGGGGAAGGAGAACTAGCTGGAAGGTGATAGTTGAAGCCAGGTGGGTGGGAATGATAAAGGGGCTGAAGAAGAGGGGATCTGATAGGAGAGCAGAGTGGACAATAGGAGAAAGGGAAGAAGGAGGGGCACCAGGCAGAGGTGATAGCACGTGAGAAAAAAGGGGTAAGAGGCCAGAGAGTTGAGTAGACAAAGAGGGAAGGGGGAGAGGAAAAATTACTGGAAGGAGAAATCAATGTTCATGCCACTAGGTTGGAAGCCACCTTGCGAAATATGAAGTGTTGCTCCTCCAACCTGAGAGAGGCCTTATTGTGGCAAAAGAGGAGGCCACGGACCAACGTGTCAGAACGGGAATGGGGATGGGAACTAAAGTGGTTAGCCGCTGGGAAATACTGCTTTTGGCAGATGGAGTGGAGGTGCTCGACAAAGCAATCCCCAACTTATGTTGGGTCTCACCACTGTAGAGGAGGCCGCCTCGAAAGCACCGAACGCATTAGACGACCTTTGCAGGTTTGCGGCTGAAGAGGACTGTCTTGGGGACCTGAGTGGAGGTGAGGGGGGGGGGTGAATGGGCAGGTGTGGCATTTATGTCATTTGCGGGGATATGTGCTGGCAGGGTGGCTAGTATGGAGGAATAAATGAATAAAGGAATCACGTAAGGAGGCGGAGAGTGGGACGGAGGTATAGATGTGCTTAGTGGTAGGATCCTTTTGGATAGGGCGGAAGTTGTGGAGAATGATGTATCGGATGTGGAGGCTAATGGGGTGGTAGGTAAGACAAGAGGAACTCTATCCCTGTTGGGGTGAGCATGGATGTCTGGGAAATGGAGGAGATGCAGGTGAGGGCAGCATCAATGGTGGAGGAAGGGAGATACCATTTTTTGAAAAAGGAGGACATCCCTGATGTCCTGGAAAGGAAAGCCTCATCCTGGGACCAGGTTCAGGGGAAACGAAGAAACTGAGAAAAGGGAATACCATTCTTACAGGAGAAAGGGAGGGAAGAGGTATAATCAAGATAGATGTGGGGATCAGTAGGTTTATAAAAGATGTCAATAGACAGTTTGTCTCCAGAAATGGAGACAGCGAGCTTGAGAAAGCGGAGAGAGGTGACTGAAATGGACTAAGTGAACTTAAGGGCAGGGTGGAAGTTGGAGGCAAAGTAGTAAAATGTAATTGAAGTATAATGAATTTGCAGTAAAATATAATGATTGAGGAACTGATGGCATTTAATTATGCATATTTCAATGGGGTCGCTATCATGTAAAAATGATTTAGTTTTATTAACAGTGTTTGTTTTGCCGAGGTTCATAATTGAAACCCAATGATCATATGAAAGGCCTTGGTCATCAATAGGCACAGTGGTAGCTGAAGAGACTTAATGAAACTTAAGCAAGAAACTGTTCCTACAAAAATCATATACAAGTGGAGATAGTGGCCTAGAATTTCTTTGCAATGTATACCATAAGGCCCTAATATTTAGGAGCAGAAATAGGCTATTTGGCCCATCGAGTCTGCTCCACCATTTCATCATGACTGATCTATTTTCCCACTCAGCCCCAATCACCCGGCTCCCCCCCCCATCCCTTCATACCCTGACCAATCAAGAATTTATCAACCACTGCCTTAAATATACATACAGACTGGGCCTCCACAGCTGCCTGTGGCAACAAACACTTTGTGGCTAAGGAAATCCCACCTCTTCTCCGTTCTAAAAGGACATCACTCTATTCTGAGGCTGTGTCCTCTGGACTTAGACTCACCCACCATTGGAAACTCCTGTTATCCACTCTATCAAGGCCTTTCACCATTTGATAGGTTTCAATGAGGTCAGTCGTCATTCTTCTGAATTCCAGTGACTACATGCCCAAAGCAATCAAACACTCTTGATATGACAAACCATTCAAACCTGGAAACATTTTCGTGAACCTCCTTTGAACCCTTTCCAATTTCAGCACATTCTTTCAAAGATAAGGGGCCCAAAATTGCTCACAATACTCCAAGTGAGGCCTCACAAGTGCTTTATAAAGTCTCAATATACATCCTCGCTTTTATATTCCAGTCCTTTTGAAATGAATGCTAACATTGTATTTGCCTTCCTCACCACAGACTCAACCTGCAAATTAACCTTTAGGGAATCGTGTATGAGGATTCCCAAAACCCTTTGAGCTTCAGAATTTGTATTTTCTCTCCATTTAGAAAATAGTCAACCCTTTCATTTTTTCTACCAAACTGCATGACCATACAATTCTTGACACTATTTTATCTGCCACTTCTTTGCCCATTCTCCTAATCTGTCTAAGTTCTTCTGTAGCCTCTCTACTTCCTCAAAATAACCTGCCCCTCTACCTATCTTCGTGTCATCTAAAATCTTTGCACCAAAGCTATCAGTCCTGTTATCCAAATCATTGACATATAATGTAAAAAGAATCTCTCCCAACACAGACCCCTGTGGAACACCATTAGTCACTGGCAGTCAACCAGAAAAGGTTCCCTTTATCCCCACTCTTTGTCTCCTGCCAATCAGCCACTGCTTTATCCATGCTAGAATCTTTCCTGCAATACCACGGGCTCGTAGCTTGTTAAGCAGCCTCATGTGTGGCACCTTGTCAAAGGCCTTTTGAAATCCAAATTCACAACATCAACTATTTCTCCTTTGTCTATCCTGCTTGTTATTTCTTTAAAGAATTCCAACAGATTTTTAGGCAAGATTTTCCCTTGAGGAAACCATGCTGACTATGGCCTATTTTATCACATGCCTCCAAGTTCCCCGAAAACCACATACTTAACAATCAACTCCAACATCTTCCCAACCTCTGAGGTCAGACTAACTGACCTATAGTTTCCTTTCTTCTGCCTCGCTTCCTTCTTGAAGAGTGGAGTGACATTTGCACATTTCCAGTCTTCCAGAACTATTCCAGAATCAATTGATTCTTGGAAGCTCGTTACTAATGCCCCCACAATCTCTTCAGCCGCCTCGTTCAGGGTGTACACCATCTGGTCCAAGTGACTTCTCTACCTTCTGGCCTTTCAGTTTCCCAAGAATCTTTTCCATATTAATGGTAACTTCACACACTTCATGGCCGCTGACACCTGGAACTTCCACCATGCTTCTAATGTCTTCCACAGTGAAGAATGATGCAAAATGCTTATTCAATCTACCCGCCATTTCGTTGTCCCCCATTACTCCCTCTCTAGCATTATTTTCCATTAATATCCACTCTCGCCCCTCTTTTACACTTCATGTATCTGAATGAACTTTCGGTATCCTCATTAATATTATTGGCTAGCTTACTTTTGTATTCCATCTTTATATTCTTAATGACTTTTTAGTTGCCTTCTGTTGGTTTTTAAAAGCTCCCCAATCCTCTAACTTCCCACTAACTTTAGCTCTATTACATGCCCTTGCTTTGGCTTCTGTGTTGGCTTTGCCTTGTTAGCTACAGGTGTGTACATCTGAGATGGTACAGCAGATGAGATCCCGGGAATCCAAAGCCCCACAAGTTACTCTGTAACTCACACTGCACCATAAATTAAGACTCTCCGCCGATACTTCACTGAAACAGTGCCAAATTGTTACCCCCAGTATTCAAATGAAAAGCAATAATACGTTTTCTGTATTTACGATTTCTATTACAGTTGACACTTAAACTGCAGATGAACTGTACATTCACAAGCTCAAAAGAAAACTAATTAGAATAAAATTATTTTTCTGGTCTTGCTAGACATTTTATAATTATATATTGGAAGCCTTCTGAATCAGAATCAGGTTTAATATCACCGGCATATGTCATGAAATTTGTTAACTTTACGGCAGCAGTACAATGAAATACGTGATAAATTAATATAGAGAACAAAACTGAGTTACATTGAGTTCATATATGTATTAAATAGTTAAGTTAAAATAAGTACTGCAAAAGTAACAGAAATAAAAATGAAAACAACAGGAATTCTGCAGATGCTGGAAATTCAATCAACACACATAAAAGTTGCTGGTGAACGCAGCAGGCCAGGCAGCATCCGTAGGAAGAGGTGCAGTCGACATTTCAGGCTGAGACCGTTCGTCAGGACTAGAAATAAAAATGAAGTGAGGTAGTGTTTATGGATGCAATGTTCATTTAGAATTTGGATGGCTGAGGGAAAGGTGCTGTTCCTGAATCATTGGGTGTACCAGGTTGTGTCATTATGTTAAACTCAGTTTTTTTATTTGTGCCTGCATATAACAGTGATGAGACCAGTACTGAGGAAAAGTTTGCCTTGCCTTTCTTGTGAATGAAATATGAGTGGAAGTTGGGAAAAAAACACCTGGAGGCCTGAGGCCTGTTCAAATTCCAGCCTCAGGACATGTTTGAATAATTCTGGCGAGCTGTAGGCAATTTGACAGATTCATCCTCCGGGCTATTTTTGTCCAGCTGAGATGTGAAACAGCTCTTGTACATCCTGAACGGAAGAAGGTAAATTGGAGGACGGTGAGCCAGGGCTGGTAGCAACTCAAGGAAGTTTAAAATATTCAGAGACAAGCACTAATTTTCAATTTCGATTAAAAGGCTTTTACAAGTGTATTCTACACAACTTTCATACAATAGCCTCTCATGATGGTTGAGTGATTTCTGAGTTAGTGTGCTACTATTTTACTTTCTGTACTTCAGTTTGAACGCCACCCAGTTTGTAAGGATTGATGAACTCCTGTGAGTGCTCGATCCCCTGAGACTTTCCAACCATTCAATTGATTCATATCCTAAACCCAATGACTAGCCTTGGCGCAAGAATCCACTTACACCTTCCCCTATTGAGACGTCTCCTAAGGTGGTCGCAGGGAAGCTACATTGATGGAAATCACACTGATTCCCCTGCGAGCCCAGCCTGAAGGGGATTAGGGTAAATTAGCAAACTTGCGCAAAGAGGCGTCAAAGAATGGGAAGTAGAAATATCCACACTGGTGGTGTGCTGGCATATTCCTCAATGACTTTTACTGGGCTGAGAGACGGGAGCTGTAATCTTTATCTAAGTCAAGTTAAATATGGGAAACTGCTGAAGGCAGATGTAAAAAATCATTTAATTTCTTAACAATATCAGCTCTTTACCTTGTTTAGGATTATGTCAGAGGACTGGAGTGTTGGTATCATTTGGAAATGAGCAAAATCTAATTACATTGCCATCTTAAGTTAGTTGTAATGATACAAAATACACCATCAGTAATGCTGTGAAGGTGCTCAGTCAGTTTAATGCCAGACCCTTTGGGATAGCATTGAACCTTATTGCAAGGTTGTTCTCCATCAGTGTTTCTTCTTGTATGATTATAAGGATTTTTGTTTAAATAGAGAGGGCTGATGACAATAATGAATCTCCCAGGAATATGGAAATTAAATTTATATTAGTAATTAAAAAGCCATGAGGCGGCATTACATTTTACCAAGTGTATGGCTTTAATCTATTGTACTGTTGTCAGAAAAAGAAAAGCACTTGTTTCCTCTAACTGTTGTGTCCACAGAGACCCCTGAAGTGTTTCATTGTCAGTAGGATACTCTTGACATCGTGGAGCACATTACAATTGGCAGCTAATTTTGTACTCAGGAAGGTGTTGCAAACAGCAATGTAACAAATTGCCTCTTTTATTTTTACTTGAAGTGTAAATGTTGCTGTTGAGCTTCCCAGCTCTTCTTTGAATTGTGCCATGAGATCTTCTATCGCAGTCGGATTCCACAACCCATGAGCTCTCTCTTTCAAGGGCTGCACAACTCAAGCTGTCAGTACCTGATTTCTGAATAGACATTAAATCGATGAACACTACCTCACTATTTTTGTTTGCATTACTTAATTAATTTACAGTAACTATTTTATATATATATATACTTTCTGTAATTCATAATTTTTTCTCTATTATTATATTGCATTGTAATACTGCTGCAAAGTTAACAAATTTCACTATATACTGGTGATATTAATCCTGATTCTGATTGTTTGTTTGTGTGTTTGTTTATTTATTTATTATTGTATTTTCATTTTTCCTCTATTCAAACTGGTAAAACCTGAGGTATGGGAATAGCCAAGCACACTCATTTCTCAATTGCAAGGAACTTTTGCTCTACTCTAGTGGTGTTTAGCATCGTGGCTTTCTGGAGATTTTGCTCTGTAGGCCTAATTTTTTAATGCTATTCTGTAGTGACTTTGGGATGAAGCCAGTTGTAGATATTACTGTTGGGGCAATGTATACCCGGTTCATGTTCCATAGTCTTTCTATTTCCTCTTTTAATTCAGCATATTTCCGGTGTTTTTTACTGACTGATTTCTGTGTGTTATGTGTGTTTGGAATAGCTATGTCTATTAAGTAAGTTATTCTTGCGTGTTTATCTTGTAATATTATATCCAGAAGGTTATTAAAGATTGCTCTGTCTGTAATAATGGATTGGTCATAATATAATTTGTAGGACTTTGACTCTAAAATTGGATCAGACTTGTATTTGTAGTAAGATATGGTGTCTTTTATGAGTTTGTATTTTAAAGCAAGATTTTGGTGAATGATATTTGCCACTTGATTGTGTCTGTGTAAGTAATCAGATTGAGTTAAACTGCTGCAGGATTGCTTCTGGTTTCTCTTGGCATTTTCTGCATTTATTGTCTTGAATTTGTTGGTTCTTCATTATGTATTTTTGGTAAATGTTTGTGTCAATCTCCTGGTCCTGTATTGCAACAAGGAACTCCTCTGTTTCAGGGAAGAGGTCTCCCAACTCTGAGTCAGGCGTTTGAAGCTTCTTTGTCAATATCTAGTCTGCTCAGATCATGGGGATGTCTTCCATGGAGGGCCAAGCTCTTCCATTGGTTAACTTTTTCTTCTATAGTGATAGTTTATTCATCTTTTGGACTGTGCTTTCAGATAAGTTTAGTGGAGTGTAATTATCTGAATTGCATATGCTCATGTGGAGTGCTGAATCATGTTTTTGTTGATGAAAATATATCCTTAGAAGTTTTATCTGACTGTTGGGTAATTTTTTAATATCTGTTATTCCTCTTCCTACTAATATCATAGATACTATTAATCCAAGTATGTTCGAGTGCATATAGTGCTTTCTATTTTTTTTTAATTTCAGTTCTTTATTTTGTATATTATTATTATTTGTGTCTGCACAGTTCGTCTTCTTTTGAACATTGGTCCTTTGTCAGTCATTGTGCACAGTGTTTCATTGATTCTATTGTATTTCTCTGTTCTACCGTGAACACCTGCTGGAAAATGAATCTCAGGCTAGTATATTGTGAGACATTAAATACTGTACATACTTTGATAATGAATTTAATTTGAATGTTGATAAACTTACATTGAGGGAACTTTCAAGAGGGAGCCAATCTCATCTGACTGTACAGCTGAAATATCGACCTAGGTCATTCAAGTCATTTTCTTAATAAGATGAAGATTCAAAAGGAAATAATACACTTATTGGATTTTATTGAAACTTCTGTGTGCACTTCTTTTAATTTGTTTTGGGCTATTGTGGTTAATCACTGAGAGAATTGCAGGAGCTGAGCTAAATATACCATTGCAGAACCTGTAATGTTGAATGCTGGACTGCTGGCCTTCAGTAATAATTGATGTTGATTAACGGCTGCCCTATTTGTATACAGATGGTAGGCTGTGAGGTACACTGCCAATTCTACCTGAGGTCTTTGGAGTTGTTTGCCCATCCAACCATCTTCCAGTGTCTCGTTGAGTTTCAACATGTGGAGAATGTTCTGACTTGGTTTCAAGGAATCTTACTGTCAGTGTTGCATTGATAAGTTCATCTGAGTGTTGATACTCAGTATGTTCAAGTGCAAGGCATAGGGTAAAGATCTACTCTTCCATCAACTGTGGCCCACTCATAGTCAAATACATTACCAATTTCATTGTACTGATTTCCATTGTAGTTTTGCCACTGGAAAGGGGCTTGCAGGGGTGAAAGAGCATCAACAGAGATGTTGCAATGTGGTCAGTATCCTGGCTACATATCGACAGAAATGGCCAATGGCTTGCAGAATATGAGGGAGAATCAGACGCCCAGAAATTACAATATGTTTAAAAGCCTTCCTTAATTGAGATGCACAGGAGGTGGAGGGTAGGGATTTTCAGACAAATGGTTGCTGTGCTGTTTACAAGGTCTGAAGAGATCAAGTCACACCAGTTGTACTCTTCACTTCTGTTAAAGTACACTCAGGGTGAGTTAACATCAGAACCATGACCTTAGCCTCCTTTTTTAAACTATAGAAGCAAAGGGTTTCAGTTTTAGAAAACTTGAAAACTCCAAGCAGCAACATAAGCGATTCTGCGGATGTTGAAAATCTTGGGCAGCATACACAAAATACTGGAGGAACTCAGCATTTCAGGGAGTACCTATGGAGGGGAATAAGGAAATGATGTTTTGGGTCAAGACCCTTCATCAGAGCTCATCAACATTTCAAGCCAAGCCCCTTCGTCGCTTTCCTTCCTCGTCCAAAAGATTTGAAGGCAGGTAGGTTATTTGGCTACTGTAAATTGTTGGTTGTATGCAAAGGAGAGGTAATATCTAGGCAGAGTTGATAGGAGTGTAGAAAGAAGGAATGTGATTAGTTTAGGATCAGTAAAAATGATTACTTGGTTGTTGGAGTGGATGGTGGGCCAAAAGGGCCTATTTTCTACGATTCTATCAGGAGATGTGCTGTAAACATATTAAAGAGTGTAAATAGGTGTCACACAATTTGTACTTGCTGTCTCTGCTTTGGTTGAGAGTGCATCATGTCCTGTCAATACTGAATATTATTATTGAATGTTTTATGACATAACTAAGTTTCATCTGAAAGAAATGCTTGAAATGCTGGGAAGGGAGGAGTTCTATGTCCAAGTGTTGTGTGTTCAGTGCTTTAAGGTAGCACCAGTCCTCAGAGGTATACTTGGAAAAGCATGGGCTAATTAGAGATAGTCAACATTGTTTTGTGTCGGGTCAGATCATGTCTTATTGAGTATTAGCTACAAGGGGAAGTTGGACAAACTTGCATTGTTTTCTCTGAAGCATCAGAGGCTTATGGAAGGCCTGTTAGAGGTTTATAAAGTTATGAGAAGCATAGATCAGGCAGATAGTCAGAGTCTTTTGCCAGAGATCAAAAGATCAAGTACCAGACTATACTCCCAACCATTGAGCACATCGACATGAAACACTGTCGCAGGAAAGCAGAATCCATCATCAGAGACCCTCACCACCCAGGACATGCTCTCGTCTCACTGCTGCCAGCAGAAAGAAGGTACAGGAGCCTCAGGTCTCACACCACCAGGTTCAGGAACAGTTATTACCCCTCAACCATCAGGCTCTTAAACAAAGGGGATAACTTCACTTGCTCCATCATTGAAATGTTCCCACAACCTATGGACTCACTTTAAAGGACTCTTCATCTCATGTGCTCAATATTTATTGCTTATTTATCATAATTATTTTTTCTTCTTTTTGTAATTTGTTGTCTTCAGCAGTCTGGTTGAACACCCTCGTTGGACGGTCTTTCATTGATTCTGTTATGGTTATTATTCTATAGATTTATTGAGTATGCCCAGAAGAAGATGAAGCTCAAAGTTATATATGTACCTTGATAATAAATTTACTTTGAACTTTGAACTTTAGAGGACACAGCTTTAAGGTAAGAGGGAGAAAGTTTAGTGTGGGATATGTTTTTTACATAGAAGATGGAACCCATTGCCATGGGTAGTAGTGCAAGCAAACCCAACAGTGGGTGTTTAGGACGCATCTGGACAGGCACATGAACATCAGGAAATGGAGAGGTATGGATCGTGTGCAGGCACATACATCTTATTTTATTTGAATAGAATGATTCCAATGCATTATGCTCCCTAATGAGTTATAAAGAAAATGAAAGACTTATTTGCCTGTTAATATACAGGAGTTCTTTTTACGATACACAGGTTAGTGCCTGGGATGACTGGATGAAACTTGCTGAGGATAGAAGTGTCCTTGGGAGTACTGGGTTACTAATTGGTGAGCAGTCCTAACATTGTGATCAGTCAATTCACTGTGGTCTAGCTTTGACAAGCTTGTTAGTGGGACCTGCATATTTATAAGTTACCCTGGATCATCTGTAAACTTGTGGCCCATGTTCGAAGTAGGCCTTCCAGTCCCTCTGTGACTTTATTTGGTTTTCATAGTGGTCAGTGTGCTGCGAGTCCTGTTTAAGTTAGCCAGAATATGCATGAATTTCAGCTTGCTGAAGAAGCTTCATTCGCTATCGTCCCCAGTTTCTGTTAAGAAAGTGAACATGCTGCTCTTGTATGTCAAATCCATTTCTGTAACTTGTGTGGCATTCCTTACAGGTTAAAGTGAGCAACTGAACCTTTGTAGCTGTCAAAACGAATATTCAAGTACTGAAATGTATCTTTATTACATGTAATTTCGCAGCACCAGATTCAAGGCTATAATAATTCTTTCCGAGTATCATTTTCTGTGTTTTATGCAGAGTGTCAGTTGATAGGGAAAACATGATTTATGTTGTGCTGCCTAAGAGATTGTATTATTACGTGCTTGCATTCTGTGCAGATGCTGGAATTGCCAGAAATACTCAGCAGGTCAGGCAGCATCTCTGGAGAAAGAAACAGAATTGGCGTTTCAGGTCAATGACCCTTTAAGGCAGGGGTTCCCAACTTCTTTTTAATACCATTAGCCGAGGGGTCCCTGCTTTAAGGGAAATTGTCCTAACGTGGGGTGATAGACCTGAAACGTTAATTCTGTTTCTCTCCCCACAGATGCTGCCCAACCTGCTGAATGTATCCAGCACTTTTTATTTTGTGTCACAATAAAATTTCTATTGACTTCATGGCCCATCTCTAAGTGATTGCATGAGAACAGTTGAGACTTAAAAGTGCAGAAAAAAATACCCAAATATACTGCATACATTGAATAAGAAGGATGGTTCATTAAAGATGTGTATTGATACAGATAGAATTGTAACTGTAATAGGGGATAAACCATACTAAGCAGGTTATAGAACAAAGGCTATGTACATCAGAACATAAAGGGGCTTCCTACAGAAGACTAATGCATACGTAGCTACAAGGACTGGGAACCCTTTTATGTAAATTAAAACTAATTTCCTTGTGTTGTGCATCTGAATCTGATTAAAGTAACTTGGTTAGTTTTGGAGATTCATAGGAAGTAATAACTTCTGAAGAGTTAAAAAAAATAATCACAGCTTGGAGTTGCACGCTGTTACCTTTAACACCCACTGCGAGACCTTCAGCTCAGATTTCCAAGTCTTTAATTTGTCTTTGATCTAGCTCAATGACTGAGGAACTGTCGGCAAGTCTCCCAGTACCTCATCATTTGGTTATCCTTATGTCTGGCCTGCGACCTTCCTGCACTGAATTATCATTCTATGCTTGCTTGTACTGTCACATCTGGTTTCCTTTTTGCCATCTGGTGAGGGCTTCACTGTAACCAGAAACATTTGCAACGTGTTCATTCCTTCACGTCCCAGTGGAAAACGCTGACCAATCTCACCATGTCGGAATCACAGCTTTAAAAATTCTTGCAAAGGTGATTTGAAGCTGAATAGTAAAAGGCCAGGCAGTTCATAAAAACACAAGCGCATCAAGAGAGATGAGATGAGAACAGTGAAGTGGGGCTCAAGTAAAAAGTTAGCTTTATTTTATTGAACGGAGAGTGGGAATGAAGAGCCAGATGGAATATTCCTCCTTCAATTCCTTATGTTCTTAAGAAAAATTTATACAGTCCACATCATATGATTGGCATTTCTATATAATACACACAAAATTCTTGAGGAACTAAACATATCAGGCAGTGTCTATGGAGAGGAATAAAGAGCCGACACTTTGGGCTGAGACCCTTCATCGAGGTCTGATCTGAGCTGCTGAGTTCCTCCAGCAGTTTGAGTGTGTGTTAGTCTGGAGTTGCAGAATCTCGTGTGTTTATTAGTGTCGCTATATTACTAGATTGTACGCACGCGCACACACACACACACACACTGCCTTGTTATTCTGCTGTCGTGCTGAGTGTACGCACTTCGATGTCTTCTCATAATGGCTCCTAAACCAAGTTGATGTGCACGGGTTGGATTTATGGTGCCTTTCCTGCCATACGCATTGGGCTATTTCAATTCTTTAGTAGTGGGGATGTGTAAATGTGTATATGCTGTTTGTATGCAGTATTTAAGGTAAATACCTCTGTTTGTTTTGTAACATGATTGTAACTACACTGTGGAGTGCATCATATTCTCATTCATGTGTAGTCTTAAATTAACTTTCTAGGTAGTTGAAGATGGTATGTCCTGGCCTAATAAGCGTGGCTTATTGCTCTCTGGGGCTGCCAGGAATTCCCACTGGGCAAAAATAGCATGGAGCTATTGTGTTTCCTGATGGGTATCTTTTTGTAAACATTGGCAGTTTTCTTTTCGCTATTTTTGCTCAGTTTTGTGAGTTTTGAATTTTGACGCACCTAATAAACACCCTTGCTCTAAATGCAGCCATTTTTTTTTGCTTCGGTCATAACCCAGGTATCTAACAGGCTAGATATGTTAAACAATAGTAAGAACTTTCCATGTAATACATGTAATGATAAATCTTGTAAAAGTATGCACTATTCCGACCTGCAGTGGCTGGCAGGAAATCCATGAGCCGCAATGGAGTCTGGCTAAAGAAGAGCAACAGTTGATCCCCGCTCATTAATCACCACTTAATTGTAGCCATCAGTTAATTACGGGAGTTTGTAGCAGTTGCTTCCCCTCACTAACAGAATATATGTTGCTTTGTGAACTGTTCCCTTGAGGGTTGCCACAATATATGCACCAAACCCTGGAACGAAGAAGCAGATGTTGTGTGACTAATGGCATGTGCAATGTACCAATGAAGTACTGTCATTACTAGCATATCCTTAATTAACAAGTGCATCTCTTCCATGCAAATTTACATTAAGAACTGTATTTCTGTTTTTACACCTGTAGTGCAATTAATTTTTTTTTGCTTCGATTCATGTCTTGCTGAGCAAAGCACAAGGGTTCAGTGGCTTTGTCTTATTTTAATATTATTTTTATCCAAATTACCACTGATGTGGCAAAAGCAATTACTTTGCACAGGGATGTTATATTCAATAACTTCACATATGCTAATTACCCCAATTTATTATGATGCTGAGTAATTATGCTTGACTTTACACCCAGCGTGTTCTGTTTTGCCTGGATGTGTCCCTGTGACTGCTCATCTCCAAAGCATGGCGTCACGTAGTATAATTAGTCTTTTCACCGAACGTCGGGAAGGTCAGAGTACATGACCTGAGGTTAAAGAGGTCCAAAGAATTAAGTGTGTGAAAATATGATGAAAAGGAGAAAAGATGAAAAGACAAGGTTGGATAGATTTTTTGCATAGTAGGGGAATTAAGGGTTATGGGGAAAAGGCAGGTAGGTGGAGATGAGTCCATGGTCAGATCAGCCTTGATCTTATTGAATGGCGGAGCAGGCTCAACGGGCCTATTTCTTATGTTCTTATGCTCAGAGAAAAGGAATGGAGACAGGTAACACTGGACAAAAAAGATTTTTCTTACTGAATATATTTGGGTGTATCTTGTTTGGGCTGCTGATCATGAAAATCACCATTAAGTTTTGCTATCACACACCATTTTTTAAAAATCATATTTAGTTGTTATTTCAATTCATAATTCAAGTCAGAATAACTGATGCCAAGAGGGCATTTTTGTTAGTCCACAAGTCAAACAGATCGTCAATGACAGGCAATTCAAAGAACTTCCAGTGGGATTGGAGAAAATCGCCTGGAAGGCATTCAAGGGTGTCGTTGAAAATTTTCTTGGCAACTACAGAGCACCAAACTACGTGCAGCTGGTTGACAACATGCATCGAGCATACAAAACCATGAAGTGCAACATGTCACTGAAGATTTTTTTTTCTGCATTCCCACTTAGATTCCTTCCCTGCAAATCTTGGGGCTGTTAGTGACAAGCATGGTGAAAGGTCTCAGCAGAACATTGCAGTCATGGAGAAATAGTATCAGGGGAACTGGAATCCATCAATGCTGGCTGATTATTGTTGGACATTTAAGTGACAAGCCTCAGTCACTGAATACAAATGAAAATCATCAACAAAACATTTTTTAGTTTAGTTGAACTCCTGCAAAGCATCAGCACCGTTATGCAATTAAACACGTTAAACACAATAAAAGTTAATTTCTTGTTTTCTCCAAATTCCTACGTGATACAAGTAGTCTGAAATTATATTTGTGTTCAGCTTCCAGCGGTCTATGATAAGCAAAAAAAAAAATACTGAGCAAGTAACACTTCTGAAAAAATTTGTTGTCCGGAGTAAAAGAGGAACATGCCATAGTTAAAATCATAGCACAGAAACAGGACATTCACTCCAACTGGTCCATGCCAACCACAACATCCTTACTGCTAGTCCCAGTTGTCTACATTCAGTCCATAACCCTCCAAGCCCTTCCCCTCTACACTCCTATCCAAATAGTTTTGGATAACTTTTTGAGTTATATTCTGAAAGTTCACTGTTTTTCTTACATCTCTGATCAGGAATATTTGTGGCCCTGAAAGTGAAAATAATGCAGATGTTGGATATCTGAAGTAAGAGCAAAAAATTCTCAAAGCACTCAGCAGGTCAGACAGCATTCTTGGAAAGATAAACACTGATAATGTTTCAAGTATGAGACCCTTCATAGGAATTTTATGGTTTGGTAGGGTAACGAGAAGTGGGTTCTACAATTGTGCTGATTTTTTAAGGTGTATTAAATGGGAGAATTTTGCCATATTCATATGTCTAGTATATTATAAATCTGTGCTGTATAGGCAATGATTTCACAGCCATTCCCACATAAGCTAAGTTTGACAAAAGAAAACTCTGCAACCCTTTTTAATTTCTTACTCCAGGATTTCAATCTTGCTGCATTTAGTAGTTCCTTGAAGGAGTCTAATGATTTGTTATTTTTATTAGCTATGATCAAATTTTGAGTAAAGAAGCACTTCCTAATGCATATACATTCTCATCCGACAGCTTTGACATATCTGAGAGCATTAATCTGAGGTTTTCCCTTCTCCATCTAGTTAAATATCTTTGAGAGATCTATCAGATTCATTCCGATATACGGTATCAATTTTCAATTTTGAGGCACTCTATTCTAATTTATTAGGTCCTCTTTCCCTCATTATCTTAAATAAATTGGTTCTTCTGTGTTTTTCTTTTTTAACAAATTGTGTTATTGTAAGAGGTTCCAAGCCAGTTGTCGGCAAACACATTTATTGTCAGTTTTTGTTCAGTTTTATTAAGGGATTGTAGCTGAATCAGTTCAGGCCATATTATTTAAGATACAGTGGCATGCAAAAGTTTGGGCACCCCGGACAAAATTTCTGTTACTGTGAATAGCTAAGCGAATAAAAGATAACCTGATTTCCAAAAGACATAAAGTTAAAGATGACACATTTCTTTAATATTTTAAGCAAGATTACTTTTTTATTTTCATCTTTTACAGTTTCAAAATAACAAAAAAGGAAAGGGGCCTGAAGCAAAAGTTGGGCACCCTGCATGGTCAGTACTTAGTAACACCCCCTTTGGCAAGTATCACAGCTTGTAAACACTTTCTGTAGCCAGCTAAGACTTTTTCAATTCTTGTTTGGGGAATTTTCGCCCATTCTTCCTTGCAAAAGGCTTCTAGTTCTGTGAGATTCTTGGGCCGTCTTGCAAGCACTGCTCTTTTGAGGTCTATCCACAGATTTTCAATGATGTTTAGGTCGGGGGACTGTGAGGGACATGACAAAACTTCAGCTTGCGCCTCTTCAGGTAGTTCATTGTGGATTTTGAGGTGTGTTTAGGATCATTATCCTGTTGTAGAAGCCATCCTCTTTACATCTTCAGCTTTTTTACAGATGGTGTGATATTTGCTTCCAGAATTTGCTGGTATTTAATTGAATTCATTCTTCCCTCTACCAGTGAAATGTTCCTCATGCCACTGGCTGCAACAGAAGCCCAAAGCATGATCAATCCACCCCCCGTGCTTAACAGTTGGAGAGGTGTTCTTTTCATGAGATTCTGCACCCTTTTTCCTCCAAACATACCTTTGCTCATTGCGGCCAATAAGTTCTATTTTAACTTTATCAGTCCACAGGACTTGTTTCCAAAATGCATCAGGCTTGTTTAGATGTTCCTTTGCAAACTTTTGATGCTGAATTTTGTGGTGAGGATGCAGGAAAGGTTGTCTTCTGATGACTCTTCCATGAAGGTCATATCTGTGCAGGTGTTGCTGCACAGTAGAACAGCGCACCACCACTCCAGAGTCTGCTAAATCTTCCTGAAGGTCTTTTGCAGTTCTGTCAGAAAGCTTTCTTGGTCTTCCAGACCTCAACTTGACCTCCACCATTCCTGTTAACTGCCATTTCTTAATTGCATTACGAATGGAGGAAACGGCTACCTGAAAATGCTTTGCTATCTTCTTATAGCCTTCTCCTGCTTTGTGGGCATGATTTATTTTAATTTTTAGAGTGCTAGGCAGCTGCTTAGAGGAGCCCATGGCTGATGATTGTTGGGACAAGGTTTGAGGGGTATTTATAAAGCTTTGAAATTTGCATCACCTGGCCTTTCCTAATGATGATTGTTAACAAGCCACAGCCCTAACAAGCTAAGCAAGGTCTGAGACCTTGGTAAAAGTTATCTGAAAGCTCAAATCTCTTGGAGTGCTCAAACTTTTGCATCGTGATCCTTTCCTTTCTTTCACTCTAAAATTGTACAAAACAAAAATATACACTTAGCTCGCTTAAAATGTTGAAAAGAATGTTTCATCTTTAACTTTTTGCCTTTTGGAAATCAGGTTATCTTTTACTCACTTAGCTATTCACAGTAACAGAAATTTTGACAAGGGGTGCCCGAACTTTTGCATGCCACTGTATACTCACTCCTGATTATAACATTTACCTCAAAATTTGATGGAAAATGATCAAACCATGTCCTAAATAAGAAAAAACTAAATTAAAACTATTTACAATAATTGGATTATTCTGATAGAGTTTAGGTAAATTATCCCTGATGTCCTGGCCCATCTTTATATCTGTCAGTATTACAAAATTATGTTATCTGTTCATTAACAATAGATGTCATTGGGAGCTTTGTTGTGCCTAAATTTGCTGTCACATTTTCCATGCTATGGCTATAACTACAGTGCATTTCTAAAGTACTTCACTGGCTATAAAGTACTTTTGGACAATCTGATTTATAAAAGGTGCTATCTACATGAAGCCTTCTCTTATAATTAAACAGGAACAAGTGTGTGAGAATAATTTAACTAAGTCCTGTACTCCAGTTTAAATATATTGTTAACCATTATACAGTGTAATTAATAACCCCAAATTAACTCTAGCATCTATTTCTGTTTTGAATTTGGTGTGCCTGTTTTTCAAAAAGAATAAGTATTGTGAGATTTGCTACTTGATGTTTTGATCCCCATGTTGAAATGCACCAACCCTGACTGTAGTGTTTTAATGATTCTGATTATTCACGAGATATTACATCATTGCATGAATTTTCTGTACATTTTACAGTGCGTTTTCATTCAATATCGAGAGGTGCATTTTGCTTGTAATACTCTGATTAAAGGGCTCATTAGGGCATTGGAAGTAGAGCGGATGGGTAACATTAATTTCCTTGGTGGTGTCATATCAGAGGACCTGATTGGAGCGACTGGGGTTGTATACACTGGAATTTAGAAGGATGAGAGGGGAGCTGATTGAAACATATAAGATTATTAAGGGATTGGACACGCTAGAGGCAGGAAACATGTTCCCGATGTTGGGGGAGTCCAGAACTAGAGGCCACATTTTAAGAATAAGAGGTAGACAATTTAGAATGGAGTTGAGGAAAAACTTTTTCACACAGAGGGTTGTGATTCTGTGGAATGCTCTGTCTCAGAAGCAGTGGAGGCCAATTCTCTGGATTCTTTCAAAAAAGAGTTCGATAGTGCTCTTAAAGATAGCGGAGTGAAGGGAGAAGGCAGGAAAAGGGTACTGATTGTGGATGATCAGCCATGATCACAGTGAATGGTAGTGCTGTCTCGAAGGGTTGAATGGCCTACTCCTGCACCTAATGTCTATTGTCTATTGTCCTGGGAGTAGCACATAAGTACCATCACAAAGAAGGTGTGACAATGCTTTTAAGTAACAATATTATTTGTTACTTAGATTTCCAGCATCTGCAGATTTTCTCTTGTTTGCTGACAATGCTTCTACTATCTTAGAAGTTTGTGCGGATTTGGCATGACATCTAAAACTCTGACAGACTTCTCTAGATGTACCGTGAAGAGTATGCTGACTGGTTGCATCACAGACTGGTAAGGAAACACCAGTGCCCAGGAATGGAAAAGCCTACAAATGTGGTGGGCAAAGTCCAGACCCTTACAAGAAAACCCCTCCCCACCACTGAGCACAACTAAAAGGGTGTGCTACACACAAAAAATGCAGCATCTATCATCAAGGACCCCAACCATGGATCCAAGCCATGCTCTCTTCTCGCTGCTGCCGTAAGGAAAGACTTACAAGAGCCTTAGATTTCTGAGAGAGGAAGGACCACACCATACCACATCACACTGTTAGACACAGGATCACCCCACCTGGTTCAATAACAGTTACTACCCTTCAACCATCAGGTTCCTGAACCAGCATGGATAACTTCACTCACCTCAACTCTGAACTGATTCCACAACCTATGAACTCACTTTCAAGGACTCTACAACTCATGTTCTCGGTATTATTTATTTATTTATTTGCACATTTTTTTCTTCATTTGCACATTGGTTGCTTGTCAGTCTTTGTGTGCAGTTTTTCATTGGTTGCATTGTATTTCTCTGTTCTACTTTGAATACCTGCAAGAGATTGAATCTGAGAGTTGTACATGGTGACATATATGAACTTTGATAATAAATTTCTCTTGAACATTGATTATCAACCATTGTTGCTCAGAAAATCTGGTGCATCCAGATATGTGTGTAAGAGAGCTGTTAAGGCAAGGTGCAAGTGACTGTTTTGATTGTGGACTGTCGGGTGCTAAAAAGGAGTTGCATATGTAACCCTCAGGCTCACCCAGCTGTTGTTCGTCTAGGGGAAAACAGCCTTTGGCCCCGCCAAACTGGGTATTTACGTTTGTGTGGATGCTGTGTAATGTACCGCCCAGTTACAAACCCACAACACAAAATATCAGACAGTACATCATATATGGAATTAAATGATTGAACTTTATGAATCTTATGAGTATAGGGTTAGTAATGAAAATAAAAGAAGAGCCCAATTGAAGGAAAAGTCAAAAGTTCATGTTGGAGCTCACGCATTCGCCATTCTTCCACCATCGGTCTCCTCCGAGTGTCGCCGACCTTCGACCCTCAGATCCCAGTCCACTCTGTCTGGTGGTCTACCAGCTCCCTCCACACGTCTTCCCTTTCCATCTCTCCTCGACAAAAAGCCGCGAGAAACATCCTTCCAGACTCACAAGACAGAACAACAATCTCTGATTGGCTAACATGCATAACCGCAATCCTGTTATCTCCAGCCGTAACCCAAACATTGCTGCTACAGAGAAAGTGTTACCTCAGCAGTGCACATTATGCAGAAACCATTACATTAGCAGTGAATCCTTACAGGGCGTTACACATGTATTTGTAGTTGAAGATGTGTGTGAGAGACTAGGTTTATAGCTGTGGACAGATGGTGGGATGAAGGCATTTGGAGTTGAGGGCCTCATCTCATGTTGGAGAATGAATTAAGTGTCCAGGTTGGGGATTATTCCCAAGTACCAGGATCTTTATTCTGGCATGATGATTAGGAATGCAACTAGGTAGAGATGAGGAACGAGGAGATTGTTGCTATCTGAACACTTGGGGGAGTTCAATAGGTTGAAATCCTGGGCTTAATGGATGATTCATAGGGAAAAAGGATGGCTGCTGGCAGGCTGTGGCCTCCAAGATCTGAACCGTCAAGTGATTGAAGGATTGGGTGATTGGGATCTGAACGAGGGATTGGGAAGAATGCTGAATGGGAGAGCATTTGCAATGAGGTTTCGTGGGGAAAAATTGGAAGCAATTATGGTACGCTGTATAAAAAAAAAACTGGCTTTTTTCTGTGACTGTAGTCCTGGGACACCTCATGGCCCAAATTTGCTGAAGATTCTACAAAAGGAGCATGGTGCAGAAATTACGTAGGGAATGCTGGAACAAATAACTCTAGGATATGCATGGTGAAAGTCTGGAATGAGGTAAAACAACCCAGGAAATATTACAAGCTTCAGCCTGGAATTTGCTCCAAGGTTGGGTGGGGCTACAACCAGAGTTCATGGGTCAAGGGTGAAAGGTGAAAAGTTTAAGGGAAACATGAGGGGAAACTTCCCTCACTCAGATGGTCATGAGAGTGTGGAACAAGCTGCCAGCACAAGTGCTGCATGTGAGCTCGATTTCAACATTTAAGTGAAGTTTGGATAGGTATATGGATAGTAGGGGTATGAAGGGCTATGGTCCTGGTGCAGTTGAGGGGAGTTTAAATACTTTTGGCATGGATTAGATGTTCCAAAGGGCAAGGTTCTGTACTGTACTTCTCTATGACATTATAAGGCCAATTCTTATCATGTACTAAGAATTGCTTTGTACAATTATGTTTCTAAATAGCTGTGCTTTACAGTGGATATTTGATAACTCTTGATAGCTGTGAGGTATTACTGTTGACACGATCTTATCAATCTCAGGAACAGCTCTGTGTCTCTGAGGAAATTAAGGAGTATGTGGAAGAGTGCCTAGTCTCTGAGTATCCCTCTTGTTTTACACAGAGCCTCACCTGCTGCAACATGGTGAAAAGAAATTAGCTGAATAATTGTCTCCCTGTTGTTCAATGTTAATGTTAATATCCTCATTAATTTGCAGTTAAAAGATATTTCCAGTGTTCTAGAGTTAACCAGATTATTAAATGGTTCAGCTGAAATATTGAGGCACTTCAACAGACAGAACATGCAAATGGATTTTTGAACTGATTTAGTGTGCATGGTTGGCATTGCAATCTTGTTAATTAACGATAATAAAAATAGAAGATAGTGAAAAACCCAGCAGGCCAGGCAGCAACTAGGGAAAGAGAAACATCAATGGTTGTGGTTGAACGTTCAGGTTTTCATATTTCCAGAAATCGCAATATTTTCATATTTTTATTTACTGCTCATGAAGAACTGCTTTCTATTGAATAATGGTAATTAGGTGTAAAACCAGAAACAAAAAAATAAACCAAACAGGCAAAGGGATGATGCTGGATGCCTGAACAGAATTCTTTGACTTTCTGTTATAGTTTGATTAGGGCGGTTGATGAGAAAATCTTTTACTTGTGGAGGATCTAAAACTTCAGAGTGTAAGTACAGGAGTCTACCAAATAAATTCTGTTGTAATTCTTTACTTTACTTTGAGGGTGGAATTTAGAACTGACCATTACAGAGAGTAACTTCACCATGGGCAGTCCCATGTTCGGTGACAAATGGAGGAGGGTTGGGCATGGGGCTAGCAGCTCCATCCTGTAAAATCCAGTGCTACAGAAGTGCCAGCAGAAGCTCCAAAGACCTCATCCCTAGGAGAAAGAGGATCTTCGCCTTGAAAGCGTATAGGTGGGCTATGCCCAGACTTGAAAGACTGGGCAGAGGACTCTCACACATTGCTGTTGGTGATCTATACCCCAGTAGGAGTGATGGGCTCAAGAAGAAGATGAATCATTAGGATGGATGAGTCAAAACCAATGATGTATTTTGGAGGAAGGTAGATAAGTAGCTGAGGGTTAAAGGAATAAAACAATTTGATGAAGGGTTAAGTGAAGAGAGAAGGTGCATGTGGTGACAAATTGGGTTGAATTTTATTTTATTTTGTTTTATTTAGAGGTACGCTATGGACATTATGGACTTTGAGGGACGTTCCACCAAAACAATAGTGAAAAATATCAGCCAGTAAATCCATACATAAATGGAAGGCATTGAGTAGCAGCAAAAAAAGAGATGCAAAACCAGACCAATACAACTGCCACCAGGCTGCTTGTTATACTTGCATGACATGCCCACAGCTCCAATGATTGCTCCAAAGAGTCAGGTTCCCTGTCCCCCCCCCACTCATGTGACTAGTTGCCATAGCAACTAGTGGTTTAAACTCATATGGCAGGGGGTAGGAACTAGTATGACAGAGCTGAGGATGGGCCAGCAGGTCTACAAGTAGATGATGGGTGTCACATGAATGTAAGGAAGGATAAGCCAATGATTGGGTACAAATGCAGACAGAGCAAAGAGTTGAATTGTACCACAGAGGCAAAATTCAAAAGGGCAAAGAATGTAGGACTGAAGATGCTGTTTTTAAATGTCTGTAGCATTCGGAATTAGGTGGACGGACTCGTAGCGCAATTAGAGATTGGTCGGTATGACATTGTGGGCATCAGTGAGTATGGCTGAAAGAAGGCCATTGTTGGGAGCTTAACATCAAAGGGCAGGCAGGAAGGCACAGGCGGTGGTGTGGCTCTGTTGGTTAGAGATGGAATTACAACTTTAGAAAGAGGTGACAGAGGGTCAGAGAATGTTGAATCTTTGTGGGTGGAGTTAATAAGTTGCACGGGTGTAAAAACTATTATGGGAATCATATATAGGCCTCCAAATAGTAGCCAAGATGTGGGGTTGAGATGGCAAAGGGAGCTGGAAAAGGCATGTAATAAGGGTAATGACACAATTGTAATGGGGAACTTCAGTATGCAAGGAGATTGGGAAAATGAGGTTGGTGTCAGATGGCAAGAGAGGAAATTTGTTGAGTGCCTATGAGATGGCTTTTTAAAGCAGCTTGTGCTTGAGCCTGCCTGGGGAAAGGCAATCTTAGATTGGGTGTTGTGTTATAACCCAGATCTTATTAGAGGGCTTAACATAAAGGAACCCTTAGGAGGCAGTGATCATAATATAATTGAATTCATACTGCAATTTGAGAGGGAGAAGCATAACTCACGTGTATCTGTATTGCACTGCAATAAAGGGAATTACAGAGGCATGAGAGAGGAGCTTGCCCAGGTGGATTGGAGGAGGATATTGGCGGGGATGACAGCAGATCAGAGATGGCTGAAGTTTCTAGGAATAGTTCACAAGGCACAAGATAGATATGTCCCACAGAAGAAGAAGTTCTCAAATGGCAGTGGTAGGCAATCGTAGCCGATAAGAAAAATTAAGGACTGCATAAAAGCCAAGGAAAGGGCATATAAGGTAGCAAAAGTGAGTGAGAAGTTCGATAATTGGGAAGCTTTTAAAATCCAACAAAAAGCAAATAAAAAAAGCTATAAGAAGGGAAAAGATGAAATATGTGGGCAGACTAGCCAATAATATAAAGCAGGATACCAAATGTTTCTTTCACTTATATAAAGAGTAAAAGGGAGGTGGGAGTTAATATTGGACCACTGGAAAATGATGCTGGTGAGGTAGTAATGGGGGACAAAGAAATGGCAGATGAACTTAATGGGTACTTTGCATCTGTCTTCACTGTGGAAGACACTAGCAGTGTGCCAGAGATCTGTGAGTGTCAGGGAGCAGGAGTAAATGTCATTGCTATTACAAAGGAAAAAGTGCTGGGTAAACTTAAAGGTATTAAGGTGGATAAGTCACCTGGGACAGATGGACCTCATCCCGGAGTCCTGAGAGAGGTTGCTGAAGAGAGAACAGATGCATTGGTCATGATCTTTCAAGAATCACCTGATTCTGGTATGGTCCCAGGGGACTGGAAGATTGCAAATGTCACTCCGCTCTTTAAGAAGGAAGGAAGGAAGGCAAAATAAAGGAAATTATAGGCAAGTTAACCTAACCTCAATGGTTGAGAAAATTTTGGAGTCTATTATTAAGGATGAGGTTGTGAGGTACTTGAGACTAACGATAAAATAAGTCAGAGTCAGCATGACTTCTGTAAAGGGAAATCTTGCCTGACAAATCTTGTAGAGTTCTTCGAAGAAGTAACAAGCAGGGTGGACAAAGGAGAGGCAGTGGATGTCAGTTACTTGGATTTTCAGAAGGCATTTGATAAGGTGCCACAAATGAGGCTGCTTAACAAGGTAAAAATCCTATGACATTACAAGAAAGATACTGGCATGGATAATGGAATGGCTGACAGGCAGGAGGCAGCGAGTGGGAATAAAAGGCGCCTTTTCTAGTTGGCTGCCGGTGAATAGTGGTGTTCTTCAGGGGTCAGTATTGGGACCGCTACTTTTTACATTGTTTGTCAGTGATTTGGGTAATGGAATTGATGGCTTTATGATGAAGTTTGCAGATTATATGAAGACAGTTGGAAGGGTAGGTAGTGCCGAGGAAGCAATGTGATTGGAGCAGGACTTAGACAAGGTGGAAGAATGGACAAAAAAGTGGCAGATGGAATACAGTGTTGGGAAATGTATGATAATGCATTTTGGTAAAAGGAACAATAGAGTAGACTATTATCTAAATGGAGAGAAAGTTCAAACATCAGAGGTGCAGAGGGACTTCGGAGTCCTTGTGCAAGACTTCCAGAAGGTTAATTTACGGGTTGAGTCTGAGGTAAAGAAGGCAAATGCAATGTGGGTATTTATTTCAAGGGGAATAGAATATAGAGGCAAGGAGATAATGTTGAGCCTTTATAAGACACTAGTCAGGCCACACTTGGAGTATTATCAACAGTTTTGGACCCCATATATCAGAAAGGGTGTGTTGTCATTGGAGCGAGTCCAGAGGGGGTTCACAAGGATGATTCTGGGAATGAAGTGTTAACATATGAGGAGCATTTGGCAGCTATAGGCCTGTACTCACTGGAATGTAGAAGAATGCATGGGGCTCTCACTGAAACCTATGAATGCTGAAAGGACTAGATAGAGTGTATGTTTCCTGTGGTGGGGCATCCAGAACTAGAGGACACAGCCTCAAAATTGAAGGGATACCCTTTACAACAGAGGCAAGGAGGAATTATTTTAGCCAGAGGGTAGTTAATCTGTGGAATGCTGTGCCACAGACTGCGGCGGAGGCCAAGTCCGTGCATATATTTAAGGCGGAAGTTGATCGTTTCCTGATCAGCCAGGGCATCAAAGGATATGACCAGAAGGCAGGTGTATGGGGTTGAGTGGGTTCTGGGATCAGCCGTGATGGAATGGCGGAACAGACTCGATGGGCTGAATGGCCTCATTTTGCTCCTATGTCTTATGGCTTTATGGTCTTAATACGTGTAATAAGCGCACAGTGCAGAATACAAAGAGAACACATACTTGGCTCCTACACATGGTTTTAATCCACTTCAGATAATATAATTTTCAAACCAGTTTTAAAACGTCACTTAGTAAAGCATTCTGTGATGTTGCCAGATATGATCATTACAAGGTGAATCTCATTCTTTTTATTACTGACTTCCACCTCCTCATCAGAATAACATTATTTTGTCAGTGAGGTGAAAAGTTTAAAGTCGATTGAAACCTGCATGTTTTAACTCATAACTACTTGCAACTCTTTGTAGCTAACCAAAAAGTAGGTCCAGTTAACACTCTCGAAACACTGGAGGAGCTCAGCTGGCCAGGCAGCATCTTCAACCGGAAGGGTCTTGGCTCGAAACGTCAACTGTACTCTTTTCCATAGATGCTGCCTGGCCTGCTGAGTTCTTCCAGCATTTTGTGTTGCTTGGATTTCCAGCTTCTGCAGATTTTCTCTTGTTTGAAATAGATCCCGTTGCTGGGATAAGTGTGGTGTGGAGAGGGAAGAGGAGGTTCTTATTTATAATTTACAAATGTGACTTCAACACAAAAGCAAGATCATTATTTATACAGTGCCTTTGCTCTGACCATTTCTTCAAAAGCTGCTTTATTAGTACAGATCATCTATTTTTACTTGCTTTTACCTGTATATCTGTATGTTCATATTGTGATCCTGATTAGATAGAAGACTCATATAACATCTTTCATTAATGAACCCCCCCACCCCATCACCCAGCATGTGCTCTCTGTTTAGAGAAGGGGCTTTGCAGTTCAAATGTTTCTGTCATTTAATCTTTGGGGTTTTTTTTGTTTCATGGATGTTTGTGAAGGGTAAAAATTTCAAGTTGTATACAGTTTACGTACTCTGATATAAAATTGAACCATTTGAAGAGCAGAAAGAAGGTTCAGGAGCCTTAAGGCACACTATCGACATTTTACAAATAGTGTCTTCCCCTCCGCATTCAAATTTCTGAATGAACAATAAACCAACCCCATGAAAAGTGTGCTGCTAGGAGACTTCAACAGTGCAGCATATATGACTCTTTTGCCATCATCTAGAATCCCAGCTCTACAGTGGGATCATCTAAAAGTTGAGAAAACTATTGAGAATCCTGCATAAGGATCCACTTACAAACATCTTCATTGCTGATTTCCAGACCCCAGTGTTTGAACAGTTGGTGGGTCTTAAATAAATAGCCATCAATTAAGCCAATAAACCTGCTGTAACAGCAGTGGTGGCCAGCATGATACCAGTTTTCACAGTGTTGTCCCAACTTCTTTATGTACACAGCTACAAATTATCATTAGGCCTGCTTTCATTAATGTGAATATCAGAGGAAATGGGTTTAAGCAGCCTGGATAGGACTTGACCATTTGTTGCCCTCTCTCCTGTAATATTTCAAAGTTTTTAATTCACATCAGGGTAACTGCAAGGTATTTTTGCTGAAATTTAGCAGGGTCAAAATGTTGCTTAAGTTCTATCCCGGACCTGAACAAGTGGTTCAGCCAGGGAGACCTGAGGTCGCACCCAGTTTACACCAGCTGGGGCAGTTATCAATGCCTTTTGTAGCTCCATCGGCCTCTGTTCCAGAAGGGCTACTGTTGGGGTGTTCACCTTACTGCTGTGGTCCAGGAGGACTGGGGGTGGGGGATGTTGGAGGGTAATCAATGAGGCTTTATGAATGGGATGTATGTACCATAGGGTTGGAAGAGCCTTCCAAATCTTTCTGGTTCGATTCTTCACTGCCCATAAATACGAAGCATTATCTTTAGTTGGCACCTACATTACCTTATTAAAGCTTGCAGGTTGCTCAGACCTGATTCCTGTCCCTCTCTTCATATCCTAGCCTCAATAAGGGAGAACAAAGCAGACTTCTTAATTACATATGATTCATACAAATCATGTTCAAAGTTCAAAGTAAATTTATTATCAAAGTACATATACATCACCGTTTGCTACCCTGGGATTCATTTTCTTGCAGGCAGCCATAGTAGAACAAAGAAATAGTCATAGTCATACTTTATTGATCCCGGGGGAAATTGGTTTCCGTTACAGTTGCACCATAAATAATTAAATAGTAATAAAACCATAAATAATTAAATAGTAATATGTAAGTTATGCCAGGAAATAAGTCCAGGACCAGCCTATTGGCTCAGGGTGTCTGACCCTCCAAGGGAGGAGTTGTAAAGTTTGATGGCCACAGGCAGGAATGACTTCCTATGATGCTCTGTGTTGCATCTTGGTGGAATGAGTCTCTGGCTGAATGTACTCCTGTGCCCAACCAGTACATTATGTAGTGGATGGGAGACATTGTCCAAGATGGCATGCAACTTGGACAGCATCCTCTTTTCAGACACCATCGTCAGAGAGTCCAGTTCCATCCCCACAACATCACTGGCCTTACGAATGAGTTTGTTGATTCTGTTGGTGTCTGCTACCCTCAGCCTGCTGCCCCAGCACACAACAGCAAACATGATCGCACTGGCCACCACAGACTCGTAGAACATCCTCGGTATCGTCCGACAGATGTTGAAGGACCTCAGTCTCCTCTTGAAATAGAGACGGCTCTGACCCTTCTTGTAGACAGCCTCAGTGTTCTTTGACCAGTCCAGTTTATTGTCAATTCATATCCCCAGGTATTTGTAATCCTCCACCATGTCCACACTGATCCCCTGGATGGAAACAGGGGTCACCGGTACCTTAGCTCTCCTCAGGTCTACCACCAGCTCCTTAGCCTTTTTCACATTAAGCTGCAGATAATTCTGCTCACACCATGTGACAAAGTTTCCTACCATAGCCCTGTACTCAGCCTCATCTCCCTTGCTGATGCATCCAACTATGGCAGAGTCATCCGAAAACTTCTGAAGATGACAAGACAATAGAGTCAATGAGTCAACACAATAGAGTCAATGAAAAACTATGCACAAAGAAAGACTGGCAAACAACCAACGTGAGAAGAAGACAAACTGTGCAGACACAAAAATAATAATAAATAAATAATACTGAGAACATGATTGTAGAGTCCTTGAAAGTGAGTCCATAGGTTGTGGAATCAGTTCAGAGTTGAGTTTATCCACGCTGGTTCAGGAGCTTGATGGCTGAAGGGTAATCACTGTCCCTGAACCTGGTGGTGCAGGACCGAAGGAGTTGTATAATCCAAGTCTAGTGCTGCTGTCATTTATATGGTTCATGCAGTGTAGTGTGTGCTCAACACCATATGAAAGAGAATGTCATCTGCTTTTGAAAGTTTTATTTGTCCCTTAATGCTTTTTGGTTATTCACTGAAGAGAATAAAGGCGTGCTGGAATAACATTGCTCCTGGTGTGCAGCTTAACTCTTTCTCGCGTGGTGATATTTGGTCTTCTCCCAGATCTGGAAATGGTTCAAATTGAGTAAAGCAGAATAAATCCCAACTTAACTCATTTGTAAGGATGCACAAGATAGAAGCTGCAGGGGCTGAAGTTCAGGAAATTTAATCAAAAGCATACCCCGAGCTCTCTATCTGCAGAATGTCACCCAGTGTTTCTCTATTATTTTACAGATGGTTTAAGGTTTACGTTTGTATGAATGTATGTTCGTGTCTGCATCTGTGTGTCTGCGCGTGAGATTGTGGTTTGCGCTGCCAGTGTTTACTACAGGCTTTTAAAGTGGCCAGTGTTATATTTAACAGGGATAGATGTGGCTACGTCTTGAATTAAAATGGAGCTTGAAATTAAACTCTACTGGCTGCTAAGAAAGGTCAGAATGCAGCAGATAGGATATCTGTTCCCATTATTATGCAGTGCCTTCTGGAATTCACCACATGTTGGGTGTAATTAGAGGGTAAGGTCACCTGATTTAAGCACAAGTGAAAAGAAAGAGTTTGCCTTGCAATACTTTAGATTCACACCCACTGTGGTAATTGCAAATTGCTAGGCAATGGAGCTGTTGCCTTTCTGGTTATTTTAAAATGTACAATTATTGGAACACCAGTGTGAGAGTCCTGGCTGATGCACAGAATATCTTCCTTGGAATGGAAAGCAAATCATCCCTGGTTCTACTGTATACCACTGACAATAGGTTATACCATTATACTTTAAAACTTGCAGACACATTTATTTGCTCTTTTCAATAAAAGGATGTGTTGATTTTGATTTTTAAAGGCATAAAATGAACTATCTATAACTGTGATGATTCTGTCTGTAAAGTCTGTAATGATGCAGCAATAGTTCTTAACCTGACTTTAATGTTGCTTCTGTTAATTTGGTTGATCTAACATCGATGGCGTGAAAGCTGCCTACAATCCCTAGCCAAGGGAGAGGAAAATCAGCTGGTGTTCCTTTTCTAGATTGTTATCCAGTGACCCCTGCTGGTAATCACACTGGCAGATGTGAGATGGGAACATGGGTTTGCTTGGCTCAAATGCTTCTTACAGGAGGCTGGTAAATTTTACTAGAAGGCTATCCACAAGGAGAGCCTTGCTTCAATATGACATGCCTTTTATTCTTTCTTTCTGAATCCCCGTAAGTCTTTAGTTTTAAATTCAGGTTAGATATAAATTGATTGTAAACTTCAAGGAAGGGGAAGTCGAGGGAACACGTACCAGTTCTCATCGAGGGATCATCAGTGGAAAGGGTGAGCAGTTTCAAGTTCAAGGGTGTCTCCTTCACTACAGAACTATCCTGGTCGAAACTGATGCAATTACAAAGAAGGCACAGGCAGTGGCTCTATTTCATTAGAAGCTTGAGGAGACTTGGTATGCCATCCAAGACTCTTGCAAATCTCTACAGATGTGCCGTGGAGCGCATTCTAACTGGTTGCATTACCGTCTGGTACAGAGGTGCCACTGCATGGGGTCAAAAAAAAAATGCAGAAATTTGTAAAGTCGGCCAGCTCCATCGTGAAGGGTCTTGGACCCAACACGTCGACTGCTTATTCATTTCCATAGGTGCTGAGTTCCTCCAGCACTTTTTGTGTGTGTTGTTTCCATTATGGAACCTCAGTGTTTCTGCACCAGCCTCTTCCCCTCTGCAACCAGATTTCTGAGTGGACAATGAACCCATGAAAACTTTTTTTTTCTTTTTGCATGACTTATTTATATTGTATATTGTGTATGCTTCTTGGTGTAATTTATAGTTATCTAAAAATTTGTATTGTAACATACTGCTGCTGCAGAACAACAAATTTCTTGACATATACCAGCGACATTAAACCTGATTCTGATTCTGAATGGTCAATTCTTCTTTTAACAACCCTCAGTTATG
Source organism: Mobula hypostoma (assembly GCF_963921235.1). Lineage (NCBI taxonomy): Eukaryota > Metazoa > Chordata > Chondrichthyes > Myliobatiformes > Myliobatidae > Mobula > Mobula hypostoma. The sequence goes on from NC_086123.1 coordinate 16,376,731, forward strand.
ATACAAACTGTGACTGTCCTTACTTTCACTAAAGATGACTTGTCATGAAATGTTTAAAGAAGATAGCGACTAATTAACATGCAATTGATAAGCTCCAGAACCTGGGCCTCTGTACCTCCCTCTGCAACTGGATCCTCGACTTCCTAACTGGAAGACCCCAATGTATGAGGATTAGAAACCGTACCTCCACCTCACTGGCAATCAACAGTGGCGCTCTTCAGGCATGTGTGCCTAGCCTGTTGTTCTACACTCTCAACATTCATGACTTTGTGGCTAGGCATAGCTCAAACAGCATCTATAAATTTGCTGATGATGCAACCAATGTTGGCAGAATTTCAGAGCATGATGAAAGGGCGTTTCAGAGTGAGATATACCGGTTTGTTGAGTGGTGTCGTAGCAACAACCTTGTATTCAATGTCAGCGAGTCCGAAGATCTGATTCTAGACTTCAGGAAGGGTAAGATGAGGTAACACAAATCAATCCTCATAGAAGGATCAGAAGTGGAGAAAAGGCAATTTCAAGGTCCTGGGTCTCAGTATCTCTGAGGACCTAACCTGGATGCAACATATCGATGCAGCGATAGAGAGAAGGCAAGACAGAAGCTACATTTCATTGGGAGCTTGTGGAGATTTGGTTTGTAAACTGAAACACTCAAAAACTTCTACAAGTGTACTGTGGAGAGCATTCTGACTGGCTGCATCACTGTCTGGTATGGGCTGGGGGGAAACTACTGCACAGGGTTGAAATAAGTTGCAGAAACTTGTAAAATTAGTCAGCTCTACCATGGATAGCAGCCTCTGTAGTATCCAAGACATCTTCAAGGAGCAGTCCCTTAGGAAGCAGGTGTCCTTCATTAAGGAACACCACCACCCAGGACATAGTTACCATCGGGAAGGAGGTACAGAAGGCTGAAAGCACACACTCAGCGATTCAGGAACAGCTTCTCCCCTCTGCCATCCAGTTGTAAATGGTCATTGAGCTCATGAACACTACCTCACTACCTTTTTATTTCTGTAATTTTGCATTACTTATTTTAACTTCACTACTTAATAGGCATATATATGCTTAATATAACCCAGTTTTATTTTCTTTATATTTCCTTATCAAGTATTTCATTGTACTGCTGCCGTAAAGTTAGCAAATTTCACAACATATGCGGCTGATAGAAAATCTGATTCTGATTCTGAAAATCCGAAAAAGATCTTGGTGAAGATTGTCCATGGATTGGTTATCGCAGTTCCCTCTTTCAGAAGTGCTTTCCTTCAAAATTCAAAGTAAATGTATATACGTTATACAGTATATATTGTGTATATATTTACTTACCATAATAGATACAGTATATACTTTATCTACATATAAGTATATAGATATATATATATATTAAAAAAAACACACGTGTGTGTGTGTGTGTGTGTGTGTGTGTGTTTAGTAGTAGTACAGAAAAAATAGGAAGTAAAAAAGTAGTGAGCTTGTGTTCCTGGGTTCAATGTCCATTCAGAAATAGGATGGCAGATGGGGAGAATCGGTTCCTGAATCGCTAAGTGTGTGCCTTCAGGTTTCTGACCCTCTGGCCTGATGGTAACAGTGAGAAGAGAGCATGTCCCAGGTGATGGTGGTCCTTAATGATGGGCATCAGCTTTTTGTAGCACTGCTCGTTGAAGATGTCCTGGATACCATGGAGGAGGCTAGTACCCATGATGGAGCTGACTAATTTCCCAGCTCTCTGCAGCTTACTTCAATGTTGTGTAGTAGCCGCCACCTCTCACCCCCGCCCCACCCCCACCATAGTAGACAGTGATGCCGCCAGTTAGTATGTTTTCCACGGTGCATCTGTAGAAATTTGCAAGTGTTTTTGATGACATACCAAATCTCCTCAAATATAGCCGTTGACTTGCCTTCTTAATAGCTGCATCAATGTGTTGGATTCACAGAGATACTGACACCCAGGAACTTGAAATTGCTCACTCTCTCCACTTCTGATCCCCCTGTGAAGATTGGTGTGCATTTCCTCATCTTGTGCTTTCTGAAATCCACAATGAATTCTTTAGTCCTACAATCAGAATCAAAAGCAAACTTTGGCCTCTGTCTGCCAATAGTACATTGAGATTGCAGTAGGCAACAGAAGAACAGATTGTTCACAAAGCACCAAAACACAGAAAATTTCCTATTTAATTTTCCTGCCGTGTGAAGAGAACATAAAATACACTAGATTTTTTTGATTGTGACAAAATTTTGGCAATTAAGGATTAGCATGCCAATGAATATTATTGATAAATATTTGTGTGTATTAGGAACTTGAGCAGAATTCACAGAATGACTTTTGATATGTTGTACAAAAGGCTAGGCAACTTAATTGAGTGTTAATACCTTCAATAAAGACTGTGTTATTTATAGTTTTATATATGTTTATATTCTTACATAAGCAGAAATACAAAGGACCGGAGAGCCACTACAATGCAGTGATGTGAAGTGACATCTCTAAGCTCTGAATAAGTAGGTCCGGCCAAGCTGCGGTATAGTTCTTCATTCTGAGTTTGGCTTCAATAGCCTTCACTTTTGATTTGAACATTCATTCCAGACACATTAATTTTGACTTCGGTCTGTGGTTTTTCATCGTTGTTTTCATTGTCCAAGCTGCAACAATTCCACCTCCAGCAATTAACTGTAGAACTCATTCGAACTTTAAGAAGTCAATTAATAAAATTGGTTATTAATGGAAAAAATAATTTAAAGTTAAATTAACCCAAAGGAGGGCAGTTATCCACACTAAAGGTGATTGCTTAATTAAAGCTAGCTGGTTAATATCATAGTGTGTGCAGGATTATTCTCTGTACAGTCAATCACCCAGGAACCATTTCGCTCTGTTGGATTAGTTGACAGTGGACTAATTGCCACTTTCTCCATAATAGGATGAAACTGACCACCTGTAATATTCGCCAATAATTTCCAGGAATTTCACTGTTTTGCATCTATAAATCTGACCATTGTCCTAACCCTCCTGTCTCCTAACCAGTAATGCCTACATCAGACATCCCACCTCTCCCGGAAGTTCTGGGAGTCTCCCTCAAGTTCCGGGAGTCTCCCGCATATTAATAGTGGCTCCCTGATGCCCACAAATTATATACAGTATCCCAGAAATCAATTGTTTTGAAAGCGAGCGAGAGAGCAACCGTAAGAGAGAGAGAGAGCGAGAGAGTGAGTGCGAGAGCGATGAGAGAGAGAGAGAGAGAGAGAGAGAGAGAGAGAGAGAGCGCATGCCATGGGAGAGTGTTCCAAAAAAAGAAGATATAAAACATACGTCACCCTAGACTACGCTAAAATGTACCCCTGCCTAATAGAGGTCAAAAATAATGACAGTGTTGCTCGCTGCGCTGTTTGCAACTGTGACTTTTCTATTGCCTATGGTGGGTTAAGACTAAAAGACATGTTGAGGTGAGTTTAACAGGTGTCATTCGTTTGTTAGCATTACTATCATTATTTAAACTGGCTGGCTAGCTGCTAAGGAGCTACTGTATTGCAGACATCCCACCTCTCCCGGAAGTTCCAGGAGTCTCCCACAAATTGATGGTGCTACCTCCCTGAAATGAGTTTTTGCAGGGTGGGATGTCTGCTACATAAAAGAGTTTATATCATGCAGATTGAGGCATTGCATACCAGCTGGGCTTGTTTTAATATGGTCAGTGCCCGCATTTGTTGAGGCAATTTCGGATGTTTCTGGTTAATAATAGGACGGATCCCACACATTGCCATCCACCAGTCTACAAGCAACTAACTTAACAACCCACATGTCTTTGGGATGTAGAAGGGAACTGGAACCCCAGGGGAAAACCTTTCAGAGACAGTGGAACATCAGGAAAGTACAGACACCACCCAGGCAACACTGAAGAACAGGACTGAACTCGAGTCACTGCAGTTGTGGGGCAGCAGTTCCTTAACCGTCCTGTCTTGATATTGAACCTTTTGTCCGTTTTTACCGTTCTTCCTTTGCATCAACTTATAATCGCATCTATAGAACTGCTCTCCCAATGATTCCCTTTTTATCTGTCCAACTTCATTACCTTAAATTAAATCCAGAATTGAAACACACCATTCTGCGCCCCCCCCCACCTCTCAACCCCCCGTCTTATCAGGCAGGTGACATACTGGCTAAAAAGAGCTCTGCTGAACCCATTTTTAAAATGAAGTGCTCCACATACTGCTAATATTAGGGCAATCAAAACTGAAATGTCACTTGCTTTGTAATTTAAAACGTGTCTAAAAGTTGCATAGAAGTTGACCTTTCTATTTCCCATGGAATGCCTAGAGGTCTATAGTTCACTACCAGTTGTGGAATTGCTCTTATTTTCTTCTTTAGTTCAACCCACATTTGATTATCTTTCTTTTTTTTGTAATTTATTTTTATTGAAGTTCATCATCAAACAAACATTTCCATAAGATGTATTTCAGATATTGTACATAAATATCATATAATCATAGTTGCCACAAATCTCCACATAATATTTATCTGAGGTATACACCTATAGAAAAGAGAGGAAAGAAAGAACAAGCAAAAGGAGAAATCTATGTACAAGTAGGGAGTGATTTTTTTTTACAACATATTCATAAGTTTGTGAGAATAAAATGAGGCCTATGAGGTGTTATGTAGTTGAACCATTTTTCTCCAGTATGAATCAAATTGTTCTAACTTATGATTAACAGATGCTGTTATCTTCTCCATTTTGTAAATGTCCATTGTAATTTCCATCCATGCGTTTACATTTGTCCTTCAGCCTGCTGTGATAACTTACTGTATGTCAGAATGTTATTTCTGTTTTTCCATTCGGCATTCAACACTATTGTCCCACGGACCATGCTGAACAAACTTCTACTCCTTGGTCTAAGTACACCCCTGTGTTGGACGTCCAAACCAACAGACCTCAGGCAGTCAGGATGCACGACCACTCCTCCCTCCCCATCATCTCCAGGGCTGTGTGTTGAGCCCATTGCTCCACACTCTGCTCGCACATAACTGCACGGCCAAACACTGAGCAGTCACGTTGTCAAGTTCAACGATGACACGACTTTTGTGGGGCTCATCACCAACAATGATGAGATGGCTTGCAGAGAGGAGGCAGCGGGGCTCAAGGCAAATAACCTCATCCTCCCTGTCAACAAAACAAAGGAGGTGGGTATTGACACCAGGAGAACTCGCACCACTATCAACCCCCTTTACATCAGTGGCACGGCAGTGGAAACTGCAAGCAGCTTCAAGCTCCTGGGAGTGCACATCTCGCAAACCTCTCGTAGCCCCAGAACACATTCTACGCTATAAGGAAATCTCACCAATGCTTTTTCTTTCTGAGGAGGTTGGGCTGTATGTATCTATACTCACGTCATTCTATAGATGTGCAGCAGCGAGCACCCTAACAAGCTGCATCACTGCAGAAGTAAGGAAACTGCACTGTGGCAGACAAGAAGGCTCTGCAACAGGTAGTCAAAGCTGCCCAACTCATCACCAGCACTAGCCAACCCCCCATCAAGGACATATATTCATTAAAGTGCTGGCAAACTTCAAGAACGATCCCAACCACCCTGCTCATGGACTGTTTGTCTCACTCCCATCACGGAGGAGGTGACAAAGCATCAATATCAGGACCACCAGACTCAAAAACAGTTACTTTCCTCAAGCGGTAAGTCTGATCAACACCTCCGCCTGCTAACTCAACCCTCCTCACCCCCAACCACCACTACTGTATTATTTCCTCTCTGTATGAGCACTCCTGTGCCTAGTGAGTTTTTATGGACGTGCAAATAATTTAGGACAGTGGTGAACATTGAGGCGTGAGCTCGGGTTGAGGTGTTTGATATTGTGGTGTTCACTGAGTTTAATGTCAGACTTGCAGAAGTTTCAATCACCAGTTGAGAAGACATCTTCAGTGCACAGCAAGTAGTTGATATCTCTCTATGGGACTGCTCTCGTTTATATAGTGCCACCCCCCCCCCACCCATTCACATGCCTTGGTCCTGATTAGCTACCCCTTCAGTTGACCTTTAGATTCTATCAGTTCGCATTTCTTTAGCTCTTAAGAGTTCAGAGATGGCGACTATTTCGATATGTTTGTTGGTGGAGTTATTACAAGAGAACCACACTTCTGAAAGTTCTCAAGTCTGCCTCGCGTTTGCCTGTGCCAGAAGCTCCGTGGTGACCCAGTTCAATGGGTGTCCTTCTTGGTCTCCATGTACCAAGATCAGCGACGGTGGTTCATGTCTCGGTACTGCCAGTTTGTGTTCCCGTACTGAGGACCTCACCTCGGCTGGTGATGAAATGTCCGCAAGCTAACTACCAAGCTCAGCGAACACCGCAACATCAAATACAAGAAAATCTATCTTATACATCTATACTTATTGTGTTTTTTATTATTATTGTGTCCTTTATCTTATTGTTTAACTTTGTGCTGCATTGGAACTGGAGTAACAATTACACTTGTGGACTGGAAATTACATGAAACAATCCTGAATCTTGAATCTTGATTGCTTCTTTAGGCAATATTACCACCTCCATCCGTAAGGACCCAACTTGCAGACTTACCTAAAATCCGGGTAACTAGCTGCCATATCTGACTCCACTTTAAGCAATCTTTCAAAAGCAGCCAAAGTATTGTGATGGCAACACGTTTTGATTTAATTGTCTATGCCGCACCTGAATATGCTTGTACTTACCGCTGTCCCACTGAGCAAAGGAGAGAGCTCTTGCATATTTTCCAAACTTTGTTCATTCTGCCTTCCTCATCGATGACATTAGCCAACCTGTCTGCAATGACATTGGTTTCTGGCCCTGCTGAGGTGCAACTTATGTGATGTGTACAAGTCATAGTGCTACATGAATCCAATAAACTCTCTCCAACCATACATTCATCTTGTTGCTGCTCCTGTTTCTGTGTTCACTGGTGTGTGACATTGGGGATTATGCAAGATTAACACCTTTGCAATCTTATAATCTGCCTGTAGGGTTTCCCCAATTCTATAAAAGCATGGGGCAACAAGACGAATGGATTACTCTGTAACACCTAGCTCAGACTAAAGGGGCTGAATGGCCTTCAGTGCTGTAACAATTCCGTGACTCCAAAATGAGATAATTCAGTTAGGATTTGATGAGAGTTCAACATAAAGCTTTGGGGAATAATATTCCAAAATGGATGCCGTGTTTGTCCGTGACACTCATATTCATGGTGTTGTATGCTCCAGGGATGACCGTCTCAGTTGTCCATGCAACCATCTTCGGTCTCTTTTGAATCCCTTCTCACTTGAATTCATCATATCTGCTCTGAAATTGCTCAAAACTGCAGTTTTTGTTTTGAGTTTTTAAATCTCCCCATGGTCTTGACCTTCTCTTGCTCTCCTCAAACCTGTGAAGTGACAACCTTATGTTCTGTGTTCCCTTAACCCAGTCGGTCTTACATCTCCCAACCAACTCTCCATATACTTCTCGTTAAAACTCAAATTTGGCTTTGATCTTTCTCCATTATCCTTTCATTTAATTTTTTTTATTTACCGAGATACAGTGTGGAACTGGTCCTCCCGGCCCTTTGAGCCACGCCGCCCAGCAATCCCACAATTTAATCCTGGCCTAATCGCAGGACAATTTGCAATGAACAGTCAACCTACCAGCCGGTAGGTTTTTGGACTGTGGGAGGAAACCAGAGCACCCGGAGGAAACCCACGCGGTCACAGGGAGAACGCACAAACTCCTTCCAGGCAATAGTGGGGATTGAACCTGGGTCGCCAGTACTGTAAAGCGTTGTGCTCACCACCACACGACTGTGCTGCCCAGTTACTTCTCTTCCTTCAAAGACTTTCTTTAAAAGTCAAACTTGTCTTTGATCTTTCCTGCATTGTCCTTTCATTATGGGACGGCATGTTGGCGTGGTGGTTAGCACAACGCTTTACAGTGCCAGAAACCCGGGTTCAATTCCTGCTGCTGCCTATGAAGAGTTTGTACATTCTGCGTGGGTTTTGTCCGGGTGCTCTGGTTTCCTCCCACAGTCCAAAGACCTACCGGTTGGTAGGTTAATTGTTCATTGTAAAGTGTCCTGTGATTGGGCCAGGATTAAATTGGGGGGTTGCTGGCGACATGACTCGGAGCGCTGGAAGGTCTGACTCCACACAGTATTCCAGTAAAATTTAAAAAAAAAATTTTAAATTGTCTGGCTATTTCTTGGTGGTAATAGCCTTGGAGTAATTTTGTAATTTTTAAAGTCCTTTATACATGTGCATTCATGGTGTTTCTGCTACTTTGATAAAAGAGGAGAGAGGGAGCAGTGGTCTGATTAAAAAACCACGTACTAACCTGAAGGGTTAGCCTTGATCTGGCTAGGTGAAAGCCAATATATGCAAATGTCAGCAGCAATCTGCTGATTGATGATTCCAAACAACATGCTTAATAAGATAAACGGATTGTGTTATTTTTCCACAGGCGGTAGCTGCATTTCCCATGAGTGTAACAAGCGATCTCAAATGTGCAATAGCCTCCGGGCGCACATCCGTCAGCACAAAATCCCCAGGGCGATATTCCACGACGATTGTCCTCACCGGCAGCACTGTTAGTACAGTAATGGAAAAATTAGGACAGTCTGTGATGAATGCTGTTTCACTGTGCTTGAAGAAGCTGCTTTAATAAAAATGGTTTGTCCTTTAAGTTGTTGTAAAGGTGTACTTCAATAGATGAGCTGCATTGCTGGGCTGGAATCAGGCAATAATTGCCTGATGAATAAGCACAAGATGGAGGCTTTGTGGCCAACAAGAAGGTAAAAGTGTATTTCACTAGGATTTGTCAGCCTATTAACTATAACCAGGTGGGATTTTGCCTTAGAACAGAGAATATCAACAAGCCTTGTAAATTCTGTCAAAGCTGGTCCCAGTACTTCCAGTGGAACATGGCTGACGTTGTAAAACATGAATCTAATCTCCTCCTTCTCCTTCACCATGGACGTTGACAAATTCTAGGGGCAACAACATAAACCATTGTGCCTTTTCTCTGAGAATTCTGCCAGACTGTTGCCAAAGTTCATAATTTGCCTTTCTAATGAGTGCTCATTGGATTTTGTTCATCTTTAAAAGGCAGTGTGCACCTCGGAAAACACAGACATTAGTTACACTAGGTGCAACATGGCTGAGGGATCTGGCATAGTACTAATGGATTTTCAGTGGAAGAGTACACGTTTAAAGGGAAATTGATTAACCGTGCGAGTGTCCAAACTTGCTGTTGATAGCCATGCTACTCTTCCAGCAAAATGCCCGAGATGAGTATGTTGTTAGAGGAAAAGGAAATTCAAAGTTCAAACTAAAACTTCTTATCAGAGTACATACATGTCACCACATACAACCCTGAGATTCTTTTTCCTGCGGGCATACTCAGCAAATTTATAGATCACATAACTGTAAACAGGATCCCTGAGCAACAAACTGTGCAAATGCAAATATAAATAAATAGCAATAAGTAACAACAGCATGAAATAACAAGATAAAAGAGTCCTTAAAGTGAGACCATCGGTTGTGGGAACACCAGTAACAGATTGAGTGTAGTTATCCCCTTTTGCTCAAGAGCCTGATGGTCGAGGGTTAATAACTATTCTTGAACCTGGTGGTGCGAGCCCTGAGGCTTTTGTACCTTCTACCTGACGGCAGCAGCGAGAAAAGAGCATGGCCTGGGTGGTGAGGATCTTTGATGATGGATGCTGCTTTTCTATGGCTACGTTTCATGTAGACGTGCTGAATGGTTGGGAGGGTTTTACCCGTGATGTACTGGGCCAAATCCACTACCTTTTGTAGCATTTTCCGCTCAAAGGCATTGGTGTTCCCAAACCGGGCCGTAATCCAGCCGGTTAGCACACTTTCCACTGCACATCTAGAGAAGCTTGCCGAAGATTTTGATGACATGCTGAATCTCCGCAGACTCCTGAGGAATTAGAGGCGCTGTCGTGCTTTCTTCACAATAATATTTATATGATGGGTCTAGGGCAGGTCTTCTGAGATAGTGGCACCCAGGAATTTAAAGTTACTGACCCTCTCCCTTCCCTCCCCTAAGCAGAAGCATACCTGCCTACAGTGCCCATCATCCTGAGCTTCTTTTGAGAAATTACTACAGTTTGTATAATTAGGGGGGTGGTATTGTAGCATGGCGATCACAGGTTAGGGGTTAATTCTGTAAGGAGTTTGTCTGTTCTGCCTGTGACTGTGCAGGCTTCCTCTGGGTGCTCTGGTTTCCTCCCACATTGTCCAGTTACGGTTAGTGAGTTGTGGGCTGGAGCTGGAAGAGTGGTGACACTCACCCTGCACAATCCTCGCTGATCTGATTTGACGCAGACGACACATTTCACACTTTGTCGAGCATCTCCGCTCCACCTGCCACAAGCGGAATTTCCCGGTGGGCAAACACTTCAATTGCCATTCCCATTCCCGTTCTGACATGTTGGTCCTCTTGTGCCAGGATGAGGTCACCCTCAGGGTGGAGGAACAACACCTCATATTCTGTCTGGGTAGCCTTCAGTTTCTCCTTCCAGTTAAAAAAATTCACCCTCCCCCCCCCCACTCTTCCTCTATTCCCTCCTCTGACCTTTTACTTTCTCCCACCTGCCCAGCACTTTCCCCTGGGTCTCCTCCTCCTATGGTCCACTCTCCTCTCCTATCAGATTCCTTCTTCTCCAGTCCTTGACCTTTCCCACCCACCTGGCTTCACCTATCACCTTCCAGCTAGCCTCTGGCCCCTCCCCCCCCCATTGTTTAATTCGGACAGCTCCCCACTTCCCTCTCAGTCCTGATGAAGGGTCTCAGCCTGAAGCATCAACCGTTTATCCATTTCCATAGATGCTGCCTGACCTGCTGAGTTCCTCCAGCACTTTGTGTGTTGCTCTGGATCTCCAGCATCTGCAGACTTCCTCATGTTTAGTGTTTCACCATATGTTTCAATGTACGGGTGACAAATAAATCTTTTTTCTCAGCTTTAGAAGCTGAGAACAGTTTATTTATCAATTCTCTTCAAGAACAGAGTGAGAGCCAGAGGCTGGAAAGAAGAAATAAGGAAAAAAAATCAATTAATCTTGTTTCCATACAACATGGTATGCATTACAAATTATTATTATGGGACGTTAAAATGCCTTTAGGGTGAAACAGTTTCACTCTTTCTAGGGTCACACACCCCTTACTCTCTCCATTTCTAATTCCCTTTATTTAACTGCTCGAGATCAACAGCATATGTTAAAGATCAACGCCATTTGTTTGCTGACAAATGTAACTACAGCACATTAATCTGAATGGCTTTTGAAGTTCAATGTGATTTTTATGTAGTTGCCCATGTTAGTAAGGGGAGAAAAATACTCGGGGAAAAACAGGTGGTGAAATATGTGTTGCTATTGAACAGACGGGTTAAAATAGTTTTTACTTTGAGTTATGGTCGATGATCAAAATTGGTTTGTAATAGATTCAGGGAAAGAGATAATTATGCCATTAAACGCCACAGTATCTGTTTAAATTGGCTTAATCTATTGCTCTAAGTATCAGCTCTCTGTGTGCTAATGTGGCTGATATCAGATAAAGAAGATTAGGTAATTTTGCAAATGTGATATCACCTCCTGTTTGAATAGGGAAGAAATCTCTGAATCAAGCATGAACTATCTGAGTAGACTTTAAATGCTGAATTAATTATATACAATTGACAAATCAGCACTATAATAATATTTATTGTCACAATAAATTAGCTTCCTTAGTTCAATCCTGCGATGTATTAAGTACAGAAAAGGCCTGGCATGACTTTCGTTGTTGAACTTCAGATTATTTTCATCTTTTTATGAAGCTGACACATCTTTTGCTTTGCTCTCTGACTGGCAAGGCAGCTAAGTGAACTGTTTCAGGTCACTGCCTCTAGGAAACTATAGCTCTCTGTTGGGAAATATATCAAAGCACCTGGAGTGACTCTGATTTCTCCTCAGTCCCTGTGAAGCCTGTTAGACTCCAGAGAAGCAGGAGTGAGCATGAATTTGTATCACACATCTTATCAGCTAAAAATAGCTTTCAAAGTAACATCTCATTCCATTTTATGAAGAAAATTGAATTCTAAATTCACAAGATTTTATTTGTATGAAGATCTGTCAGGCTTCAAGAAATGGGAAGATAGTTTCTACTCAAGCTTGCCTGTCACTGAGTGAATCATTGATTCCAGATTTGATTTGCATTCCAGACTGTGTTTGATGATAACTAATCCTGCTTGGTAGAAATGTCTACAGATTAGATTAGTAAGGGAAAGTGGGCAAACTAAGGCCATTAGTTAATGAGGATTTGTTAACGTGTTCTGATCGTATAGTCCAACAAAATTCATGGTCGAGATTTACAGCAAATCAAAAGAATACTTTAAAATTTGGGGTTGGGGGAATGTGTGTGTGTGTGACTTTAATGTTTGTAGTAGTCTCTATAATCAGACGGTGAGTAGTTAAAGTTCAATGAATTATTATTTTGATCAAGATTGTAAAATAGAAATAAACAAAATTCAAAGCAGATTAAATGATTACTTTTGTATTTCTGTTCTGCATTCCTGATCTCGTACTTTGTTGAAGCTACTTTGGGTAGCTCCTCTGTCTCTGGTTTTTATTCCGGGGAGCTGCCCAAAAAACATTGCCATCTATCACCAGTACGATTTTTAAATCCTTTTACTAAAACCTTAATAAACCTCTGCACAATGGAGATGATCCTAACTGTTGCATCATGGCCCGGATCAAAACACCAGTGACTGGGAATGCAAAAAGCTACAGAAAGTGCTGGATACAGCCTGGTACACCTCAGGCAAATGTCTGCACAGTATTTAATATATTTACATGGAGTACCGCCAGAATGAAGCAACGCCCATTATCAAGGACCTCCACAATCCGGTCCATATCCTCTTCTCACTACTACCATTGGGTATGAGGTACTGAAGCCTTAAGTCAATACCAGCAGGTTCAGGAAACGTTATTACCCTACAGTCGTCAGTTTCCTGAGCCAGCTAGTGTGCACAGCTTGTCTTCTTTTGCACATTGGTTGTTGTCAGTCTTTTTCTGTTTATGTGTAGTTTTTTGTAAAATTCTATTGTTTTTCTTTTTTCTATAAATGCCTGCAAGAAAATTAATCTCAAGGTAGTGTGTGATAATGTGTGTGTCCTTCGACAATACATTTATTTTGAGCTTTATTTAATTATGAATAAATAAATGAACAAAATAACAGGAGCAGGCATGGACTATCTGGCCTTTTGAGCCTGCTCCGCCCTGCAGTGAAATCATGGTTGATTTTTTACTTCAACACTATTTTCTTCTGTCCCTGTACCCTTAATTTCTCTAATACAGTATCAAGAAACCTACATTTGAATGCAGTAGAATGACTGGGCTTCCACATTCCTCCAGGGTAAAATTCCAAAGGTACAGAACGATTTGACAAAAGAAATTTCTTCTAATTACAGTCTCGAATGACTTAACTATTATTCGGAGACTGTCTTCATTTCAGGCTCCTTAGCCAGACTGATCATTGGCCCTGCATTTACCTATTTGAGCTCTAAATGAATATTTTATGACTCAAAGGCTGAAGATAAAGGTCCAACTTTCATAAAACCTAAACCAGGTTTCCAAAAGCATGGTGCTGATTTATGGAATGGAAATATGACTGGGATTGTCTGATTGAGGAGATAGAAGTGTCCTCTGTATCCAGAGATAAGGGCCAAGAAGGGTTTATTTTGCTCACTAGGAAAATATCTCAACGAGGGGAGGAAGGGCGGACTTTAGAAAGGGAGGGTGAATATGCCATGGTGGTTTAGGTTGAAGCAGGTGACTGGGACAGCACTTAGAGGAACTCTTACCAGGTAGGAGTATCACAAGGCGGCATTCATTAAGTCTTTGAGAAATACAGGCTGTCCTTGGTAGTGGACAAGTTCCATTATTACAGACGTCCAAAGATGATTTTGTCCATTAGTCAGAAAGTACACCAGAATTACTCAGTGAAGTAATCATGTCTCCACAAGATTGGAATGAATGGCATTCAAGCCACAAATAACTGCTACAAAAGAACACAAAGGGAGAGATAGAGGGGGGCAGGGAAGGGGGGCAGAGAGAGAGAGAGAGAGAAGGAAAGAATGAGGTGGGGAAGGAAAGAGAAAGAAAGGGGGAAGGAGAGAGAGGGGGTGAGAAGGGGTAATCTAGTTTAGTTTTGCCTTTTGGAGGAACAGATATGAATGCACATCAGATTTTAGAATTTAAGAATATTATGGAAGCCTATTTATCTGTACTGGGTATCCATAAGATGGGTGTTCATAACTCAAGGATGGCCTGTACATCAATAGAGCACAGAAGCAAACTGTTCAGTTCATTGAGTCAGCACCAACCATCAACCACCCATTTTACACTAAATCTACATTTTTTTTCTTCTCCCCCACATTTTCTTCACCCTCACCTCTCCCATTCCCTCACTGGATTCTATCATTCACCCACACACTAGGGGAGATTTACAGTGGCCAGCTAGCCGACCAATCCACACATCTTTGGGATGAGGGAGAAAATCGGACCACCTGGAGGAAACACATGAGGGTTACAGCAAGAGCGTGCAAGCTTCACACTGACGATATTCAAGGCTCACATTGAGCCCGGGTCTCTGGCTCAGTGATGCAGTGGTTCTACTAAATTAAAATGGAGAATCGTGATGATCTGTGATTAGTGCTTGGCACATAGGCAGGGAGAACAGGAGATTAAGCAGAGGCAAAAGGGCTGTCTGGAAAAGAGATGCCTCTTTTCATGGGGTTGTGAGAGTAATACTGAGGCAAGAAGGAATTCTTCTAACTGGACTATGACCAGTGTGGGAAATGTAAACAGATTAAAATGCAAGGAGACTTCTGCAGGAAATTAAACAAGTCTACTTCAAAGGAAGCAAGAATGGAAGCCGGTTCAGAATTTGCACAAATATGTAATGCTTTATTAGTGAACAGGAGGGATATCAGGCTTTAGGAACAAAATTAAGAGGGAGAAGTAACTTGTGAGATAGGAGAAATAGGAATCGATGAAATGGCAACGATAAGTAGCTAAATTTCAAATCATCTCCAGTCATCCTGCAACATCCCTTACAAAATGACAAACACTTCTGGTCTATCTACTGCTACACAAGGATGCCTTTGAGTAGATTTGGTAGAGTGGACCTGTGAGAATATTTCCAGTTCTGTTAGAAATCAGATCTAAGAATTCTGGTCCATATTCTATATAACAGTTGGAAAAACACAGAGGAAAGTCAACCAATACAATGATGCTATGCCTGAGGGATTATTCACATTGAAAAAATATCAGATAAACTTTGTTAACTTTCTGTGGAAAAGGAGAAAGCTAAGGTGTGATTTAAGAGATATATAGCATTTTTTTTACAGAGAAAAACTTAGGGGCTTAATAAACAAAAGGTACTTGCAAATAGGGAATTTGGGATACAAGTCATTATCCAGCGAATGTTAAAATTGGGATCGCTACCACAAGGGTTAATCCAAGTGATGACTCGAGATAGTTCTAAGCTAATGTTGGAAAATACTTACGGTAAGTGAAAATAGAGTAGGATGTCATTCAGATCAGGTTTGATGAAGGAAGGGTGTCTCAGGTAGAGTCAGCATGATTCTGTTGGACTTGGATTTCTTGGAATTCTGAAGACAATGTTTCAGTTATATCTGTCTGCTTCTGCGACTTAGAAAAAAAAACACATTTTGGATAGAACAGAAAACCAACTTGGTCTACCTGCAAAACTGGGTAGTACAGACGGTCTTTGACATTTAATCTTTCTCAGCCCGTCTCATTTTATAGTCGAGATGCAGAATTATGTCAACGAGGAATTAAATCATGTCAGCCTTTTGTCTTCTGATCAAGTACAGCACTGGTCCAGGATCCTATCGAAACAGAAAGCAGGTAAAGGCAGGTTAGACACTTGGGCTCGAGCACACCATTATTGGCAGGCAGATCAATAAGTAGATAAATCGGCCACCTGCACAGACAGAAGACCTGCAAAGACACTGCTCCCTGAATAATGGCTCTCATAAGTAATGCAAGATTAGAATGAAAAGGTTGAATTCTAATCGAGATGTTAGCATCAACTTTGGGATCACTGCTGTTTTAAGGGGTGAACTATTGCTGTCACATAAATCATTAATTTGTCAACACATTTGAAATTAGTACTATGATATGTTTATAATATAATGCTACTTGGCTTCATAAACAATTGACCATTAATTTTTTTGGAATCAGACCAATATAAAAATGTTTCTTTGAAAGTGGGTCTTTATTTTACAGAACTACAGAACATCCTCATTTAAGACACTTGATATTTTGAAACATCTTTTGATTTCCTCTGTTAAGTATTTTATATTGCCGTTTACCACATATCACACAATTCCTGCCCCAGTCTGACATTAGAAATTACCTGTACAGGGCCGGCTGGTGGTGCAATGACATCGGTGCCGGACCCGGGAGTGGAGGTTCCCGGGTTCGAAACTAGTCGGGTCCGCTTCTGAGCACGCTTTCCATCCGTGCCGGGTTGAGTGTCGAGATCGCAACTCGACCTCGTAAAATAAAACGGAAAATACTGTGAAAATGTCTGTGTGAGGATTGGCACACCACACAGTCTCTCTCTCTCTCTCACTCTGCGCCTTAGAAAAAGCCATGAAAAAGACATCATCACGGACGCACGCACGGACACGCAGACTCGCACGCACGCAGGCACACGCCAAAAAAAAAAGAAATTACCTGTACAATTGACTTCAAACACCCTCTTTGAGAGCAAGTTGCACACTCCCTACGTTCGCAAATCAAAGAAGTTTCTTTTGAATTCTTCATTTTATTCCTTTGCAGTCCACAAAGCCTTTGTCCCAGCTTCATACTGTGTTCTGTATCCTTATCATCACAATATACATTGATGGTCAGGCAGCACTATGGACTAACAGTAACAGCAGAAATGTACCTCACTACAGTCCATAACCTTACGGCCTGGCATAGTCCTCACCTTACCATTATAGTCAGGTCCGATGATCAACTATGGGTCAGTGAAGAGTGCAAAAGATATGCTGTGAGACAAGCAGGAGCACCAAAAACGACTACTTGCTTGTTCAACAACAAAAAGGAATCAAGTAGTTCCACAACCAACAGATCAGATCAAGGCTATGCAGCCCTGCCACACCTAATTGTGAACAGTGGTGGGCAAATAGATAACAGTAGAAGACTCTGCGATTATAAAGCACGATTTTATTGAGCGTAGGATCAGGCCCTTTGGTTTACGAGGACCGTGCTGAACATCAACCACCTATATACATTTTGTTTTGGTTTGAGCTCTTAGCTTCCAGGTGGAGCATAGGCCAGCAATGATCTCCCATGACTATTCTCCTCTGAAGTCAATAGTATGGCTGGGGTTCTTCAATGTTTCTGTATTCCAGGATTGTAATTCAGCACCTTTAGGATTGAACCTGACTCATTGGCATTCATCCTTTTTGATTTTGTCTGCCTTTTATGTTGCTACTCATCCTGTTGACTGCAATTTAGCCCTATCATCAGCCTCTCCTTGCTAGGAGTCTCACTACATATTGCCTCTGTTTGCAACCCAACTACCTCATCTTCAGCACTATCACTCCAGTTCCCACCCCCCTGCCAAATTGGTTTAAAATCACCTGAATAATGGTAGCCAACCTGCCTGCAAGAATATTGGACCCCTCCCCTTGGGTTCATGTGTAGTCCATCCCTTCTGTATAAGTCATACCTCTTCCCCAGAAGAGATCCCAAGGATCCATAAATCTGAACCCCTGCCCCCTGCTCCAGTTCCTCAGCCACGCATTCACTTGCCAAATCATCCTATTCCTACCCTCTCTGGCATGTGGCACAGACAGCAATCCAGAGACTACTACCCCGGAGGTCCTGTTTCTCAGCTTTCTTCTTAGCTCCCTAAAATCTCTCTTCAGGACCTCCACACCTTGTTTACCTATGTCATTGGTGCCACTATACACTGAGACTTCTGGCTGTTTACCCTTGCCCTTGAGAATGCCATGGACCTGATCCAAGACAGCCCTGACCCTGGCACCAGGGAGGCAACATACCATTTGGATGTCTCTATCGCGCCCATGGAACCTTGTCTCTGTTACTGTGAGTAAGGAATCTCCAAACGCTCTTCACCTCTCTGCTCTTGTGAGCCACAGCACCAGACATGATGCCGGAGGTCCGGTCACTGTGGCTCCCCCCTGGTTGGTTGTCCCCCTCAATAGTATTTAAAGTTGTATAATTATTATTGAGGAGGTATGGCCACAGGTGTACTCTGCACTGGCTGTGCATTCCCCCTCCTTCTCCGGACAGTCACCCAGCTACCTCCCTGGAGCTCTTGTCTGTCACCTCCTCATTTTCCCAAATGAGTCGAATGTCGTCAAGCTGCAGCTCCAATTCCTTAATACGTTCTCTCAGGAGATGCAGCTCGGTGCACCTGGAGCAGATGTGTTTCTCTGGGAGACTGACATCTCCCCAGACTTCCCACATACCACAGAGACTACAGATCACTGCCCCTGGAGCCATTGTCACTAATCTACTATGCCCTAACAGATGAGGAATGAACAAATAAGGACAGAGAGAGTAACTTACAAGACAATCTACCTCACCCAAGCCTGATGAGCCCAAGCCACTCTAAACATTGGCACATTCCAAATGACTGACCGCTCCGCTTGACCATATGTTTTTTTTGGCCCTATCTAATGAATTCCTCTTCCTGATTATGGTTGAGAAAAGGAAAAGCTCCTCAACTCAGAAGAACTGCCACAAAGCTCTGCCTTCAAAATCTCAATCGCTGCTCTGACTAAAGAGTAGCTCTTTTCACGCACCCTTGGTGTGGATTGTCTTAGTCTATAGCATGCTATATACATATGTAATACCGCTAGTACATAGACATCCATGGCATAGTAAGTAAATTTTAAATTGTCCCATTCAGGCCAAAAGATTTCATCACTGAGGCAAATTTCTTACTCTTGTGGGACAGGGTTGTCTTTGACAAGGGGTCAAGGGGTGTGGGGTCACAATCTCACTTTCCGGGGCCTCCTCCATAGTGATTGTAGGAGTTGACTCTGGGACCACAAGAAGTGGTTCTGACAGCTCTGGACACCTTTCTTCTCTAACAATTGACTCTTCTCTCCTCATCTGATCAAATGTGTCTTCTCCAGATGTCATCATATGCAATCTCCACTGTGTAGGAGAGTAGTCCAGTTCTGTCCTTAATCTTTCCGAGTACCCACTTTCGACCACCTCTGTAGGCCCTCTCCAGGAGTGAATCATTGAACCTCCTTGCTTGAGGAGCTTTTAATTTGTCTCAGCTGGTTTGTCCTGCGTACTCCTTCTGAGATTGGTTTTGAGGAGATCCAAACGTGAGTGCAAGGGACAACCCAGGAACAGCATAGCTGGTAAATTGTTGGTTGTGCTGCATTGCGATATGCAGGGAGGAAATTGGCAAGCTTCTCATTCAATGACAGTGCAGTGTGTCCTGCTGACATTAGTCACAGCACGTTCTTTAGATTCTGCACAAACCTTTCCACTAAGCCATTTGTAGTTGGTATGGTGCAGATGCAACATGTCTCATTCTATTCATTTTCAGGACTAAAACTGTTCCACAGTGTACTATGGTCTATTGTCACTGACCAAGCGTTCTAGAACATCAGTCCTTGAGGAGAGGTTTCCAACACATCTACAGTGTGTAAGGCTGTGGTGGAGACTACTGGGAACACTTCTGGCCACTTTGTAACTGCATCCACTTCTACTAAGAAATCTATGGCCATGAATGGTGTGCAAGATCCACAAAAATCCTTTGCCAAGGCAAAGCAGGCCATTTCCAGGGATGGAGCGATGTTGTTCTTGGCATCTTCTGCACGTGATGGCATCCTGAACAGTACTTGATTTGCTGATCTATCCTAGGCCACCAGATAACGCCCCGAGCCGACATTTTCATTTTGACCACAGCTAGATGACCGACATGTAGCTCCTCCAACACTTTAGCAATGTACTGTGCTGATTTAAAAACTCCCCCTTTTGGAGAAAAACATGCTACACTTCAGAAGGATGGCAGTCATCTCAGGTTTGTTTCAGAAGTTCCTCATCACTACTGTTTTATTTTGTAACTCCAAAAGTAATCAGAAGAAAAACATAGGAGCCGGGAATATGTGTGTACTTACTTTTCTCTTGGTGAGGTGCTCACATTTGACATGGTGACATAATGACATATGCCATTCACGTGCTTTTATGTATAACCCATAATGAATTATGTAAACAAAGAATACTTAATCAAAATTATATTTACAATAGTACTCAACTATTACTGAAATATTAAATACACTACAGAAGGCACGGAGAAAACACCATAAATGTTTAGAAGTCATACTTCTCTGAAATTAATATGGTTGTAGTTTTGGAAGGGGACCAGGTTTATTATTGCTGACATATTTCATTACATTGGTTGTTTTGTGGCAGCAGTATAAGTGCAAAGACATAAGAATTATTGTAAATTACAAATAAATACTGCAAAGAAAAGGAATAACAAGTAGTGTTCAATGGTTCATGGACTGTGAAAGAAATAGGATGGCAGAGGGGAAGAAACTGTTCCTAAATTGTTGAGTCTGGGTCTTCTGGCTCCTCTACTTCCTCCCTGATGGCAGTAATGAGAAGCAGGCATGTCCCAGATGGTGAGAGTCCTTAGAAATGGATGCCTCCTTCTTGAGGTGCCCCTCTTCAAGATGCTCTGGGGAGGATTGTGTCTGTGATGGTACTGGCTAGGTCTACAACCCTCTCCTGTCTCTTGCAATCCTATGCATTGGAGCCTCCTTATTGGGCTGTGATGTAACCAGTCGGAGTGCCCTTCAACACTCCAACTGTAGTAACATAAACCGTAGGAATCTTTGTTGAAACATAAACTTCCTCAAACTCCTACCTAAGTAAAGCTGCTAATGTTCCTTCTTTGTGATTGCATCAATGTGCTCGGCCCAGGATAGATGTTGACACTCAGGGTCTTAAACTACCCACCTTTTCCACTGGTGACCCCTCAGTGAGGACTGGGGCATATTTTCCTGACTTCTCCTTCCTAAAGTCCGTATTCATTTCCTTGGCTTCTTGATGTTGAGTGCCAGGTTATTAGTGCCACACAACCCAGGCAGCCAATCTCACTCCTTTATGCCACCTCTTTGCCATCTGAGATTTTACCGTGTTGTCAACTATGCATTTATAGATGCTGTCTGAGCTCTGCGTAGCCGCGCAGACATGAGTTTAGTGGGAGTAGAACACTGGGCTAAGCACATGTAACTGTGTTGATAGTCAGTAGGGAGATGTTATTACAGATCCTCTCTGATGTCTTGGTGCTCAATCATTTCGGCATGGAGGCATCAGCTGAAGAGTTTCTCGGGTTGTGCCCTTGGGCCAATTATTTTCAGTTGCTTTATCAATAATCTTCCTTTCCTCACAAGCTTGGTAGTAGGATGTTGGCGGATGGTTGCACAATGTTCAGTCCTATCTGCATCTCAGAAAATGAACCATTCCATAACTATCCGCCGTAAGACCACGACAGTATTCTGGCATAGTTTGTTGTGGCAAAGAGTACTTGCACTACAGAGGTGCCCAGCAATAAGGGAGAGAGTCTAACCAGCTGCTAACTATCCAGAAACTAAATTGGATCAATCGTAGAAATGCTGTAGCTTTGAGAGCACATCAGAGACTGGGTATCCAGCAGGGCAGAATAGCTTCCTGGCATCCGGATGTCTTTTCACACAGACGCAAATTAAGAGTGTGATAGAGTACACTCCACTTACCTTAGATGTGGTCACGTGAAATGCAAAACAATCCTGGTCAATACAACTGCTTGAATAGAACCTATCCACCATCTTAAGTATTCATTCTCTCACCTCCATGTGCCAGTGCGTACCATCAATAGAATGGGCTGCAGTTGACTGGCTATGTTATTCCAACAACCTCGACCACCAAGGAAGTCAACAAGTACACAAGAATATCACCATCTGCAGCTTCCTCTCCATGTTGTCATATCGTGTCATGATGAAGGGTCTCGGCCCGAAACGTCGACAGTACTCTTTTCCATAGATGCTGCCTGGCGTGCTGGGTTCCTCCAGCATTTTGTGTGTGTTGCTTGGATTTCCAGCGTCTGCAGGTTTTCTCCGCTTTGATGTTGTCTTATCATTGTGATTTGGAAAAACAACTCCTTCCTTTCATTGCCACTTGATCTAATTCCTGGAATCGCTTACGAATAGCACGGTGGGAGTGCCTTCACTAGAACGACTGCAGTGGTTCGAAAGAGCAGCTCACCATCATCTTCTTAATGTACTTTAGATGGACAGCGAATACAAGCTGTGCCAGTGATACTCCCATCAAATGAAAAAACATACATTGGCTCTTGATGTGTCTGCTTGACTGAAGCCTTACACAATTTGAAAATGTAATTCTTAGCTTTATCTTCTGAAAAGGAATAGAATCCCAGCCTGTTCATCTGTTCTTGATGAGTGTGACCCTACATTGGTGCCATCATCCTTGCCAATAATTTCTGGTAGCATTCTCTCCAGTACTTGTCAATCCTTTATTGCGATATGGTAACCAGGACAGTGCACAACCCTTCAAATGTCATAATACAAGCATTGCCTAATTTTTCTCCTTTACGAGTCAGTCCCCTCGGAATTAAATTCAAGTGCTTGCTTTCATTGTATGGTCTTTTTACCTGTACAAAGACTTCAGGTGATTCTTTACTAAACTTCATGGTCCATATGCTTTTCTATCCTGTTTGGATTATTATCTTTCAAAGAGTATTTTGTCTCTACACCCAGTTCAAACCTACCACTTTATATGCAGTACTGTGCACATACATATAGCTAGGGTGCTGAAGACTTTTGCACAGTGCTGCCTTTGGAGCAGAGAGGAGTTTATAAATGGGGGAGCAAAGGATGTTGGGAATGGTGAGTGTGGAGCACCGTGGGAGGGGTGTGCCACGAGGGGTGGCAGAGATGGAGTGCTAGGGACGGTGGGGGTGGTGTGGCACGGGTGCAGACACACCCAGCCCTGAGACACCAGGCAAGGTGGTTTTTCGATTATTACAGAATCTCTCTCCAGTGCTTCCCACTTCCTCCCCTCCTCCTTCTCCTTTTCCCAACCATAATTCCCCTCTCCCTGCCCTCTTCCCACTCTCAGTCCAAAATAGAAGCCTGTATCAAAATCAGCTTCATCATCACTCACATCTCATGAAATTTGTTTCTTTTTTTGCAGCAAGAGAATTTCCTAGGCATTACTGTGGAAGAGTCTTAGATACCCTAATTATATGTATATATATTTGTGCCTAGGGCGTTCGCACAGTAATATCTAGGAAATTCTCTTACCAAGCTATATGAACCTCAGTGATTTATATTGAGATTAATTTTGCAATACATACTCATGTTATGAGTTTATTAGCATCCTTGTATTTTGTTATGCTCTTTTTTGTGTTTAGTAATATACCCTGTCATTTTGGTTACAAAAGCAGATTTTGAGGCGATTCTTCTGATTTTCCAAATCAAATCACTAATGGAAATTGTGAGCGACCACTGTGAGCAAATTGTGAGCGTCCACTCATGACATCCAATCCCTGGTTTCCATTTCTACTCTGTGACTTGTCTTCTAACAATACAGTCTGCTTGTCTTCTAACAATATTTGCCACAGTCTGCCTTCATCACTAGCCTACAATGCCTTAGCAAAGGCATTCTGAAAATCCATATAAAATTACTGTATTACCGTTCTCTGCTATTTGTGTTACTTCTTTAATGAATTCAATATGTTTGGTTATATATGACCTTTCCCTTTGAAATCTTTGCTGAATCTTAGATTCCTGGGGCCTTTTCTACATTATTGAATAAAAACGTCATTTATTTTTCCTACAATTGACATTATGTTAACTAGTCTACAGTTACAAGGATGTTGTCTCCCTTTTTTCACATAGGAATTACATTAGCTATTCACCAGTCTTCTACCCATATTTCCAATTCAAATGTATTTTCATAGGCATTTTTTAATGCACCTGTCCTCTCATCCCCAAATTTCTTCTATGTGTGTGTCTGTTTATTCTATTCAGTGTTTATTCTTTCCAGGTTTATTAATTTACTGAATATTCCCCACCCCTAATATACAGTAACTAATTAAAATGAGTATTGGGATTAAATATTTAAGACTTTAGCTTGTTTAAATTCCTAATGATCAGTTCTCTTATCTGTTCGTTATCACTTTATTTAGCGTTGCTTTAAGGAATGTCATTGTTTCTTCGTACTTACAGGGCAAGTGCTTTGAAATTATAATCTTGAATGCAGGCAGGTATTTAGAATGGAGCCAATAATCAATTTGGACAGGCAAATGAATCAATGTCATTCAATGCATCTGGTATCCAGAATTCTTAGTGAGGGCATTGTCCCTTTTGTTCCCCTGGCTCCATCTCCTTAATCAGATTGGATTTTAAAGTCAAAGAGTCACAAAATAATGCAGCTATTTTAGTCTCTTTATAAATATGGTGGAAGAGTTTCATTTTCTTTCTAGGTGAGAGACTGAAGGGTTTAAAAAATAACAAGACGTCAGTCACACCATGTGCGTCCACTTCTTGCACTGCTCTGAGTTCCAACCCCTCATTGAGTTGGAAATTAAATCAAGCAGAAATGGGACAAAGCCAACTTTTCTGTGCTTTAATGTGATTCTGTGTCATTTTATCCATTTCTCCTATGAATCATCTCAGAGCTAACTGTAATGCTACAACTGCTGCACATTTGTGTTCTCTCTGCACTAGAAAATGAGTTGAGACATTTCTTACCGAAGCAGTGTAAGTAACTACGAGGAAAGACACTCATTTTAAAGGATATTTTGAGCAAAAATAAGTTCTCATTATCTTTATTTGAATTATCACTGACTGTTATGGTAACAACTGAAGTAACTATTCAATTCCTCCCCACTCCCCCCAACAAAATTATATCAGTGTTCTATGGTGTAATGACTGCAATCTATACAGCAAGTAGTTTCAGTGACTGTGAAAGAAAGTAATTTTCTCACATGGCAGCTTTACTGACAGCTTTAATGTGGTTATGCATGGTAACAGCAATTTCAAGGGTCAGGCAAGTTTGTTCATACAAAATCCTTCCACGATAGAAGCATTCTAGCATTTCAAGTGAAGCTCCCGAAAAGGAGTGGCTAACCTCAGGGTGGCAGGTCAGAGATACAGTATAATGTTCAGGCATTTCTTATAGAAGCAACGTAAGTAACCATGTTAAAGCTCCACACAGTGCCCCAAGTGCTTGCAAGAAAATTGCTTTCTCACAGCCACTGAAAATCTTATCTAACATACATTGCTCCATAGATTATAGGCACTAGGTCATAGAATTTTGATTTAATTTTCTTAGAGAGTGGGAGGAATTTTCTACAGATGTTACTATAACTGTCAGTATTAATTCAAATGAAGACAATTGAGATCATTTTTGCTCTTGAGATTCATTGAAGTGATTGCCTTTCCTCTTAGCTACTCTCATTGCTTGGGTGGGACTACAACCAGATGTCACGGCTTAAGGGTGAAAGGTGAGAAGCTTAAGGGGAACATGAGGGGAAAGTTCTTCGCTCGGAGAGTCGTGAGAATGTGGAATGAGCTGCCAACACAAGTGGCCCATGCAAGCTTAATTTCAACGTTTAAGAGAAGTTTGGAAAGATTCATGGATAGTAGGGGTATGGAGGGCTATGGTCCTGGTGAAGGTCCATGGGAGTAGGCAGTTTAGATGATCTCAGCATGGACTAGATAGGCTGAAGGGCCTGATTCTGTGCTATGCTTCTCTATCACTCTAAAAATGCATCAACTGAGTTTCTAGTGAACAGAGAATGCAGAACTGCAGAGATCGGTCTTTTGAGAAATGGATAGGTCACACTCAGGTAATCTGAGGTGGTATGCTAGGGTTAATTAATTGAGCATGGCAGAGGGAGCCTTGTCTTATTTCTGTTCCATTTCATTCTCAACGTGAGATGGGGAGACAAACAGCAGCTGCAAATGGTGGAATATAGAGTAAAAAATAAAGGCAAATTACTGGAGTAACACACCAAATTATCTATACACCTGAGTAACATATACAAAATGGTGGAGGAGCTCAGCAGGTCAAGCAGCATCTGTGGAAAGGAATAAAGAGTCAGTGTTTTGGGCTGGGATCCTTCATTAGGAGGAGAAAGAAAGGAGGATGAAGATCATATAAGCTGGGAAGAGGGGAAGGAGTACAAGCTAGAAGGTGATAGGTAAAGCCATGTGGGGGAGGCGGGGTAAGGCAAGAAGCTGGAAGGTGATAGGTGGAAAAAGGTGAAGGACTAAGAAGAAGGAATCTGATAGGATAAGTGAGTGCATCATGGAAGAAAGGGAAGAAGGAGGAGCACCAGAAGAAGGTGGCAGACAGGTAAAGAGAAGAGGTGAGAGGGCAGACAGAATGGGGAATGAAAAAAGAGAGAAGAGGGATGGGGAGAATTGTATACTATATATCTCTGAGTAGTGTCTGGATAATGTACTATCTGAGATTGTCAGCAAAGGGAAGGAACTGAATGGTCAGGTTCTACCTCTTAAATAACTCATCTTGAAAATTTTGTTCTAATGGAGAGAATTCCATGACTGTCTTGTGTGGCAGACTTCCCTAAACAAGCCATCAGAAGGACTGCCCTTTCAACTTCTGATTGACCTGCTTTCCCTTTCAAAGCCCACTTGGTTTCCCCAGCACAAATATTCGATTCAATGTTGTCTCAGTGCTGTCACGCTGGCAGTGTTCTTTGATTGATGTTAATACTGTGCTCCCAGTGACCTCTGTGCACATGGGGGAAACACAATAACATTTCAACTGCAGTCTACGGAAACTCAGAAGGGTCAAATGCATCTTGCAATTGATTTTTAAGAGTCAAAACTGGCAGGTAGTGTATTAGAACAACTGTGCATGATATGATAAAATTCCTAGAGCTATGTGTATTTATTTTGCAAGTTGATGGAGTTATTAACACTATCAAACTGACTTAAATAACTAAAAGACATTCAAGTATATTCTGCAGTGTCCTTGTGAATTGAATAATAGTTTTTAAATAGTCTCCCAGTCAAAATTCTTGATAATTATTATTAAAAATATGAAGTAAAGTCATGTTTTTGTCATAATGCATTTTGAAATTGTCCCAAAATACTTAGAAGAAATAATTTTGAAGTGTATTGTTGACAAATGTTCAAGTTTATGCTGCAATCCCTTACAGAGCAATGAACTTTTATGCTTTATAACTTCAAAACATTAAACCAATTCAAAGAAAGATATGGGGGTCTGAAATGGGAGTCTAACTTCATGTTTACTTTAAGCAAGGCGAGCACATATCACTTGAAGGCAATTCACATATTTTTACATACAACTTCTAGTGAATTATTTAAACAAATAAAAAATGCTTAATCTGCAACATATTTACAAGACTACTCAAATATTATTGAAATATCAAATACCCAGTACACCCCCCCAGCTTAACTATAAACTCCAACCCAATATAGAATGCATCTTGACTATATACACAATGTAATACAACTGCTATATACTGTACTGACATCCACAGCATGGTAAATTTTAAATTGCCCATTCGGGCCTAAAGTTTTAATCACTGTGGAGGATTTCTGACTGTTGTGGGATAATGTTGTTCCTGACAAGGGAGGTCACCCTGCTTGGCAGATGAGACTTGTGGCTGTGAAAAACAATGTCAGTTTCTGGGGTCTCTCCCCCCCACGTTGGTTGTAGGAGCTGATTCTAAGACAGCAAGAAGTGGTTCTGACAGCTCTGGGTGTCTTTCGTTTCCTTTTCTCTCTGGATCTACTTTGATCTTTGCTTCTCTCCTTTACAACTTCTTGGCTTTCTGTTACTTGTGTATATCTCTGAATTTGCTAATTTCTTGTGAAACAAGTTTTTTCGAAGGTCTTGCTTCTTCAGAAATATGTAGTGGTTATGATAGACCACATGAAGGTGAACACAAATATAATTTCATACTTGGATCTCATAGGACTTCAGAGAAACAAGAACAAAATATAAATATAATGTGTTTAATTGCATAATGGTGCTGATGCATCGCAATTGTTCAATTAAGCTAAAACTGCTTTGCTGACGATCTTCTTTTGTACTCAATATCTAAGGCTTCTCACTTAAGTGTCCAAAAATAATCAGCCAGCACTGTTGGATTCCAGTTGCTCTGATACCACTTTTCCATGACCACTATGTCCTGGTGAAACCTTTCACAATGCTTGTCACTGCCAGTGCCTAGATTTAGTCATAGTCATACTTTATTGATCCTGGTTTTCGTTACAGTTGCACCATAAATAATAAATAGTAATAAAACCATAAATAGTTAAATAGTAATATGTAAATTATACCAGGAAATAAGTCCAGGACCAGCCTATTGGCTCTCTCTATATATATAATTTCATACTTCTTGAATCTCATAGGACTTTAGAGAAACAAAATCAGCCAGCACTGATGGATT
The DNA here is from genome assembly GCF_963921235.1 of Mobula hypostoma. NCBI lineage: Eukaryota > Metazoa > Chordata > Chondrichthyes > Myliobatiformes > Myliobatidae > Mobula > Mobula hypostoma. The sequence goes on from NC_086123.1 coordinate 16,405,270, forward strand.
CCAGTTACCCTGATACCATTTCTCCATGACCACAATGTCCTGGTGAAACCTTTCACAATGCTTGTCACTGCCAGTGCCTAGATTTGCAGGGAAGAAATCTAAATGAGAAGGCAGAAACTGCATCTTTAGTGACATGTTGCACTTCATAGTTTTGTATCATTGAAACATGTTGTCAACCAGCTGCACGTAGTTTGGTGCTCTGTAGTTGCCAAGAAAATTTTCAACAACACCCTTGAGTGGCTTCCATGTGATTTTCTCAGGTCCCTCTAAAAGTTCTTTGAATTGCCTGTCATTGATGACCTGTTTGATTTGTGGACCAACAAAAATGCCTTCCTTAATCTTGGCATCAGTTATTCTGGGAAACTTCTGTCTCAAATATCAAAATCCTTCACCTTCCTTGTTCATCACTTCAACAACATTTTTCATAAGCTCCAGTTTTATATGTAGAGGAGGCAAAAAATATCTTTGTAGGGTCTATAAGTGGCTTATAGGCCCTGGAACCAGCTGTTTACGGAGTGGCCAATCCTTTTTAATGTAATGAGATTCTTTAGCATGTCTATCCCATTCACATGTGAAACAATAGCACTTGGTGTATCCCAGCTGTGTTCCTAGTAGCAGCATTGCTACTTTCAGATCACCATAGATGTTCCAGTTGTAGTTACTTGCCGTATGTGTTTCATCAAAACTTGCACATTTTGGTAGAGATTTTCATGTGTACAGCATAGCCAATTGGTATTAGAAATGTATAAACATAGAAAACCTACAGCACAATACAGGCCCTTTGGCCCACAAAGCTGTGCCGAACATGTCCTTACCTTAGAAATTACCAAGGGTTACCCATAGCCCTCTATTTTTCTGAGCTCCATGTACCTGTCCAGGAGTCTCTTAAAAGAGCCGATCGGATCCGACTCCACCACCATCGCCGGCAGCCCATTCCATGCACTTACCACTCTGCGTAAAAAACTTACCCCTGACATTTCCTCTTTACCTACTTCTAAGCACCTTAAAACTGTGCCCTCTCGTGCTAGCCATTTCAGCCCTGGGAAAAAGCCTCTGACTATCCACACAGTCAATACCTCTCATCTTCTTATACACCTCTATCAGGTCACCTCTCATCCTCCGTCACTCCAAGGAAAAAAGGCGACTTCACTCAATCTATTCTCATAAGGCATGCTCCCTAATCCAGGAAACATCCTTGTAAATCTCCTCTGCACCCTTTCTGTGGTTTCCACATCCTTCCTATAGTGAGGCAACCAGAACTGAGCACAGAGCTCCAAGTGGGGTCTGACCAGGGTCCTATATAGCTGCAACATTACCTCTTGGCTCCTAAACTCAATCCCATGATTGATGAAGGCCAGTGCACCGTATGCTTTCTTAGCCACAGAGTCAGCCTGCACAGCAGCTTTGAGTATCCTATAGACTTGGACTCCATGATCCCACTGATCCTCCACACTGCCAAGAGTCTTACCATTAATACTATATTCTGCCATCATATTTGACCTACCAAAATGAACCACCTCACACTTTTCTGGGTTGAACTCCATCTGCCACTTCTCAGCCCAATTTTGCATCTTATCAATGTCCCGCTGTAACTTCTGACAGCCCTCCACACTATCTACAACACCCCAACCTTTGTGTCATCAGCACATTTATTAACCCGAACCTCCACTTTCTCATCCAGGTCATTTTTTTTTTAAATCACAAAGAGTAAGAGTCCCAGAACAGATCCCTGAGGCACACCACTGGTGACCAACCTCCATGCAGAATGTGTCCTGTCTAAAACGACTCTTTCCCTTCTGTGGACAAGCCAGTTCTGGATTCACAAAGCAATATCCCCTTGGATCCCATGCCTCCTTACTTTCTCAATATGGCTTGCCTGGGGTAAAATGCCTCGCTGAAATCCATATACTGAAGAGCGAACAGTGCTGTTATGTGTCAGCACAGCTTTCAGGCTTAACACTGAAGAAACAGTAAAAAAGGTGCCATTGTTATGGATCATGCTAGCAACCCAATGCATGCCTGGACAGGATCGAAAACTTTTCAGCTTATGTTGTGGGCGACATTTTAATTGACTTAAATTATGAATTGAAATAACAAATATAGCCGATTCCAAAACAAATGGTGCATGTTAAGCATCAATCAACAATATTCGGGAAGCCAACTTATTGTTGCCCAGTGAAATTAGGACTCGTTTATCCTCTTCCATTTCCAAAGCTGAATGCTTGCAACTATCCTGAGGCTCCTTGAACTCTCTTCCAGCCTAAAGCCAAACCCATATTTCGAAAGTAACTGCCTAGTTAACATATCAGAGGCTTTCTCAGATATTTGCTGCCGACAAAAAAAAGTTGTAATCAGACCACTGCTTGCGTCACTTTCATGATTCCTCTGAGCAGCATGGTCCTTCCTTGGTCCAATATGCTTTCCAACCAGAGGCTCAGAGGTTGGCACCAATACCTGTTTGCCCTCTGTTGGGCAACGGTTCATGGTGTTCGGCATGGAGACAGTTATGCCATCATCCACTACCCTTCTTAATTTCCTTTCTGTTCACTCTATTGTAGAGGATATGCTATGCAAATGGTGGCTGGATCTCCAATCAAGTTATAGTCACCTCAACCACTCACATCCCCACAATGCTGGTCCTTCTGTTATTAACCACATACAAGTTCAATGTGGCTTATTGTTTTTTTTATTTCACATTTATGAATGTCTTTCCCACAGGAGTCCTCTTTTCTCCGGTATCAGATCTTAGCTGGATATCTGCAGTAACTTTTAAAGGCCATTCAAGCTCATTTTGTGGAATGAATGAACCAACCAGAGCCAATGTCCTGTTCCATTTCAATTAATTTGCCTTTCACTTCTGGTGTAAGCTATATTGCTTGTCTGTTATTAGTTTTCATATTGTAAATATCAAGGGTACCCAGTCCTGTATCATTATCAGATTTTTCAGCAACCGCATGCAGACTAGTGCTCCTTTTTAAACTGCAACATGGCTTTTTATTTTTTTCTCTTCCCTGTGCAGTCCATTTATTTTTGTTTGTCTGACATTGTATTTGTATGTGTCCTATTTTATTGCATTTTCTGCAAGGACGTTTTGCCCTTAAACCTGCATTGGTCTGGTGTATGGGAGCCCCTGCCGCAACAGTAACACAATTAGTTTGGCCAGGCCGGTTTCTGTTTAGATGTTACAATTTTATTCATGCTCACTTTCATTCCTGACTACAGCACAATTGTGTCTTTGTCTGCTGTTTCCATTGAGACGACAATTTCAACTGATCTTTTATATGTAAACAGTGCTACAATTAGGAGCCGTTTTTGAATGCTTTCTTGTAAGATTCCACAAACTAAACAATCTCTCAGTACATTAAGCCCATCATTGAACTGAGAATGTTGAGACAATCTCTTCAATTCACCAATGTATGCTATAATAGACTCCCCTTTCTTTTGATTCCACTTATGAAACCTAAAGCATTCTGCGATCGACAATATTTTCGGATCCAAATGTTCCTGCATTACTTCCATAATATCAACAAAGCTGATTTTGGATGGTTTGGTTAGAGCAGTTAAATTTCAAAACAAGCTGTATGCCTTTAAACTCAATGAACTCAGCTCAGTTGGCACTTGTTTCCAATTGGCTATTTCAATTGGTTCAAAATACTGTTCAATTAGCTCAGTATGCATGAGCCAGTTACCTGCTGAGCAATTGAATGTGTCTATCTTTCCGATGTAGCCAGCCATTTCTGTTCTTTTTAATGATTATTATCACCCTGTACTCACTGTTTATGAACTCGTGAATTTGTCGGTTTTCTGCCTTTTTTTTGACTCGACTGTCTCTGCATATGCTGGGCTGTTTTTTTTAACTCAACTGCCCCTTGCTGCACTTCAGCAGGACATTAGCCGTCTTGGGTTTGTTTTTAAAAATACCTCATTGTCACTGTTATGTTTTGTAACTTCAAAACATTAAACTAGTTCAAAGGAAAACATGGGAGTCCAAAATGTGAGTCTAACCTCATGTTTAAGTAAGGCACGTGCATATCACATGGTAGCATTATGACGTATGCAATTCAATTATTTTTACATTTAACCTGTAGTGAATTATTTAAGCAAACACAAAATGTTTAATCAGCAGCAAAAGATTACTCAAATAATACTGAAATGTTAAATGCACAACATCAACAACCAATTAACTTGCTTTTGGTGATTTCAATTGTTGGGTAAATGTTGGCCAAGACATCAGGAGGACTCCCCACATCTTTCTGTATTGTACTCCAAGCGCCGCAAACTTGCCGATGCAGCACCATTGGAAGCACCCGACCGCAGCGGACTCTGAGTCCGTCCAAAAACTTTGAGCCTCCAACACAGCCTCTCTGAGCACAATCCTCTGCCGAGCGCTTCGAACCTGCCCTGGCCACCGAGCAACAAGCAAAGCCGAGGACTCGGGGCCTTCCCCTCCGGAGATTCTGGACCACACAGTAGCAGCAGCAGCGAAGCAGGCATTTCAGGAGTGTCACCAGATGTTCCTCCGTGCTCTCACATCCGTCTCCATCAAATCAGGATTGTGCGCGGCACCCAACTTGACAAATAACAGACATCACCACCGGAGAGGCTGCTGCGAGCTGCGTTGCGCCGCCATCTTCTCCTCCGTCCAGTTTCAGCAGCTCAATTGTTTTTGTATACTCATTTAACAAAAAATTAACCTTTTGGTTGACAGTGAAGGATTCTCTGATTATATTAAATTCACTACCACATCCTCTATGAACTTTTTTATTATAGTTAAGGCCAATTCACAACAAATATCGAAAACAGGGCCACACAGCCGCAAAAGTTGTCTGTTTAATTACAGACCAACCAACGATGAATGACAACAAAAAGATGAGGAGATTGAAAAGGTCAACCCTGGGAGTTTTAAATCCCTTTGGTCCTGAGTAACTTTAATTAACCAGCTGCATCATGCTTGCGTAGTGAACAAGCTCCAAAAGCAGCTTCCTTCTGTTTCCACCATGATGTTAACACTCACACAATGAAGGTTAGGATGATCAGCTGTAAGATCCTGAAGAAATCATTTCCCTGTCTTCTTCACCATTCTTGCTTTCACTCATTTACGTGTCCTATAACAATAGTCGGCTCATTGCGACCTGCTACAGCCCAGCTTCTCTTGTTTATCAGAATTACACTGCAGGTGTAACTCTTCCATTTACCATTCAGTAAAAACTTCTTGATTGTGTAGCCTGTAGTTACCTCAGCAAAGGAACAACTGCGTCTTCTAATACTTCTTGGTAGGCAATCTTGAGTTGAACTAAAAGGCTGCACGTTATGTTCAAAGTTCAAAGTACATTTATTATCAAGGTATACATTATACTACCTTGAGATTCATCTCCTAACAGGCAGCCACGAAACAAGAAACTCGAAAGAGCCCATTGACAAAGGCTGTCAAACACCCAAAAAAAAGCCAAATAGATGCAAGCAAGTAGCGTTCTGAACTGAAGTTCATCCACAGACCCTTAGTTCAGCACAGAGCAGTGCAGTGAGCTGAACCAGCCCCTCCCGCACCTCAGGCCCCGACACCCTGACCAATTCAATCTGGCTCAGCGCCTAAATCGTTGTCCAAATATCGGGTTTAGTTGCCTTGGTACACTCTGGGGCCTGGACCCCGCCGCCTCAGTTTGGCCGGTCCCCGACCCGAGATGCAAACTACCTCAATGAGTTCCAGCTTCTGCATTTCTTAAAGCACGCTGTTAAAGGCTGACAACTGCTTTGAACTTAAACATGAGTTTTGGACATTTGTAGTGCAAAGGTGATCTCATTAGATTAATCTTGCATTCAAAGCTTCCCTCTGATTATTTTAGGCTTATTAAGCACAGGGTTCTTAAAAAAAATAGGGCCATTGTTCCTTCTTTAATTTAGATTTAGAGACTGAGCCCAGTAACAGGCCCTTCTGGCACAATGAGCCCCTGTCACCCTGTTACACTCATGTGACTAATGAACCTACTAACCTGTACGTCTTTGCTGAACTCTGCTATTTACATATTGGTTGTTCTGTGTTTTCTGAACAAAGCTAGTAAGAGGCAATATTTGCATGCAAGAAGATAACTATACACAAGCTGTCAATATATAACTTTTTGGTCACTTTTGGATGTATTAAGTGTCATCCATTATACACAATTAGAAATTAATGTAATCACTGGTTTTATACAGATATCTGCCAAGGTTCTTATCTGCTTCCTCCCAGTGGCCAATCACAATGTGGGATGCACGCATCCACCTCGAGGCATTGTGCCTATGATCCTCACTCTGTGTCATCTTCAAGAAAATGGAGGGAACAGTACCACCCACCATAAGTGGCCTTTTCCAACATCGGCATCCACATCAATGGCAAGACATCCATTGAGCATCCTCTTTGTACTGGACTGCCCAATAAAATGAATCTTCATTTTCTGCTTGCTTCCATGAGGTATACAAACTACGATATTAACAGGAGAGATGTTTCTAGCAGAGATCTGTGTGTAACAAGGCAGTGCTGTTGCTCCCACAGTTTTCTCAATCATTCTTACCTAATGTTGCAACTCTCCAAAAATAACTTTGCATGAGATTGAAGCTAATATTTGGAACTAATGGGATGCTATTTAATCTATGCCGATTGTACGACTGAAACAGGGTTATCCAAAGCTTAATAACTGAATTGCATAGTGCCACCGATACTTGTGTTCTCTTGTGCTCAGAGCTAATGCCGAGGCTTTCTATGAAGCATACAAGAGTGTGGGCCTTGCACATAAAGGTCCTCTTACCAACCCACCCCTGCTCCATCACAGTGCTCTCCCACAACTAAAGTTCGCAGCAAGACATCGGAAAATCGCTTCCCATGTCATGGGAGCATCCTCTCAATGACATGGCTGATCAAATTCATCACTACATATAATGTGTCAGCCTAGCCTTCGGTTGACTGAGCAAAAGGACTTTTTTAGTCTTTAAACCACTGACCTGACACAAAACTTGTAGTCTAACATGCAAATAGGGATACATTATCTTCCAAATATGTTTCAGTGACCTGGACAATCGACAGAAGGCAACGCAAAGCACTGGAAAAAAAATAGCACCAATGCTCTTTCAGCAAAACCATCCAAATTCACTGAAAGTGCAGGCAAACCAAGTCAGTGGCCTCTCAGAGGACAACATCCACAGTATGGAACTCAGTCAGTCACTCACTTGCCTGGAAACAGACTCCTAAAATAGGCATTCTATTCTGACCTCTTTCAGGGGAAGAGATTACCAAGAAAGCAGGGGAAAAGATTCAAGGATGCGCTGAAAATCTCTTGTGTGTAATTATGATGAAAGATTGAGCAAACATTCGGTGAAGTTTATAAGGGTAACAAATAATCTTACTGAAACAGAAAATCCTGAGGGGTGCTTAAGGCAGACAGGATGGTTTACCTACGTGGAAAACTATAACTGGGGACCACAGATATTCAGAAGATCAGGCAGCATCTTGGTAAAGAGAGATCAAGCCAATGACCTTTGAGTAGAATAGCAAAAATGTGTGATGGTTGTGATTCCCTCACTATGTAAGTTTATCATCTGGCACTTCAATTTGCTTACTCTTGTCAACTCCAGTGTGGCTTTCTGTCTTTGAAGTCTGTTTTTAAAGGCAATGGGGTATTGCCTGAGAGGAATATTACCGAAAGTCTCTGTTTCATATGCTTTTGAGGAGTAAATAATTTTACTTGAAATAATATTTTGAGGAATATAGAAAATGTATGTGTTTCTTGTGGAATAAACACTGGATGGTTGTGTTGGATAGGATCTGTGGTACTCCTAACTTCATATAATTTATTCTATTTATAGGAAACTCAGTTATCTGCTAGTTTTTCTTGTAGATTTTAATTAAAATGTTATGAAGCATAAATTATATTTTATTAATGTGAATCTGAACACCAAACTCTACATTACACATTGTGCCAAATGTTTAGAGTTAAGCTTCAGGATATTTAGACGTCTGCCGGCTGGTGACGTAGTGGCATCAGCGCCGGACTTTGGAGCAAAGGCTCTCGAGTTTGAATCCAGCCGGCTCCCTTGCACGCTTTCCATCTGTGCTGGGTTGAGCGTCGAGCTAGCAACTCGGCCTCATAAAAATAAGAAAGCCTGCTAAAAAAAAAACGCTGTCACAATGGCGTCCCGATGACTCCACTCGGAGTTAAGCACTTTCTTCTTCTTCTTCTTCATATTTAGACGTCTAGGGGGCATGTTAGCGTACAGTTAGTGTAGTGCTATTACAGTGCCAGTGACCCGGGTTCAATTCCTGCCACTGTCTGTAAGGAGCTTGTACGTTTTCTCCGTGACTGCGTGGGTTTCCTCCGGATGCTGTGGTTTTTTCTCGTATTCCAAAGTTGCATGGGTTGGTAGGCAGCATAGACTTGCTGGGCCAGATGATCGAAATAAATAAATTTTTGTGCGCCACGGTAGCTTAGCGCTTAGCGCAATGCTAAGACAGCTCGGGGCGTTCTGGAGTTTGGAGTTCAATCTCAGTGCCATTCCGTAAGGAATCACTATATGTCCTCCCTGTGCAATGCCTGGCTTTTCTCCAGTTTCTTCCCACAGTCCGACGATGTAACGGATGGGTTAATTGGTCATTGTAAATTGCCCGATCAGTGGGTTAGGGTTGATTGAGTTTGTCGGAGTTGGTGGGGCAGCATGGCTTGGAAGACCAGAAGGGCCTACTCTGTGTTGTATCACTAAATAAATAAATAATTCTTCATATTTTTAAATTATTTAATATGCATCTGGAGTAAGGAAGAGGATTGTTTTATCCTTGTTGTTACCATGCAGGGTGTCTTGGCTAAATTCCCGAGGAATATTTGAGAAGTGCGTTAAACTTTTACATATGGATGCAACCTTATCTTCACATTATCAGTCTTGTCAGAGTAGCTCTTGAGAAGTAGGAGAAGGGATCACTTGATTCAGGATAGGTGATAAAGTGCAATTAATCCCTCATTTTGCCTGAGATCAACACAGACTATTTGGCTTCACTGGAGACCTTCTGCCCAAGATATAGTCAAAGTGGGAACCTTTATGTTTAAATGTAACAACTGTTCTTTGGAGATTATCCAATAAAAATGTAAAAAAAATATTAAATAAGATTAGGATGAGAAAATCTGTGGATGCTGGAGATCCAAAGCAACACACGCAAAATGCTGGAGGATCTCACCAGGCCGGGCGGCGTCTGTGGAAAAGAGTAAACAGTCGACATTTTGGGAGAAGGGTTTCGGCCCAAAACGTGACTGTCTACTCTTTTCCATTGATGCTGCCTGGCCTGCTGAGTTCCTCCAGCATTTTGTGTGTGTTATTAAATAGGACTGCCTTCTTATACTTCCTATATCTTCTAATTATCTTATTGTATTTGAGAATTAGCTTTGACTTCGAGGTAAACAGAATTTTGTCCTCCAGTATATTTCCTTAGCCACAAAGCAATTGCATTTCTCAAGATAACAGGTGACGTGACTTCCAGGATTATATCAATTGTAAATAGATAAACTGATATGATTCTGGAATTTCACTTCCGCAGCCCTTATCACCTTGTCATACCCTCTCAGCACTTTTGACACTTTTGATGGAGATAATCTGTTCCGACAGGCTTTATCTTTATGGTCATTCCATTTAATGACACTGATAATCAACGTTAGGCACAACAGCTGAGTGCACAGTTCTCCAAGGCTTTGCACTGCAACTGATCTCTACACAGTGATTCTACCTGTCCAGTGCAGATTTATCAGTTAACTGTTCTACCAGTCTAGTAAAGTCTTGCATTTTTCTTTGGCCGTTTCACATAACAGTCATGTTTCCTCCATTAGTCTTCTTGAGATATTGTGGACATATTGTGAGTTCATGTTCTGACAGCCAGACAGAGGCTATTTCAATCTGATCTACAAAATTGCCGTCTATTATTGAACTGCACTTTCACTTGACCAATAATGTCTCATTTCTGAATCCAACATTCATATACAACTGTCAATGAAAATTTGTGAGGTCATTTGCGAAGATAATCTGGACAATAATTGTTAAAAATCCTCTTTGACTAAGTGCTATGTGGCATCTCAGAGATCTCCTGTTTGGTAACCAAAGTCTTGAAAGGTTTTGGCTGTGTCAACTCCCATTACACTTCATATTACACCCTCCTCTCATTTTCACTGTGGTTCTCTCTCGGGCAATGGAGGCTGACAGGAGATCTGAGAGAGGTTTGTAAGTATGAGAGGCACAGATAAGGTATCTTTTTTCCCAGGGGTGGAATGTCTAATACCAGCGGGCATGCATTTAAGGTGAGAGGGGGCAAGTTCAAAGGAGGTGTGAGGGGCAAGTATTTTACACAGAGAGTGGATGATGCTTAGAATGCACTTTCTTGGGATGGTGGCAAAAGCAGATACGTTAGGGACTTTTAAGAGATGTTCAGCTAGACACATGACTGTCTGTGAAGTGGAAGGATATGCACTATATATAGGCAGAAGGGATTGGTCTAGTTGGCCATCTGATTCCTAATTTAATTGGTGTGACACAGAATTATCGGTCATAGTCGTAGTCATAGTCATACATTATTGATCCCGAGGGAAATTGGGTTTCGTTACCTCGAAGGTCTATCATTCTAAGGTCCTGTCCCTGTGTTGTTATGTTCTATGGTATTTACTTAACGATGCAGCATGAACTCTCGAGGCACTTTGAGCCCCAGCAAACCCGATTAACCCTAACCGAATCACGGGACCATTTACAATGACCAGGTAACTGACCCGGTATGACTTTGGACTGTGGGAGGAAACCGGAGCACCCGGAGGAAACCCACGCATTGCATGGGAGGACGTACAGAGACTCCTTATGGAACTGCGCCGGAATTGAACCCTGAACTCCGAAACACCCTGAGCTGTAATCGCTAACCGTTACTCTACCGTATGTTCCTCATTCACTGAATGGCCATTTACCAGTGCAGTAGAATTGTTGCCCGTTATTGGCATCTGCTGTCATAAAAGAAGTTCAAAATAAATTTATTATCAAAGTACATATATGTCACCAAGTGCAACGCTGAGATTCATTTTTTTGCTGTTCTATTCAATAATTCCATAGAATAATAACCATAACAGAATCAATGAATGACCGCTCCAACTTGGGTATTCAGCCAGTGTGTAAAACACACCAAACTGTACAAGTACAAAAAGAAAGAAAATAATAAATAAATAAGCAATAAATATTGAGAACGTGAGATGAAGAGTCTTTGAAAGTAAATCCATCAGTTCCGGGAACATTTCAGTGTTGGGCAAATGAAGTTGGGTGAAGTTATCACTTCTAGTCCAAAAGTCTGATGGTTGAGGGGTGGTAACAGTAGCTAAACCTGGGAGTGTGAGTCCTGAGGCTCCTGGACCTTCTTCCTGAGAAGAGAACGTGTGCAGGGTGGTGGGGGACCATGACGATGGGCGCTTTCTTTCCTGCAACAGTATTTCATGTAGATGTATTCAGTGATGGGGAGGCTTTACCTATGATAGACTGGGCCGTATCTACTACTCTTTGTAGGATTTTTCGTTCCAGCGCATTGATGATTCCATACCAAGCAGTGGTGCAGCCAGTCAATATACTCTTCACTCCACACCTATGGTTTGGTTGTTCATCCATCGTTGTCGATGAAGACCTCGACACCATAATGATGATGATGATGGTGTCAAGACTAGCATTTGATTTGGATTTAAGTGAGGGAGAGTTGCGCAGTGTCAGCCTTACTCTCTCTTCACAATTCGAACCTGGATCCAGTGGCAAGACAACAGTCGAGATGGCTGGAGATGGGACTAGGCGCAGTGGACGACCAGGACATCTTCTGTGTCTTGTTGTGCTCTACGTGTTCCACGACGCTTGCAGAGACCACTTTCTTGACCGTTGGACCTTCCATTGGTTTCCTCAGCTCAGTCCGCCGGAGTCTGTCTTCACATGCTGGGATAGACAACTCCCTATCTAACCGAGGGTTTGAGACCTGTCGGCTAATCTCACCTGATTTAGCCGGCTTGTCGAAGCCGTTGCCCGGGGTGCGGCCGCTGTCACATGCAAACAGCTACAGGGAGCCACAGGTAGCTGAGTGCTAGGTGGGGACCAAAGGTGGACAAACTGCCTGAAAAGGATGCAACATGTTCCCCCACCAGAGGAGCTACCCCTCCCTGACACCCCATACACCCCCCACATCTATAGAACCCAACTTAAGTGCCGTTAGTTATCTTCATAAATACTTGTTTGCAATGCTGATTAACTGTGATGAGATGACTGTTAAACAGTATGAAAACTGAAAATATTGGAATACTTGAGGGTCAGGCAGCTTTGGTGCAAAGAAAAACCAAGGTATTATAATAGGATGTCCTTTCTCTCGATCTATCAGTGAGCTACAAAGCTCATAAATACCCAAAGAAGTGGAAATTTCCTCAGCTTCATCTACCCTTATCAATGATCTGCTCTTGGCCATCAGTGAAGTGGTGGAATTCGTCATCTGTGGTGCTGAGCAGCAGGACTACTGGCCTATAGTGTGTGCTCCCGTAATGGGTTTGGGTTCTATTAGGACTGCTCAGCACCAAGCCTTTGGACATGAACAAGAACTGGGCCCCAGACCTGAGGTACCCTTGTCTGTTGAGATGGTTTGATCATGACTGTGTTTTCTTCAATTCTGTTCACAGGCCCTCAAATAAGAAAATGTCCACTTGCACTTGAACCACATTTAGTCTTAGTTTGAAACAAATGAACTCGAAGAGCCCACGTAAAATTGGGATTTGACAAAAAATGAGGGGACCTTTCTCTGGCACGAAGGAGGATTGTTATGCTAATGAAACACTGTCAACCCGTCCAAAGAACAGTGTTCGCTGAAACATTGCTATTTATATGGTCAAGCGAAGCAGCTGCAGAGGACTGCTGCCAACTTGCTCCAAATTGCAGTTGGTACTGAGTTAGAGATATATAATAATAACTCCTGCAGCATCCTGCCTAACCATGGATGAAGTTTCCTGATGTGGATTGCATTGGTTCATGAAGGTGACCCATTGCTACTTCAGGCATGAATGCTGGATGGACATAGCTGCTCAACTTGACATGGTGGGTGATGTAGGGAGCCTCCTTCGTTCAGCTTTCCTGTCTTTCCTTCTCATGTAGCATCTTTGTGTTAGTTGACCAGTCTCTGGCCTGGCCATCAGCTGGTGACTACATCACGGTTTCTCAGCATGTCTACACACTGGCTGTGCAGGTTTTGTGTTGCCCTGCCTTGGTGTTGGGGACAGGGCCTCAGGGAGTTGGAAGGTCAGTTGGTAAGGGTTGGTCAATGACTGGCAGGTGAAGAAGGAGGGGAGTTTGTGGTCTGATGGACAAGTACAGGACTTGCTTCGAGTGGGGGTCCAGTTCAATACCTCACTGTTTGTCCTGAGATTTCCCCATAATGGTTAAACAGCATTTAATTTCCAAAGGAAGCATTGTGTGGGAATAAAATCATGTAATTTGATTCTGATTCCAAATTCATGGCAGGAAACACCTCATCGAATTTTCAGAATAATGCAAAAATAACCCCATGTGTATTTCATAATTAGACAATATGATACCATCTCATTACTTCAGTTCAAGAATGACAAGTGTCATAATAATGTCTACTATGAGTTTTGGGTGGAGGTGGAGATGTGTAATGCCTACACCAAAGCTGGCTTGCACTCAGACAGTCATTGCTATATAATGGCAGCCTACGGTGGGTAGCCTTTCATTTTAACTCTCCTGGTTGAACATCTGAGTTTTTACATACCCATCTGGAGTTTGGGTCGTGAGAAATAGAACACAAATGGATCTAATAAATACTGTGAACCATCTCTTTTTTTAAGTTACAGGAAAGGTTGCACTCATCAAAAAATCCATCTTGCTTTGACATGTGGTGTCCAATGGTTTACTCCTTACCCCAAATTTTAAAACTTCTCATCTCTGATGGGTGGATGCACAACGAGGTAGCTCCTGACTTTCAATGGCGGTGTGAAATATAAAATAATCAGTCAGCAGCCCTCTTTGTATCCCTTTGTATTTATCTCTCTTTGTTAATGGCATTTGGTCATTATTGTGCTTAGATTTGTTCTCGTGTGTGCCCTTTCTGTTAAGAGTCGTGTCACAGTGTGAAACTTTCACTTAGCCCAATGTCAGAAAGTTGACTGTATCTGAGGCAACACAAGTTGTATGTCCCTTCCTCAGCGTTACCCTCTGTACTAGTAGATTAGAATTAGGTATACTGTTACTTGAGGCTCTCGGTTGGTTGAGGTCAACCATGGATGTTGTGTCCTAGTTGTCTACGTGATACACAAGCCATGATATAGAGAGCAAGGTGTTTCCCATGAAGCAGGCTCCCCCTTCTTCAAGCAGCTGATGAATCCAAAGAACAGGAGCGTCGGATACGGTTTGGCACCAGCAGCATCGCAGGAGTTGCCAGTCAGCGTTGAACTCATTGTAGGACTGCCTTAGGGGACTGCAGCCCCGGATTGTTCCTTGGGGTTTACTCCTGAAGCCTTCCCCATGAGTGGGTTTAGCCGCAAGGCTGTGGAGGTTTGAGGTCAGAGTTTTCCTTCTCTCAGCTGAGCTGTAGCCACGGCTGACAAGCCCCATCTGCCTGAAGCTACTGGTTCCAAGACGCCAATAAGCTGCCTTTTCCCCTTCTCCTCAGCAGAAACAGTTCCGCCGGGCTTGGTAGCTAATCCACTCAGGAAGGCCAGGAGTTGGACTTGGGTGTCAGAAGCGTGTGATTGGGAGCATTTAATAGGTAGTGGGAGCATATCTCCAGCACCTCCCTCAGCTGTAGCAACCTTGTGGAACTTATGCTGTTACTAACCTGCTAAAAACGAGGTAATAGATGGTAGGCTGTGTACCACGAGCGGTCTCAAATGCCAAGATGCTTTGGGGCAGGATCCAACAAGAGTGTTTTGAAAGGCAGAAGGGAAAACCTGCTGGAGAGGATTTTACAGTTGTGCAGGTAAATGGTCATATTCATTCAGAGCAGAAACAGGCTTTTCGGCCTAGCAGGTCCACCGCACACATCGCCCACCCAATCGCACTAACGCTAGGTAAATCCTATTAGCTCTCCTCGCATTCCGAGAGTCATCCGGCAGATTGAATCCCTCGCCCACACGACTGTGACCATTTAGAATGGGGGCGGCATGGTAGCGTAGTGGTTAGTACAACACTTTACAGTACAGGCGACCCAGGTTAATTTCCCGCCGCTGCCTGTAAGGAGTTTGTACGTCCGGTTTCCTCTCACAGTCCAAAGACGTACCGGTTGGTAGGTTAATTGGCCCTTGTAAATTGCCCATGATTAGGCTAGGGTTAAATAGGGGATTGAAGGACAGCGTGGCTTGGCTCGAAGGACTGGGAAGGCCTATTCCACTCTGTATCTCAGTAAGTCAATAAATGTTCTACCAACCATGTCTTTGGGAAGTGGGACAATGCCAGAGAACCTGGAGCAAACCCAAATGGGGTCATAGTGAGAACGAGCAAACTCTACAAAGACAGAATCAGGTCAGGATTGAACCCGGGTAGCTGGGGCAAGGAGGCTGCAGCTCTAATTGTTGCCCCACATCCTTGGATAAATGTTGCTGGGTATGTTATGCAGTATACATGTTGCGCTCTTATATCCTTTGGGATGGGGTAGGTTTCACCCACTAGATGTATTAGTTCCACAAGCCAAGAGAAATGGAAAGGGGAGTGTGGCCTTGCTTAATGGTCATGTAACTGAGCACAAAACAAGGACAGCTTCCCTAACAGAAGATCCTCCTTGCCTAAGTTTCCCTCTAAGCACAGCAAATTTGATATTCTCAGACTCAACTCTGGAAAATAAAACCCAAGGAATATTAAATTCAAAACAAATGCAGTAATCTTCCTCAATAGAAACTTCAGTGTGACTGGATTGCTACCAAAAACATTAGATTAGATTAGATTATGAGGACACACAGTCCTCTTTTATTGTCATTTAGTAATGCATGCATTAAGAAATGATAAAATTTGTTCCTCCAGAATGATATCACAGAAACACAAGACAAACCAAGACTCAAAAAAACTGACAAAAACCACATAATTATAACGTATAGTTACAACAGTGCAAACCAATACCGTAATTTGATGAAGAACAGACCATGGGCATGGTAAAAGAAAAAGTCTCAAAGTCTTTCGAAAGTCCCATCATCTCATGCAGACGGTTGAAGGGAGAAACTCTCCCTGCCATGAGCTTCCAGCGCCGCAAACTTGCTGATGCAGCACCCTGGAAGCACCCGACCACAGTCCGACTCTGAGTCCATCTGAAAACTTCGAGCCTCCGACCAGCCCTCTGACACCGAGCACCGAGCACCATCTCTGCCGAGTGCTTCGACCCCGGCCCCGGCAACAGGCAATAGGCAAAGCCGAGGATTTGGGGCCTTTCCCTCCGGAGATTCTCAATTGCACAGTAGCAGCGGCAGCGAAGCGGGCATTTCAGAAGTTTCTCCAGATGTTCTTCCGTGCTTCTCACGTCCGTCTCCATCAAATCAGGATTGTGCACGGCCCCTACTTAACAAATACGATATCAATTTGGAGCGGCCGCGCGCGCTGTGTCGCGCCGCCATCTTCTCCTCTCCTCCACTTTTACTTCATTTATTATTTCGTCCATTGATATATCTTGTCTGTGCATGAATCCATATCATGACCTTTTAATCTTGATATGAGTTATCATGTAACAATGAATCTTCGTTGTATTCCACATCGCCCACAAATGGCCGGTTGTGAATAAGCAAAAAAAAAAATTCTCTGCAACAGTAAAGAATCCTTATGCAGAGGTCTGCATTCCTTCTGCACAAACAAATTCGTTTTGGGGTTAGCAGATTGTTAGAGAAGTATTTTTGAAAGTGTTTTCATTATTACACTTAATAATATGCATCATGTTCAATAAGACGAGATTGGAGATAGTCACACAGAAGTAATTGGCAGAATTGCAGTCCAGCTGAAACATCCCCACTGCTCCATTCCTCTCTTGAATACAAAGCAAAGCCTCAATTATACCCACATTCCTGGTCGATGCCAATCAACTCCTGTTGTTATTTACCATAGCTGACACTCGAGATTGCACAAAATCAATGAAGTTCCCAAAGCTGCAAATCACTTTCCCTGAAAATGAAATTGGGAGACAAAAGTCACACTTTCAGCACTTCAAATGGTGAGGCTTTGAGCCACTAAACTCTGTTGATGAAATTTGCTCTGAACTGTAAAAGGGGTTGAGTTGTTCTTTGATGCCTCAGACATTATTGTGCCTTAGATTGCAAAGAGAACCACTTGTGTGGTTGATTGAAAACTGGAGTCACTGCCCCAGGGCCTTATCCAGCATATTGCAGATGCTTGTTTGTAGTGTGAAGCCTCTATTCTCCATCAACTCTTGTACTTAACTTTGCAAAAAGCATTTATTGAATAAGCTAAAACTGCCGGAAATCTGAAACAAACAAAAAAATTGCTGGAAATGCACAGCACAGAGGCAAGGGCATCAGATGCTGTTTTGTTTCAAATGTAGATCTGGATTTCTGTACTATTTTCACTATAGGATGACCATCTGAATTTATATCAGACTGTTAGATAGACATGAAGAAGTTATTCTACCTAGAGAATTAAATCAAGGCCACATGCCTATCAAAGGGTGCCAGTGTAATGTAATGTTTCCCTACCTGTGAGTTGTACGTCTCTCTGTACTGACTATCTTGCCTTAGAAAAGGGGCTCCCAACCTTTTTTATGCCATGGAGTCTTACCATTAACCGAGGGGTCCGTAGACCCCAGGTTGGGAACCCCTGCCTTGGAATCACCGGCACTCAACTTTTGTGAAACAAAATCCTTGCTCAGTGAGACTTGGATTTTCATGCACGGGTATAAGCCTGAAAATATATCTCCAATCTTGTGACCACTTTGCCATTGTTGTAACCAGATCCCATTGAGATATACTGAGACTTCAATTGAAAAGTAATCGACCAAGACCCAACTGAAGCAGCAAACTGTCTGTCTTGTTTCAACACAAAGGGCTTCTATTTCTTTGATCATCATTGACTGTGTGGCTAGGCACAGCTCAAATGCCATCTATGAATTCGCTGACAACCCAACTGTTGTTGGCCGAATTTCAGATGGTGATGAAAAGGCGTACAGGAGCGAGGTAAATCAGCTCGTTGAGTGGTGGCACAGCAACAACCTTGTACTTGATGTCAGTAAGGCTAAAGAACCAATTGCGGACTTCAGGAAGGGTAAGTCGAGTGATCAGACGTGGAAAGAGTGAGCAGTTTCAAGTTGCTGGATGTCAACATCTCTGAGGCTCGATCCTGGGCCTAACATATTAATGCAATTACAAAGAAAGCACAACAGCAGCTATATTTCATTAGGAATAAGAGTAAGTTTGGTATGTTACCAAAGACACTCACAAATTTCTATGGATGTACCATGGAAAGCGTTCTAACTGGCTGCATCACCATCTCGTATGGGTGGGAGGGGCACAGCACAGGATGAAAATAAGCTGCAGAAAGTTGTAAACTCAGTCAGCTCTATCATGGACACCAGCCTCCCCAGCATCCAGGAGATCTCCAAGGAGCGATGCTTCAAAAAGGTGGCATCTAACATTAAGGACCCTATCATCCAGGACATGCCCTCTTCTCATTGCTACCACCAGGGAGGAGGTATAGGAACCTGAAGACACACACTCATCGATCAGGAACAGCTTCTTCCCCTGTGCCATCAGATTTCTGAATGGACATTGAACCCATGAGCATTGCCTCACATTCTTTTTTTCTCCGACCCTTATAAAGGGTCTCGGACCGCAACTTCAACTGTATTCTTTTCCATAGATGCTGCCTGGCCTGCTGAGTTCCTTCAGCATCTCGTGTGTGCTGCTTGGATTTCCAGCATCTGCAGATCTTCTCTTGTTTGAACACTACCTAACTACTTCTTTTTCCCTTTTTGCACTCCTTATGTTAGTTATCTCTTTATAAAGTATATGTATACCTCTTACTGTAACTTACAGTTTTTATTGTTATGTATGGCCTTGTACTGCTGCCACATAACAACAAATTACACAACATATGCGGGTGATACTAAACCTGATTCTCATTCCGATACCATTCAGGTGCAGCAAGTTTAACAATCTGCAATGATGGAAGCTTTTCACTATTTTTTTTAATACAGCTTTTTCCATTAAAATAACATCTATTTAAAGATGTACATAACTCAGAGAAGGTATCAGTGAAGATTGATTTAGGATACTTGAGATTTGGCAATAAAATGGTGAGAAAGAAATGTACTTTCACACACCACCTGAAAGCTTGATTGTAACGTGATGAAATTCTCTGTACAAATGTGTACTCCTGATAGGTTTTGTGGGCTGAAGTTTGTATATGCGTTATAGTAGCACCTGCGTGCTGTATTCCCATGACTTTCATTTTGAAGGCAGAGCACGATATTATATTGCATCTTCATTGCAACAGACCAAGGTCAAATTTCTACTCCTTAGTCCTGATAGGTATTTGGCAGCTCACTCCAGGGGTCATTTCTCAAATGACAATAAACTTGTTAGTAGCATAATGAGAGCTTTCTGGCAATAAGAAATATGCTGTCATCATGAGTGAGGAGGATGTGAGCACTAGGTTTTGATGAATCCCATTTAATCTATTTGAATACGGCGAGCAAAGAACTTCGCTGGCATCTTGCCCACAGCATTATTTACATAGCAAGTGTGCCAGTGCAAAGTATGGGGCTGTACTGAGCTGTTTTGCCCTCGTGAGGAACCTGTCCTAAAGCTCAGTGATGAAGACGTGAAAAATAAGCCAATTCCCATCTATAGATACTTAACAGACGTCGACCCCAGAGTGTTCCTGATTTTTTCAGAATCAGAATCAGAATCAGGTTTAATATCACCGGCATATGTTGTGAAATTTGTTAACTTTGCAGCAGCAGTACAATGCAATACATGATAAGTAAATTTTAAAAATGAACTGCAGTAGGTATGTATATATACATATATATATAGTATGTGTATATTAAATAGTTAAGTTAACATAATTAGTACAAAAAACAGAAATTTTTAAAAAAGCAGTGAGGTAGTGTTCATGGGTTCAATGTCCATTCAGAAATTGATGGCAGAGGGGAAGAAGCTATACCTGAATCACTGAGTGTGTGCCTTCAGGCTTCTGTACCTCCTTCCTGATGGTAGCAATGAGAAGAGGGCATGTCCTGGGTGATGGGGGTCCTTGATGATGGAAGCAGCTTTTCTGAGGCATCTCTCCATGAAGATGTCTTGGATACCATGGAGGCTAGTACCCATGACTAATTTTACAACTCTCTGCAGCTTTCTACAATCCTGTGCAGTGGACACCCCCACCCCCCTGCCACTACCACCAATACCCAGACGGTGATGCATCCTGTCAGAATGCTCTCCACCGTACATCTGTAGAAGTTATCAAGTGTTTTAGGTGACAAACCAAATCTCCTCAAACTCCTGGTGAAATATAGCCGATGTCTTGCCTCTTTAAAGGTCCAGATGGAAGAATTCGATAGGAGGATGTATGGGACAGGGCTGCAAGAGTGCTGGCGTGAGCAAGTCAATCCAGTTTCTGTTTAAACAACTGCAGGGCAAGATTTGGATTCCTTCCAGAACTCCGTGCTCCCATACCTTCCACCTTGGGTCCATAACGGCTTTAGGTAGTTATAAGGAGGGTCTAAAAGATGAGGCTGAGCAGGAGCTATGCCTCTGCACCCATTTATATTAACTTGAAAACTTTAATAGATTTAATAGGTACATTTAATATCAGAGAAATGTATACAATATATATCTTGAAATTCTTTATCTTTGCAAGCATCAATGAAAACAGTGGTGTGCCCCAAAGAATGAATGACAGTTAAACATTAGAACCCCAAAGCCCCCCCAGCTCCCCCCCCACGCACAAGCAGCAGCAAGGCAATGACCCCCCCACCAGCAAAAATGCATTAGTATCCTCCACCGAGCACTCAAGTGTGCAGCAAAGCATCATTAAAGGCACAGACTTGCAGTACCCCAAAGACTATTCGTTCACCTGCTAATTCGACATACCACAGGCTTTCTCTCTCTCTCCCTAATAAGGGAAAAAGAGGTGTCCACGTTTAGAAGTAAAATATCCTAAGTGCTTGATAATCAAGAATCTTGCTTGAGAAGGGAATTAAGTGGGCTAAATTGCGATAAGTTTCACAGAAGATCTCTTAGTAAGTAAAAAGGGGTCAAAGTGCAGTAGCCGCCAAAAGATTTCCCGAGCTCAATGGATCAGGCTGTATCAATGGAGGGAAATGGACAGCTGACGTTCGGGGTCGAGACATTCAACTGCCTGACCTTCTGAGTTCCTCCAGCAAATTAAGTGTTGCCCCAGATTCCAGCATCTGCCCCCTCTTCTGTCAATAAGTAGGTAGTTTAGTATAGGGAGGATAGAACATGCAGAAGGAGAGAGAAGGATGACTAAGGTATACAGGATAATGATCGGTACAGAGCAGGGGCTCTCAACTAGGGGTCCAAGAACCCCTTACTTCATAGCTTTGGTCCATGGCATAAAAAAAGTGGAAACTCCTGGTATAGAGGTTCATGGAAATAACAAAACATAGAAATCTCTATCAAAACTTTTTGAATAAATGTGTAATATTTTAACTATATTGGTTGTCTACTGATTCAGAAGAAGTACTTATTAACAGTACACAGTTATTACCGGTATTAAAATAGAAAAAGAGCCCTTCCGTTCCATAGAGCATTTTGATTGGGCTCCATCCAACAGTTGGCTGTTGCCATGGAGATTCTTGGCTGACAGTTTGCTATCTATGGTGCATAGACACCGTGAGCTTTCTTAGTGCTGCCTATTTATGAATGGGCAACGTTTGCAAATCTCTGTGGTGGAGTCAGGGCAAATAAGTCTAATGTCCCAACTAAAACTCGCATCCGTCGATGGCTCCTGGCCTTTTGTGTGTTTTGCCCCCTGATTTATGATGAAGATATATAAAAGGTGAAAGCTTGAGATCCAATTTCTATCAGTTAGTCAGCAACATCTGGTAAACACAATGAGGTTTCAATCACATTGGGAAGTGCCTGTCCAATTCCTTGACAGGTGAGCCTTCAGCAGGAAAAGGATGCAAATACTTCAAAGCTAATGTGGTGCAACTTTAATGGATTATTTACCCACAAAAATACAGGCTTATTTTTTTCTTTCCAATTAAGTTTCTGGGCTATAAACTTCAAGAAAATTGCTGGTGAAAATATATACTGCTATCTTTAATATTTGAATTGGATTAGGCAAATAGTTTTTCCAGTGCAGTTAGTTTTCTCACTTTGGTGACAGGTAATCAGATTCACCCAGAAGTAACAGCAGTAGTGCCGTGGTTGCCTGGCAACACCCACACACCCCGTGGCTGGCAGCACCCACCCTCTCCGTGTCTGCCGGCAGCACCCACCCGCCTGTGTCTCCAGGCAGTACCCACCCCACTCCATGTATTGCTGCACCAGCCATTCATGCTGTGCCTGACAGATAACTATTGAACTGTTTCTGTGGAATTGTGCAGTGTCTGTCGCTCACAGATGAAAACTTGTCTTTTCATTGTTTCTCCGGTTTACTTAATTATTGTTGATAATAGTGGAGGGCAGAGTCTGGTCAGGTCTCTTTATGCTTAACAAGATGATGAAATCATTCATTCTGACCTTTCTGAGTATTTGATTCTCTCTCCCATTATCTGGTTTGTGTCTGATGTACATTCCCATATGTTTTGAATTTAATGCATTTGTGAGCTAACTAAATAGCTTAAGGACTGTGTTAAGATTATGTTCAAAGGAATTTTATGCAGACATTGGGTAATACAACCATCATCTTACTTCAAATACTACACAAAATAGATTTCATTTTCTATTTCATGAATTTTGATCACAAAAGCAAATCAGTGTCTTTTTTCATACAATATGTGGAATTCTACCAGGATAAATTATATCTTATTCTACTAAAAAGGTCTGTACTAACATGGGATTTGAAACAGATGAAATAAAAAAAAAAGCACAGAATTGCTGGAAGCACTTACTAAGTCAGCCAGCATCAATGGAAAGAGAATCAGATTTAACATTTTAAATTGAAGACCCTTGAGCCAGATGCCTTTCTGGACTTTGAAAAGCAATTTTTCCCTCAATGGGAAGGAGATGAAAATACATGGTGTTGTGGGACTTGTAGCCATCTGGTGAAATCCCATTTATTATCCCTGTGGAATCAAAGGAGAAAGCTAAAACAGTTTAAATCATATCAAATACATCTCGATGATTGAGTGGGACCATCAAAAAGATACATTGCACTTCAGAAAAGGGCACTTAAATCTACTTGAAATTTTGCTTTCCTATTGAAACAAAAGCAAGTAAGTTATTTTCCTGCCGGTAAAAGAGCATAGAGCATAGAACACAGAACATAGAACATGGAACATGGAACACAGAACACAGAACACAGAACATGAAACAAGAACAGGCCCTTCAAGTGTACAATGTTGTGCCAAACCAATTAAATTCCCACCGCTGTCGGAAAGGAGTTTGTACGTTCTCCCTGGGGCCGCGTGGGCTTCTTCCATGTGCTCTGGTCTCCTCTCTCAGTCCAAAGATGTACCGGTTGGTAAGTTAATTGGTCACTGTAAACTGCCCTGTGAGTAGGGTAGAATTAAATTGGGGGATTGCGGGGCGGAGTGGCTGGTGTTCTGTGCTATATGTCAATAACTAAACAAACAAATAAATAAATTAGTAATCAAATAGCTCACTAAACTAATTTGGCTTACACAATGTCCATATCCTTCCATTTTCCTCACACTCATGCCTGTATTGTGCTGTATGTTTCTATGTTTCTATGTCTCTTCAAAGTGCCTAATGTATCTGCCTTGACCACCACTCCAGGCTGTGTAAAAAAAACTTGCCCCTCACATCCCCTTTAAAATTACCCCCTCTCACCTCAAATCCATGCCCTCTGATATTAGGCATTTCAACCCTGGGGAAAAGATACTGTCTCTTCACTCTATCTACGCATCTCATAATTTTACAAATCTCTATCAGATCTCCCCTCAGCCCCCGTCGCGTCGGAGAAAACAACCCAAGTTTGTCCAACTTCTCATCATAGCACATGCCCTCTAATCCAGGCAGCGTCCTGGTAAACCTCCTCGGCAACCTCCTCAAAGCCGTGGCATCCTTCCTACAATGGGGCAGCCAGAACTGTATGTAATACTCCAAATAGAGTTATAGAAAACTACAGCACAGAAACAGGCCCTTCAGCCCATCCAGTTCATGCCCAACCATTTAAATGGCCTGCTTCCATCAACCTGCACCCGGACCAGAGCCCTCCATATCTCTCCCATACTTGTACCTATCCAAGCTCCTCTCAAACAATGAAATTGAAATCACATCCACCACTTGCACTGCCAGCTCATTGCACACTCTCAGCACCCTCTGAGTGAAGAAATTTCCCTTCATGGTCCCCTTAAACATTTCACCTTTCACCTTTAACCCATGACCTGTAGTTGTATTCCCACCCAACCTCAGTGGAAAAGGCCTGCTTGCATTTACCCCTTCTCAGACATCCCACCCTGCAAAAACTCATTTCAAGGAGGTAGCACCATCAATTTGCGGGAGACTCCCGGAACTTCCGGGAGAGGTGGGATGTCTGCAATAGGGTAGTTCCTTAGCAACTAGCCAGCTAACTTAAATAACGTTAGCTATGCTAATGAACAAATGACACCTGTTAAACTCACCTCAACATGTCTCTTACAGTTTTAACCCACCATGGGCAATAGAAAAGTCACTGTTGCAAACAGTGCAGCGAGCAACACTATCATTATTTTTGACCTCTATTAGGCAGGGGTACACTTTAGGGTAGTCTGGGGTGACGTACGTTTTATATTTTCTTTTTTTGGAACAGTCTCCCATGGTGCACGCACGCTGTCTCTCGCTCTCGCGCTCGCTCTCTCGCTCTCTCTTGGTCTCTCGCTCTCTCTTGCTCTCTCTCTCGCTCTCTCGCTCTCTCTTGCTCTCTCTCTCGTTCGCTCTCAAAAATATTGATTTCCGGGATATTGTATATAATTTGCGGGCATCAGGGAGCCACTATTAATATGCGGGAAACTCCCGGAACTTCTGGGAGAAGTGGGAAGCCTGCTTTCTAAACTCATAATTTTGCATACCTCTATCAAATCTCCCCTCAATCTTCTACGTTCTATGGAATAAAGTTCTAACTTATTCAATCTTTGTTTATAACTCAAGTTCTCCTGTCCTATAAATTTTCTCTGTACACTTTCAATCTTATTTAAAAAAGCGGCCTACCTAAAGTTTTATAAAGCTGCAGCATAATTTTGTGACCTTTGTACTCCATACCTCGACTAATAAAGGCAGGGAATTAGAGAGGGCCTAGACCATCTTGGACTGTATGGTTTGAAGTTTGGAAGAAGGGATGAGTTTGTTTAAACAGGTATGATCTGAAATGGGCTTGGCAGAGCAGATGCTGAAATGTATTTATTAGTGGGAGAATCTCTAACAAGGGGACACAGCTATAAAGTACAGTCATTTAGGTGTGTAAAGGTTTCTTTCTCAGAATCTCTGGAATTCTCTGCCCCTGGGGATAGTGGGGGCTAGGTCATTCAATATACTTAAGGCAGCGACTGATGAATATTAGAAAGGGCAATGGGGAACTGATACAGAGGAACTGAGGCCAACATAGACAGGGTTGGGGGTGGGGGAGGGGTTGTAGGTCTACTCCTGCTCCTGTTGTCCTGTGTTTTTTAAAAGAGAGAAGGGCACTGCTGATGTGGTGAGAAGAAGGATGAGGATGGATTTTAGGGTTATGTTGCTATGGTGAGGGAGAGGAGTGGGCATGGTGACTGTTTTGTGTCCACTCGTTGTATTTCTATGGGAGTATATGCTGAACACAGTAGAATGGATGCAAGGGTGTTACGAGGAGCGATGAAGGTGAGGGTGCTATGAGGGACGAGAAGGTACAGAAAGGATGCAATTTGTCTACTAAATTGATGAATTATCCTGCATTCCTGGCATACACTTACCTTGCCCTTTATCTATACACCTGGCTGCTGGAGCCTGTTACACTTTTAACAGTGTTCTATGTGTAGCATTTCACATAATTAATCCCTTCCAAATATGGACGGATTCTCCGTCTTTGGATTCCCTTTCTAAGCATCCTTTAATCTCACTTGTGCACCACCTCGCCTCCTCAATCCGTTTCTGATCCCCATGTGAGTGTTTCATAGTCTATTTTATATCATCCCTGTCTTATTCTGTTATGTTTTCGTTCCCTCTGGCTTTGTCCCTTCCCAGACGCTGTTCACCTGGAGCTCTTAGGAAGGATTTGCGCTTGAAACAGCAACAAGCTCATGTTTTCTCAACAGGCCTCCTGAGCATCCCCTGCGTTTCCTTCTTTGTTTCAGCATCTATAAGAATTTTGTTTCATGGATCAAGGGAAATCATTTGTTGTGGGACAGCTTGATCTCCACAATGCTCCAAATTTTCACTGGCGTAATGTGTTTCGATGTCAGTGTGGCTTGACGTGTAGTGCCCTGGTCTCGAAGGTACAAGATTGTGGGTTCAGTTGAACCTCTAGCGACTTGGTCAACAATTCTGACGGTCTTAGAGGGTCCTTTTTGCATTTTTAGATGAATATAAAAGATGCAGTGCTGCAGCATTGAAGTGATTTGTCTGATGTTTTGACAAGTAGTTAAACCTCCATTATGATTGGTTTAAAAAAAACTGATGACATGGTTATTATCAGGTTTGGTTGCAGTGACTATCACGTGATATGTTATTGTGCCAACTTGTTTCTTATTTTAAATACAGGCAAAATGTTAAAAGTGCTTCACTGACCGCAAAATACTTAAAGACATCATTGGGTACTGAAAGTCACTATTATTTATGTGCGGCTTTTATTTCTTTATTTTTAGCTTCCAGCTGCTCTCTTTCTCTCGACTGTCATCTTTCTTATTTTTCAATGTCGTGCATGGGGGGGGGGGGACGCCAAACTTAATACATCATTAAAGGCATTTTCCTTGATAGAAAGCTTGCATCTCCACTTTCCCCTAATGGACTCTCTCTGCCTTTGATCAGGGAGCAAAGAGAAGTCAAGAAAAAAAATATGGTTGAGTGGCATTCCCAGAGGATAATTTGGGCAACCATTTCAAAGACAAAGAAAGCATGGAGGAACCATATACTTGTAACAGAGACACAAGTAATCTGATTTATTACTTGCGGTGGGGGATTTTTATTGCTAATGCAGGGGTAGAAATCTTATTGGTAAGTGTAATCGAGCTTTGTTATTATTATGCCTGCCTTATATGCTTTTGAAACCTGGGCTACCTATAGAGGGCACCTCAAAACATTGGAGAGGCAGCACAAGGTTCCCCCCCAAATCCATTGACAGTGAACGGATGTTAGTTACTCCCAGACCAGAGTTGAAGCCTTAATAACATACCTAATCCCTGACTCCTGAAGCTCTTTATTCCGAGCTCATTCGTAGCGAGTGATTAATGTGTGGGCAGAGGAAGTGCTTGAAGAATATTCTCAGAACCATCGGCTCAGAGGACCTTCTACCCCTCTGCCACTCTAAGTGGGGAAGGAGCATTCTGGATGGAGAAGAGAATCTCAAATTTAGATTATAAGGTTCAGCTTGATAATAAACCTGCAGAAAATGTAAATTCTAAATCGTCAGGCAAATTATTTTAAATAGGGAATCTATTATTAATTCCAGTGCTCTGGCCTGAACTCTTCTTCCAGCCACCCAGAGCTATGTACCATGTTTTCAGTTCTGAATTCTCCTCTCAGATTGCATCATCTGTCGCCCTTTGTTGCCTCCATCTGGCACGGCCTAGTTTCTGCCGTTATTTCTACCCTTCCCTCTCCCCTCCACTTGACTTCGTCTGTCAATCAACCCTCCTCACCTGTATCCACCTATAGCATGCCTGTCCTTGCCCAACCTCTCACCCTCAGCTCTTTGCACAGGCCATCTCCCCTCTACTCTCCCAGTCCAGAGCTTGGAAGGGTCTTGCCCCAAATTCTCAACTATTCCTTTCCACCTATGGACGTTGTCTGACCTGCTGAGTGCCTCCAGTAGCTTGTTCTTTCTTTGCTCCAGATTCTAGCATCTGCAGCCTCTTGTGGCTGCATTTCAGTTTGTAGTTCACCCATCGTTCCTGCACCCTCTCTCGTACAGTAGGTCCCCATCCCTATTATTCCCACAGCCCTCGAAGGCCCTGCACTTCTCTAATTCTGGACTTTCCCTTGTATTAGTCACTATTGCCAGCTATGTTTTCACTTGTCTCAGAACAAATCTCTTCCCTTACAAGGCTACTTAAAACCAACCTCTTCGATCAACCCTCGTGCATAGATTATAGGTCAGATTCTGCTGTCAGAAAAGAAGCAATAGTATCTTTAGTGTATGCCTGATGAGAACAGGTTGTGTGAGGTGGGGCTTATCTGTTTGGAGCAACAGAGGATGAGAGTCAACTTGATAGTGTATAAGATTATGAGAGGCATAAGCAGAGTGGACAGCCAGCACCTCTTCCCAGGACAGCAATGACCAATACCAGAGGACATCCATTTAAGGCAAGCGTAGGGCATTTTAATGATGGGGAAGCAAAGCTGAGGGAACTTGCTCAGTTCAAGTTTAATAGAACATTCCAAATTGATGTGAAAATCTTAATGTAGTTACATCTGGAGACCACTGATGAAAGGAACCGAGCTTCAATTATCATTTCTATGTCTGCTGTTATTTCCATTTTTATGAGAGTTGATATTAACAGGTTTTATGAAACTAAGTTTCTTGGTATCTTCTCGAACTTCTTCAAAGCCCTTTTAAGCAGTGCAAGTAGAATCTAGCACAACTGTACTCCCCATTTCTGCTGATATTTTTCCTTGGCTTTCCTGTAATAGACACTGTGGGGGAGTAAAATCAGAAAAAAATCGAGATGTTGGAGATCTAAAATAAAGACAGAAAATGGTGGAAACAATCAACACATCAGAAACCGCATCAGTGGGAAGAGAAACAGAGTTAACGTCTCAAGTTGAATACCACTCTTCACATGTTTAGATTGAGAGAAGAATGAATTTTGTGGTACATTGTCCATCAGATGTATTAAATGCTCCACATTTAATATCTCTGATTAGTGCAGAGTCTGTCAGATACTTATTGACAACAAGCAGAAATGAATGCTTCCCCACTGAATAAAGTATGTTCACATTCTATATTTGTTATAGAAAGCACTGGCAGTTAATAATCAATACAAGAGATTCTACAGATGCTGGAAATCCAGAGTAACACCTAAACTGGTGGAGGAAATCAGCAGGTTGAAGCAATGTCTATGGAAGTGAATATAGAGTAACCGTTTTAAGCTGAGACCCTTCATCAGGCAGTTAATAATTCTGTTTTGTGCTTTCTCTGTCTGTGTTATGTCAATGAATTACTACTCATAAAGAAAGTCTCATCTTTCACACTTTGGAATATGTAGATGAAACATATTCTCACATGCTACATAGCAGGAATTGGTGATATTTTTCAGTTCAGTGAGTTTCACTTCCCTATTTGCTTACTTGGCCGTTTCTATTTTTCTGCATCTTTCCTGCCAACTGAGTATCACCGATTAAATAGCATTGAGTGACGTGACTGCCAAGATTGATACTGCATGTGCAATCATTAATGTACCCCCTGACAGTGATCCATGGTAAATGACAAAAGGCTGTCAGTTTTCAGACCTCTTTCTGTCTCTCAATAAATTCCTGTGGATGCTTTGTTCTGTGTTAAGCATATCAATATAATACAAAATCTGAAATTTTCAAAGGATTTATATTTTAGTTGTTAGAATTTTATGTTTTCTATAGTGAGAAAATTACACTGTTCTATATAAAACAAGTTACAATTTCCATTAATCAAATCTGTTTACCTTAATCCCTTATGTTATTTATTAAAACCAACGTGGAATTATTAATGGCAACAAAATAGTTCATGCATTTGAAATTTTATGCAAGTCTCAAGCTCTCTATAACTAATTCAAGACTATTAATTGTCAAGGAAAGTTCAGAACAGCAAACACCTTGAGAGAAAACTTAATAAGGACACATGGTTTATCCTTGACTTAACCATTTGTTAAATTAAATTCAACATTTTGGACTCTCCTCAAATGGACCGCTTTCGACTCTGTTGTCTGCCCTATCTCCTTCAGCAGAAAAAAAACATTGCAGAAAGCAGTACTGAGAGGTTGAAGCAACACACACAAAATGCTGGAGGAACTCAGCAGGCCAAGCAGCATCTATGAAAAAAGTACAGTTGACGTTTTGGGCCGAGACCCCTTTGCCAGGACTGGGATGTCGATACTTGGATTAGATAGACACTAGCAGAAGGTGCATGTGACATTATATTCCACAGCATAATAAGGGGACGCTAACACTGCAATTGGTGGGCAAAAGATGCAATCTCTCTTTCACTCCACTGAACTTTGGGTCACCTGGGCAATAGTAATACTTGCATCAGGCTGCTGTTTATTGATTACAACTCAGCGTTCAGCATAATGATGCCCTCAGATCTAATCGAAAAGCTCCAAATCCTGGGTCTGTACAACTAGATCCTTGACTTCCTCACCTGGAGGCCAGTCTATGTGGGTCAGGAATCACATCTCCACCTCGCTGACAATCAACACTGCTGCACCTTAGTCCACTGCTCTGTCCTCTCTACACCCATAATTGGTGCAGCTCAAATGCCATCTATAAATTTGCTGATGACACAACTATTGTTGGCAGAATTTCAAATGGTGATGAGGAGGCGTACAGGAACAAGATAGGTCAATTGTTTGAGTGGTGTTGTAGCAACAACTTTGCACTCAATGTCAGTAACACCAAGGAATTCATTAGATTATTAGATTATGAGGACACTCAGTCCTCTTTTATTGTCATTTAGAAATGCATGCATTAAGAAATGATACAATGTTCCTCCAGAGTGATATCACAAAAAAAAGGACAAACCAAAGACTAACACGGACAAGACCACATAATTATAACATATAGTTACAACAGTGCAAAGCAATACCATAATTTGATAAAGAGCAGACCATGGGCATGGTAAAAAAAAAGTCTCAAAGTTCCGATCGACTCCTGATAGTCCCCGATAGCAGGCGGCAGAAGGGAGAAACTCTCTCTGCCGTAAACCTCCAGGCATCGACAACTGGTGATGCGTTGGAAGCACCCGACCACAGCTGACTCTGAGTCCGTCCAAAAACTTCAAGCCTCTGACCAGCCCTCCAACACCGAGCACTGAGCCCCATCTCTGCTGAGTGCTTTGACCCTGTCCTGGCCGCCGAGCAACAGGCAAAACTGAGGATTCCGGGCCTTCCCCTCCGGAGATTCTGGATCATACAGTAGCAGCGGCAGCGAAAAAGTCATTTCAGAAGTTTCTCCAGATGTTCCTCTGTTCTCTCACGTCTGTCTCCATCAAATCAGGATTACAGATATCATTCACAGAAGTGGCCGCTGCGCGCTGTGTCGCGCCGCCATCTTCTCCTCCCTCCTTATATTGTGGACTTCAGGAAGGGAAGTCGAGGGAACACACACCAGTCCTCATCGAGGGATCAGCAATGGAAAGGGTGAGCAGTTTCAATTCTTGGGTGTCAATATTTCTGAGGGTCTATCCTTGGCCCGACATATTGATGCAATTACAAAGAAGGCACAACAGCAGCTATATTTCATTAGGAGTTTGAGGAGAATTAGTATGTTACCAAAGACATTTGGAAATTTCTATAGATGTACTATGGAGAGCAGTCTAACTGTTATGGCAGGTCTACTGCACAGGATCGGAAAAAGCTGCAGAAAGTTGTGAACTCAACCAACCCCATCATGGGGCACTAGCCTCCCCAGTATCGAGGACCCCTTCAAATGTGATGCCTCAAAAAGGCAGCATCCAGCATTAAGGACCCCCAACACACAGGACTTGCCCTTTTCTTACTGCTACCAGCAAGGAAAAGGCTCAGAGGCCTGAAGACGCACACTCAACATTTCATGAACTGCTTCTCCCCCTTCGTCATCAAATTTCTGAATGGACAATGAACCCACCAACACTGCCTCACTAATTTTTTTCTTCTTTTTTTGCACTACTTATTTAATGTATACGAGGCATGACTGATAAGTTCGTGGCCTAAGGTAGAATTTTAGAAAACCTAGCATATTTATTTTTCCTACATTTACACACTTAGTCCAGTGGTCGTGGAGCATACAGATCCCTTCTTTGTAGAAGTCGGCGTCTTGGACCTCCAGAAGCGGTCCACAGCAGGGTGATTGATAAGTTCATGGCCTAGGGTAGAAGGAGATGAGTTACTAACTTCAAACTTTCTGCATAATCACTCAAGGAGTTGAACTGCATGTGCATGTAACGAGAGCTGTATAACTCATCTCCTTCTACCTTAGGCTACAAACTTATCAATCACCCCTGCTGTGGACTACCTGGAGGTCCAAGACGCTCTCGTTACATGCACATGCAGTTCAACTCTTTGAGTAATAATGTAGAAAGTTTGAAGTTAATAACTCATCTCCTTCTACCTTAGGCCACGAACATATCAA
The DNA here is from genome assembly GCF_963921235.1 of Mobula hypostoma. NCBI lineage: Eukaryota > Metazoa > Chordata > Chondrichthyes > Myliobatiformes > Myliobatidae > Mobula > Mobula hypostoma. The sequence goes on from NC_086123.1 coordinate 16,437,891, forward strand.
TCACCCTTGCTGTGGACCACTTCTACAAAGAAGGGATCTGTATGCTCCACGACCGCTGGACTAAGTGTGTAAATATAGGAGGGGACTATGTTGAAAAATAAATGTGCTAGGTTTTCTAATATTGACTCCTTCTACCTTATGACTCGAACTTATCAATCACCCCTTGTACGCAATGTTCTGCTGTGCAAAGCAATGAATTTCATGGATATGCCAGCGATATTAAATCTGATTCTGATTCTGAAATGTAACTCAGGTTTTTATTGTTGATGCATTCAAAAATCTTGAAGAAAATGAGTGATGAATCTGGATAATAAATGTAGGAAGGAAAAGCACTTCAATTTGTGTGGTCAAATATTATCTGAATTTTCACACAATCCAGGGTATTACACAAAGTATGCACTTGAATGAGGTGCCAAGGAATTGTCTCTCATTGCTCTATTGATTCTTGTGGAAATGAACAGCGAAACGGAGAGTTCGGCGAGAAAAGAAAAATGGTGCAGATATTTTTAACACACTGAAATTTTCATTGCTTTTGCTTGACAATTCAACTAGCATTTGGAATTGACCTGCTCTGCGGAAGATGTACTGGAGTCATGGCTCTACAGAAGGAAGATAAATTAGTCTATTCACAACCAGGAGCAGATGAAATCAAAGTGAGTATAAAAATATCCTGACTGAATGCTGGTTGTGTTGGTGGCCATTTTCAAAGCAACATGCTGAGAAATCACAGGAGAGAGAGTAAAATATTACATTATATTGTGGTTGTTATTTTGTTATAACAGTTGATCAAGACTTGATAAATTTGCAGCAATAATCTTTTAAGCCTAAAAATTATTCCTTTCATCTTCCTCTTAAGTAAGGTTTGATGATGCAAAGAAAGTTGGTTATTTTATGATTTTTTTTTTCCGTTTGCAGTACATGGATTAAAACATGCACTGAAATGAACAGTGTAGAGGATAAAACAGTAATCTCAGTGGTCAAATGTGAGCTGTAATCAACAGACAACTGAGCTGATGAAATTGCAATGAGCAGGCATGGAAAGAGGTTACCTGAACAAGGAGTAGCTAAAGACAGACTTACAACAGCTAGAAGTCCTTTGCATTGTTTGAAGGAATATATTTTAAGAATTCATGGTCATTCCCTTTTTAGCCGAAACTGATGATGATGACTGTAAGAACCTGTGAACAGGGTGTTTGATGGAAGCAACCTGTGTACAGGTCTTCCTTGGACTAAAGAAGTCTATAACCAGCGGAGTTCTGGTTGCCTGCCAATGAGTACAAGTACCCTTGTTCTCTGGTCAATGGAATTACATTGAATAGTAAATAAATACAATTGATTTGAATGTCCTGCTGAATACTTCATCATTGTCCCTTAAGACAAAGGAGGCCATCTTGCAAAAACTTTACAGGATGGTGATGGAGGAGATAGAACACCCTGGTTCATTCGTGCACCACAGTTTCCATGGGGACGTGGATTGCTTAGAGGGAGAGAGAGTTTAAAAGAAGCAAGCAGGGTTAGTTGGCGCATTTTGTGTGCCACGGTTCCTTAAGGGGCATTGGATTGCATAGAGGGAGAGTGGGTTTAAAAGAAGTGAACGGGGGCAGTCGACGCATTTTGTGTGGCATAGTTCTCAAGGAGACATTGGATTGCACATAATTAAGCACTTGGCAAGGTCCAATAAAAATAAGTTAGTTTTATACAGAGTGGCTAATGTGGGAGTGGGCCAGCGTTAGAATGGGGAGTTAAGATTTTGGCTCCTTGTCGCTTCAGCAAGGAGAGGCATAGGCCAAAGGTAGATAATATTTTTCATTATTTATTTTTTCTTTCTTTTTTTATTACACATTTAGAGCAGTGTGGATACCAGGCAGGATAGATGAAACTATTGTGTTGGAGGAGATGAGTTGGGTTTGAGGGAGCTGGCCTGGGTGCAGACTGTGTTGTTGCCTGCTACTTGAAGGTATCAGAGTTGGTGCACAAAGGTGGTGTGCAGTGTAACCATGGGCGAATGTCTTGGACGTTTCTCTTGTGATTACAAGACCCTGTTGGACATTGATAATATAAGATGGTGCAGCTCAGTTTCCCTGGTTTGGTGGGGCAACAGGTGGCATGGGAGCTGTATGGCCTCAGTTGTAGTGAGCACTAGGCCTCAAGCCTCAGGCTTGCCTGCTGCTGCAGTCTAGGAGAGAGATGCTGGTGGTGGTGTAACATGGCATCCGTGCTCGGTTGGGGTTTGGCCTCTCCCATCGGTGCTGCCCTCCAGTGTTCGATCGGTGGAATGACAGCCTAGAATGCAGGGGCTGCACACTGCCGGCAATCTGCACGATTGCTTTATGGGACATGTTGCTCAGGGTCTTGGACTATATACGTGTTTTTTTTTTGCAGGACTTCTTTTTTTGCTCACTATTTTGAATGCGCTGTGTATGTTTTGCACCTTGGCCCCAGAGGAACACAGCTTCGTTCAGCTGTATTGACGTATAGATGAATGATAATTAAACTCGAATTTGATTTGATTTGATTTTGAATGCTCCCCTTGCAGGATGTGGGAAGACAGGGAGACCTCCAGTGTCCCTAATGACTACACCTGCAAGAAGTGCATCTAGCTGCAGCTTCTAACAGACCGTGTTAAAGAGTTGGAGCTGGAACTGGATGAAGTCCAGATCATTCAGGAGGCTGAGGGGTTGATAGACAGGAGATACAGTACAGGAAGGTCATTACATCCAAGAAGCAGGATACAGGTAACTCAGGAGGGGGAAAGCGGGTAGGCAGCCAATACAGAGTACCCCTGTGGCTGCTCCCATCAACAGCTGATGTACTGCTCTGGGGCCAAGGAGTTGGAGCTGGAACTGGATGAAGTCCAGATCATTGGGTGGGGGAGGAGTGACCTAGCAGAGGAAAGCCACAGTGATCAGGTCTCTGGCACTGAGTCTAGCTCGGAGGCTCCAGAAGGGAAGCGGAGATGGGGGCAGAAGAGGCAAGCTGTACTGATAGGGGATGCTTTGGTTAAGTCAATAGAAGTTCGATACTTGATCTGCTATTAGGGAATGAGACAGGGCAGGTGACAGAAGTTTGTGTAGGGGAGCACTTTGCATCTAGTAATCATAATGCTAATAGTTTCAAGGTAATTATGGAAAAGGATAGATCTGGTCCTTGAACTGAAATTCTAAATTGGAGAATGGCCCATTTTGATGGTAACAGAAAGGATCTGGCAAGCGTAGATTGAGACAGGTTGTTTTCTGGCAATGTTGGTACATGGTCAGTGTGAGGCCTTCAAAAGTGAAATTTTGAGAATATGTTGGTATGTTCCTGTCAGAATAACAGGCAAAGATAACAGGTTTATGGAACCTTGGTTTTCAAGAGATATGGAAGTCCTGGTGAAGAAAAAGAAGGAGGTGCATAGCAGGTATAGGCAAGTAGGAACAAATGAGGTATTTGAGGAGTATAAAAAATGCAAGAGAACACCTAAGAAGGAAATCAGGAGAGCTAAAAAGAAGGCATGAGGTTGCTCTAGCAGACAAGGTGAAGGGGAATCCTAAGGATTTCTAGAGATGTACTGTATTAAGAGCAAAAGGATAGCAAGGGACAAATTTAGTCCTCTGGAAAATCAGAGTGGTAATTATGCATGGAGCCAAAAGAGATGGGGGAGATCTCAAATGGACTTTTTGCATCTGCATTTATTCGGGAGAGGGATACAGAGTCTATAGAAGTGAGGCAAAGCAGCAGCAAGGTTGTGGACCTGAGACAGGTTATAGAGGAGGAGGTGTTTGCTGAAAGGTGTTCCCTCAGACCCTGTGGGAAGCCAGTGCAGAAATTGCTGGGGCTCTAGCAGAGATATTTAAAACATACTTAGTCACCGGTGAAGAGCTGGAGGGTTGAAGGATAGCTAATGTTGTTCTGTTGTTTAAGAAAAGCCCTAAGAATAAGCCAGAAAATTATAGGCTGGTGAATCTGACATCAATGGTAGGAATGTTATTGGAAGGTATTCTAAGTAACCGGATACATACGCATTTGGATAGACAGGGACTGATTAGGGATAGTCAACATGGCTTTGTGCATGGTAGGCTGTATCTAGCCAATCTTACAGAGTTTTTTTGAGGAAGTTACGATGAAAGTTGATGAAGGCAAGGCAGTGGATATTGTCTACATGGACTTTAGCAAGGCCTTTGACAAGGTCCTGCTTGGGAGGTTGGTCAAGAGGGTTCAGTTGCTTAGCATTCAAGATGAGATAGTTAATGATGAGCAGTACAAATAGGGTAAATACAAGCAGGCTTTTTCAACTGAGGTTGGGTGTGACTATAACCAGAAGTCATGGGTTATTGGTAAACATGAGGGGGAACTTCTTCACTCAGAGGGTGGTGAAAGTGTGGTACGAGCTGCCAGCACAAGTGGTGGATGCGGGTTCAATTTCAACACTTAGGGGTAATTTGGATAGGTAACCAAATTAACCAGGTGCAGGTTAATCGCACTAGGCAGATTAATGGTGCAGCATGGACTAGATGGGCCAAAGGGCTTGTTTCTGTACCTTAGTGGTTTATGACTCTAGCATTTGACAGTTTTGAGAAATGGTGTATCTGTGGTGCTAACTAGCATGTGTAGGTTACAGATTGACCCCATGTTACAGCAAGGCTCTGTTCCTGTGAACTGCTCCAGTGGCAGAAGATGTTTGCAGCCTCGCAGTAGTCAGCAGATCCATCCAGCCAGTCTTCCAGAGGGTTTTTGTATGGGATGCACATTGATCTCAGAACCTGGGGAAGACATGTAGATGGTGCCCACCGCAATGCTATTCTTTGTTGTGATGTTGAGGGTTATTTCTTGAAGATATTTTCATCTCTTACTCTGCCATCAAGCAGATCACCTTACTTATGCTGAGGCCCCTATGTAGGTTGGAGACATGGCATATGTAATACAGAAGATTTATTATATAGCCTCTATGCTGTAAGAGACCTGCAATTGTTATAAGAATCCAAAGGACTGCTTTAAGTGTCTAATAACCTGTATGACTGTCGAGCTGGATGTAGCATGATGTTCACTGTACTTTTGATCTGTTGTTAACTGTTATTGGCATAGAAACAAGGAGGATGCAGCTCCTTACCTTAACATGCCGTTAGCATTGAACTTGCACAGATCTTGTGGCAGAGTTAACGTAGTTCAGGCATTGCTTAGAGCCTTAGAGTGACATGCGTTGCAGCAGAGTTCCAATTAATAATATCCTGGACTCAAAAAGATTTTTTTCTTGTAATTGCTTTTTTGATTAGGTCATTGTTTCTTCTGAATAAAATGCTGGTAACCTCTTTAACACATCTGTGGACAGAAAATCATTTAAAATACTGTACCTTGGCCATTTTTCACTGCTCAATGAATATCACTAGAAATTACACACGGTGGCCACTTCATTAGGTACAGCTGTGCATCTGCTCGTTAATGCAAATATCTAATCAGCCAATTGTGTGGCAGCAACTCAATCCGTAAAAGCATGCAGACATGGTCAAGAGGTTCAGTCATTGTTCAGACCAAGCATCAGAATGGGGAAGAAATATGATCTAAGTGACTTTAACCATGGAATGATTGTTGGTGCCAAACGGGGAGGTTTGAGTATCTCAGACACGCTGATCTCCTGGGATTTTGACACACAACAGCCTCTAGAATTTACAGAGAATACAGAGAAAAAGGAACATCCAGGAAGTGGCACTTCCAAAGGTAAAAATGCTAATGAAATAGGTCAGAGGAGAATGGCTGGACTGTTTCACGCTGTGAGTAACTCAAATAGCTGCGCATTACAACAGTGGTGTGCAGAAGAGCATCTCCGAATGCACAACATGCCAAACCTTGAAGTGGATGTGCTACAGCAGCAGAAGGCCACACTGAGTTTCACTGCTGTACCTGAATGTATATCAGACCGATCCCATGTTGTGTTTATGGAGTGCACTTGGGCTGTTGTGTTGTCTATCAATTTGATTGGCTGCAAGTGCTTTGGAATGCCCTGTGTCATGAACAGCACATATTTCTTTTATGACCATCCTTATGAATTCTGCATGTTTCCTTGAAGGAGTTAAGTCTGCTGCCTCTTCTTTTCTGCAGTTTCTCAGTTAGCTGCTTGGCAGGAACACTCTGTTGTAGAGTAACAGGATCTAAAAACACACCCTTATATCAGATGCAGGCTTTGTTGTAACCTATTTGTTCAGATTCTGCCTAGTGGAGCACTGAGTGCAGTTCTCAAAGTGTACAAAAGCTCTGCTGAAAGAGGCAGCAGCCCACACAGTTTTTGCAGAAACAATAATTCGGTACAAAAGATAGCAATGGGTTCTGTTTAACATACGATGTCTAATGTATGTTGAGGATGCTCAAAGCCTGTGCCCCTCAGCTATGTGGAGTACTTCGCCATGTATTCAACATGAGCCTGAGGCTCCAGAGGGTTCCTTTACTGTGGAAGACGTCCTGCCTCGTCCCTGTGCCGAAGACGCCGTGCCCCAGTGGCCTCAATGACTACAGATCGCTGGCATTGACCTCCCACATCAAGAAAACCCTGGAGGGACTTGTTCTGGAGCTGCTCCGGCCTATGGTCAGGCCACACTTAGATCCCCTCCAGTTCACCTACCAGCCCCGACTAGGAGTTGAGGATGCCATCGTCTACCTGCTGAAGCGTGTCTACGCCCACCTGGACGAGCCAGTGAGCACTATGAGGGTCATGTTTTTTGACTTCTCCAGTGCGTTCAACACCATCCGCCCTGCTCTGCTGGGGGAAAAGCTGACAGCGATGCAGGTGGATGCTTCCCTGGTATCATGGATTCTTGATTACCTGACTGGCAGACCACAGTACGTGTGCTTGCAACACTGTGTGTCCGACAGAGTGATCAGCAGCACCGGGGCTCCACAGGGGACTGTCTTGTCTCCCTTTCTCTTCACCATTTACACCTTGGACTTCAACTACTGCACAGAGTCTTGTCATCTTCAGAAGTTTTCTGATGACTCTGCCATAGTTGGATGCATCAGCAAGGGAGATGAGGTTGAGTACCGGGCTACTGTAGGAAACTTTGTCACATGGTGTGAGCAGAATTATCTGCGGCTTAATGTGAAAAAGACTAAGGATCTGGTGGTAGACCTGAGGAGAGCTAAGGTACTGGTGACCCCTGTTTCCATCCAGGGGGTCAGTGTGGACATGGTGGAGGATTACAAATACCGGAGGATACGAATTGACAATAAACTGGACTGGTCTAAGAACACTGAGGCTGTATACAAGAAAGGTCAGAGCCGTCTCTATTTCCTGAGGAGACTGAGGTCCTTTTAACATCTGCTGGACAATGCTGAGGATGTTCTATGAGTCTGTGGTGGCCAGTGCTATCATGTTTGCTGTTGTGTGGTGGGGCAGCAGGCTGAGGAAAGCAGACACCAACAGAATCAACAAACTCATTCGTAAGGCCAGTGATGTTGTGGAGATGGAACTGGACGCTCTCACGGTGGAGTCTGAAAAGGGGATGCTGTCCAAGTCGCATGCTATCTTGGACAATGTCTCCCATCCACTACATAATGTACTGGTTGGGCACAGGAGTACATTCAGCCAGAGACTCATTCCACCGAGGTGCAGCACAGAGCGTCATAGGAAGTCATTCCTGCCTGTGGCCATTAAACTTTACAACTCCTCCCTTGGAGGGTCAGACACCCTGAGCTGATAGGCTGGTCCTGGACTTATTTCATAATTTACTGGCATAATTTTTAATTTACATATTACTATTTAACAATTTATGGTTCTATTACTATTTATTATTAATGGTGCAATTGTAACGGAAACCAATTTCCCATGGGATCAATAAAGTATGACTATGACTGTAGCCTTTTGGTTTGAAAATTTCACTGTACAGAATATGTATAGAGGGCGGTACGTGAACTTGACCGGCCTTCACTAAGTTGCTCTTCTAATCAGCTCTGCTACTCACGGAATTAAGCTCACTAATGGTAACGAACAGCTTGCTTTAAATTTAGTTGTGGGAGACATGTATCTATTTTCTGTCTGTCTGCATTATGTTTTGTGTCACGTGTTTATTATGGGTAGTTTGTCACGTGGGTAGCAGCAAATGAGTATAGTTACATATTCACACTTTGTCCCAGTTAGTTTGTTTAGTTGAGAGGGAGTGAGCCAGTGGGGTTATTTCTGACTGCTTAGTTACACTTAATTATGCTAATTTAACCCTAATTACTCTTATCTCGCTAAACTGCTAATTTAGTTTCATTAGTTTTTATTGCTCTATGATCATTCGTCTTTGCTGGTTTCATCGAACGTGCTTTCTTTCAACCTGAAACTCAGTTATTTGTAAGCACATCATACATTGCCTACACCCGTACTTAGTTTCTCAGTGGTTTTAGTTTGTTTTCAAGTAACCGCTACTAGTAAGTGATTAATTATTTGCAAAGACACTTTGATGTGATACAACTCTGTATAACATTGTGTACTAAGAGCCGCCTGGAAAAATAAAGATCTGTGATTGATTGCACAGATCTCATAAATGTATCTCTAATGTATTAATTATCTTCCATGTGTCATAGTCCTTATTTGCATGTCCTAGCTGTTTCAACATTTTCTCAGAATAACCACCATATCCCATTTATATACACAGTTTCGATCTGACATATTGACTCAATTTCAAATGGCTGAGGTAAATATGCCTCCCACCATAAAATATTTAATCATCATTTATGTCTTGGCTGTCGTACTGATGATCTGTGTGCCACAACTATCTGACTTGCTAGTCAACCTCTTCCAGTGCAGCGGGCACATTGGTTTTTACCCGGAAATTTGAAAAATTGCCTCAGTATGTTCTGTTCACAAGTAGCTGAACAAATCCAATCCTGCTAGTTACTGCCTAATCAGCCTATTTTCAGTGATCAGTGTCATTAGTAATGCTATCATGGAGTGCCCACCGGTAACCAGTTCACTGTTGCCCAACTTGGACCACGGTGTTGTACTCCAACATAGCCTTGATCCAAACATGAGTCAAGGAGCTAATGAGATAGGGGTGACACAAAGGTAGCATTTGACAGAATGTGATATGAGGGAGCCCTGGTCAGAGTGAAGTTAGTTGGCATCAGTGGTTGAAATCATATTGCACACAAAGCATGATGTTTTGTTGGAGGGCAATCAACCTAGCCTTGGGACATCACTGCTAGAATTTCTCAGGGCAATGACAAGGCCCAAACATCTCCAGCTGACCCACCTTCTATCATAAGATCATAAGTGAGCACGTTTGCTGATGACTGCATAATATTCTCAGCAAATAAACCCGGACATGTCTGAAGGCATGAACACCAGAACAACATTCAAGAATTGGCTGAGAAGTGGAAGGTAACAGTCATTCCACAAAAGTGCCAGCCAGCGACCATCTCTGGTAGCAGAGAGTCCAAATACTTACCCCTGACATTCAATTGATTTACCATTACTGAGTCTCCCACCATCATACCCCTGGAATCATCACACTGAGCAAAACCTCAATTGGGCCATCATAGAAATGCTAGATGAACAAGGCAAACTAGATATCTTTGGATGAGAGACTCACCTTGTGACACCTCAGATCTTTTCTGCTATCTCTAAAAGACTAATGAGGAATACAATTGGATACTCACCACTTCCCTAGATGAGCACAGCTTCTCAACACTCAGGCTAAAGCACCACTCAGAGCAAAGCAACCCTCTTGCTCGATCCTCTGTCTATTACTAAACATTCATTCCCTCTGCCTCCTGTGCAATGTAGCTGCAGTGCAGGTTATCCTGTTTCATCCTAACCCTTGACCCCGGTGTCCAAGATGGACTTGGGCTTCAGTTCGCAGGTTCCCCTGAGGTCACACACCATCCTGGCTTGCAAACTAGTGTGACTAGATCCACACCCCGGAACTCCTTGTCCAACGGCATGGTGGGAGCACCTTTGCCAGAGGGACTGCAGCAGTTCAAGAAGGTTGCTCACCACCATCTTCTTAAGGGCAGTTAGGAATGAGAAATGAATGCTCTTGTCAGAATGCTCAGATATCAAACAGTCTCTCTATAATAGCATTGGGTAGAAAACAAGTGATCATAAAGGGGAGGAGAAAGAAAAGAATAGTGTGGGGAAGCGAGACTGACATGGAGTGCAACCATCCAGGAATGAAAACTACAATTTTCATTTCTTTACACATTTTAAAAACATTGGAGAAGTAAATAAGAAATGCTATTTAATCAACGGTTAAGACTTTTTTTTTAATGAAGGTAATGAATATCAATGTGGGAGGTGTTTTATTATGAAGTCGGCCCATTTGAGGGACTGCTCATGTGAGTGTGGGGGAAGATTTATTAGAAGCAGGAAGGAATTTGATAATCCCTTCAGGAATATGCAGCTGGAGTTAGAAAACCCAGGTCTGCTACAAATAAGCATGTTTCTGCACAACAAGGTAGAGTTACTCCACAATTATTACCCTTCGACCATCAGGCTCCTGAACCAGAGAACACTGAGCTGACTTCACAATCTATAGACTCACTTTCAAGGACTCTACAACTCACATACTCAATATTATTTACTACATTATTATTATTATTTTGTTTCTCTTTTTGTATTTTACACTTTGGTCGTTTGTCTTTGCATGCCGATTTTCATTAATTCTATTGTATTTCTTTCTATTCACTATGAATGTCCACAAGAAAACGAATCTCAAGTTAGTATAGGGTGACAGATATGTACCTTGATAATAAATTTACTTTGAGGTAAAGGGTCAGATGATCTGGGACCCTGGCAGGCGGCCTGCACTTGCCGTCTCTCTTTCCTTCCCAGCCTTGCTTGCCTTTTCCAGGTGTGGTGATCCTAATCAAGGTTCAGGGGAAATCTCTTAGCATTTTCCAACCATCCCTGATGTAAGGTTAGTGCGTCCTGGGGCAGAATGGCCCTGACATCTAACCTCCAACTCAAGTACGCTCAAGCGAGTTGTGCTGAGCGGAGAGTGTGTAACAACATATAGTTCCCGACAGAACATCAGTGGTCTGTCAGCTCAATTCAACCCTGTGACAGTAACGTAATAAACCCCCTCCCACACTCCTGGTTTGGACAAACTCTGATTTTAAAACTAATCTTTAAAACAGCCTCAATGCGCTTTCCTACAGTATGGAGACTTCAAATGTATTTTCATAGAGCAGCTGCTATTTAATCTCAGACTGAATTTCCATGAATCGAAATACCTTTGGTAGTTTATGTAGGTCGCCCTTTTTTAACTGTGAACGTTTTTTGGATTGGAAATTTTTTTACTTAGGCGCATATGGATTAAAAAGGACCAAATATTAGATCACTTGACATCAAAGTTCAGACGAGGCGAGAAATGTTTCATCCAGTCACCAGAACCTAATATGCACTTTGTATGCCACAAGTAAGCTGGGGTGACCAGCTCCTGCCCCTTTATCAGATGTTAAGTTTTTGTTGCTCTCCTTATTGTATTGGTGAGAATGAGGAAAGCAGGCAACTACTTCCAAAATTAAAATTAAACGCTATAGAAATACATCTCAGCAGAACAATTCCAGACAAGAACGCAGTATAAAATGTTTGTATTTAAAATGCACGGTGGCCTGGCAGTTAGTGCAAAGCTTTACAGTGCAGCTGTAAGATCGGGGGTCGATTCCCGCTGCTGTCTGTAAGATGTGTACATCTCCCTGTGACGGCACGGGTTCCCTCTGCCTGCTTCACTTTCCAAGGGCCTACGGGTTAGCATTGGTAAGGTGTGGGCATATGATGTTGGCATCGGAAGCGTGGCAACACCTGTGGGCTGCCCAGCACAATCCACACTGATTTGATTTGATGCAAATGATTCATTTCACCGTATGCTTTGATGTAAATGTGACAATTAAAGCTTACCATAGGTGTGATCATTTTGCTATGGTGGGCAAAAGCCGGAGTGTATGTACAGGAGGGTTTTCTTCTCCTTGTATAAGTGCGGGAAGAGAAGATGGCGGCACGACGCAGCGCGTGCAGCTCCCCAGTGAAATGATATCGTATTTGTAAGTAGGATGCCGTGCACAATTCTGATTTGATGGAGACAGACGTGAGAAGGCACAGAGGAACATCTGGAGAAATTTCTGAAATGCCCCGTTCGCTGCCACTGCTACTGTGCGATCGAGAATCTCCGGAGGGAAGGCCCCAAAATCCCCGGCTTTGCCTGCTGCTGGCGACCGCGGCTGGGGTCGAAGCGTTCGGCAGAGATGGTGCTCAATACTCGGTGTCGGAGGGCTGATCGGAGCTCGAAGTTTTCGGACGACTCAGAGTCGGACTGTGGTTGGGCATGGCAGAGAGAGTTTTCTTCCTTCTCCCGTCTGCGTGAGATGTGGGACTTTTGAGAGACTTTGAACTTTTTTACTGTGCCCATGGCCTGTTCTTCATCAAGTTATGGTATTGTTGCACTGTTGTAACTATATGTTATAATTATGTGGTTTTTGTTAGTTTTTCAGTCTTGGTCTGTCCTGTGTTTCTGTGATATCACACCGGAGGAATATTGTATCATTTCTTAATGCATGCATTACTAAGTGACAATAAAAGAGGACTGCGTGTCCTCATAATCTAATCTAATCTAATCTAAGTGGCAACGTTTTAAAAAATACTGATATGTGAAAATCAGAAATTGTTTGAATTGATTCATATGCTTGATCTTGTTTATTTATTTATTTTTTAAGTTCATACACAGACGCCTTCTGGCCCTTTGAGCCGTGTGGCCCAGCAATCCCCCAATTTAACCCTGGCCAAATCACAGAACAATTTACAATGAGCAATTAACCTACCAACCAGTATGTCTTTGGACTGTGGGAGGAAACCAGAGCACTCAGAGGAAACCCACACAATCATGTGTGCCTGTCTATATTAGCATTGCCTTCTATTCCCAGGCAGAAAGCCCTTTGTTTCCTCAGTAAATGGGGATGGCGGGTTTGTCAGTTCCAAAGAGCCCCAGGACTTCAATACAAACATTCCAAGTGGTCAACAAGGGAGCATTGAGAAAGTTAATGGGATTTGGGGAAATTACCAACTGTGCATCCTGGAATTCTGCAGAAAGACAGCAATAAAAGAGGTGACAATCTGACCACAATCTTCTCCTGGCTTTGAGCTGGGATGGCGGGGTGTGTATGTTACCTCACCCCTTCACCTTAGTAATAATGTAGCAGCATATTTGGGGTGATTGTACACTTTTCACTTGAAACTTCCTCTGATGTCCATGTTTCTCAGTTGGGTAAATTTCACATGAATAATATTTTGACTTTGATTAATATTTTGGAATTGACAATGATGATTCAGCTCCATTTTATACATTTCTCGCCATGATTATTTACACCAACAAGTTTTCCTGTCCACTGTTCATTGTTCAGAATGACGGAGTATAATTTCCAGACTTAAACAACTTAGAAGCATCATAGTAATTAAAATGTAAAAGCTTTTGAAGGGATATTTTAATATGTTATATAACACCATGCCAGCTGGTGCCTAAACATTTCATGTTATGAAATATGAGCAGCATTCGAGAATTTTACAGAAAAATTGTAAAGTTGTGACAGACATTGTTTTCCCTGGCTTGGAGTTCTGGAACTGGGAGTTGTCTATTTCTTCCTAAGTTGAGGATAAATGTCTTCAGTCAGAGAGTTTAGGTCAATTTATAGAGTAATGTTGGCTGGTCCAAGAGGACCACAACCTTGTGGGGTTTAGAGGCTTGTGTGCCTCAAAGACCCGGAGAGCTATGTTGGCTGGAGTCGGGGCGTTGTGCTTTGGCTCTTGGTGGGGTCACTCATGCCAAACAGACCAAAGGACAGCGGCCAGACTAAGGATGGTCCTCTGGTCATCCAGGTGTAGGGGTTCAGCTCATGGCTGACAACCCTGACTGGTCGAAAAAGAATTGTTGCAGAAACAGCAGCGAAGAATCCTTCTATAGCTGTGCGTGACAGAGAGGGAGGACTTGTATTGCTGCCCCAAATGCCAGTGGTTTAACAGGCAGTAATAATAATATAGTTATACAGCTTTGAAACATGATCTTAGGCCCAGCTCGTTCATGCTGATCAACATGCGGCCTCAGCTAAACACATTTACCGGCATTTGGTCTGTACCTCTCTTAACCTTTCCATGAAAATTGTCTGCTCCAAAATATTGTCAAAGCACTGCGTTGAGTTTATTTTTGAGACCAATTAATAGATTTTCATTCCTTGAGGGAGCCAAGGGATGGGAGATCTAGGCAGGAACATGGAGCTGAACTGGGACATTAGCTGCCAACTAATCTAGTGGTGAACTCGACTGAGGAGCAACGGGTATGCAGCTTCACAAGTTCTTCTGTTGCTTCAAAACTAAATAAAGCTATCTAGAATTTCAACAACTCTCCACTGTCTCGCTCAACCTAAGATACGGAGGCTAAACTAGAAAATAGAACATTACCACACAGTACAGGCCTTTCAGCCCACAATATTGTTCCAGCTTTTAAACCTACTTTTTAACTCTTCCATCCCACATAGCGCTCCATTTTTCTCTCATTCATATGCCTATCTAAGGTTCTCTTAAGTGTCCCTGAGGTATCTGCCTCTGTCGCTACCCTGCCAGTGTATTCCATGCATCAACTACTCTGAGTACTTATCTCTGACATCCACCCATACTTAGCTCCAATCACCTTAAAATTATGGCCATTGGTATTAACCATTTCCATTCTGGAGAATAGTCTCTGGTTAACCACTTGCTCTATGCCCTTTATCATCTTGTACATCTCTCTCAAGTCACCTATCATCTTTCTTCACTCCAATGAGAAAAGACGCCGCTCACCCATCCTATCCTCATAAGATATGTCCCCCAATCCAGAAAACATCCTGGTAAATCTCCTCTGCTCCCTCTCTGAAGCTTCAACGTCCTTCCTATAATGAGGCGACCAGAATTCCAACTGTTAACACACTTAAGATTTTTACAATTCTTTTGCAGACCGACAAAGGCAGCATTCTTTGTTTATCCCTCACTACCTTTGAGCAAATCATGATGAGCAGACTTTGTGATTTGCTGCAGTCTACGTGGTGAGGTGTTCCCCCTCTGCTATAGAAGTAAGAATTCATGGTTTAGGTGATAAATGGGGTCCCAGTTAAGCAGGCTTGTTGTCATAAATGGTGTCAAGTTTCTTAATTCAGCAAGGCAGGCAGCATCTATGGAAGGGAATAAACAGTCAAAGTTTCAAAGTACATTTATTATCAAAGAATGTATAAGCTACAAAACTTTGAGAATTTTTTGACTTACTGCCTGACCTGCTGAGATACTCCAGCATTATACGTGTACTGCTCACAATTTCCAGCTTCTGGTATTTAAGCTTTTCAATTGTTGTTGGAGCTGCACTCATCAGGCAAGTGAAGAGTATTCCATCACACTTGCAACATGTGCACTGTAGATGGTGAAAAGAATCCGGACTGTTTGCGGTGTCAGCTTTTGAATTTGCCCACTGTGAGTTGCTCAGTCTCTCATTTGCTCTTGAAGCCGTAGTATTCACGTGGTCGATTAAAAATAAGTTTCCAGCGACCCTCAACGTAACAGCAAAACTAATGCAGAGTCCAAACAAAACAATTGCCGCTGCTTGCAACCCTAGACAGAATTGTTATATTTGCGTGACACACCCTCAGCTCCAATGAAATGATTGTTCCAAAGAGTTTAATCCTTTATTGGGTCCTTTATTAGCATTTAGCAAACATATAATCTTGAAGTGATGAACTTAAGTCTGCCCAAGTCTAAGCTAAGAATTATTCAGTGATATTGAGTGGTCAGCAAGTTTATAACCCCTGCCAGCCCATGCCACAAAATAAGCAAGAATACGGAACTTATTCCCTTTGTTTTTACTGTAACCCCACTAGCGTGACTAGTTAAAGTTAAAAGATCTGTCCCGATCCTTATAGGTTCATCAGACCAGTGCTTATGCCGGTTTCCGTGGCGTGAAGCGACTGAGAGTACCAGACTCCCCCTCTCCCCCCCCGCATCCCCCTCCCCCCGGATAGGATGCCAGTTAATGCTGGGTTAACCCCCAGCATTTTGCCGATACCCATTTTCAGCTGGGTGGACTGGAGCAGTGTGTGGTTAAATACCTTGCCTTGCTCAAGGACACAACACGCTGCGTTGGCTGGGGCTCAAACCCACGACCTTCAGATCACTAGTCCAACACCTTAACCACTTGGCCACGCGCCACACTAATGTGACTAGTTACCACAATAAACATAATAAATGAGCAGGACGTGGCTCCTACACCCAGGATATTGGTGGTAAGGTAGTTGTCAATAGTAATACTATTGTATATTAAGGGTAGAAATTACAGTTGCACGGAACTTCTATAGAGTGAATGTTATTTACCCTGTTACATCCTGTGCCTGAGAGTTCAGATTCTGTCGTGAGGAGGTATGCATTGTTTCATTTGCTAAGTTTCCTAGATGCAGCAATTAACCATTGTGCCTCTGAAGAGTATAATTGGAGAAATGTCTCAAAAGAATTTTTCCAATCTCCTAAACTCCCAGCTTGGACCCTTGAGGATTGCATCAAAGGTTTCACACAATCTCAATTTAAGTAAATTGAATTAACCTTTAATTTGTCTTAGTAGAAAACAAAAAAAACTTTTATATTTATTTGTTAACGGATTAATTAAAAGTACTAATTGGCAATGAAGCATTGATATTAAAATAATGCCTAGTGTGTATTAAAAACTGAGGTTTAAATACTAAAGGCTTCCATGGTCGATTTTCCAAAATGAGACTACTTTTTTTTAATGAAGAAACAGATGGTTCTCAAAAAAGGTCCATTGGAGGTGTTCTTATTTCTGAAGATAAAATCTCAAAAATAGATTTTGATTCTTAAAATAAGCATGTCATCCACATGCTATATGTGGGCACGTTCCATCTTGGTAAACCTGAGGGATGTCATTAATGCCCAATTTTAAAAGCAAAGGAGCTTGCATCAATCCTTAAGGGATCCTGCCTTGGATTTGATGGATGAAACTAATTGAATCCAGAAGTTATGCCTGATACGAACCAGACACACACGAAAAGAACTTTTAAAAAGTTTGCCACATCACTTCTATTAAAGCTCCAGTAGATTAATGAGGAATTGTAACTGGAATCTTTATTTGGGTTTTGAAATGTACCCTGTAACTTTCACCTTGCAAGTTTGTCAGTTTATTTTCTAAAATCAGGCCACAAATTCAGGAGCAACGTTAGTAACTAAAGAGTGGCAGCAGTGACTTTTATTTTTATTCATCCCAATTTATTATTTAATTTGCTAAATAACAATACAGGATATGTATTTTTTTGTTAAATGTTAACACTCTCCTGGTAATTCATTGTTCTATGAAGAAAGATTGCTTGACATAATAAACTACCTCTTTCTTTTTATTCTGTGGAATTTCATCAATTCTTATGTGTGCAGAACTAAAAAGTAAACTTACAATTACTTGAAATCCAGAGTTGTTTCAGCTGTTGGAGGCCATTTGGCCCATTGAGTCCATTCTGGCTCCTCATTAAAGCACCTGTTAATCACATTCACCAGCTCTTTTCCCTGTTGCCTTGTCAAAGGAGTGTGACAAAGTCCCTATTTCTGAAGCTTTGAGGTTACACAGACATTTATTTGTGGACGATGCATACTTTTCTCTAAATGTGTGAAGGACAGGTGCACACAGCTCCATAATTCATTGCAAGTGGCATTACAGGTAGAGAGAATTGTAAAGAAAGCTTCTGGCATATTGGTTTTCATAAATCGAAGTACTGAGTAAGGAGATGGGATGTTATATTGAAGTTGTATGTGACATTGGTGAGGCCTAATGTGGAGTATTGTGTGCAGTTTTAGTCATCCACCAACAGGAAAGATGTAAATAATGTTGAAAGAGTACAGAGAAAATTTGCAAGGATGTTGCTGGGTCTGGAGGACCTGAATTATAAGGAACAATTAAATAGGTTAGGGTTTTATTCCTTGGAGCACAGAAGATTGAGAGGAGATTTGACTGAGAATACAAAATTATGAGGGATGTAGATAGGGTAAATGTAAGCAGGCTTTTTCCACTGAAGTTGGGTGGGACTACAACTAAAGGTCTTGGTATATGAGTGATAATTGAAAAGTTTAAGCGGAACATGAAGGGAAACTTCTTCCTACAGAGGGCTGTGAGAGTGCAAAACGAGCTGCCAATGCAAGAGGTTCATGCAAGCTTTATTTCAACGTTCAAGAGAAATTTGGATAGGTACGTGGATGGTGGGGTATGGAGGGTTATGGCCATGTCACAGGTGTTATGTGACCACGTTTCATTTACTGTGGGTGTCATTTTGAAACGCCTGTATGAGGCGGGACTATGACATCAGTGTAACAAGCTGCGACGGACCGCTGGGATTTTTCAGGAGTAAGAGGAGAGAGAGTGGGCTGTCAGGACTTCAGCTCGCTACGATATGGGTAAAGTCTGATACTTTCCCATGCCCAAAGGACTGGGTTGAATAACAGCACACAGTGCACATTGCATGTGTGACTGTCACTTCGTATAATCCATAGGTGGATTTTTGTTGGAGTATCCTGTGGAAACCGCTTTTGTTAACCCTTGCCTGGATTCGGGTGTGCTCTGTGGTAACCACTTGTGCGTAGGGATACTTTGTGACTGCCACCTTGTGATGTTTCTATGTGGTTTTCGGAACGACTCGACGGATAAGATATTCGGTGACTGTTACTTCGTTTTCCTAGCACGGAACCTGTGGAATTCTTCGTAATCGCCCTCTCTCTACATTTTAACGGGGACTTAAAAATCTCTCCCCTCATTTATTCCGTGGATTACTGGACCTTTCTAGTTTGCCATCTTAAGACTTTAAGAACTGTTCCTAAGCTTGACAGTTTGGGAGCCGCACACACACACACACACACACACCGTTTAATCTCTTATATTTTTGAGTAGGTACTGATAAAGATAGTGGTTATAACATTAAAACCTGACTCAATGTGTGATCTGTTGCTTCTGGTACGTAGCACAGGTCACTTGGAGTAGGCTGTTTGAATCGTTCGGCATGGACTAGATGGACCAAAGGGCCTGTTTCTGTGCTGTGCATTTCTGTGATTCTGTGACTCTGTGACAGAAAGTTGCCGATGTTGAAACGAGCCACTGTTAGTGCTATGTTACAACACTGTAAAAAGTAAAAGGCAGAGGTAGTAGACAATAAGCTGAAATCAAAGCTTGTTCTCTTTATTTGTTCTTTTGTGGTGAATGTTCAGTTAAGAGAACAGATGTAGAATGTTTTGTTCTGAAGTTTATGTCTGAAAATTTTAGCTTATTGTCAGATACAGTACTCCGAGCAAAGAAATCCAAGCAATGAAAATACATTTGGTATTTGGAATATTCTCTTCCATGGAAAAGTACTGTGTATGATAACTTGGTTATGAAGTAGCTAAGTGTTGATAATTGATTTATTTGTTTGTTTGTTCATTGAGAGACAGCACAGATTAGGTCCTTCTGGCCCTTCACGCTGTACTGCACGACAACCCCCCGATTTAACTGTAGCCTGTTTATGGGACAATCCACAATGACCAATTAACCCACCAACCAATACAGCTTTGGTCTTTGGGAGGAAACTGGAACACCTGGAGAAACCCCACACATTCACAGGGAGAACACACAGTCTCCTTACAGACAGCGACAAGGTTTTCCTGAGCTCTTCGAAGAATTTCTCTCCTCCTTTCATCAACTTCCTCACTGCCCTATCTTCTGCTTCTTTCCCCCCTCAGGATTATTCACCATTGAGTGGAAAGTCATTGTTGACATCATGCAGGTTTGCCTCGCGGGGCCTGTTCGTCAATCATTGGCCTTACTCAATGAGCAATCACCTTGGCAATGGGCGAGTCTGTTTCCCACTTGCTGCAAATAATGGATTGTAGGGATTTCTCACCCACGTGGCTTTTTTTCTCCTGACTTCACAGCCTTTCCGACGGTTGTTACTTGTTGTAGCCAGCGCACTCCACTCCAGAGCTCCTTCATTGCTTGTGGATGCTACTGGTGAGACTAGCAATATGGAATCCATCAGCCGTTCCTGCAATAGCGAGAGGCACAGGTGAATTCTCAATAGAACATGACGGGACTATCAGTGTCTGAACCTGAACCGCATAGCAGGGAACTTAAGCTCAGATTTCTGCCTTTTTAATCCAGGCCTCAGAAATATTAGCCTTTTAATATCGCATCTACTTTTTCATCATGACCGTAATTGCATACAATGTACAGATTGATGGGTTGGGGTATCTACCGATTTTCTTGACTCCACATACAGATAAATATATTTCACTGATATTAAAAGAGCCATAAGATACGGGAGACTGGCACAACCCCATTCTCCCTCCTTTTCCCTGTAACCTTTAGCACACTGACTAATCAAGAACCTATCGATCTCCGTTTTAAATGTGCTCAATGAATGGGTTACAGAAATTCCTCCTCAACTCTCTTCTAAACTGACGTCCCTCTATCTGAGGCTGTATCCTCTGGTCCTAGGCTCCCCCAGTATAGGAAACATCCTTTCCATATCCACTCTATCTAGGCCTTTCAATATTTGGTATGTTTCAATGAGAACTCCCTTCATTCTCCTAAACTCCAGCAAGTACAGGCTCAGAGCCATCAAATGCTCCTCATACGCCAGCCCTTTCATTCCCTGAATCATTCTTGTGAACATCTTCTGTTCACTTTCCAATGCCAGCACATCTTTTCTTAGATCAGGGTCCCAAAATGGCTCACAATACTCCGTGTGGTCAGACCAATCCCTCATAAAGCCTTAGCAGTACACCTTCAGTCTACAAAAAGTCTTTGAAGAGAATTGTTAACAGACATCCTACCTCTCCTGAAAGTTCTGTGAGTCTCCCGCATAGGAATAGTGGCTCCCTGATGCCCGCAATTTATATACAATATCACGGAAATCAATTTTTTTGAGAGCGAGCGAGCGAGAGAAAGCAAGAGAGAGCGTGAGAGAGAAAGCAAGAGAGAGCGTGAGAGCGACCACGAGAGAGCACGTGCGCGAGAGAGAGAGCAAGCGAGAGCGAGCGAGAGAGAGAAAGCGTGCGAGCGAGAGAGAGAGAGCGTGCGAGAGAGAGCGCAGGAGAAAGCAAGCGAGAGCAAGCAAGCGAGAGCGCGAGCGAGAGAGAGAGAGTGCGAGAGTGAGAGAGCGTGAGAGAGAGAGAGAGCGACAGCGCACCGTGGCAGAGTGTTCCAAAAAAATATAAAACGTACGTCACCCCAGACTACACTAAGGTGTACCCCTGCCTAATAGGGGTCACAATAATGACAGTGTTGCTGGCTGCACTGTTTACAACAGTGACTTTTCTATTGCCCATGGTGGGTTAAGACTGTAAAAGACATGTTGAGGTGAGTTTAACAGGTGTCATTCGTTCATTACCATAGCGAACGTTATTTAAACTAGCTGGTTAGCTGCTAAGGAGCTACTCTATTGCAGACATCCCACCTCTCCTCGAAATTGATGGTGCTACCTCCCTGAAATGAGTTTTTGCAGGGTGGGATGTCTGTGTTAAATCTACACAGACAAAATGCTGGAGGAACTCAGCAGGCCAGGTAGCATCAATGGAAATGTCGACTGAACGCTTTTCCATAGATGCTGCCTGGCCTGCTGAGCTCCTCCAGCATTTTGTGTGTGTTGCTTGGATTTCCAGCATCTGCAGACTTTTTCTTGTTTGTGATCGTTGCAGATTTTGCCTAATCTCCTGATGATCTTTTATATTTTAGAAACTTTGTTTGAAGGCAGCTGTGGCCTTTTTTGTAATTTAATAATTTACACCTGCAAAGACAAAGTTTTATAGAACGCGGGATAAAGATGACCAAAATGCATGGTTGATCCTTTATTTGCAAATACAACAATTCATTACACCTCTTTTGGCACCTACAGTAATAAGGTAGATGATGCATTTCCAGAACCATCTTATTTCTGGGAGTTGTTTCTAAACTTCAGCAAGAGAACTTCATTTAAAGCAGAAGTACAACAATTGTGACTGTCTTTTAGTCAAATCTGAGCCTGGAAATTTAACTAAGTTTTCATTTTTATGATGCATATACATATAACCATATAACCATATAACAATTACAGCATGGAAACAGGCCATCTCGGCCCTTCTAGTCCGTGCAGAACTCTTACTCTCACCTAGTCCCACCGACCTGCACTCAGCCCATAACCCTCCATTCCTTTCCTGTCCATATTTAACTTTAAATGACAACATCAAACCTGCCTCAACCACTTCTGCTGGAAGCTCGTTCCACACAGCTACCACTCTCTGAGTAAAGAAGTTCCCCCTCATGTTACCCCTAAACTTTTGTCCTTTAACTCTCAACTCATGTCCTCTTGTTCGAATCTCTCCCACTCTCAATGGAAAAAGCCTATCCACGTCAATTCTATCAATCCCCCTCATAATTTTAAACACCTCTATCAAGTTCCCCCCTCAACCTTCTACACTCCAAAGAATAAAGACCTAATCTCTTCAACCTTTCTCTGTAACTTAGGAGATGAAACCCAGGCAACATTTTAGTAAACCTCCTCTGTACTCTCTCAATCTTATTGACATCTTTCCTATAATTTGGTGACCAGAACTGTACACAATACTCCAAATTTGGCCTTACCAATGCTTTATACAATTTCAACATTACATCCCAACTCCTATACTCAATGCTCTGATTTATAAAGGCCAGCATACCAGAAGCTTTCTTCACCACCCTATCCACATGAGATTCCACGTCTCCTAATGAAAGCAGAAAATGTTGGAAATATTCTGCAGATCCTCAGGCTAAAATGTTTAATCGAGTGAGGGATCTCATACACAAAGAGAAATGCTGTTTCACATTGATAACCTTTCATCTGAACTGAAAACCTTTGGAGATTCAACAGCTTTAAAGCAAAGACTTTTCATTTTTCACCTCAAGTTATGTTTTTTTCATTCTGTTCTCTCTGCATGCACTGGTCCCTTACCCAAATCTATTTAACAAGCACAACACACTCAATTTCACTGGTAGTTAATCGAAGCATCAATGCACAAACAAATTGCTCTTAAGTGATTTGCTTTCAAATTGAGTAACCTATATGGATTTTGTCCAAATGTCAAAAAGCCATTAACCTATGTGCAAGTTTAAATGTCAATAACTTTTGTTTGCACAGCCAAAAATGTTGAAACTTTCATTGAATGAAGAGTGTATAAAATAGGTGCAATTCAATACAATCTTTGATTGACTTAGCAAACTGTAAATATTTATCCAAATATTCAAACATATGCAACTATTATATAGTTTGGGTCTATAAAATACTGACACTTCCAAGAAATGACTTCAAAAGCAGACAATAAGGCGATATATACATTAGAAACAAATCTTTATAAAGTCATTATGCAGGCAGTCCCAAATCATGAGCTGCAATTGCATAACAGATTTGTATTGTGAAAGTGCATTTGTGGCCTTGCAAAGTTTTCCTAAGTAATAGAGTAAATACATTTAAGTGCACATGTTAATGTAGAATGCAGTTACCCAAGAACAACAGAGATAGGAGATATATGAGACTGCAGATGTTGGAATCTAGAGCAAGAACTCAGTCAAGCAGCACCTACGGAGGCAAAGAGAGTGTTGACCTAAACTTTGCTTTCGAAGATGCTTCTTGATCCCATGAAGGAAGTAGCCAATATCACCTATAAGATAGGGGAGGATACAGTAAAAGTACATAGATGAAAATTAAAGCACATAAGCAAGCAGAGAAGAAAACCTTCCAGCTCGCCTCTTTCCTCTCCCCCCACCTTTTTATTCTGGCATCTTCTCCCTTCCTTCTCATTCATGAAAAAGGGT
Organism: Mobula hypostoma; assembly: GCF_963921235.1. NCBI lineage: Eukaryota > Metazoa > Chordata > Chondrichthyes > Myliobatiformes > Myliobatidae > Mobula > Mobula hypostoma. The sequence continues at coordinate 16,461,695 of NC_086123.1, forward strand.
CTCGGCCAGAAACATCGACTGTTTATTCTTTTCCATAGATGCTGCCTGACCTGCTGGGTTCCTCCGGCATTTGATGTATGCTGCTTTAGAGAAGAAAACAAATTATATTCTTGCTTCTGTCCAATATTTACAACAAGGGACTACTGCCAATGTAGACAACATATATCACTAATTTTGTTAATTTGAGGCTTTTAGAAGGGGCTCTCCTATCACTCCATACTGAAAGTCAGGAGATAGCACTGCTTTCGATGAACTTGTCAGTGGTAGTCATGAGTTGGGTTCCCTCCTGGAATTCATGTGCAAATACAGCTTTCAAATCAGTTGGACAGTTGCAGAGGAATATGAATCACTGGACAGCCAAGGAACTCACTGTGAAGCCTCTGACAGGCCTCAGTGGAACTGAGCAAATGGTGCTTTTGAACTAATTGAAACCCAGGATAAGGCTCAGATTGTCTAGTCCCACGGACATTGATCCATCATCCCTCATCCCTGGTTAACACCGAGCTTTGTACTATTTCTGCTCCTGAATTCCAGCTGGGACACAACCAAATCCGTTCCAGGTTAGGTAGCAGATTTTTAAATACATTTTAAGAATAAATATTTTTTTTTAAATTTTTTTTGTCTAAGTAACGGTGAGTGAGTGCTGGTTGATTCCAGCATTAAAATATCTGGTACAAAAGATACCTATCAGATAATTTTTGCAAAATTCTATCACTCAGGATGAAATGTCGATTAAAGTTGTATCGTTACACTTGAAGTACAATAATATAAGGCAAAGTCCATGATAAGTCACATTTTATAATGTTTTATTGCAACATATATAATGCTCTGTTTACCAATTGCTAATTTGTATGCTGTAACACTGGTTCCGATTAAAATACATTCAGTTTTGCCTCTATGTGCTTTGATTCAGACAGTTCAAAATAAAATGAGTGTTTTATTTATCAACATCACTTCACCATTCTCATTGGGTATTTAGAAAGATTTGTTTATAGAATGAGGGTGGCCTGCTGCTCATACAATTGCCACAATCTCCTGGGCCAAGAAGCGTACTGTCGTGCTGTTAAACCGTTCACCATTCTTCAGCAAGAATTCCCCGCCCTGAACCCATGATCCCTCCTGCCGTTTGCAACCCTCCTCATCTTCTTGGTTGCCCCATGCAGGTTCTTAGTCCGCCCGGGATTTTTTCATCTCTAATTGCCGATGAGACATTGACAGGCTCAGCTTCGGCACTCCTCCCTCTTCCTCGAACCTTACCACGCTCCGCTCTCTCTGTGCCAATGCCAACCTCACTGTCAAACCCACAGACGAAAGGGGTGCTGTTGTATTATGCTGAACTGACCCCTACCTTGCTGAAGCCAGGTGGCATCTCTCAGACACTTCTTCTTCCCTATTCCTTGGAGAGTACCCCAGTCCGGACCACTAGAAAACTGCCTCCAACACCATCACTGACCACATCAACTCTGGAGAACTCCGATCCACTGCCACCAAACTCATAGTTCCCTGCCCATTCAAGATCCACAAACTCGATTGTCTGCGTAGGTCCACTATCTCTGTCTGCTCCTACTCCACTGAACTTGTGTTCTCGTACCTCGACTCTATTCTATCCACCTTGGTTCAGTCCCTTCCCAGCTACATCCGTGACACTTCTCAGGCTCTCAGTCTCCTCACTAACTTTCAGTTCCCTGGCCCTGCCCAGCTCATTTTCCCCATGGATGTCCAGTACCTATTCACTTCTATCTCCCATCAAGAAGTTCCTTAAAACTCTCTATTTCTTTCTTTGTAAAAGAACCAACCAGTTATCCTCCTCCATCTGGCAGAACTGGTCCTCATCCTCAACAATTTTTCCTTCTGTTCCTCTCATTTTCTCCTGACTGAAGGGATAGCCATGGACATCCGCATGAACCCCAGCAATGCCAGGCTTTTTGTTGGCTGTGTAGGACTGTCCATGTTCCAAGCCCTCTCCCGTAATGCTCACCAACTCTTCCTGTGCTAGACTGACGACTGCATTGGTGCTGCTTCATGCACCCATGATGTGTTTTTCAATTTCATCAGTTTTGCCTCCAGCTTTCACCCTGCCCTTAAATTTACACGGTCCCTTTCTCATACCTCCCTCCACTTCCTCAATCTCTTTGTCTCCATCTCTGGAGACAAACTGTCTACCGTTTCCCACGGCTATCTTGACTATACCACTTCCCACCCTGTCTTCTGTAAAACTGCCATTCCATTTCTCAGTTCCTTTGTCTCCTCGGCATCTGTTTCCAGGATGAGGCTTTCCTTTCCAGGACATCAGAATAGTCCTCCTCCTGCAAAGTACAGGGTTTCCTTCTCTCCACGATTGATGCTACCCTCACCTGCATCTAGTCCATTTCCCGAGCAACCGTGCTCACCCCATTTTCTCTCCATTTTAACACTGATAGAGTTCCTCTTGTCCATCCCTAGCACCCCATGTGGCTTTGCACACAACACATCATTCTCCAAAGGGATCCTACCACCAAACACATCTTTAACTCCCCCCACTCTCTGCTTTCCGCAGGGATTGCTTCCTCCATGATTCCCTTGTCCATTCGTCCCTCCCTGCTCTTCTCCCTCTCGGTACTTACCCTTGCAAGCAGTAAAGTGTTACACCTGCCTATTCACCTCCTCCCTCACCTCCATTCAGGGCCCCAAACAGTCCTTCCAGGTAAGGCAACACTTTATTTGTGAATTTGCTGGAGTTGTCTATTGTGTCCAGTGCTCCCGATGTGGACTCCTCTATGTCAGTAAGACCCGTCACAGATTGGGGGACCGCTTCATCAATCACCTCTGTTCCATTGGCCAAAATCGGAACTTTCTGGTGGCCAAACATTCTAGTTACAATTCCAATTTCTGTTCAGACATGTAGAGGGGTGGAGGAGCAACACTTTATATTCCATCTGGGTAGCCACCAACCAGATGGCATGAATATCGATTTCTCCTTCCAGCAAAAAAAAATGCACTCCCCCCTCCCCTATTCTTCTATTCCCCACTCTGACCTCTTACCTCTTCTCACTTGCCTATCCCATGCCCGTGATGCCCCTCTTCCTTCCCTTTCTCCTATGGTCCACTCTCCTCTCCTATCCTTCCTCTCCAGCCCTTTCCGACCCACCTGGCCTCACCTATCACCTTCTAGCTATCCTCCTTCCCCTCTTCCCACCTTTTTTAATCTGGTGCCTTCCCCCTTCCTTTCCAGTCCTGGAGAAGGATCTCAGCCTGAAATATCATGTCTATGCTCATTTTCATGGATGCTGCCTGACCTGCTGAATGCCTTCAGCACTTAGAGTATGAGGGGTGATTGATAAGTGCATGGCCTAAGATAGAAGGACTCAATTTTAGAAAACCTAGCGCATTTATTTTTCGACATAGTCCCCTCTTACAGTTACACACTTAGTCCAGCAGTCGAGGAGCATACGGATCCCTTCTTTGTAGAAGTCGGCGCCTTGGACCTCCAGAAAGTGGACCACAGCATTGATAAGTTCATGGCCTAAGGTAGAAGGAGATGAGTTATTAATCTCAAACTTTCTGCACAATCACTCAAAGAGTTGAACTGCACGTGCATGTAACGAGAGCTGTATAATTCATCTCCTTCTACCTTAGGCCCTGAACCTATCAATCACCCCTGCTACTTCTACAAAGAAGGGACCTGTGTGCTCCACGACGCTGGACTGAGTGTGTAATTGTAGGAGGGGACTATGTTGAAAAATAAATGTGCTAGGTTTTCTAAAATTGACGACTTCTACCTTAGGCCACAAACTTATCAATCACCCCTCGTATGTTGCTTTGGATTTCCATCATCCACGGAGCTTTTCGTGTTTATGTTTCCGCTCACTGTGTTTGTGAAATTCTCGTTGCAGCTACCTTTCACCCCAAAGTATTCAGAAACTCATTATAGTTACAAATGAATCACCGTTTCTTTTGCAGCCATTTGGAATTTAATACTCAGCAGTCCATGCCCTGTATATCAGAAGCCTCCTTGCAAATTCCAAAGTTGACAAGTATTGTGCATTGTGCATGTGTAGCTTTTCGGGATTAACACAATGAAAATTCGTATCCCACAAGTGCTCCATATGCGGAATGCCAGTGTTCAGCACTGTTTCACATGCAGGGATGTGAAATGTCATCTGTGTTGAGTTATTTCTATTTCCTTGGAACAGGCCAGTTTGTTTACACATGCCTTTGCTCAGGTACAGTAAGGGTCCTATGTAGTGTTTAGCATTCTGCATATAAAATTATGTCATTTATCCTGAGTTATAGCACAGAAAATTGTTACCCATGAGAATTGAGAATACATTTTGCAGACACAGTATGCAGAGATTGATGTCATTAATGGGCATGTGTTGTGAAAATGATTATGGTTAGCATATTCATTATCCATCCCTCATTGTATTTGACTGTACTTCTTTGTCTCTTTCCCTGTTCGGTACCTGAAAACATTCTCCTCTGATCCCATCTGTTTAACTGAGACAAACCCATTTCATATAGCTCGGAGATTAGTTAGCAGGATTATCCATAAAAATAGAATTTATATGAAGCGTCCCACAAAGACAAGTTTATTGCCATTGAATTATATACATGAATATAATGTACATAACCATATAAAGTATATAGAAATGAGACAATGTTTCTCTGAGCCAGGGCATAGTACATGGAACACAATAACTTATGAAGGTAAGGATAACATCTACAGATGAATCATGCATAAATAATGAACTAAAGTGCATAAATTAGGTATTGTAAGGTATGGAACAGATTAACCAGTGACACCTTGAATGCGATGCGGCAGGGAGTTCAGAAGCCTAATGGCCTGAGGGGAGAAATTATTTCCCATCCTGACCATTCTTGTTCTTATGCATCAGAGTCTCCTGTCTGAAGGTAGAAAGTCAAAGAGGATGCTGGATGGATGGGTGGGATCCTTAATAATACTAAATGCCCAGCATACACAGCTACTACTACTACTGCATCGACTCAGGCCTAGGGGGCTGACGTCAGGCACGATGACGGACTCTCCACTTCTCCCTCTTCCTCACCAGAGTGTTCAGTTTATCTACATCAGCCGCGCTGCTGTCTTCTAGGAGCATGTTGAGCATAGTCTTGGGAGGGCGCCCAGGGTTCATCCTCCCATGCTTGGGCTCCCATATGATGACTAGGCTGGCAGGTAGCGCGGGGTGGCGTAGACAGTGCCCCACTAGTTGCAGTCTTCTCTCCTTGATTTTAGTGGTGAGCATCGGTAGGACGTCATAGAGCTCAACGTTCGTTATGTGCTGTTGCCAACTCGCGTCAAGAGCCATACACAGCGTTCCTGATAAATGACCATGATGAATGGTAGGGAGACCCCTATGATCCTCACAGCCATTCTCACAGTCCTTTGTTGGGACTTCCAGTCCCAGGTCAGGCAGCATCTATGGAGGGAAATAGAGTCAATGTTTTCGGTTGAGACCTTTCAGGGCCTAAAACATCGTCTGTCCATTTCAAACCTTGATGAAGGGTCTTGACAGAAGATGTTGACTGTCCATTTCCCTTCACAGATGCTCCCTGACCTGCTGAGTTCTTCCAGCATTAAAGATGTAAAGATTACGGATGAGCTTTATTTGTCATATGTACACCGAAACATTGTGTGAAATGCATTGTTTGCATTAATGACCGACACAGTCCAAAATGTGCTGGGTGGGGGCAGGTCACAAGTGTCGTCAGGCTTCTAGCACCCACATAGCATGCCCACAACTTATTAAACCCAACCTGTACATCTGGAATGCGGGCGGAAATCGGAGGACCAGATTTCTAGCATCCCTGGTCTCTCTCTTATACTCAGATGGAACCTTTAATGTAGCATCTTAGCCAAATTTTAAGGAGTCAGATAAGATAAGATTAGAGAAATGGAGACATGAGACTTCAGATGCTGGAACTTCTATAACCATCAGGCTCCTGAACCAGTGTGGGGGTACTTCAATCACTACGGTTCTGAACTGATTCAAAGACTCTTTACAGCTCATGTTCTCGGTGTTTTTATTGTTTATTTGCAGTTAGTCTCCCTTTTGCACGTTGGCTGTTCATTAGTCTTTGTCTGTTTATGTGTGGTTTTTCATAAGTGTTACTGTATTTTTTTTGCTCTGTAAGTGCTTGCAAGAAAATGAATCTCAAGATCGTGTGTGGTAACATATGCATAATTTGATGATAAATTTACATTGAATTTTGGAACTTTGAAACAAAAGAAAGCCTGGGGAACTCAGCAAGTCAAGTGCCATCTGTGCAGGCAAAGGAATGGACAACATTTCATTTGAGGACCCTGAGTGTCGACAGAAACATTGCTTATTCCTTTGCCTGCTGAACCTGCCGAGTTCCAGCAGTAGTTTGATACTAGTCAAGAAGGAAGAGGAGCGGTTTTGAGGAGAATCCCAATGCTTGAGGTCTTGGTAGCAGCAAAAACTAATCCAAAGTCAAAACAATTGCCACTAGCCTGTGATCACCACAGAGTTGTCGTACTCGCATGGTGCACCCTCAGCTCCAATGAAATGGTTGTTCCAAAGAGTTGAATTCCCTATTTTGATCCTTTATTAGCAAACATACAATCTTTAAGTGGTCAGCAAAGATATGACCTCCATCAGTCCCAAGCCTCAAAATTCCACAATAGGAGCAAGAATACACAACTTATTCCCTTCGCTTTTACCACGTCCTCCCCATTCATAATAAAAGCACAACACAGAACATAAAGCAAATAGAGAACAGATGTATGGCTCCTACAATGAGTGTGGAGGGGTTGAACTAGAGAACGATCATAGGATTAGGAAAGGAGACGTTCAGTTATCTCAGAGACGTGTCAGACTGGAGGAGATAACCATAGAGGGAATAGGTAAAACCAAGGAAGGATTGAAAACAAGTGGGAGAATCTTTAAATCGTGTTGAGGCTGAACTAGGAGCTAATGTAAGACAGTGAGCATTGAGTGACAGGTACCAGGGAGCTAAATGTGATTTAGGAGATTAACTGCAATATTTTGAATGATGTCCAGTTGAAAAGGGTGGAGTGAATGACATTAGCCAAGATTGTCTGAATCTGGAGTTAACCTGCTTACTTTCAGCTGGAGTGGAAGTTTGAACCAATGAACATGGTGTTTTTATCTGGCCTTAATGATTTTATTTTCTCTGTTACTGACAATTAACTGGCAAGCAGCCATTAATTTATCACAAGTCAACAGTTCACAGTGTTGTTGATCTCCAAAAGCAGAAGAAAAGCAGGAAACTCTTAACACTAAAGCCTAAACTGCTGCTGAATGTGCCATAACTCTTCTTCTTGAAGAGTCCTTCAGGGCTGAGGAGGGCTAAAACTGCAACGTGTGCTGTTTGTCAAAGTTTGGTGTGAGCTTCTTTACTGCTGTGCTTCCTGCATTCCAGATACTCCATGTCAAGAAGTGCTTTATTGTCTGTAACGTTTTTAATGAGGAATTGAAGCCATGAAAGACCATAAGACATAGGAACAGAATTAGGCTACCGAGTCTGCTCTGCCATTCCATGATGGCTGATTTATTATCCTGTTCTCCTGCTTTAGAACACCCCCCGCCTGTGGCCTTTGACCCCCTTACTAATTGAGAACCTATCAACCTTCACTTTAAATATACCCAATGACTTGACCTCCACAGCCGTCTGTGGCAATGAACTCCATATATTCAGCACCCACTGGTTTATGAAATTCCTCTTCATCATTATTCTAAAGAGTCATCCTTAGAATAGTGCTGGCTCGAAGGGCTGAATGGCCTACTCCTGCACCTATTGTCTATTGTCTGTTCTTTTCTGAGACTGTGCCCTCTGGTGTTAGACTCCTGCACTAAACAGCCCTTCCACACCCACCCTAGCTAGGCTTTTCAATATTCAATAGGTTTCAATGAGATCCCCCCTCCATTCTTCTAAACACTTGCGAATACAGGCACAAAGCCATCAAATGCTCCTTGTACGTTAACCCTTTCGTTCGCAGGATTCTTCTGGTGAAACTCCACTAGACCCTCTCTAATGCCAGCACATCCTTTCTTAGATAAGGGTCCCAAGACTTTACACACACTACTCAATGTGCAGTCTGACGAATGCCTTATAAAGCCTCAGCATTACATCCTTGTTTTTACATTCTAGTCTTCTCAAAGTGAAGGCTAAAATCACATTTGCCTTCCTTACCACTGGCTGAACCTGTAATTTAGCCTTTAGGGAATCCTAAACGAGCACTCACAAGTTCCTTTGCACCTCTGATTTTTGAATTTGCTCCAAATTTAGAAAATAGCATACACCTTTATTCCTTCTACCAAAGTGCAGGATCATACTGTATTGCCCTTGCTGAGGTGTCATAGCATCAAATAGACAGTCAGCCAAACTCCATTCAAAAGTGACATGAGAGTCAGGGTATAATGTCCCAGCTCCTTGGTTTTATTGCCATCAATGGCATGGCATAGTGAACAATGACAGAAAAGCATTGCTTCTGCTCGGGGAAACAACAGGATGGCTTTAGGTAGGAACTTCTTTCGCTCCAAACATAAACCTCTGGCCTCCTGCCAGTCAATGTGCCTTTCTACTTACTACTTCCTGGCTGTACAGGAAGTGACCTAATACAGATGAGAAACTGCTCATTAAAATAAAAGCTGAATGTGCTGCATCACAGAGAAAAACATAAACACATTGCCCAAAGGGCAGAACACACACACTTCCCTACACTGTATTCTGTAAAATATAGCATGCCTGCAACTTACTCACCTTATTATCGGGTATGTCTTTGGAATGTGGGAAGAAACCAGAGCACCCAGAGGGAACCCACATGGTCATGGGGAGGATGTACAAACTCCTTACAGACTGCAGTGGGAACTGAACCTGATAGGTTATTGTTGACACCGTTAACTGGTTGTGCTGTCGTGCCGCCTTGTAGGTGCTATATCAATACAAGTCAGTTTATTCTCCCCCTCTCCCCCCCCCCATTTCACTGACGTAATTAATGCACTGTGCACTGTGTCTTTTGGAAGCAAGCAGCAAACTGTTCTGAAAATGATTGACTGAAATGTATTTTCATCATTTATTTTACATTTTTGAAAATTCTTTTAATGCTTTGATCCATTTTATCAATGTTGACAGTTTTCCTCTTATCTATTTTTTTAAATAAAACAAACTTTGGAAACAATTTAATAAACTAAGAGCTCTCTTCTCTAGAAGTGAATGTTAAATTAGAAAGTCTCTCTGCCACTGCACTGAAAATCAGTAAGATGCAGCGGGGCTATCAGCAGCCTTTAAAAGAAGTGGTGCTAGCTGCTTGTTTGATATGGTGATCCTCACACCTGATTCTTGGCTGTCTTGTTGCTGCACAGAGCCTTATGAAGTGACGGATTTACAGATGGAGGTCATGGTGTGTGGATTTCAAAATGTCATGCTGTCATTTCCTGGCTCGTGAAGATGGGTAGAGCAATGCCTTTTGGGATCACTGAATCAAACAACCAGAGTGCCATATCCTATGACTGACTGCTGATTAGCATAAAGAGCCAATTCAACTCCATGGATTAGTTTGTACACAGAATTACATTCTATTGTATTTAAACAGCGTTCACTTCAGATTATAATTGCTCAAGAAAGTCACTCTATCTGCATCACAATAAGACTAAATTCTGCCTCAGGTATCACAGTTTGGTGTTAACCTGTTGTTATCCTACAAGACGTGGCGGGTATGTCCCAGTAGGCCACGTGCAGAGCCTACCCAACTACTGAGCACATCTACATGAACCGCTGTCAGAGGAAAGCAGCATCCACCGTCAGAGATCCCCATCACCCAGGCCATGCTCCCTTATGGCTGCTGCCATCAGGCAGAAGGCACAGGAGCTTCAGGGCTCACGCCACCAGGAGCAAGAATAGTTACCACCCCTCAACCATCAGGCTCATGAATAAAAGGGAGTAACTACACTCACTTGCCCCGCCATTGAGATGTTCCCACAACCAATAATCTCACTAGCACACACAAAATGCTGGAGGAACCCGGCTGGCCAAGCAGCATCTAGGGGAAAGGGTACAGTCGACGTTTCTGGCCGAGACCCTTCAGCAGGCCTTTAAGAACTCTTTATCTCATTATCTTATGTTCTCAATATTTATTGCCAGTTATTTATATTTGGATTTGCAGAGTTTGTTGTCTTCTGCACTCTGGTTGATCTTTCATTGTTACTGTTATAGCTACTATTCTATAGATTTGCTGAGGCTACCTGCAGGAAGATGAATCTCAGGGTTGGATACGGTGACATATATGTACTTCCATATTTGAACTTTGAACTTCAACTCAGAAGTATTGGGTAATGAATCGAAACTTGATGTAAAAGTAGGGACCTTTGCCATCTCAGCATGACAAGCCTTTTCTCAAGGACAAAATCTGTTTTCCCCTTGTTCTCTATCCTGTTGGGTATTAGAATCAAAACCAGGTTTATTATCACCGGCATGTGTTGTGAAGTTTGTTAACTTAGCAGCAGCAGCTCAATGACTTCTGTTTACATTTTATGATGTCTTGTTATGCACAAGAATGGCTTAATGCATTTCACGAGGTAACCTTATCTGTCACCAGTCTCGGAAAGCTAATTGACGGAAAATCATCACAGAGAGGGAAATTGATCAGTTCACACAATGTGCATATCGTAACAATGCTGCTCCTAGGCAGAGTGGGTGGACTGAACAGTTCCCCGTCAATCAAATCTGCTGGCTGATTGCTGGAAATGATTGAGATTAATTTCATATGCACGCTGTATGTGTAATTATCTTATACTCGCTGTATTTTTCTACTGAAATCACGCCGTTTTTGTTAGGAGAAGCTGCTATTTATTTTTGTATCCTGACTCCTGTTTCCTCTGCTCTTTAAACAAATTTTGTTTTCTGAATAAGTTGTGGTTTTAGGACCGCTGCCCATAAAGCCAGACATACCATCTACTCCAGATCGAATTCATTAGCTATCACAATATTGTCCATAAACTCTCTGCTTTTACAAATATAGAACAAGTACCTTTTCAGGCAATAGAGGGGGAAATTGGAGATGTGTGCAGATGTTTGCAGAGAGTAAGAATTTCAGGTTGTATATTGTATGCATTCTCTAATATTAAATTGAGCCATTGGGAAAGAAGCTGGGCGATCTTTTAAATGAGCTGCCGATTTATTTAGTTTTTTTGTGATTATCCAGAGAAATGTGCTTAGAGGCCAGTTAATAATGGCACTGAGCAGAAACTGAATACAACTAGAAAATTCCCTGGTAGAAAATATACTAATATGAAGGTTCTTCACTGTCTAGAAATCATGGGGTTGATGGTGAAGCTTTAAACAAGGGCCAAATTACTTCAATTACCTCATAATCCAGGAAACAGTTTCTTCTCCTGCAGTGGGTCACTGGGTTAAATGGAAAAGCCAAACATTAACTATCAGTAGTAGTGCACTATATTTTGGTTTGGTCTGAGATGCTCTTGCGAATCTAGTTGACTGCCTCTATTAAGAGGACTTCTGAAACAGGTGGGAAAGTATGAAAATTTGATGCTCTAAGGCAAATTCATGAAACTTAACTCCATAGAGACCTGGATAAGGAGGCTATTTGGTGATATAAGTATGTAAAATGAAAGTGGATTGGAGATTATCTAGTGAGAAGGTAAGAATTCACAAAACTTGGTTTGTAAACCTAACCTTTTATGTAACATCAGAAAGGTCTTAAGTGACTCACTGCCTCGAAATGCTGATCAGATCACAGCCTTTCCCGATGTCTTTTAAAAACCAAGTGTGATTGCTTTTAAAACACATCAGAAAATGAATGTTGCACTGATTTCCAAGGGGAAACAAAGTGTACCTCCTTTGTGAAGTAACCACACCTCTCACAGCTGATTGATGTTCACATGCAGGTGATAGTGAAGCACAGTTACTTAGTCAATACTTCTGGGTTACAGAGGAAGGAGTAGAGGGCTGTCTGTGATCTTAGGGTCATGATGCAGAACAAGCAAGCATCTTCAGGGAAAAGTCTAGAGAAGAGCTAAAAGTAATGCTGATTTAAAAAGATATGTCTAAATAACACCTAATTTTCAACATTATCTGAATTATCTTCTGGAAGCTCAAATCTATTTAGTTGAGCTGTATTGACATTGCTTATGAATTGTGTGTTGCACCTCTTAAAAGCATGCAATCTAAATTCAGCGCACAGAATTTATGTTCATACCAAGAATTCTAGGAGAAGGTTTTGAATAAAGACTCTAAAACATAAAGTGGAAAATAGTGAATAAAGGGAATCATTTTTATGTGAAATACGTATTCATTAAATGTTTATTTCAAACCTTTACTTACAGCATTGCAAACTTTACTAACTGAGTATAATTTTGGATGAAGGGATCTTCAGAGAAATTTCTACTGATTTGAAGAAAAGGTAGTAATGAGTGTGTTGAATCTCAGTACCATAGAATAACAACCATACCATGTAGTATCAGGTGGCGGGATGGAGATATGTCTCTACTGAAGGAGGTGTAAGGTGTTCCTTCCCTCTGCCAGCCTGGAGGTCACCTTTAAGTAAGGTATAATACCTGCTTAGCTCCCGCACCCCCCCCCCCCGCCGGTCTGGGTCATGTGAAGCCATGGGAGCAGGTGGGGGATACTCGTATGAGCAGCTGGTGCATAAGCGTCTACTGACGTCGGGCAGATAATCTCTGAACAGTATTGATAATGGCTGGGGTCACCTGTCTTGTAAAGACACTGCCCAGAAGAAGGCAGTGGCAAACCACTTCTGTGGAAGAATTTGCCAAGGACAATCATGGTTGTGGAAAGACCATGATTGCCCACGTCATACAGCATGGCACATAAATAACGAACCATGTAATACAACACAACGCAGTAAATCCTGAATAAACTGCATGACCTAAAGAAGTACTTACATTGCGTTAACAAATCATGTCCCTTATTTAATAAAAAAGCAAATCGCGAAGTGCATTCAAAGCTATTCAAGCTGAGTATTTAAGTTAAGGTTACCAAAACCAGACATGTGTACATAAATATGGTGAACAAAGTTTGCCTCAAGTTTTGAAGACAGTGGCCACAGGGCCAAAACTGGAACATGGTTAAATGCTTCAGCTTACTTGGTGATTGATGTGACAAACCTTGTTATTAGACCTTCATTGGTCCTGTCCTATCCCTAACCTCTACTGCCCATATGTGAAAGGAGCTTGTTGGGCAATTGATGTAGGCTGCAGCAGACATCCCACTAGTCAGCAGTGTCACTTCATTGTGTCACTGGCCAATGAAATTCCATGCGGATGGGACCAAGAGCTGGGACAACAGACAGCTTGTGGAATTTTCACAATAATGTGTGCAATAGACTGTTAAAACTAGTTTTTTATGTGATTTTGCTTGAAATACAACTGAAGTGAACCGTTTCCTTGAAGGGACATTGGTCCTGTAATATAAATCTGAAAGGAGCCCTGTGATTGAGCGGAAGTGTTCTGATTAGCATTTCTGCTTAAATTTTGTTCAGAGTTGGCACCATGCAGTTTGCACTGCAAGATCAGCCTGGTATTATTGCTAAGTGAGGCACTGATTGCTGTTCTTATTGTTGCTCTTTGATTTATATTTTGTGAGTCACGGTGCTCAAACCTAAAGACCAGTCTCTTTTACAAACTTTACTATTTCGTTTTGTAACCATACTCTCTGCTTTGTTATCAAAGCTATCTTCCTTGACTTCCTTTCTGGCTCACATTTGGCAAGAATGATCTGATTGAACAGATGTGTTTTATTTGACTCTTTAAAAAAATTCCACCATTGACAAACGAAATCTTTATTCTGACATTTAATATGACATTTGAAATAATCTGATCAACACAGAAAACAGTCAGCATGCTTCCCCCCCTCAAAAAAAAATGACTGGAAGCTTCAGGCTGGCATTTCATGATTATTGGAAAGACTTCTTATTAAACAGATTGTTTGTTCTAAAACAGGTCTGGGCCAATTATCACAGGCCTACATTGTGATTTGAACACACAATTAGTTCACTAGTTAGATGCCACTTATCCATGGGTAGTCAGCCATGTTAAGAAAAGTCTTTAGGCAGAGGAAGGCCATTAATTTATGGAGAAAAGGCTGATAATAATGAAGTTGGATGCTGAAATCCTCTCATTGTTCCCTAAATATTATGTTATTTGCAGCTTTCCCTCTAGTAAGTCCTTGTCTACCACAATCAATGAAAGGTTTGCATAAATAAATCTATGGATAATAGAAGATAATTCTACAGAACTCAAATCGTGGTTTATGTTTTCAAGCATAACCTGAAAACTGAGTAGGAAAAATGCATTTTTTCAGTCTGTTTCTCATTAAAAAATGTATTGTACATTTTAAAGCACTTGCAGCTTTTGCTGGGAAGTTAGTTTGCACACTTACTATGGTGGTTGTCCTGACACTGGCGTCATTTCACCATTGAACTTTGTGTAGTTGATAACTTCCTGACATGAATGGAATGAAAATGTTGCAACTTTAACCAAGAAGTAGCCCCCGAGGAAGCTGAGCGGCCAGAAATGGATTACATGGCCCCTGCTTGAGGGGTATTGATTCCATTTTCCCTGATGCCTTAACGTTCATTTGCAGGTCCTGCTCTTTTGCAGATAAGTAGTACCGAATAAAATCTTAAGAGTTTGTGCACTAGATATCACAATCTGTGGTCCTAAGAATCAGCATAGTACTAACCTGTCTATAGGATGGACCCACTCAGACTGATACATTGCATGGGGTGGTCGGGGAGCATTAAGAATTGCTGTGTTAAGTAACCCATCCCCTTCCAGATTGGCCTCTACCCTTTCTAATGTTGTTCTTAAATTTCTTCTCCCTTGATTTTTCTTTTCCTCATTTGCCCCATCCCCTTGATTTCCTGCCTGAGGTTCATGACTGCTTCCCAACCTCACCCCCCACCATCTTATTTGGTTGCCATGGCAAGAGCTCTTTAACCTACATCTCAGAAGGCAGTGGACAAATGAGATGTCACCTTTGAGCTTGGGCAGCCGTCTGTCTGGGAAGATGGAATTCACCTCCCGATGACTTTTGAATAGAGTAGACAATGAGACTGATCCCTTAAAGCAAGGATGTTCTAGTTCACATATTTTCCCCAGTGAATTGGCCTATAGGCAAGATGTGGTGCTGGATGTAGTGGACCAAAAATTCAGTTTCTAACGGAATAAGCTTTCTGTGCTGGGAAAAGGCATGTGAATTAACAATATTACTGTTTGATCGTTGATATAGACTTCACATCATTTACTCTGGCTACATTTGAATGGAAAGATAAAGCTTTATTTCTCACATATGCATCAAAACATACGGTGAAACGTGTTGCTTGTGTCAAAGCAAATCAGCAAAGTTTGCGCTGGGCAAGTGTCACCATGCTTGCAGTGCTGACATAGCATTCCAACAACTCACTAACTCTAACCCATACATCTTTGGAACGTAGGAGGAAACCAGAGCACCTAGAGGATACGCACGTGTTCACGGGGGAGCGTACTCCTTACTGACAGCGACAGGAATTGAACCCCAATCTTACAGCTGGTGTTGTAAAGCGTAGTGGTAACTGCTACACTACTATAGATCAGGAAGTAATAACAGGGCTTTGAATCTAATGTTTTATAATGCTACTAATGATAATTGTTAGTTGAATAAATCATTATATTCACATTGTTAAACATGATGGTAAGAGGCAAAGAAATTACTTAAATGTATTAAGCCAACGATTTTTGCTGTTTTGATTCCATTTAAATGTTGGTATTGTCTCGTCCAAAACAGGAATTTTGTACTCAAAGTGGCATCAAAATATATTGTTCTGAATTTGCATTAAAATTATCCCAAAAAAATTTCAGACAAAAGCAAAATACTCTGAGTGCTGTAAAACTAGAATAACAAAATTCTCAGAAGGACGGGAAGCGTCCATGAAGAGAGAAACGTTGTGAGTCAGTGATCTCCTGTTGGTTAAAAATCATGTCCAACCATAAATATCCAAAACCACCTCCAGCTCACCTTGAACCTCCAATTTCCACACTTTATGGAGGTCATGTAACTACCTTACTCTCAGGAAGCCTCTCATTAAATATTCTGATGAGATTAAGTATCATAAGATGTTTCCTGAATTGCATTTTTAGACCATATCTGGAAACCATAGCTTAATTAGTGAGGGCCAGCATGGTTTTGTGTGTGGCAAGTCGTGCCTTACCAATTTGATGGATTTTTTTGACAAGGTGACGAGAAAGATTGATAAGGGTAGGGCAGTGGATGATGTCTACATGGATTTTAGTAAGGCATTTGACAAAATCACTCATGGGAGGCTAAGCCAGAAGATTAAGTTGCATGGGATCCGTGGCAAATTGGCTGGTTGGATTCAGATCTGGATTGTGCATAGAAGACAGAGGGTAATGGTTAATGGGACTTTTTCAAACTGGAGGTCTGTAAGTAGTAGAGTTCCACAGGGATTTCTGCTGGGACCTCTGCTGTTTGTGATGTACTATATATAAGTGAAAATGCAGATGGGTGGGTTAGTAAATTTGTGGGTGATACCAAGATTGGTTGAGATGTGGATAGTGTAGAAGGCTGGCAAAGAATACAACACAATATTGATCAGTGGCAGGTAAAGTAAAGTAAAGGCATCCGATAGTCTTGCAAGACCATGGATCTGTGCCTGGAAAGTCTTCTCTCTCCAGGGCGCAGGCCTGGGCAAGGTTGTATGGAAGACCAGCAGTTGCCCATGCTGCAAGCCTCCCCTCTCCACCCCACCGATGTCGTCCAAGGGAAGGGCATTAGGACCCATACAGCTTGGCACCAGTGTCGCCGCAGAGCACTATGTGATTAAGTGCCTTGCTCAAGGACACAACACGTTGCCTTGGCTGGGGCTCAAACTCACGACCTTCAGATCACTAGTTGAATGCCTTAACCACTTGGCCACGTGCCTGTGGGGCAGGTATGGGCTGAGATATAGCAGATGGTGCTTAACCCAGGTAAATGTGAGGTGTTGCACCTCAGAAGAGCAAATGCGAGGAATCATTACACTGTTAAGGGCAAGGTCCTTAACATGTGTACAGTTCTGTTCGTCACATTACCACAAGACTGTTGAAGCTTTGGAGAGGGTGCAGAAGAGGTTTACCAAGATGCTGCCTGGTTTAGAGGGCATGTGCTTTCTCTAGCTGGAGTGCCAGAGGCTGATGGGAGGTCTGTTAGAGGTTTATAATCTTATGCATTGAAGTTGAGGAGGGGCTAGGCTCAAGTGGGATGTGAGGGGTAAGGAAGAGAGTAACAGATGCCTGTCTGGAATGATGGTAGAGGCAAATACATTAGAGGCTCTTAAGAGATGTTTGGATAGGCAGATGGATGAAGGGATATGGATATGGTGTAAGTAGGAGGGATTAGTATTTGGGTGCTATTCATTTGCTTTTTAGTTGGCTTGACAGAACATTGTGGGCCAAATGGCCTGTACCTGTGCTGTATTGTTCCATGTCCTATGGGCTATAGGAGCAGAATTAGGCCATTTGGCCCATTAAGTTGTAATGCTGCTGAGTACATTTTACATTGTTAGATCCAACACAAAATCTAGATTATGTTCCGTTGTACTTTTTCAATATTTCTTTTGATAGTTAAGAGCTTTGTGAAAAATACTATACCTAATATACGCTCAGTGTGGTCACTTTAATAAGTACACCTGCTCATTAATGCAAATATCTAATCAGCCAATCATGTGGCAGCACTTCAATGCACGAAAGCATGCAGTCATCATCAAGAAGTTCAGACCAATCATCAGAATGGGGAAGAAATATGATCTTGATGACCTTGACCATGGGATGATTGTTGGTGCCAGATGGGGTGGTTTGAGTATCTCAGAAACTGCTGACCTCTTGGGATTTTTTGTGCACAATTGTCGCTAGAGGTTATTGAGAATGGTGCGAAAAACGGAAAAAAAAATCTGGTGAGCAGCAGTTCTGTGAGGGAAAATTGCCTTGTAAATGAGAGAGGTCAGTGGGGAATGGCTAGAGTGGTTCAAGCTGACAGGAAGGTGGCAGTAACTCTAATAACCACATGTTATAACGGTGGTGTGTAACTCTCAACGCTCAATGCATCAAACCTTGGAGTGGTTGGGCTACAACAGCAGAAGACCATGGACAAATACTCAGTGGCCACTTTATTAGGTACATCCTGTACTTAATTGTTATTACCACCGAATGTATATGGTATCAATGTACATTTAAAATACTGAGTGCATCATATAGTATCAACTTTAGTGTATTGTTGTATCAGCACACTGCTCTTAATTGTAAGTTGACTGCCTTCATTAAAACGTATTATTTTAGTGACCCTGCTCCACAATTTGCAATAGCAAAGAGACTACAGACTTTACAAGAGTGAAGGCCAATGGAATCAGTAGAATTTTAATGCAGCTTTTTGTTTCCTTGAGTAGATGGTCATTGGTAACAAATACATTGATTTCTTCTATGCTGTTTGTTTAAGAATGAATTTAATACTTCAACTTCACTTGATTTAAGACATCAGGATTGGAAGCTGAACCAGCAGGCTGACAGTTATGATAAATACTTATTTAATGTGTATTAGATTCTATGCAGTGAATAAGTTTAGCATCTGTAGTTGAGCATAGTAACATATACAAGAGTAACAGTTAGGATAATCAGTGAACTGTTTGTGACAATAATTCAGCTCAGCTCACTGGAAAGAGCAGATGAGAGGACAAATTAATAATGCTGGCAACAGTTTTGACACTTGTAGAATGTATGTTAAATGAAACTGAAATAATCTAATTAATACAGAAAAAAATTAGACCTGCACTGTAGACTAGTCAGGTTCTGAAAGGTTCCTCCCAGCAAGGCAATGGTTTTCCTGCAGTGTGTTCTGTATTGCTTGAGATTCATTTGCAGAATTCTATTTTTCTGTAAGCTTTGGAGCCCAATGAATGTGTAGTTTCAATTAAGGTTTGCAGTTGGCAATTATTACTCACCTTGGTGTGTCCTAAGATTCACTCACATGTTTCTGTGTACATTTTGTGCACTCGCTCAAGAAATATGTAGCAGTGACTCTAATCATCAAATAATGTGCATTTAAAGCCGGTCCTCAGTGGGCTATGTGGAACAATATTCGTAACCCAGAGGTCTTTATGAATGTGTAATTTTTGTAAAATGTAATGTGACAAAATGGAACCTGTGTGATCCCAGAGTGCTCTGTTTGTTTGGATGGAGGCTTACAAGAAGTCTGTGTGTGTTTTGTGGCAGGGGGTGTATTTATGTTAAGGTATGGTTTGATAACAGAGAAAAACAGGACAAAGGTGTCATGGGGGGGGGGAGCCTCGAAAGACAAATGGACAGATTGAAGAATAGATACCAGGAACCAGAGAGAGATGGAGATAACGAAGGGATGCCATTATGGAATGGAACAACCTAATTACCGCTTTCTGTAAAAGTATAAAAGTGGTTTGTTTTGAACTATAAGATTGAAGCTACCTAGCAACTTAACATATGAAGGTAGACTTCCCTTGCAAGTAAATAAAATGGGCTTGTAATTTGATCCACTCTGAATTTATTGTAATTTTTTTACTGTATATTTTAAGACTTAGCTGAATGGTACACACAACAACTGCATTTGTACAGTGAAGACACAGTATAAATCATACACAGGAAGCCCTGACTGAAAAGTAGGACAAACCTCTCTACCCATATTAATTATTTGAAAGTTGACCTAGTGTGAACTCTGTTGTATCTACCTGGATGATTCTCTCAACCCTGCTTCAGCATGTTGACGCAATCTCATTGACCTATATGGACATCCTGTATCTTTTTTGGACGATGATTGTCCTGCTGCCTATTTCCTGCAATTTTATTATCAATGTAAAATTTTACTTATTAGTTCATGTAACTACTATAATGATGTGAAAAATAACAATTGAACTAATCGATTCAAAGTACACCAGGTTGTTTGAATTGGGGGTGTATTCATTGTATTCCTCAATATGAGATCAGCAAACTTAGAAATTAAATTAAAACATTCAAGTCTGAAAAATTCACTGAACAGTATTATTTTTCAATGTTATTCTTGTGGTATTCTTAAACTATTAAAAATTTAGGCAGTTGCATTAAACATTCATGTGAACTCATGCCATGCTTTTATATGAACAAAATGCTCATTTAGTGAGAAATATTGGAATCAAAAAATACTTGCATGTTGTGGTGCAACATAGAGAATAATTTTCTCACACACAGTAAGGGCAAAAGTGAAAAAAGGTTAGTTAAACATTATTCACCTGAAATAGTACTCCTGTTTCCCACTTCACACCTGCTGCCTGGTCTGTTGGTTAGAACATAGAACACAGGAACAGGCCCTTTGGTTCACAATGCTGTGTCAAATTAATAAATTAGTAATCAAATGGCAAACTAAACATATCCCTTATGGCTACACAATGTCCGTATCCCTCCATTCTCCTCCCATTTACGTGCCTATCTAAAAGCCCCTAATGTATCTGCCTTGACCACCACCCAGGCAGCGCGTATCAAGCACCCACCAATCTATCTGTAAAAAAGCTTGCTCCTCACACCTCCTTTACAATTACCCCCCTCTCACCTTAAATGCATGCTCTTTCATAATAGATATTTCAGCCCTGGGAAAAAGATACTGTTTGTCTACTTTATCTGTGCTTCTTATAATTTTATAAACTCTACCAGATCTCCCCTCTGCCTTCACCACTCCAGCGAAAACAACCCAAGTTTGTCCAACCTCTCATTATACCACCTGCCCTCTAATCCAGGCAGTATTCTAGTAAACCTCTTCTGCACCCTCTCCAAAGCCTTGACATCCTTCCTATAATGGGCCGAGCAGAACTGGAGTATTGAATACTCCATATGCAGCCTAACCAAGTTTTATAAAGCTACGTTATAACTTCCTGATTTTTTAACTCAATGCCTCGACTAATAAAGGCAATCCTTTATATGTCTTTTTACCACCCTATCACTTTCAGGGAGCAAAGAAATTGGACCCCAAGATCCCTCTGCTCAACACTGTTAAGAATCTTGTCCTTAATAGTCTACTGTCTCTTTGTATTTGCCCTACCAAAGTGTAAAGCTTTACCTTTGGCTGGGTTAAACTCTATCTGCCAGTTCTCTGTCCATATCTGCAACTGATCTATATTCCCCTGTATTTTTTGCCGGTCACCTACATTATCCACAACACCACAGATCTTGATAACATCTGCAAACCTACTAACCACTACGTACATTTACAATCAGGTCATTTATATACATCACAGATCCCAGTAAAGATCCCTGCCAAACTCCATTAATCACAGACCTCCAGCTAGAGTAACCCCCTTCGACTACCACCCTCTGCTATGGGTAAGCCAGTTCTAAATTCAAATGGTCAATTCACCAATGATCCCATGCATCTTAATCTTCTCAATGAGCCTTTCATGAGGGACTTTGTCAAACACCTGACTAAAATCCATGTAGGCAATCTTCCAGAGCTCCACCTTCGTCAATTATCCTCATCACCTCATCAAAAAACTCAGTCAAGTTAGTAAGGCACAACTTACCGTGCACAGTCTGGCCCCAGGGAAAGCTCCTGGCAATGATGGGATTCCTCCAGACCTGATCAAACACTGCAAGAGCTCACTCCACCAACCTTCATACGAGGTGCTCCGTCAGTGCTGGAGGGAAGGAGCCGTACCACAGGATATGCACGACTCCAGAATCGTCACTTTGTACAAGAACAAGGGTGATAGGAATGACTGCAACAACTACAGGGGTATCTCCTTCCTGAGTATTGTCGACAAAGTCTTTGCTCGTGTAACTCTGGCACGTCTACAAACTCTGCAGAACAGGTCTACCCTGAGTCCCAATGTGGTTTTCACGCAAGGAGGTCAACTGTCAACATGATTTTCTCACTCCGTCAACTCCAGGAATAGTGCAGGGAACAACAGAAACCCCTCTATGTCGATTTCATCAACTTAACCAAGGCATTCGACCTTATCAGCAGGGATGGGCTCTTTCAGATTCTCCTCAAGATCGGCTGTCCCGCGAAACCCCAAAGTATCAGCAAGTCATTCCATGACGACATAAGGGCTACTGTTCAGTATGATGGCAGCTCATCAGAACCCTTTGCTATTGGTAGTGGAGTCAAACAAGGATACGTGTTGGCTCCAACATTATTCGGCATCTTCTTCTCTCTGCTATTGAAGCACGCGTTTGGGACGTTGACAGAAGGCATCTACATGCACACCAGGTCTGATGGGCGGCTGTTCAACCCTGCGTGCCTGAGAGCAAGAACAAAGGTGCGAAAGATCTTAATACGTGACATGCTCTTTGTCGATGACGCCTCTATAACCTCGCACACCAAACAGCAACTACAAACTCTCATGGACTGCTTCTCTTAAGGCATGCAAAGACTTCAGGCTTACCATCAGCCTAAAGAAAACATATGTCCTTGCCCAGAACGTAGTGGAGACACCAGTCATTACCATCGACAATTACGATCTAGAAGTGGTCCACCAGTTCACATACTTGGGGTTGACCATTAGCGACACTTTCCCTCGATGCTGAAATCAATAGGCGTGTCGCAAAGCAGCATCGATCCTTGCTCAACTCCCCCCGCGGGTCTGGGAGAATCTGAAACTCGCTACAAAGACCAAGACTGCTGTGTACAATGCATGCGTTATCAGCACCCTCCTGTATGGTAGCAAGACTTGGACCATCTACTCCAAGCAGGAGAGGAAACTCAATTTTCACCTGCACAGTCCTCATCCTCAGCATCACCTGGAGAGACAAAGTCCCAAACTCTGAGGTCCTCTCCCGTGCTGGCCTTCCCACAACATTCACGCTTCTAAGACAACACAGACTGCACTGGCTGGGCCACATCTGTCCTATGAAGGATGGTAAACTGCCAAAGGAAATTCTCTGCAGAGAACTAGCAGCAGGCAAGAGGAACGTTGGTAGACCCCAGCTTCACTTCAAGGACCTCTGCAAGCGTGGCATGAAAGCCTTAAAAATCAACACAATGCTGGGAGGATACAGCAGATGACCGCAACAAATGGCGAGGTACTCTTCAGCAACACCTAGAGCGAGGCGAAAGAGTGATCCTGAGTCAGATTGAGGAGCGGAGAGCTAAACAGAGAGCACAGCAGACAGTGGACAACAATTCCACAGTGCCCTACACATGCAGCAACTGGGGCAGAGGTTGCCGTTCCAGGATTGGCCTCAGTAGCCACAGTCGACACTGCTCGACAAACCAGTGACTACCAGAGGTGCAGTACCCATGGTCGACCACGACCGCCGGAGGCCATACACACACCCTGCACAGATCCATGCAGGCTGTTCCTAATTAGGCCATGATTTTCTACATGCTGATAAACCCCATCCCTAGGAATTCTCTCCAGCAACTTTCCTACCACTGGCGTGACACTCAACAATCTATAGTTACCAGGATTATCCCTTGTTTCCTTCTTGAACAATGGAAAATCGTCAGCTGCTCACCAATCCTCTGGGACCTCGCCTGTAGCTAGAGAAGACACAAAGATATTGGTCAAGGCCACAGCTATCTCTTCACTTGCCTATCTCAATAACCTGGGGTATGTCCCGTCAGGCTCTGGGGACTTATCCACCTTAATCCTCCTTAAGAAATACAGCATAACCTCCTCCTTTACTTTGAAATGCCCGAAGATATTAATACTCTTGGCACTGATCTCCCTATTCTCCACATCCTTCTCCTTGGTAAATACTGATGTAGTGCATTGATTAATGGCATCATCCACATCCTTTGCATCCAGGCAAACGTTACCCCTTTTATCCTTGAATGGTCCTCTCCTCTCCCTAGTTATCGTCTTGCTCCTGATGTATGTACAGAATGCCTTGGAATTCTCTTTAATCCAACTTGCCAAAGACTTTTCATGGCCTCTGCTGGCTTTCCTAATTCACTCCTTGAATTCTTTTGTGGCTTCTTTATACTCCTCCAGGGCTCTATTTGATTCTGGCTTCCTAAGATTTACACACTTACCCTTTTTCTTCTTGAGTAATTGCATCACCTCCCTTAACATCTAACATTATCTTAACTTGTCGTCCTGTCCTTCCTTCTGAATGGAACATACTTGTCCTGTACTTTAAACACCCTCCTCATGTCAGATATGCACATGCCTAAAACCAAATGTCCCAATTAACATTTTTTAGTTCCTGCTTAATGCTGTTGTAATTTGCCTTTCTCCAGTTTTGTACTCTCTCAAGGCCCATGCTTATCCTTATTTATCGCTGTCTTAAAACATAAGGAGTTGTGATCACTGTTCCCTAACTGCTCACCCACTGTGAGGTCAGTCACCTGGCTAGGCTCATTACCCAACACCAGATTCAATACAGCTCCTCTTCTTGTTGGACTATCTACATATTGATTTAAGAAACCCTCCTGGATGAACTTAACTTTCTCTGCACTTGGGAGGCAACACACTATCCTGGCATGTCTTTGTTGGCCACAGAATCTCCAGTCCATCCCCTCTAACGATCAAGTCTCCTACCACTGTCACTCTGCCTGACTTTACCCTTCCCTGCGGAGCCTCAGCGCTGGTGACAGTGCCTCTGGCCTGGCTTCTGCTGTTGTGCCCTGATAAGTCATTCTCCTCCTCCCCGCCTCCCGCCCAGCCGTATCCAAGGGGGTTTACTTGTTGCTGAGGGGAACCCTGCACTGACTGCTTACTCCTGGGGTGTGACCATCTCAGTAAAAGTTTCATCTATGAGGCTTTCAAAATCCCGGATGATCCTGAGTACGTCCAACTCCAGCTCGTTCCTTGACCTTATCAGTCGCAAACTGAAGTTGGGTGCACTTCCTGCAAATTTAGTCATCGGGGAGACTGTCAGCTGCTCTGAAATTCCACATCTCACTGGAGGAGCATTCCACCGTCTTAACCATCCTGCTTACATTGAACTAAGGACTAAATATTGACAGACAAAAAAAAAGGCTTATTTGTTCTTATCTGTGCTTTCTCTCTGAACCTTTGAGTTTTGCACTCACCTAGTTCACTTACTCAGCCTCTTCTCATCAAGCCTGTTATACCTTTGGCTCAATTTCTCAAGCTCAAGTTCCATAATCAAAAGCAAATGATAACAAATGACTTAGCACTCTTAGCCTCCGCCTGTTCTCACCGAAGCCTGTTGAACCAAACCCTAATCATCCTAACAATGGCTGCTTATTTTTGCCTGTTTTTTATTAAGAATGAAGGATGGGTGGACAATTGGACATTTGTAATTTTGGAGTTTGAACAGTAAGTTCAAACTAATCATTAGGGCATTTTAAGTGGACAATGGGTGCTTTGGAGCTGAGGACAACTTTAAATAGAAAATTCAGATATTTTTCACAAATCAAGTATGTGTGTGTTGCATTTTCCATATTTTCCATGCACCAAAAGCTCCATTTTAAGTTACCTGCAAGTGCACTTACAATTGCATTTTCCCTAAATGTTTGATTTGTGAATCATATTGCTATTGTATTGCTATATTTATGCTCTATTCTTGGTTGGTGCGGCTGTAATGAAACCCAGTTTCCCCCGGGATCAATAAAGTATATCTATCTATCTATCTAATCTTATATGAAACCTTATGGGCCCTTTCTCCCCTTGCAGTGCAGATTAACCATCTCATTCTCCTTGGGTTCATAATAATCGGGTGCCTTCAGTAATGGCCAGCCCTTCCATAGTTTCACCCCAGTTAACGTGTTAAAGATTCACCCCAGAAACATTCCCTGAAAGCTTGTATTGCTTCCTTAACACCTCATTCTCAGTTTTAGTCAACTATGGTGGCCAAGGGAGCAAGTTAACATCAATCTTAACCATTCTCCAGCTCTTTATTTAAAGACAGTGAAAGCCCCAGATGGGTTACTATTTTCTACCCTTACTATTGTCCCCAATCACAGGTGGAATTCATTAAAGTGGGTACAGTGTATATATCTCATGGCTCCTGGTACTCCTGGTTCAGACTCTGAGAAGCCAGACACCGCTTCCACACCTGTGTACTTCTGCTCCATGAAGGGTGGCCTATGAGCATTGCATGGGTTCAACAGACCTGTGGAAGGGCCAGAGCTAAATAGCATTGCTTTTACTTGATCATGTTTCATAAGGCTCAATTATTAGCATAAGTATAGCGCGTGTGTCGACGCGTGGCCAAGTGGTTAAGGCATTCGTCTAGTGATCTGAAGGTTGCTAGTTCGAGCCTTGGCTGAGGCAGCGTGTTGTGTCCTTGAGCAAGGCACTTAACCACACATTGCTCTGCGATGACACCAGTGCTAAGCTGTATGGGTCCTAATACCCTTCCCTTAGACAGCATCGGTGGCGTGGAGAGGGGGGACTTGCAGCATGGGCAACTGCCGGTCTTCCATACAACCTTGCCCAGGCCTGCACCCTAGAGACCCAAGGCGCAAATCCATGGTCTCATGAGACTAACGGATGCCTATTCTATTCTATAGCACAGAAGAGTTGGGCAGAAATAGGCAGTTCTGTGGTAAACATTCTTATGAAATAAAAGTTGTGTTTTTTAAAATATTTTACCAACTGTTTTTTCTCATCTATCAATTCTTGAAACATCATGGGTAGAAAAGCTTTAGCAATATTTGGAATTCCTGTTTTACGGACAATAACATTCATAGCTTTTCCATCAACTAATAGCATCATTTTGAAGAGGAAAGCTGGTTCTGTTGCTCAAGAGTGTTTGAAAATCAGATGACTGTCAAGCATTTGCCATCTTGTGTTCAAGTAGGTGCTTCTAATTTCATTGAAGATACTGGCATGAGAAAGCTCAGCTGTTCAAGTTCCTACAAATATTTTGGCAGCCTGGAGTAGCTTAGAACATAAAACAGTACAGCACAGTATGGGGCCCTTTCACCCACGATGTTGTGCCAACCCACATAAAATTGCTCCACAATTAATCTATCCCTTCCCTCCTACACAGCACATAACCCTCCCTTCTTCTTACACTTGTCTGTCTCTCAGAGAGGGCCTTAAAATGGCCCCTATTGTATTAGCCTCTATCACCATTCCCAGGCACCCCTCAGTCACCTCTCAGTCTCTGTGTAAAAAAAGCTACCTCTGACATCTCCCCTAAATTTTCTTCCAATCACTTTAAATGGATGTCTTCTCATTGCCTCTTCTGAAAATCCTTGAAAGAACGGAGTTAACTCTGGGTAGAAATAATCTGAATCAGGTTTAATATCACTGCCGTATATCATGAAATTTGTTGTCTTTGCAGCAGCAGTACTATATATAATAATAGAAAAAATTGTGAATTATAGTAAGGATATATATATATATATAAAATGGTTAAATTAACTAAGTAGTACAAAAATTGAAATAAAAAAGGTAGTGAAGTGGTGTTCATGGGTTCCAGGTCCATTCTGAAATTGGATGGCAGAGGGGAAGAAACTGTTCCTGAATCGTTGAGTGTGTGCCTTCAGGCTTCTGTACCTCCTTCCCGATGGTAGCAATGAGAACAAGGCATGACCTGGCTGATGGGGGGTCCTTAATGATGGACCCTGCCTTTTTGTTGTTTTAAGAGATTGAGCAAGAGTAAAAGGAGGAAAATAAAGAATAAAATATAACAAATTAATTTAGGCATTTGTGCCCACCAAGCATAGATCTACAGTATATGTTACAGATGATACCTGAGGCTATATAGTTGACAAGTATAAATCTGACACTGTGTGTCTGCTGGCTCTTATAGAAAGCACCCAGATTCCCATATCTTTTGCTTGAGATGATAAACCCAAGCAGCATTTTCCCACCTTGGTAAGCCAAGAAGATGACTGAGAGGAAGAGCAGTGCACTTCTTGCCCAAAATCCATTCAGGTTTAATCCCCCAAACAAACAGAGTCCGGTCTTCTGCTCTAAGACCAGGGGTGACCTCCTGAGGAAGTCCTCTTCCCCAGGAAAGACACTGGACTAAGTTGGCGGTAGGATTTTCCACCTAGTGCAGGTGTTGCACTGGTCAGGCCTACAACAAAGTAGCCTAACCACAGGCACGTTCACCAGATGTCAGGGAGAGAGTCTGTGCCCAGTTATACCTGTGTAAGCATAGCAGTCTTCTGTTGAATAATGGAGACAGGTGCTCCCAAGAGAAAGATATGAAGATTTTTTTTTATTACTTAAGCTAGTTTCAATGAATCATTCGATTTGTTCCAGTGTGCTTTTTATCTTTTTTAAATATAAGGAAAAACAACGACTATTTTCACATCCCTCAAGTTTTCCTTCACTGTTTATGGATAGCAGAGATGCTCACAATATTCAAATGCCTTAGCCACACTAATAGCATTGACAGCCAGTGACCTGGGAGAGCGGTGTCGCCAATTATCAAAGCCTTGTCTGAACTGGGGCAATTGAAGGTTGATCATGGTTCCCAGAAGACGATAATGCCCAAGGTCACACAGCATTGTCCAAGAACAGGCAGCTGGTGATGTGGCGGCAACAGCAAACTTCTCCCTTTATCTGATCATTTGCTGGTTTTTGGGAGCTTGCTGTTCACATTACAGTTTCCACATACAACAGGGACTTCAAAAAAGTATTTCATTCATTGTAAATAACTTAAAGCCATCTTGAGGCTGAAAAAGTGCTTTATAAATGCATCACTTTCTTCTCATCTTTATTGAATTGAATGAACATCAAATTTATGCCGTGCTTCAGTTCTTTCCTGTTTTATCCTTGAGAGGCAGATTGAAAATCACCCCCAATATTTTCCCTGTGATTGCAAAGTATGTTCATTAGATGTGTGCTCACAATGTAGATTTTATAAATTGGCCTATTTATCTTGTCACAGCGAGAGTGTCAGCGAGGACAGAGTGTTATCGGGCTGTTTAATCTTGCTTTTCTACTTCCAGCTTCATTTCTTTGCTGCACTGATGAGCTCACAGAGTACTGTCAGTGATTGATCTGTGAAGAGCAGAGCAAGATAAAGAGTCACCCTCTCCCGAAAGACCTGCCTGACTTGAATAAGCTGCAGTAATATTCCTGCGCATTCATCCAGGCTGGGGTTTAAACTGTGAGCTCCGGCACTCCA
Organism: Mobula hypostoma; assembly: GCF_963921235.1. Taxonomy (NCBI): domain Eukaryota; kingdom Metazoa; phylum Chordata; class Chondrichthyes; order Myliobatiformes; family Myliobatidae; genus Mobula; species Mobula hypostoma. The sequence goes on from NC_086123.1 coordinate 16,490,746, forward strand.
AAGGTGTGACCCCCAAGTGCTCACACAGCTCTGATACATAACAAAATACCAAGTTTAAATATATAATATTTAATATTTTGTTAATACTCCAAGGAGTTAGGAAAGAGGGCCACAGTAAGGCATAGCTCAGTATTTTTGGTTAGCATGAACCAGCCAACTGGGTCTACCCTCTCCACTACTTGGAACCTACCCCACCACTAAATCAGATTTCACTGCAATCTCATCTCCGCACTCCAACCTAACCATGGTAGCCTTTCAACCCCTTGCTTACTAAGAGTTTATCTAAAATGTTCCCATGTTCTCCTTCCCCCATCCTTTGAGGAATGTGGGAATAAGGGGTATGTGAGAAGGACAGAATAGGTTTGGGTAGGATGAGTGTGAAATGGATGGTTGATGGTCTGCATAAATTTGGTGGGCTGAATGGCCTGTTTCTGTGTTGTATAGCTCTGAGGTAGGTCCAAGGTCTCATGAATCTCTGAAAGAAAAGTTTCTTCACATCTGTCTTAAACGAGTGACAATTATTTTTAAACAGTGTACCCTAGTTCTACATTCCCTCACAAAAAGAAACACCCACTCCACATCCACATCAAGACACATCAAGGTATCGTGTTTCAGAGATGTTCCTTCTCTCTCTTTCTAAACTTCAGCACATACTTGACTGTTCAAACTTACCCAGCAACGAACCCACCACTGCGTGTATAATCTTGTCTTAATCTTGTAAACCTTCTGTAAATTGCTTCCAATGAATGAATTTCCTTCCTTGAGAAGACCAGTACATTCCAGATGTGGGCTCACCAATGACCAACGTAATTGAAACATAACCTCACCACCTTTGTATTCAATTCTCTTTGCAATAAATGATGGTGTTCTGTAAACCTTCCTGAATGCTTTCAGCACCTTCATTCTTGTCTCTTACAAATCATGCACAAGGTTTTCCAGAACCCTTCCCATCTCAGATCCCTCTCATAACTGTCCACATAGATGATGTGCATCATACTGACTGAGGGCAGATTCATCTCAGTGGTGGGGCCTTACAGAGTAGAGGGGGCCCCTGTGTGTAAACACATGCAGAAATGTGAACGGGTCAGATCAAGCCCCAACCTGGAAGTGAGGCTACCAAACAGACCCGGAGTCTTCCTCATCTACACATGCATATGCCAGTATCTCAAACTCCCTGCCATTCACAACGAAGAATACAGAAATCTGCTTTTTTTTTTCTTGTTAATGTTTCTCTCTGAATATTTCAGACTTAATTTTTATTCATAGAAATGAGAACCTGCATGAATCCTGTACTAGCTAGCATAACAGTACCACGTTCAGACAGTATTGAGGTATTATGTAGTTTTCACTGCATATTCTTTACTTATCAGTATCAATAATTATTTCGCTTTGGCTAAGGTTTGTCCAAATCCAACTGTAATCCTCTCAAGTCAATCCATTCTAACAAAAGAATCCTTCTGAGCTCTCATGAATTGGAAGCAGGTCAGTCATTTTTGAGAGTGTGGCTGTGGACGTAATTGAATGAGATATAAGTGTATGAAAGTTGAGTTAAAGTAATCTTTATTTTGCAGCCATACTAAGTTCTTGTGTGTAGTATAATAAAACCATGTACCTTTGGAAGAAAGTTTCGATCCTTTTGAACAGTGCTTTATCCCAAGTTACACTAAGGAAAAAGCGGCAGCAGCAATACTTGGTATCTTTAACTTTGTAAAAGCTCTAAGGAAATGAATTGACACTGAATGAATATACAATATATTGAAATATACTGTATGTATAAAATATTTAGCAAAGTAAATTGTCCCAATGGACATCATGGAAGTCTAATCAAACAATACGATACCAAATTCCATAAAATATATAAACATAAATGACTAAAAGTATGGTCCAGAATAAGATTTAATAGAATATCATAAGGTAGAAAGAGATTTGGAAGCAAAGATGTTTTAAATATTGAAGAGTTTGTGGGCTTGTCAGCTGTTAATAGAACTGTCTGGTGGATCTCAGAATTGGAGGATCACTGTGGCTTTCAGAGCTGCAGGATTTTTTAAAAATAAGGAGTGGCTAGGCTATCAAATTAAACAAAGGTCTGATTTTTGGAATTGAAGCTTTATTGGGTTAAGAAATCCCATAGGTCAAAGGCAAGTGAGTATAAGCTGATGAGGCTGTGAAGGCAGCAAAGTTCTGGATGAGGTGAAGTTTAGGGAGGGTGGAATATAAGATGCATTGGGAGTGGCCAAAGTTGCATTGAATCAGACTCAAAAGACCAAAAAATTTGAGTGTTGAGGAGATGTAGTAATAAGCATACAAGCACACCAAAGTAACATAAGCCTAATTTATTATCATTAAACAGAAAGAAATATACCGCACTAAATACTACATAGTAAGTTACAAAGATTGTTGCCGTTGTTGGGGGATCTCCAAATTCAGTGCTTACGAAACCACCCTAGGTTTGGGTCCGAAGCACCGATCGATTATGATGCTTCGGTCTAAGTGAAGTTCCAAGAACTGATGGAAAGGTGCCTCAATAAATAGGGGTTTAATCCACATGCATAGCGAGACACACAGAGACAGACAAACTGCTCTTTTGTTCTCATGCCACTAACTCAGCATGGTTTCTTTCATTCAAGCAACTCGTCTTCATCGACAGACATCCTCATGCACTTGTTCCTTGAGGCCAAGAAAGACTTCAGTTGCTATCAGCAAACACGAGACGTTAACAATCCTACAGGAGATTTCTTGAACTTCTGATAATGCCCCACCCCTTCACCATTCCCCATTCCCATTTCCCTCTCTCACCTTATCTCCTTACCTGCCCATCGCCTCCCTCTGGTGCTCCTTGACCTTTTTCTTTCTTCCATAGCCTTCTATCAGATACTCCCTTCTCCAACCCTTCATCTCTTTCACCAGTTGACTTCACCGAGCTCTTTACTTCACTCTCACCCCCCCCCCAGTTTCACCTTGAGTTTCTTTCTCTCCTCCCTCCACCTTCTTACTCTAACTCCTCATCTTTTTTTCTCCAGTCCTGATGAAGGGTCTCAGCCCAAAACGTCAACTGTACCCTTTTCCATAGATGCTGCCTGACCTGTTGAGTTCCTCCAGCATTGTGTGTGTGTGTTGCAACAATTCTACAGTGTTTAACTTGTACAGACAGCTTGCTACCTTACCTGCTGTGTGCTCACAAAGAGTCAAAGTGTCACTTAGAACTGTTCAGACTTTCATCTAATATTTTTACAAGATTTAATACACTCAGGGAAATAAAAAAAAGCAAGAGATAGATGGAGAGGCAAAGTTGTTGAAGGGAGACATTTAGAAGATGAGCTGAGACAGTGGAGTCTCACAAATTAATGGTGTGGGTTTAGGCGGTTTTGGTGATGGTACAAATGTATGGTTAGAAAGTCATCTTTGTAACACCAAAATGAGCAGCATATAATCCTATTTTTTTAATCCAATAATTCTTGTACTAGCCTGACACACAGCATGTGTGTTTTCTTATGCCAGTTGTACTTTTCAAAGCATGATATTCTGTCAGGAACAGAAATGATAGGTAGAAGAGATGAAATGGACTGCAATGGCTGCCTGTGATGTCCAAATGAGAGGGTCTAATCAGGCTGTTTTATACTGTGGTTCTTCAGTCATTATGTCATTTATGTATATTGTAGTTTGACTTGTGACACAATCCTAAATAATTTAATGAATTGTAACTTGGCAGAGATTCAAAAGACTGCAATACCTTCCAGAGAGTGGAGAAGCAGTTAGTCACAGCAGTGTCTTTGATTCGTTGTCATATTTGATTTTATGATTATGCTCTGTTGAATGCTTTATCAAGCTATTAAGTGCACCCTGTTCTGTTAGCTTCTTAAAACAATTTAGAACATTAACCCTGAAAATAACTTATCGAAAAGCTACTTGTGGAGAGAAAAATGCAGCCGCGAGAGTATTGCAATATCAGGTTAACAATGCTTGTTGCTTTCAAAGACTATTTTGCAATCAGTGCATTGAATAGATATACACAAGAATAACAAGTTACTTTGAAATTTTATTTATTTAGATACCGGTGCTGAATAGGCCCTTCCAGCCCTTTGAGCCGCACCAGCCAGCTACCCCCACTTAACCCTAGCCTAGTCATGGGACACTTTACAATGACCAGTTAACCTACAAACTGGTATATCTTTGAATTGTGGTAGGAAACTGGAGCACCCAGTGGAAACCCATGCGGTCACAGGGTGAACGTACAAACTCCTTTACAGACAATGGTGGGAATTGAACCTGGGTCCCTAGTACTGTAAAACATTGTGCTAACCACTACACTATTGTGCCCCCCTCCAACATAGAAACAGGCTCTTGAACCCATTGAGTCCACACTGATCATCAGCTACCCATCTACATTTTTCCTATATTAGTGCCACATTTTCACCTTCCATTTTCTACCACTTAGCCGTACACTAAGGGCAGTGGACTAGGACCAATTAACAAGGCAATGGACTAGGACCAACTAATATGGCAGTGGACCAGGACCAATTAACATGGCAATGGACTAGGACCAACTAACATGGCAATGGACTAGGACTAACTAACATGACAATGGACTTGGACCAATTAACATGACAATGGACTTGGACCAATTAATATGGCAATGGACTAGGACCAACTAACATGACAACGGACTGGAACCAATTAACATGGCAACGGACTAGGACCAACTAACATGGCAGTGAACTAGGACCAACTAACATGGCGATGGACTAGGACCAACTAACATGGCAGTGGACTAGAACCAACTAACATGACAATTGACTAGGACCAACTAACATGGCAATGGACTAGGACCAATTAAGATAGCAATAGGCTAGGACCAATTTACATGGCAAATACACATGCCTTTGTAATGTAGGAGTAAACAGGAGGAGACAGAGGAAATTCACATGGTTGCAGAATAATGTACAAACTCTGCGTAGATTGCACCCATGGTCAGGATTGAACCCAGGTCTCTGACACTCTGAGGCAGCAGTTTTTCTAGCCATGTCACTAATGCTGCCCTTAATGTGATAATGTCATATTTAATTTGAATATGACACAGAAACCTCCAGATGAATCACTGTATTACATTCTTAGTCTGACCGTGATATCCTGGGGGATAGTTTTACTGTGGTCAAATTATGCAGCAAAATCAGAGACATTGCCTTGTCTAACTTACCTCTGACAATTGTGCCACCATCGTAGCCTCCAGCACCGGTCTTTAGATGCATGGAAGCTGAAGGAATGACTGCTAAGGAGGATGCATTAGATTCAGGAGACTTTGGAGCCAGTGTTGGAGGAGTTAGTGAACTGGATGAGATTACAAGTGTTGGCAGGGGAGAGACCATGGAGGGATCTGAAAATGTGGAAGAGAAATCTGAGAACAGTTGTTCCCTAACAAGAACTAACTTGGGTCAGGTGACACAGGAGCTATGGATGAAAGGGGCATTGCAAGGCAGAACACACTCAGTAGGGATTTGGATGCCATCACGAACGTTAAAATTCTAAAGGCTTCGGAGACAAAGGTGTGGAAGAAGTGTTCACTGCAGTGAACTGCTACAGGTTAAAGTGAACACTGCACTGAAAATAGGAATGTGGGAATCTTAGAGATGACACAATCAAATACACATGACCTTACGGCTATGAAGCACCTTGTTCCATTTCAGACAATTACCAGGAAGAGGGATGGAATCAATGAAGAGGAATGTCTTCATGAAGGAAACCAAATAGAATGGTTTTTTTGCATTTGGAGAATTGCAAGTTGGAGAAACTTTCAACAGAAAACTGAACATGTAGTCAGGAGACCCACACAAAACAGAGGAACCCAGCAGGCCAAGCAGCATCTATGGAAAAAAAGTACAGTCGATGTTTTGGGCCAAGGGCAGTATCTGCCAGATTTTCTCTAATTTACATAGTCAGGAGGGTTGTTTCAAAATGGATATGTGCATTATCAATGTACATATAGAAATTATGTTCCCGGGTGATGATGCCAAGGGAGAGTTTGTAATGGTGAAGTTTGAAGAAATCAAAGATAGATTCTTAAAGGACACTCGAAATGATGGTGTGAAAATGGGAGTAGGGGCCATTCCCTGAATAGGTAAAAATTGAACAGAAGATATGGTGGTCCTATCAAACTGATAGAGGATGATAAGGTCATCAATGAGTTCAGAAAGGTCAACACAGATAAGGAGGGATGGACTTCCCTCACAATCACACACGGTACGTGAGTGACAGCTCAGAGCTGCTTTGATAAAGGGGCAAAAGTGGAAAGCTAAGTGAAAGTATGAAAAACAAAGTACAATTGCCAAAACATTTGGGAAGCTGCATGTTTCATGGACTTTGATGAGGAAAGGTAGAAAGGAGATGTTTGCAAGGTCAAAAGAGTCAAGGGTGTTTTTCTTTTGAGGTTGGGAATGATGATGCCCATTTTGAATGGGCAAGGAGACATTAGCTGAAGGGAGGGAATACATTAATATTAACAACTAGCATTGAGGCAAAGTTGGGTGGATATGTTTTCGTGGAAACAGTGCTGAGAAGGCAGGATTTGGATCTAATGGACGAGAACAACTCTGAGAAGAGATCAGAGAGGAGGAAGCAGAAGTGGATAAGCACAGAATAAAGGAGTGACATTAAGAGTTTGGCCTTGTAGACTAAGGCAGGGATAAAAGCATCCAGGCAACCAAATAAATGGTCTTAAAGATATAAATTTACTTTAGACATTATTGAAAGTGTTGGGTAGGCTAGAGACAGTGTAAAAGATCAAGAGAATTGTTTTTCAAAGGAGGTAGAAAGGTAACTGTGAAAATAAGGCCGATGTTACTTTCTCTTTTTAGCTTAATTCTGAAGCAGGAGTGATGGTAATTCACGTGATCTAGGTAGATCTGCTTGTAAATGATGAAATCAGTTGTCCAGTATGTCCACTCAAGCCCATGTCCCATGATTTTAAGGAAATTGAAATAATTCTGCACCAGGAAGTGAGGCCAGAGTGAGAGAAAGAGCTTTAATGGGGGTCAGTGCACTAAGTGTGATGCCAATTGTTTGTTTGAATAATGAATAGAGAGCCAAAGGGTAGATTATTTCAAAGTACAGATGTAAGAAGGAGCTGCACTTCAAAAGGCATGTCATTGGCTGTAAAGCACTTAGAGATATCCTGAGGTTACGAAAGATGTAAAGGAAATTCAAAGTCTTTTTATATACTTACCAGAAAATTTGTGAGCATTGTAGTACAATCACCTGAGAAAAATTACTTATGTGTGGTCGACACTTCTTGCACATTTTTAAGAAATATGAACTGTAGTTTGTATTATTTTTTTCCACTCCATCATCTTATGTGGAGTTCTGTTTACAAGCTTATTTAATGTAACAGCATTGCAAATTCTTGCCTACCAGAACTTCCCAATTCCATTTTCTGGACTTGCTTAAAGATGTCCCGAAACTATTACAGAATACCGATAGGTTAAAAAGGAAAATCGCTGTAATGAGAAGGGTCTTCGTGAAATGTATACCCTCTCCTATCCCCCTTTTCATGGTTTTTAGTAGTCTACTTCATGGGTAGTTATTGTTAGATAAATCTTCATTCCAGAATTGGTAACTGGCACTTAATCCAATGGCTAAGGATGTAAATAGATTCTACTAACTTTAATGTAGTCTTCAACTCCCATTTGTCAGGTCTTTACAGAGCTTGCCACTGGTAATAAACAGAGTGAAAATTCATTTTATGATGAGCTAACATGATAGGCCTTATGAATACTTGACTCTCTTATAGTCAGTGAGATTGCTGGACCTGGCTTAAAGTTAAGTTAGTAGGCTTGGATATATACATACATTATTGCCATTTAATAGTTTGCTGTGAATAAAACATAGAAGTATTATTTGCTTAATTAATTAGTAGGTCATTTACAAGGTACCTCACATTAGTACATCATATAAAACAAAGGATGTCATATATTGTTAATAAATTCTACCTTATTAGTATGTCAGGATCTATTTATAAATCAGGCAGTGATTATACTAAGTATCATATTAACTGGGTTTACCTGCTCTCAGCAAGCCAAGTTAGAATCTCCTCGCCATATTTCTTTTGCTTTATGTATTGACAGGCTATCTTTTTCTGACTTTATTTTTGTGACAAGTTATTTTCATGTGACACCAGTGAAGAGCTGACCTCCAACTACAGTCTACATGCTGTTGACCACTGGGGCTATTCTGCTACTGTGGTTTACAAGTACATAGATGCAAGTGCTTATTCAGAAAAGAAACCCAACACAAAATAATAATTTGTTTTTACATTTGCAACTAATTTTGTAACCAGAACTTGGAAGCGACGGCCTGTACTAGTTTTCAGAAGACAAGGTTTCGTCATTCAATGAAAAATAGAGAAACATCTTCTGTCATGAAAAATGACTCACTGAAGTATCACTTCAGAAATTGCAAGTTATCAAAGCTCTGCTTTCCTCTAGCCCATTAATCATGGAAAAAGCAGACAGATTTTTTTTCAGGGATAAAATACTCTGGTGGGGAGACTCAGTTACCAGAAAATAATCCTGACTTTATTTTCTGGCAACTGAGATAACTTCAATTACCCCATTATTGAAATGTTCCCACAACCTATGGACTCACTTTCAAGGACACTTCATTTCATGTTCTCGATATTTATTTATTATTTCTTTCTTTTTCCATTTGCAGTTTGTTGACTTTTGCACCCTGGTTGCATGCCCAAGTTGGTGTGTCGTCCATTGGTTCTGTTACGGTTATTATTCTACTATGGATTTATTGAGTATGGCTGCAAGAAAATGAATCTCAGAGCTGTATATGGTGACATTACTCTGATAATAGATATACTTTAAACTTCAATGTTCACACTATTTAAATATGGAAGAAAAAGCTGTGAGGTTAGGGAAACAGCACGCATTAGTTTTTCTTCCTACATTCTGTCCTGATTGATGTGAAGGACCCATATGTTGATCTTGATATCAGGTTTCACTAGGGTCATGAAAACTGAAGGACATCATTGGGGGTCAACTAAGTGGAAGCAGACTCTGCATTAAGCTGTTGCAGCATGGAAGGAGGTAGGTTGGCCCATATCAGATAACTCTATGAAAGTAATCTGGTCAATAATATCCCCCTAATCTCTCTGTACCGTTCTCTGAACTATTTTCCCTCTGGTGCCGACCCAATTAATATTTGAGAGCTTTGAACTCCCATGGACTTTGATCCTTTACCCAAAACTTGAAGCCTGGTGCCCCTCTCCCATGTCCATGAACCATCCACTGAAGGGAATGGTTTTCTTCCATCATCTTGATCTTTTACATCTCCATCAAATCTCCTCTGAAGCTTCTTTGCTTCATGAACAACTCCAACTTCTCCAGTTCAGCTCTTTCAGCTGAAGTTCTTCATCCTTCAAGCCAGTCAAAAAAATATGTTTTCAGTGCCCCCTCTAGTATCTTCACTATCATCCTAAGGTGTGTGCTTAGAATTACATACAATTCTCAGTTGTACCCTACTTAGTAATATACATGTTTTACATAGTTTACATAGTCACCTGTCCTATATGAACTTACATAATCAGCTATCCTTCTTCTCCTCCCCTGCCCCATCCTTTATGCTGGCATCTTCCTCCTTGCTTTCTGGTCCTGAAGAAAGAGCTCAGCCTGAAACATCAACTGTTGGTTGATTTTTGTAGATGATGACTGACCTGCTGAGTTCCTCCAGCATTTTGTGCATGTTGCTCTGGATTTCCAGCCTCTGCTGAATTTCTTGAGTTAGCTCTCATAATATAGCCTGCAAACATAGATCCAGGTCCCTCTATTCCTGCATGCTTTTTTTTAAAAAAACAGTTCCACTTCGACTACATTGTCTCCTTTTGTTCTTGCTGTAACACTACCACAACTGCCACGTCTGCCCATTTGGCCAGTCTATTGATGTCCTGTAGCAATCTATTTCCATCTTTCTCATTGTAACTCTCACTCTCTGTCATTGGTTAGTACTAATCTTTCTTTCCAAGTGACAGTAAATCCCTGCTGATCCTAGTGTTTACTGAAACCTCTTGCCAGATCTGGTGCGCTGACTGACCCCACCACAGTGAAACACTACCCTCTCAATTACAGAGGCTTCCAATGTACTTGCACAAACAGATTTAGGTCTGGATGGTCTACCGAGCAGCTCATATTCCAAAGAAGAGTTCAGTGAAAGGCTTCATGTTTCACAGTTTAATCTTTGGCTTTACATTCCCAGTTCCTGAATACATCCTGATATACCTGGCCGTCGTTAGTGATTGTGCTCAGCTAAAATATCACCTTTTTTTGAACCAATCAGGTTGTAGTTTTATTCTATGGTCAGTTATTTGCTCAAGAACTAGCCCATATATAATGCCTTCTGCAGTCATTAGGATGATTGAGCAGGTGTTACAGGGATTGAAATATGATGAATTTTAATTATTGTTGTGATGTTGCTGTAACGTGAATGAAGTCACCGGAGAAACTCTGAAGCTAGTAGATATAGGAGTATTTTATTCAACAAAATGAGCAGCAGACGTCATATTGAGACATTCTTGGAGGACAAGCCCTCCCAAACCAACGTTACATGACATTTTTATATGCTAAAGATCAAAGCTAACAGCAGGAAAATTCTATGGTTACAATGTATCTACAATGCTTCCTTTGATTTACATACAGTTTTCAAATGCTTCCTTCTTTGCACCCACACTCCAGACACCCAAAATGAATGTTAATCAGCATTGTCTAGTTTGCAATCAACTCTAGTCCACAGCTCCAGGGAAACTATTGTTCAGGGTTGCATTTTAAATTCAATCTACAGTTCCCATTCCTGTCTGATGATTGGTTGCTGGTGAAGTAAGTATTTGCTATATACCCTAACTCCAGAGTACACCCTAACAATGTAATGAAAAACAGAAAATGTTGGAAACAGTCAGAAAGTCAGACAGCATCTGTGGAAGAAGAAGCAGAGTTAATATTGGGAGCAGAGAAGGTGGTGGGAAGGACAGAAGGAAACATCTATGATAGTGTGAAACCAGGTCAAATAGGTTAATGGGACAATTCGTGGATGATGTTACTTCTTCATCTGTGTTATGTGTGACTAATTGCAGGGTTATGGGTGATAGCTATCAGGTCACACTATACTAATAGCAAGGAAAAATCTGAGCCAACATCACAGCTGGATTGGCAGATATGGCCAGGTTGGATGCTGACAGAAAAAGATGAATTATCTAAAACTGAAGAGTTAGATATTGAGCTGGTTGGTTGTAACCTGAAGAGACAAAATATGAGATGTTTTTAATCAAGTCCTGTTACGTAAAGAATGGGAATGAATGAACAGCTGACGTGGCAGGTTGCTCAGGGTCACTCTTGCAGACTGAATACTGGTGCTCTGTAAAACAATTAATAAGGAACTGCAGTGTTTTCAACACCATAGTTCCTCATAGAGGGTTTAGGAAATTAGCCAGGAATCTGCACCTTGAGGGGCAAACTGAAAGAGGACTTTTGCCTTCACCCTAGGTCAGCCCTGCCATCAGGAATGAGCTAGTCTAGCCCTCAGCGGAATTAGTGAATGTCTTGCAACCACTTGCTTCACACTAACACATGACCTATACGCCGTGGCAGTCTCAAGTCCATGCACTGAGAGCACACAAAAGCCCAAGGTAAATGTAAGAAGGGGCAAAACACCTCCTCAACAACCTCCACCGAGCATCTCCTGCCCTCTACGTGGAAGAGCCTGCAGATCGCGCACTGGCTTTATCAGTCACCTCAGAACCCACAAAACTGGAATGAAAGCAAATCATCCACAATTTCTAGAAACTACCCATGAAGAAGAAATCATTGACCAGCACAGTCCTATTTATCAGGTCTTTTGTAACAATTTTTTTACATTCACTTTAGAGGAAATGGAAAGACTTCTGCCTGTTCTGTGGGGAAGAGTCATTGCTTTCATATAGAGATGCTAAATGTTCATACATTTCTGGATATTCATATTGCATCTGGGCACCATTCTTTTAATCACAATATACTTATGTGTGAAGTATTTCTGAGTCCATCCAAGAATCTTTATATGAATAATAACTCTTACTACTTGCTTTTTATAAATCAATTGAACCACTCTCTTCCTATTTCCTTGCAAATTAAGAAAGCTGTTGTTCTGGGTGGCTGACAGGGTGGAGACACATCTCTACCAAAGGGGATGTAAGGTGCTCCTTCCCTCTGCTTGCCTGCAGGTCATCCTTGAGCAAAGGGTAGCACCTGCTTATCACCCCATCCCCAGGAAGCCATGGGAGCAGGTGGTGGATGGTCGTACGAGCATCTGGTGCATATCACAAGTCCTGGTTGTGCGACCACTGACGCCAGGCAATCTCTGAAGAATATTGATAATGGCTGGGATCAGCCATCTTGTAAAGACACTGTCCAGCAGAAGGCAATGGCAAACCAGTTCTGTCGGAAAATTTGCAAGGAATAATCATGGTCATCGATAGGACCGTGATCACCCATGTCAATACAACACGGCACACGATGATGATGATGATCATGGTCAACTCCTTTCTAACTTTCCCTGGTATTGACATGAACATTTGTTTCATGATGGGAATATCAGAGAACGTTTTGCCGCTTGCTCACAAAATCCATGGTGACTTCAAGGATTTTAACAGTAAAGTAAGCATGCAGGTTTTACACACTTAATAAATCTAGATCCTCCCACAAGCTTTACTTTTTGAATTTTATCTGCACATAAAGGGTTTTAGTATCTTGTCCTTGATACAGAAGGAGATTATTCTGTCTGTCAGGGCAAGATGGCTCTCTGGGGAGCAATCTCATTCGATCCATCCCCTCTCCTTATTTTCTTTTACCATTGTAACTTGTTTTCTCATCTATCAATCCACATTTGACTCTGTTAGGCATTCTTTAAGACAGGCGTTTTATGCCATAGGCCAATACCATTAAGCAAAAGGTCTGTGGGCCCCAGGTTGGGACCCTTTTCTTTAAGATATAATTTACTGTAGGGGATTTGCAGCCCGTTCCTTAGTTAGAGCCCTCAGCAATTTGGGCATCGAGGGAGAGAGGAAGAGGAGAGCCATCCGCAGTACCACCGATGTGGCAGAGAGGGCCTCAAGATGGCTGTGGCTCAAAAGAGGAGAGCCATGGAGTCATAAGTAGCTAGCCATCTGGACACAAGCTGGGGTCTGATCAGCCCCGGCTGGGTCACCTGGAGGAGGGTGTATGATGTTGAAAGACCCGAAACACCCGATGATTCCAGGAACATCACTGAAGATGTGTCCAGAAGCATGAGTAGATGTATGTACACAACTGAGACCAGTCAACCTACCACCGCATTTTGGGATGTGGGAAGAAATGAGAAAACCTGTGGAAATCAAGTGCTTGGGTACTGCCTGTGCAGCGATCACACATACCAGTTGGTCATAGAGAGAACATGTAATCCCTGCAGAAGCAATACCCAAGATCCTGACCAAGCACTCAAGTCCTATCCAACTGGCTGCTTAGATGCTCAACACTTTTAGTATGTTCAAAGTACAATTGTTATCAATGTATGTATACTATATGTATACAATTGTTATCAATGTATGCAAACTATATGCAACCTTGAGATTCCTGACAGGCAGCCACCAAACAAAGAAAGCCAATAGAACCCATTAAAATAAGAAGGCCTTCAAGCACCCAATGTGCAGGAAAAAATAACAAATCATGCAAGCAATGAAAGTAAGCAAATAACATTCAGAACTGAAAGCGAGTCCACAGACACGAACACAAGAAAGCTTGCAGATGCCGGAAATCCAAAGCAACACACACGAAATGGTGGAGGGGCTCAGCAGGTCAGGCAGCATCTGTGGAAAAGAGTAAACAGTTGACGTCACAGGCCGAGATGTCTACTGCTTTCTCTTTTCCATAGATGCTGCCTAGCCTGCTGAGTTCCTCCAGCATTTAGTGTGTATTGCTCACAGTCACGAAACCAGTCAGAGCTGATCTGCCTTGGCAATGCAAACCTCAATGAGTGAAAAGTAACAAGTTTAATGCACTGTAGTGTGTTCGAATAAATTAACTCCAAACAAGTGAAAATATTGCTTTCGTCCTGTTTTGAAAATGTGACGTAAATCAACTTTTGAAGATAGTTAGTCAATCATTAATCAGTTATGTGCTGTTGCAGGAATTACTTGTTAAGCAGTTACTTCAAGAATGTTAAGTAGTCTCCGCTTCTTTACAGAATTGATGGGGCTTCTTATGAAATAATGCAGATGGACTTTGAAATGGATAACTTCAGCAGTCTGTCGGTCACTCGCCGGATCATGTGGCAGGTGGAGTATCCTGGAAAGCCCTCACAGATAGACCAGGACAAAGCTGTGTCGGAACTGCACGTCAGTCAGAGAGACATCATCAAAATTGTTCCTCTTGCCATGGTAAGAGATTTCAGATTTCAATTACATGACCTTGTGGCAAATCTTATATGACTGATTAACATAGCAAGGCGCTTCTGCTCATGATTTTTGGTTGTCAGCTGTTGTTAATGCAAGTTTTCCAGCCTCAAATTCTCTACTATAATATAATTTGTTTGTACTTTATTTGTTATTGTTTTTGATGGGACAGTACAGACTTGCTGAATTTGATCTTTGTACATATTCTTCTTGTTCCTCTTCATCTTGTTTTATGGCGGTTGGCACATATTCTATCAATATACAGTAGATGTTATAAGAAAGGTGCCCACATTTAACTTGTGATAACTGTCAGACTAATTGATCAAGAAAACAGTCAGTTTTGAGCAAGAATTAGTGAGGCCACAGTCGGTCAGGGTCTACCATAGCTGTGTGTCTTTGCTGTCTAGATATGCAAGCCTGGGCAGTACAATATGAAAAACAAGCTCCTCCTCTCTGCACATCTCTCTACACGCCCAAAGGAACGGCAGAGACCGATACAGTTTGGCACCAGCAGTGTCGCAGCAGTTGCCAATCAGCGTTGAACTCAACATAGGACTGCCTTAGGGACTTCAGCTCCGGATTTTTCCCTCGGAGTTTACTCCCAAAGACCTCCCCATGAGTGGGTATAGCCGCAAGGCAGCGGAGGTTTGAGATCAGAGTTTTCCTTCCCCTAAATGAGCTGCCAACCACGGCTGATGAGCCCCACCTGCCTGAAGAGACTAGTTTTAAGGCCTCCTTCGCTGCTTCTCCTGTCAGTAGAAATTGTTCCGCCGGGCTTCGTAGCTAAGCCACCCATGAAGGCTGGGAGTTGGACTTGGTTGTCAGAGGCTATTTGAGGCACACACTATTGGAAGCATTTAAATAGGTAAAAGGAGCTTGTCCCCATTATCACTCCCAGCTATAATAACTTTAACGAACCAAGCAAGGATTATTAAATTTAAAATATCTCAAAATTGGTATCATTCTATATTGGCCAAGAGTGACAAAGTTATAAAATGTTCCTTTGCATATGTTTCCTTCCTGCTTGTTATAGTTCCCGTCCTAAGTCTCTTAAGGGAAAAACATTCTGTTCTCTCCATGACAATGAAGTAACTGGAAAGTGACAAAAGAATGATTATTAGGAAGCATTTCCTGCAATTCCTCCTCAGGATTCTGGATATGATATGAAATCTTGTGGCACTAACGCTGAGCTGAGTTGTAGGTGTAGGGTGCAGGTGTCGGGTGTAGGTACAGGAAGCAGATCTTTAGACAAGTGGAGAGGTTCTCCCCAAGACAAGTAATTGACATCGACTGGAACCTACCCATCACCCCACTTTCCGAGGTTTGGGGTGATATGACATCCAAAATTAATATAACAGAAATTATTAATGATATGAGGCACTGTGACTGGGTGTTTGGTAGAAGATAGACAGGTGAAGGAGTCTTCAAGATAATAGAGTTATAAGGGAAACATGGGTAAGTAGAGTTCATACATCATTTATTTTACAGCAGGGGATTTAGTTTCCAGATTACCATAAACATTTTCCAGTAATCTACTCAGTTCCTGCCTGATCAGTCCAATAATTCTTCACTCTTCTCTCTGTTGGCTAAAATTATACTCGCACTAAATATGTGAGAACTTTGTGCTTCTGCTAATGGAAGAATTCAGTGCTGTTCTTGGGTAAGATTCTGAGAGAAGCACAAGGCAAGCATTCTTAAACACTGAGGTAAACGATGTTTCAGAGTTCATGCCATCATATTCGTACTCTCGGTCATGGTTTTGTATATGGATACGTGAATGACAAGTGAAAGGTTAACTAGAGCAAAACAGTTCTGGTATTTTTGTGGAAAAACAATTTTTTTTTCCCTGCAAATGCTTTCGATCATCAGGTTTTCTGCAGTGGCTTTTTCAAAGTGATTCAAATGCAAAACATTTCCTGGCAATTCTCTCATGCAGGTTTTCTCCCTTGCGTTAAGCCCCATGTGCAGGATTATATGGTCACTCTGGTGGGCAATTTACAGCGTAAATGGGGCCATTATCTCAGGTGCCTGCCCTTTCCATGAATCATTCTGGTTCCTCGTTTTAAACACTTAGGTGCAATCTGGATTGCCTTTATCTTTCATTTCAGAGAAAGTTGGCACTCAAACAGGTTTGGGAGCAGTTCCAAAACCATTTGATCAGGTGACAAATCACTCATGCCTAAGCACAGCTGCCAGAAAGAAATCTTAAATTTCAGCTAATTATCACAAGCATTTGCTGTATTGCCAAGGTTATGGATGTTACCAACCCCTTTAAGAACTGTAAACCTTTGTAATCCTCTGTGACATTTGTTTCCTTATAGTTTATTTTAATTGATCAAAAGACCATTTCACAAGATCTGTACAGAAATACCATTTTTTACTAACAGTATATCATTGTTTTTCTTTCTCGAGAGCTTGGGCAATCTAGTCGTTTTCTCTGGAGCAGTGGAGACTGAGGGAAGATCTGAAAGAGGTTTATAAAATTTTGAGAGACGTAGATAAGAATAGACTACCTGTATTTTTCCTAGAGTGTGAATTAATACTAGAGGACATGTATTTGAGGAAAGAGGGGGCAAGTGTGGGGCAATTTTTTTTAGACTAAGGGGTGTCTGGAATGAGCTGTGGTAGACTTCAATACAATGGATGCTTTTGAGAGACTCTCAGGATCATGAATATGCAGAAAATGAAGGGATATGTGTAATTAGGCATCATTAACTTTATTAGTTTGGCACTTCCCGTGTTGTACTGTTCTATGTTCTGCAAGTTTTACTGTCTACATCGGGAAGTGTTTAACAACCAGCTCTAATTCCCTCTAGAAGGTGCCGCTGAGCTGCCTGCTTGAGCTTTTAAGTTTCTGATGCGGTGCCGTTCGACAGTGGACCAGTAAGCTGCCGATTCCCAGGGCAGGTAGAGATTGACTTAACACAGGGGTTCCCAACCTGTGGTCCATGGACCCCTTGCCTAATGGTATTGGTCCATGGCATAGAAAAGTTTGGGAAAGTCTTAGATGGTGACAATCATTCCAGATAATAGAAGCCATGAGTTTGGGAGGTGAATTCCTGTGAAGCACCTTAAAAATTCATTTGCACAATGCTCTTTCCTATAAACTGATATTTGATACTTTCTAGAGTGGATCACAATCACAACCTGTGGACCTGTCGACTCTGAAAATGTGCAAGCAGGTTTAAATACCCGGTGTTTTGCTATGTCAGATCTTTATTTTGCTCGCTTGCTTTCATCTGCGTTCATTGCTTATATTTATATCAGTAATCCTTCCCTCTTCAGTATAGTCAGTTTCATCAACTAAGAATCTGTACCAGTGATTGGCAGATGAGCCATTTACTGGGCAACACACACACAAAGTGCTGGAGGAACTCAGCAGGTCAGGCAGCATCTATGGAAAAGAGTGAACAGTCGACGATTCGGGCCGAGACCCTTCATCAGGACTGGAAATAAAGATGAGAAGTCAGAGTAAGTAGGTGGGGGACTACTCATCTTTTTTTTTCTCAGCCCGAAACATTGACTGTCTACTTTTTCTCAGCCCGAAACATTGACTGTCTACTTTTTTCCATAGATGCTGCCTGGCCTGCTGAGTTCCTCCAGCATTGTGTGTGTGTGTGTGTGTGTGTGTGTGTGTGTGTTTGTTTGCACTGGATTTCCAGCATCTGGGTTTGTGAGCCATTTACTCTTATAGGTAGAATTTTCCTTATAGTTAGAAATTCTTGTGCATCGATCAGGACAGATTAATTGGCCCAAGGCCTCAGTGAAAAGAGATTGAGCATTCCGTGTGC
This sequence comes from Mobula hypostoma, assembly GCF_963921235.1. Classification (NCBI taxonomy): domain Eukaryota; kingdom Metazoa; phylum Chordata; class Chondrichthyes; order Myliobatiformes; family Myliobatidae; genus Mobula; species Mobula hypostoma. The sequence goes on from NC_086123.1 coordinate 16,508,983, forward strand.
TTGGGACACTAAAACAAGCTTTGCATAAGAAGCAATGTCACCCTGTGCACAGAAATCTTGTTAGAAATCGATGGGTGAGGATATATCAAGTTGTATATGTGTGTTGATGCAAAACAATTAGAAACAGCATTTCACTTGGTAAAACGTGGCGTAGGAGCAAACTGAAAGGCCAGAGGGTTTGGTGTTCGAAATAACGGGCAATTTATTAAAAAAATCTGATGCACATCAGGAGACCAGTTAAAGCTGATCTACCTGTGGTTACGTATATACAGCTTTTATATTCTCAGATGATGAGATTATCTATAAAGTTATAGACTAGGTCCAGGTTACAGAATAAAATGATTATCCGCAGACCTAACTGTAAATCCAGTATGTGCATGCTGTGACATAATTAACAAAATTCCTGAAATGTGGATGTCATCACTGCTGCATTCCGTGTCTCCATTTCTGGGCTTTGTCCGTGGCTCCTGTTGTCAAAATCCACATTCCTATTTATTGCTTATTAGTCCTCACAGTTCTTTACTCGATAAGGCATTGCTCTTCAGCCAAAAAAAATTGGTTTTCAGTCAAAAAATCAGTATTGATTTTAAGGCAGTTTGTTTCACCTGGACTAGTTTGTGTTCTTGGTGATGTCTGAATGAACCAAAGCAACAAGTTGTGCTTTAGTTTCAACAGGTTTTATACAACTTAATCCAAGAGGCCAGCATCAGAACATTAAGATACAAGGATAGTCACAAATTCTCAAAATATATGTCAGTGTTAGGAGGATTTTCCATTAAATTCAATTTCTCATGTCATATTATGTGGACAGTGCCATCTGCAGGCTGACTGACATCCATAAAGGGAATGAACAGGCCATTTGTCAGGTTGACTGCACAGTGAGACACTGCATTGATATCTCAGCTCGATATTTTAAATACCCAGCATCTGTGGAATACTTTAATAGAATTTTCTAATAGAACTTAAGATCACTCGCTAATGCCATTATATTTGGAATGTGGATTGTAACAGTTAGCTCCTGCAGGAAGCATTACAGTTTGATTCTTTCTTTCTCTCTCAGAACAATTCTTTCTACATTCAGTGTGTGTTTACTGAAACAATCCTTGAGAAGTTAAATTTCTCAAACGTTTATACCTGAAATGAATTACCAGCCACTAAAAGCAACAGGGGGACTGGGGTGGTAGGGAGTTGTTATCGTGGGGGGTAAGGGACATCCAAATCTATTGTTTTGTTTTGATGTAGAAAAGAATTGTTTATTCTCAGGTTCAAAGCATTTTTTTGTTGTTATGAAATGTCTGCCGGTTGTAGTTTTTTAGAATGTTGGAATAATTGCTGGGAGCAAGTATTGATTATCCTGAACAGTGGCAGAAATCAAGTCTGCAGAGTTTAACTCCTGCCCTTTGCTGTGTGTGAAGTGGCTTGTGTACAAGTATGTCGAAGGAGGGAGTCAACAAAGCTGTACATGTCGTGGCTGTCAGTCCTTCACTGATCCTCAGGGAAAAGTCAAATCTAACTGCAGCTTAAACAAATATGCCATTGAATAGTAATGTGCATGAACTTGCTAATGAAATTTTAATTTAGCCAGAAGCAGTTTGACTGTGATTAAGAGTAGCGATGACTGGAAACCATGATCAGAATGATTTCACATGTAGATATTAGTATGAAGAGAAATGTGTCTGCAGCCGGCACCCCATGACTCTCATTGATAGTCCACCGACACTAAAATGAAATTGACGCCAAAGTCAGTTTCAATTGTCATTAACACACAATATGAGATCAGGAGATAGTCCCATCATGGCACAATCATACATGGCTGGTTTGATAGAAACCCAGTGTCTATTCCAGTCTTTTAATGCTGAGGCTCACTCGGAGCTTCAGTTGGTCTTTTTGAGATCGCTCTGATTATTTTGACTCAGGGAGAAGCCTTAGAAATGGTGTTTTAATTTATTTATCAAGGGCCACGAGAACAGAAGATTCTTTGTCCTATAGAGTAACCTCAATCTCTTTCATCCCCACTTGCTTCTCTAACGCTGCCCCAAGAGTGTTATGTCATTAACAAATCCCTCTGCCAGCCTAAGTCTGCATTGATATTCATTGTTTGATGCTTCAGATTTGCTTCAATTTGATCCTTAAACTGGTTAAAAACAGGGAAACATAGAAAACCTACAGCACAATACAGGCCCTTCGGCCCACAAAGCTATGCCAAATATGTCCTTACCCTAGAGCTACCTAGGCTTACTCATAGCCCTCTATTTTTCTGAGCTCCATGTATCCATCCAGGAGTCTCTTAAAAGACCCTATCGTTTCCGCCTCCACCACTGCTGCCGGCAGCCCATCCCACGCACTCACCACTCTCTGTGTAAAAACTTACCCTGACATCTCCTCCTTACACCTGGTTCTAGCCACTTTACCTACAATTAATCCCAAAATGCTGCTTCACATATGAAGGACACCAGTTAGGAGAGGGGAAATATACTTCAATAAATAAAGCAACAAAAAAAAACAAAAGCACAAAAGCAAAATACCGTGGATGCAGGAAATCAGAAATAAAAACAGGAAATGTTGGAAATAATTAACAAATTAGTCAGCATCTGCAGAGAGGAGAATGAAGTTATCAATCTAAAATATTAACCACTCTTTCACCGACGCTGCCTGAGTTTTCTCACTAAAAGCTTGCAAAGCATATATGAGATGATACTTTGTAACATTTACACATATTGAAAATTGTGGAGGAAAACCAACTCTCAATCATCTTGGCTCTTTAAATTACTGAACCTATCTAGCGAACAGTGACTCATCTTAAAAGGTGGCTTGGTTTTTCCAGATTTAGTGCAGACCCGCTCCACTCACAGCTTGATCTTCCGTAACAAAATGTGATTCAGAACCTGACGAGGAGCAGAAAGTAAGGTATATATTTAGAATCTTGACTGAGTTGGGACACACAGCCATCTCACAGCTTCGGGGACTCAGGGTTGACTCTGACCTTGGTGCACAGCATTTTCCAGGGCCACAGGTGCTGTGGTTTCTTCCACCAACATCCAACATCCCTGAAAAGAATTCATAAGTTGAGGTGAGATTATGAGGACATTCAGTCCTCATTTATTGTCATTTAGAAATGCATGCATTAAAAAATGACACAATGTTCCTCCAGAATGATATTACAGTTGAAGTATTACAGCAAAGAATCAATCCATTTGGCCCACTGTGTATATGCAGGCCATTACGTCTGTGTATACTAATCTCCTTGCCTGCATTAGTTCCACATCTCTCTCTGCCCTGCTCATCGAGTACCTAGCAAGAAGCCCCTAAATGCTGTTACTGTCCCATCACCTCTTTTGCCAGCTACTCCTCAGATCCCCTCTAAACCTCTTCCCTCTCACTTTTAATGCATGCCCTTTCATTTCAGACTCCCCTACCATGGGAAACAGATGGTAACCATTTACCATATCAATGCCTCACTTAATTTTATATACCTCGATCGTGTCACCTCTCCTAATAACTCAGGTCTTCTAATCCAAGCAAGATGCTTGTGAATCTTTTCAGCACCCTCTCTAGGGAGGTGACCAGAACAGCAGACGAGTGTGGACCTAACATAACGTATACTCGGTGCTTCAGCCTACGGCCTACATGCCACACACCTCCTTCACCACCCTATCAACCTGTGGTCCAGTTGTCAAAGAACTATGTGCTTGTCCCACACACAAAATGCTGGAGGAACTCAGCAGGCCAGGCAGTGTCTATCGAAATGAACAAACAGCCGACGTTTCAGGCTGAGGACTTCCTTTAGGAGTCCTGAAGAAGGTCTTGGCCTGGAACATCAACTGTTTATTTGTTTCCATAGATACTGCCTGAGCTGCTGAGTTCCTCCAGCATTTTCTGTGTGTTGCTTTGGATTTCCAGAATCTGCAGAAGTTATGGTGTTTAGGTACTTTCTCTGTTCAACTACACTCCTAAGCCCTGCCATTTACTGTGTATGTCTTGCTCTGTTTTAAATAGCTAAAACCCATCACTTAGCATTTGTTTGAATTAGCTTCTACCTTTCCTAGTTATGTAACCTTAGACGATTCATTTCACTATCTACTACACAACCAGGATTAGACTTACTAATCATGCCAACTATATTCTCAAGGTACGAAGGGCCGAAAGGCCTACTCCTGCACCTATTTTCTATGTTTCTATGTAACCAAGGAAGGACTCAACAGTCAATCCCTGCAGTCACACCAAGTCACCAGGTCACAGGCCTCCAATCAGAAAAACACCTCTTCACAACTTAACCTCTGCCTCATATCACCACGCCAGTCTTGTATCCAGTTCACTATTTCACCCTAGAACCCCTCTGTTCTAACCTTCCAAAGTACCCTACCATGTGGGACCTTGTCAAAGGCTCTGCTATGGTCCATGTAGACAGCGTTTGTTTCTTTAAAAGATTTACACAGACCCTGCAACTTTAACAATTTTTAAAGCTGGCATTTTAGGCTAGACGCATGTGGCTCAAGTAATGAACAGATTCAATCCAATGTGTTTTTACGCAGAGTCTTCTGTTTGACATTTTTTTGCAAAATGGCATCAAAAAGGGTGATAGACTGTACAGCAGGTAGCAGTGAAAGCTGTGTTTCTGAAACAAGATCAGCAGTACTGTACGTGAGTGCAAATAGCTTGAATTCTTGCTGCAGACCCAAAGGCTCTCACTACAGGTCTGAACATTTAAGGAGTAGGTTTATCTGTCAGAAGAAATGACCTAGGCCAATGGTATTGAAATCCAAACTTAGAGCAGCTGGCCACATGGCACTTGCAAAGGGGGGAAATTGTCTTTAGCAGGAACATACTGTGTAGTCTGTACAATACTGAAACTTCCTCAGGAGGAGCAGAAAAAATATTGTATAACATCTATATTATTCATGGAAATGGAGTGAGAATCAGTGGGATGCAGGGCTAAGGAAGCACAGGGTTTCACAACAAGTGTACAACTAAATATTGCCACTCAACCAGCCAATCTATCTCAGTCCTGAAGACGGGTCTTGTCCCGAAGTGTCGGCTGTTTACTCTTTTCCATAGATACCACCTGACTTGTTGAGTTCCTCCAGTATTCTGTGTGTGTTGCTTTGGATTTCCAGCATCTGCAGACTTCCTTGCGATGGTATCTATCTTACTCCTGTCTGCCTCCTTGTTGCAATCTGACATTAGATTAGATTATGAGAACACTCAGTCCTCCTTTATTGTCATTTAGAAATGCACGCATGCATTAAGAAATGATACAAAGTTTCTCCGGAGTGATATCTCAGAAAAGAGGACAAACCAAAGACTTAACACTGACAAAACCACATAATTATAACATAAAGTTACAGCAGTGCAAAGCAATACCATAATTTGATGAAGAACAGACCATGGGCACAGTAAGAAAAAAAGTCTCAAAGTCTCGAATTCCCGCTAGTAGGCGGCAAAAGGGAGAAACTCCCTGCCATAAACCTCCAGGCACCGTCAACTTGCCAATACCTTGGAAGCAGCCGACCACAGCCAACACTGAGTCCATCTGTCCGAAAACTTTGAGCTTCCGACCAGCCTCTCCGATACAGCCTCCCAAGTGCCATCCTCTGCCGAGCGCCTTCGACCTCTCCCCAGCTGCTGAAACACGCAAAGCTGAGGATTTCGGGACCTTCAGCTCCGGAGATTCCAGTTACCACACAGTAGCAGCGGCAGCGAAGCGGGCATTTCAGAAGTTTTGCAGATGTTCCTCCGTACTCTCACATCTGTCTCCATCAAATCAGAATTGTGCACGGTCCCCTGCTTGACAGATAACAGACACCATCACCGAAGTGGCCGCACGCGCTGCCGACAACGGCGAATTCATGGATGATGTTTGAGCTGTGCCTGGTCATACAGTCATGAGTGTAGAAAGAGCAGAGCAGTGGACTAAACATGTATCCTTGAGGTGTGCCTGAGTTGTCTGTCAGCAACAAGCTTTAAAATCTGGTCCTCTTGAGAACTCCCTTCATAACTGGATGTTTGACTTCTTTATCGGGAGACCAAAGTCAGTTAGAAGCTGTAATAACACCTCCACCTCGCTGCTGCTACATGGCAAGGACCAGCCAGAAGGACCAAAGCTTGACTGGGTAGAAGAGTTACTGTTTGGTCTATCACCCTGTTGGGTTCAGCACACAAAAGTTCTGATGCAGGTATGAGCAAGGGCTTACCTTACAACCAGTAGGTGAAGGTTTACAACCGCAAACAGTCTATGAGCACTTTCTCAAGGTGACACCATGAAGGGTCAGTATTCAGAAAGTGAAGTGCCTTTTGAAAAAGAGGTTTCCCAGTTGTCCAATGATCATTGCAGTCTGAAGTGCAGACTTAGAATAGTCCTTGCCAACTAGGAGGATAGAGTGAAAGGAAACAAAAGTGAGATCATTGCGATGAGGCAAAGAGGCAAAAATTCAGACAACATGGGATGACAAGAGTGTTCATCCCAGATACAACTCATGTTGTATCTCAGATTATAGTATCCCAGATGTCATCCCAGATTACAGATACAGCTCATGGGAGTGGGGCACTGGTGAGTCAGTAATAAATAATATTTTGTGTGATCTTGAGGAAAAAACAGCAGCCACATCAACCAAGCAACTGCAGTCAGAGTTATAGCAGAACATATAAGGACTAGGATATACTGCAAAAGCAAGGATGTAATGTTGAGGCTTTATAAGGCAATGGCGATGCCTCACTTGGAGTATTGTGAGCAGTTTTGGGCTCCTTATCTAAGAAAGGATATGCTGACATTGGAGAGGGTTCAAAGGAGAATCACAAAACTGATTCTGGGATTGAAAGGTTTATCATATGAAGAGTGTTTGATAGCTGTGAGCCTGTACTCATTGGAATTCAGAAGAATGAGAGAGGATCTCATTGAAACCCATTGAATGTTGAAAGACCTCAATAGCGTGGATGTGGAGAGGATGTTTCCTATGGTGGGGGAGTCTAAGACCAGAGAATACAGTCTCAGAATAGAGGAATGTCCATTTTGAATGGAGATGAGGATGAATTTCTTTAGCCAGAGATGAATGAATCTGTGGAATTCATTGCTACAGGCAGCGCTGGCAGCCAAATCTTTGGGTATATTTAAGGCAGATAGATTCTTAATTAGTCAAGGCATGAAGGGATACGGAAGAAGGCTGTAGAATGGGGTTGAGAGGGAAATGGGCCAGCCATGATGACATGGCAGAGCACACGATGGGCCAAATGGCCTAATTCTGTTCCTATATCTTACGGTCTTGTATTGAATAAAATATATACTTACAACAGCAGAAGAAGAAACATAGACCAACAGTGAACGGAGTCATGAAATCCCGTGTAAATCAGATCCAGAACTCATGATAAGACCAGAGATCCAAACACAGACAGGAAGCTCTGAAGTTATTGTGACAGCCAGTTAATAGACTGTGTTATGTATCTGAAATACAATTTCAAGGAGGTGAAGCATTGTGGCTCATAAGTATGTAAATTAGTAATGTTCATGTAATGTAGTGACATCATCACATGTTACGTGTAAGTTGTTCATCTGCAAAAAAGTGCAAAAAAAAGCAGCCCTTGATCAACACCAAGAGATCATTAGAGATTTTACAGGGCATGTTTACAGATCTCTTCCAAATACTCCACATTGGGAACACCCAGTATTCGGAGATTAAATTTAGAGCACAAAACCACATTTCTACTCTTTACCAGATGTTGTGTCATCCCTCATAATAATCCATAACTCCTTGTTTCAAAGGGCTAATATTTACATATTGAGATAGCTTGTGTATAATAATTAATGGCACAATTATTTTAAGCAATTGTGGATTATTTATACATGTAGAGCTGAATAAATTAAACCATTCAAGGCTTACCACAGATGTTTACATGCTTGGCACTGAGGCCTGCTGTGTTGTGTTTAGCGTGAAATTAATTTTTATGAAGCAGTGGGTTGCTTCTCAGTAATAATAGCTCCCTAGCAGAGTTGAGAGATATATTTGACTGGGGAAATGTTTAAAATTGCTGATGAGATGCCAGTATTTGGTTTCGTCTTTGGCTGCCACAGAGGATAAAAATGTCTTCACCTGTGGTATATATTGGCCAATTTACCTTCCCTAAATACTAGGTGATTTGTTTCTTCTGTCACATTCCAACTGCTGCCTTAGTAGCAGGAGCGTTAGTGGGAGCATTGATTGATGTGTAGACTTCTCTCGCCCCGGAATAATTCAGAGAGTTTGAATTAATTTCTGTGCTGAATGTAAACGCAAAGGGAAGGACGGAAGAGGTTTGTTGCGCAGTGCCTGATAACGGATCACAGCCAAACATGAATTTCAATCTGATTGAACCTCAACCCCGCCCCCCCTTTAGATAGTAAGTAGGTTGGTGGCGGCCCTAGTATATTTTGATTTGTAGAAAATCTTAGACAAGGCAACAAGAAACAAGATCCCATGCATAACACTGTCTTTTGAAATTAGAAGAAAATTCTTGACTTTTCACAAGCATGAATTTATTAATGGAAAGGCTTAATTTTATGTATGCTAAATCATAAATCATTAGAGTAATTTGACCATAGAAAGAAGCCTTCTGGCCCATTGAGTCCACACTTATTCACTATAGTTCTGTTCCCCTGTTCTGTCTACTTAGCTGATTATCATTGATTGCCTCAGTTAGAGCATATTCTGGAGTTATGTTATTTAGCAAATACTAATTTCAGCAGCAGCTGGTCTTCAGATCTGAATATTGTAGTTTGAATTTAAAATGTAGCTCGGAATAATGGTCTTCCTGGAGCTGCATCTTAGAGTGAACTGCAGACCAGGAAACAGTCAACTGACTTGAGATGTCTGTATGTGCATGAATGGAATCAACTCCCCATTGCACGAAAACGACTCAGTGACCAGAGTAATTTACACCCATTTTGGGTGTGTTGGTAGGAAGGTCCAGGCACTTGAAAAGTTACATGTGACCCAAAAGAAGCATTGTAGGGCATGGTAACTATAGAAATTGTACTGTTAGCTTTGACCTTTAACATATAAACGGAGCTGTAATGTTGTATCGGGGAGTGTCTCTCTCTTTTGCTCTCTCTCTCCCCCCCCCCCCTTAAGTGACTCGGAAGGCTATCATTTCTTGTGTGACCCAAATAAAGACTTTTATATCTACCAGCTGCGTCTCTGCGTGACTTCATTAGCAGTCACAATATTCTCATGGTCAACAAATTCCCAGTCATTGCTAATAAATGTGTGAAATTTTTCTTGCTTATATCGCATTTGTATCTTTTAAAAAAATATTAAATCCCTGTTTTCCTGGATCTCCACGGAAGAGATGATGCAGGTTCGATTGCAACATTTGAGAGGAGTTTGGATAAATACTTGAATAGGAGGGGTATGGTCCAGGTGAGGGTCGATGGGACGAGGCAGTATAACAGTTTGGCAAGCATTAAATGGGCCGAAGACCTGATTCTGTGCCGTAGTGTTCTATGATTCTCTCTGCAGGTGGGAAATGATTTACTTTGCCTATGTTGTCTTTAAAACTACACCTCTATCAAATCACCTCTCAACTTCCCTTTGCTCCAAGAGAAGGGACACCATCTTCGCCAGCTCAGCCTCACTCTTTATTGCTGGTCCTTCAGCTCTGCACCTCAAACATAGAGCATAGAACGTTGAAGCACAGTACAGTTCCTTCAGCCCATGATGTTATACTGATCTTTAATCCTACTCTAAAATCCATCTAATCGTTCCCTCCAACAGGGCCCTGCATTTTTCTATCCATCCTTTCTGAAATATTGGATCGGAACTGATATTCTCGTTGTGGCCTAATTGGAGCTTCATAAAACTCAGCACCAGATCCAGGCAAAGTTCTTCTCGGACTGAGAGTTTAACAGCTGAGAATGTTCTCCTATGCACATTCTGAAAATTCCTCCCCCTCCTTTCCATTTACTCCAACATTATCCCAATCAATATTAGGACTATTAAAATGCACTCAATATCATCTACTATGCTGTGTGTCTGCTTGTAAGTTCCCTGCCGGTTGGTCCTTTATTTCTCTTTCACTATTCGGATAGCAATATTACATCCTCTGTAGTATGATCACATCCTTTTCTTTTCAACTCCAACCAACACAATTCTGCCCTTATCCTCTCTGCCTGCCTGTGTAATGTTTTTCTTAATCAGTGCTGCCAACATATCACCATTGTAACTTCCCTTTTGCTTCTGAGCGCTTGAATGTTAAGCACCTTGTTTTATGACTATGAAGAATGAGAGTATTTTGATTGGCTTTAAAAATCATATGCTGCACATAAAGCTTTGTATATTATTAACTGAGCAGCAGATGGCTCCCTTCTGGTGACAAGCATATCAAAATCCCATATATTCTGTTATATTACTCATAGTTTTGCTGGACAGAATATTCTAGGGTCTGGACATAAAATCAAAAAGCTATTGTCATGTCAACTATAGGAATAAAGAACACGATGAGCTGTTAAAACGTTGAAATTTATGCACACTTCAATGTACATTTATTATCAAAGAATGTATAAATGATACAACCTTGAGATTTATTTGCTGACAGGCAGCCCCAAAGCAAGAAATCCAAAAGAACCCAACTAAAAAAAAAATAAAAACCAACACCCAACCAAAAAAAAAACACAAATCAAAGCAAGCAATGACAACAGCAATCCGAACCAAATTGAGTCCTTAGATCCAAATCCCCAGAGCAGCCCCCAAAGCCCCGGTATTCAGTTCATCACATTAGCGGGTCACATCGCCACAACGTTCGCAGACGTGAAGCTTGGCAGCCAGGGGCAGTCTCGCAGCCTTAGCGTCGTGGAGAGAGGAGACCCCAATCTCTCTGGCCAGCGCTTAAGTTGTCCAAACAGCAGATCGCATTATTACCTCACATTTTATTCCATATCAGTAGTTTAACCTTTAACTTATTTTATTTAATTCTTTATTCTTTAGAATTGTTGAATCGTGTTGATTATTGTTGTATGTCACGCCAACACACCACAGCAAATTCCTAATATGTGTAAATATATATGGTGGATAAAACTGATCCTTCATAAAGTTGGTGCTTGACATTGGACATCTTTGTTACATTAGAACATCTCTATCTGATTGATTTTAATGATACTGTACATCACGTTACCAGAGTTGGAATAAAGCAGAGAGTATAGAATGGTGTCACTGGAGTACTTTCAGGCAGATGCAATTTCAATTAATGCCAAAAATAGTGCAAATAGCTTCCTATCTGCAGAGTTGCAGCATGCATTAATTAGGAATCTAATTATTTCCTGCCCAGCCTAAAGGCAAAACATAAGAGGAAATCAAAAACTACAGATAAAGGAAACCTGAAATTAAAACAGAAAATATTGCAGATACTGAACATTTCAGAAAGCATCTGTGGAAAGAGAAACACTGTTCTATAGTTCTCTTCATGACTTGAAGATCTTCCAAGGAGTCAGTTCCTCCGTTATCTGATTGTTTGGAAATTCTGATGGATCAGTAACACACACAAAATGCTTGAGGAACTCAGCAGGTTATTGGAGGGTGTCGGCCTGAGAAGTCAACTGTTTATTTTACTCCATAGATGCTGCCTGACCTGTTGAGTTCCTCCAGCACTTTGTGTGTGTTGCTCTGGTTTTCCAGCATCTGCAGAATCTCCCGTGACTCTGAAGGTTCAGCATCTGACTCACTAAAACCCTGAGTTCCTTTCAACATTTACAGTATTCCCTGTAAAAATGTGGAGCTCTTTGTTCCCCCATATTCCCTTTAAACCAGGGGTTCCCAACGTAGGGTCCACGGCCCCCTCAGTTCATGGTAGAGGTCCATGGCATATTAAAGGTTGGGAACCCCTGCTTTACACTATCAGTGTCCTGATTCCAGATTCCCCTTAAAAATAGGGGAACTCCTGACCTCATTTGTACTCTCAGGAGACCTCCCACATCCCAAATCTGTACATTGGGAGCTTATTTGCTCCTAATATGCCAAGGGGTGAAAGAAGCTGAAAGGAGTTGATAGGGAGGTAGGGAGAATAGATTACCAGGAAAATTACTGAAGGCTGAGATTGTTCTGTGAGCTGGCAGTGAGTTGATGGGCTGAGTGGCCACTTTCTGTTATATATTGAAATTTTCTATTACTCCTGCTTTCTCTGCAAGCACAAAGCTAATTAGGACAATGATAAAGGGATAGTAAATGGGAACTTGAAAATTTTACTTGATGAAAGAAACATCCAAAGGAATAACCTTATATATTACAGCTGCCAAACTCTGCAGGCATCATCAGTGCACTAAATCGTCCTTTTTGAAATATGTTAAACTACCATACACACTAACAAGTGTTGGAGGTGCTGGCAGATCAAAGGGTTGAAAAAGTTAAGTAATTCATTCAAATCATCCATAACCTTTGATGTTTAATACTTTGGAGCATGGTTCAAATTGTTGCGCTGAGAGATGGAAACCTTATGATTTCATACCTTTTTCCCCTCCAATTTGGTTTACCGTTTACTGTTTTCCCTTTGATCTTTGCTAGTGGCTGCGGTGTGAGTGATCTGGAGATGGTTTCACTGTTTGATGTGAAAAGTAACACAGCCTGGGTGTTCCAGGCAATACCCTTCTCAGTTCGTCCCCCATGCAAGTTGCTCCAGAGCAAATTAAAGTGTAAAAATGGAGAGAAATAAGTGGGAGAGCAGCTGAATGATTTGAGAGCATTAACAAATGCTCGGCGAGCAAAGGGTGGTGTTTCAAAATGAAAATTGTGGGCTTCTCCCTGGTTAGCTTTTCTCTTTGTCTTTACTCTGGCTCAGTGCTTTGCAGTAAACCATCAGTCACAGGTTTTCTTGTAGGATGATTGATCTACAGTACTGGCAGCGTTATTGAATGAAAATTTAAAACGCATTATAAATGGCAGTGAGCAAACGTGTTAATTAGCAACAATAATTGAAACTCGGAATGCCGATATAAATTATATTAAAACAATGCTTCCTGCTCTTTTCATCTAGATATATTTGATTATGTTCTACGTCTTAGGGATACTTGCACCGCTCAGGACGATTATAGGTATGCATTAATTGCTTGTTACCTAGTGAATTATTTCATATGACAAGCCCAAACATGGCAGGAGGCATGGATGGTTATGGATTTTGTGTATAAAATTTCCTTTATTGCTTGGAAAGAGAAGCCAGTTAGTACTGTGGCTTGAAAGATGTCTGGCTCATGTCTTACCCCATCCGTTATTTATTTATATACACACATTCTTTCTCTCTCTCCTTTTTCTCCCTCCGTCCCTCTCACTATTCCCCTTGCCCATCCTCTGGGTTTCACCCCCTCCCCCTTTTCTTTCTCCCTGGGCCTCCTGTCCCATGATCCTCTCATATCCCCTTTGCCAATCACCCCTCCAGCTCTTGGCCTCCATCCCTTCCCCTCCTGTCTTCTCCTATCATTTTGGATCTCCCCCTCCCCCTCCCACTTTCAAATCCCTTACTCACTCTTCCTTCAGTTAGTCCTGACGAAGGGTCTCGGCCTGAAACGTCGACTGTACCTCTTCCTACAGATGCTGCCTGGCCTGCTGCGTTCACCAGCAACTTTGATGTGTGTTGCTTGAATTTCCAGCATCTGCAGAATTCAATGTTTGGCTCATTGATATATTGAAAGGATTGTTATTCAGAACTTGGGTCTGCATTGTTGACCTTAAATTGCCCAGGAGCAGCCATTCATCTACCTGTGCTTACCATACCCCCCGAGGCTTCCTCCGTCAAACCAGCTTCTAGACGATGGATGAAGAGCCTTCTAATTGTACAGTACTGTGCAGAAGTCTCAGGCACAAATATATAGCGAGGGTGCCTATGACTTTTGCACAGTATTGTCATTTTATGTATAACACTTTGCTGTTGCCTCAGAAAAAATCATGACATATGTGAATGATAGTAAACCTGATTCTGATATGGGTCTCTACTGTCAACTGAGAGTAGGAAAGGGGAGAAGGAAGAGAGGGAATCATGGTTGTGAAAAGGAAAAAGGGAGGCGGGAAGCACTGGAGGAACATTCTGTAATGATCAATAAACCAATTGTTTGGAATCATTTGACCTTGCCTAGTGTCTCGGGGCTGGGTGTGTCTACACCTGTGCCACCCCCTCCCCCTGGCACTCATTCTCTGCCACCAGTCCTATACCCCTCCCGTGGCGCTCCACCCTCACCATTTCCAACATCCTTTGCTCCTGCCAGATTCACTAACTTGCTCACCACTCCACATTGACCAATGCAGTACTATGCAAAAGTCTTAGCCACCCTAGCTATATATGTGTGCCTAATATTTTTGCACAGTACTGTTAAATCCTGCAGAACTGATTTGGTAGCTGTTAACGATGGACCTGGGCTGTATCAGTTGATGATCTGTTTGGATGTTTGTACATGCCTCTTATAGTTACTAACATTCAGAAACATGTAAAAACTTTCATATATTTTAGTCTATTGCAGAAGATTATTTTCTTTTATTTAAATATCATTCAAACACTCTTAAACACCCAGTAGGATGCTTCAAAAAGAAACAAACATTTAATATAATTCAATTAAACAGTAGGTTTTGCTGAAATTTATCTCTCTTCCCTTCAGCCAATCCTCTCCAGTGGAGGGAATGAGATTGCAGCTGTTCGGTGGGCAGGTCCCCCAGATAATTTTGGGAAACTGGAGCAAGTTCACATTTAGTCCCTGAACTTAGTGCTGCTGCTAAACTTCTTGATGAGTCCGGTGTCAGAACACAATCAAACTGACCCTGGCAAGAACTCCATTTCTGACACTTTGTGCTAGTCACCTTCATATCAAATTTTAAATAAATTTCCCTCTTTGCGACTGCATGAATATATTTCACATTCATATTAACAGGCAACTGCAGTGCTTGATCACAGTGGAGCGATGCACCTCCCCCCTTGACAGAGACAACAATTTGGGTTTATGGTAGCTTGAGTGAAAATAAGAACCCAAGACCTTTTGTAATTCAAGAATTAGAGAATACAGTAAATCGAGATGGATTTAAGCGGTATTCTGATGGGCAACAGAATCAACAAAAGGATGGTAAATTAAAAAGCCAAGCTATCTCCTCAGTGATGAATTTGACTTAAACTGACAACAAGCAGTAGGCCACATGGTGCCAGAGTTGACAATGAAAATAGTCTCTGACAAAAATCACCAGCTGTTCTGGGGCGGGGCGGCGAAGACCGTGAGTTCCGAATTATATCATCTGTGGGGAATATCTCCAACAGCCGCATGAACATTTGTCTTTTCACTGGGATAACAAAACTCCGACACGTCAGGCTTCCCATTCCCATTCTGACATGTTGGTCCATGGCTGCCTCTTGTGCCAAGGTGGTACCTCCATCAGAGTGGAGGAGCAACACCTTATATTCCGTCTGGGTAGCCTCCAACCAGTTGGCATGAATATTAACTGCAGTTGCCTGTTAATATGAATATGAAATATATTCATGCAGTTGCAAAGAGGGAGATATATTTAAAATTTGATATGAATGTGACTAGCACAAAGTGTCAGAAATGGAGAAAAAAAATGAAAACATTCTTATTATTAGCATCCAAGTCTGTTGCAAAACAATTGCCATTTTCAATTTATTCTAATAGATTCATTATTTAGTGAGATTTCCCAGAAGGAAATGGTTTTGTTCAGCTGCAGTCATTTAATAACACAAAAACTAAAGTGGCAAGAGATATGAAAAACTGAGTAAGCAATACTCTGGTGATTTGAGTGATAATATTTCAGATGCTGTAGTTGCAATCAAAGCCATTGGGGCCAGAAGGGGCTGACAGCCAAATGGCTGGTCTAGCACCTGACCTGTTGCTCTGTCTTGGGCTTTCCAATGAGCCCAGGGACAATGCATGTCCTATTGTGATGCAGGACTGGCTACAGTTCCTCTCTGGCCTCTCAGCTTTAGGCATTGCCGTATCAGCAAACACTACCCCACCTACTGAATGAGGTCACCGATCTTCATTAAACAACAAAGTGAAGTGGCTTATTTGCTTTACGTAATTCTATTTATTTACTTAAATTTATATCAAGCAACTGTGAGTTGGTTAATTTAAATATGGTTAGGTATAT
The DNA here is from genome assembly GCF_963921235.1 of Mobula hypostoma. Classification (NCBI taxonomy): domain Eukaryota; kingdom Metazoa; phylum Chordata; class Chondrichthyes; order Myliobatiformes; family Myliobatidae; genus Mobula; species Mobula hypostoma. The sequence goes on from NC_086123.1 coordinate 16,525,071, forward strand.
TTTTTGTTTATTTTGCGACTATTTAGATGATAAAAAATATATTTTAACTCATAAATATGCCCTTTTCTGATCGTTTCTGAATCACCAGAGATATTTGGGAGAAGGCTCAGGAGCTTGAAGACTCGTACAGCCAGATTTGGGAACAGCTTCTTTCCAACTGTGATAAGACTGCTGAACGGATCCTGACCCGGATCTGGGCCGTACCCTCCAAATATCCCGACCTGCCTCTCGGGTTTTTTGCACTACCTTACTTTCCATTTTTCTATTTTCTATTTATGATTTATAATTTAAAATTTTAATATTTACTAATTTTTACTATTTTTAATATTTAATGTTTGTAATCCAAGGAGTGGGAAGCGCAGAATCAAATATCGCTGTGATGATTGCACGTTCTAGTACCAATTGTTTGGCGACAATAAAGTATAAAGTAAAGTATCTGCAAGCAGGATAAAGGTTTTAAAAAAATTTTTGATTTATCGAGATACAGTATTGAATAGGCCCTTCCGACTCTTTGAGCTGCGCCACCCAGCAACCCCCACCCCGCTGATTTAACCCTAGCCTAATCATCACTGGATGATTTACAACTGGTATGTCTTTGGACTGTTGGTTGGCCTACATTTCTTGTTAGGTAGTTTTGATTTGCAATGAACCTATCTCGCATGGTTTGTACAGAATCGGGGTTTGTCAGAGGGTTGTTGCTACGACCACTTTACGCAGCACCTTCTCAAAGTAAGAGCACTGCTTGACAGGAGCAGAAATTCAGATATTAGTGGGACGCCGTGGCTCCTAATGGACACTCCACACCCAGCTTATCGTTAAGTGTTGAAATTAACCCTGTTACATTGTGCTGCAATTTCTGATCTGCTCAGTGTAGCGATAAGCAGCATATTAATGCCAGCAGCAGGCTTTCAGAACTAAACTTGGCTGGAACTGTGCTTTATTGTGCCCTTGGGAGCAGCAATCAGAAGGAAAAGATGTTCCATTAGATCAGCCACCTTGTAGCTTAGTTCTTCAGATGAGTCAGCTGAGCAGAATTTAATACTACTGTCCAACTCAAAAAGGAGAACTGGGCAATCGCTAATTGCAAACAGATGGTTTAAATAAGTACCTGCGGCTGCTGCAAGACTGTGGTGCTTCAAGTTGGGAGAACTTCTCTGTTTTGTATTAGTATTAAGAATCTTTTAGCTGTTGCTAAGAATGTTTACTGTCAAGTTAAGCATAGCTATTTGCTTTTATTTCCCCCTGAAGCAGAGTTCCATCTATTTTGCACACATTAGGATTGTGAGCTTGTTTGTTCTAAGAGTTTGCAAAATAAAAATTTGCATTGAATTTGCAATGCTTTGTGCAGTTTCGTCGGTGTCATGAAGACAAAGAATATATCTGCATTTTATGCAGCTGCTTTCTTGACTCCAGGACCATCTTAAAGTTGCCAATGAAGTATTTTCAAAATGCAGCCAACCGCAATGCACGCCACAAGATCCCATGCTTAGAACCAGTCTTCTTCGGGTCGTAGGGCTAATCGTGTTTGATCCTGCAGTTCAATGAGTTTGTCCTCAACTCCTGGTGACAGTGCTGAATTCATGGTGGAGTGGGAGTACAGATTGATGCGTGCCTGTCACTTGGGCCAAATGATTTGCTCTTTAAGGGAGCTAGTACTGGCCTGAAGGAACGAATGAGTGAATATCCTTCTGGGCTCAGCTCTCCTGTGGGCCTCTTTCCCCTTCTGTCGCACAACCAAGAGATAGTCACTAAGCCACAGGAACTAATACGGGTGAGATATTTGCAGAACCCAGGATGCTCTTCGGAGCAATATGCTCCTGTCAAAGTGCACGCTTCCTCCTTCCGCATTGCGGAAAACAAGAAGTATCACTGGAAATCCCCAAACCAGCATTTGTGAAATGCAGTGAATCTGAGTGTCTTTTGCGAATACCAAATGCTAATCATGTCAAAATCACGTTAGGTTGTAGGATTTTTGTTTTGCAGTGGCTAGTTATCTTGAAGTATGTTACTGATTTGAACAGGAACAATTCCTATTCCCGTTCCAACGTGTCAGCCCATAGCCTCCGCTTGTGCCACAATGAGACCACCCTCAGGGTGGAGGACAAACCTTATATTCCATCTGGATAGCCACCAATCTGGCGGCATGAATATTGATTTCTCCTTCCAGTAAAAAAATAAATTTCCCTCCCCCTCCCCTCTTCTTCTATTCCCTATGCTGGCCCCTTACCTCTTCTCACCTGCCTATCACCTCCCCCTGGGTCCTCTCCTCCTTCCCCTTCTCCTATGGTCCACTCTGCTCTCTTATTAGATTCCTTCCTCTCCAGCTCTTTACCTTTCCTACTCACCTGGCTAGCCTTCTTCCCTGCCCCCACCTTTTTATTCTGTCCTCTTACTCGTTCCTTTTCAGTCCTTGGCCCGAAACATTGACTGTTTACTCTTTTCCATAGATGCTGCCTGACCTGCTGAGTTCCTACAGCATTCTGTGTGTGTGTTGCTTTGAATATCCAGTACCTGCAGTATTTCTTGTGTTGGTGATGTGAGCTTTGCAATGCTCACCGACATGGCGTACGGTGCTATTCAGCATGTCCCTACCCTTGTTGTGTTGTCCCTTTTTCGTGCCTTGTGGGGCATTGGGTGGCATTCTTGCCGTTTCCTTAGCATTTGTCTGTTTATTATGAGGCTGAGTTGCTAGCTTGATGCTCAAACCGTCTGGGCTGGCACAGATGGAAAGCGTGCAAAGAGCAGGCCAGATTTGAACCCAGGACCATACGCCTTGAAGTCCAGTGCGCGCGCACGCACACACACAAACACACACACACACACACACACACACACACACACACACACACACACACACAAACAAAACGATTAACTGTATGAAATGATAACAGCCCTGCTGAGATAAATGATAATTCAAGGCATTGTCCAAGGTCACCTTGGTGGGTTAAGATTATTACCACCTGTCAAAGAAGTAGCTCCATCAACTCCAACCAAATTACACAGGCAACACAAGCAGATAGACATAGTGAATGAACTTCAACTGAGATTGTTCTGCAGCCATTTATGAAACCCAGTTTCCACTTGCCTGACAGCATTGTGAAGTGTTTGAAAAATAGCCACCTTATTCATCTATCTAGTTGCCATGGCATTCCGAGACGTTCCTGGGCGAAGGTAAGAACATTTTGTAAATGCGCTTTTCAGCATTCTGTCACAGTACGGTAGTGAAGCGATTAGCGTAATCCCAATATAGTGTCTATGAATGAGGTTCAATTCCACTGCTGTCTGTAAAAAGTTGGGACATTCTCCCCATGGGCTTTCTTCAGGTGCTCCAGTTTCCTCCCACATTGCAGAGATGTACAGGTTAGAGTCAGTAAGTTGTGGGCATTCTATGCTAGCTGAGAAGTGGCAGCACTCCTCAAACTCTGCTGGTTTTTGATGCCAGTGATACATTTCAATTTACGTTTGGATGTTTCCACGTACGTGTGACAAATTACCTTAATCTTTCCCTTTACACAATAAGTTCTGCAAGTGCTGGAATCGTTACCTTTATCTATTACGTCAGGTAACAAAGCACCGCAACAGAGAGCCAACTCTGATTGTTGGAAGCCAGCACTGAGCCCAAATTTTCTTCCTCTGGTTAATCTTCATGAAAATTGTAGTGGTCAGTTTGCACAATTACAAAACTTTGCCTGACGAGTGGAAAGATCTACAGCCAGCGAAGTGGAATTTAAATATACCTTTGGAGTGACTTTTTGGGACTTTTCTCACAATTGTTACCAGTAATTAGGTGAACAGGGGGACATCAGCAGCCCCACTATAGGACTACCTCCAGTGAAATTAGCCCTGACTTGCACTAGACCCTGGAGATTTAATAATTATATTGTTATTAAGTATGTTCCCAAAGTTCCTTATTCATGAGATGCAGATAATCTTTCCAAGTGGCCAGAAATGGCAGAAATCCTGCCTGAGGAAAAGTAGTTCTATGCTTAGTAGATGAGAATGAGTTTCAAGGAGAAGAGCAGCACCTGACAATAATGGTGGAGGCCTTACCCGCTCTGGCTGAGCAGAGTTATTGTCAATGAAGGCTTATCAATCCACAAGGCAGACTAGTTCTCTAAAAACCTCCAGTACAAACTTAAAAGTGGCCTGCGCCACTCTCAATGTCATGGTCACGGTCACCCTCACGCTTTGAAACCTTGCCACAGGGGGACTGCAGACTTCCTCTGATGGGATATGCTTCACTTGACACATTGCGGCTTACTGCTGCATTACAGGGGTCAAGGAAAGCACAGCCAACAAAATGGGGAACACTTGCAGGGAGATTTACCTGCAATACAGGATTCCCAACAGTTGAAAGCTTTTCAACGGAACATAATAACAAAACAAATGGAAACAGGAGCAAGCCATTGATCCTCTTGACCCTGCTCCACCATTCAATAAAGCTATGCCCTGTCTTTTCCCTCAGATCTCGGTACCAGGTAATTTTCTGCCTTATTTATTGCAAGAGGTCAACAGCTGTTATTCCTGAGACAGAGTAGTAATATAAAAGAGAAGTGACAGCACTCAATTTCATAATTATGCCAATCAAATTTAGATTTTCTATAGAGCTTCATAAGACAGTATTGGCAAAGTAGCTGGCGAAACAATGCAGGTGAATATATTGACTAATATTTCACCACTGGGGAAACATTTCATCAGATTACAAGGAACAGAATCAGAATCAGGTTTAATATCATTGTGATTTTTTCCTCTTTGTGGTAGCAATACAATGATAATAATAATAATAATAAATAGAAATAAAGAAGTAGTGAGGTAGTGTTCATAAGCTTAATGTCCATTCAGGAATTGGATGGCAGAGGGGAAGAAGCTGTTCCTGAATTATTGAGGTTTCTGTACCTCCTTCCTGATGGTAGCAATGAGAACAAGGCATAACCTCGGTGAAGGGGTCCTTAACGGTGAATGCCGCCTTCTTGAGGTACCACTCCTTGAAGATGTCTTGGGTACTACGGAGGCTAGAGCCCATGATGGAGCTGACTAAGTTTACAACTCAATGCAGCTTAGTTTGATCCTGTGCAGTAGCTCCCCGCCACCAGATGGTGATGCAGCTAGTTTGAATGCTGTCCATGATACACCTGTAGAAATCTTCAAGTGTCTTTGGTGACATACCAAATGGGAAGGGGTCATTTGATCCCTTTCACTGCCCTCGTATTCAGTGCCATCACAGCTAATCTTTTACCTCAGCACCATTTTACTGCAACAACCTCCACTATATCCTGATCCCCTCATACCAAAATATCAATTGTGTCTTGAAAATGCTCAGCAATGTGCATCCACAAATGTCTTGACTAGAAAATACCACAAATTCACTTCTCACAGGGAAAAACAAATCATCCTTATTTCAGTCGTGAATGGACATCTGACTATTTGGTTACCATGGCCTCTAATTTAGACCAAGGGAATATCATCCTTGCATTTTCACACTGAACAGCCTGGTAAGAATATTTTATGTTTCGATAAGATCACCTCTCAGCCTCCTAAGCTTGCCTGAAAACCTTTTTGTGTCTCGTGCCAGTATTTAATAGCTACAGAAGTTGGGACAATCTCAAAATTATATCTTCAGGGCATTTTCCACTGGTTGACTGATGCCGCAATCAGTCAATGCAATGTAAGACAACGTATTCCTAGTTTTTAAACACAACCTGACAAAGCTGTCTGCCAGAAAAATTGATATAGGTTATACAGATTTTTGTGGGGGAGGGGGAGGTAAGTTTGATTTACCAAATGCTTTCTGGAAAATCAAGGCAAAGACAAAGATTATTATAGGGTCATGGTTCCTATAATATAGACATAGGCCTTTGCCCCACCAAATTTTCATCAATCATTGAGCATCTGTGTATGCTAAATTGCAAAGAGTAATCATTGTGGTTTATTTAATTATCCTCATGAAGTCTTCCGTTTTCATATAGTTTGCTCACTGCTCACTAATGCTATCGCTTGCTGCTCCTGAGGGAAGGCCTTTGTGTTCGAGTGGTATCTCTCTCCCTCTATGCTGTCAGGGTATGCTAGCAAAGTTCTGCAATTTACGGATTCGACTGTGGACTGTACTTCACTGGGACTCCTTCAGTTTTATGTTTCTATATACTGTGTTTTCACCCATTCTTTCTTGTTGCCAATTGCACGATTTTTTTGTGTGTTGTGGGGGGGTGGGGTTGCACTATGTTTTTCCGCATGGGGGGACTGTTGATGCATTTGTTGCCGTTTGAGTGAATTTTTTTTGTGTGGGGTGAGGCTGATGATCATGTTGCCATTTGCGAGATTTGTTTTTTTCTGTGCAGAATGGGGGGAGGTTGATGTTTTTCTTTGAATGAACTCCTTAGTTTTCTTTGTTTTATGGCTATCTGGGAAAAAAAAACAAATCTCTGAGTTGTTTACTGCATATGTACTTTGCTAAATAACAAACCTTTGAACCTTCTTAGTGCTTCTGTGTTAATGAGGTGCAATATAGGGATGACTTGATAAGTATTTTTCCTCAATGTGTGTCATTTCTATTCATAGTCCCTTGTAAAGCCTTCAATTTCTTAACAATTACCCCAACAGAAATCTAATGCCACCAGTTACAATCTTTGTTAGAAATTCTACCTAACTGCAGAGAAACTGGAACAGGAAAGAATTTTCATGATCTATCCAGGTGATATTGACCAAAGGAGCATTACACACAAACGCTATCTTGACCAGAAGTTTGGGGATAAGTGTGCCTGTTCCGTTTTTGTTCGTCTTTTGTTTGGGGAGGAGGGATTTGCAGGTTAATGTTCGTGCTGCCATTCTTTTCTTTCTTGGTTTCGTGGCTATCTGGAGAAGAAGAATTTCAGAGTTGTATACTTTGGTAATAAATGAACCTATGAACCCTTGAACCTTTGGAATAATTTTATCACCCTATATTCCTGCTAATTTCATTATCATGGTTCATGAAGCCCCAATTAAAATTTATATCTAACTTCTCTATGCTGATTATTCAAAGCAATATAGAATAATAAGGAAAGGCGAAGTAAAACAAAAATACCTTCAGATTTCTTCAAGTATGAATGGTCCAATCAGGGAGATATGCAGAGGGGAAAGATACATGATCTGGAGAATTATTGCCATACTTAGCCACTGACCTGACTTGATTGCTTAAAGCCACAGTCTAATTAATCTTAGCAGAGAAAGGTAAGTATTGTCCTCTCTGCCCAAATGTACCCATAGACGGCACTCATGTATAATGTTGGTAGGAACTTGTCTTGGCTCCTCAATCTTTCAGATATTCTGCCTCTTTCTAAACTAAGAATAGGTTCTGATTAAAATGTAAATTTATCATGAACTCAAACTTCATTGCCACTGCAAGAGCCTCTTGTGTACCGACGAACAATGTGTTTGAGCATCAAGAGTTCAAACCTGGCCCAGAGCTCATTAACTCCCTGACAGTACTAATCCTCACACTGTTATACACTTCAGCAACATATATTATCTACAGCCAGTGTCTCAGGGTACTGAAGTGGTAAACACCAGTGCAGTCTCCACAAAAACCTTCAATTCCACTAATAGGATAAGTAATCCAATTAACTATCCAAGAGATAGTTAATTCTCTTCAGCTATTTTTGGAGCAAGAAGAAATTCCAGGAATTCAAACATTTGGTTGGATTCCATCTCTATAAATTAAGAAAATTTGATTGATTTTTAAAAAATTTCTCCTTTTCTTATCCTTGGTATTAAAATGCTAATTACACTCAGTTGATGGGTAGACGACATCATTTAAATGCCTGACACCACTCTCGCAAAAGAGACATTCTTCTCCGAGCTCTGTTCTGGCAAGGGATCACCAAAAGCAAGGTGGCGGGGTGGGGGGGTGGGGGGGAGCACTTTATGGACGTTCTGAATATCTCCTTGAAAAATTTTAATGTGCTAATGCTCCTGGCCCAAGATTGATCAAAGTGGAGAAGGAGGATCTGGAACTGCCCTGAGTACCTGGTCAAGAGCAATTAGAAGCCAGTGAAAATGATGAAAGAAGTACTTCTAGGCTACCCACCTGCACAGCCATTCAAATAGGTTGTACCTCACCTGCGGCAGAGTCTCCAGGTCACACATTGGCTTTAATGTTCTCCTTTGGAATGGACCTCACTATACCACACAAGAAGGAGAACAGAAACTAATCTTTTCCTTTGGCTTCACATTGACTTGAACGCCCTTCAACAAAACTATTTCTACTGTGCAACAGAGGTTATGGTTATAAAGATAAGGCTATTGAGAATTTACAAACAAGAACAATGACATTCTTTGTTTTTCTAGGTTGGGGAAATATTATTTGAATTTTTTGAGAAGCTTTTGGAATGTTTTAGGCACATGTCAAATAAAAGAGACTCAGACGCAAGTAACGTTTTCACTAGTTACTGGAGTAAAAAGATTCATCTTTGCTGCATGGTTGGTTAAAAAAAAACTTTGATATGTGTAGCACATGCAAAATGCTGGAGGAACTCAGCAGACCAGGCAGCATCTATGGAAAAGTGTACAGTCGATGTTCTGACTCTTTTCCATAGATTTTGCCTGACCTTCTGAGTTCCTCCAGCATTTTGCATGGTTGTTCAGATTTCCAGCATCTGCAGATTTTCTCTTGTTTGTGCTTCACTATATGTAGATTTCTTGATATTTTCCCTGTGAAATGCATATAGAAAGCAAGAATAAACGTCACAAGCTATACACACATTACTCGTTGATGAACAAAGTAGAAGCTAATTGACACAATCTAGTGATAGATAGACCTTGTGTGGCTGGGCTAATAAATTAGACCTCCATTATTCACTCCAAGCTAATTGAGCTTCATGAAATGAACTATCAGTTGGGATGTAGAAAGGGTGGGCAGTCTGCAGAAGAGTATTTTGAGTCCCACACAGAATTTGAATTTCACTGGTAAATGTTTTGTTTCGTCATGTTTCCTGGTTTCTAGTTCCCCTCGTCGTACCTGCTGAAATCAGTTGTCAAAGCACTGGTAGGGTGTAATAGCATTATTCTTAAGACCATAAGATATAGGAGCAGAATTAGGCCATTTGGCCCATCGAGTCTGTTTCACCATTTCATCATGGCTGATCCATTTTTCCTCTCAGCCCTTATCTCCTGCCTTCCCCCCCCCCACTGTATCCCTTCATGCCCTGACCAATCAAGAATCTATCAGCCTCAGATTTATATAAATATACATAAACACTTGGCCTTCACAGCTGCTTACGCCAAAGAATTCCACACTTTCTGGCTAAAGAAATTCCTCCTCATCTTCGTACTAAAAGGACACCCCCCTATTCTGAGGCTCTGTCCTCTGGTCTTAGACACTCCCACCATAGGAATCATCCTTTCCACATCCATTCCATCAAGGTCTTACACCATTCGATAGGTTTCAATTAGGTCACCCCTCATTCTTCTAAATTCCAATGAATACAGGCCCAGAGCCATCACATGCCCTTCATATGACAAGCCATTTACTCTTGGAATCATTTTTGTTCACCTCCTTAGAACCTGCTCCAGTTTTAGCACATCCCTTCTAAGATAAGGGGACCAAAACTGCACAGAATACTTCAAGTGAAGCCTCACCAGTGCTTTATAAAGTCTCAGCATTACATCCTTGCTTTTATATTCTACTCCTCTTGAAAGAATGCTAACATTACATTTGCCTTCCTCACCACAGTCTCACCTGCAAATTAACCTTTAAGGAATCTTGCACAAGGACTCCCAAATCCCTTTGCACCTCAGATTTTTATATTTTCTCTCCATTTGGAAAATAATCAGCCTTTTCATTCCTTCTACCAAAGTGCATGACCATAAACTTCCTGACACTGTATTCCATCTGCCACTTCTTTGCCCATTTTTCTAATCTGTCTAATTCCTTTTGTATCCTCCCTATTTCCTCAGCACTATCTGCCCCTCCACGTATCATCTGCAAACTTTGCAACAAAGCCATCAATTCCATCACCCAAATCACTGACACATAACGTAAAAGGAATCAGTCCCAACACGACCCCTGTGAAACACCACTAGCCAACCAGAAAAGGCTCCCTGTATTCCTACTTTTTGCCTCCTGCCAATCGGCCACTGTTTTACCCATGCTAGACTCTTTCCTGTAATACCATGGGCAGTGTCTTGACTGCCCACAGATGATCCAGCAGCAGATGGCAATATGTTCAAGGAATGGTTTGAAAATGGCTGATTCCCCTTTAGCTACACAAACCATTTTACTCACAACCAATCCCCCAGTTCCAAGCAAATTCCATATATTGTTTGAATGATCTTATTGAAATCAACTAATTTGCGTTGAAAACACTTATGCAACTTAGTAGCCTGTTTTCTTCATATATTTTAGCAAACTGTTGTTCTTTTTTGTTAACTGTAGGAGATGTTCAGTTGCAGTTTTTGCTGAATCTAGTTCTTCGGCCTATTAAAAGAAACAGTACAAAATATGAAAGATGCTATTTTGGCAAATGGGGATTTCATTCCAAGTGTCTCTGAGTACTTGTACATGTATCGTATCGATTTCTGTTTTGCACCTTGCCAACACTGAACTGATTCTCATTATTTTGTTCAACCTTAACTATCTTTTCATCACCTGTTTAATATCAGTAGAACAGACTTTTCAGTCTTACACTCTAATTAACAATTTAAATAATTCATCTGAAGTGAGGTTAATTTCTGATGTGGCCATTTAACCATTGTTAATTATCACTTCAGCCTTATTCAAAATTCAGAGGGTGTTTTCTAAATTAAAGTTAAAAAAATTAATTAGGAAGCTTGCATGCTGAACTGTATAATAATGGAAAATTACAATCATTGCACAATAAGACCCAAGAAGCTGAATGTTTAGGCATCAATCCCTAGAAGACAATCCCAGTTAATTACATGCATTGCTAATTTAACATGTTTGTGGATTTTCATACTGTCATTATGAAACTATGTGATCATAGAAATTTGTAGTATTGAGGAAGCACATTGGAATCATTGCATCCGTGTGAGCCGATAAAGCCTTATCTGTGGTCCAGAGCCTCGTAAGTCGTAGTGCTTCAACTCTACTTCAAGTAGTGAAGATTCCAACCTCCTTCATCCTTCACAGATTTTGTTGCTGTCAAAAGATTTGCTCTTGAGGGTTTTGTAGCTATTGTTAACAAGTTAAAATGACAGATTAGTTTCAAAGGCCAAAAGGTGACCCGGTCGACTTGCTGGCAATAGCTTCCGAAGCTATTCCTGCTTACTGCTGGAACTGTCCAAAGGGATTAGCCTTGTTTGTCACATGTAGAACGAAATATCGAAGTGCACGGTGAAAGGTGTCATTTGTGTCCAAGCAAACCAGTGAGGATTGAGCTGGGCAGCCCACATGTCTCACCATGCTTCCAGTGCCAACATAACATGCCCACAACTTCCTATCTCTAACCGTACATCGTTGGAATGTGGGAGAAAGATGGAGAACCTGCAGGAAACCAGCACAATCACAGGGAGAACGTACAAATTCCCCACAGGTAGCATCAGAAATTGAACCCTAATCGGTAGTCGCTGGTGCCATAAAGTGATATGCTAACTGCTATTCCATTGTGACACCCATAGGCGTTCAGTGATTCTATCCATTATCTGACCAGACAACTTTATTATTCCTCTTCACTTTATGATTATGAAGACACATAGTCCTCTTTTATTGTCATTTAGTAATGCATGCATTAAGAAATGATACAATATTTCCTCCGGTGTGATATCACAAAACTCAGGACAGACCAAGACTGAAAAAAACTAACAAAACCACATAATTATAACATATAGTTACAACAGTGCAACAATACCTTAACTTGATGAAGAAGTCCATGAGCACAGTAAAGTTCAAAGTTTCTCAAATGTCCCACATCTCACGCAGATGGGAGAAGGAAGAAAAACTCTCCCTGCCATGCCGACCACAATCCAACTCTGAGTCATCTGAAAACTTCGAGCTCTGATCAGCTGTCTGACACCATGTACTGAGCGCCATCTTTGTCCGAACGATTCGACCTCCTTCTCAGTCGCCAAAAGCAGGCAAAGCCGGGGATTTTGAGGCCTACCCTCCGAAAGATTCCTGACCACGCAGTACCGACAGCAGCGAACGGGCGTTTCAGAAATTTCTCCAGATGTTCCTCTGTGCTTTCACGTCCATTCTCCATCAAATCAGAATTGTCCACGGCCCCTATTCAACAGAAACGATATCATTTTTCACCGGAGGGCTGCACACACGCAGGCACACTGCCACCTTCTCCTCCCTCCCTTCTATACACCATGTTTCCTCGGAAGAGCTGCTGCCAAACTTCCCACATGGTATTTACAAACGGAAGGATGACCAAGACAGGAATCCATCTTAATGCTGTTTCATGCAATGTTCCTGGTAGTATTGAATACGTGATTATTGTAGTATAGTATTGAATACGTGATACGCCAACTTCATCTCTATCTTTGAATTTTCAGCCATCGGTTTTGAATTTGACTTGCAGTGGGGCTCTTGCTTTGAGGTACTTTGCTGAAGGATTTTGAGGAACAGTCATCTGTCTGAGATTTCCTGCTTGCAAGTCAGTCTTTTTGTAAATGTTCAGTATTCTAGGCCACACTGAACGTACAAAACAACACACTGAAGATCGTGCTGATCAATGTTCTCGGTTTTGTCGTTATTTTCATTTGTAAAGATGCCAAGATATTCTCTACCACAGATCCAGCGAAGGAGCAAAGTATGGGAAATTGTGAAATTGTCTATTTTAACAAAAAATTTTGTACTGTGTACATTATCTGATATTAAGTTGAACCATTGACCATTGAAATTGTAAAAATGTGGCACTGCCTAAACGGTGAGCGATAGCAGAGTTCTGAAATACAGAGGAGTCTGCATGACCTAGTGCACGATTCACCACAGACTGGTAAGTGATTAAGTAGGCTCACGGAACACTCTCACTTATTGTTAGGGGAAATGAATGCTTCAGGTATATAAAGATTTGGTGAGGCCACCCCTGTTAATTAATTAATGCACTGCAAGAAGTTCAGCCTATGTTAACTAGACTAATATCTGGAATAGACCAACTAAGCTTGTATCTACTGCTGTTTAGGAGAGAGAGAGATGGGGTTTGATTGAAGCTGATCGGGTCCTGCGGAGACTTGACAGATGGATGTGGAGAGTGTGTTTCCTCCTGTGGGACAATCTTGAACCAAGATTAACTGTTTTTAAATAAGGAATCACGCAATTAAGAGAGAAATGAGAGGCTAGTGAATCTTTCTCTCAGAGGCTAGTGAGTATTTGGAGCTTTCTTCCACAAAGAGCAGTGGAAGCATAGTGTTTAAATAGATTTACGTTAATCAAAGGAGTACAAGGTTCCCATGGATAGACATGAATATGGAGTTGAGAGAGCAGTCATATTTGTCATGATCTGATTAAATAGAAGAGCAGTTTTGGAGGGTCAAATGGCTGATACCTCCCCCAAATGTGTATGTTCATGGTTATTGAGTACACTAAAGAAGAGGCTACACTTACTAAGTTTTATGATTTCATCTCTGTGTTGCTAAATGTTGCCATCTTATTTCCTAGAGAAGTGAACACACTCTGATAGTTTATGGCATGGTTATTGATTGTAAAGGGGTTGTTAATTATCTGACTCATTTTTGTCAGCTTTCTTTTGTTTAAGCTCACTTTCAGACCAGTGTAGGTCTGTCTATCTGAAGGTAAGCTGGAAAATAGAGCCAAGATGCAGGTCAGTTGAGGTTTAACTGAAAGGCTAAGCAGAGTGAGTCTAACTATCCTAAGACAGAAGAGATTCTGCGGATGCTGGAAATCTGGATCAACACTCAAAATGCCGGAGGAACTCAGCACATCAGGCAGCACCCATGCAGGGAAATAAGCACTTGACGTATCAGGGCGAGACCCTTCATCAAGACTGGAAAGGAAGGGGGCTGAATCCAGAATAAGAAGGTGGAAGGGTGAGCGGGAGTACAAGTTGACAAGTGATGGGGAGTTGGAAGTAGAATTAAAATGGTTGGCTTCCGGGAATCCTGGCTATTGTTGTGGACAGAGCAAAGGTGCTCAACGAAACAGTTGCCCGATCTGCGTTGGACACACTGGGAACATTAGCTGCAACAAGTAACCCCGATAGACTTGCAAGTGAAATGTTGCCTCACCTGGAAGGGCCATTTAAGGCTCTGAATGGTGATGGGAGAGGAGGTGTAAGGGCAGTGTAACACGTGTCATGGCTATAGAGACAAGTGCCAGGAGGGAGATCTGTGGGAAGCGATGAGTGGACATGAGGGTCTGAGGGAGTATGATCCTTGTGGAAAGCAGGGGTGGGGAAGGAATGGCGTGTATTCTGGTGGGATCCCTATGGAGATGGCAGAAGCTGCAGAGGCTGATGTTTTGGATATGAGAACGTGGAGTAGTAGGTGAGGGCAAGGGGAACCCTATCCCTGTTATGACGAGGGAGAGATGGAGTAAGGGCAGATATGCAGGAAATGGAGGATATTCACACTTAATGATCCTTCCTCTCTGCCGTCAGATTTCAGAATGGACATTGAACCCATGAACTAGTTTTACTACTTTTTTTTAATTGTATCTTACTGTAATTCATAGTTTTTATAATTATACATGCACTGTACTGGTGCTGCATAACAACAAATTTCACTACAAATGCTGGTGATATTAAGCCTGATCCTGAGATGCAGGTGAGGGCAGTGTATACAGCGGTGGAAGGGAAACCCAATTTTCTGAGAAAAAAAGAGAACATTTCAGATGCTGAGGATGTTAACCCTGTGAACAGATGTGTCAAAGGCAGAGGAACTGAGAGAAGGGAATGCATTTTGCAAGGGACAGGTTAGAAAGAATTATAGTCAGCCATATCTTAATGTTATGGGTCGCAACTAACCCCAGAATCAGAATGGCAAGCATTGCTTTTCCTGTCTGTTCTGTATAAACTAATAGGGAATGTCTAAAGAAGCAAATGTCTAGTGTTTGACCACAAAAACTTCCCTAAGCAGTTCTCAATGATCAATGAGCATGTTTCATTATATAATCTAAAGAGATATGTTTAAAGGGGATCTGGATAAGTAGGTGAGAGTGCAAAGAAAGATATGTCAGTGTTGAGATGTAATAAGATTTTAAGTGGAGCATAAATGCCAACTTAAAGGGATGAGTGAAATAGTCGATTTCAATGCTGTAAATTTCTATATAATTCTATGTAAAATTAATAAGAGCTTTTATGGTGAGACTATATTATTATATTAAATGTAAATGTGTATGTTGCATTAAAATGAATTATATATATTTTGTCCTCAGTTGCTGTTAGAAATCCATTTCAATTCAATGATTCAAGAATAATTCATTGCTTTCTGTTTAAATTGGACAGTATCAGAGTTGAAAACTCAAATTAAATCTTGAACAAAATACGATTTTTGCTTCTATTTTGATTGTGTTTTACTTATTTTAGATAGATAGATAGATATACTTTATTGATTACTAGACTATCAACCAGTTTTTAGACAAGTGGTTAAGTGCAAAGCATCATGAAATGATACAAAAGAAAGATAGGAGATTATGCATGGGTTTTGACAAAATTAAATATGGATTATCTGCAAGTAAAGAAGTGGAGGTGGTTTCGGACTCCAGAATCAATTACCAGTGTCGCACCAGAGAACTTACGATAAGGATATTATCAGCATTAACTTTGCTAAGTTTGTTTTACATTGTGTCTGTAGTCCAATGTTCGCAGCGTCCACTGCCTTTGAGGGAGTGTGTTCTGGGTATCACCGTTCTGTGTGAGCATCACTATCACTCCTTGGTCGGCACGTGGACTCTCAAATATGCTCATGGTTGAAAGAAAAATGAAGGGCTATCTGGGAAGGAAGGGCTAGATTGATCTAGTGATAGGTTAAAAGTTGGCAAAACATCGTGGGCTGAAGAGCCTGTGTTGCTGTAACGTTCTGTGCATTCACTATGAAGGTTTTAAGTGATTACTCAACCTGATTTGCTGATGCCAAAGGAACCACTCAAAGGCCTTGTAATTTTTGAATTTTCAATTTTAAAAATAGGTTCAATTGTCCAATTGAACCTATTTTTAATCCTGTTTTATCAAATTAGTAAAAAAAAATTCAATCTCGTGTAAATGTATTAGAGTTCAATTGTTAATCCATATATCAATTCCAGCAAGCTTTTGATGCCTGCATAATGTAATACGGATAAGAGCTTTGGACTGTTGGTAAGATTGCCACTGGTCTTCGCTTTCTTTAACACAATGCAGTCAAATCGCAGATTTCACTACGTCTGGGGAATGTTTGTCGTATTTCCCTTAATCAATCAGAGTCTATCAAGTCCCATTGCACGAGAGCACCACTTTGTCCTGAAGCCCACCTGTGCCAGTGTTGGTCATTAGACAGACACATTTCTCCACATGTTCAAAGTTCAAAGTAAAATTTATTATCAGAGAATATACATGTCACCACATACAACCCTGAGATTCTTTTTCTGTGGGCATACTTTGTAAATCTATAGAGTTGTAACTGTGAACTGTAAACAAACTGTGCAAATGTAGATATAAATAAATAGCAATAAATAATGAGTATAAAATAACAATATGACAGAGTCCTTAAATGAGTGTAGTTATCCCCTTTTGTTCAAGAACCTGATAGTTGAGGGGTAGTAACTGTTCTTGAACCTGGTGGTGCCAGTCCTGAGGCACCTGTACCTTCTACCTGATGGCAGCAGTGAGAAAAGAGCATGGCCTGGGTGGTGAGGATCTTTGATGATAGATGCTGCTTTTCTACAGCAATGTTTCTTGTAGATGTGCTCAATGGCTGGGAGGGTTTTACCCGTGATGTACTGGACCGAATCCACTACTTTTTGTAGGATTTTCCACTCAAAGGCATTGGTGTTCCCATACCAGGCTGAAATGCAGCCAGTCAGCACACTTTCCACCAAACATCTACAGAAGTTTGCCAAGGTCTGCAATGACATGCCGAACTTCTGCAGACTCTTGGAGAAGTAGAGGCACTTCGTGCTGTCACTGCAATAATATTTATGTGATGGATCCAGGACAGGTCCTTCTAGATAGTGACACCCAGGAATTTAAAGTTACTGACCCTGTCCACCTCTGATTCTCCGATGATTACTGGCTCATGGACCTCTGGTTCCCCTCTCCTGAAGTCTACAATCAGTTCCTTGGTCTTATTTACACTGAGTGAGACGTTGTTGTTATTACACTACTCAGCCAAGTTTTCAATCTCCCTCCCGTATGCTGATTCATCACCCCCTTTGATACGGCCCACAACAGTGGTGGCATCAACAAACTTGTATACGGTGTCGGAGCTGTACTTAGCCACACAGTCACAGGTGTAAAGCGAGTTCAGCAACTTTCTACAGATTTATAAAAAATATAGAATTTCCTCATGACTTCTCTGCAAATATATAATCAAGCTACTGAATCAACGTGCATCCAACCAGCTATTGGACTCTGGTGTTACTTGCAGTAAGTTTTGACAGACAGGGTTATTTCTGAGAGGATAATGGAGCAATGTAAAGGATTGGCTGGTGGAGAACAGAGATGGGAAGAGGATAAGGAAGGGTAGTGCCATCTCTTCTGAAAATTCCACTTAATGACATAAATTCTACCTCAATGTATTCTTCATGACCATAAGACCATTAGACATAGGAGCAGAATTAGGCCGTCTGGCCCATCGAGTCTGCTCCACTGTTCAGTCATGGCTGATCCTTTTTTCTATCTCCTCCTCAACCCAGTTCCTGGCCTTCTCCCCATAACCTTTGATGCCATGTAAAATCAAGAACCTATCAATCTCTGCCTTAAATACAACCTGGCCTCCACAGCTGCATGTGGCAACAAATTCCACAAATTCACCACCTTTTGGCTGAAGCAATTTCTCCGCATCTCTGTTTTGAAAGGGTGCCCCTCTATCCTGAGGCTGTTCCCTCTTATCATAGACTCTCCCACTGTGGGAAACATCCTTTCCACATCTACTCTGTCTAGGCCTTTCAACATTCAAAAGGTTTCAGTGAGATCCTCCCCTCATCCTTCTGAACTCCAGCAAGTACAGACCCATCAAACACTCCTCGTACGATAACGCTTTCATTCCTGGAATCATCCTTGTGAACCTCTGAACCCTCTCCAATGCCAGCACATCTTTTCTAAGGTGAGGGGCCCAAAACTGATTAGTAAACTTCTACTCCTGCATTTTGAAAACTCAAATGATCTTTTCACTTACCTTCAAAAGCAAAAGAAGGCCATGTAGTCATGAGTGGGTACGTGTGCCCTTGTTTGCAGAGGGTGAATAAGAATGATACTGTGCCGATGATTAAGATTGGGTGGCGTGAAGACGATCGAATAGGTGTACAGTTGGCCTAACGTGGTTATCGTCAGCCTTCACGCCACTCTCTGTGAGGAGTGTGTGTGTTCTCCCCGTGACCAGCTGGGTTTCCTCACATAGTCCTAAGACTTGCTGGTTGGCAAATTAATTGGTCATTGTAATTTGTCCTGTGATTAGGATGGGGTTAAATTGGGGGACTACCGGGCAGCGCAGCTCAAACGGCTGGCAGGGCCAATTCCACGCAGTGTCTCAATCAATAAATAAATGCAAATGCCATTCAGTGTTCAACATTTTAATTGTGCACCATTCAGATTGACCTCCTCAATTTCACTACTCTACACCGCAAGAAGAAAAATAATGTACTTTCTTTAAGCTAGCCTATTGTAGCATAGCAATTTGTTCAAACTTCAAGAGGAATGGGAAGTAAAAATACAACTTTAAAACCACTTTTTTTATTGTTTTATTTTTAGCCATTGGGCCTGTGAAACTTGAGCCTTCTCTGGGTAGATTTTAATGTGATTGGCACATCAAGGAAATGCTGTTCTGAAACCAAATTAGTTTCAATGAAAAGAGAAATTGATAACCGTGCTTTCAAACTCCACGACCCAACGTTTTGTATTTTTTTTAAATTTCGGCAGCACACAAGAGAAGAATTGTCCTCTGAGGAAAAAATCAGTTTAGCCTCAAAGATTTAAGAGGCACAATTGCATTTTGCTCTAGGCTTGATTGATTATGCCCGTCCTGGCAACAAAGGAAAAGGGCCACTTTTGCATTAGGTACTGCATGTGTATAAGATAAGTGATTGACGAGGGTGAGTGTTGTGTAGTGAAGAGCCATCCGTCAACACATAAACATTTCATCTCTTCACGCAGTGCCTGATCCATGTGTACTTGTGGAAAGCTGAGGTTTTCTTGCCTTCGGGATGACTACACAGCAAAAAAGAAATTTAAACAAAGAACCTTATTTTAATTGCAAATCCATGGAAATATCAAATTTGGGGTGGGGGGAAGTGAAGTGAGTACGAGGAACAATTACTGCGGATGCAGAATATTTGGTTTTCAAATACACAGTGGCACCTCTTCAAGTAGTATGAGCAATTTCTTTGAAATGCCTTTTCTACTAAAAATCCAGCAAAAAAAAGACGTTTCATAAGGAAAATCATATATAATTAAATAGAAATAAATTTGTTAAGCATAGTAATTCTTTGAACAATTTTCTGCCTTTTTTTTACTCTTGTTTTGAACTATCATTGGTCAGTTTCATCTGGCTCTCTGGAGCAGAGCTCGGTTTGCACAGGGAAATCACTGAAGTGCACTGCCAACTACAGAAAGAGTCAAAGCAGGACTCAGCCTCATTTCAAGCTGACGTTCAGTAGCGCTACAGCACCACTGTTTTTGAGCTCATTAACTGCGGTTGCTCCCGGTTTCGCCCGTCATGAGGCTTGCATCCTTGAAGGAGATGCTGAGTGGAGAGCAGCGTGGCTCAAAGAGATGGAGATTTAACTCGAAGGCTAGTTGTTAAAGGTGGTCCTGAACCACTGCTATTGACCATCTCACAACTGATAACAATCTTCTGCCAAGGCACCTCAAAGGCAGCCTAATGACTTCCTGACTGGCTGTAAGCTGTGCCCAGGCTTCCCGAGGTCTACTGTAATTAGCAGCTGTCGAAGTACTCATAGCTTCTTGACTAGGAAGTGCCAGGACTGTTTTGATGAGAATGACCAGGAGTTAATTAATTAAAAGTGCATGTCACAAGGGAGAAAAGATCCTTTACAGACATCCTGATAACATCAGAAAACTCTTGATGGATGGATGGATGGAGAGAGCACAGGAGGACCAGCCACTTGCTGTTTGCAGGTCTTTTCAACATCTCAAACTGCTTTCACCAAGTCATTCTCTATTCCCATGGACTTCACGGGACAACACAGAGTCCTGTGCTGACATCACTCAAAAATTCAAAGTGCATTTATTATCAAAGAATGTATAAATTATACAACCTTGCGATTTGTGTGCTTACAGGCAGTCGTAAAGCAAGGAACCTGGAAGAACCCAATTAAAAAAAATAAGACCAACCACCCCCCCACAGCGCCCACAGAGAAAAAGAAAAAAAAGACAAATCATGCAAACCATAGAAACGAGCAACAACAGCATTCTGAACCAAATTGAGTCCTTAGATCCAAATCCCCAGAGCAGCTCAGAGTAGGCCCGAAGCCTCGGTATTCAGTTCATCATATTATCGGGGCAAGTCACCGCAACATTCACAGACACGAAGCACAGCAGCCAGAGGCAGTGTCATGGCCTTAGCGTCATGGAGAGAGGCGCCCCTAGACTATCTGGGCCGGCGTGAAAATTGTCCAAACCTCGCAATAGGATCTGGGCCCCTCTGCGACCAATCACTCCGGGCCTAGATCTCACAGCCAGTGAAGCCGTCCTGGACCTCTCCAATATCAGCTTGGTGCTTAGAGTGATCCAACCTCGCCTGACTCTCATTACCCTGCCTTTCCAGTCTATCTGGGCCGGCGTTTAGATCGTCCAATCAGCTGATTGTACCTTGCATTTGGACCTGGGCCTCACCATAGCAAATCACTCCAGGCCTAGAACATGCCACCCAGCGATTCACTTCAAACCTGGATTTTGCTGCGGAAGAAGCTGTTCTCGACCTCTCCAAATCGGCTCGGCCCTTAGAGCGATCCTCCCTCGCAGCCGGGTTAGTTGGACAGGCTTTGGATCTCCTCTGTCCTGTCTTCTCTCCAAATTGTCTTCTCCAACCAGCGTGGTCCAACTTCAAGTGCTACAATTCTGCACCGCACCAGCAGGACACATCTCTCAAATTTGCTTTGCACTCACTCACCTCTTCATTGTTTGTGGTGATAGGGGACCACAGTTTACTTTTAAGAGGTGTTATTAAAAATGTTTTAAAATCGAATTGCATTGCTTTGGAACCACCAGTAAGCTGTTGCACGTCTCCGGTAGTGCCACCTAATACACACCCTCATTCCACCTCATCAGCCACTGGCTCCTGTGAGAGAAGAGAAAACCCTAGCCCAATCCAGGAACAATAATTCTCGAGAGTTTCCCTCCAAACCCTGAGAATGGTTAAAAGACTTTCTGAAACCACACTTACTGAGTTCAATGGTAAATGCTAGGGAGTGCAAATGGAGGCCAAAATCTGTGTACAATATAGGGTCTGATGCACTATCAATTGCTCCAAAAGACTGGAAGTAGGGTAAATACTGAAAGGCTTTTATTAACAGTAAATGGACACATGTCCATGATGAATACCTGTCCTGGACTGAGGGAGGAGCAGTGACACAATCGCCTTTATTCAGGGGTCTGTGGGAGGAGCCACAGGAGCAGTCAGCAGAGGGGCGTGTCCAGACAGGTAACCCAGTTACAACCTATATACATGGTTTACTACAAGATCCCAGATGCAAATCTGGGCGCCTTGTAGCATTAAGTTTGTGTGGTTGTGCCCGAGCCTCCAAAAGCATAAAATAATAAGGGTATCGTGCACAGCTCTAACTGGGCCATGTATTGTCTGATCATGCACCTATGTTGAGATTTCTCGTGTTCAGCTACCAGTACTCTCCGTGTCTCTATATCACTACCAGTACCATAAACCAAAAATGCTAGTAGTTTTAGGTAGCATATCAGTGGGGGAAATTGAGTTAATAAAGGTTCCTTTGAACTGAAACATTAGCTCACTTCCGATAAATGATCTTTCATCTGCAAGCTAGCTCTCTTCTCTCCCCCAGATACAAGTTCCAGATTACTGCCAGTGTATACGTGCCATGAAAGTTAGACTCTTGCAGCATTGGCATGGCACATTATGAACACGATTTATGTAAAGTTTACATAATTTATAAGTAACTTAAACTGACAGTATATTTTTATTTGAAGATATAGTGTGGGATAGGCCCTTCCAGACCAGCGAGTTATGCGACTCAGCTGTTTAACACTAGCCTAAACACAGGACAATTTACAGTGACCAATTAACCCACCAAGACGTACGCCTTTGGCCTTGGGGGAGGGAGCGGGAGCACCTGGGGGAAATCCACCCGGTCACGGGGAGAACGTCCTAACTCTTTATCGACGGTGTCAGAATTGAACTCGGAATTCCGATGCCCCGAGCTGTAACAGCATTGTGCACACTGCTACATTACTGTGACACCCCAAGGACAAAATAACAATAAACATAACATTTTTTCATGTTGAGGGAAACAGTCTGAACTCTTAAGAATTTCCAGAACTTTTGGATTTACAATCTCCAACCACCTTCCTCTATATTTTTTTTATATACAAAACTATAAAAGTTTATTTACATCATATATACACAAGGTACAGGCATTCAATATTTACAAGGCAGTAAGTATACTCAGAATAAAATATGGTTACTACTGTCTATAAAACAGTCAATACCCTAGGGGGTCCACCACTCCTGGAAGTCCCCACCGTACCCATTGCGACCACGTGCTCGCTCTCCAAGGACAGCCGGGTACAAACGTATCCTCAGAAAAGGGGCAGGCAGTCGGCCTGGGCAGCGCCCGCCCTCCACTTTCCATCACATCGACCCACGAATGGCTGTCTTGGCTAGGCCCAGGAGCAAGTCCACCAGGAGATCCTCCTCACAACCCACCCCCTTCTGATCTGGGTATATGAGGAGCAAGGACTGAAGTGCAGCCAGAACCTCAGCAGCAGCCCTTTGAGAAACTCAAAGAGGGGCTGCAACCCCCGCTTCCCCTCTTCCCATTTCTGACCTTTCACTTTTCACCTGCTTATTGTTCTCCCCTGTGTCCCCTCCTCCTCCCCTTTCTTCTATGTTCCATTCTCCCTTCCTGTCAGATTTCTTCTTCTCCAACCCTTGACCTTTCCCACCTATCTCCTTCCAGTTCATCTCCTTCTCCTCCCCCACCTTTTTATCCTTGTATCTTCCCCCCTTCTTTACCAGTCCTGAAGAAGGGTCTTGGTCTGAAACATTTTAATAGGTACATTTAATATCAGAGAATGTATACAATATACATCCTGAAGTTCTTTTTCTTCACAGACATCCACAAAAAGAGGAGTGCCCCAAAGAATGAATGACAGTTAAACGTTAGAACCTCAAAGCCCGCCCACACACAAGCAGCAGCAAGGCAATGCCCCCACCCCCAACCAGCAAAAAAGCATCAGCACCCTTCACTGAGCACTCAAGCATGCAGCAAAACATCAATAAAGGCCTGGACTTGCAGTACTCCAAAAATTACTTGCTTATCCGGTAATTCGACAAACCTCTCCCCCCCCCCCAATAAAGGAGAAAGAGGTGTCCCCGTTTCACAGCAAGAGGGGAGATATTGCAAACAACTCACTGCTTTACGATGCTAAAAGTCTGTTTACATCAACTGTTTACTCTTTTCCATAGATGCTGCCTGATCTGCTAAGTTCCCCCAGCATTTTGTGTGCGTTGCTTTGGATTTCCAGCATCTGTGGAATTTCTCATGTGTGCTTTTGGTTTTTAGTTTGGATTTTCAACATCTGCTGTTTTTATTTGATACTTCACTGGTTGTGGTCAGATGAATTCAATCTGCTCCCAGGAATTGATGTGGTTTTAAAATATTTTAATGAGGCTGTTGGCTCCTGTTCGATTTCCTGCTTTATAACGGGTTTAACCCTGATCGGCCAGGAATACTGGAGAGACAAGGCTGGTGTTAGGGGAAAAATGAAGTGCTGTACTTGGTTCAGGAGAAAGAGGAGTTCTTCCAGCCAGCTTTACTAGTTACTGACTCTCATGCCCCATTCCATCCCAACCAAAAGCAAAACCCGATTCTGCCTCAAGTTCTGACACACCCACCAGTAGCTGCTAGTGTTACTTGCTGTCTCACTCTCTGGAGGTTTGTCACTTGCGAGCAGGAAGCCTCACAAGGAAAGGTTCATCTTGTGGAGTCATCCAAGCCCATTGAAGCATTCATTCTCAAGAAACATGTCAAAGCCAAGGGCAATGCTTCAGATCATCAATCGCCCATCAGATTTCAGTTTCTTTCACCTTTAAAAACTGGTCTTCATGATTGTTTGGTATCAGGTAGTAATTGAGATCTTCCTCCCTAAAAGTAAGTTTGGTGTGGCACTATTATTTTCACAGGAAAAGCAAGTGAATGAATGGGAATCTAATTGTAGATCAAAGGAATCTTTCTTATCCTATGAATTTTTTATTGTCATACAAATCCTAGCGACACAACAGTTTTGTGTGGGAGAAACCCAATTTTGTGCATTCTGGATGCAACAATGATTTGTTCCAGTTAGTGGCTGGTAATTCTCTTCCTCCATTCATCCACCAGAGGCAAGGCGGGTTTATTTGTGCAACATTTTTCAAACACAAGTCAGTTCAAAGTGCTTTACATAAAACAAGACAAAAATCAAACATCAAATTTCAAACAACGTAAAGAGAATAAAATCACACATAAAAATAAAGGAATAAAAGTTACAGTGCAGGAGAGCCACAACTTTAAAAAACTTTTCTTAATTTTCATAGGTGTCATATAATACTTTTAAAAATGCTTGACAACTCTGAGAGAAGTCTCCTTTCAAAATAAGTAATTCAAGGTCTCAATAACTTGTGAATTCATCAGTTGGACAGGTGGTGTTTAATGTTGAGCTAGTCAGAATTTTCACAAATATGAACTTACGCAAATATGTTCTTATCTTCCAACTAGCCTTTTGGGCAGCAACAATTGCCTATAGAGTAGTTTCCTATTTTAGGGTTTGTAATTCACTTCCCAGCTTTCATAGCTTTTCCCCTCTTTTCTATTGATAGCCTCAGATTTAGTTCTGCCTTGCCCTTATTTATTTGCTGATGTTTTCAATATTCACATTCATCCACTTCCTTTATCCCTTTCGCTAGTTGGTCTCTTCTGTCCTTCACTACATCACAGATCTTCCCTGTTACTCTCAAAGCTCTTTGCCTCTTAAAGCGTATTTTACATGTAACCTAATTCTGAGGCAAGGTAACTGACCTCAGTTACCCCACCTCTCTATGGATAGTTCCTGACCTGACAAATATTTCCAGCATTTATTAAGCCCACAAATGAGTCCATCTCCAAAACAAATAAAAGAGCATGTCTAATGAAGTATTTTGATTATGAAGTCATCCACCATCAAAATCCTTCTTGACCAGAGTCTCAACTGAACCAACCCATAAGTACTGTAGCTATGAAAGCAGGTCCAGAGCACTGAAGGACTTGTCTTTCGATATCCCAAAGAATATCCTTAGCTTGGAAAGAGCTCAGAACTTGGAAACAGAGAGGACAAACTGGTTTAAAATTACAGTATCCAGGACATCTCCAAGCAGCAGTGCCTCAAAAATGTGGTGTCCATTACACTGGACAACAATTTTTTCCCCCAAGGTGATGCTTCCTCAGAGTTTTCTTTTGTTTATGGTAGACTGCTTGAAGCTGGACACAAATATAATTTCAGACTACTTGTATCACATAGGAACTTGGAGAAACAAAAATTAACTTTATTGAATACAATGCGTTTAATTACATAATGGTACTGACGCTTTGCAATGGTTCAACTAAGTTAAAGAAAGTTCTGTTGATGATTTTCATTTGTACTCAGTTTCTGAGGCTTCTCACTTAAATGTCCAACAATAATCAGCCAGCATTGATGTACTCCAGTTGCCCTGATACCATTTCTCTCTGACCGCAATGTCCTGGTGAAACCTTTCACCGTGCTCTTCAAGATTTACACAGAAGAAGCCTAAATGGGAATACAGAAAATGAATCTTTAGTGACATGTTGCACTCAATGGTTTTGTATGCTTGAAACATCTTGTCAAACAGCTGCACATAATTTGGTGCTATGTAAGTGCCAAGAAAATCTTCAACAACATCCTTGAATGCCTTCCATGCAATTTTCTCCAGTCCCACCAGTTCTTTGAATTGCCTGTCAACTATGACCTGTTTGGTTTGTGGACCAACAAAAACGCCTTCCTTAATCTTGGCAGTTATTCTGTCTTGAATTATGAATTGAAATAACTAATATAGGCGATTTCAAAAAATGGTGTATGACAGGAAAATTTCAATGTGATTTTCATGATCAGCAGCCCAAAATCCGTTAGATACATGCCAAAATATTCAGAAAGCAAAATCTTTGTTGCCCAGTGTTATTAAGGACCCCACCACCCAGTATATGCTCTCTTCTCATTGCTACCATCAGGAAGAAGATACGTAAGCCTGGGGGTACATACCCAATAACTCAAGAACAGCTTCTTCTCTGCCATCCGATTTCTGAATGGACATTGAACCCAAGAACACCACTCACTAGTTTTTTTTCCCTATTTTTTGCACTCCTTATTTAATATAACATTTATATATACACCCACACTTACTGTAATTCACCATTTCTTCTCTCTATTATGTATCACATTGTTTTGCTGCCGCAAAGTTAACAGATTTTACGACATAAGTCGGTGATATTCAACCTGATTCTGATTCCGAAAGCATGGGGGATGGAAGGGATGGACAAAAGGGACACATCTGATGGGTGAGGCCAAAATCGTTACAGGGATAAGCTCCTGTTGAAGTTATCTTGCTAATAGGTTGATGGAATCCTCTCCATTTCCCTGATGAGCATAGCTCTGACATCAGAATCAGGTTTATTATCACTGGCATGTGACGTGAAATTTGTTAACTTAGCAGCAGCAGATCAACGCAATACATAATCTAGCAGAAAGAAAAAAATAAATAAAATTAAAAAAAATAAGTAAACCAATTATATATATTGAATAGATTTTAAAAACATGCAAAAACAGAAATACTGTATATTAAAAAAAAGTGAGGTAGTGATCACAGGTTCAATGTCCATTTAGGAATCGGACGGCAGAGGGGAAGAAGCTGTTCCTGAATCGCTGAGTGTGTGCCTTCAGGCCTCTGTACCTCCTACCTGATGGTAACAGTGAGAAAAGGGCATGCCCTGGGTGCTGGGGGTCCTTAGTAATGGACGCTGCCTTCTGAGACACCGCTCCCTCAAGATGTCCTGGGTACTTTGTAGGCTAGTGCCCAAGATGGAGCTGACTAGATTTACCACCTCCTGCAGCTTCTTTCAGTCCTGTGCCATAGCCCCTCCGTACCAGACAGTGATGCAGCCTGTTATGGGTACTGTATGTCAAGCAGCTCATCATCCAGTGCAAAGCCGTCATCTGATTGTTGCCCCAGCTACCACATTCAACATTCATTGCAGTGTGCACTTTATACAGTGTGTACCATATACACGGCCCTGATTTACTTTGGTTACTCCAAGCCCGTTTTATTTTATCAGGTTAGTCAAAGGGCTTTAGATGCGTGGAACACTTCACTTGCAGGTCCCCTTCCCAGTCAGGAATCATTCTGATTTGGAAATAAGTCACCATTTTTTCCCCCACTGTGTTTAAATCGTTATCCAACAATACAGTGGGAGTATCTTCACCGTAGCAGTTCAAGTCAGTGATGGGTCAACAGTACCTTCTGAAAAGGAATTGCAGATGGAGAATAAGTACCTTGGAGGTAGAGTTTTGCTGAATACGGAACCTATCTTGCTGAATGACTGCGACAACATCTGCCTCGCTGCAGTGGTGGCTTTGCTGCACTGCCAGATGACAAGCCTGCACCTGAAGTGATGCGAGGCATTTCCTGAGCAGGGCTCGTCACCCTTATTGCCCAGTCACCCAAACCCCTCTCCTTTCCATCCAGAAACGTGATCACGTTGGCCCTGGCAGTTTAGGGGTCAAGTGACAAAAACCCATTTTCATTTTTAAATCTTTTTTATTAATTATTATTGAAGATAAAAAAATACATTAAAGTAATCAAGTCAACATGTACAATGAGTATTAAATTATCAAATAACTGATTAACAAAGCTAAGCAATGTATCAATAATAATAATAAAAAATAAAATGTTAAAACTTTTTTTGGGGATAAAAGAAAGAAGGGAAAAAGAACCCCTACTAACTAAAAAAAAACCCTACTAACGGAGCTACACGCCAAGTAACAAAA
Organism: Mobula hypostoma; assembly: GCF_963921235.1. Lineage (NCBI taxonomy): Eukaryota > Metazoa > Chordata > Chondrichthyes > Myliobatiformes > Myliobatidae > Mobula > Mobula hypostoma. Next base: position 16,553,438 of record NC_086123.1, read on the forward strand.
ATCCAAATGTGTTGGTAAGGCCTTAAACTGTGCATTGTGATTGAAGGATCTAACCAAAATGTTTTACAAATTTATGTTCAAAATCATTTTAAAACTATCTAAAATGAAATAAATGAATTAAATAGAAATCAACTTAATTAAGAACTTTGAAAAGACCTTTAATAACAAAGTTTTAAAGCAGCACAGGTCATTAATACTAATATAAACTATTCTGTAGCTCCACAATGGTCATTAAAATGAATGTACTTGCAAGTGTTGTTCTGGATCTAATTAGGTGCAGAATATATAAGCAGATTCCCTCAGTGAATCTCTGAAAATTCCTGCTCCTCTGCTGGATTCCAGGGGGAGCTTAGCATGGGAAATAACCAGCTAGCAAGTTTGGGAACTTTGTATTTGTGTGGCAGTCCCAAAAACTCACAAGTGCTTAGGCAGAACATGGTTGTCAGTCCTGAGCAACCTTGCAAACAAAACCCAGCAAAGTTAGAAATTGAAACACTCAGCAGGTCAGGCAGAATCTGCAGTGAGTTCACATTTCAGGTTGTGAGTCCTTCGTCAGAACTTGGAAAGAAAGTGGGCAAGTTAGTTTTAAATTGCAGTGGGAGGGGTGGATTGAACCAAGGGAACAGCTCTGAGGGATGAAGCTGGAATTATTGCGGGGCCAAGCTGTTGTTCAAGTTAACTTGCTAAAAAAATTAATGGAGAAAGAAAAGAGACAAATAAAGTGTAAAAATGCAGAGCAGTGGGATGCGGGAGTTTGTAGTCGGATGTTCCCAGCGGTTCAGACAGAGCTAGTGGAAAGAGGAAAACTGAGCCAATGTTGTGCATGGATGACCTGCAAGAGAACTGCCCAGCTCTGACGCTAATACAATAACAGACATCCCACCCTGCAAAAACTCATTTCAGGGAGGTAGCACCATCATTTTGCTGGAGACTGCCAGGAGAGGTGGGATGTCTGCAGTAGAGTAGCTCCTTAGCAGCTGGCCAGCTAGTTTAAATAACGTTAGCTATGTTAATGAACGAATGACACCTGTTAAACTCACCTCAACACGTCTTTTACAGTCTTAACCCACCATGGGCAATAGAAAAGTCACTGTTGCAAACAGTGCAGCGAGCAACGCTGTCATTATTTTGACCCATAGAAAACAATAGAAACCATAGAAACTACAGCACAGAAACAGGCCTTTTGGCCCTTCTTGGCTGTGCCGAACCATTTTCTGCCTAGTCCCACTGACCTGCACACGGACCATATCCCTCCATACACCTCCCATCCATGTATCTGTCCAGTTTATTCTTAAATGTTAAAAAAGAACTCGCATTTACCACCTCGTCTGGCAGCTCATTCCAGACTCCCACCACTCTGTGTGAAGAAGCCCCCCCCTAATGTTCCCTTTAAACTTTTCCCCCCTCACCCTTAACCCATGTCCTTTGGTTTTTTTCTCCCCTTGCCTCAGTGGAAAAAGCCTGCTTGCATTCACTCTATCTATACCCATCATAATTTTATATACCTCTATCAAATCTCCTCTCATTCTTCTACGCTCCAGGGAATAAAGTCCCAACCTATTCAACCTTTCTCTGTAACTGAGTTTCTCAAGTCCCAGCAACATCCTTGTAAACCTTCTCTGCACTCTTTCAACCTTATTTATATCCTTCCTGTAATTAGGTGACCAAAACTGAACACAATACTCCAGATTCGGCCTCACCAATGCCTTATACAACCCCATCATAACATTCCAGCTCTTATACTCAATACTTTGATTAATAAAGGCCAATGTACCCAAAGCTCTCTTTACGACCCTATCTACCTGTGACGCCACTTTTAGGGAATTTTGTATCTGTATTCCCAGATCCCTCTGTTCCACTGCACTCCTCAGTGCCTTACCATTAACCCTGTATGTTCTACGTTGGTTTGTCCTTCCAACATGCAATACCTCACACTTGTCAGTATTAAACTCCATCTGCCATTTTTTAGCCCATTTTTCCAACTGGTCCAAGTCCCTCTGCAGGCTCTGAAAACCTTCCTCACTGTCTACTACACCTCCAATCTTTGTATCATCAGCAAACTTGCTGATCCAATTTACCACATTATCATCCAGATCATTGATATAGATGACAAATAACAATGGACCCAGCACTGATCCCTGTGGCACACCACTAGTCACAGGCCTCCACTCAGAGAAGCAATTCTCTACCACCACTCTCTGGCTTCTTCCATTGAGCCAATGTCTAATCCAATTTACCATCTCTCCATGTATACCTAGCGACTGAATTTTCCTAACTAACCTCCCATGCGGGGCCTTGTCAAAGGCCTTACTGAAGTCCATGTAGACAATATCCACTGCCTTCCCTTCATCCACTTTCCTGGTAACCTCCTCGAAAAACTCCAATAGATTGGTCAAACATGACCTACCACGCACAAAGCCATGTTGACTCTCCCTAATAAGTCCCAGTCTATCCAAATGCTTGTAGATTCTGTCTCTTAGTACTCCCTCCAATAACTTACCTACTACCGACGTTAAACTTACTGGCCTATAATTTCCTGGATTACTTTTCGATCCTTTTTTAAACAACAGAACAACATGAGCCACTCTCCAATCCTCCGGCACCTCACCTGTAGACAGCGACATTTTAAATATTTCAGCCAGGACACCTGCAATTTCAACACTAGTCTCCTTCAAGGTCCGAGGGAACACCCTGTCAGGTCCCGGGGATTTATCCGCTTTAATTTTCCACAAGACAGCAAGGACCTCCTCCTTTTCAATCTGTACAGTTTCTATGATCTCAGTACTTGTTTCTCTTAATTCCATAGACTTCATGCCAGTTTCCTTAGTAAACACAGACGCAAAAAACTTATTTAAGATCTCCCCCATTTCCTTTGGTTCCGCACATAGCCGACCACTCTGATCTTCAAGAGGACCAATTTTATCCCTTACAATCCTTTTGCTCTTAATATACCTGTAAAAGCTCTTTGGATTATCCTTCACTTTGACTGCCAAGGCAACCTCATGTCTTCTTTTAGCCCTCCTGATTTCCTTCTTAAGTATTTTCTTGCACTTCTTATACTCCTCAAGCACCTTATTTACTCCCTACTTCCTATACACGTCATACAACTCCCTCTTCTTCTTTATCAGAGTTGCAATATCCCTTGAGAACCAAGGTTCCTTATTCCTATTCACCTTGCCTTTAATCCTGACAGGAACATACAAATTCTGCACTCTCAAAATTTCTGCTTTGAAGGCTTCCCACCTACCGATCACATCCATGCCAGAGAACAACCTGTCCCAATCCACGCTTTTTAGATGCTTTCTCATTTCTTCAAATTTGGCCTTCTTCCAGTTGAGAACCTCAACCCTAGGACCAGATCTATCCTTGTCCATGATCAAGTTGAAACTAATGGTGTTATGATCACTGGAACCAAAGTGCTCCCCTACACAGACTTCTGTCACTTGTCCTAACTCGTTTCCTAACAGGAGATCCAATATTGCATCCCCTCTAGTTGGTCCCTCTATATATTGATTTAGAAAACTTTCCTGAACACATTTTACAAACTCTAAACCATCTAGACCCCTAACAGTATGGGAGACCCAATCAATATATGGAAAATTAAAATCCCTTACACCTCAACTTTATGTTTCCTGCAGTTGCCTGCTATCTCTCTGCAGATTTGCACTTCCAATTCTCTTTGACTATTGGGTGGTCTGTAATACAATCCCACTAATGTGGCCATACCTTTCCTGTTTCTCAGCTCCACCCACAAGGACTCAGTAGACAAGCCCTCTAATCTGTCCTGCCTGAGCACTGCTGTAATACTTTCCCTAACAAGCAATGCTACTCCCCCACCTTTCATTCCTCTGCCTCGATCACATCTGAAACATCGGAACCCTGGAATATTAAGCTGCCGGTCCTGCCCCTCCTGTAGCCAAGTTTCACTAATTGCTACAACATCATAATTCCACGTGTCAATCCACGCCCTCAACTCATCCGCCTTCCCCAAAATACTCCTAGCATTGAACTATATACACTTCAGAAGATTTTTACCACCACTCACAACCTTTCTATTAGTGGATTTGCTTGAACTTTTAACATCATTTATTTTCACTCCAGCCACACTGTCAGCTCTGGTACTGTGGTTCCCATCCCCCTGCAAATCTAGTTTAAAGCCCCCCCCCAATAGCATTAACAAACCTCCCTGGAAGGATATTGGTCCCCCTGTGGTTCAAGTGTAACCCGTCTCTCTTGTACAGGTCCCACCTGCCCCAGAAGAGGTCCCAATTATCCTGAAATCTGAAACCCTGCTCCCTACACCAGTTCCTCAGCCACTTGTTCATCCTCCAGAGCATCCTATTCCTACCCTCACTGGCACGTAGCACGGGTAGCAATCCTGAGATTACCACCCTCGAGGTCCTGCTTTTCAACTTCCTACCAAGCTCTCTATACTCACTCTCCAGGACCTCCTCACTCTTCCTTGCTATGCCATTGGTACCGATGTGCACTACGACATCTGGCTGGTCATCCTCCCACTTCAGAATGTCATGCAATTGATCAGAGACATCCTTGACCCTGGCACCCAGGAGGCAACAAACCATCCTGGATTCTCTGTCACAATCACAGAACCTCCTATCTGCACCTCTAACTATCGAATCCCCTATCACTACCGCTCTCCTCTTTTCCCCCCTCCCTTCTGCACTGCAGAGCCAGACCCAGTGCCAGAGATCCGGCTACTGCAGCTTGTTCCAGCTAAGTCACCCCCCCCAACAGTATCCAATGCGGTATACTTGTTGTTGAGGAGAATGGCCACAGGGGAACCCTGCTCTGCCTGCCCTTTCCCCTTCCCTCGCCTGACAGTGACCCAATTTCCTGTCCTCTGCTCCTTTGGCATAACTACCCCTATTAGGCAGGGGTACACTTTAGTGTAGTCTGGGGTGATGTACGTTTTATATATTTTTTGGAACACTCTGCCATGGCACGCTGTTGCTTGCTCTCTCTCTTGCTCACGCGCTCTCGCTTGCTCTCGCTCTCTCTCGCTTGCTCTCAAAAAAATGATTTCCCTGATATCGTATATAATTTGCGGGCATCAGGGAGCCACTATTAATATGCGGGAGACTCCCGGAACTTGCGGGAGAAGTGGGATGTCTGGAATAATTGAGTGACCTGAAGCTGTCAAATTCATAACTATTCTATTTATATCATCGCCACTGCTACTTAAAACTAACTTCCCTTGTTATGGTGAAAAAAAATCTAAATAAAAAAGCTCAGGTTTGTTGTCACTGACAAAGACAGTGTTTGTTGTTATGGCAGCAGTATTGAGCAAGACATTGAAGAAATTACCAGGAGTTCCAATTAAAATAAATAAATAAATTGTGCAAAGTAGTGTTCATCAGACCATTTGGAAATCTGATGGCAGAGGGGACAAAGCTGTTCCTGAAACATTGAGAGTGGGTCTTCATTCTCCTGTACCCGCTCCTTGATGATAGTAATGAGCAAAGGGCATTTCCTGGATGATGAGGGTTCTTTTGAAGTTGTCCTCAATGTTGGGGAAACTTGTGTCCATGATGAATCTGCTGGATTTACAACCCTCTGCAGCTTCTTTTGATCCTGGGCATTGGAACTTCCATACCAGGCAGCGAAGCTACCTAATCTTCTAGCAGAAACAAACTCTATTTCTCCTTCTACAGGTACTACCTAACTTGCCTGACATTAAATAAGTAAGGAATACATAATCCAGTGAGTTTTCCACCCAGCATTTTCTGTTTTCAGCAGCTGCAGTTGTTTTAAATTTTATTTTCCAAGACTAAGGCAGCTCAACTAAGAGGTCTTCTTTTGTGCATAAAGTTGGCTGCATAATACCTTCAATATTGAAATTTGATTCGTAGAGAATCTTATGAGCTTTCAAGATAAAGAGCGCATCCACTGTTGCATGTATGCTTCTGTTGCAATTATAGGATAAAACAGTGAAGGAATATATAGGAACGCAATAAAAGAGATTTAGTCTTCTCATCACTCAGTGTGACGATACCAAGAGGGATTCAGCTTCTCATTTAGTCCATTATATAGACTTTTGATTTGTTTTTATTCTCACTAGATCACTTCAGCCCATCCCTGTTAAAGATGATGGAATTATTTCATCAAGGATTCCATAGGGGATTACCGGTTTTAAATGTCAGAGAATATAAAACCAGCTGGGGTGACACTTTTACAATTCTTTTTGAGCAGAGTGCCATCTTTTCTAGACATGGCTGGACTCAACTTTGCAGATGCGGCGAGGGAAAGGAAGGGGAAAGTGAAAAAGTATTTTAATCTTGTCTTTACCAGTATATTGCTCCAATCCACAATGGCACAAGTCAACTGCAATCTGTTTCTGTCACAGAGGTGAGGAGGGGAGCTTTGTGTTGCAGCTCTTGGCTGCTTTTGTAGATAGAGGCTTCAACTGGGCAACTGATAGCCCAGCTTCCTGGTCCAGTCCTATTCATCCATGCCAATAAGTCACTGATTTATTACCCCTCTCAACCCCATTGTCCTACCTTCTCCCCATAAATCTTGGTACATAACAAGGACGAGAGGGGACTTGATAAGAGGTCTACAAGATTATGAGAGGCATAGATAAGGTGGATAGCCAGTACCTGTTTCCCAGGGCAGGAATAGCAAACACCAGAGGGCATACGTACAAAGTTAAAGAAGGGAAGTTTAGGGGAGACATCAGGGGTAAGTTGTTTTTTTTTAAAACCGAGGGTTGTTGGTGCCTGGAATGACTTGCCAGGGATGGTGGTGGAGGCTAAAATATTAGGGGTACTTAAGAGCTTCTTGGACAGGTACATGGATGAAAGTAAAATAGGAGGTTACGGGGTAGTGTGGGTTTAGTACTTTTGTGTTTTTTAGGAATATGGGTCAGCACAACATGGAGGGCCGAAGGGCCTGTACTGTGCTGTAGTATTCTGGTGTCTAGTGTCTCTGACTATTCCAAGCACCAATCAACCTCAGCTTTAAATATGCCCAATGACTTGACCTCCACAGCTATCTATGGCAATGAATTCCACTGATTCACTGCTCTCTGGCTAAAGAAATTCCTCCTCACTCTGTTCTAAATGGACATCCCTCTGCTCTGAGCCTGTGTCCTCTGGTACTAGACTCACCCAATACATGAAGCATCTTCTCCGTATCCACTCTTTCTAGGCCTTCCAATATTTGATAGGTTTCCATAATCACCTCTCCCTCGCCCCCCCCCCCCAAGTACCAGCAAGTACATACCCAGAGCCATCAAACACTCCCTCACACCTTAACCACTTCATTATGGAATCTTTCATGCAAACTATTTCTGGTCACTCTCCCATGTCAGCACATCTTTTCTAAATTAAGGGGCCTAAATACTGCTTACAATACTCCAAGTTCAGTCTGACCAAAGCCTTAGAGAGCCTCAGCATTATATCATTGCACGTATATTGAGTCTTAACCAAGAAAATGCTAACATCACATATGCTTTCCTCATCACCGACTCAATCAGCAAGTTAGCCTTTAGAGAATCCAGCACAAGGGCTCCCAAGCCCCTTTGCACCTCAGACTTTAAATTTTCTCCCCATTTAGACCATAGTTTGTGCCTTTATTCTTTCTACTGGAGTGCGTGACTCTACGCTATATTCTATATGCCACTTCTTTGCCCACTCTCCCAACTGCTTCCTCAACACTAGCTGTCCCCCCATCTTCCTTCATGTCATCCACAAACTTGGCCATAAAGCCATCAATTCTGTCATCCAAATCATTGACATGATGTGAAAAAAGTGGTCCCAATACCAACCCCTGCAGAACACCACTAGCCTCTGGCAGCCAACGAGAAATGGCTTCTTTTCTTCCCACTCTTTGCCTCCTGCCAATCAGCCAATGCTGTATTCATGCTGTACTTTTCCTGAAATGTCATGGGCTCTTCTCTTGTTAAGCAGCTTCATGTGTGGCACCTTGTCAAAGGTCTTCTGAAAATCCAAGTTTAAAAAAAAGCATCCGCTGACTCTTTGTCTATCCTGCCTGTTATTTCCTCAAAAGAATTCCAACAGATTTGTCAGGCAAGATTTTCCCTTAAGGATAACATTCTGACTTTAGCCTACTTTAACATGTATCTCCAAGCAGCAAGAAACCTCATCCTTCATGATGGATGCCAACATCTGCCCAACCACCAAAATCAGGTTAACTGGCTTATACTTCCTTTCTTCTGCCTCCATCTCATCTTAAAGAGGGGAGTGATATTTGCAATTTTTCCATCCTTCTGAACTATTCTAGAATCTAGTGATTTTTGAAAGATCATTACTAATGCTTCCACAATCTCTTCAGCCACCTCTTTCAAAATCCTGGGTGTAGTCCATCTGGTCCAGGTGACTTATCTACCATCGGACCTTTCAGCTACCAAAGCACCTTCTCCTTAATAATAGGAACTACCCTCACTTTTACCCTGACTCTCTCAAATGTCTAGCATTATGCTAGTGTCTTCCACAAAACACATATTAAGTTTATTCACCATTTCATTGTCTCCTATTACTACCTCTCCAGCAAAATTTTCCAGTGGTCCAATATCCATTTACACTTCTCTTTATATATCTGGAAAAAAACTTTTGGTGTACTTTTTATATTATTGGCCAGCTTACCTTCATATTCAAGCTTTTCTCTCCTTATGGATTTTTAGTTGGTGTCTTCTGATTTCCTCTAACTTATCACTAACTGTTGCTATATTATGTCCCCTCTCTTTTGCTTTTATGCTGTCTTTGACTTCCTTTGTCAGCCACAGTTGTCTCATCCTCCCTTTAGAATACTTCTTCATCTTTGGGATGTATTTATCCTGCACATACCAAATTGCTTCCAGAAACTCCAGTCAGCATTGTGGGCCGAAGGGCCTGTATTGTGCTGTAGGTTTTCTATGTTTCTATTGTCCTTTTTACATGCATTTTTTATCTCCCATTGGTAGTTGTATTCCAGATCCTGGCTACTGTTCAGAGGCTTGTATAAAACTCCCAATCAAGACCTTTTCACCCCTTTCAGCTTCTGTAATCTACCCACAAGAATTCTACATCTTCTGATCCTATGTCACCTCTTTCTAAAGATTTGATTTATTTTTTTCCCAACAGAGCCACCCCACCTTGTCTGCCTACCTACCTATCATTTAGATACAATGTGTACTTTTAGATGTTAAGCTCCCAACTATAATTTTCTTTCAGCCACGACTCAGTGATGCCCATAGTGTCATACCTGCCAATCTCTAACTGTATTACAAGGTCATCTACCTTATTTCCTATACTGCGTGCATTCAAATATAACAACTTCAGTCCTGTACTCATCACCCTTTTTGATTTTGCCCCCATGTTACACTTCATCTCATTCCACTGACTGCAATTTTGTCCTATCATTTGTCTGTCCTTCTTCAAAGTCTCACTACACACTGCAGCTACTTGTGTACCAGCCACCCCATCGTCAGCCCAATCCCCCTGCCAAATCAGTTTAAACCCTCCCTAACAGCTCTAGCAAATCTGTCTGCAAGAATATTGGTCCCCTTGGATTCAGGTGTAACCCATCCTTTTTGTACAGGTTGTACCTTCACAGAAGAGATCCCAGTGATCCAGTAATCTGAAACCCTGCCCCTTGCTCCAATTCCTCAGCACACATTCATTTGCCAATCTTCCTACTCTTACCCTCAATGGTGCATGACATTGGCAGAAATACAGAGATTGCTACCCTGGAGGGCCTTCTTTGCAGCTTTCTACCTAATTCCCTATATTCTCTCTTCAGGACCTCCTCCCTTTTCCTACCTATGTCATTCCTACCACTGCATACCATGAATTCTTTGCTGCTCAACCTCCCCCTTTAGAGTACTGTAGACCCAATCCAAGACATCCTTGACCGTGGTAGCTGGGAAGCAACATCCCATCTGGGTGTCCCTTTGACATTCACGAGTCTCCTATCTGGTCCTCTAACTACAGAGTCCCCGATCACTACTGTTCCCCCTTTTATAGATAGATAGAATAGATAGAGTGGACAGCCAGCGCCTTTTCCCCAGGGCACCACTGCTCAATACAAGAGGACATGGCTTTAAGGTAAGGGGTGGGAAGTTCAAGGGGGATATTAGAGGAAAGTTTTATACTCAGAGAGTGGTTGGTGCGTGGAATGCACTGCCTGAGTCAGCGGTGGAGGCAGATACACTAGTGAAATTTAAGAGACTACTAGACAGGCATATGGAGGAATTTAAGGTGGGGGGTTATATGGGAGGCCGGGTTTAAGGGTCAGCACAACATTGTGGGCTGAAGGGCCTGTACTGTGCTGTACTGTTCTATGTTCTGTGTTCTATGTTCCCTTCTGAGTCACAGAGCCAAACTCAGTGCCAGAGACCTGGTCGCTGTGGCTTCCACCTGGTAGGTCACCCATCCAACAGTATCCAAAGCAGAATACTTATTATTGAGTGGAAAGGCCATAGGGCTACTCTGTACTGGCTGCCTGTTCCCTTTCCCTTTCGTAACAGTCACACAGGTACCTACCTCCTGTAACTTAAGATTGACTACCTCCCTGTAGCTCTTATCTATCACCTCCTCATTCTCCTGTATAAGCCAAAGATCATCAAACTCCAGCTCCAGTTCCTTAACACAGTATCAAAGGAGCTGCAGTTCGATGCACTTCATGCAGATGTAGTTATCAGGAGGACTGGAGGTGTCCCAGAATTACTACATCTCACACAAAGAACATATCACTAATTCTGGACCCATTCTCAGCACACTGGCAATGTCATAGGCAAAAAAAGCAAAAAAAAAAAGTAGAAACTTATTTCGGGCCTCTGCTGTACATGTCCAAGTCTGTTCCCGCCAAAGCCTGTTGAGCCACGCTAACACTGGCCCACTCCAACAATGGCTACTCTGCTTAAACTTCCCTTTTTAATTGGCTCAAATAAAACTCACTCCTGACAAGACTTGTTCATTCCAATTGTTTGACATTTCCTGCATTTCCTGTTCATATCTCAATTGATCTACTAAACTGTTTCTACGTAAGGGCCAAGTGATGAACTTCAAACAAGAGAAACTCTGCAGATGCTGGAAATCCAAGTGATACATACAAAGTGCTGGAGGAGCTCAGCAGGCCAGGCAGCATCTATGGAAAAAAGTACAGTTGACGTTTCGGGCTGAGATTCTTCGGCAGGTCTGGTCTTTTCCTGAAACGTCATTTCCTTTTGTGTTGACGTCAACAGGAGACCCTCTCTCCCTGAAGGCGTGAGAATGAGCTGTGCAAGTTCAGCAGTTAACTGGTTATTACTGGTGTGACACTGACTCAGTTCTCTTTCACCGCTGTGCCCTATGGCATTAAAAGCTGTTAACAGAGACACGCGAAGTGAAAACTGCAACAATTTTGAGATCTTTGATCAGGGACTTAGTTTCTGAAGTGTTGATATATCACTACGAAGCTAGAAATATTAAACTTTGAGTTGAAAGTAGAAACAAGTAATTAGTTTAAAAGATATCAGCTGTTGCCAAGAGGCAATTTGATATTACACAATGGTCAAACATGATTTTCTGAGTTCTTTTTCGATCACTGCTGTGTTTTGTATCTGTGTGAAGACTCTTACTCTCTGATACGTCGCTGGCGTTTAGGGTAGCAATGAAGGTCCTCCATCTCTTGCAGTACGCAGGGCTTCCTTCATCGTGTCAGTAGCTTCCGATCTATGTGAAGAATTCTACATTATATATCACAAAGGTTTGTGTCATCAGAGTCCGGATGAAAGGTTTTGTCCCGAAATGTCGTCTGCTTATTCATCTCTGTACATACAGCATGACCTCCTGAGTTCCTCCAGTATTTTGTGTGTCTTGGTTCTTACTACCTGCTGGAGACTTAGAAGGAAGGAAGCTAAAGGGGGCCTTATAGCAAGTGGATTTGTAAAGGATAATCCGGAACATAATTCCAGGATGAGCTATGGGTGTCTGACAAGGTGTTATGAGAGGAATGGTGAAAAAGCTGATGAATTAATTCAGGGTTGATGTCAAAAAGCAATCATATGAAGAATGATAATTGTTCATTCAGGCATGTGTCAGTGGATACTTGATTGAGAGCAAATTCTTGGGCTGATTTTTTATCCTCAAACTCTGGCAACTTCCTGTTGTAGCAGCAGCCAGAATCAGTAGAGATGAGATTGAGGTTTTGGGATTGTCCTCGTCTTATTGACTCAGCCACTCACTGCTTTCAAATCTTTAGGAAAAGATCAGGATTTGAGTAGTGCTTGGAATCTCTGGGGGTATATATATATATATATCAAACTCCCAATTTTTCCCCAGGTGAACTTCTAGTAGTTATTCTTGGAATATTCAGCAATTTGTTGTGAAAAATGAGAAAAATAGGGGTAATGTGGACTGGCTCAGCAATGTTTCTTCCCTCTAATATAATCTATATTTTTAATTGGATTATGCATTTCCTTAACCTTGTAACATGAAAGTCTAGCAGCAGATCACCATTGGACGAATGTGAAGATCTTAATACTATTTTTTGACACACAAATGAAAGAAATAGATATTTGAACAATACTGAATTATGAAATGTTTCATAATTTATTTGGTGAAAGAACTAAATTTACCAAAGTACATGTGGAAAAAATATTGCATTGCATTCCTTTCTTTTCAATAAGCAGTAAAACAGTTTCTGTTTCTATAGTGTTTTGATTCTGCTTGCTTTCATTGTGTGTGTCATTTAAATGGCATGCTTCATTATAACAATGAAATTTAACATTGTATTTAAAAAAATTAGCAAGCAGCTTACTGTGAAAATGAGTAGTTAATTTACTAATTTGCCAACTGAGGGGGTGTAGTCATTATTGTCTTACAGATTTTTAAATTTGTTTTCAGTGCAATTGCTGATTACCAGTTGTGAAGTTTATTCAGAATAAATACCAGTAAGCAGTGTTGATTAATCCCAATTATTTCAGAACCCCATCTCAGAATTGGCAAGTGATAGAGATTTTATTTTCTTGAACTCCATGAACTAATTGGTGCAAACAGTAAGATTAAACTTCCAGGCATAGAAATTCTGTAGCACGATCCAGCAAAAGCACTGCGCTGTGCAGTAGGAAATTGGCTTAACAAATCTGGAGCATTTCTGTGCCTGGTTCTGTGTGTATCCTTGGGAAATTTGATCCTTGTTCTCCATGTGTGCTAGCATACTTTTTTTCAGATATATAACTTCTCCAAGTATCATTACCTGTTTTCCAATGCTCAAAATTTGGTTCCAGAGTAATTTCCAATCACATGAAAAATGAGTTATTATTTATAAAGAAAACAACTATTTCCTCTACAATCACGTGTTTTTTTGAATGTCTTACATGCAAGCTTCATTGTTTAGCCTCACTGAGACCTCTGATATGCCTGAACTGCTTTGTCTATTGATGATAAGGTCATGGTCCCACTCGGTTTGCTATCATCAGGGCAATTCTCTGGTATGTCTCTCTGCTGGTTGCTCATTGTGCTCATTCCTGCTTCAGGATCTTCCCACAAACTCCATTGTTCAATGAGGAAAGATCTGCCTACTTTTCCTTTAGTCCACAGCAATGGCACATGGATCCATGAGGTGCACTCAACTCCTACAAGGAGATCTCTAGCTGGGAACATCTGACTGTTGGCCTGGTAGTTCCTCCAATGCCCTCTTGTACAGAGACACGGGTTCTCGTATCCAAGTCCCCAGGTGACTTTGAAGCATTTTCCCACTCCTCTCCCAGCTTTGCGGCATCATGCATTCCCCCGTAGTGGGACAGCTTTGCTGAGGCGTTTCTCTTTAAGATCCCGCTGCAGACATACTGCAAGTGGTAACAAGGAAAGGTAATGGATCACTGGAGTAATGCCACACCGCGTTGTCTTAATGCAAGGATAACCTGTCAAAGGTGTGTGTAAATCTTGCATTTCAGGATAAACCAGAACACTTTTTCCATGTTATTAAAAGGTGGTCTTCTTCTTCATGTGCCTTGCGTGTTACATACTTGGGCAATCATGGCACTCCACATCGAACGATCCCTCTCACACTTAGATTTGTTAGTTCTTTCACAGTGTCCATATATTTTCTTCTTTACCTTCCTCTTCCGCGTTTCCTGGGCATACGGCCTTGCAATGCAATGCATTCTATTTCTCCCTATCTGATGACATGGCCCAGGAATTTAAGTTTCCTCTCATTTAATGTTCTCATTAAAGGTGCTTTTGTATGGGCACATTGGACTACTGTCTTATTAGTTATTAAAAGGTACTAACTAAATTTCTAGATACCCAAAGTTTAGCAACTGATAGAAATTTCATTCTGGAGATTTAAGAGACTGAAAATGCTTGAGGTGAGAAAAGCAACCAGCTGGATCAACTCAGTGGGTCAGGCAGCATTGTACAGGCACAGGAATATTGATGGTGAGATTGAAGAGCTACAAAGTCAGATAGAGCGCTTTAAGACCTGGGGAATAAGATGAGGGTCCGAGACGTATGCCTCCCTCACATCCCTGGGCCGGGCTTCTGAAAACGGGACGCTGACCCGGAGGGGAAACCTGGGAACCAAACATTGTTCCTTCCCAGAGAACCCCAATGGGGCGCGCATTCTCTCCCAACCTGGGGTCATGGCTGTGCGTATCAGCCGCTTCCTTCGTGGCCCACACCGGGGATCCCAAGGCACCAGGGCCATGGGAGGATGGGCAACATGGCAGGCACCACCAACTCAGCTGGAGAAAGAGGAAAACCAACGAGCCCCAACAATTAACACCACAAGGTCCAACCTGAAGCTCCCCAGATACAATGTACTGACTGCCTGGGGCCTTGCCTGGCGCAAGTCCAACTTGCTGTGTGGCACAACGGTGGAGTGCCACTGAGACAGCAGTGTACCTTGCCCTGGCGCTGAAGGGCAATGCCCTGGGGGCCCTTCTCGACCTAATGCCTGCAGAGCAGCGTGACTACAGGGCCCTCGTAGTGGCACTGGAGCAACGTTTTGAGCACAGGCCCGAGGATGAAGCAATGAGGGAAGAACCGGGCAGCGGGCGGCGCCGGGTGGGGGAAAGGCTAGGAGCGCTTGCAGCAGATCTCCGCCACTGTGCTCGGCATGGCTATCCCCCCGTTCCCTCCCGCAGCCCAGGAAGAGCTTGCACTCCGTGCCTTTGTAAAGGCGCTGACACCAGAGCGCCTTCGGCAGCATGTTCACCTGACATCACCATCATCGCAGGCCGAGGCAGTGAGGACAGAAGCCATCTTAGCTCCCCCCAGAGCTTTCCAGCATCGCCCAAGACCTCCAGCAGAATCGCTCCGTTGCCACCTCCCTGAGTGGGCCATTTGGGTGAAGAACTTTGCTTATATGTGGATTGCACGGTGGAAGGCATCAGATGCCGTGGACCAGGCAGACGCAGCAACAACCACCACCGGTTACCCCAGCGCAATTCACCGAACCCCTGTCATCAGCAACTGCAGCGGCGCGGCGTGACATCGGCAACACTGCTGCGGCGACCTCCAGCGAGATGGTCCAGGCAGTGCGAGAGCTGTGTGTGACATCGGAGTGGTGAGGACTCGGATCAGGACCGCCGCCGGCAGCAGAAAGACCTCCTGGACCAGCACCGCGACACCTCCGCCGCCGGGGACGGGGGCTGCAGATGCCCGGGGCTGGTCTGACACTCACATCAGCACCAGGGACGCCCTGCCCATCTGTCTGCCGCCCCTTCGCCTGGCCCAGAGGCGTACGCGGTCCTGGACCAGAGCGTCACTACCGCCACCGAGAGACTCGTGGAGGAGTTCTTCTGCCGTTTTGGTGCCTCTGAGGAATTCCACAGTGACCGGGGGTGCAAGGTGTTTAGTGAGGTCTGCAGGTGGCTGGGAGTCACCAAAACATGGATCTCCTCACTTCACCCACAAAGTGATGGGTTGGCGGGGTGCTTTAAGCACACCCTGGCTACGCAGCTCACCATCCTTGTTAACTGGCACTAGTGCGATTGGGATCGCCACCCGCCCTGATACTGTGGGGGTACCGGACAGCAGTTCAGGAGAGCTCCAGGTGTACAGCGGTTGTGCTCGTGTTCAGGCGGGGACTGCGCACGCCAGTGAAGCTGGTGTTTGCACCCCACCATCCCTGAGCCAGGAGATTCACCAAAGTGCAGCCAGTGGCCGCCAACAATGGGCACAGCCGGGGGCAGGACTTCTTTACTGGGTGGACTGGGTATGGATCTGTTGCCCATCCCGGAAGAAGGGACGATACACCAAGCTGGTAAGCCACTGGAAGGGGCCGGAAGAGGTGCTCAACTGCATCTCCAATACAATAAGGCAGACACGCTGCACCAGCAGTGGCTGGCACCTTCTCGGCCCTTGGCCACCACCAAGCCAGCAAGGCTGAAGGAAGGAATTGACATTCTGGGTGCCCTGCTTCTTGCCTCACCAAACAGTGCCTCAGATGTTAACAAGAGGGCATACAGGAGTGAGATACACCAGCGAGTTGAGTGGTGTCGCAGCAACAACTGTGCAATCAATGTCAGTAAGACCAGAGAACTGATTGCGGACTTCAGAAAGGGTGCGAGATGAGGGAACACACACCAGTCCTCATAGAGGGGTCAGAAGTGGAAAGAGTGGGCAGTTTCATGTTTTTGGGTGTCAGTATTTCTGAGGATCTAACCTTACCTCAACATAACGATGCAGCTACAAAGAAGGCACAACTGTGGCTATATTTCATTAGGAGTTTGAGGACACTCGGTATGTCACCAAAAGTACTTGAAAATTTCTACAGATGTACTGTGGAGAGCATTCTGACTGACTGCATCACCGTCTGGTATGGGGGTGGGGTGACTACTGCACAGGACTGAAGTAAGCTGCAGAGAGTTTTAAAAGTAGTTAGCACCATCATGGGCACTAGCCCGCATAGTATCCAGGACATCTTCAGGAACAATGCCTCAAAAAAGCAATATCCATCATTAAGGGCCCCCACCACCCAGGTTATGCCTTATTCTGATTGTTGCCATCAGGGAGGAGATACAGGAGCTCGAAGGTGCACATTCATTGATTCAGGAACAGCATCTTCCCCTCTGCCATTGGATTTCTGAATAGACATTGAATTCATGAACACTGTCTCACTATTTTTTACTTCTATTTTTGCATACTTATTCAGTGTAACTATTTAATATATGACCCGGCTGGTGGCATAGTGGCATCAATGTCGGACTTCGGGACGATAAGTCCTGAGTTCGAATCCAGCCGGCTCCCCTGCATGCTTTCCATCCGTGATGGGTTACGAGCTGATGATCTCTTTGGAAACTCACCCGGCAAGGCAATGGCAAACCATTGCTGTAACTTGCCTCGTACGCGGTTCCCCACTACGTCAGAGAGGCAACACCATATGGGACATACCTTTCCTTTTATTTAATATATACACTTACTGTAATTCAGTTTTTCCTCTATTATTATGTATTGCATTGTACTGCTGCTGCAAAGTTAACAAATTTCACATCATATGCAGTGATATTAAACCTGATTCTGTTTCTGATCCTCATTGGCATTCATCCCTGCCAATCCCTCTTGCATCATTCTCCTCCTGTTGAAGCTATCTTTCAGCGTCCAACCCCATGCCAAACTAGTTTAAATCTCCCTCCATAACACCCGTGAATTTTCCCAAGAGCGCACCAATCACAGCTCTGTTTGAAAAAAATCAATCTGTGTGGTCTCAAGTCTCATCTTCTGCAGAAAAATCCCAAAAGAATCAAAATCACTTCCTCCTGCACCTTCCTTCCCACCATTCACTTACCTGCACTATTCTCATGTTTGTGTAGTTGTTCCATGGTACAGGAGTAATCAGAGAATTAGCACTATTAAAGCCTTGGGTCTTAAATATTCCTTAACCCTTTAAAATCTGCCAGCAGAATTTAATCCAAGATTTTAGTTACGTAAGTTTTTTAATCTTAAAAAAATTAACCTTTTTAGTTTAATTTATCAAAACTATTTATTTAAACCTTCATTTAATGATCCTACCTTTTCTCTTTGGAGGAATAAAGGAATTTTTTCCCCTTATGGACTTGTTTCAAGAAGGTCGATTGATGTCCTTTGAGAAATTAGTAACTAAATTCTCTCATATTCACATTTTTTGCAATATCTTCAGGTCAGACATTTTTTACAAGAATATTTAAGTAATTTTCCATATGTACAAGATTCTGACCTGTTAGACATTATTTTAAAAATGAACCCTTCAGTGAAAGGCTTTATTGGGAAAATTTATAATTTACTATTACAACAGGACAATTATCCTTTACTTAAGATCAAGCAAGATTGGGAAAGAGAGCTTAATATGACCTTGATAACAGAGGATTGGTTGCGAATTTTGAAGTTGGTTAACTCTTCTTCGATTTGTGCCAGTCATTCTCTAATCCAATTTAAAATTGTACATCATTATTATTTGACGAAGGAGAGAGTCTAAAATATTTACTAATGTAAATAGTCAGTGTGATAGATGCAAAACTGAGATAGCTACGTTGACACATATGTTTTGGTCGTGTTCTGTATTGAAACAATTTTGGAAATCTATTTTTTCTATAATTTCTAAAGCTTTAAGAATCAATTTACAACCTAATAAATTGACAGTTTTGTTTGGTATAATTCCTCAATATATTCACAGTATTTCTATATCTGACCAATATTAATTGCATTTGTCATATTATTGGCTAGAAGGGCTATCTTATTAAAATGGAAAGATGCCTCTGCTCCCACTTTGATACAATGGTTCTCTCAGGTGATGTTATGTCTTAGTTTGGAAAAAATTAGAAGTCGAACTTTTGATCCTCGATTTGACTTTGAGAAAAGGTGGGGTTCTTTTGCCCGCTACTATCATTTGATTTGAGTTAATAAAGATGGTCCCCTTCTGATGCTTGGGTACATGGATTTGGTTAGCGGACTGATGTCTTTTTTTATGGTAGCTTGAATAGCGTATAGCTCCAGGTTTGTGCTCCAAATGGGTTTTTTTCCCCCTTTTTTTTAGTTATTAGGGGTTTTCTCTGTTTTAGTTAGTAGGGGTTCTTTTTTCTCTTTCTTTCCTTTTTTCTATAAAAAAAGCTTTAATACCTTGTTTTTTGATTATTATTGATATACTGTTCAGCCTGGTTGATAGTTTAACTCTTATTCTACATATGGATATGTTATCTTGATTATTTTGATGTATTTTTCTCTGTTGTTGATTTTCACTAATAATTAATAAAAAGATTTAAAAAGAAAAAGAATTTAATCCAAGATTTTAACCATGTCCAATTGGGATACCTTTCACATGTAATTGGGACACCTGACTGGCCTTTTTGGCTCTACTCATATTCACATTTGTTGCTTTTTTCTAACTGGGTCACATTGAGAAGAGAGAGAATCATGGCGAAACACAGAGAGCGGCTAAAACATGTACCTCTTTCATATCCGTCCTATGTTATACGTTATACACATGGCTGTACACTTGCACAGTCAGCTGTTTTTCGCTTTTTGAAAAGTGATTTACATATCAAGGGTAAGAGGGCTCAGAGGAGATTCACCAGGATGTTGCCTGGATCGGAGAGCATGCTTCATCAGGAAAGCCTAAGCAATCTAGAGCTTTTGTGCTTGGAGTGAAGGAGAAGGAATGGTAATTTGACAGAGCTATATAAAATAATAAGAGGCATAGATAGAATGCCTTTCTCCCCAGGCATCAACGAGAGGGCATAAGTTTAAGGTGACTGAAGGAAAATATGGTGTGGATGCCAGAGGTACTTTTTTTATACAGAGTGTGCATGGAACATGTTACCAGCTGTGGTGACAGATGCAGATATA
Organism: Mobula hypostoma; assembly: GCF_963921235.1. Taxonomy (NCBI): domain Eukaryota; kingdom Metazoa; phylum Chordata; class Chondrichthyes; order Myliobatiformes; family Myliobatidae; genus Mobula; species Mobula hypostoma. The sequence goes on from NC_086123.1 coordinate 16,573,204, forward strand.
TTCATGACATTTAGGAGACTCTTAGAAAGGCCCATGGGTGAAAGGCTATATGGGAATGATGCATTAGATTGATCTTGGAGTAGTTTAAAAGGTTGACACAACATCATGAACCATGCTGTACTCTTCTGTGCTCTCTGTATATGCACATTCTTTACAGATTTAATCTTTTCACGGTTTTTTTCTGAATCCTTGATACTCTTCAGAAAGTACTGCTTTTAATTCAATTCAATAAAGTTTTTTGTTATTTCTGCCATAATCTTCACTGATCAGTGTCTCAAACATACAAATCTTCAATATGCTCTTGATTTGCATCTTGCTGAAATCAAGTGATTCACGTACATGGCCTTCTAAAGTTGCCTTCTGTCCTCACGAGATCTCTCTTTCAAGTGTCAGATTTGTCAGCTGACATTAATACACAGACTCTTATCATATTTTCTGAATTGTTTCCCTGCCAATGAGTCAAAATTTAATTTCTGTCTCCGCTTCTCCTCTTCTACTTTCCCCTCAAGATCTGACTGAACCGATGAGATAGGATTTGCAAGATGGAAGGATCGTAAGGAGGTATCATGGATGCATTGGGCCGAATGGTCTCGCTTCTGTGCTGTACATTTTTATGATTCTCTAACATTTGTAGTACTTACTCAAAGAAGCCTGTAACTTTTGGAACTCTACAGAAAGTGGTGGATATAGCCCAGTCCATCACAAGTAAAGTTCTCCCCACCACTGAGCACATGGAAATGGAGTACTGCCAAAAGAAAGCAGCATCCATCATCAAAGGCCCCACCATCCAGGCCACACTGTCCTCTCGCTACTACTATCGGGCAGGAGGTACAGGAGTCTTAGGTCCCACACCGCTAGGTTCAGGAGCAGTTAGTATCCCACAAGCATCAGGCTTTTGAATTGGCATGGATATCATCACTCACCACAACAGTGAACTGACTCCACAACCTACAAACTCACTTTCAAGGACTCTAAAACTCATGATCTCAGTATTACTTACAATTTTTTTGCCACATTTATCTCCCTTTGTTTGTCTGTCAGTTCTTTAATGTACAGTTTTTCATAAGTTCTGTTGTATTTCTTTATTTCCCTTTCAATGCCTGCATGAAATTGAACCTCAAGGTAGTATATGGTAACATACACATTATTGTTGTCCTTCTCTGCGCCCTGTAGCACATTGAGTGGCAACCTTGCTGTTTTCTTAGTACCCAGATGCAAAAGGATTTTCCATAACAGGTTTGCTTTACCAGTCAGGGTTGTTAGCCCTTCATTGAACCCCCGAACCTAGAGGACCGGAGGACCACTCTTAAGCCCAATTTACACTTCTGCGTCAAATGTACGCCGTAGGTACCGCGTACCCTGTGCCACAGGGTGATGTGCACCTCCCCAAAAATGTAACATGCGCGTCACGGCGATGCAGACCACAACAACTGTGATTGGTCCACTTGGTAGCATCGCATTCCCTCCTTCGCATTTCCAGTTGCCTTTCTCCGCCACGTCTGTACGCTGATGCGAAATAAACGGTTGGAGACGATGAACCAAATTGTCAAATCTATCTGCCGACATCCGAAAATATTTGAAATGCATTTCCTCGTCCGTGTCTGTCATGAAGAAACTCAACACAATGGCATAGAAACCCCACCGCCAACTAGCGTTTTGGCGGTGAATTGCAGAGCGACACAGACACAACTACGCATGCTCGCTACGGCGTAGGGCTACGCAAAAGTATAAATCAGGCCTACGATGTAGCCCGTACGCACAAGTATAAGTCAGTCTTTAGTCTGACTTCTACTTTTTGACCTTTTTGGGATGGGTGACCCTACCAAGAGCCAAAGCATAAAGTCTTGACTCCAGCCAACGTAGCTCTACGGGTCACTGAGGCACACAGCAAGGTTATGGGCTCTCTTGGAGATGCAAGGATCATGCTTCACTTTTTTTCTGGTTAGTCATTAATTTGCAATGTAAGGGTGACGTTAATAATGCACAAAGACTTTTTGTGAAACTAGATCAGCATGGAGATGTTTCCCAGTGAAAGAAGTGTAAAATGTACAATTCAGCTGTAATCAATTTTTAATTTTTGCATTAATGTAACATGAAGGGTAGCTGTAGAGAACACGACTCCTATCAAGAGCAGTAGCAAGGCACCGGCAAAATATAAGCATCAATTAGACTGACAATATGACAAAGTACCGTTCAGTGCATTACCAACAGCCTGGAGCATGACTTCAGATGAATTGCCTGCCATAGGTCCAACTGGCAGTGGTGGGCAAATCATAAAAAGAGATGAGCCAAGGAATCAGCTCCCTCAGATCAGATCTACCTGCTCATTATTTCTGTCAAAAAATCGATTCTTTTGTTGTCTACATTCGTCATCTTTTAACTGGTAAAGTGATAGATGATTCCAGTTAGATTTGTGAACTTACCACATATTCATGAGAAGCTTTCAGAAGAAAATCAGAATCAAACCATCTGATTGGAAAGATGAATGGGTGCAACTAAAGCCTTGGCTCACGTTTCATTGATTCCCTGCTCAACTACATTCTACAACGCACTCCCTCAGAGGATCAATGGGACTCTCAATGAAACGTGTACTTCACTGAGAAATTAGAGGAGCAGTTTGCACTTCAGGTAACATCTTCCATCAAGTAAATGCTTTATTTAGCAATACCTCCTCCTGCACCTTGTCAGCATGAATACAGATTATGCCCATTCGTCCAGTTAATATTCATGCGATTCATACAGACTTCAGTCAAGTGGTGGAGTGAAACGTCTTGCAGTGTACTCTGTTGTTCTACCACCTGCCTACACTTCACTTCAAATGCACTTGAAGTAGTAAGTGCAATAACTTCAGGCAATAACTTCAAAGCCCAAAGTCAAAGTAAGTTTACAATCAAAGTATGTATGTGTTGCCGGCTGGTAGTTTAGTGGCATCTGCACTTGACTGCAAGGCAAGTGGTCCCGGGTTCGAATCTGGCTGGCTCCTTGCACGCTTTCCATCCGTGCTGAGTGGAGCATCTAGCTAGCAACTCGGCCTCGTTAAAAAAAATTGGCAGATGCTAAGGAAGCGGCACGGTTGCTCCCCTATGCGCCAAAAGGCGCGGAGAAGAGCAACAAAGATATGCATGTTTCCCTATACTACCTTGATTTCATTTTCAAGCAGGCATTGAAAGGAAAATGAAGAACTACAATGGAACTTATGAAAAACTGTACATAAAAAAAACTGACAAACAAAGGGGGGATAAATGTGGCAAAAGGAGAAGATGAGGAGGAACTTCCTCACCCAGAGCGTGTGAAATGAGCTGCTAGCGGAAGTGATGGATGCGGGCTTGATTCAACATTTAAGGGAAATTTTGAGAACACATGGATGGAGGGGGTATGGAGGGCTATCGGGCAGGTGCAGGTCAATGGTATGGGCAGAGTAATAGCTCAGCATAGACTAGATAGCTGAAGGGCCTGTTCTGTGCTGTGGAGTTCTCTGACTCTATGAGGATGACACTACTAGCCATAAACGGACGATGCTGGAGGAAATCTGTGAGTCTGGCAGGATCTGGGGAAGGAAACAGACAGATTGAAGTCAAACAACAGGAATTCTGCAGATGCTGGAAATTCAAGCAACACACATCAAAGTTGCTGGTGAACGCAGCAGGCCAGGCAGCATCTATAGGAAGAGGCGCAGTCGACGTTTCAGGCCGAGACCCTTCGTCAGGACTAACTGAAGGAAGATTGAAGTCAAGATCCTTTATCGGGACTGAAAGAGAGAGGAGAAATGGCCAGTATAAAGAGGTCTGGAGGGGCCTGAAGGGGTGGAGCAAGGGCTGGCAAGTGATAGGAGGAGCCAGATGAGGAGGTGTGATAGGTAGATGGAGGAGGGAAGAGTGGAAACAGTGCCCGAGGCTGGGAGGTGATCGACGGAGGTGACGGTCAAGTCAGGGAGGTGGGATGGGCAAGTGGGTACGGTAGGGGAAGAGGTGTGTGGGTGATGTGCAGGATTGGATGGGCAGAGGTGGAGAAGGAATCGGGGTGATGAGGGACTGGGTGGGTGAAGGAGGAACTAGGAAGGTCAGGAGGAGGGAGAAAACAAACAGGGAGCAGTTCAGCTGAAATCAGAGAATTCCATGCTCATGCTGTCAGATTGTAGACTATCCAGCAGAATATGATATGCTGGTCCTGCAGTTTGTGCTCAGCCTTACTCTGATAGTGGAGGAAGCTAGGAGCAGACAGATCGGTGTCTGAAAGGAGTTCCAAATGTAAAGTACAATAGATTGTATTCTCCTGCTGAAAACATCAGAAGATTAATGCAAATTTAGATTCGTAGCAACTTAATCCTTGATAGCAGGTTTTGTAAATGTCAACCAGCTTGCTATAGTAATTGAAGTAACAAAAAAGATTGCCTCCTATTGGAATAGGCTTCCTGGCGGATCAACTTTAAGAAGTATGTTGGGGCATGGTTCACACTTCCTTAGTTATAGTTGTCATAAATTTGCTTAAATTGAGAAGAACAATAGACTGCTGTTATAACTAAAATGAGCCAGAATACTGTTTCATTTATGTTCTGCTGACTATGATGAGTCTGTGGATGTTATAATTCTGCCGAAAGAATAAATATAGGAGTATAAAATACCAGTTTAGTCTTCAACAGAGTGAGGATTGTAGGCACTGGAAGACGGCTGGTAATATCACATTTATAACTCCCTTTGCAATAAGTATTATTTAAGAGTTCAACTTCAAGTTTCCCCGCCGAAACATCGACTGTACTTTTTCCCATAGATGCTACTTCCTCCAGCATTTTGTGTGTGTTGTTCGGATTTCCACCATCTGCAGATTTTCTCTTGTTTGTGTTTTAAGTTTCCCTAATGGCTTGTGTTGAACCTATCTGTTTCTAAAAGAAGAGATACTTTCACTCTGTATTCTATAAAAATATAGATGTCCTTTATCGTAGTTGATCTAAAATGCGGTAGTTGGTTTCCAATTTGATTGTCCACATGACTGGTTTATAGAGTAGCCTTATCTTGTTGTTTCTTCCTTATATGAATGGAATCAATTGCTTTCTTTAATTCATTATTTTAGTTCCTAGATCAACATTTATCATTTAAGACCGGACTCTGTACGTATATCTCTCTCTCTCTAGAAGCGTGGCCTCATCAGCTAGATAATTCTATCATCTTGTATTTTTAGTTTTAATTTAAGTTATTTTTTGCAGAACTGTAAACAGTGAAGGAAGCTAATTATCATGTAATGAAAAGAGCCTGGTTCATTCATAGTCAGAAATTAATTAAGTGGCGTTAAATTTATTTAACTTGAGCCCGGGAACAAATTACGAGGTAATTTAAAATGCTGTCTTTCCGTAGGTGTAATTATCACAGGTCCTGTAACAGTGAGGTCATGTATATCTTCTGTGATTTCTGAGTTACCTACAAGCTACATTGTGGTTCATATACCAATATCTACTTGTGAAAAAGGCACTTCATTAGCTGGGTGTAGATGAGACAATGCACAATTTTAATTCCACCCTAAAGGAAAGAGAAACTCATTTACACGGAGACACAGGTCCCCTTAGATGAGCTGTGAAGCTGCTTACCAAAGACTTGTGAAACCATTAATGAGCATCTTTAGATGTGGGTCTTGGCTCAGTGATAGTTCCCTCACCATGAGCCAGTTCATGTTCCATTCTTGGCTATGCAATCTTGATTGTCATTGCAATCGTACACTGAGGGGCCACCACAAGTGTTTGTGAGTTAAAAGATACTCGTTCTGCATTTGCCTTCTTGGCTTAATGTAATAGATTCAAGGATGAGCAGCAGAAAGGTTCTCCTGTAATTCTGCCAAAGATTATTCCTTTACTATCGACATCAAAACAGATTCACTGCTGAATTATTTCATTGTTGCTTGTGGGACTTGCCTGTGCAAGAAGATCTATTGGCTTTCAAAGTCCAATGTTCAAAGTAAATTGATTATCAACGTACATGTACTTCACCATATACAACCCTGAGATTCATTTTCTTGTGGGCGTACTCAATAAATCCATAATAGAATAATCACTGTATTAGAATCGATGAAAGACTGCACCAGTGGGCATTCAACCAGTGTGCAAAGAACAGCAAACTGTGAAAAGACAAAAAAGAAAAGAAAGAATAATAATAAATAAACAAGCAATAAATATCAAGAATTTGAGATGAAGAGTCCTTGAAAGTGAGTCCGTAGGTTATGGAAATATTTCAGTAATGGGCCAAGTAAAGTTGAGTGAAGTTATCCTCTCTGGTTCAAGAGCCTGATGGTTGAGGGATGAGAACTGTTCCAACACCTGGTGGTGTGAGTCCTGAGGCTCCTGTACCTTCTTCCGGATGGAGGCCACAAGAAGAGAGCATGACCATGGTGATGGGCATTGCTGATGATGGATGCTGCTTTCCCATGACAATGCTCCATGTAGATGTGCTCAGTGGTGGGGAGGACTTTACCCGTGATGGACTGGCCGTATCCGCTGCATTTTGTAGGATTTTCCATTCAAGAGCATTGGTGATTCCATACCAGGCTGTGAAGCAGCCAGTCAATATATCCTCCACAACACATCTGTAGAAGTTTGCCAAAGGTTTAGATGCATGCCAAATCTTTGCAAACTCAGGGAAGTAGAGGCACTGCCATACTTTCTCAGTAATTGCACTTATGTGCTGGGCCCAGAACAGGACCTCTGAAATGATAACACCGAGGAATTTATAGTTGCTGACCCTCTCCACCTCGATCCTCCAGTGAGGACTGACTCATGGACCTCTGGTTTCCTCTTCCTGAAGTCAGTAATCAGCTCCTTGGTCTTGCTGACATTGAGTGAGAGGTGGTTGTTGTGGCACCACTCAGGCAGATTTTCAATCTTTTTTTCTCACTGCACCTCAGATCTCACACCGAGCAGTACTACAATCTAGATACTACTAAAACTTTCATGCTCTGTCTGTCCGTTTGTCTGTTTGTGACCTCCAATTAGTGCAAACGGTGCATTACAGTGGCGCTTTTTACGGCTAAATCGAATTAAAATGCACTAACTGACAGAATGCAGGCAAAGATCAGAGTTATATATTCATATGAAATTGCTCATTTGCCAAAAATTAACAGGCTTCCTTTTAACCCAAGACCCGATTGGCCATCATGGAAATCGGGACGCTACAGCCCGACGCGTGCGCACGGCCAGCCTCAGCAGCGACACCTACCGGAGCAAAAGGGCAGGGCAGCTCTATTTCACAGGGTCACATTCTGCTGATCACCATCAGCATGTGCAGGACTGGGCCAGATCTAACTGCCACCCATCAATAAGAGATAATTAAATCTTATTGTAATGACATACTTTGAGCCACCCATAAAACCCTTTGCTGCAGTCAAAGGACAGTGGTGACTATATCATGTCCATTTAGGAGAGTGCCAACCACATCATCAAGAATAATCAGCATTCTTTGGTGTTAGTGCTTCGTATCTTCTATCCAGCATTAGGGTAAAAAAAAAATGGTCAGCCTAATTATGCCATGTGGAAAGGAAAGGGGGACATTATGGTCAAGAGGTGACGCCAAACGTCGTCGGGAAACGGCAAGGAGAGGGACAGAACAAGAATCGGATGAGGCCAGGGCCGCACGACTCCAGGATCAAAGAGTCAGGAGAAAAACAGATGAGAGAAGAAGAGACAGAGGAGGAGAGGCATGTACATCTCCAGGATCAGAGACAAAGAACAAACAGCAGAAGAGCTGAAGAGACGGGGGATGAAAGGGCTGCACGTCTCCAGAATGACAAAAACAGGCACAGGAGGAGGGGAGAGGAAGAGACGAAGGAGCTGAGAAATGCATATCTCTAAGATCAGAGACAAAGAACAAATAGCAGAAAAGACGAAGAGACGGGGAATGAAAGGACTGCACATCTCCGGAATGACAACGAGAGGCACGAGGGTGGCAGATAAACCAGAAACGATGCCATCAAAAGTGTCCTTCGTTAAATGAGGAGCAGCTATATTTGCTTTGCTACGCATCATTCTTCTTTAATAAACTGAGGTTTTCTATTTCAATTTCCAAAGCAAAGTGATACCAATAGCATTCAGGAAAATTTAATGTCCATTCTGGTCACATCAGACTGCACTACCCTTCTCTCAAAGGGTGCCCCAATGGGTCACCCTGTTGTCTATTACATTCATAATTTTGGTACAGTCGATCGATATAGCTCCTAGTGCAAACAGTACTTTTATTCAATCCCTTATTATTGGGATGCAATTGCTTTATTGTAAACCCAGCCATCTATTTGCTTATCATTAACCAAATTGATTTGTTAAGATTATTTCCAACATTTATAAATATTTACAGTTGTCCCTCGGTATCCGTGGGGGATTGGTTCCAGGACCCCTCCGAGGATACCAAAATCTGCGGATTCTCAAGTCCCTTATATAAAATGGAATCGTATTTGCATGTAACCTACGCACATCCTACCGTATACTTTAAATCATCTCTAGATTACTTATAATACCTAATACAATGTAAATGCTATGTAAATAGTTGTTATACTGTATTGCTTAGGGAATAATGATAAGGAAAAAAGTCTGTACATGTTCAGTACAGATGCAACCATCGTAACTCTTCTGAGAACGCTGATGCTGCCTCAGCATCAGCCGATGTCGATTCTCCCGTGATCTTTAAGTTCTTGAGGCTGTAGCGCTTTACATAGCTAGCCAGCCATCCCTTACTAGGCTCAAACTCCTTCCTCTTGCTCATAACACAAGTAGCGAACGAACGGGACGCGAGGCGAACAATGCTCAAACAACGAGTGCTGGAGAGAGACTGAGGATCTGTGAAATGGCGGGAGGCTACAGCAGGGTATGCCCACACATCACTTCATTCACGTGGATTCAGTGGAGTGCTCAGCGCGCGGCAAATTCAGGTTCTGCTTTTTGGAACTTGCTGGAATTTTTCTTTGAATATTTTCAATCCGCGGTTGGTTGAATCCACGAATATGGAGGGCCGACTGTAATACGTCTTCTGCTGACTAATCTGCTTAATTGTGGGTTTCCCACATTTCTATATTAATCATGGTTATACTTTTGAGTGAACAGGTAAGGAAAGGATCTTCATGTGATAGAATGACCCAAAACATCTTCAGTAAGAGCCCTGTATTTCATAGAATTATTTAGTCATAGAGTCAGAGAATGGAGACAGGCCCTTTAGTCCAACTCGGCCAAACCATCAGAGGCATCCACCTAACCTAATCCTACATAAAACAGAATCTGAGTGGAAATCACGTTTATGCCATGAAATTTGTTAACTTTGAAGCAGCAGTACAAGGCAATATGTGATAAATATAGGGGAAAAATTATAATAAGTATATGGATATTAAATAATTAAATTAAAAACTGTGGTACAAAAACAGAAATAATTTTTCAAAAAGTGAGGTCGTGTTCAAGGGTTCAGTGTTCATTCAGAAATCGGATGGCAGAGGATAAGAAGTTGTTCCTGAGTCGCTGAGTGTGTGCTTTCAGGCTTCTGTACCTCCTTCCTGATGGTAACAGTGAGAAGAGGGCATGCCCTGGGTGATAAGGGTCTTTAATAATGGACACTGCCTTTCTGAGGCACCACTCATTGAAGATGTCTTGGATACTAAGGAGGCTAGTACCCATGATGGAGCCTACTAATTTTATAACTTTCTATAGCTTTGTCAGGACACCAGAGCAGGGATCGAATCGCAGACCCAGTTCTGTGCACACAATGATATTAATTGAGTAACAAATCCCGAGGTGCAAACAAAGTCAGCGTCAAAGTTCAGGCAGAGATCAAAACATCCAGTGAAATCCAAAAACCAGAATCGGGAAACAGGCAGAGTCGATATTCGGACAGAATACAGATACAAATTCTGGAAAGGCTCAGGAAAATTCACTGGCACAATCTGGCAACAAACAGGTGAAAACACAGGGCAATACACTGAGCAATAGACAGAGAGACAGATGATGGGTGGAACACAATGAGACACAGGTGGCAGCAATACAGGTAATAATGAGAAACAGGTGAGAGACGGAGTACTCAGTAATACAGGGGCCGGAGTAGAGCAGGAGCGGGGACAGGAGCACATGGCAATACAAAACCACAGACTGACAGCTAGGGGGAAAACACACAAAAAAACAGAGTTCAACTGAAGGTACTGACAAGCTTCTTTCGATCCGGTGCATTAGTCATTTCCTCCATAGCAAACGATGATGCAGCCAGTGAGAATGCTCTGCACAGTACATCTATAGAAGTTTTAGAGTGTTTTAGGTGACAAACCCATTCTCGTCAAATTTGTAATGAAATATAGCCACTGTCTTGCCTTCTTTATAGCTGCATCGACATGTTAGGACCAGGCTAGATCCTCAGAGATACTGACACCCAGGAAACCGTTCACTCTCTCTACTTCTGATCCCTCTATGAGGATTGGGTCATGTTCCCTTATTTGACCCTTTCAGAAGTCCACAATCAGCTCTTTGGTCTTCCTAAAGTTGAGTGTAAGGTCATAACATAAGTTATTGATACTCAATGAAATTCTTAAGCTCATAAGTTTATTTATAACAGTATGGCAATTTTTTTTATTAATTGAAATGACATCTCTATGACCATAAATTCCAAAGGTAGAAAGTAAAACTAAGAAGCCTTTTAGCCTAACCCACCCTATTGGCTACATTCTTGGGTTACAGCAATGCAGTGTAATTCCACCTGTTTCATAGCATCGGCCATTTCCCTCATTCAAACCTGAATCTGTCCTTTTGTTCTGAATGGGTCAATCAAGCACACATTCATTGTACTTGATGGGGAAGAGTTACACACTGAAGTCCATGGAAGTTGAAGGTTAGCAGTATTTCTTTTGTGAATTGTTCCAAATCCAAACAGCACTAATTGGAATGACTGGGATTTTCGGTTGAATTAAGTCTATACATCCAGCTACATCTTGGGTCCCTCCGTAATATGATCTTATGATGAGCTGAGTAACTCTATCCCTGAAGACATTTTACAGATGATGATGTTATTATGCTGGCTGGTAGTGTGCTGCGGTGAAGAGGGGAAGTTCACAGTGAGGCTGCAATTTGGGTTAGTCCACGTGTTCCGCAGCTGGGCCTTGGGATAGTAAATAAGGAAGAGAATTAGAGGAAGAAATCCTAATTGAAACTTAGAAATCTGAACTACTACCTCCATATCCACAGCTGCCAGATGCTTACAGCAGAATCAGATTTAATAGCTTCAGGTTACTGAGCATCTCTGTGGTAACTGGTAGGCTCAGGCTAGGATATGAACTTGAACATCAGAGAGCTTAACTTCAGTGTGTGAAGAAAATCTCCATAAAACTTCAAACAATTACTTCACAATTACTTAGCAGGATGTTGTGATGAAATACTCATTTCATTATTCTATTTTGTCTCAACTTGTCAGTAAAAGTCAATTTTGTAAATCACTCTAATGTGCACACAGTATTTCAATGTAATTGATAAATATACACTAAGTGGCTGCTTTATTAGGTATAGCTACTTGTCAGTGCAAACATCTAATCAACCAATCATGTGGCTGCAACTCAATGGATAAAAACATGCAGACATGGTCAAGGGGTTCAGTTGTTGTTCAGACCAAACATCAGACTGGGGAAGAAATGTGATCTAAGTGGTTTTGACCACTTGATCGTTGGTGTCTGACGGGGTGGTTTGAGTATTTTAGAAACTGCTGATCTCCTAGGATTTTCACACACACCAGTCTCTACAGTTTACTGAGAATGGTGTGAGAAACCAAAAGGAAAACATCCAGTAAGCAGCACCTGTGTGGGCTCGTTAATGGGAATGGTCAGAAGGAATGGCCAGACTGATTCAAGCTGACAAGAAAGCAAAAGTATCTGAAATAACCACATGTTACAACAGGCACGGACGCAAGAGGTACTGCAGAGCAACACACACAATGTGCTGGAGGAGCTCAGCAGATCTGGCAGCATCCACAGACGAGAATAAACAGCCTGACGTTTCATCAGGGCTGGAAAGGAAGGGAGGAGATGTCAGTCGTTTTACAATAGTGGGTGTAATGTTAAAACAGTGGTGTGCAGAAGAACGTCTCTGTAAAATGCATGTCAAACCTTGAAGTGGACGGGCTGCAGCAGCAGAAGACTACACTGGATTCTACTCCTGTGCCCAATAAAGTGGACACTGAGTGCATAATCCACAACAATGTTCTGCTCCTCCTCAATCTTCTGGTTGTTTCTTTACTCTCCTGGTTGGACTCTGTGGAGGACTTTTGAATTATTTTCTGTACCCTCGGAACTTAAAGATTGTAAACTGATGTCGTCACTTCCATGACATAGGTTGAAAGGGGGAAGAGGGACTGTTCAGTGAGTAAAGGAGGGTAGGGAAGAGGCTGAGGAGTAGAGACACCAAGGGAGTAATCTTGGGATTAGTCCCAGTACCATGTGCTAGTCAAGGCAGGAACAGAATGGCAGTACAGATGAATGAGTGCCTGAGGAAATGGTGCAGGTGCAGGGTTTCTGATTTCTAGATGATAGTGATCTCCTCTGGGAAAGGTATGACCTGACCAAAAAGGATGGGTTACACCTGAACTGGAGAGGGATCAATATCCTTGTGGGCAGGTTTGTTAGAGCTGTTGGGAAGGAGACATTCGATTGTTTAGAAGGAGGGAGAGTTTGAAAGAAGCAAGCGGGGGGGAAGTCAACATATTTTGCTCATGACAGTTCCAGAGGAGACATTGGATTGCATAGAGAGAGAGAGAGAGAGAATTTAAAGGAAGGGAGCAGGGACAGTCAGCATATTTTATGTACCGCTGTTCCCAAGGAGACATTGGGTTGCACATACTTGGGCACTTGGCACAATCCAATAAAAAGAAGTTAGTTTGAAGCGGAGCAGCCATTGTGTGAGTGGGCCAGTGTTAGAGTTGAGAGGTGAAGCTTAGGCTCATCAAGGAGAGGCATAGACTGAAGGTAGGTAATTTTTTGGTTATTTGTTCTTTATTTTTTTTTCTTACTGCACGTTTAGAGCAGTGGGGATGCTGAGAATGATAGTGGAATGCTCCCCTTGCAGGATGTGGGAAGGCAGGGTCCACGACAACCACACCTGCAAGAAGTGCATCTAGCTGTAGCTTCTAACAGACCGTGCTAAGGAGTTGGGGCTGAAACTGGATGAACTCTGGATCATTAGGGAGGCCGAGGGGTTGATAGACAGGACATACAGGGAAGTAGTAGTACATGAAACAGGTAACTGCGTGACTGTCAGGGGTGGGGAAAAGGGATAGGCAGCCAGTGCAGGGTACCCTCAGCAACTGGTATACTGCTCTGGATACTGTTGGGGGGTAGTGGTACCTAGCAGGGGGGGATCCACAGTGCTCCGATCTTGGGGGCTGAGTCTGGCTCTATGGCTCAGAAGGGAAGGTGGGGGCAGAAGGGGCGAGCTGAGATGAAAGGGGATTTGTGAGATAGATTAGAAGGGAGGTTCTGTGGGCGAGAACAAGATTGCCCGATGGCGTGTTGCCTCCCGGGTGGCAGGGTGAGGGACATCTCAGGTGAGTCCACTGCATTCTTAAGTAGGAAGCTGAGCAGCCAGAAGTTGTGGTCCACGCTGGTGTCAGTGACGTGGGTAAGAGGGGAGACGAGGTCCTGCAAAGTGAGTTCAGGGGGCTAAGGTGCGAAGTTAAAGGACAGGACCTCTGGGGTTGTGATCTCAAGATTACTGCTCATGCCACGTACTTGTGAGGCCAGAAATAGGATGATCATACGGTTAACACATCGCTAAGGAGATGGTGCAGGAGGAAGTGCATCAGATTTTTCGATCATTGGCCTCTCTTCCAGGGAAGGTGGGACCTGTACAGAGGGGACAGCTTGCACCTGAACTAGAGGGGGAACAATATTCTAGTGAGAGGGTTTGCTAGTACTGAGTGGTAAGGGAGTTGTTAAACTAGAGTTGCAGGGGGATAAGAGCCAGAGCACCAGAACAGAGAGCTGTGGAGAAAGATGTTGTTAAGCCTGCATAGAAAGTCAGGAATCAAAGGATTGAGCATGGTGGGACTAATCTTCTGAACTGCATGTACTTCAATGGCAGGAGTATTGTAGAAAAGGCAGATGAGCTTAGGGCCTGGATAAGCACCTGGAATTAAGACATTGTAGCCATTAGTGAGACTTGGTTCCAGGAGGAGAGGGTCAAAGTTCTGGGGTTCTGTTGTTTCTGACATGGTGGAGCAGAAGGGATTAAGGGGCAAGGGGTGGTGTAGCTCGTCAGGGAAAATGTCACGACAGTGCTCAGACAGAACGGGCTGGAACGTTCATCTAGTGAGGCTTTATGTGTAGAACTGAGGAAGAAGAAATGGGATTACATTGTAGACCGCACAGCCATCCACAGGATTTAGAAGAGTAAATTTGTCGAGAGATCGCAGACTGCTGCAAGAAACGTGAGGTTGTGATAGGAGGTGATTTTAACCTTCCATATACTGTATTGACTGGGACTCCCATACTGTAAAAGGACTAGATGGGATCGAGTTTGTCCAAAGTGTTCAGGAAAGTTTCTTTAATCTGTACATAGAAATCCCAACTTGAGAGAAAATGTGATACTGGATCTCCCATTAGGGAGTGAGATGGGGCAGATGACAGAAGTTAGTGCAACAGAACACTTAGAGTCCTGTGTTTATAATGCGATTAGTTTCAAGTAATTATAGAGAAGGATAGGTCTGGTACTCAGGTTGAGATTCTTAATTGGAAAACAGCAGAGCCCTGTTGGCAGCTGATGGAGTAACATCTTTTTAGATTGCTCCTACCCTATTTACTTTATTGTCTCCTACCAGTTTTTTTTTGAAATCTTATTATAATACTTTACTCTACTATGGCTGGGAAAAGAACAAAAGCTTCTGCAAAAGAAAGAGAAACAGAAGACAAATCCCCAGTCACTTTGGATTCAATCAGTGACTTCCTTAAATGGCAAAAATCCAAATTTTCCGAGGAGTTTCAACGACTTAATGGCAAATTGGATACAATCCAACAAACTTTAACTGAGCATGAGAACCAAATTCAGGAAAATACTGCAAAGCTGGTGACACTTGAAGAGGACCTTGAAGATACATTTAAACTCTGCAAAGAGTTATCCTTATCCAATAAAAAAAAATGATGAAAAGGATTATCAGTCTAGAAAATAGAAAAAGGAGAAATAACTTGCGGATTCTGGGTCTTGAAGAATCAATTGAAGGCGCTGACCCTACAAAGTTCTTTGCAAACTTTCTGAAGCAGCGAATCCCTGTTCTGTTCACTTTTGAGCCGAAGCTCGATTGAGCATATCGCTCGCTGACTTCGAAGCCATTGTCATCGGCAGCGAGACCCAGGTCGGTCATTCTAAGTTTTCATGAATTTCGTATTAAGGACCTTTTAATTCGCCATACCCGTCGACAAGGAATGATCGGTTTCCATGGTTACAAGGTCAGATTTGTGGAAGATTATTCGCCTGAAGTTATGGCTGATCATATGAAATATAAAGAAGTTATGTCGGAATTTTATAATAAAGGATTTAAACCATCCCTTCGGTTTCCCGCCCGTCTGAGTATTGTTTTGAAGAACAGATTGCGAAAAATAATAAAGTCAGTTGAAGACGCAAAGGAGTTTCTGAAGGATGAAGTCTAAAACTGTTATATTTCTTATTTGATCAATTTTTTTCCTTTGTTAATATGAATTTGAAATAAGATTTCAATAAGCTTATGTTTTGGCTGTTCATATATTGTATTTTGCTTTTTTTAATGCTTTTTTATCATATCCCTTTTTGAGGCTTTATTTTAACACAGCTTCCTTTGAATTTGTCTAAACTGATCCTGTTATATATTTGAAAATGGCCATTTTGATAATGTCAGAAAGGATCTGGTAAGTGTGGATTGTGTCTGGTTGTTTTTTTCTTTTTGGAGCAGGTGCACTTGGTAAGTGGGAGGTCTTCAAAAGCCAAATTTTGAGAGTACAAAGTTTGTATGTGCCTTTCAGGATAAAAGGCAAGGATAACAGGTTCAGGGATCCTTGGCTTTTGAAAGATTTGTGGCCCTGGTAAGAAAAACGAGGAGGTGCTTAGCAGGCATAGGCAGGTAGGAACAAATGAGGAACTTGAGACGTATAGGAAATGCAAGAGATCACTTAAGAAGAAAATCAGGAGGCCTAAAAGAAAGCATGAGGTTGCTCGAGCAGAAAAGTTGAAGGAGAATCCAAAGGGCTTCTCCAGATATAATAAAAACAAAAGGACGGCAAGGGACAGCAAGGAAGATCAGAGTGGGATTCTATGCCTGGAGCCAAAAGAGATGAGAGAGTTCATAAATGGATTTTTTCCATCTGATTGCTCTTCAGAGATGGACACAGAGACTTTAGAAGTGAGGCTAATCAGCAGCAAAGTCATGGAAACTATACAGGTTACAAAGGAGGAGGTATTTGCTGTCTTGAGGCAAATTATGGTGGATAAATTCCCAGGGCGTGACAAAGTGTTCCCTCAGACTCTGTGAGAAGGAGGTGGAGAGATTGCAGGGTCCCCAGCAGAGGTATTTAAAACATCTTTAACGATGGTGAGGTGCTGGGCGATTGGAGAATAGCAAACGTTGTTCTGTTGTTTAAGAAAGGCTCTAAGAATAAGCCAGGAAATTACAGGCCAGTGAGCCTGAAATTAATATTGGGGAAGTTATTGGAAGGTTTTCTAAGGGACCAGATGTATATGTATTTGAATAGGCAGGAACTAATTAGGGATAGTCAGAATGGCTTTATGTGTGGTAAGTCATGCCTAACCAATCTTATAGAGATTTTCAAGCACTTTGCCAGGAAAGCTGATGAAGGCAAGGCAGTGGACATTGGCTACATGGACTTTAGCAAGGCCTTTGACAAGGTTCCACTTGGGAGGTTGGTCAAGAAGGTTCGGTCCCCTGGGTTCTGGAAATGCAGATGCATAATTCTTTGAAGGGGGGAGGGAGGGAACATCGACTCAGACCATGACAGGCCTGCGTTGGGCATTTTCATGCCTTACAAGGCGTGGATAGGAAGTCTGTGTGGAGCTGCCACAGCTGAGGTTCGAACTAGCGACCTTCAGATCACTAGACGAACGCCTTAACCACTTGGCTACGTGCCCAACATAATTCCTTAAAAGTGGCATCTTAAAGAAAGCTTTTGGCACAAAGGCCTTCGTAAGTCAATGTACTGAGTACAGGAGTTGAGATGTTATGTTGAGATTGTATAGGACATGGTTGAGATCTAATTTTGAGTATTAAATGCAGTTTTGGTCACCTACATACAGGAAAGATTGAAGGGGTGCAGAGAAGATTTACAAGGATGTTGCCAGGACTGGAGGACCTGAGTTATAAGGAAAGATTGAATATATTAGGACTTCATTCCCTGGATCATAAAAGATTGCGAGGAGATGTGATAAAGATATTCAAAATTATGAGGGGTATAGATAAGGTAAATGCCGGCAGGGTTTTTTCCACTGAAGTTGAGCGACACTACAACGAGAGGTCATAGGTTAAGGATGAAAGGTGAAATGTTTAAGGTGAGCATGATGGGTAACTTCTCACTCAGAGGGAGGTGAGAATGTGGGGCAAACTGCGAGTGCAAGTGGTGGATGCGGGTTTGATGTCAACGTTCAAGAGAAATTAGGATAGGTACCTGGGTAGGAGGGCTATGGAGGGCTCTAGTCTGGGTGCGTGGTGATGGGATTAAGAATATTATTGGTTTAGCATGGACTAGATGGACTGAAGGGCCTGTTTCTGTGCTGTAGTGTTATATGACTCCATCAAAGGGGTCACATATGAGGAAGATTTGATGACTCTGGGCCTGTACTCACTGGAGTTTTGAAGAATGGGGGGGGGGATCTCATTGAAATCTATCAGATATTGAAAGGCCTAGATAGAGTGGATGTGGAAAGGATGTTTCCTATAACATGCCAGTTTAGAGCCTGAGGGCACAGCCTCAGAATAGA
The DNA here is from genome assembly GCF_963921235.1 of Mobula hypostoma. Classification (NCBI taxonomy): domain Eukaryota; kingdom Metazoa; phylum Chordata; class Chondrichthyes; order Myliobatiformes; family Myliobatidae; genus Mobula; species Mobula hypostoma. Next base: position 16,591,142 of record NC_086123.1, read on the forward strand.
AGGCCATCGTTTTTGAACAGAGATGAGGAGGAATTTCTGTAGCTAAATGGTGGTGAATCTATGGAACTCATTGCCACAGACAGCTCTGGGGCTAAATCATTGACTATATTAAAGTGGAGTTTGATAGGTTCTTGATTAGTCAGGATGTCAGAGGTTACGAGGAGAAGGCAGGAGAATCTGGTGGAGAGGGATAGTAAATAGCTCAAGGTGGAATGACAGAGAAGACTTGATGGGCTGAATGGCCTAACTCGTCTCATATGTCTTATGGTCTTAAGCTTATTGTCACCCTGTTTGAGCTAGTCGGTGGTTCGCACTTCTCTCCTCGTTTGAATCACGCTGCTTGGCTGCATTCTTGACAGGAGCTCTTTGTCCAGGTTCCTGCTGTGTAAGTGAAAGACTGTTTGAACCTGAGGGACTGTCTGCTGTTTCCTTCTGCTTGGCAAACCTGGTTTCATTCAAAGTGTTTTCAGACTCCCTGCTTTGTGCATGAGATTGTGCATAGATTCTCCATAACTTCAACACGCTTTCCTGAGGCATGGTGGTCCTTGGGTTGTTTTGCCTAGAGTTCCTCAGGCTGAGCGGAGATCTGATCGAGGTTTTCAAAATTATGAGGAGCACTGATAGAGTGGACAGTCAGAATCTTTTCCCCAGGGTAGAAATGTCAAATACCAGAAGATATGCTTTTAAGGTAAGAGGGTGGAGCTTAAAGTCGATGTGGAGGGGCAAGTCTTGATACTAAAAGTGGTGACTGCGGAAGCAGGTAGTTTGATTTGAGTTTGAGAGGATTTTAGATAGACACATGAGTTCCAAGTTCAAAGTAAATTTATTTTGAAAGTACAGTCTCCCTCCTATATGCTGATATAAATATGAAGGGTTTGGAGGAATATAAATGAAATGTTTAGTGTAAATGGGCATCATTGCTCCACATTAACTTAAAGGGCCACTAATTGTTTGGTAATAGTGTGCAGTCTTATATAACTACAACTGTAAATTTGGAGAATTTAACGCCTGTGTCAGTCATTAAGCACACACCATGCTCCTCTGTAAAATGGCAATTTTGCGTTGCTGCTCTAATCCCTTGCAGAACCTGTTGTACATGCTTCAGTTGATATACAACATTCATTATATGGGTAGAATGACATCACAATAGCATAGCATTACAACATTACAACCAGCACACATGGATTGAACACACATAGTCATAGTCATAGTCATACTCATACTTTATTGATCCCGGGGGAAATTGGTTTTCGTTACAGTTGCACCATAAATAATAAATAGTAACAGAAATAGTAATAGTAATATTACTATTAGTAAATAGTAAACTGTACCAACATTCTATGAACTCACTTTCAAGGACTCTTCATGTCATGTTCTCAATATTTGCCGCTGATTTATTTAATATTATTTCTTTTTTCTTTTGTATTTGCAGAGTTTGTTGCTTTTTGAAAATATTTGTTTGTCCATACTGTTGGGTGCAGTCTTTCCTTGACTCTTATTAAATTTCTTGGATTTACTGAGTATGCCCGCAAGAAAACAAATCTCAGGATTGCATATGTTGGCATGTGTACTTCGATAATAAATTTACTTTAAACTTTGAACTTCAGATGGATTTATTGCTGAAGAGTGGTGCTGTAATTAATCCTGAATAGGTTGTACGGACACATTATGGGAGTGGACAAGCTCATCTTTCAATTAAGGGATTCAATGCCCCTCACACCACCCTCTGCAGCCCCTCCCCACCCCTGCAACATACAATTACGTACAGTTGGTTAATGAATTGCCACAACGACCCCACTCTTACTACCTCACGCCTGCGCCGGCACTATTTAAAGGGCTGGTTATCTGTCAGTTTCATGGTGGCTGAGCTGTTCAGTGAAATTGGGAGAGCTAAGTTCATTGACTGGAGTGAGGAGCTAAATTCTTTCGCTGTGCAGAGCTAGTTGTTCCAGGAATAGTTCCTGGAATTGCAGTGGAGGATGCCCTGAGAACTCCAGCCTTTAGTAGCCTAGTTTTGTTGTCTGCCATCAATATACTAAGATGCTAACAACAAGGGGACTGAAAGAATGTAAGTGGTGGGGTAACTAAATACTGTCATTCCAGGAGGGCAGGTTCAACCTTCAGGAGCTGCTGACTTTCCCCTTCAGCTCATTTGCCAATGGAAACCTCGCCCAGGCCTTTGTGATCTCTAGGGTTGCATATTCCACACACTTCTGATTTAGTGGTCTATTCCACCCTCTGCTGCCTGTGACCTAATTCATCAAAATCTCTTTTACCATTAGCACCTTGCTTACTGTTTCCCAGTAAAGCAGCTCCTTGGTTTTAAAGTTCTTGTTCTTGTTTTCAAATTTCTGCACGATGTCACACTTCCCTTTCACTCCAATCTCAGTCAATACTCCAAGGATTCTCACAGGATTCTGGGCTCTTAATCTGGAGTTGTGAATTTAATTGTTCCACCACTTGTAGTGGTGTCATCAATTTTGGAATTACTTGTCTGACCCTCTCTGTCACTTTACCTTTCTTGCTTCTTTTAAGATGTTTCTAAAATCTTATTCTAACAAACTTCTGGTCATCGGTCCCAAAATCTCGTTCTGCAGTTTGCTGGCAAGTTTGACTTTGCTTATGTTTCCATAAGAAGCTTTGGAATATTTTGCTAATTAAAACTATATAAAAACAACTTGTTTTCCTTGTCTACGTGTGTTGAGTATTCCTCTCTGTTGTGTTAACTCAAAGCATATTGTGTAATCAAACATCGTAGAACATTGATTGGCTACATATGTTATTGCTTGGTTTCACCATTTTTATAATGAAGCAAAACGTTTTATAGTGATACCATTAATTTTTCTCTGATTATCAGATTCTATTGCAGCAGTAGAATTAATTACACAATCAATATTCACCAAAATAACCTTTAATCATCTTCTGGCTATTTATTTATTGTGAATAGATCATTGGTTCTCAAAATAATGCATGTAAATATTTCATTAATATCACTCCCACTGAAAAACAAGGCAGCATTAATTACACTGTGCCAGGATTACTTGTTAGTCAGATCCCAATGTGTTCCTTTTTTATGCAGCCCTCTACTTTGGATGTAAATGATAGACCATATTATTTCTGTTTCCAGTTTATAAAGTTCAAATATAGTCATAGTCATACTTTATTGATCCCGAGGGAAATTGATTTTCATTACAGTTGCCCCAACCAAGAATAGAGCATAAATATAGCAATATAAAACCATAAATAATTAGATAGTAATATGTAAATTATGCCAGGAAATAAGTCCAGGACCAGCCTATTGGCTCAGGGTGTCTGACCCTCCAAGGGAGGAGTTGTAAAGTTTAATGGCCACAGGCAGGAATGACTTCCTATGATGCTCTGTGTTGCATCTCGGTGGAATGAGTCTCTGGGTGAATGTACTCCTGTGCCCAACCAGTCCATTATGTAGTGGATGGGAGACATTGTCCAAGATGGCATGCAACTTGGACAGCATCCTCTTTTCAGACACCACCGACAGAGAGTCCAGTTCCATCCCCACAACATCACTGGCCTTACGAATGAGTTTGTTGATTCTGCTGGTGTCTGCTGCCCCAGCACACAACAGCAAACATGATTGCACTGGCCACCACAGACTCATAGAACATCCTCAGCATCACCCTCAGAATCCTCAGTTCTAAATAGTTCAGATGTAGAACTTTTGTACCTTGGTAATTAGAGCAACTCACAATAATATTGCTCACATTTGGGAAGTTCTTTGTTGCTTGTTCGTGTCCTGTCTTCTGATGCTGCGAAACATCCTGAGATGTGCTGGGACACATCATCGGCGATGGAACCTGGGGTCATTGGGTATATCGGGTCTTTCAACATCAGACACCCTTGCTCAGGTGACCCAGCCAAGGTTGACCAAGTTCCAACTTGAGTCCAAGCAGCACTGGTCCGCGGGTCACACCTCTTAATCCATAGCCATCTCAGCAGCCTCAGTGACGGTCTTTGCAGCCCCTGTAATGCCAAGGAGAGAGTAAGTTCTGCAGAGCGAGCTGCCAGCTAAACCTCCTACACCCCACCTCTATAGGCTCACATCGTGCTCTCAACCCCTGTCTCTGGCGCTGAGCTACTAGCTCCTGGTATCTGGCTTTCTTATGCTCTGGAATAATACTAACATTTCATAGAATGATAATGGGGATGAAAACTGAGATATTAATTACTATGCTAATAATTTCATTGAATAAAACAAAATGGCTATAAACAGTGGAAGCATTATTATTAACCTATTTTATTGTAGCTAGTTATGTTGAAGGTATTTTAGACTGCAAGCTATGTATTGACTGGAACTAAATGATGTCAAGACAGGAATACATACTGTTTCCTGTTCAATAACTAAGGTAATACTAAAGATAGTTGCACGTTGTACAGAATGCCTCATCCTCCATCGCTCCAAGGAGAAAAGGTCATAGAAACATAGAAAATAGGTGCAGGAGTAGGCCATTCAGCCCTTCGAGCCTGCACCGCCATTCAGTACGATCATGGCTGATCATCCAACTCAGAACCCTGTACCTGCCTTCTCTCCATACCCCCTGATCCCTTTAGCCACAAGGGCCATATCTAACTCCCTCTTAAATATAGCCAATGAACTGGCCTCAACTGTTTCCGGTGGCAGAGAATTCCACAGATTCACCACTCTCTGTGTGAAGAAGTTTTTCCTCATCTCGGTCCTAGAAGGCTTCCCTTTTATCCTCAAACTGTGACCCCTCGTTCTGGACTTCCCCAACATCGGGAACAATCTTCCTGCATCTAGCCTGTCCAATCCCTTTAGGATTTTATACGTTTCAATCAGATCCCCCCTCAATCTTCTAAATTCCAGAGAGTATAAGTCAAGTTCACTCAACCTATTCTCATAAGGCATGCTCTCCAATCCAGGCAACATCTTTGTAAATCTCCTCTGCATCCTTTCTATAGTATCCACATCCTTCCTGTAGTGAGATGACCAGAACTGATCACCAGCAATTAACGGTAAGACTTGCTGTGATTTCAATATGTACCAGTTGTCATGGTCCTGCAGTTGTGGAAAATTTGTCAATTGCTTTTTCTGAGCCTGCATTTTGATACTCTGCTCCTCACACAGCTCGAGGAGCTGAGGCAATTGCTCCATGCTTACAGTGGTGGGCCCACACAAACAGGCTTCCTTATTCCAGTCGGTGGAGGGAAGGGATGTGAGGGACAAAGGCAAATGAGAGCTTATTGACTACATTTCAATGTTTTAAAGTGTTTTAGGTCATTTCCCTAATGCAGGAGCACCATCTCTTTCCCTTGCTGGAGAGAGAGAGCCTGTCTGAGATGCCGAAGTGATGGTTTGTGAACTGTAACTGGATCAATGGACTGTCTAGTTCCTCTGCTGCTGGCATGGTGAGGGGATCGGTGCTTCTGCTGGCGTGGTGGGGGTCACTGCTTTTCCTGCTGCTTGTGCGAAGGTGGGGTCTTTGGAGCTTCGATGCTTCAATTGTTCTCTGGGGTTTCTTTGTTGTGTGGAACTCTGTGAATAGGATGAATTTCAGGTTGTATACTGTATACATACCCTGACTTTAAAAATGTACTTTGAAACATTGCTTAGAATGTTTTTTTTTGTTTCCCTACTGTTTTTTGGAAGATTCTGATTGTGCTTGAATTGATGAAACTTTCAGTGCACTTATTTAGGGGACATGACTGAGTAAGTAGTGAGCTTTTGGTTCCTTTTGTCTTTCAATTGCGGGTCGGACTGGTTTCTCCTGCAAGACTGTCTGAGGAGATTGAAATAGGTAAGTGAAAATTTTGGCTGTCAGTGGTAAGAAATTCCTTCAACCTGCTGATTGGTGAACAAAGATGGTGCCAAACTGTGACCTCTGTGACCTCTGAGTCATGGCTCAAGCTTAGTTGTTTCTTAATTGTTTTGTAGATTCTTGAAGATGGTTTTTGGGCACAGAGAGGGAAGTTAGAGTTCAGTTGATGGTCAGGGACAGGAACTGTGGGGGAATTAGATGTCAGGCCACAGTCTAAGCCTCTGCTCCACATTCAAAGATCGGCAATGTGGACGCGGGACATCCGTGGTCAAAAGCTGGGCCGGCACAAAGTGGATGAGGGAGCAGGTCAGCGCGTTGTTGGCGGGCTCCGGAGTGGAGTTCAGTGCGGGAAGGAAGAATAAGTTCCAATTAACCCCTGGGTTCGTGAACTGGCGAGACCAGTATTTGAGGCCTAGTGTTCAGGGGTCCTGCCATCAGCAAGTTCAGAGTTCGATGCCTGGTGTCTGATGACTAGCATGTCCTGGGGTCAATAATGAGGATCAAGGGTTAAGGGTCAAATCGAAAGTACAGAGGTCAAAGCCTATTGGCCTGAGTCGAGTCTTTGAATCTCTGTGAGTCTGCCAGGGAAGTCCAAGTCCAATATCTGCATGTCTGAGTCTGCTGGAGGCTGGAAGCCTGTTCCAAGGGTTAAGGGACTATGTGTGCTCGTGGGTGGGAGAGATGAACAGTGCTGTTACTCTGTTGTGCTTTGTGTTCAGTGTTGTTCTGCCAAGCATTGCGGGCAAATTGTGTTGGCGCCAGAATGTGTGGTGATGTTTGCGGGCTGCCCCCAGCACACTCTCGGGTGTGTTGGTTGTTTTAAGAGTTGGCTGAGGAAGGCCAAGCCCAATGCCTGCATCTCCATGAGTCTTCTTGTGGCTGAAGACATCCTGCCCTGGGATTAGGAGAATCTGTCTGTGAGTGAGTGGGTGGGAGGGAGGAATGGGGTCTGTTTTGCTGTTGTTGTTTTATTGCTTGTAGTGTTCTATGTTGTTCTGCTGAGCTTTGTAGGCAAGCTATGTTGTCACTGGAACGTGTGGTGACATTTGTGGGCTGTCTCCAGCACACGCTTGGGTTATGTTGGTTGTTAACGCAAATGACACATTTCGCTGTATGTTTCATTGCACATGTAAAAAGTAAATGAATCTGAACCTGCTTCCTCTGGTCCCTTAATGATCTATTATTATTGGGATATTTCAGAGTATTTTCCATGTTTAATGAAAATCCTTGAATGTACCAATGATTATTTTCGTTAAACTCTCCCTTCTCTATTTCTCAGTAGTTCTTACGATATGTTTTTGTTATTTGCTAGTTTATGCTATCTTCTCCCTCTATAATTTTATTCAGTCTTTGAGACAGCTCCACAAAAGGTGGTGGAGACAGAGTCTTGGAAAAGTTGCAAAGCCTAGTTTGATCTGCAAGGGGATGAAGGTTACAGAGTGTAGGTGGGAATACGGAATTGAGATTACAATCAAATCAGTTTTGATTTTATTCAATGGCTTTCTCCATTTCATAGTTCACAGAGTCATAGAATACGACAACACAGAAACAGGCCCTTTGGCCCTCCTAGGCTGTACTGAACCATTATTCTGCCTAGGCCCATCAACCTGCATCCAGACAATAGCCCTCCATGCTTCTCCGGTCCATCTACTTAACCAAATTTCTCTTCAGTGTTGAAATTGAACCCATATTCACCAGTTCTGCTAGCGCTGTTCCACACTCTCACAACGCTTGAAGTGAAGAAGCTCCCCCCTCATGTTCCCTTAAACATTTCACCTTTCACCCTTAACCCATGACCTCCAGTTCTAGTCTCAGTGAAAACAGCCTGCTTGCATTTACCCTGTCTATACCCCTCATAATTTTGTATATGTCTACCACGTCTCCCCATCATTCTCCTACGCTCTAGGAAATAAAGTCCTTACCTATTTAATCTTTCCCTGTAACTCAGATCCTCAGATCCTGGCTACATCCTTGTAAATTTCCTGTGCATTCTTTCGATCTTGTTGATATCTTTCCTGTAGGTAGGTAACCAGAACTGCACACAGTATTCCAAATTAGGCCTCACTAATGCTTTATACAACTTCAACATAACATCTCAATTCCTGTAATCAATACTTTGATTTAAGAAACCCAACGTACCAAAAGCTCTCTTTATGAATCTATCTACCCCAATACCATTTTCAAGGAATTATGGATCTGTATTCCCAGATCCCTCTGTTCTACCGGACTCCTCAGTATCTTACTGCTCACCGTGCAAGTCCTACTCTGGTTTGTCCTCCCAGAATGCAACACCTCACAGTTGTCTGAATTAAATTCCATCTGCCGTTTCTCAGCCCATTTTTCCATCTTATCCAGATCCCACTGCAGGCTTTGATAACCATCCTCACTGTCCAATATGCCCCCAATCTTAGTGTCATCCACAAAATTGCCGATTCAATTTAACGCATTATCATCCAAATCATTGATATAGATGACAAACAATAATTGAGCCAGCACCAATCCCAGCGGCACACCACTAGTCACCAAAGTCCAGTCAAAGATGCAACCATCTCCTACCCTTCCAAAAGGCAACCACCTCCTACATTCCAAGAGCCAACCATCTCCTACCATTCCAAGAGCCAACCATCTCCTACCATTCCAAGAGGCAACCATCTCCTACATTCCAAGAGGCAACCACCTCCTACCATTCCAAGAGCCAACCATCTCCTACCATTCCAAGTGGCAACCATCTCCTCCTACGTTCCAAGAGGCAACCATCTCCTACCATTCCAAGAGGCAACCACCTCCTACCATTCCAAGAGCTAACCACCTCCTACCATTCCAAGAGAACCATCTCCTACCATTCCAAGAGGCAACCATCTCCTACATTCCAAGAGGCAACCACCTCCTACCATTTCAAGAGCCAACCATCTCCTACCATTCCAAGAGGCAACCATCTCCTACATTCCAAGAGGCAACCATCTCCTACGTTCCAAGAGGCAACCAGCTCCTACCATTCCAAGAGGCAACTATCTCCTACCATTCCAAGAGCCAACCACCTCCTACCATTCCAAGAGGCAACTATCTCCTGTCATTCCAAGAGGCAACTATCTCCTATCATTCCAAGAGGCAACTATCTCCTACCATTCCGAGAGGCAACCATCTCCTACCATTTCCTGGCTTCTCTTATGAAACCAATGTTGAATCCAATTTACTACTAATCCTCAATGCCAAGTGACTGAACCTTGTTGACCAAGCTTCCATGTGGGACCTTGTCAAAGGTCTTGTTGAAGTCCATGTAGACAACATTCACTTCCATGCTTTCATCAACTTTCCTGGTAACTTCCTCAGAAACTCACATTTGTATGTATGTGGCAGAGGCTGAATAAAACAAAATATCAGACGTCAAACTACATGAGACACATTCTTCAAAGTATATTCTCACTTCATTTATGTAACATGCAGTAGATTAGCTTGTGGGTAATAATTGTCACTCTGTTGAGGATGGTAATGTATGAGTAGCCACTCTCTAAACCATATCAATGTTGACAGAGAGAGGCAGAGACAGCTTTTGTGGAAGAAGGCCACTGTAAAAAAAATCTGTCTTAAAACATAAGCAGTTTTTGTCAGTAAAATTTGAATCACTGTCTATTTTCCTTGAACATATGTAAAATGAGGGAGGTACAGAAACATTTGGCAGCAGTAACATTTACACAGGATGCTTGCTGTGGGATCATACAAACACTGAACTTGGCAGGTGATACGGCCAAGACGACTGACAGGTGGATAAGCATCTTGGCATCCTAGTCTGCTCGCAGAGAAAGCAGCCGCTGGACAGGGTGCACGCAACTAAAGCCTTAAGTGTGTTGTCCAGGTTTTGTAAGAAACACCACAATAGTAATATACCATTGTGATTGATCAACAGCATGGGTTTCAGGGCTATTTAAAGCCAGGAAGACATGCAGCTGAGTATGTGTGTGCTTGTGTTAGTGGGAAATGTACTGCAAAGCACAATCAGTTGCAAGTATACACGAAAAGCATTAGTGTACAGGAGAGTAAGTCGAGCTCCACAGGGGTTTACACAGCAATTCATCAGCAGGAGGTGAATGGTGCCCACGTGCCCAGCTCATGATGATAAGGAGAAGGCAATGTATTTGAAAAATTGAACAATAATCTACTGGATGTTTCTGGTCTTTCTTGTATGGCAGCAATGACTATTCTTTAATTAAAAAGTATGAAATCCTGCACATGTGGAAATCTGAAATAAAAACGAGTGCTGGACACGCAGCAGGTTAGTAATATATGCGGAGAAGGAAAATGATTCTCCCTTGCTCTCTCCAAATTATCTTTAATTCACCTCTCTTACCATTTACCCACAGCAGAGGGTAATTTTTCAGCAGCTGAGAACAATAACACACAGGGTGTGAGCTCCATCAGTGATCTGCAAAGGGGGACTTAAAGAAAGCAAAATTATGGGAAATCCACCAATTGTTGCTTTCTTGAGAGAAAAGTAAATTTTCTGAAGAAATCAAGATCAAAACTTAAATCAAGCACTGGCAGTCAATATAGTTTGAAAAAATACATAGTAATTTTGAGAGGCAGTGCTACCTTTTTGCTCTCATGGCTTTTCATGGATGAAATTGTGGATATTGCAGCTGTTAAAAGTAAATGACATGACCTGCTTAACTTGTATTGGAATGCATGATAAACATGTTATTTTCAGTGTTTTTAATTTTGATATGGTGTGTAGGAGCCATGCATCTGTTCTCTATCTGCAATGTACTCTGTGTTGCATGTTTATTATGGCAATTAGTCACATGAGTGGAGGAGGTAAGTCACATAAAAGCAAAGGGAGTAAGTCACGTATTCACACTTTGTTTGCCACAGTTTGTAGTAGCTGGGGGCTGACAGATGTCGTAGCTTTCGTTGACTGGTCTATAACGCTCCGTTACCCTTAACTTACATTTGGGTATGCTTAAGTTTCATTGCTTCAGGATTGTATGTTTGCTAATTGATAATAAAGATCGAAGACATATCCTTGACTTTTGGAGTAATCATGAATGGAGTGAGGTGCATCATGCACCTATAATAAATCCATAGGGTCGCTGGCAGAAGTAATTGTTTTGATCTTGGTTACTGAACATTTATCTTATCTGTTTTTTGGACCTTGCAAAGTACAAGCTGTTATATTTTATGACATAGCCTATCAAGTAGACCGATGTAAATACAAAGCAACACACACAAAATGCTCAGCAGGTCAGGCAGCGTCTATGGAAGTGAAAAGACAGTCGATATTTCGGGGCGAGACCCTTCTTCAGACTGAGCAGGAAGGGGGAAGATGTCAAAATAAAAAGCTGGGGCGAGTTGAAGGAGACTCGCTGGAAGGTGATAGGTGAAGCCAGGAGGGTGGGAAAGGTCAGGGGCTGGAAAAGAAGGAATCTGTTAGGAGAGGAGAGTGAACCATAGGAGACAAGTTCCCAGGAAGGATATATGGCTGTGGTAGCAGGTCCGGATGAGCACATGGTTGAAGAGTCAGAGGGCAGCAGAGATCACAGAAGAGGAGCAGTGAAGGAGAGTTTCACTGAACTCTCGAAGAGAAGATTGAAACTTCTTCAATACAAACCCTTTCTTCAGTTTGATTAATCATGGGTGAACAATAAAATCAGCAGAAAATGAAATATTCATCAGTTTCATCCTGGGATAAAGATCATTTTGCCAACCTTCTTAACAGGAATTAAAATAATATTTAGTGAGACCTCCTTATTGTTTAATTCCATGGAGTTAATGTGGATACCCATAATGTACAAGGTTTGAGTGCTCATGAAGCCAAGGTGTTAGATTAAAAGTATATAGTTTATATACTAATATCTCTATACGTTTGCTTAGCCCTTTGTGTTGCTTTCAACCATAGGGTAATTAACAGTAGCTGATTGGAGGTCAATACCTGTGAATGAGATCTTGGTATTGATTTGCATTATAACATTAACTTATACTATACTGTAAATGCAAGTGATTTCAATTCTTTAGCTGCTGTTTGGATGCAGCAAAGTTTGTGGTAGGGCTCTGTGATTGCAGGCAATTAGTGATGGAACTAGCCACCAAAATGGTTAACAACTCTATTTGACACCAGAGGATGAAACATCAAAGAGTACAGCACTGGAACGGGCCCTACGACCCAAAATACTGTGTTGAACCGAGCAAGTTAGTTATAATATGCCCAATCAAACTAATCCCAGCTGCCTACACAATGTCCATTTCCTTCCATTCCCTGCACATTCATGTCTGTTTCTCAGAGCCTCCTTGATGCCTCTAATGTATTTCTTCCCTTTACAGCCACTCCAGGCAGCAGAGCTGGCCCCACATACTTCCGTCGAACATACCCTGTTCCACTTTAAATGCATGCCCCCCCCGGTATTAGACATTTCAATATTGGAGGAAACAAGGTTCTGGCAGTCTACTCTGTCTATGCCTCTCATAAATTTATAAACCTCCATCAGATAGATCTCCCTTTGGCCTCTGTCACACCAGAGACAAACTTGGGCTGCTTTTCCAACACCTCCTTCAAGTACGTGCCTGCTATTCCAGGCAGCACCCTGGAAATTCTCTTCTGCATCATCACCAATCCCTCCATATCCTTCCTACAGTGGGGCAACTAAAGGCTGTTCTCCAGTTGTAGCCTAACTACAGTTTCAAAATGCTACAACATAACTTCCAGACTCTTGAACTCAGTTCCTCAACTAATAAGGGCAAGCATGCCATTTTCTTCGTACCTGCACTATCAACCTATGCACCCAGTCTTGGGGAGCATTAGAATTTGACCTTAAGATCCATCTGCTCACCAACACTGTGAAGGGTCTTGCCATTAACAAAGTTCTGTTGCTTTAACTTGATCTCCCAAAGTGCAATGTATATACCATTGTACTTTGTGCTTGGCTTTTTGTATATTATATATATGCAATATATATAATATACATAAAGCACAGGTCCCAGTATGGATTCCTGTGACACACTATCACAGACCTTCAGCCAAAATCAGTTTAATCAATCACAACCCATGTCTTCTACAGGCAAGCTAATTCTGAATCAAGATGGCTAATTCACTGTGGATCACATGCATCTTAATCTTCTGGATGAGCCTCCTATGAAAGAGCTTATCAAACACCATACTAAAATTCATGTAGACAACATTCACAGCTCTGCCATCATCCATCACCTCTGACACCTCCTCAAAAACTCAATTAATTTAGTAAGACATGATTTGCCCACACAAAGCCATGCTTTCTGTCCCTAATTAGGTCATGAATTTTCAATGGCTCATAAATCCTATCACTAAGAATCCCCTTCAGTAAATTCCCTACCACTGACATGAGCCACTAGTCTATAGTTTCCAGGATTATCTCTATTTCCCTTCTGAAATAATGGGAGAACATTAGCTACCCACTAGTCTTTCTGGACCCTTCCTGCTGTCCCCAAAGAGGACACGAAGGTATTGGTCAAGGCCCCAGAAATCTCATCTCTTCCCCCTCACTATATCCCATCAGGTCCAGGGCACTTACCCACCATAATGTTCTTTATCTCAAAATGCCCTGGCAAATCAGCATGCTCCACATTGATCTCCCTATCCTTCACATTAAGGACCTCACCCGCGTCCTCTGCATCTAAGCACATTTTCCCTCCATTATCTTTGAATGGTCCTACTTGATCCCTAGTTATCTCCTTGCTCTTGATGTATGTGTAGATTAGCTTGGGATTCTCTTTAATCCGAAATCCTGAAAAGTCCTAAACCGAGGAGTTTTCATAACCTCTCTTGGCTCTCATAATTCACTTTTCTGTCTTCTTTATAATGCACGGCGGGGGCGGGGGGGGTGTCTATTTGGTTTTAGCTTCCTAAACGTTTCATACATTTGTTTTTTCTTGACTAAATTCACTGCCTTTCCTGGCCATCCAAGTTTCCCTTACCTTGCAATTCTTGTCCATCTTACCAGAACATACAGTACCTGTCCTGTACTCTGACTAGTCAATCTGTAAACACCCTCTACATGTCAGATGCGGACTTGCCCAAAGACCCCTCTCCATAGTTCCTGCCTAATACTCTCTTAATTCAATGCTCTCCAGAAAAGTCCACAGTTATCTTTAGCTATAGCTACCTTAAAACTTAAGAAGTTGTGATCACTGTTCTCCCACTAAAAAGTGGTGGTCACTTGGCCAGGCTCATTTCCCAACACTAGGTCCAGTATGGCTTCTCTTGTTGGACTAGTCACATGTTGTTTTAAGAAACCCTCCTGGATGCACCTAACAAACTGTGCCCCATTTAAACATCGCGTCTATATTAGATAATTTGGAGTCACCCAGAACAACAACAACATTGCTTTTGTACCCTTCCCTCATCTACCTGCGTACCTGTTCAACAATGACCCGATAGCTATAAGGATGCTCTGTATTATAATCCCATCAGACCGATTGCAGCTTTTCGATTTCTGAGTTCCACCGATATAGAAGCAGTGGATGATCCCACCTTTATGTTCTCTCTGAGTGCAGCTATAATATTATCCCTGATTAAAGAAAACAAGAGAGCTTATCTTTAGTCATATAGGCTCTATGAACCACTTTAAATTGTAAAAGAGAGTGACGCGCACATAACAAAGAGGTGTGAGCAAGTTTAAAAAATTCAAACTATACATACTATTACAGTATGGATTTTTCTCCATACTGTAATAGGTGAAATGTCGAAGAGGCCTCTCTAGTTCATATGTTTTGGTCCTGCCTGCGGCTTGATAAATTTTGGAAAGAAGTATTTCAAACTTTCTCGGAGCTTTTTAAAATAAACTTTAAACACAACCCTCTGACTGCCTTGTTTGGCATTGTTGAAGGGAATGATTTTACTCTTAAGTGGAATGATTTGCATATTTTGGCTTTTATTTCTCTTTTAGCCAGAAGAGTTTTGTTGCTTAAATGGAAAGATGCTGCTCCGCCCGCCCATACCCATTGGATGATTGATGTTATGTCATGTTTAACTCTAGAGAAGATTAGGTGTTCTATTTCTATACCTAGACAAGATTTTTTCACACTATGGGGACCTTTTTGGAACTACTTTCACAATTTTCGATTTGGTCAGCAATGATGTTGGCTCTCATATGTTTGACTTTACGACTATAGGTCAGAGATTTTCTTTTAACCAAATAGCTTTTTCTTTCTTTTTTTTGAGTCCTGACGAAGGGTCTCGGCCTGAAACGTCGACTGTACCTCTTCCTAGAGATGCTGCCTGGCCTGCTGCGTTCACCAGCAACTCTGATGTGTGTTGCCTGAATCTCCAGCATCTGCAGAATTCCTGTTGTTAGCTTTTTTTTCTGTTTTTTTCCCCTCTTTTTTTTCTATTTTGTTATGGGGTTTTGTGTTTGCTTTAGATTAGAATAAAATATACCTTTTCAATATTATGGTTAATTTACAATACATAGTTATGGGGAAATTCAATCTTGTTTTTGTTTCCATAATACCACAATATATTTTGTATTCGTCTATGCAAGTAATTAATAAAAATATTGAAAAAGAATGTTATCCCTGATTAACAACACAACATCAACCACCCCGCCCACCTCCTTCTTTATCTTTTCTAAAAGATTGAATTCACGTATCACTAAGCATCCATCCCTGCCACTCTCTTAAGGTTGCAATATTATGTCTTCATGCTCTGCGTTTATCACTCTTACTCATAATACCCGTAGCACTGAAATACACAGGCTTCAACCTATCCGTTCCATTGTGTCCATGACCTTGCTCGTGCCTGTTTTCCCTCGTCATGACATCTACCTTCCTTTCACGCGCTCCACTTTCTGACCTTGCCCTCTGGTCCCCTTCCCCTGCCAATCTAGCTTAAAACTTCTCGAGCAGCACTGGCAAACCTCCCGGCCAGGATATTGGTTCCCCTGCAATTAAGGTGTGCAGGTCACCCGTGCCCCAAAATATCCAAGAAGCTGAAACCCTGCCCCCTGAACTAGTCCCTTAGCCACTTGTTCATCTGGCCTTTCTTTCTGTTTCTTCCCTGACTAGCACGTGGCAGTTGGAGTAATGCAGAGATTATGGCTATTGAGTTCCTGGTTTGCATCCTCTTTTCGAACTCGCTGTATTCACTGAGCAGCACTGATCTGTGGAATTCTCTGCCACAGGAAACAGTTGAGGCCAGTTCATTGGCTATATTTAAGAGGAAGTTAGATATGGCCCTTGTGGCTACGGGGATCAGGGGGTATGGAGGGAAGGCTGGGGCAGGGTTCTGAGTTGGATGATCAGCCATGATCATAATAAATGGCGGTGCAGGCTCGAAGGGCCGAATGGCCTACTCCTGCACCTATTTTCTATGTTTCTATGACCTCTCCCGCCTTTCTACCTACGCCATTGGCGGCAGTGAGCATTATGGTTTTTGGCTGCCCGTCCGCTCTCTTGAGAATGCTCTGCAGCCACTCTGAGGCATCCTGGCGTATCTTTCCGCGGCCACGGAATCTACTGTCTGTCCTCCCATCACGATTGCTCTGCCTGACTTTACCCCCTCTGCTGAACCTCAGAGGGTGACACAGTGCCACTGATCTGGCTGCTGCTGCTGTGTCCTGGCGGGTTATTCGCCCCCTGCTCTTGCACCTGTGCCGTATCCAAACGGGCATCTGCTTTGCTGAGGGGAATGACCTGAAAACCATGATAAAAATGTACAACAATGTATTATTTTGGACGGCAACAGATATTGATCCAGCAATCTGAACTTTAAATCACGATTTTTCATGCGTTTTGCTGGCAGTTGGAAAGGATGTCAATAAAGCTTCTTAGGAATACTCAAACCTTATTGTTATTAATCATTGCTGGGGTTATTGATAATCTGAACAGTTTTTAATCAAGTGCCAGTGTGTGTCTTCCAGTTTGAGTGAGATGGCAATGTTGTGTGGAAGTGGTTCCGCACATAAACTAATGTCCACATTAATTATATTTTTATTGATACCCTAATGGATACTAAAATCTGATCATGAGCTAAACAGCTATTGGCTTGCATTTAACAAGATGCACTAAATTAAAAATTTGGAGAGGCACACCTCATTTTCCTTCAACGGGACTAATCGTGCATGTATCAGGCAGAGTTCATGCACTGTGGTTCAGTGCAAGCTCTTGTCATAAATTTTGGTTTAATTTATCTGTTCATTGGAAACCAGTCTGAGAGCACTGAGTGCTTATTGATGCTTGAAACAAATGTTCTGTATTGCATGGTTGCCTTTGATGATCTCCCGCATGTGAAATTGCTTTCCTATACCAGGCACTGGAGAAAATGTAGGAAAATATAGCGATCCGTGTTGTCAATTAATCTGATAGATGTTAACCTCAGGGCATCTTGTTGTATGAAAATAGTGCTACATTATTAGTTACTGGTTCATCCTGACTCAACATCTAGTTGAAAAAGTGATTTACTCCTACTGTTACAGACCTTGGATCAGCATTCGCACAGTTCCACGATAAAAGCCCTTCTTCAGAATCAGAATCAAGTTTATTATCACCGGCATGTGTTGTGAAATTTGTGAACTTAGCAGCAGCAGTTCAATGCAATGCGTAATATAGAAAAGGAAAATAATAATAATAATAAATAAGTAATCAATTACAGTATACATACATTGAATAGATTAAAAATCATGCAAAAAACAGAAATAATATATATTAAAAAAAGTGAGATAGTGTTCATGAGTTCAATGTCCATTTAGTAACTGGATGGCAGAGGGGAAGAAGCTGTTCCTGAATCGCTGAGTGTGTGCCTTCAGGCTTCTGTACCTCCTACCTCCTACCTGATGGTACAGTGAGAGAAGGGCATGCCCTGGGTACTGGGGGGTCCTTAATAATGGACACTGCCTTTCTGAGACACCACTCCTTGAAGATGTCCTGGGTATTTTGTAGGCTAGTACCCAAGATGGAGCCGATTAAATTTACGACCCTCTGCAGCTTCTTTCGGTCCTTCAGTAGCAGTAGCCCCTTCCCCCGTACCAGACAGTGATGCAGCCTGTCAGAATGCTCTCCACGGTACATCTACAGAAGTCTTTGAGTGTATTTGTTGACATGCCAAATCTCTTCAAACTCCCAGTGAAGTATAGTCCTAGTGAAGTATAGTTCATTATCCATTAAGGAACGAACTTGTCTCCACTTTTTGCAAAGTACAACTCTTAACAATTCTCTCTTTATTTTAGCATAAAACGTTCCCAAGCCTTGAGAGTTTAGACATTGAGGTCTATTATGGGATCTAGGGCAGGGCATTTGCCATACCAAGCATGAGGATAAGATGGTATCTCTGGTTCATCTGTAAAAGTTGGTAGGGGTCATTAGGGACATGCCACATTGGTGAAGTACAGAGGCTGGTGTGCTTTCATGTCCATAGTATCAACGTGGCTGTAACAGGACAGGTATTTATTTATTTATTGAGATACAGTGCAGAATAGGCCCTTCCAGCCCTTCGAGCTGCCCAGCAACCTCGAATTTAATCCCAGTCTAATCACGGGACAACTTACAATGACCAGTTAACCTACCCACTAGTATGTCTTTGGACTGTAGGAGGAAACCCACGCAGTCACAGGGAGAGGGTACTAACTCCTCATAGGCAATGGCGGGAAATGAACCCGGGTCGCAGGGAGATTCTGGGCAGTTTCTACAGTAGGTCACATTGGCGGCGCAACATTGTGGGCCGAAAGACCTGAAACGTGCTGTAGGTTTCTACCTTCTATGTTTGTGCTATGTCGCTGATGCTGTAAAGTGTTGTGATAACCATTCGGCCACCAAGCTGCCCTTGTTACTGCTAGCAATATTTACAACTAGGAATTCTAAGAATCTGAAGCTCTAAACAATGTCCACCTCAGCATCCTGCACCCTTGATACAGAAAAGAGCATGTGCTCTGCCCTGTTGCCTGAAGAGGCTGACCAACATTCCCACTTTCTAACACGGAAAATAATACAAATATAGAGATTCCAGTGGCAATTCCAGAAATCTAGTTATGCTCCCAACAAAAGGAGTCAGGGCAGTCAAGCTGTAGAAAAGTTTTTCATTATTCACTCTATGGCCACTTCCATAAGTACACCTGTACACCTCGTTAATAAAAATGTCTAATCAGCCCATCATGTGGCAGTAACTCGATGCATAAAAGCATGCAGACATGAGGTTCAGTTGTTGTTCAGACCAAATATTAGAATGGGGAAGAAATGTGATCTAAGTGATTTTGACTGTGGAATGATCATTGGTGCCAGACAGGGCGCTGATTGCAAGGGATTTTCATGCACAAATCTCTTGAGTTAACAAAAAATGATGTGAAATCAAAAATAAAATATCCAGTGAGCAGCAGATCTGTGAGTGAAAATGCCTTGTTAACCTACCGGGGGAAGCCATAGTGACTGGGTCTCTGGCACTGTGGCCCAGAAGGGAAAGTGGGAGCAGAGGAGTGATAAGGGACTCCATAGTTAGTGAAGCAGACAGAAGATCTGGCAGATGAACCTGTATTTGAGGAATTGGTACAGGGAATGTTGTTTTCTTTGATTTTCAGAAGGCCTTTACCAAGGCGTCGCACATGAGGCTGCTTAACAAGATAATAGTCTCTAGTATTACAAGAAAGATACAGGCATTGGCTGACTGGCAAGAAGCAAAGAGACAGAATAAAGGAGGCCTATTGTGGTTGGCTACTCTTAACTAGCAGTGTTCCACATGGGCCTCTGTTGGGACCGCTTGTTTTCACATTATTTGCCAGTGATTTGGATGACAGAATTATGGCTAAGTTTGCAGGCAATCTGGAGATAGGTGGAAGGGCAGGTGGTGTTGAGGAAGTAGGGAATCTGCAGAAGGACTTAGACAGATTGGGAGAATGGGCAAAGAAGTGGTAGATGGAATATAATATAGGGATGTATTTGGTC
This sequence comes from Mobula hypostoma, assembly GCF_963921235.1. Classification (NCBI taxonomy): domain Eukaryota; kingdom Metazoa; phylum Chordata; class Chondrichthyes; order Myliobatiformes; family Myliobatidae; genus Mobula; species Mobula hypostoma. The sequence continues at coordinate 16,610,845 of NC_086123.1, forward strand.
ATACTTTCTAAAGGAAGAGAAAATTCAAAAATCACAGGTGCCAAGGGACTGGGAAATTCTCGTGCAGGTTTCTCTAAAGGTTGGCTTGCAGATTGGTAAGGAAAGCAAATGCAATGTTGGCATTAATTTCAACAAGACTAGAATTTAACAGCAAGCGTGTTAGACTGAGGCCTTATAAGGCATTGGTGAGACCGTACTCAGAGTATTGAGAGCAGTTTTGGGCCTCTTATCTATGAAAATATGTGCGGGCATTGGAGAAGATCTAGAGGAGGTTCAATAGGTTTCAATAGGTTTATTTAATATCAGAAAAATGTATACAATATACATCTTGAAATTCTTTGTCATAAGAAGGATTCCAGGAATGGAAGTTTTAATGTATGAGGAGTGTTTGATAGCTTTGGGCCTGTACTCCCTGGAATTTAAAAGAATGACGGATAATCTAATTGAAAACTATAGAATATTGAAAGGCCTAGATAGGGTGGATGTGGATAGGATGCTTCCTCTCGTTGGGGAGACTTGTATCAGAGAGCACAGCCTCAGAATTGAAGGAAGTCCATTTTTTAACAGAAATGAGCAATTTCTTTAGCCAGTGGATAGTGAATCTGTAGAATTCATTGCCACAGATGGCTGTGAAGGGCAAGATATTGGGTATATTTAAAGCAAGGTTGATAGATTCTTGCTTAGTCAGGGCGTCAAAGGTTACAGGGAGAAAGCAAAAGAATGGGGTTGATATGAATAATAAATCAATCATGTTGGAATGGCAGAGCAGATCCAATGGGCCAAATCCCACTCCTATGTCTTATGACCTTATGGTTTTAGGTCAGAGGAGAATGGTCAGACTATCTCAAGCTGACAGCAAATCAATAGTAACCTAAGTAACCACAAGATACAACAGTGGTGTGCAGAAGAGCACCTCGGAACATTTAACATATCAAGCCTCGAAGTGGATGGGCTGTAGCAGCAGAAGAACATGAACGTACACCCAGTAGTCACTTTATTAGATACAAGAGGTAACTAATAAAGTATTCGCTGAGTGTGCTTATTCCACTGTGGGGCAGAAGAAACATTCCAAAATCCTCGCGTGGGCAAAGCTTGCATGCTCTGCTCTAATTGTGGCATGACACTGAGGACCTCACCCTCTGTGTAAATCTGATTTCAACATTTACGTAATAACCAAATGTTTTTGTTGGGATGTTGGCTGTCCGTTTCGAGACCAGTTTGATAATCGAGGAGGGCGTGTTGCTGGCTGCTGGTGGTGGACCTGTGGCCCCAATCGAAATCTCTGTCTGATGGTCGTTCCAACTTCAGTGTGGGAGAGGACAGGCGGCTGGGAATTGCGTCAGTTAACGGAAAGGTGGAGATGGATCAAACAGTCTGAATCGGCCGTGTGTTGGGTGGAATGTAGTATTGTATTAAAGAGACCATGTTTACCCTGGTCATTTCTTGAGAATTGCTCAGGCTGATTTGTCAGCTTTAAGTCATCCATTTGAAATACAAACGTTTGTATTTAGAGTGGCTTGATAGAAGGTGAAGAACAAGATATTGTACACTGATAGTTTTGAATTGCAATGCTGTTACCTTTGTTACTCATCAGCCTTTTACATTGTCAGAGTGCATCATTATTTCTGCACACTAATCCATTAACTCTTCAATATTCCGTGCCATTTTAACCCTCAGCCATGATCCAGAGACGTTCCACGCTCCTGACTCCGAATGAAATCACTAGGATGAGGGTCTAAAGGTGGCAGGAGCAAAGGAAGTGGGCCAAACACAGAGTGGATAATTTTCTAACCTTCAGTTTAGTTACAGTACATATTCTTTCATGCATTTATTGGAAGTCTATTTATTGTAATCAGCCTAAAGGCATCAATTGACTCATGGAATTGTGTGGGTTGCCTGAGCTGGTGTACAAGACAAAATCTAGCAGTAACCTCTTAAAGATCCACCCAGTAACAATTTGAGTCTGCAAGATTACCATTTTTCTTTCTGTAGCAAATAAAGTAATTTTCTTCATAATACCATTGCCAGTAGACTTCCTTGTCTGTTTATATTGTCTTCAAAAGCATATCACGTGCTTTCTGGGACGGGAGGGGCTCAATTTCGTGTTCTAGGTTACAGTTCCCATTTTTCAATATCTATCCTATGGGATATCTGGTTCTACATTAATGCTGTAGACTTGGTATAGATTCCTTTAGTTAAACTTTATCAAATCACTTAGTGGAACTCAAAGTGTCAGTGTTAGACTTTTTTGAATAATGTTATTCATTTCAATGTTACATGACTGACAATGCTCCTGTTTGACCGGGGACTAAATCAATACTGACTTGTGTACAAGCATCTGACACAATTTGTCTGTTGGACGCATATCAGTTAATGTCATTTTTCAAGATAAAGCTTAGTTTTGTCACATGTACGTCGAAATATCAAGACATAGATTGAAACGTGTGATTTGACTAAATGACCAGCACAGTCCAAGGTTGTGCTGGGGGCAGTCTACAAGTGTTGCCTTGCTTGTGGCGCCAAAGTAGCATGCCCACAACTTACTAACCCTATCCCGTATGTCGATTTCCAATGTGCGAGGAAACTAGAGCACCTGGAGGAAACCCACAAAGTCACGGTGAGAAAGTACTGACAGACCCCTTACAGACAGCGGCAGGAAGTGAACCCTGATCTTACAGATGGTGTGGTGGAGTGTTACGCTAACCACTACACCACTTGCATGAAAGGCTCCCTTAGGGACATTGCAATAACTCCAGTTGTCCTTGGGACATTTGTCGTTCATCAACAGCCTCTAAACAGCGTGGTTTCAACATGCTGCTGTGGAGCAGAGCCCCACCCAGGTACGTTTAACCTACTTTCTATCGTTTGACCCCAATCTTTGGTACTAAACTCTGGAGCTACATAAACCCAGCGTGATCGTATTGGATCTGCAGATGGTGCTGGTCTGTTCCTCTGATGGCCTCTGTCCTGACCGTCCCACCTCCTGACTACTGACCACACCACCTCACAAATGGTCCACATTGGAGGGCTGAAGCACGTCACCTAACTTGTTCCTCTGATGGCCAAGCCAAACCAAATCCCAACCTCTGGCTCCCTCTTCCAATAAACCCCTCTCCACATGAGCACCTGCAACCTCAGTCCTCAATGAAACATCTCATTTGCATCAGCGAGCACAAGACCAAAGCAGTCCCTGGCCTGTTGTGCGATGACCATATCCCACGCCTACAGCACCCAATGCCATGTTGTCTACTCAGGGAGAGATGTATTTTGATGCAACTATTGAGAATTGTGGCACATACAAATGCTATGTAGGTAATCAATACATCGTGGGCACGTGGCACCACACCAAGTGGTTAAGGCATTCGACTAGCAACCTGAAGGTCGTGAGTTCGAGCCCCAGCCGAGGCAGCGTGTTGTGTCCTTGAGCGAGGCACTTAACCACACAGTGCTCTGCGATGACACTGGTGCCAAGCTGTATCGGCCCTTGCCCTTCCCTTGGACAACATCGGTGTCGTGGAGAGGGGAGACTTGCAGCATGGGCAACTGCCGGTCTTCCATACAACCTTGCCCAGGCCTGTGCCCTGGAGATTGAAGACTTTCCAGGTGCAGATCCATGGTCTCGCTGGACTAACGGATGCCTTTACTATATCATGCAAAATCAATCAGTATCACTGAACTTGAGGATAAAGCACCAGTACCTGTAAAAGTTCCTGATGTTACATAAATAAAAGTAATCATTCATGTACTTCATGCTACATTGCTCCAGGATTTCTCAGACATATTTTAGACATTTATGCTTTTTGTATGACGAGCTTTCTCTTAACACGTCTGTAGACCTGAAACCTCATGCTGTAACCTCAGAGTATTCCAGTGTTCCACTGTATGCGGAGCTGTTAGACTTCAGTAAGCACTTTACAGGAATAACCCAGCCTGTTTCACTCTCTCTATTGTAACCATTGAAAATAAGAACAAAAATGGAAGATGGAAAGTGGCAAGAAGGGAAAGATGGCGGCCTATGTTTCAAACCCCCATGGACATGGAGATATTCCTGCCCACTGTCTATAAGGAGTTTGTACATTCTCCTCGTGACCATGTGGGTTTCCTCCAGGTGCTCCAGTTTCCTCCCACACTCCAAAGATGTATGGGTTAGTAGGTTAATTGGTCAGTGTTGGGCCAGAAGGACCTGTTACCGTGCTCTACCTCTAAGTAAATATACTTACTTATTCAGGGTCAAGGATGTTCTAAATCCTCGGTGAAAATTTGTAATGTGTTTAGTAACTCACGGGAATCCCTGGCTCTCAACCAAGCAAAGTGAAGAAGGAATACTAGGGTTGGATTGAGAACCGCAAGCCCATTTGAGTGACCCTGGTGTAAGCAGTGGAAGGGGTACACAGCACCCCTGAGCTCATCACCCATGTGCCCACTGAAGCATGTCCTGCCCCAAACATGGCCAAATCTGTGTATCTCAGAGCATCGGAATGGAAGAACACCATCCACTACTCTGAGGAACTGTCTGAGAGAATGGAAGAGAAAGCTAAAGCTGAGGTGTGACTAAGGCAAATCCAGGCATGGTCTTGGGGCTGGTGGCGAGAGAGTGTGGGTTGCTTGCAGACCACCACAAAATCTGTGTTTAGGATCTTGTTTCAAAGAGGAGGAAATCTCATTATTGTTAAGGGTAGCACATTGAGTTTAATAATGTTGTGATAGAGTTAGCTGATCTTACAACTGCCTTGGAAAAACTGACACTTCCATTTAGTGAAAATGCACTTGTTTTTTTTTGAGAAGGAACAATGGTGAAAGTAGCTGATATGAGCAATTTCTGCTTCTGCGCGGGCCACGCTTTTGAATGCCATTAGCTACACCCAAGCCTGGAAGAAATGTTCACGGCACATCACTGGTGTTTCTTTGTACAGCTTTCTTTTCACTTGGCTATGAATGGATACAGAAATTGCAGATTACCAAACACATAAAACTCAGCGGTGCTAGTGGATTGATTTCCTGAGAGTATCTAGAATGTTGCTTGTGTGTATCATCAGCAATAATCTCTGCAGGAGATGAGCAACTGTATGATTTGCAAAGAGCAATTTTGATGTATCAGGTTCCTGTGGATAAAATGTATGGAAACCACAGCTCTAGTTACTTTTAAGTCATTACCACAGCCTGCTGTACCATATTAGTAATGACTTTAGTACAACTCTGCACAGACGTTTAAGATTACTTTAAAGGACTTTAAAGAACATAAAACAAAAGGCAAGTTCAAGTCATTTTCTGGGAAACATCTAAGGTAAGGATACTGAAGTGAGGCTGAAGTTGAACACAACTGTTATTTTAGATCAAATCAAAAAATGGGAAAACCTAAAAAAAAAAGCAGAAATGACTGAAGGAAGGAAATTATAGTAATCAAAGGTTCACCAACTATTTATATTAATTTAATCTGGGTATTGATTGCTTATCATTAAACTCAAGACCACAAGAAGACGTGCACTAATTTTCTAAAATAGCTGTAGTGACAGCAGCACACACAAAGTGCTGGAGGAACTCAGCAGGCCAGGCAGCATCTATGGAAAAAAGTACAGTCGACGTTTCAGGCTGAGACCCTTCGGCAGGACTGGACAGCTAGCTGGTTTAATGCGCAGTTCCTTAGAAAGATACTCTCATAAGAGAACAAAAGAAAATTTGCTCAAATTATAGAAAATGTAATTACAGACTTGTTTTGAAATCGCACACAAATAATTGGTTTTAAATATAGCCCTCTAATTTTGCAACAGTGCAAGGGTGAATATTAAATTAATTTGCCAATTGTGTTATTCATGGGTAGCAGTATACATTCTTGCCACATTAAGCCTTAATTTTAGATACTGAGAAGTTCCCTCTTGATATACATCTATTCAAGATTCTTTATGCTGATGGGTTAAACCTGAATCTTTCAAGTGTGACATCTTCTGATGGATAACCAGCAGGCTTCTGAGTAGAAACAACCATTTAAAAATCAGGGCATGTCCTTACCATAGCTGCATGGAATCCTGTCTTCATTTAAATGATATTATAGCATCGCCATTATAACCAATCAGAAATATTTGCCAGATTTACCTGCAATTAAACTAATTAGTTGGTTTATTATTCATCATCATATAGCAATTTTCTGCTGTTCTGCATGTGTTTTACTTGCTCCTGTACTCTCATCAGGATTCCCGTTAATTTGTCAGTGGTGTTCTCTGAAACAGTACACTCTCTGCACTGATGAGATTGGATTGGATGCCGCAGTAATTTTTAAGAATGCATAAAACTGAGTAATTTTTTGAACTCCAAGTCATCTGAGCACGACAGAACTAGTTCAATATGGTGCTGTTGCGATCAGTTTCTATGTTCAGTTCTTGATGTTAAGTGAATTCCCTTGCGTTCATATGGTCTTTCTCCTTCAATGCTGTTGGAGGATAGTACCAAAGTTCTGGGTCTGTGGTTTATGCTTTGGACTATAGGACTCTTTCGATCTTGTGTTTTTATATTCTGTGTTTTCGCTCGTTCTTTCTTGTTGCTGTTTGCGAGATTTGTTGTTTTCTTCTTGCGGGAGGGAGGGGTTGATGTTCTTGTTGCCATTTACATGATTTGTATTTTTTTCCATGTGGGGATGGGTTAATGAGGGTTGATATTTTTCTTTGAACGGCTTCCATGATTGTCTATGTTTCGTGGCTGTCTGGAGAAGACAAATCTCAGAGTTGTATACTGCATGCATACTTTGATAACAAATGTATTTTGAATTTTGAACTTTGAAATTTATCTCTTCTACCTAATGATTGAAAGGCCATTAAAAATGTACTCAACTGCGTGCATTCTCAACTTCTGCACCATTAATAGAGATTCTGACATGTGCTGTTCCCACCAGCCACATTTATAAATAATATCTTGGTGGTATCTGATTGATGAGATGAAGTTTAAAAATATTTTTTATTGTAACAAATGTGTTTGGAGACCTGATCAGATTCTGTATTACAGTCTCCAGGGATTCCTCATTGTCGGAGATTGGTTTGTGCCAATCTTCTTCTGAATGGTCCATTAGGATAATCCCAAAGGAAGTTCTCAGCATATGTCTTGAATTTCATACCAAGCTCATTTAAATTTCATAATTAGACAACAATGACATCTTCTATTAAACTTTACTGCAATGCTCATGAAAATTAATGGCATTGCCTCTGAGATATACATTGGGATCAGCTGTTAACAAATCATCTCTTTCTTGTGGCACTGATATTTGAGTTCAAGTCATGCCTTCAGAATTTGTTGGGTTTGAATCACCGAACTAAAGAGAAATATTTCACCAACTGACATCTTAGGGAAAATTTTGCTGTCTGGGAGATACAGTTGTAACTGGAACTGCTGGCACTAAGCCAGTTTACTTTACAGTATGTCTTAGCCTTCACAATTGCTGTTGAAAAGAGAGTTCTAGGTCAGTGAGTGACAGATGGCATGGCATCTAGGGGATGGCCATTCAGATCCTCCATCAGGTCAGACTCATTGACTTCAATGGGGATTCCAAAGCTGTGGATTATAGCGGGAAAGAGGAAAGTAATTAACATGGCTAATTATTACATTTGCTTTTAATTAACTTAATTTTTTAAAAGAAATTAATCATTTAATAGTGTACTTCAATGTTAATAGTTTCTAAGTCCCACTGAGTGTCAGAGAGAGGTGAAAATTGTTAAAATCACTTCTAGCTTGACAAGGGATAATGCTGCACATTTGTTAAAACCCTGATCTGAAAGTGGGCTGTCAGCAATATCATGATGGGGGCAGTCAAAATAATCAGGTCCATCAACTTTAAATCAAAAGTAAGTCCATTTTTTTTACTTGAAAGAAGGCCCCTTGCTTCTCTGTGACATATTCTCTTCCATATGCCCATCAATTCACCTTAACACTACTCTCACCCGCCTGCAATGGAGATTTTTTTATGGAAACCAATTAATTGACTAGCTCAGCTAATCTAACCTTCCATTACTGATATGGAACATCAAAGTGCAAGTCAGAGGAGCAATGTCTTCAGAAGTGAAGACGCAACAGGGAGCAGGAAAGTCCCTATAAAATAGTTGTATAGTATGGAGTAGACCAAATGGGGAATATAGTAGTGAGAAAAAAGATTATTTATGAGATGACAAATTACAATCATTGTGTGGTGTACTTGTTAAAGATTTTCATCCCTGTAGCTGACAATTTTGCCTGGAAAAGAATTAAATATTGTTATACATTAGAACTCAAAATTTCTGCATTTTTAAATCAAGTAGATTTTTTTTAGAATTACACTGACCTTGTCTGCTTCTTGTATCCATGCCAGCGTACAGATGGACAAGAGATGACTTGGTCCTAAATGTTTGTTACATGCACAGTAAACTTTATACGGCCAACTCCAACAAACTATCTTCCCAGCACCTGTACTCATTGTCTTCATTTCTTTACCTGGATCATTTGTTTCTTTGCTATTTATTTCAATCAGAATTGGAGTTGATTTTTGTTCTCTATTCCCAGTTTGATCCTCAGTGAAAAATTACAGAGCTGGCCTGGAGCAGCTCTGAAGTAGCTTGTGCCCGGACGTGTGCTGAGCAGTTCTGGTGCAGGAGCAGTTCTGTTGAATTTGGCTTCTGATCGTTTCCTGCTGAACAGTCGGAGAAGGGACAGATTCCTCACGGCAACCAGACAAGGCCAATATACACTGTCACCACCCACGGCGGAAAGCATATGGGAAAGTCCTCAACAGAGAGCTCCATGCCAGGAAAGAGTGCTTTGTGTACAGGAGGACCTGCTGGGACTCTATTGGAGGACCCTGCCAGGAGGTGACTCCAATGGTATCTTCTAGGTGTGAGGATCACCATCCAATGGAACAAAGCAGAAATAACTTTCAGGTCCTTACAGGAGATATCAGTGCTGGTCATCGCCGTAACAAACCACCTGAGTGCATGGATCTGTGCTTCTTTCACCAGAGTCAGTGCAGGTGATCCTCCATGGGCAGGTATCAGAGACTTCATGTGTTGTTTTCAAATGATGACTGGTGAGCTCCGTCAGTATTGAGGACTGGAGTGTGTTGAGGGTTATTTCGTACGTATGGGTGACAAACGATTTTGCAGACTCATTGCCAGTATGTGGCTAACTGTCTGTACAGTCAATTAATTCCTCCTGGATCCTGCAATAGACAAGGGTGTGGCATGCTGCTGTTGGTTGTCTTTCTGCTGCTGTTGCATTGTAGCCTGCACCCCAGGGCTCAGCTGCGCATGCTGCCCTTCCTGCAGGAGCACACACTGCCAGTGCTTATGGTTGACGACCATGCCGGTGATGTCTCTGCACTTGTTGGGAGTAATCTGCTCGGGTGCAGGCTCGGAATATCATTCTAGAGCAGGGGTACCTAACCTTTTTTATGCCATGGAGCCTCACCATTAACTGAGGGGTCCATGGACCCCAAGTTGGGAACCCCTGTTCTAGAGGAATAATGGTCCCTCCTCCAACTACCATTATGCTTGTGTGACTCTTGATGGATTGGCACTCAGGTGCAGTAATTGGAGAGCACATTGGTGCAACAAGCCAGGGAAGTAGAGGGCAACTGCCTACTCTTAAGGGAAGCAGCAACATTGGAAAATCCCAGAGCCTGAGTTCAGTGGAAAATATAATTATATTAAAAATATTTTTATATACTGTATTTCCAAATGTTGTTTCACCCTTTATTTGGGATATAGGATTCACCGAATTACCAGTTTTGAGATTTAATGTTCATAGATCATTGTCAGTATATTTGTAGATTCGAGTGATCTGAGGCCATACTTTCTTGGTACAGATTGATTAGTTTACATTACTGGTTTCTGTTATACACATAGACAGAAATTTATTACGTGAAAATAAAATTGACACTGAAATGTAATTATGACAGATACAGTGTAATTATGTAGATGGTAGAAGACGCCGATATAAAGAAAGAGTTCGTGTTGATTAATGCTGGAGTTTCCAGTTAGAGCTGCCAAGGTCTTGTCACTTAAACAACAGTAAGCTCATATAGATTCAGGTTTATTATCATTGATATACTGAATGTCATGAAATTTGCTGGTTTTTGGCCGTAGTGCAGTGCAATATATAAAAAAAAGTATTAAAAATATAAAATAAGAAATATAGCATATAAAAATAAAGAAATGAGAGGAAAATAGCGAGGTAACACACACCAAAGCTGCTGGTGAACGCAGCAGGCCAGGCAGCATCTCTAGGAAGAGGTACAGTCGACGTTTCAGGCTGAGACCCTTCGTCAGGACTAACTGAAGGAAGAGTAATAGCAAGGTAGTATTTATTGTTCATGGACTGTTCAGAACCTGGAGGCAGAGAAGAAGCTGCTTCTAAAATATTGAGTCTACATCTTCAGGCTGCTGTACCTCATCCCTCCCAGTCATAAGAGGTTTTAGGTTTTATGAGAGTTAGTAGGTCTGTAAGAGCTGAGTGATCTACCGCTACTACTAGTGATCAGTGTAGTAGTTTTGGGCTCCTTATTTAAGAAAGGATGTGCTGACGTCGGAGAGGGTTCAGAGAAGATTCACTGGAATGATTCTGGGAATGAGAGGGTTAACATATGAGGAACGTTTGTCCGCTCTTGGACTGTATTCCTTGGAGTTTAGAAGAATGAGGGGGGACCTCATAGAAACATTTCGAATGTTGAAAGGCATGGACAGAGTGGGTGTGGCAAAGTTGTTTCCCATGGTGGGGGAGTCTAGTACGAAAGGGCATGACTTAAGGATTGAAGAACGCCCATTCAGAACAGAGATGTGAAGAAATTCTCTTAGCCAGAGGGTGGTGAATCTGTGGAGTTTGTTGGCACGGGCAGCAGTAGAGGTCAAGTCATTGGGTGTAATTAAGGCAGAGATTGATGGGTATCTGAGTAACCAGGCCATCAAAGGTTATGGTGAGAAGGCAAGGGAGTGGGACTAAATGGGAGAATGGATCAGCTCATGATAAAATGGAGGAGCAGACTTGATGGGCCGAATGGCCGACTTCTGCTCCTTGGTCTTATGGTATAACTCTTGATACATTGCTGTGCTAGCCATTGGTGTTAATTTTGAGTGTGCTGATTTCAATATAGGGTGTTTTGCTGGTAGTTCTACCACAGCGATTTGGCAGAGATCCTCCAGACACTACAGTCCAAGAATGCCAAGTATAAGCTGTGAGACATGAATGTCCTGGATTTTCTGATAGATACAGGATGTACCATCTGTCAGTTCATTCGGCAGCAGGAGTCCATGTGTAAAACAATATTGCTGAAACCTCCAACAATTGCTCTGGGAATTGGCTCTAAGAACCTGCTGCAGGTCAGTCTAAGAGCAGCACAGCTGCCCCTTTGATTTCTTTGGGGATTTTAAGATTGAGGATTAGGAAGCAATCCAGAAATCCACATTTAGGTCTTTAATCCATGGGGATTTAGGTGTAATGTTTAACATTTTTAATTTTCAGCATGCTTCCAGTTAACTTTACCTTTTGAAAAAAAATGTTTTTAATTTAAAAAAGATAACTCACTTCAATGTTAAGCATTTGAATGTCCGAGACGTTTTCACTTTCAGAGATTACTTACAGATTTCACACTGACAGTGGTGATGCATTGCCTGCTGTGAAAATGTTTAGCGGTATTTCAGGACACTGCGCTGCCTGAAGCCTTGTTCTTGTTAGATTTCAGGTGTTTTATGCCTCCACACCTGAACCAGGTAAATAAGAGTACGCTGTGAGAAAGAGCACAGAGAACAGCTGAGACGAGCAAGATTAAACCCAATGTATTTTTTTCTATTTAATCAAAGATGTTAGTGTGAAATACTTTCACTCCTTTGGCTTTCTGGGTTATAAACTTGGCTCGTGCTGGTACATAGAGCCAATGTTGTTTCTATGTTCTCCCCATTGCCCAGGTCATGCCTTGTTCTCGTTGTTACCGCCAGGAAGGAGGTACAGAAGCCTGAAGGCACACACTCATTGATTCAGGAACAGCTTCTTCCCCTTTGCCATCCGATTTCTGAATGGGCATTGAACCCGTGAACACTATCTCAATAATTCTACTTCCATTCTTATTTAATTTAGCGATTTTATATCTACTTACTGTAATTCTTTTTTTCTCTCTATTATTATGTATTGCATTATACTGCTGCTGCAAAGTCAACAAATTTCACCACATATGCCTGTGATATTAAACCTGATTCTGATTCTGATGTACAAATGCTGAATATTAGTTTCGGATTAATATCAAAACTTTTTCAGTTTTCAGTTATTATAGAGAATACACTCATATATTGCAGTGAATTTAAACGCAAACAACAGGAATTCTGCAGATGCTGGAAATTCAAGCAACATACATCAAAGTTGCTGGTGAACGCAGCAGGCCAAGCAGCATCTATAGGAAGAGGCGCAGTCGACGTTTCAGGCTGAGACCCTTCGTATAAATGCTGCTTGGCCTGCTGCGTTCACCAGCAACTTTGATGTATATATTGCAGTGAATTGTCTTTATAAATACATTACAAACTTCACTCACTACAGGTGAGGTGATGGAAAATGATTACCCTCCAGCTGATGTTCCTTTTTTTTTTGTAGCCTTTACCCTGCTATTGAAAACCTTAAACCTTTATATGATTTCTTAACATTGATGTGACGAGCATTTGAAGGACAAAAATAATCATCTATAAGTTACAGCGGGAGCATGTTTCTCATCTTTTTGCATTTTCTCAATGTTCTAGCTGCTTGTTTTTGACAACTTAATACTACCTCGTGTCAATAAAGCAAAGCTGTACCTTCAATCTACTGGAACTAACAATGCTTTTGTCCAGATGACCTCAATCATCTGTCTTTAAGTGTTTAATGTTTCTTAAGGCAGAAGATTTCAGAATAAAGCTGCAAAAGAACAGCTGACCCTATTACAATCAAACTGTTTTATTTGCCTATTTATCCTCTTATTTCATTGGTTAATACCGGCTTACATCTTACATCTTCCTAATACTCCATGTTCCATCTGCTGCTCTATTCTTCCTTGCTTCAATTTGTTTCCAGTGGCTGAACTGAACTAACCCTACCCAAGAAGTAAATGCCATGCCCACGTGGAGCTGATGGGGGAAAGGGTGTAGAAGGGTGGAGTGTGGGGTAGGGAGAGGCTGTTCACAGCCACCCAACCCACGGTCACTCCTCATCTTGAACTCTTCTAATTGTCCTAAATTATAATTATCAGCTGTACCCATGGGCCCTAGAGCAAAATCCTCCCACCCCACCTGCCTCTCCTGTGAGAAGCCAGCTCTAAGAATGGTCATATCTTTAAAGCAGGGAAGAATTACTTGGAGAAGTTACGGCAAATTTGTCCTGTCAGAAGTTAAATTTCTAGTCTTTCTATTCAATGCAAAGTGCATATTCTGGTTGCAGGTGGGGAAGGGGTGGTGTGAGTGATTGGAAACCTCACATATTATGTGATGTGATAGGATGTTGAGGGGAAAGATAAAACGGAGCATCAAAAGGTCACCAGTGTTAAGGAGTAGGAAAGAAACTTCCTTAAAAAGAATCAAGTTCAAGTTTAAATATCATTCAATCATAGATGAATACAGCCAAACAAAACAGCGTTACTACGGGGGCCAAGGTGCAAAGCACCAACAGTCATACGCAGCACAAGGCACACACAGCTCATGTAAGACGGCAGTAAAATATAGTCACACAAAAAATATTTAGTCCAACTCCTTGACTCCAGGAATGTTGCAGCAGACTGCAATTGAACACAATACATCTTGTCTTCTGCCAAGCGAACACTAGAGGGCAGCACTGACTCCAGCATGTAAGCCGCACCACACCTCCTCCGGCACGCTGGTGGAACACGGCAACTCTGACGCCTCCCTCCTGCCTGCAAGCAGGCAGCACCACGACTTGAGACCTAGCCCTCACTACAGTGGATTCCACCGAACTCACTGTCATCAATTGGTGAATTGACTGGATTAATTCATGGAGAAGCCAGATGAGTGGATGGGGCCGCTGAAAATAGAAGAACTTGCTGCTACGGTTAGTTGATAGTGTCTGAGAAGATGGCATAACCCAAATGGACTGAATAACCTGTGGCTGTGCTGTGTATTCTAGATACGTCCATGTAACATCATTACAGCTATCTGCACTCTTGTCACCAGATTCAAACTTCACTGCAGCGGAATAGAGTAATCCTCCCAAGTTATTGAGCTGTACCGTACTATCTTATGCTACTGGCAAAGGCATGAACAATGAGTTAAATAGAACTAAAGATACTTATTTCAAACCTTAATAGCATTGCAGCAAAGTTAAAAAGTAGGCTTGTAAATATTATATTTTTACAGCATATTCTTATCATGTTATTACATAGCATGTTGATTATGCAGCGAAACACTATTCTGATTAGAAAGCAGCTTGTATATATTCCCCATTATTACACTCAGTGACCAGGAGAGCATATGAATGTGGTGAATGCTGTTTATGGAACTGAAAGAAGGGAGAATTGAATAAAGCACATTTCTGCTGATAGAATAAATTGGACACCGTGCTGGAAATGATTACCAAGCCAGAATGGAATTGAACGATGAGCTGTGTTTCTGTATTTACTTTTCGGTAGATTTCGCGGTTGGCCCTGGCATTTCTCCTGACTGAAGCGTTTTTGATAAATCGTTCTGTTTAGAGCATTAAACTTAGCAATGTTAGAAGATAAGCTTAAATCGTCTGAGATTATATCTTTTCAAGCCTTTCAAGGGGTGCAGAAGCATTGCAGGGGTGGGTAAAATTCGACCGGAACATTAAACCGAGACTCAACCTCACTTTTCAGGTATATATAGACTGCATGGCACCTCTTCAAGGAAGTACAAAAGAGTAAACCCCACTGATCTAGCTAATACCTATACTGCAACGAACATCAGCAAAATATAGATTATTGGGTCATAGTCACATTTCTGTTTGTGGGAGTTTGATGTGTGCTAATTGGTTGCTGAAATATCAATGTTATAACAGCAACTCAATTTAAAACTATGCTTCATTGGATGTGAAGTCCCTTTGAATTTTCTTTGACATCTGCTGACCGAAATCAATATCGTAATGTTCACGCAACAAATCAGTTCAAAGCAGATGTGCCTCACCAGAATGGTACTAACATGCATGAGGCCTATCCCTCAGCTCCGGAGGCAGATAAAGCCTCTGATCTGGGGGGCCAAAATCATTGTTGTCAGAGCTTTCCCTGGTAGAGTCTAGACACTGTGGGATTTAGTTCAGCTCTTGATTCAAAGAACATGTGCTCTCCTTGATGCCATGGATCTAATTCTCTGGCATTAACATCAGCCCCGGCCCCATGATGTAGATAGACTTCTTATGCATAAGTTCAGGCACATTAGCAATGTTCAAAGTTCAAAGTAAATTTATTATCAAAGTACAGATATGTCACCGCATACAACCTGCAGGAGATTCCTTTACCAGCGAATATTCACAGTAAATAACAGAAACACAGTAGAACCGATTAAAGACCGTTCCCCAACAGGGCAGATAACCAATGTCCGTAGACAACAAACTGTGCAAATACAAAAAAAAAGTAATAAATAAATTAACAAGTAGTATTGAGAACATGAGATAAGAGTTCTTGAAATTGAGTCCGTAGGTTGTGGGAACAGTTCAGTGATGGAACGACAGAAGTTACCCCGTCTGGTTCAAGGGCCTGATAGGTGAGGGGTAATAACTGTTCCTGAACCTGGTGGTGTGAGTCCTGAGGCTCCTGTACCTTCTTCCTGATGGGGGCAGTGAGAAGAGAAAGTGGCCTGGATGGTAGGGGTCCTTGATGATGGATGCTGCTTTCCTGTAACAACGCTCCGTGTAGATGTGTTCAATGGGGGGAAGGGCTTGACCCGTGATGGAATGGGCTGTATCTGTAGTGAATTTAATATTCCAGTAATATTTGAGTAATATTGTAAATACATATTTTGACTAAGCATTCTTTGTTTACATAATTCATTATGGGTTACATGTAAGAAGTATGTGAATAGCAAATGTGGTTACGCCTCCGCATTCCATGTGAGTACCTCACTAGAAGAAAAGAAACTAACTACACATGCATCCTGGCTCCTGAGTTTTCCTTTCAATTAGCTTTTGGAATTACAAAACATAGCAGTATCCACTACATTTTGTAGGCTTTTCCATTCAAGGGCGTTTGTGTTTCCATAACAGGCCATGATGCAGCCAGTCAGTATACTCTCCACTGCACATCTGTAGAAGTTTGTAAAAGCTATAGCTGTCACGCCAAACCTTCACATACTTCCAAGAAAATAGAGGCACCGCCTTGCTTTCTCTGTAATGGCACTTACGTGCTAGGCCCAGGCAGATCCCCTGAAATATTAACACTGAGAAATTTAAAGTTACTGATCCACTCCACCTCACAATCCCCCCTCGCACCCCCCTGCCCAGCCCCGATGAGAACCGGCTCATGGAATGTTTGCTGAATGCAGAGAAAATGGAAAAGATGCAGCACAAACTTCCCCCGTCATTTTAATTCTATTCACCTGCATGGATGGAAAGGTGACTACTAATATTGCCTCCTTGGAGACTGGATTTAAGTGTGGTCCTCTATCTGTATTGACGGTCCAGTAATTTAAAAATTATGATACATATAATACTCCATATATATTTAATGACCTTAGTATGGTACCGTGATTTTTCTTCATAATAGCCTGAATTTATATTTCAGCTACAGAATGCCAAAGGAGGCCCAGTTATTGTAAAAAAACTGGATATATTTCAAGTTCACTGTGTTGCAACTCTTCCGTCACATTTTCTAACCATAAGCGAATATTTACGACTTGTATGCATTTGTAGTGAGACTGTTGCTGTTAATTTTCTAAAAAGCAGCTTTCCCCAATTTTCACGAAGCCTCTCAGCAATGCACTGGAAAATGACAACGAACAATCAAATTGCAGGTCAGTAGGTGCAGGGGTCACTTGACAAGTACTGTCAGAATTTATAAAATCAACCAAAGAAAGTTACAGTGCATTTTTCCATCAAATTGTTATTCTTGCTCGTAAACTTATATAGTGGCAGCGATGCTTCACTACCAGATGAACTCAACGCCTTCTATGCACGCTTTGAAAGGGAAAACACATCTACAGCTGTGAAGATCCCTGCTGCACCTGATGACCCTGTGATCTCTGTCTCAGAGGCCGATGTTAGACTGTTTTTAAAGAGAGTGAACCCTCACAAGGCAGAAGGTCCCGATGGAGTACCTGGTAAGGCTTTGAAAACCTGTGCCAGCCAACTAGCAGGAGCATTCAAGGACATTTTCAACCTCTCACTGCTACGGGCAGAAGTTCCCACTTGCTTTAAAGAGGCAACAAATATACCAGTGCCAAAGAAAAATTATGTGGGCTGCCTTAACGACTATCGCCTGGTAGCACTCACACCAACAGTGATGAAATGCTTTGAAAGGTTGGTCATGACTAGACTGAACTCCTGCCTCAGCAAGGACCTGGACCCATTGCAATTTGACTATCATCACGATAGGTCAATGGCAGACACCATCTCCATGGCTCTTCACACAGCTTTAGACCACCTAGACAACACAAACACCTATGTCAGGATGCTGTTCATCGACTATAGCTCAGCATTTAATACGATCATTCCCACAATCCTAATTGAGAAGTTGCAGAACCTAACCGGAAAACCACAGTCTGTGCAGATTGGTGATAACATATCCTCTTCACTGACGATCAACACTAGCGCACCTCAGGAGTGTGTGCTTAGCCCACTGCTCTACTCTCTGTATACACATGACTGTGTGGCTAGGCATAGCTCAAACACCATCTACAAATTTGCTGACGATACAACCATTGTTGGTAGAATCTCAGGTGGTGACGAGAGGGCGTACAAGAGCAAGTTATGCCAACTAGTGGAATGGTGCCACAGCAACAACCTGGCACTCAATGTCAGTAAAACTAAAGAGCTGATTGTGGACTTCAGGAAGGGTAAGACGAAGGAACACATACCAATCCTCACAGAGGAATCAGGAAGTAGAGAGAGTGAGCAGCTTCAAGTTCCTGGGTGTCAAGATCTCTGAGAATCTAACCTGGTCCCAACATATTTATGTAGTCATAAAGAAGGCAGGACAGTGGCTATACTTTATTAGGAGTTTGAAGAGATTTGGCATGTCAACAAATATGCTCAAAAACTTCTATAGTTGTACTGTGGAGAGTATCTGACAGGCTGCATCACTGTCTGGTATGGAGGAACTACTGCACAGGACTGAAAGAAGCTGCAGAAGGTTTTAAATCTAGTCAGCTCCATCTTGGGCTCTAGCCTACAAAGTACCCAGGGCATCTTTAGGGAGCGGTATCTCAGAAAGGCAGTGTCCATTATTAAAGACCTCCAGCACCCAGGGCATGCACTTTCTCACCGTTACCATCAGGAAAGAGGTACAGAAGCCTGAAGGCACATACTCAGTGATTCAGGAACAGCATCTTCCCCTCTGCCGTCCGATTCTGAAATGGATTTTGAAGCTTTGGACACTACCTCACTTTTTTTAATATACCAGACAGCATTTCTGTTTTTGCACATTTTTTAATCTATTCAATATACATAATTGATTTACTTGTTTATTTATTATGTTTTATTTTATTTATTATTATTATTATTATTTTCTCTGTCTGCTAGATTATGTATTGCATTGAACTGCTGCTGCTAAGTTAACAAATTTCATGTCAAATGCTGATGATAATAAACCTGATTCTGATTCCTTGGAATTAAAAATGTCTGTGATATGTTTTTATCTGTTTACATCTATTTTTTGCCCTGCCCAGGTTCTGTGATTCTGCAGCTTCACTAACCACTCCATTCCACCCCATCATAGAACATAGAACTTTGAACACCACAGAACCTTCAGCTCACGATGTGCTGACCTTTTGGCCTACTCTAAGATCTAACCCTTCCCTCCTACAAAGCTGTCAATTTTTTTTCTATCATCGATATGCTTATGAAAGAATTTCTTAAATGCCCCTACTGTATCTGCGCCTACCACCTCGCCTAGCAGGGTGTCCAAGCACCCATCACTCTGTGTAAAGAATTTACCTTTGACGTCCCTTCTTTTTTTTCCTCCAATCACCTTAAAACTATCCCACCTTGTACTAACCATGATCACCCTCACAGATTAGATTAGATTAGATTATGAGGACACTCAGTCCTCGTTTATTGTCATTTAGAAATACATGCATGCATTGAGAAATGATACAATGTTCCTCCGGAGTGATATCACAAAAAAAACAAGACAAACCAAAGACTAACACTGACAAGACCACATAATTATAACATATAGTTACAGCAGTGCAAAGTAATACCGTAATTTGATAAAGAGCAGACCATGGGCACAGTAAAAAAAGATGGCCTTAGATTTGAATATTGAACTCTGATACCCAAGCTGTAATAATGCTTTTCCAGTCAAAACTCCTAGGAATATACCAACTGGCATTTAAATAGTATTTTTCCTATCCTGAAGATGTCCCTCAGATCTTTCCCGGCAGAATTTGATTCTAAGCCATTTAGTCCAACTGATTAGATAGTTTGCCACTATGAGTTTCCAGCTTCTGCTGTTTTTCACACTGTATATAACTACTTTTAACAAATATTTTCTTCATCGTTTTCAAAGACTCTTCATCTCATGTTCTTGACTTTTATTTCTTATTTATTTATTATGATTGTTTGTTAATGTTTGTATCTGCACAGTTTGTAGTCTTTTGCACACTGGTTGAATGCCCAGATTGGTGTGGTCTTTCATTGGTTCTGCTATGGTTGTTATTCTATAGATTTATTGAGTACCCCTGCATGAAAAAGAATCTCATGGCTATATATGGTGGCATATATTTGTTTTGATAATAAATTTACTTTGAACTTCGGACTTTATGTTGAACAGGGGCAAAATTGATACTCCAGAACATGTCAAGTTGCGGTTCTTTGCCATATTTTTTTTACTTTTTTATGCTACATCTAAATTATCTCAATTACTTTCCCTCTAGGATACTATCTGTGAGATGTGATATTCATTACTTAATTTCATCAGTAAATCAGAGCTGAATCTGGCCTCAGTCAAACTTTGAACAACAATTATATCATGCATTAATATTTCCTACTGAGGGCCGGCTTATCTTCAGATCTAACAGTATTTTAGAGGGACTTCATTGATCCACTGATTCAGGAGGTGGTTCTTTAGACTGCTCTCGGGAACACTTGAAAGGGAACAGTCTGCATTAGCCAAGTTGCGACTTCATACAAGATCACAAGACATCAATTAAGGCCCACCAAAAATAACAATCTGTCTTTAATGATCCTTGTAAGTTCTGCAGGCAGTCAAAACAGCATCTTGTTCAATTTCATCGTATAAGTACAGCACATTCATGAGGAAATTATCATCTCTCTTGAAGAGACTGTGGAAAGAATGTTTACTGGCCATGTGCTTCACTAACCATTTGGCCTCGGATGGTTAGACCATTCTGGAGCGGTCTCAATTGCACAGCTTTTCTCATGTGATATTGTGTCCATTTTGGATTTGATTAAGTTCACCCTAATCAGCAACAGTTCAAGTACAGAACAGTACCAACCTGTGAACAGGTAACGTGGCAGAGAGTGCAAACTTCACACCTTTAAATTATTTTTTTCCTCTTCTTTACTGCAGCTGCTGAGTTACTGGGTCCAACAGTGGCTTAAAGTTCTTACTTACAGGTTTCACCGTGCTCCTCTTAATTTTGTTTCTATGCATGTCCCACAACTTTCATTCATTCTGTTATAGTTACTATTCTATAGATTTGTTGAGTATGCCCACAAGAAAATGAATCTCAGGGTTGTACATGGTGACATATATGTACTTTGATAATAAAATTTACTTGAACTTTGAACTGTAGCCACTGGCTTTGCAGCCAGAAGAAGCAGCAACAGTAAAACATGAATCCAGTATATTAAGAAAAAAAATTGACCACTCAGTACAGGAAGACTTCTTTTTGATTGTTAATTGTATGATGCAATGTTTTGTGAAAACAATGTTTCAGCACAAATTTCATCTTTTGTTGCTTGGATGCTATAAAAATGAGCTAGGACTGATGTGACATCAATTTTGTTAAATAATAATTCGTACTATAACATATCAAATGAGTATGCAGGTCTTATTTGAGTCTTCTAATTGCATCTTGGAGGTTTTTGTGAATAACTTACTGTCTTGCCTCTCCAGCACTGTGATTTAAGGTTTTGTTAGACATCCTCAGGCTCCATTTTAGAGGAGACCGCATTCCATACAGTTCCATTCCGTTCTACTCCAGACCTTTAGTCTTATTTGTTATTAAGGGGGAGGTGGGGTGGGGTGGGGTTGATGCCTTTACTGCTGCTTCTGCGAAGGGTGGGGGGAGGGGAGGTTTTGGGGCTTTGATGTTTCTATCATTCATCTTATGGGGTTTCTTGTTCTGTGGATGTCTGTAAAGAATAGAAATTTCAGGTTGTATGCTGTATACATTCTCTGAAATAAAATGAACCTAAATGAACTGATAATGAAATATTGACCTTTACTGATTGCCTGCTTCTGAAATATTCCAGATCTCTGCAGGGCAATACTTAGGGTTGACTTCAGGTCTTGCAGCAAATGGAACAAATGATGATGAAATACTTATAGTGCCCCAAATACATTTTCTTTTCTCTATAGACATGGTTTCTCATAGCACACGTTGACTGATTTTTGATGACATTTGGAACTAAGATTTCTGTGCACATTTTGTTACCCAGTTAACTTTGCCACACCAGATGTTGGGCTTTGTGATATAACAATATGCTTGTTGTATATTTGAAGTGTACTTCCAATTTATATTGCATCAGTGAGTATATTAATAGATTTAATGTGATGAGTATCACGCTGGTGTTGTAATGCAAAAGTGTTTTCTGTTTGATTTGCTTTGAAGATGTGCCAAAGAAAAAGGGAGGTTTTCATTTTGCTGTCCTTGAATAAATTTGGCATTACAGATGGGCCAAAGCAATTTCTAAAATGTCACATCAAACTACATGGTTCTTCAGGGGGAAAAAAATTCTAATTTGCAAACATGACCAGGCTTAAATAAATCCATGATGTACTAATAATTCCTTATTATTTATATCTGCTTAGCTTTTTCTTGCTACTCTTCCAACATTAACTAATCTTGCTGTCCCTCTGTAATCCATGGCCTCGACTTTACCCACAGGACTGCCATCCTGGTTTGAGTTCTCCTTTATAATACTTCTGTGAAGTATTCTGATAGGGACTGCCCGTTTGGTGAATGATCCAAAAACCTGTCCCATTCTATCCTGTACCCCAAGTTTGCAACATGTTTCTCCCTGTGTAAGGCATCCAATCATGCACTCATGCAGTACCTTCCTGAATGATTCCTTCTTCATCCTGTTCACCATACTCCATAAGATGTGAAAGGGATATGACTCTTTCCAACCTCTGGAGTGCCCCGAGCTGTAATAGCATCACACTAACCGCTACGGCTACTGTACTGGTACCATTTTGCCCGTACCATGCAAAATATCGTCATTTTGTCTTCAATAATGCATAATGGAGGGCACCTGAATGTATATTCCATGCTTGTGAGTGGATGTTATCTGAGAATGCAAGGTGCAAGCTTATCAAAATCAAATCAGAGTGAATTGAGAGGGAACAAAACTCTGACACTTCCAGATGGAGGTAATGGAATAGCAGCAGATTCTCCCATGGTATTCTCTAAACTGCCCTTTTAGTGCCATTGCATTATTTAACATAACAGAAAGAAGCCATCAATTCAAATAGTACTCGCCATCACTGCTTGAAGCTGCTGTCGGGAAGTAGGGGGAGATCGGTTTGGCAAACCCCTTAGAGGCATGAGCTTTGCCAGAGATTTAATGTCTATTATACCATATCACTCACATTTTCTTATCCTCATTGTCTATCTGCTTGGATAATTGTAATGCGAATATATTTTCTGTTAATAATCTCTGCATAGATATGACTATAGATCTAGCTTTATCGACAAATTCTTCAGTGATCAAGAATTTTTTTTTTCATGTTGTGATACCAATGATGTAGTTATGGTACAACACAGAGCATCAGAATAAATGCTACGACGCACCTAGGCTGTAAATTAAGCTCCTTCTATACTTAAACAATTCTTCGCACTTGTGTTCTTCCTTATCAAAGGGAAAATCCGGTTAGCAGCTACCGAAGAGAGTAGTCCTATTGAACGTGAGTTGAATCAGTTACAGATACTTGTCCAACGTGGGAGAGCTACAAACTCTGGTGAATGAATAAACAATTTTAGCCCTGGAGACATTGACAGCTTAAATTCAGAAGTTCTTTTACTGTATCAAAGCTATCAATTCCCCCAGACTAATAGCTGATGCAATTTTATATGCATTCCGTCTCTTTACCAATTTGTTTTCATAGTTTCCTGAAGGTTACAAGAAATTAGGAGAATCCCTAAGAAGTTCAGGTTCAGGTTTATAGAGATAGCTTGATAGAAGAATGGATTAAAAAACATTTGGAGGCAAGTTCCTATTTTAATGCATTCTGCAGCTCTGCAGACAAAGGAACAAATGGTTGTGCTGCAAGTCATATTTTGATGAATGATTTCAAGCAAGTTATCTTTCTCCATTTTAAACACATCCATGCATGCCTCGAAGTACCTTCTTCTCCAGCCTCAACAAATGCACACATGCTCTTAAGTAATCAACAGTTGTTTAGAATATTGGGGCCTATTATCATTGTTTTGAGTAGTACGAAGATTTCCCATTGTGTCAGTTATATAAATTATCATAATTTATATTGGACAGTGATTTCAGAGGCATAATATTTGCTTTTGCCCTCCAGCTCGTGTTTGAGAACACTAGCAAGCCTCCTCTACTACTCTGCCTCACACATATCCCATCTCTGAATGTTATATAATTTGTCCTTCCCTTTCCTTCATATTATCCTATCTAAATGTCCTCTTGCCTTTGGTACCTCACGTAAGTATAAAAGTACAGTCCTCTTTAGGAAGTAATAATTTGTATACTGTCGGTCCTGTGTCTGATATGGCATCTTGTAACAGAAATAGTTCACATCAGCTGGTGTTATTATCAGGCAAAAAAGGTAGAATTCAACTCTGACTTCAAATACAGAAACTTTGAGAGAAAGTCCCTCACTACTAATATTTTTTTTAATGAAATGCTAAAATGTATGGAGACACTATTGAAGAAGGTGGAATTATTTGACCAGGGTCCTGTTTAAACTTCATCCCTGAAACAAAGCTAACTGGAGAAATGAAACTGTGTCATTCATTTTGGGCTGAATTTTGCTGTCTGTGGCACCCATTCTGAAGGCAAGCATAGGCATAACCATCACCATAGCTCTTCACAGTGCAGGGAAGTGTATGGTCATGCACTTTGGGAGACGGGATAAAGGTGCAGACTATTATCTAAACGGGGAGCAAATTCAGGAATTTGGGAATGCAAAGGAAGTGGGAGTCTCGCAAGGTTCACTTGCAGGTTGAGTTGGTAGGAGGGAAGGCAAATGCCCAATTAGCATTCATTTCAAGAGGACTAGAATATATAAGGAAGAATACTGAGAAAATGTTCAGGGTCTCTCTCTCCTCCTCCCCTCGTACAGGACAAAGACCAGAAATTCTGCACTTGTAGAGTCCTCAGCATGGTCAAGGTCTGTGCCACAATATTTGACCTCCTACCATCAGGCAGAAGGTAATGAAGAACAAGAACAAAAACTGTCGGGCTGGGTAACAGTTTCTTCCCCCTATGCTGTCAGACTTCTGAACACCCTGATACCACCCAGAATACATTACTTGTGACAACACCAGGAACAGTAATAGTGTCGTATATTTAACTATATGTCATATATGCACTTTATATCAACTTGTACAATATATCTACAGAAACTTTTTTTATCTGTTAATATTCTGTGGGTAGTGTGTGAAATGGGTTTGGCACCTTGTTCCCTGGGGGAACGTTGTTTTGTTTAGTCATATACATGTACAGTTGAAAGACAATAAACTTGAACTTATAACACCGAGTCTTTACAAGGCATTAGTCAGACCACATTTGGAGTATTGTGAGCAGTTTTAGGCCCATATCTAAAGGGGGATACGCTGGCATTGGAAAGGGTCCTGAGGAGGTTTACAGAACTGAAAGGGTTAACGTATCAGGAGCATCTGATGGTTCTGGGCCTGTACTCACTGGAGTTTGGAAGAATAATGTGGGATCTCATTGAAGCCTGTTGAATATTGAAAGTCCTCGGTAGAGTGGACGTGGAGAGGATGTTAACAGTGGTGGGGAAAGCCACAGATTCAGAATAGAACTATATCTCTTCGAGAGATCAGGAGGAATTTCTTTAGTCAGAGGATGGTGAATCTGCAGAATTCATTGCCACTGGCAGTTGTGCAGACCAAGTTATTGGATATACTTAAAGCAGAGGTTGATAGGTTCTTGGTTATTAAGGATGTCAAAGGGTATGGGGAGAAGACAGGAGAATTGAGTCGAGAGGAATAATTAATCAGCTATAAGGGGATGGCAGAGTGGACTCAAAGAGCCAAATGCCCTAATTCTGCTTCTATGTCTTATGGTAATTGCAATTAACCACACCCTGCGTTTGCAATGGCCCCCGTAGAAATGCAGGTTACGCTGAGACAGATGCCAGAGCACTTCATTCCTCTCAGCTTGTGGAGTTCAAGCGTGACAGAATTCCCTGGAATTATGCATTGACTGAACCTGCATGCAGATTACGGATTGAACAGAAAGCACCAGAGGCAAGGGTCGTGAAACCGCTGAAATGTGCACATTTGCTTATTAATGAAGATGACAACGTTAAGGGACAAGCCCTACTGACAGTCAGACCTGCTGTGTCATCAGAGTCCCCGTTCATTTGAGTGAGGGGTATAGACAGGGTAAGTGCGAGTAGGCTCTTTCCACTTAGATTAGGAGAGATGAACACGAGATAACATGACCTTAGGGTGAAAGGGGAAATGTTTAGGGGGAACTTCTTCACTCAGAGAGTGGTGGGAGTGTGGATCAAGCTGCCATCTGACATGATAAATGTGGGCTCACTCTTAAGTTTTAAGAACAAATTGGATAGATACATGGATGGGAGAAGTCTGAAGGGTTATGGACTGGTGTGGTTCTATGGTTCTATGAGCTTCCTGACATGGAAGTTGAGAGCTCAGAAGTTAAGTGAGTCAAATTTTACTTCACAATTTGTCCCTGAGTTAAGGATGGGCTCCATTTCTACAGCTGTGAACAGTCCATTAGTGAGAAAATATACAAATTCAATCAATATGGTGATGAATCTAGATGTACTGTAATGAATAATGTTGATAAGGGCCAATTAGCAAGAATATGTATTTGCTGTCTTCCCCTGCCTGGTTGGAATGGTACAAAATCAGGATTATCCACCCTCACAGTAGAACACGCAGAGTACTGCAGGAACTCGGCAAGCTGGGCAGCATCTATGAAGATGATTGAACAGTTGACATTTCAGGCTGAGACTCTTCATGTCAGCCCAAAACATCAACTGTTTATTCACCTCGATAGTCTCACCGCATGTTACATTGTTTAATATGGTATCATTGCACAAGCACTAATATACAGTAAACAGTTTCCATTTTCCAGGGCTACACTCTTAAGTGGCTTCCCACGGTAAAGCAGGCAACTTGCATTGTTAAGAGACCAGGCTGTGCGATTACTGCAAGGAAGTTACATGAAGTAGATTCTGTTTTCAAGATTGGTTCTTATTGGACTTAATAATACTCCTGGGAGCTCGTTCACATGTATGGGGCATGTCCACAGTCAGGTGCATTTAATCCAGGGAGGTTCCCGTTGTAGTTCGTGTGCTGATTCAGTTAAAGTGTCACGCTGGGGAACTCTGCTCTGCTCTGCTCAAGCTTAACTGATTCTTCTCGGTGGTTTTGTAATTCCAGTACATAGTTAACCCTGAAAGGCCAGATATATAGATTCCTAATGCTCCCCTGAGAACGGGTGCTCACAGTCAACCCAACATGGATGACCCACTTATTTCGTGTTGTGCAATCAATTTGTTTCAAAATTTTAATAGATTTTGGATATATAAAAGGTTTTAAAAGCTGTTTAAAATGTCCCTCAACTTTTGACAGGAACTAACCCGCCAGCCTAACGTTGACCCTGTCAAAAACTGTTATGGTGATCAAGGAGCCATACTGTACCTCGCTGGCAAACATTTGTTTGGCAATTATGTGTGGGTCAGATCCAGCTTAGTGAGCCGAATCCTGGACAGTGTGGCCTAACGCTGTTTGAAGGCTGTTGTCTGTTGTATAACTTGTATCTTGTCATATATCAAACCAAACAGTGCAAATAAAAACAGTAAGAAGCTTGAAGATATTTCTCAGAGGGTTCTTAACGCAACACAATTCATCCATTATCTCTTCAATAAACTGATACACAGATACCTGCCACTGTAAAGCAGGCAGCTTGCATTGTTAAGAGACCAGGCTGTGAAGGAACTCAGCACTTTGTGTGTGTTGCTTGGATTTCCAGCATCTGCAGATTTTCTCTTGTTTGTGATCGCCCTAAACCTCTGGCAGTTTTACCCTTGACTCTGACACTTGACAGTATGGGAAAATGACTCATATTCCCCGCTTCTCTCTAACACATTGGTAAATTAACCTTACTCTTCAACATAGCTCCCAGGCTATCTGATGCTCCAGACCTCTGTGCTACCCAAAGTACAGCAGAGCACAGCCACTGGCTTTATGGAGAATATAGATTTCATCCTCAGCTTTGACATCACATGCTGGAGAGATGGCCCCTGCTATTTAAGTTGCCAGAATATTTATACAAATAAACTTGGGGGGAAAAATTGTCATGCAAGGAAAGACTGATTGGTTCTTCATCAAATCTATATTTTTTGGCATCAGAAATAAATATTTTATCAATATTTTTATGAAATCACACTCTGAATATTTGGGTTGGGGATGGTTATTGATTTATAATTATGAAAATTATCCGAGTTTTTGGTTAAAGCTAACCATTACACTTCGATTTGATTGGATTTCATTAGCATTCAGATTTAATTAAACAGCTGTCTTCGCATATACAATTGCAGCTCTGATCTGATGCTGTATTAGCTTTGAAATTCAGTACAGCTGGCTGACAAATACCCTCCTGTACACATGTTGGAGGTTGTAATCGAGGAGTGGAAAGCTGCCGCCCAGGACAATCAAATATTGTTTGCAGTTGTTGCCAGGTATTTCATGGATCTAATCTTCTAAAAGTTGTCTTAGAATGAAAAGTATGCTAAGCACTTTATAATCTTTTATGGAAAATGTCTTGTCACTCTGCCATATCTTGAGTACCAGAGAACGCTTTCAGATTCGTGGCTCAGTATGCATATTAATCATTGGATTGAATAGTAAGTGCCACTGTCTAGGATTATCGATAACTAAAATGTGCAAATTTTACGTATGAATTGCTGCAAAATATCTTTTTTCTGATCATTTAAAATATTTTTTAAAAATAAATTTTAATAGAAACCACCCACCCCCATGTCTTATTTGACTACAATTTTCATTAACAACTTTCCAGCAGAAATCTACTGCACATAAGACCATAGGACATTAAGCAGAATTAGGCTATTCAGCCCTTTGAGTCTGCTCCATCATTCGATTATGGCTGATTGATTTTCCTTCTCATTCCCATTCTCCTGCTTTCACCCTGTAACCTTTGACATCCTTACTAATCAAGATCCCTATCTTTTATCACAGTCATGGCAATGCTGGATCATAAGATAGTGGGATCATTTAACCACACAACACATAAGCAGGCTATTTAAACTTGCCCTGACACCTATCTACATTAATGCTATTTGCCTGCATTGTCGGTATCCGTCAACTTCTTTCTAATTCATTAACCAGTCCAAGTACATTTTAAACATTGTATCTGTATCTGTCTCTATCATCTCCCCTGGCAGCTCATTCCAGATAATGTTGGAAGCCACTGTTTTTTTTTAAATAATACTTTTTATAAGATTTGTACTTTTAACAAACTCATGTAATTTTCACACTCACTGGCAGAAAGCTGTATAGCAGCTAAACTAACGATTTATCACCTTTCACTTTTTTAATTGGCTGAGTATTAGCATATTATCCATATGATGTAATTGTATTAATTATGTAGCTTATTAGCTAATTTCCTGTATCACTAAGGAATTTTCCTTATCTTATCTATAAAAGTGTTAAATTTTTCAGAAGCACCATCTTTATTCTTTATTTCTTTGTCTTACGCCCCTTGGCATTAATTCCCCTCTTAGCATCAATTCTCAGCTCTTTATTTAGTTTGCTTAGTATTTGTCTGTTTGTTTGCACTCTTAAAATAAACTGAAATCTTGGAATTAAGACTGCTCATCATTCCTGACTCCTGGAAGAACCCTAAGGATCAGAAATTAAACAGAGATCCAAAACAATAGCTATCATCCTCTGCGTGAAACACTTTCTCCTCAGATCTCCTTTAAATAAACTCACACTGCTCTTCTTGGGCACTGGAATACATGTTGCCTTTTGGAGGCAGGTGGGAACTTCCAACCGTAGCAGTGAGAGGTTGAAAATATCCTTGAATACTTGCGTCAGGTGGTTAGCACAAGTTCTCAGAGCCTTACCAGGTACTTTAGCAGGACCTGCTGCCTTGTGATGGTTCACCCTCCTAAAAGACAGCCTGACATTGGCCTCTGAGGCAGAGATAACAGGGTCACCGGGTACAGCAAGGATCTTTATAGCTGTAGCTATATTCTCCCTTTCAAAGTGGGTATAGAAGGCATTGAGCTCATCTGGTAGTGAAGCATTGCTGCCATTCATGCTATTGGGTTTCGCTTTGTAGGAAGTAATGTCTTGCAAACCTTGCCAGAGTTGATGTGCATCCCATGTCGCCTCTAACCCCACTTGGAATTGTTTCTTCGCTCATGAAGTAGCCCTTTGCAGGTCATACCTGGTTTCCTTGTACAGACAGGGGCCACCTGACCTTAATACCACAGATCTAGCCCGCAGCAGGTGATGAACTTCCTGGTTTGTCCACGACTTTTGGCTTGGGAATGTACAGCAAGATTTCATAAGGCACACATTCATCCACACAGATTTTAACAAAGTTGGTAACAGCTGCAGCTTACTCATCCAGATTCAAAGATGAATTCCAGAGATTCAAAGCAGTCCTGTAAGCCCTCCTGAAATAACTTCAGAGACAACTAAATTTTCACAAGCAACTTCTGTTTTTCCCCTTATCTTCGTAATTATGGCCTGGCAGTAGATGTGTATGGAGACCCACCAAGACCAGACCCTGACATTGAGTTTTACGTGGAGCCCAATGGAAGAGCAGAGTGCCAGCAAGTAAGTTTGGATGCACATTCCATGGTGCATGTTTCAAAGGTCAATCCTGCTGGGGTTAAACAGCTGACGGCTGGAGGTTCTGTCTGGAAAGTCATTGATTCCAACCAGGAAATGTTGACTCTGTTTCTCTTCCTATAGATGTAACTTAATCTGTTCAGTATTTCAAGCAATTCCTGTGTATATTTGAGTTTTGTTCCTATGGATAGGAAAAGGAAGACTAGGATTAGCTAGAAACCAAACAGAAGATCTACACATGGAGACGGGGTTGGGGGGGAGGGGTTGGTTTGGATGAACGTAATGTACATTGTTTCTGAATTTGATGGTGGAACTTACAGAGATGCTGGCCACAATCTTCCAATCCACATTATGTATTGGTTTGGAGAAGTGCAACTGTTACCTGCTAACTCAGTCTGATGATAGTTCATCAGTCGAAAACACAGATTCCGCCAGAGTACTCCCAGCATACTCTCTTGCCTAAAGTAGGTGCTGTTGAGCACCTACCCTCCATCCACCAAAAGTGGTGCTTCCCAAACATTTTGATTCCCATTCCCATTCCCATTCTAACATGTCAGTCCATGGCCTCCTCTTGTGCCAAGATAAGGCCACCCTCAGGGTGGAGGAGCAACACCTTATATTCCCTTTGGGTCACCTCCAACTTAGTGGCATGAATATCAAGTTCTCTCTCTGGTATTTTTTTGCTCCCTTCCCTTCTTTTTTTATTCCCCATCCTGGCCATTTACCTCTTCTCAATTGCCTGTCACCTCCTCTCGGTCCATCCTCTCCTCCTTCTCTTTCTCCTATGGTCCACTCTCCTCTCTTATCAAATTCCCTCTTCTCCAGCTCCTTTACCTTTCCCACCCACTTGGCTTCACCTATCACCACCAAGGTTTGGCCTTGGCCCAAAACCTTGACTGTTTGTTCATTTCTATGGATTTCCAGCATCTGCAGACCTTCTCATGTTATGTTGCCTTACCTCATTCTTCCAACAAAAATATACCACTTTCCATTTCTTTTATTATATTTCACCGACTTTACCGATCTCTGTACTTTTCAAGTCTATTTTCTCCTCACTACTCATCACAGGTCCAAGTTTTGAGCCACCAGAAACTCTACATCATATCCAAGATAACGAACGAGCAGGGGACAGGTCAGGGTAGTTTGTTTCACCGTGATTTCAGTGTAGTTTCCTACTAAGAAGTAAGAGAGTGCACTCAAGTCTCTGTGAGAAACCATCATTCCCAAATCTACTATGTGGAAGCATCATCTCCAACATGTCGATGCCCTTGAAATATTTCAGTCAATTTCCCTCTTATTTGTCTAAACTTGAACTGATAAAAGCCTTGCCAGCCAAACATTTCCTCAGAGTGTGGTAGCTTTGTGACTCTTTAATAATCACTGGGCTGCTTATATTTTCTTCTGCTTTCCATTGGCCATTTCAGACTACATCTTGGAGGAGCTGCCCTCTTTAAAATGTAAGTGCATTCTTAGCATCGACACTACACCTTGGAGCCTTTTTCTTTCTCCTCAGACATGTGGCAACCTTTATCTTTTCATGCTGCATTCCACCATGAAGCGCAGAACATCTTTTCAGTCTTTAGGCAAAGCACAATGAATTACCAGCCCTGACAGTTCATTTTCCAGGGTCATGTATCCCCTGCTTTGCAAAACAGGGAGCTTTGAAGTCTTCAGTGTGACGCTGAGCAAGACAAATCTGAAAACACTGCAGCAATGTAAGATCATTTACAAACACATTTAGGGGGATTATTTTTTGTTGTAGCTGGCTGTTCGAATGTCAGAATGCTGCACGTCGGAGCTGCTGATTTATTGGCGGATGTCAGGAACACTGTGTGGCCTCGGCTGTAGCAAGGACTAGGCCACAAGCTGAGGTGTTCCTTGTCTGCAGCTGCCCAGGGAGAGGTGACAGAGTCAGGTGCTCCACCAGTGTGGCAGAGGTGGTGTGGGACAGTGTCCATACTTGAGTTGAAGCTGCTCCCTCCCCCACTCCCGCCCCCCCCCCCCCCCCGTGTTCACTTTGCAGAATGCAAACCATATTATGTCCACCTGCAGTCTGCTGCAACATTTCTGGACAATATTTTATTTAGTTTGACTATTTTACGAATATCATGTGTGCTTGCTATCTTATATGTATTATATGTACTGTGTTTTTCACCTTGGCCCTGGAGTTTCCTTTGGCTGTATTCATAGATATATATGTAGGGGTCAATGATATTTAAACGTGAACTTCTATATCTGCCTCGACAATGATTACAGTTTGAGCATCAAGATGCATAGACAGATATTTATGTTTAAACTGGATTTAACGGTATGGCCCAGAGATTTTATGTAAAATAAGTTAATCTGAAAAATAGTGTAGCAGAGAGAATCTGCCTTTTAGTTTTAATCCAATGATGTAATTGTCTTTTTTGTACAGCATTCCTCAATATATTCATCCTCATTCCAGTATTTCCAAAGTTTACATGCAAACTAGAACATAAAACAGTCCAGCATAGACATGTCCCTTGGCTTACTTTGTGGTGGTAAGCTAAGCTGGCCATTCTGCCAAATTTCAGGTGTGGGAACGACATAAACACAAGAAATTTTGCAGATGCCGTTAATCCAAAGCAGGACACTCAAAATGCTCCAGGATCTCAGTAATTCAGGCAGCATCTATAGAAATGAATAAACAGTTGATGTTTCGGGTTGAGACCCTTCTTCAGGACTGGAAAGGAAGGGCGAAAAGGCAAGAATAAAATGGTAGAGGGAGGGGATCAAGGATAGCTAGAAGGTGATAGGTGAAGCCAGGTGGCTGGGAAAGGTAAAGGGCTGGACAAGAAGGAATCTGATAGGAGAGGAGAGTGGACCATAGGAGAGAGGGGAGGAGGAGGGGACCCAGGGGGAGCTGGTAGGCAGATGAGAAGAGGTAAAGTGGGGAATGGAAAAAGAGGGGAGGGGGAGAGGAAAAAAATTACTGGAAGGAGAAATCAATATTCATACCATCAAGTTGGAGGCTATTTAGATGGAATATAAGGTGTTGCTCCTCCACCCTGAGGGTGGCTTCATCGTGGCAGGTGAGAAGGCCATGGACCAACTCGTTAGAACTGGAATGGGAGCGGGAATGGGAATTAAAATATTTGGCCACTGTGAAGTTCCACTTTTAGCGGATGGAGCAGAGGTGCTCGACGAAGCGGTCACCCAGTTTACGATGGGTCTCACCAATGTAGAGGAGATCGCATCGAGAGCAGCGGACACAATAGAAGACCCCAGCAGGTTCGCAGGTGAAGCGTTGCCTCACCTGGAAGGACTCTGTTTGGGCCCCTGGATGGAGGTGAATGGGCAGATGTAGCACTTTGGCCTCTTGCAGGGATAAGTGCTGGGAAGGAGATAAGTGGGGAGGAACAAATGGGCAAGGGAAGCATGGAGGGTTCAATCCCTGAGGAAAGTGGAGGGGAGAGTAGGTAAAGAGATATTTGGTAGTAAGATCCCTTTATTTACATCGTAGATGTCTAGAGAAATGAACAAGTGGCAACTTTAAGGGCTTTCCAAAACACAGATGAACCCAACAATAAAACCCTACTGTAGGTAAGGCACTATTGTGTAAATGATGAATGAATCAGACAACTTGTGCACAGCAAGGTTCTGCAAACAATGTAAAAATGTCTTGATAATCTGATTCAGAATTATGGATTGAGAGATAATCATTGGTGAAGATGTTGGTGGTAACCCCTTTAAAATATTGCAAAATTGGTTTAAAATATTTGAGTGGCACGGTAGCATAGTGGTTAGCACCGTGTGGGTTTCCTCCGGGTGCTCCTGTTTCCTCCCACAGTCCAAAGACGTACCGATTGATAGGTTAATTGTAAATTGTCCCCGTGATTAGGCTAGGATTAAATGAGGGGATTGCTGGGCATTGTGCTGGAAGGGCCGGAAGGGGCTATTTTGTGCCGTTTGTCAATAAATAAATAAATATCATCAAGAAAAGCAGGAACTTAGCGGAGGATAGTTACACACAAAGCAGTGGATTTGAGCTATTGTCTGCTCTGTACCAGACTGAACTTATGTTACCAATTACTGCATTTCAGAATCCAAGTTTGAAGGTATGTTGTGCCCTTTTTGCTGAGCAGGGATCTGAAATCCCCTGTTCTGTGGATTGATGCTACTCGCTTTTAACTGAGAGCAACCTCTCAATAACGTGTCACCTCTCTTGGCATTCTGTCAATCGCTCGCCATAATTGCAACAGGAGATTGGGACACCCCATCCCGAAACTCAGAATAATACAAAGGTAATGTCACATTTCATGGTGACACAAAACTTGTTGGAAACAAGTGGGGCCTTGACATTCAAACTGACTGTAATTTTTTTCCCTATCTGCTTTTCTATATTGCTACTTCAGGCATAAACTGACTTTAGTATTATCATCATTAACGGTATATCTGAAATTCTGAGGCTACGCACTCAGGTGGAGGTGTGTGTTTCATGATAAACTCTCTGTTGTTCTCCTATATGGCAATTTTGTCCTATTCGTATTCCCCAGACCTTGAAAACCTAATGGTCAAATGCCAACCATTCTCCTCCGTGACCCTCTCTGCAATTTACGTGCTGCCAGTGTCCAACTATAATCAAGCGCTTGAGATGCTGCATAATGCCGTCATCAAACAAGAAACAATCCCCCCTGTTGCATTTCATATCATAGTCAGGGATTTCAATCAGGCTTGTTCGAAGAAATCCCGGCCCTGTTACCATCAGCATATAACCTGTCGCACCTGGGGTCCCAACACTCTAGACCATTGCTATACTAAGATAAGAAATGCCTACTGTTTCATGCCCAGATCGCATTTCAGGATCTCTGAACATTTGGCTATCCTCCTCCTACATGCATACGGGAAGAGGCTGAAAGGAAAGGCTCCAGAGATTAGGGCAAAAAAGAGGGGGTCGCAGGAAGCAGAGGTGTGGCGATGGGATTGCTTTGAGTCAGTGGACTGGACTGTGGTCAGGATCTCGTCAGTGGATCTGAATGAACACTCCACTGTTGTCACCTGCATTATAAAAACAGTCATAGATGAGTGGTGTCCCTACAAAATTATTCAGAGTCTTCTCCAACCAGAAGCCCTGGGTAATGATGAGATCCCCAGTCTGCTGATGGTCAGATCAGAGCGCTTGAGTTTGGCGACCAAGAAAGTTACAAAAGGCCCAGATATGATCTCCAGAAAGCCGTCTCCTGAGTGAAATGGTAATTCTGGACTAAACATGAATCAATGAAGGATGTTCAACAGTTGTGGCAGGGCTTGAATGCTATCACTTGAATTGAATTGAATTGAATTGAATGATCTTTATTGTCGTTATACATGGGTACAATGAAACTCTGTTTGACTTCTTCTCAGGCAATTAAATAAAGTGGTAGATAAAAACAAGACAGTAATAGAAAAACAGTATGAAATAGATAAGTAGCAGAAAATACAAACGTAAGTTGCAGTAGCACTAGAATATCACAGTGATGCACAAAGTGCCATTAGTGTAAGTACTGAGTCCTTGTGTATGCATGTGTGTGCTCACAGTTTCAGTCAAAGTGAAATCAAGTGACGTAGGTGAACACAGGACTTCACTTGCAGATGAGCTCAATGCATCCTATGCTCACTTTGACCATCAAAACGGGGAGGCACCTTCGCAAATTCCCACAGCCCCTGATGACCCTGTGATTTAAGTCTCTGAGGCTGACGTGAGAGTCAGGAACACTCAGGACGAGGGATGAAATTACTTATTTCACTATTTAACTGGAATTGTTAACACAAACTCCATTGTGTGCTGGGGCAGCAGGCTGAGGGTAGCAGACACCAACAGAATCAACAAACTCATTCGTAAGGCCAGTGATGTTGTGGGGATGGAACTGGACTCTCTCACGGTGGTGTCTGAAAAGAGGATGCTGTCCAAGTTGCATGCTATCTTGGACAATGTCTCCCATCCACTACATAATGTACTGGTTGGGCACAGGAGTACATTCAGCCAGAGACTCATTCCACCGAGATGCAGCACAGAGCGTCATAGGAAGTCATTCCTGCCTGTGGCCATCAAACTTTACAACTCCTTCCTTGGAGGGTCAGACACCCTGGGCTAATAGGCTGGTCCTGGACTTATTTCCTGGCCTAATTTACATATTACTATTTAACTATTTATGGTTTTGTTACTATTTATTATTTATGGTGCAACTGTAACGAAAACCAATTTCCCCCGGGATCAATAAAGTATGGTTATGACTATAATGTATCTGTTCAATAGCAGACAATACTTAGGCCCAGCTAATAACTAACAGAAACGTTTGCAGTGACATTTCTTAGCTGTGCCTACATCTTTGTGCTAGAGATCCATATTTTTTAGCTTTGCCACAGCTATCATTCCAATTTGTAACCACAATTAAGCCACTAGTGCAGGTCATTAGATACTCAGAATCCCTGTTCTTTTGTACTTAATATTTATCTAATGTTCATTAGGATGACACGAGTTGGAACTTTTTTAAAATCTTAACTTTTGATCATTAAGCTTGAAAGATGAGTGCACAGACTATTTTTGAACTGATAGGATTTGAAAATGGTAGCATATCAGACAGTAGTTAATCATATTAATTTCTATGCCTAACATCAAATGCAGATTGCGTTAATGGATTCATTAAAGTATCATCTGACAATTTGGCAAGGAGAGGGAAGAAAACTCAAATCATCTTAATTGCAACCAAAAAGGCTACACAATATTTATGCCTCCACTGTCTTGTGAAGGTCATTTGGAAAGCTGGTGTTCCTGTAACCTTTTGTTTCAGGTGATTTATGTCATATTCACTCATGCATCATAACTAACTACTGTCGTCCATAAGGGACTGAAACAGAGCAAAAGAATTTGGCGTCCTGCCAAGGATTGTCCCACTATAACTTGAGATTTTAAACCTTTGCTGCATAACATTAAGTACCACAGAGGGGTATTTAATGTCTCACAGCATTCAGTTTCCCCAATTACTCACTTGAACTTTGCAACGTGTTTACTTTGACAGGCTTTGTTTAATGACAGGAGAAATCAAATATTCATTTAGTTTCCAGAAATAAAATAAAATATTAGATTGTCGTTCACTGAGAAAGAACCTGCAATTATATGGTGCCGTACTGCATGCAACTTGTGCTGTATTCAATAAATTTCTGTCTTTAGAGCATCCCCTGCTGCTGTAGACAAATGCTATACCCTGTTTTCCACAGTCGGTTCCCATGGGCAACAGACAGAATGAACAATTTTTATTGGATATGCTGTTTGAGGGATTATTGCTGGCCAAACCATCAGGAGTACTCCCTAGCATTCTTCATATCGTGTATTGGGATATACCGTATTATAATTACCTAAACCATGTCCCCAACCATTAGCACTATACTGAAGTATCATCGCAGGCTATGAGTTGGAGAGGAGCTTGAACCAATGAGCTTCTGACTTAGATGTGTGAGTGTTACTAATGAGATCTATCTTGTTTATGGTTGGAATTACAAAGTTTGGAAAAATTATATATGGAAAACCAATTTTGTTCAACTGATGCTAACTGTGCATTAGAACTCCCTAGAAAGGGCAAGAAAAGGTTGCTGTTGCCAAGGTGAATCTTGTCACCTCACCAAAGCAATTCAATGCACGAATACTAAAGCTGCTATATTGAATTTCTTATTGTAACTTCAGAACTCTTTCTGGTACCGTTTTGTCTTAATCTTTTTCTCACCTCGCTTTGTCTCTGTGCCTGACTTTATCTTACTCTCCTTCCCCTGTGTATGTGTTTATATACTTGCTGTCAATCTTCAAAGAAAGCAAACCGAAGCTGTTGTGTCCGATAATGGTTCCTGTGAGACCCTTGCAGTCTGTCTGGAGAATGGCCCTTCAGAGTGAGCATTCTCCAAACCCTGAGCAAACTTCAATCCCAGAAACAGCGCACTAGTAACAGGCATTTCATACCGCCTTTTTTGCAGTATTTACCATTAATTTTCATTGAAGCCTAGCAGCAAAATATCTGATTTTAAGTCCGTAACTCTATGGCCTGTTTAATATTTCTAGAATATGATGAGACATGCATAAACAGTAAATTGCAGCTAATTAAAAGTGCAGATGGAGAGCTTGTCAGAGCCATTTGAAAGGATTATTTCTTAAGTGATATAATTGAATGCTCACCTCAAAAGTAAATCCCTACTGCACCACTAATTAAATGAGATAATGATATTGGATTTGTTCTGTACAAGAAATTGGAATCAGTAGGATCTCATTTACCCAGCATTCTTTGCTTGAAGCAACATGTGAACAATACAGAAGCCCAGATAGGAGCTGCTTTGCTGCAATCTTCACCTGTGGCCTTGATCATCATGTGCTCAGTTATGGTTCTCGATTGTACACTCAGTTCCACATGTTTTTATTTTATTGTTTTATTTATTGAGTTAAGTGTGGAACAGGCTTTCCTGGTCCTTCGAGCCACAGCACTCAGCAATCCCCCAATTTAATCCTCGCCTAATCAGGAGACCAATTAACCTGACCAATCAGTACATCTTTGGACTGTGGGAGGAAACTGGAGCACCCGGTGGAAACCTGTACGGTCACGGGGAGAATATACAAACTCCTTACGGGCAGTGGCAGGAATTGAACCTGGGTCGCCTGTAAAGTGTTGCACTAACCTCTATGCTACCATGCCGCATGAAAGGACGTGCTCAGTCCTATTTGACATTGAGAGGAGGCTTTCTAACAGAGCACCAGGTACTTGACTCATCAACCTTCTTCTGTAGCCTGGGCCAGCCAAGTCCCTGACTGAATGTCCTGCTCCAGGACTAGTCTGTGAGCTCCGGTGGGTTGGCTTTGCGTATCCTTGCCTTCCCCGACAAGGGGATCTGCATGCTTGTTCTAATGATAAACATGAAAAGGTCTGCAGATGCTGAAGATGGAAAGCAACATAGACAAAATGCTGGCGCAACTCAGCAGGTCAGGCTGCATCTATGGAAATCAATGGACAATTGATGTTTTGGGCCAGACCGTCAGGTCTTCTGAGTCCTGAGGTAGGGTCTCAGCCCAAAACGTCGACTGTTTATTCATTTCCATATATCTTCAGCCTGACCTGCTGAGTTCCTCCAGCAGTCTGTGTGTGCTGCTGGTGTTAATGTCTCAGCAAACTAGATCCTTCATCTGTCCCATATAAATTACTGTCAGTCTTAGGGGCTGTGACTTTAGGATTGACCAAGGATATCCTTTCTTTCACAAATTGGGAAGGCTTCAGTTCATGTGTGGCTGAAATAAGGGGGAGAAAAGCAGCAAGAGTTAAGTTTATGGTGAAGGAGGGCAAACGTACACCAGTTGTAGGTTCAGGACTGAAGTATGAAGGTGACGTGAGATAAGGGAAGAAGAATATGTTGATACCATATTACACTCAATGTAGCCTCATTGGTGCCTTTTCTTGTGGCATCTGTAAGCGGTTCTCCGTGGCGATTTAAAATGCACAAACTAAGCTGCACTCCATTTTGTTTGTGCTGCCATGTAGTTCTCCCATGTAACCTGTTTCACAAGCTTGATGTTCTGCTGTGAATTGGGGCAACGAGACTGATGATATGAAAAAGCTGTCAGTAGTTTTCAGGGTGAGGTAGAGCATATGAATAATTGCATTAAGTATTGATTGATGAAAACTGTTGATTAATAGGCAATGGGGATGTAGTGAATCAAGTTGCAAGAAAGCGTTCACTTGACAACTCGTGGGATTATTAAACTTCTTTCTGCCTTGTACATTTCATATCCCGGTTTCCGGCTTAAGTTTCCTCTATCTCCTGAGCATTTATCTGGAAGAGCCTCTGTTCCCTCTACAAATCCATCATATTTCTGTCTTTCTTTCCACCTCTTCCACAAAGGTCTCATGCATTATCAGAAAAGCCTGACATTTTCTCTCTCATGTTCAGCCATTCCTCAGTCCTGCAAAACTCATTTCATTTCACATTTCTTGTGGCTGAAAACTACCTTACCTCTATTAAGTGCACGATGCTTTTAAGAAACATCAGCCACCCACGGTGTGCACCATCAGTAAACAGTAAGAGTAACATGTACAGTGATGTGAAAGAGCAGACAGTGTGAATTTAATACTTACAATGAACGAATACAGGTATAACCTAACAATATAATGCCACATTCGCTTGTGAGTTTTATCCAGCTCAAATCTGATGTGATTGTCT
Organism: Mobula hypostoma; assembly: GCF_963921235.1. NCBI lineage: Eukaryota > Metazoa > Chordata > Chondrichthyes > Myliobatiformes > Myliobatidae > Mobula > Mobula hypostoma. The sequence continues at coordinate 16,651,434 of NC_086123.1, forward strand.
CAGATGATTGAGTGAGTTTCTGGAAAGGAAATTTATTTTCTGTGATATTTCATTATAGTTAGAAAGTAACACCAACAAAAAGTGAATTGAGCTTTTCCAATTATCTTCAGTCTTCCTGAGGGACAGAAACAATTCCAAGGGGACTGCCCTTCACTTGACACATGCCATACGTAGCTAGCCTCTGTTTCTTGTGTTTCCATTCTTTGGACCGTGATTGGGATACGTTAGTCGTAAGAAAGACATCTGGTCAACAAACACTGAGTCGTTTAAAGCAGGCATTAATAGGTAGAACTTACTGAATCATAAGCGGTATGGTTATCTCTAGCAATGAAGCAAAAGGTAACAATTAAAGAGTGTATTTAATATTTAAGTAATATTCAGAATTGAAATCAGAATCAGGTTGAATATCACCGGCATATGTCGCGAAGTTTGTTGTCTTTTCTCAATAATAATCGAGAAAAAACATGAATTACAGAAAGTATATAAATATTAAATAGTTAAATTAAATAAATAGTGCAAAAATTAAAAATAATAAGGTAGTGAGGTAGTGTTCATGGGTTCAATATCCATTCAGAAATTGGATGCCAGAGGCGAAGAAGCTGTCCCTGAATTGTTGAGTGTGAGTCTTCAGGTTTCTGTACCTCTGTCCAGACGGTGGCAAGACCTAGGTGACAGAGGTCCTTAATGATGGATACCACCTTCTGAGGTATCATTCCTTGAAGATGTCCTGGATATTACGGGGGGGGTGCTAGTGCTCATGACTAAGTTTACAGCTCTCTGCAGTTTATTTTGATCCTGTGCAGTAGCATATCCCCCTACCCCAACCCTCCCATTACCAGATGGAGATGCAGCCAAATAGAATGTTCTCCACAGTAAACCTGTAGAAATTTGAGTAACCTTGAGTCCCGAAGAAGGGTTTCAACCCGAAACGTCAACTGTTTATTCATTTCCATAGACAGCTTGACCTGCTGAGTTCCTCCAGCATTTTGTGTGTGTTGCTTTGGATATATATTTTTTGATTAAGCATTCTTGTTCATTTAAATAATTCATTATGAGTTGTATGCAAAAATACATGAATTGCCTACATCATCACACTACCACATTATATGTGCGTGCCTCGCTCAAAGTAAACACAAAGTACCCCGCCTATACCCATGTCTTCCTTTTGAATTAGTTTAATGTTATGAAGTTTTGAATTGAAATGAATTGACTTTATTTCTTACATTCTTCACACGCATGAGTAGATATCTTTACATTATGTCTCCGTTTAAATGTGTAATGTGCAATCATAGTAATTTATAATAAGTAGAACAGTCAATGTAATATAGAAGTACACTCAAATCAGTGTGAGTTAATCAGTATGGTGGACTGGTGGAAGAAGCTGTCCCGGAACCTGTTGGTCCTGGCTTTTATGCTGCGGTACCGTTTCCCGGATGTTACAGCTGGAATATATTGTGGTTGGGGTGACTGGGGGTCTCCAGTGATCCTTCGGGCCCTTTTTACACACCTGTCTTTGTAAATGTCCTGAATCATGGGAAGTTCACAACTACAGATGCGCTGGGCTGTCCGCACCACTCTCGGCAGAGTCCTGCGATTAAGGGAGGTACAGTTCCCGTACCAGGCAGTCAGGATGCTCTCAATTGTGCCCCTGTAGAAAGTTCTTAGGATTTGTGGACAAAGAGAAATTAGCTTTATTTGTCACGTGTACATCCAAACATACAGTGACATACATTATCGGCATCAGTGACCAGCACAGTCTGAGATGTGTGGAGGGCATCCTACAAATATCACCATATTTCCAGTGTCTACATAACATTCCCACAACTTACTAACCCTAAATTGTATACCTTCCAGAGCACGCAGAAGAAACCCACACGGTCACGAGGAGAAAATACCAACTCTTTAGAGACAGCGACAGGAAATGAACACTGAACTTACAACCGGTGCTGTCAACTGAGACACCACCGTGTCCCCCTTGCCTTTACTTAAGTAGAGATTAGTTAATATTGACCCACAGTAAAAACAGGATTTTCTAGGATACATTACTCAGTAACACTCTGCTTTAACCAACTGAATCATCAGGAGAACAGTTTTTTCAGAGTTAACAGCATTTGCAATACATACAGTGGTTTATTGGATTATATTTATGACACACATTGGACTTAGAGATAGTATTTCATACGGTTTTCCCAATGTCACCTTAGGCTTGAGATATTCAGTTAGCTGTGAAGTCTGATCTTCACTCAGTTGAAAGCAAGATTCAAGCACAGCCCAAGCTTGCTTCTTTAACCTGCACCCTACTACATGTTATTATCACAATCAATGTAATGCATTGTGCTTGAATGTGACCGTAAAATGCTTATTCAGTGATAAAGACCATAAGACCATAAAATACAGGAGCAGTATTAGGCCATTTTGGCCCATCGAGCCTGCTCCACAATTTCATCATGACTGATCCATTTTTCCTCTCAACCACTACCGTCTCCCTGTAACCTTGCACACCCTGACTAATCTATAACCTATCAACCTCTGCCTTAAATACACCCAATGACCTGACATCCACAGCTGCCTGTAGCAACAAATTCCACAGATTCACCACCCTTTGGCGAAAGAAATTCCTCCTCATCTCTGTTCTAAATGGATGTCCCTCTATTCTGAGGCTGTGCCCTCTGGTCCTATACTCCCCCACTTTCAGAAACATCCTCTCCACATCCGCTGTATTGAAGAGGAATTTAAATTTGCTGACCCTCTCCACCTCTGATCCCCTGATGAGGACTGGCTCATGGACCTCTGGCTTCCTCCTCTTGAAGTCAATAATCAGCTCCTTGGATTTGCTGCCTCTGATTAAGAGGTTATTGTGATGGCACCACACAGCCAGATTTTCAGTCTCCCTCCAATATGCTGATTCATCATCACCCTTGATTTGGCCAGTGACAGGGGTGTCGTCAGTAAGCTGAAATATAGTATTGGAGACATTAGTAAATGCGATGAAACAAAAAATATATATTTCATCATGTTATTCTGAGATAGGTAATGTTAACGTTCTTAATTTAGACTTACAGAGAAGAGGGAACTTTTATTAAAGAAAAGAAGTTTCTTGCCTTTCCCTTTTATTGTTACATTCCTCTAGATTGGATCGTCTCTTAAGTCCCTGTTTCTTTTAATTTATTTTAATGTAGTTTTAATGCACTTTTGCTTTGAATTGCCTGATCAAAAAGTTGTTAGGTGAGCATGTGACGTAAAGGGCAAGGGATGTACAGCATAGTTCTGTACAACATTTAACGCTACATAGAGCAGAAGAGAAATAACATTATGTTAGGTGTGTGGTCCACGTTTGTAATTTCAGCCACCACATAAATTCACCACCTAAGAGCAGAAGGAATTGTGAATCTGGGGACACTTTTGCTGTGTTTGATGTTGCAGTGAAATTTTTAAGTGAATCACAACACTCCTCAGCTTAAAAGCTGAGTAGAAGTGCCGTGTTAATAACTGTTACACAATGAGCAGGAAAGAAAAATACCAATCCTGCGAATCCCTTTCTTAAATCCCAAGCTGCATTTGATTGAATGTTCGACATCAACAGCAAAATTGAAAAGCTCATTTGTCATTATGGATTTGCAAGGTTTGATCTTGTGGACTGAATCGTTCACATGTTGAAATGAATGACTTTGTGGGGAACCACTGAGGTATAACTGCAGAGGCTGACAGACTGCTGCCATAAAATAATTAATATGGGATTTACTGCAACCCCTTCCTAGACCATTAGTATCCCCAAGTGAAACAAATCAGTGGAAATTAATGAAACTAACTGAATAAGATCTCTGCTGTTCTAATGGATTCAAATGATACACCTGCAGCAATTCTGATTTGAATAACTGAAATGACAGCTGAAGTTTAAGCTTTTCATTACAATGTTTCCTTGATACTTTCACTGACTCCTTTTAGAAAGTGTTTGTATTTTAATCGTGGTTTAAATATTTCTGTAAAATCAAAACCAGTAGTGATGTTAATATGTACCCAGCTAGAAACTGAGATGTGTGATGTCATTGTATGGAAGCTTCGGTTTGTTCAACATTCCCTTTTCTCCTGTTTTACAAAGGGCACCAGCCCATTTATTTTTAATAGGTTAATGCATCGATTCAAATAGCAAACATGCAATGTGTTACAAAGGCATTAGCGTTATACATAATTTCAAGCCTGTGATCTTCAGACAGATTCCTTAAGTTTGTCATAGTCCTAGGAAGGTAGTGGGGAAAAACTCCCACTACCTATTAAAAGCTCCCAATAGTGTGCGTCTCAAATAGCCTCTGACAGCCAGGTCTAGGTAGATAGATAGATAGATAGATATACTTTATTAATCCCGAGGGAAATTTGGTTTTGTTACAGCCGCACCAACGAAGAATAGAGCGTAAATATAGCAATACAAAAACCCCCAACAATCAAACAACAAAATGCAAACTATGCCAGATGGAAAATAAGTCCAGGACCAGTCTATTGGCTCAGGGTGTCTGACCCTCCACGGGAGGAGCTGCACGTTCGATGGCCACAGGCAGGAGCGACATCCCGTGCCGCCAGGTGTTGTATCACGGTGGAATGTGGCCGAAGTCCAACAGTAAAAAGTTCAATATCCAGTCTGCAAACACGTTCCTCGATCATAATATGCCCCGGATTGCACCATCTGTTGTTAACCAGATCAGTAAGCACCCAACTCCTTTACGCTTACCGCTCTCAGTGCACTTCCGGTCAGCTGGAACAGTATTACCCACCGAACTCCTCTTCTCCAAAAGTCCCTGTTGTCTCCTGGTCTCCTGGCCTTCAATTGTGGCTTAGCTATTAAGCCCGGCGGACAGGTTTTTACTGACAAGAGAAGGGGCATAGGTGGGTTACTGGCACCTTAAAACAAGTTGCTTTGAGCAGATGGCATTCATTTGCCACGGATGGCAACTCATCTAATGTCAAACCTCCGTTACCATGTGTCTGTACCACTGATGGGGAAGGCTTCAGGAGTAAACCCCGAGGAATAATCCGGAGCTGGAGTCCCTAAGGCAGTATGATGTTTAGTTCACTGCTGACTCTCAATTCCTGCGATGCTGCTGGTACAAAACTATATCGGTTTCTGTTGTTCCTTTGGATTCATCAGCTGCATGGAGAGGAGAAGTCTGCTGCATGGGCAACAGCTTACTCTCCATATCGTACTGCCCCGGCTCACATACAGTATCACGTAGAGAACTAAGATGCAACATTCATGGTTGAAACCAACCAATGGAGGGCCTCATCCTTACAGACTGTACTCAGGTAAATCTGTTAGAGCTGCATCACCTTGCAGAGTATAACACCTTGGCATTTTGTCCCGATTCTGTTTTTCTGTACTTGTAACTATCAGAATGAGATTGAAGAGAGGAAGGAAATTATCATAAAGATCTGTATAGAAAGTAGATAAAGAGTGTCAGTGCTTTCTGTCAAGTATTCATTCATGAGATGCAGTGCGAAAGATCTGCTCCATCTCAAGAGCAAAGTGCTTTCGTGTGAGAAGAGAGTTTATTAATTGCAACAGCTTCATTCACTAAACCAGGACCTGGAACAAATATAGTGTCTTTCACAACATCAGGCATCCCAAAGGATCTTACAATCAAAATGGTATATTTAAAGTAGAGCACTGTTTTAACAAATGCAAAAACAGCAGCAAATGTGCATGTAGTAGTGAGATAAATGACCTGACAATCTGTTTTTATTTCTAATTATTTCACTTGAATGTAAATAATGGCCATGAGACTGGGAGATCTCAACTGCTCTTCTTTAAATAGTGCCCTTGAATCTTTTACACCCACCTGAGATGGCTGATACTACGTTAGCGTCTCATCCAATAATCACGCTCTCTCAGTAAATCAGCATTTTCTCAGTATTGCACTGAAGGAACGTTCTGGGTGATATGCTCAATAATTTAAGGTAGTGTTTAAACGAACCATTTTTGCTTGCTACCACTGAGCTAATGGCAATTATTTGGCATAGTTTCAACTATTGATTAATTTCAAAAATAATCTAATGTGTAACCTTTTAAAAATAAACATAAAGATAAATTTAAAAAATTAAGATTAGCTTTATTTGTCACATGTACAAATAGAGGGCGTACAGGAGCGAGATAAATCAGCTGGCTGAGTGCTGTCGCAGCAACAACCATGCATTCAATGTCAGTAAGCCCCAAGAGCTGATTGTGGACCTCAGAAAGAGTAAGACCAGGGAAGACACACCAATCCTTGGAGCAGAAGTGGAGAGAGTAAGTCATTTCAAGTTCCAGGGTGTTAATTTCTCTGCGGACCTAACCTGGTCCCAGCATATCAATGCAGCTGTAAAGAAAGCATGACGGTGACCATATTTCATTAGGAGTTTGAGGAGATTTAGGATGTCACCTAAAACATCGAATATTTCTGCAGATGTACTGTGGAGAGCATTCTGACTGTCTTGCATCACCGTCTGGGATAGGGGTGGGGAGGCTACTGCTCAGGATCGAAGTAAGCTGCAGGGAATGGTAGAGTTAGACAGCTCCATTATAGGTACAAGCCTCTGTAATATCCAAAGCACCTTCAAGGAGCGATGCCTCAAAAAGGCAGTGTCCATCATTGAAAATCCTCACCACCGAGGGCATGCCCTCTTCTCATTGTTACCATCAGGATGGAGGTACAGAAGCTCGAAAGCACACACTCAGCGATTCAGGAACAGCTTCTTTCCCTCTACCATCTGATTTCTGAATGGACATTGAAACCGTGAACACTACCTCAATGCTTCTTTTGCACTACTTATCTAATTTAAATATTTGATATACATATACAGTGCCTGGAAAAAGCATACACCCCCTTTTGGAAGTTTTCATGTTTTATTGTTTTACGACATTGAATAACAGTGGATTTAATTTGGCTTTTTTGACACTGATCAACAGAAAGAGACTCTTTTATGTCTAAGTGAAAACCAATTTCTACAAATTCGTCTGAATTTATTACAATTATTAAACACGAGATAATTGATTGCACAATTACTCACTCCCTTCAAGTTGGTATTTAGTAGATGCACCTTTGGCAGCATTAACAGCCTTGAGTCTGTGTGGATATGTTTCTACCAGCTTTGCGCATCTGGACACTGCAATTTTTCCTCATTACGATCTTACGGCTGCAGGCACTGTAAAGCGTTACGCTAACCACTCTGTTACGGTGCCTCTTTCGTATAACGTTTCCCATCCTCTGCATGTCACCTTGGCTGAACAGAGGAGCACTTTTAGTAATAAACTAAGACAACTGCTCTGCTCCAAAGAGTGCGATATGAGGTCACTCTTACCGTAGGCCATTAGGCACTATAATATAGCCAGCAAAGTGACGACTCCCTTCTGTTAGACTGTTTGAGGTAACTTATTTTTTATTCTTTCTTACTTCTCTTCTAATATTTGTATATCTGTGCACTTGTAATGCTACTGTGGCACTGTAATTTCCTCTGGGATCAACAAAGTATCTATCTACTTATAGATGGCATTTGAACTGTGTCTATTTTTCTTTCCACATTTGCTATCTTGACCTGCTGACTACTTCTAGCATTTTTGTTTTGATTACAAATTTTGTACATCTCTAACCTTGGACATAGTAAACTTTCCTCAACTGCTTCCAATTATATGAGGAGACCAAATCTGTGTACAATCTTACAGACACGATTTCATTGATGCCCTATACAGCTATAGGAATATTTCCAATGTTTTATCCTCTGCCTCCTTTGTTCCATTTGTCTTCCTATTACTTGCCGTGCCTGCATGCTATTCCATGTTTCATATTCAAAAACATCCAGACTCTTCTATGTAGCCACATCATGTAGTATCTCTGCAATATTTCACCTTTCCAGTCTTCCTACTGAATTAGATAATGTCATGTCTCCCCCATTCTACTGTACACCATCTGCCAATATTTTAAGCAATTTGCTTCACTTATAGTACTCTGCAAAACCCAAGGCACATATATAAATATAGCTGGGGTGTCAAAGACATTTGCACAGTACTGTCGTAATTTTATCTATTGCACTGGACTGCTACAAAATAAAAAACAAATGTCATGACATATGTGAGTGATGATAAACCTGAACCTGTTAAGGGTCTCTATCATGGGCTGAGAGTGGGAAGGGGGCAGGGAGAGGAGAGGGAGCAGGAAGCACCAGAGAGACATTGTGTAGTGATCAATAAAGCGATTGTTTGGAATCAAATGGCCTTGCCTAGTGACCCACAGGGCTGTAGGTACATTGGTACCTATGCTCCCCCCCACCCGCTCCTTCTCTGCCAGCAGTCCCACACCCTTCCAAGGGCGTTCCACCCTCACCATACCCAACATCCGTTGCTCCCGTCAGACTTATTAACTCACTCTCCACTCCCCGGGTGACAAATACAGTACTGTGCAAAAGTCTTAGACACCCTAAATGTGCCCAAGACTTTGGCACAGTACTACTGTATCTACATCCCTTTGCACAAGCCATGTGACCTCCTTTGTGCTAGCTTTCCCACTGATCTTTGCACCTTCAGCTAACTTGGCTCCTACACATTCAGTTCCATAATTTAGGTTATTAACATAAATTGTGTAACAACAGATCCCTGTGGCAATCCACGTGTTAACTTGACCCTCTGCTTTACTGTTACCTAGTCAATCCTCAGTCCACGCTTTTCTATTACCTTCAATACCATAAGCCCTTTTGAAGTCACCATTAATGTTAGACCTTTTCAATAACTCTCGGATTTATAAATACACATTGCCAGTCAGTGCTTGTTTATAGTGTCTTAGAGTTGGACAGAGCAGACGTGAGCCATTTGCCACAATTTGTCCTTGTCAACAATGGTGTGTTAGACCCAGAACTCACTACTCCATTTTTATCAAACTACCTGTAGAAATGCCTTTTTAAAAATTGAAATTGAATCTGCATCAATCCCGCTTGTAATATGCTATGGCTTCAAAAAACCCTCCAATGAATTTGTGAAGTGCACGGGAATTTAGAAGAATGGGGGGTGGGGGAGATCTCATTGAATCCTATCGAGTGTTGAAAGGCCTAGGTGGATGTGAAGAAAATGATTCCTTTGGTGGGGGAGTCAAGGACCAAAGGACACAGCCTCAAAATAGAGGGACATCCATTTAGAACAGAGATGAGGAGGAATTTCTTTTGCCACAGGGTGGTGAATCTGTGGACTTTGTTGCCTCGGGTGGCTGTAGAGGGTAGGTAACAAGGTGCATTTAATGCGGAGGTTGCTAGGTTCTTGAATAGTCAGGGCATGAAAGGTTGTAGAGAGAAGGCAAGAGAATGGGGGTTGGGAGGCAAATAGATCAGCCATAATGAAATGGCAGAGCAGAAACGACAGGCCGAATGACCTACTCGTATGCCTTATGATCTTCTGAAGTGTGATACGTGGTGGTCAGAGCATGGAGAAAAAAATACCAGGTTTTTTACCAGGACATTGGTTTCTCGTTCTGTAGATAGAGCCTCTCCAATTTAGCACCACCTTAGCAAATCCTAGCTGTTCTTGCCCTCAGTTATTTCGCAGCATATAGGTAACATGTTCATGGTGAGATATTCCTATTGAAATAGTTAAATGAGACTCTGCTCTTTATATCCCGGCATGCATTTAAAATTAATTCTCCCTGGGATTTGAAAAATCTAGTGCCAAATTTGGGATGGGCTCTGCTGCTTACTCTAAATCGGGATTGTCCAGAGAAGGGAAACTGACCTGCAGGAGCACAACTGCCCTGGGCCTCCAGCAGGCCTGCTGAGTACTTCCAGTACTTCATGTTTGTAGAACTCTTATTGTATTAGATTTCACTTAATTGACCAGTCAGGGGAAATTCACAAGAACAACATAGATAACGGAAAAGGGATTGGCCTTTCAGTCCCTTGACCCTGCTCATTCTATACCACACAATATTAAGGCGAGTTTAAAGTTAGCTTTCACCATGACAAGTCATTGGGCATAAAGCAGAGGTAGGTAGGTCTTTGATTTATAAGGGTATCAAAAGTTATAGAGAATAGGATTGTTGGGGATAATGATTGAATGATCTGATTTTGCTCCTATATCTTATGATCATGTAAAGTTCTCAACAGGTGGGCTAGGGTTATTTTTTTCTTTTTTTTTTACAATTATTACCTCTCCTACCACTGCATCCCTCATCCTATAGAGAGCAAATATATCTCAAAATCCTGCTGAGGCAGTGGTAGAGTCAACAGTACCATCTTAACAAGGCAGCCAGGTGTTTAGTCTTAACCTCCTTCAGAGTCATTGAAAGTCTCCTGTGTTTCAGACCATACGCAAACATGGAGAAAGGAGCTGAATTCAGGAAGTAAGGTGAAAATGGCTGCACTTAAAATCAAAGCAGCATTGAGCAACCCAGTTAAAAGTCTCCGCACTGAGAAAAATATCTGCTGGCTGGTTGCATATCTCGCAAAGAAAGCAGCTATACTCATTGGAACTCACTCACTTCAGTGTGTGGGAGTGCAGGAGTCTGTTAAGGCTATGTCCTGAGTCCATAGATCTTTGGCTGCTTCATGAAGGACCCACTCTTCATCATAAAGGCCAGGAATGGGAACATTTCCTTCATGATTGCATCACGTTCAATTCTATGTACTGTTCTAGGATACAGAGGTAACTAATGGCTGCCTTCAGCAAGATCTGGACATCATGCCTGTCCCAAAGGGCGATTAACAATTCAACACCAAAAATTGTGAGTAAGTGCTGCTTGCTATTTCTGGGAAGGCTGCTAATTACAAATGAGAGCAGACCATCTCCCACTTGTCATTAAGCAAAAATATTGCTGTGTTAGCATTCAAGCTCCCTCCTTCACCAACTTCTAATGACATGTTTTGAGTAAGCAGTACAGGGAATAGACTTAGATGACACTACAGTTGAGAGGTCAGGCTAATCCAGAAGTGCTTCAGGCTTTTTCCCGGCCCTCTAAACTACTGCTGAAAAATCATAGTTTTAAACAACCTATTTTCCTGGCATAGATAGCATGATGTACCTATTCCAAAATAATTCGAAAGCCAGCAGTTAGTTTGTCAAGAGTGTTCTAGATTCAATAAGATCATGGTCAATTTGATTCTATCTACCCAGATTTGTCCCATGTCCAAAAAAATTCCTTAATTTACTAAAAAACTCCGTTTTAAATTTACAATAACTTTTCCACTTATAGAAGAGTGTTCTGAAGTCTACTGCCTTCTGCAGATCGAAATGTTATCTAACTTCATGTCAAAGGCCAGGGCTTGTAGAACTGTAATGTAACTTCTCTCCCCTTTCATTCCACTTCTCTGGACATGAAAACCAGACTTCTCTGGGCCATTCATTAATACATTCAGTACCTCTTCATTGCAGCTTAACGACTCTTTGATCTCCTCTACTCCTTAGGTTTCACCTTTGAAAAGTACACACCTATATCCCTCATTGGATATTACAGGTCAATCTCACATTCAGACTGTGTGAAAGCTAGTTGCCACAATTTGCTTATTCACTTAACTTATCCAAGCTTAGAAAACAATAAAAGGAACACGGAGAGTCAATTTAGGCAAGTGATAGAAGAATCATGTTCGACAAACCTGGCTTAAGTACTTTTGAACTTGTAACTAGAAGAATCAATAAGGCCAATTGTGCCATATTATTATAACCACCCACCTCTTGTAACTCAATGAATTTCTCAATCGACTCAATAATTTGCTTTAAATCCTCAGAACTTCAAATTTTGCTGTAGTCTCTTTTGAATCCTTCCTTTTTCCTTTCATGCCTTGTGGTGCATCGGGTGGCATTTTTGCCTTTTTTGTAGCATTTGTCTGTTTTTTACGAGGCCAAGTTGCTAGCTCGACGCTCAACCCAGCACGGATGGAAAGGGTGCAAGGAGCTGGCTGGATTTGAACCTGCAACCATTCACCTTGAAGTCCGGTGCTGATGACACTACTCCGCCGTCCAGCTAAATCTCTTTTGAAGGACTTTATCAAATATTTCATAGACTTTCATACAAAATAACGTCCCTGGATATTTCCCTGTGTACCACATCAGACTTTTCAAAAAAAAATTCTCCAGGAATCACCTGCCCTTTAAAAACCCTTGTAACAAGCAAATCTCAGAAATATGGTATGATTCAATGAGCTCAAAATTTCTTTTAACCTGCATGGTAGTGCAGCAGTTAGCATCTCACTTTTCAGCGCCAGCTGTAAAATTCAGATTCGATTCGGTCTGCTGTCTGTAAGGAGTTTGTACATTCTCCCCGTGACCATTGGGGTTTCCTTCCACACTCGCAAGACATACTGGTTGGGGTTAGGAAGTTGTGGTCGTGCAATGCTGGTGCCAGCAGTGTGGCAATACTTGCAGGCTGCCCAACACAAACCTCACTGATTTGTTTTGATGCAAATGAGACATTTTACTGTATGTTTTGATCAGGACCAGAATCAGGTTTAATATCACAGGGATATGTAAGGAAATTTGTTAACTTTGTGTCAGTAGTGCAATGCAATACATGATAATATTGGGGGAAAGAACTATGAATCACAGTAAGAATATACAGTGCCAATAAAAAACATTCAACACCCCCTTGAAAGTTTTCATGTTTTATTGTTTTACAACATTGAATCACAGTGGATTTAATTTGACTTTTTTTGATGTTGATCAACAGAAAAAGACTCTTAAGTGTCAAAGTGAAAACAGATCTCTCCAAAGTGATCTAAATTAATTACAAATATAAAAGACAAAATAATTGATTGGATAAGTATTCATCCCCTTTAATATGAAGCACCAAATCATCACTGGTGCAGCCAATTGGTTTTAGAAGTTACATAATTAGTTAAATGGAGATCACTGTGTGTAGTCAAGGTGTTTCAACTGATTGTAGTAAGAATACAACTGTATCTAGAAGTTCCAACAGTTGGGATGTCAGTATCCTGGCAAAAACTACACCATGAAGACACGTACACTCCAAGCAACTCTGCCAAAAGGTGGTTGAAAAGCACAAGTCAGGAGATGGATACAAGAAAATTTCCAAGTCACTGAATATCCCTTAGAGTGTAGTTAAGTCAATCATCAAGAAATGGAAAGAATATGGCACAGCTGTAAATCTGCCGAAAGCCGGCCATCCTCAAGCACTGAGTGACTGTGCAGGAAAGGGCTAGTGAGGGAGGCCACCAAAAGACCAATGACAACTCCAGAAGAGTTACAAGCTTCAGTGGCTGAGATGGAAGAGACTGCGCGTACAACAGCTGTTGTCCTGGTGATTCACCAGTCACAACTTTATGGAGAGTGGCAAAGAGAAAGCCACTGTTGAAAAAAGCTCACATGAAATCTCGGCTAGAGTTTGCCAGAAGGCATGTGGGAAACTCTGAAGTCAGCTGGAAGAAGGTTCTGTGGTCTGATGAATCCAAAATTGAGCTTTTTGGCCATCAGACTAAACACTGCACATAATCAAAAGCACACCATCTCTACCATGACGCATGGTGGTGGCTGCATCGTGCTGTGGGGATGCTTCACTGCAGCAGATCCTGGAAGGCTTGTGAAGGTAGAGGGTAAAATGAATGCAGCGAAATACAGGAAAATCTCATTGAGGAATCAGTGGTGGAAAGAGTGAGCAGCTTCAAGATCTCAGAGGGTCTGTTCTGAACCCAACAACACTGATGAAATCGCGGAGGGCATGCCAGTGGTAATACTTCGTTGGGGGTTTGCGGACACTTAGTATGTTACCACAGATGGTAACGAATTTCTGCAGGTGTACGGCGAAGAGCATTCTACTGATTGCATCACCACCGGATCGAAAGAACCCACAGAGGGTTGTAGACTTAGCCAGCTCCATCACGGGGACAGTCCACCCTGCCATTGAGGACATCTTCAAAAGGCAGTGCCTCAAGAAGTTAGCATCTGTCATTAAGGACCCTCACCGTCCAGGGCATGCCCACTTGTCATTACCTTCCTTCAGGGAGGAGGCACAGGAGCCTGAAGACCCACATTCAATGTTTCAGGAACAGCTTCTGCCCCGCCATCATCAGATTTCTGAGTGGTCTGTCATGGTCTGTCTACCTCACTACTCCTCTTTTGCACAATTTATCTATTGTAACTTACAGTAATTTTTATGTTCTGCTGGCACAAAACAACATATATCAGTGATAATAAACCTGATTCTCATTCCGATTTTGACTTAATATTTCAGGTTAGTGATGTTTCAAGCAAGAACGAAGGGTTGACTTCTGGTGGAAGTTGGCTTCTGCCCGACACAGGCCCCCTAGGCCTGAGTCGATGTAGTAGAAGTTGTTTGTTAGAATGCTGAGAAGGCGCATTCCCCTCTTGTGGGGAATTGCAGAACTTTAGAATAAAGCATCATGTACCTGAAGTGGTGATCAGGCGGGGTTTCTCCTCTCAGAGCGGTGTGAATTTTCAGAATCTTCTACCCCAGAGAACTGCCGAACCAGCAATTACTGGATATGTCCAAGGTTGAGGGAGACGAGTGTTTTGGTCTTTAGGGGAATCAAGAGTTACAGGAAACAAATTGTAAAGCAGAATGAAGCTCAGGATCGGATCTGCCATTATCTTACTGAATGGTAATGCTGCCTCAGGGGGCCATTTGGTTCTTCATTAATATTTCTCAAGCATCATTGTTAAAACAGCCAGACTAATTCCTCTTTGTTGGCTCTTGCCCATAAATTAGCCTCATCGTTTTCCCTGCTTTAGACTTCATTTGAACTTTATTGCCCGTTAATTGCATTGGCATGCTCAACATGGCCAAAGGTATAAAATAAATGCAAGTTGCTTTCATTTTGAAAAGAATAACCTGCTTGGATTCATTCAGTGATCCTGTAACTTAAAAGTTCCAGCAGGAGCACTGAGACCTACGTTGTGGCCTATACTTCCATAAGAAGGAGACTTAGTTCCAAGAGCACTGATTTAATCCTTGTGGACTCTGATTCCACAATTATTTTGTTACTGTTCTGAACTACTGTCAATGACTTATTGAATATTTTAATTTAGTCGTATTGATGTTCTTAGTGTTGACTCTCAAGGGTGAGATGCTGAAATTTTCAATCATCTCCCAAACCAAATAAAATATCGAGCTTACACGGGTCTTAGATTCTCTCCTTCATTAACAAATTGCATTTACCATGTTGAGGACTTCAGCTGAGCTCTTAAGTGTCAAAGCGTAAGACTACAGTGTGATAGACCATCGGATAATAAATGAACTTGTTCTCTCTGAAGGTTAAGTGCTATATGTGTCCTAATTTGTGGCCATTCTGGCTCCCCCTCACCCTTTCAGCTCCTCACCTGCTCATCATCTCCCTCTGGTGCCCCGACTTCTTCCCTTTCTCCCATGGTCCACTCTCCTCTCTTATCAGATTCCTTCTTCTTCAGCCCTTTACTTTTTCCACCTATCACCTTCTAGCTTCTCACTTCGTCTCTCCCCCCCCCACCTGGGTTCACCTATCAACTGCAAGCTTTTATTCCTTCCACCCCACCCCTACCAACCTCTTTCCCCCTTCCTTTCCGGTCCTGATGAAGGGTCTGGGCCCGAAAAGTCGACTTCCCTTCCACAGATGCTGCCTGACCAGCTGAGTTCCGCCGGCAATTTGTGTATGCGTTGACCGAACTTGCTAATTCGTTTCCACGCAAAACGCAACATTTAGTGCAAGGTTGGTTCATGTAGTTGGGGACATCTCACCCATATTTTGTAGCAGGGTGAATGAAAAAGCAGATATGCCTGTGTCACCTCTTTAAACAATTCTAACAGAGCCCTTTGTACAGAGGTGCTATGGTACACATTCAGTGCTCTAGGTCAAACTGGGCTTCAAATGCATTGTTCCCAGCCTTCAAGGTGTAAAGGTTTGCATTCCATTAGAATGTTTGATTATATTCTATGCTTGCCCTTGACATTTTATTGATCTATCTACATGAATCATTAATATCTCTTTCAGCTTCCACTGCTGTTGCTTTCCAGCATTCAGAAAGTCCCTTCTATCCTTTCTCAGGCCAACCACTATGGCAGTAAGATCCAATATATCAGTCTATTAATATCTCTTTGTATCTGAATCCTTCCATAAATAGTGCATTCAAATGTTCTGATGAAGGGCCTTGTCCCTAAATGTCGACTATTTACTCTTTTTCATGGATGCTGCCTGGCCTGCTGAGTTTTTCCACCATTTTGTGTGAGTGGCTGCAGATACCCGTTAGGTTTCATTAGTCTTGCGTGACAGCAGTTTAAGATGGTACTGGTGAAGCACAGTAACTACTTGCCTGTAGCAAACAAAATTACTTTATTAATCACACTCTTTCTGGTAAACGACCGCTGCAATCAATAGCCTGGGACCTCCCGTTCGGAGTTCAGCCTGTATGACCTGGCATTTTTGTGGTGTGTACTTAAGTCTTGAAGGTGCAGGATGGTTGCAGCCTTGCATGTACAGGCTGAATCGGGACAGTATGAGCCGGGCCTGAGAGTGGTGAATGAGCCCATGTTTGGCCATTGCTGGAGCTGACTTGGAGCTGAGTTGAAGCATCAAAAATGAGGCAAGTAAAGGCAAGTCATCAAGGCTTGGGCCCTGGCCCAGGAACGAGGACTGGACCGAAGTCTAGACAACTTAAGCGCCAGGAGAGGTCGAAAAGGTCAGGGTGTCAGGGTCGGAGGTGAGGGTCAAACCGGCTCAGCTCACTGCTCCATGAGGTTTACTCGTCAATGCACTGAACGGAGGCCGTGGCCTGCAACTAGTGGGCTCCTGAATCGGCTGCCGTGACGACTGGCTTTGTGGCTGTGGAATCATCTTTGTGTTTGCTTGCTTTTGTTGTTTGCATGGTTCGGTTTTTGCTCTCTGCACGTTGGGTGTTTGGCAGTCTTATTTTTTTTTAAGTAGACTCCATAGAGTTTGTTTTGTTTTGTGGCTGCCAGAAAGGAGACAAATCTGAAGGTTGTGTATAGTAAACATACCTTGATAATAAATGTACCTTGACTTTGACTGGAGTTGAGGCAGCATTTATCAAAATAGAAGCAAGTTACAATTTGGGTGTGAGACTCTTCATACTGATATTTTTTATTGGCCGCGTATGGATCCCAGCAGGACCCCCTTGATTAGTGGGGGTTAATATAGGAAAGTGGGTTTGGAATATAAGAGCAGATATGAAAAGGCAAATGGCCGACCCTTTCTTCTATTTCTTGTCCTTATTTTCAGGCTCTGTCTACTCAGCCGAATTTTCTAATCTGATCAATAATTTGCCGTGAGCTGTGGCTTTCTGGGATTAATTGAATGGCTCCAACATCTCCATGTAGATAACATACACGGACAATACCCACACTAATTTTAACACCTCTTCAAAATATTCAATCAAATTGAAATTGGAAGGAAATCTAGAAGGATTGCATTCATTTGTCACGTACATCAAACTACCCCATTTTGTCAGATATTCCCTACCTTAACCCAACCCAGCTGAGTGCTCTCCAGATCTGCAGTCGATCTCCTCTTCATTATGGCCTCTAGTACTTTCTGACAGTTGATATCAATTAAATTTCATCGGTGCTACTGTTTTGGAGGATGAGTCCTGGGCCCAACATGTAAATGCAGTTGTGAAGAAGGCGTGGCAGCACCTCTACTTCCTTAGACGTTTGTGAAGATTCAGCATGTAATCTAAAACTTTAACAAACTTCTATAGATGTGCGATGGAGAGCGTATGACGTGTTGAGTCACAGCCTGGTATGCAAACGTCAATGCTGTGTATGGAAAAGCCTACAAAAAGTAGTGGATACGGCCCAGTCCATCATGAGTGAAGACCTCACCACCACCGAGCGCAGCTACGTGGAGAAGTGTCGCAGGAAAGTAGCATCCATCATCAGGGACCCCCACCACCCAAGCCGTGCTCTCTTCTCACTGCTGCCATCAGGAAGAATGTACAAGAGCCTCAGGACTCGCACCACCAAGTTTAGGAACCGTTACTACCCCTCAAACATCAGGCTCTTGAATGGAAGGGGTAACTTCACTTGTTCCACCATTGAAATGTTCTCACAACCAATGGACGTACAATGGACACATAACCAAGGACTCTTTCATCTCATGTTCTGGTATTTTTTGCTTGTTTATTGATATTATTGTTTCTTCATTTTGCATTTGCGCAGCCTGTTGTCTTCTGCATCCTGGCTGAAAGTCATACTTAGGTGTTCATTCATTGATTCTGTTATAGTTACTATTCTATAGATTTGTTGAGTATGCATCACAAGAAAATAAATCTCTGGGTTGTATATGGTAGCAGATATGTACTTTGATATTAAAGTTTACTTTGAACTTTAATTGCTCAAAGTATGTTGATTTTCTTTGCAATCCTTTCAAAGTATACGGCTAGTACAAGTTTTCCAGTTTGAATGTGTTCTCAGAATAAGAGACCATTGGAAGGTTATTGTTGGGGCATCTGCAGTGTCCTCAACTATTTCCTTAGAAGCACTAGAATAGAAGACAGTTAGTCTTGGGAATTCTTCATCTTCAGTACCGTCTTTATGAATGTTAATTGGCTCATGTTAATTTTTACGAGTCTTTGTCCCTGACTCAGTGTATGTTTTCCATAGATGGTGGCCTTACCACTGTCAATGCTCAACGGTGCGCAGTTAATACTGTTCAGAGCAGTGCTGGGAGTAACATCTTGGGCTAAAGCACACTCGATCAAGCGTAAATACCGGCTTCGCCCTTGATCCGTATTGGTGGTTCCTGCAAAATGTACCGACTTCGGGATAACAACAGCACCAGGCTCAAAAGAATGGTCACTAGGACTTGGGGTGAAATGCTTGCTGCACCCATGAAAGTTCATCTTTTTTATGAGCTTCTAATTTCCAAGACAGAACAATAAGTAATATAAAAAATCATTTAATAATTATATTCTCCAGTCTGTAACCCTGCAGGTGAACTGTCCATCGTTTTGGTGCAGTGTCATTGCAAAAGATGTACATGCAAAATGGAAACATTTGCTTGTAACATGAGCCAGTTCTCAGCTTAATGCACATAACTGGTCAGCTGCAAGAAGAACTTGCTCTCTATTGCTGCTGTGCTCCCACACTGAAGAATCTGCCTCCTCACGTGACAAATTGCTGCAGTCGAGCATGATTGCTGATCCAACAAGTGATCCAAGGCTGCCAATGGCATGTTGAACCTTTACACCAACATGTCCTGAGTGCCCAAGACTAATCTAAGTACGGCAGGGTAGCATAATACTGCAGGAGAAAATGAACAGGTTTCTCATTGTTTAATTTCTGTGTGTGCAAGGCAGCTCTGATTTTATTGAAGTGTAACTTGCTCTCTAAAAGCCGACCTGAATGCCTTCTATCCAACACATTTTTCAGCTGCTTTGTTGGTCCATCATAAACCAGGCACTCAGGACATGTTGGTGTGGGCACGTGGCCAAGTGGTTAAGGCATTGGACTAGCGACCTGAAGGTCGTGATTTCGAGCCCCAGCCGAGGCAACGTGTTGTGTCCTTGAGCAAGGCACTTAATCACACATTGCTCTGCGACAACACTGGTGCCAAGCTGTATGGGTCTTAATGCCCTTCCCTTGGACAGCATTGGTGTTGTGGAGAGGGGAGACTTGCAGCATGGACAACTGCTGGTCTTCCATACAACCTTGCCCAGGCCTGCGCCCTGGAGGGTGAAGACTTTCCGGGCGCAGATGCATGGTCTCGGAAGACTAATGGATGCCATAAACAACAGACAGTTTTCTTACTGTTGTATGATACCTGCTGGCTTCATGGAGGATATTTTGTTGTATGTTTTCCTTTATGAGCTTCCTGTATAATGACAATGGAGACAATACCATGCGGCTTTCCCAGATAGGAACCTTTGTATCAATATGTGTTGTACCTTTGAAAGGTAGCCAAGGAAATGAGACAAAATCACATCAAGCTTCAGACTTAAGAAGCAGAACTATTTGGTGGCTCTCCTGTGCCAGCAGCTGTTGTGAAGCATCTGGTTAGGATGGAGTAATTTTAACCTAACCCCTCTGAGTTAGTCATCAAATCGTGAACATTGGTTCTATTGCCTTAATTACACTCAAATGCATTTAGGTGGGCCACGGCACTCACACACCTAATGTAATCATGCCTAATTTAAAGCGCTAAGTTTAAGACTCAATTTTCAGTCTTGTTATGGGAGAAGGTTACCAAACTGACAGAGGAAAAGATTCATGGATGTGCTGAAAGTCTCCTTGAATAAATAGAACCTCCATATTTCTCTTGGGTTCATTAAGGCTATTATAGCTGGGGGTGATAATGAGGGCAAGCTCCCACTACCTATTAAATGCTCCCAATGGTGTGTGCCTCAAATAGCCTCTGACAACCAAGTCCCGCTCCAGGCCTTCACGTGTGGCTTAGCTACTAGGCATGGCGGAACCATTTTTACTGATAGGAGAAAGGGCAAAGGAGGGTTACTGGTGCCTTAACATAATTTGCTTCAGACAGATGAGGTTGATCAGCCGTGGTTGGCAGCTCAACTAAGAGAAGGAAAACTCTGATCTCAAACCTCTGCTGCCTTGTGTCTGTACCCACTCATGGGGAAGACTTTGGGAGGAAAACCCGAAGGAAAAATCTGGAGCTGGAGTCCCTAAGGCAGTTCTATGTTGACTTCAATGCTGACTGGCGTCTCCTGTGACGCTGCTGGTGCCAAACTGTATCAGTCTCTGCTGTTCCTTTGGGTTCACCAGCTGTGTGAAGAGGGAGAGCTTGCTACATGGGCAACAGCTTGCTCTCCATATTGTACTGCCCAGACACACGTATCTAAGCAGCTAGGACACAACATCCATGGTCAACCCTGACTGACAGAGGCCTCAACATTTCTCTTGGAAATCCCAGGCCCACGCCCACTCAAAGTGGAGAGCAAGCATTCAGGATGGAGTTGAGAACATCACGGCCACTGGAAACATACAGAATCCTCTTCAGAAACCATTATCCTACCTGCCTGTCTCTTCAGCCCCGTTGGTGGAACAGCCTGCACTTCCCATTACTGGGCTCTTGAAGCAATAGTAAGTCACCCTCAATGCCAGAGAGGTCCATAAGAAGGAGAAGAAAGTACACCTGATCTTTGTTTCTCCCTCTCGTTTTGAAGAGACACTGAGTGGATCCCCCCTCCCCCTCCCACTTTCAAATCTCTTACTAGCTCTTCTTTCAGTTAGTCCTGACGAAGGGTCTCGGCCCGAAACGTCGACTGCACCTCTTCCTAGAGATGCTGCCAGGCCTGCTGCGTTCACCAGCAACTTTTATGTGTGTTGAGTGGATTTTAAAACTGCCTAAGATAGTTTTACATGTTACCCTAAAATTACAATCCCTGCATACCTGTTGCTTCAAACTGTGGTGTTTGGATGCTTCCAGACGTCCATCCATGGAAAGAATTTGAATTGCTCTGTTGCTTCCAGCTGGCCACCTACGAACTCTCTCACAACGCGTGCAGGAACATGGTGCAAATGCACGTTATCATTTGGCTGGGTTCCCAGAAAGGCAAGTCATTTATTTGTATGTTCCCAAGATGAATATTGGCAGAGCTCCATTTATCGTCCATCCTCGCTTAGCCTGTCAATTGAAGAGCAGCAATGTGATCAAAACAGATTCCTCCTGGAAGCAGGTTGCACCATCTTATGTTTAACTGTGATGGCCTGAATTAAAATGAAAAAAAAAACTTGCCTTTCTATCTAATCTCTCACATCCTTACAGCATTCCAAAGTGCTCCCCAGCCTATGAAGCATACTTACTGTTGTAGTGTAAGAATCACGATAGCCAATTTGCACACAGCAAGCTGCCATTAACGGGAAAGTGAAAATTCTAGATTCTGCCTTTGTATGGATTGTTGATGGGAACTCTGCAACTTTAGAGAGTTCTGTAGTTATTCTCTGGGAGATATAGGCTGGATCTTGTTTGAACGAATAAAAGCCAAAGGATAAACAGCAAACAATAATGCTCACCATAGTTTGAGAAGACCTCCAAACTTATTTTATTTGGCTCGCCATATTGAATATGCTGATAGCTTCCCAGGACCTATCAAAAGTGGTAGATGACACTCTAGTCTCGTATTGGTGTTTTGTCACTGGTTATAAGAATTGCTTTCATGAAAGTCTAGACCGGGGGACCAGAGAATGGATTTCCTTTAGTAATTCACCAGGCAAATGGCTAGATTATATGTGTATAACCTTGTAGCCATTTATTAATGTGCATGCAATGCAGCAGACATATTTCACGTGTAGTTGGTAGCAATGTGAAAACTTCTGGTTTAGGATGGTGGTGAATACTGGTAGCTTGACTTGAGGTGTTTGATGTTGCAATGTTCACCGAGTTTGGCAACGAGCTTGTAGATGTTTCGACACCAGTCGAGGGGACTTCCTCAGTGCACAGTTGTTGCTGTTTCTCCCTGAGAGCACTCATGTTTATATCGGACCCCATTCGCCTGCCTTGGTCCTGATTGCCTACTCCTTTGAATTCAAAGGTCAACTGAGGGGATAGCCAATCAGGACCGAGGCAAGCGTATGGAAGCCTCTATAAACGTGAACACTCCCAGAGAGAAACACCAACAACTGCCACAGAGGATGTCACCTCAACTGGTGATGAAACATCTGCAAGCTAATTGCCAAGTTCGGTGAACGCGGCAATATCAAGTCCAGGTTTGATATACCATTTGCACACCGGGAGGCAGAAACAGTATTACAAAAGCAATCAACACTGATCACTTTCTTCAGTGGAATAATTGATGCTATTGAAGCAATATAACAGGTTCTTAGTTTTCCTCAATAATATTAACCAAAACTTTTTCATTTGCAGAGTACTGAAATCCTCAACACGGCAATTCTAACTGGCAAAACAGTGGCAGTTCCTGTGAAAGTCATTGTGGTGGAGGAAGACAGCACTATAACTGATGTGTCCGAGTTTGTGGCATGTAAATCATCAGATCAAAATGTGCTGAAGGTATGTTGACATCACTCTGTTGCTCTTCTGTTCTCGTTTAACAATCCAACCCTGCAGGGTGCAGCCTTTGCCTTTGCTCTGATCTGTGTGGTTTTGATGTTTATACAATTAATCACTGGTTGAGGGAGCATAAGAGTGAGATGCTTCTCTTTGCATTCTGTTTTCAAGCAATGGAAAATCTTTGGCCTGTATTTGGGTGTGACTCAGTAGTCAGCTTTGCATAACAGAGCTTTGAAAACATTATTAATCTTTTTTTACGTTTTTATTTCAGCATTGAGGCTTAAAGTGTTTCAAGGTTTTTCTGTCCTTCATATTAAGTAGTTTGGTGTAAAACTATGCAGAGGTTTTGTTTGACTTGAAACGTCTTGATTTGAAGATTGCTGGGTTGTGCAGCACAGAATAACCCAAACAGTTTGGAAGCATAACTCAAGATCAAAAATCCTCACAAAGTTCTATAGATGTACCATGGAGAGCATTCTAATTGGCTGCATCGCCATCTGCTATGGGGGGGAGGGGGTGTGGTGCCACTGCACAGGATTGGCATAAACTGCAGAGAGCTGTAAACTTAGTCAGCTTCATCATGGGCAGTAGCCTCTGTAGTATCAAGGACATCTTCAAGTAGCAGTGCCTCCAAAAGGATTTAAGGATTAACATCACCCAGGTCTCGCCTTGTTTTCATTGCTACCATCAGGGAGGAGGTACAGGAGACCGAAGGCACACACTCAACGATTCAGGAACAATTTCTTTCTTCCGACCATTCAATTTCTAAATGGATATTGAACGCACGAACACTAACTCAATACCTTTTTATTGCTATTTTCCGCTACTTACTTAATTTAACTGTTTTATACATACCATCATCCAAAATTTTTTTTTAAATTATTATGTATTGCATTGTTCTGCTGCTGCAAAGACCACAAATTTTATGACAAATGCCAGTGATATTAAACATGATTCTGTTTCAGATCCCTCCATCTTTAAGATCTCTGTCCATGAAACTACATGGTTGCATCCTTGATTGTAGGAGCAGTGAAGGAAGATTGTTAATTACCTGTGTGGCCAATGCCTTTCAGGCATTTTGAACACAAATGGTAGAAAGAAAAATAATGTTCAGATGCTCTCTATGTGCTGAGGAGGTGACATCACAGCTAGACTTTGTCATATTTATTTATCCTCTTCATAAATTACAATTAATAATGTGCTGAGATTTCACAGGGATTTCACCAACCTCAGAATAGAAGTATTTAGAGGCTGATGTAAGCCCTGTCAATTTCATCCTTGAAAGGTACATATTTTTAATCAGGTTTTGGAGACTTCGACCAACTAGTTAAGATAGGTTAAGGCAATTATTTTTTATGCCTTCAGCATTACATGAATAAAGTAAATTACTGTCACTGTACAAAAGCAGATCACATCAAAAGCCCTTAATGGTCTATATACATTGAAAATGATTTGCCAATGTGGACTTGATGCCATCAGCTAAAAATGGTTTTCCAGAAGCTTGTTAATTAACTACATGCTTAGGCCTCTAAGCAACTTCTAAACACCAATGCTATTGCCCCAAACCCATTTTTAAACACCAATTCATTATTCTTTTCAGAACTTTGCAAAAATGTAGTAATTTCATTTTACTCAACATCACTGATATTTACTTTGGGAAGTCTGCTTTTCAGTTCTTTGTCACCAGAAGTTTCATGTGATGACCGTCCGTAAAAATAACATTAGCGTTAACCTTCCTGTGATTTGGAAGTTTCATGAAAGAGGTTTTTGACAGGGATTTTCAGGGAGAGGTGCATGAGTGTTATTGGTATTGGCGAAAAACGAACTCAAAGTGCATGGAAATAGGCTTGCGCAAATACTTGTCATCAGCTTACTGATGACAGATACAGTATTTAGGCAAAGTTATATTCTCATCTACTAACGGTAGCAAGCTGTCAATTGCTTTGTAAGTGGGAAGCATTCTCGTCAAAACACACTTTCATATTGCACATGAAGCTCATTATTTTAGCAAGTGGCTGTTATTGATTGCTCTTTCGATTACTGGGTATATTTCTCACCTTGGTGCTCCTGCTTAAGATCAAATCTATTTTCACATCCACTAACGATGGATTGGGGATGAGGCTTTAGTTCTGAATTGGTCCATATTGAGAGGGCAGAGCTTGCCAGCCATCCAATATGAAACAGACTTGTAAAGCGTCAACACCTTCTCCCTTACTATCATTTGGGGCCCTAAATGGCTTCTGGGTGAGGCAGCACGTCACATGTGAATCAGTTATTACATCCAGTGCTCCCGGGGGCTTCTTTTACATCATGAGACCCGATGCAAATAGGGGGTGGGGGATTGCTTTAGAAACCATAGAAAAATTACAGCACAGAAACAGGTCTTTTGGCCCTTCTTGGCTGTGCCGAACCATTTTCTGCCTAGTCCCACTGACCTGCGCACGGACCGTATCCCTCCATACACCTCCCATCCATGTATCTGTCCAGTTTATTCTTAAATGTTAAAAAAGAACCTGCATTTACCACCTCGTCTGGCAGCACGTTCCATACTCCCACCACTCTCTGTATGAAGAAGCCCCCCCCAATGTTCCCTTTAAACTTTTCCCGCCTCACCCTTAACCCATGTCCTCTGGTTTTTTTTCCACTTGCCTCAGTGGAAAAATCCTGCTTGCATTCACTCTATCTATACTCATCATAATTTTATATACCTCTATCAAATCTCCCCTCATTCTTCTACGCTCCAGGGAATAAAGTCCTAACCTGTTCAACCTTTCTCTGTAACTGAGTTTCTCAAGTCCCGGCAACATCCTTGTAAACTTTCTCTGCACTCTTTCAACCTTATTAATATCCTTCCTGTAATTTGGTGACCAAAACTGAACACAATACTACAGATTCGGCCTCACCAATGCCTTATACAACCTCAGCATAACATTCCAGCTCTTATACTCAATCTGCTTTGTTGAGCATCTTCACTCTGAGCAGCTAGGATCTCCTGGGGGGCAGCCATTTTAATTCCACTTACCATTCTCACACTGACTTGTCTATCCAGGGCCTCCTCTGCTGCCAAGTTACGGTGAGATTAGAGAAACAACACCTCCTATTCCATCCTGATGGCATTAACTTTGAATTTTTCTGGCTTCTGGTTCCCACCTCCGCCACCCCACTTTGCTTTTCCTTATCCCTTTGGCTCCGTTACCCCTTCTATTTCCCCTCCCTCGTCCTCTCCACCTCCTTCCCTTTATTCCATGATCTACTGTTCTCTTCTATCATAGAACAGTACAGT
The DNA here is from genome assembly GCF_963921235.1 of Mobula hypostoma. Taxonomy (NCBI): domain Eukaryota; kingdom Metazoa; phylum Chordata; class Chondrichthyes; order Myliobatiformes; family Myliobatidae; genus Mobula; species Mobula hypostoma. The sequence continues at coordinate 16,677,646 of NC_086123.1, forward strand.
ACAAGAACAGGCCATTCAGCCCATCATGCTGAGCTGAACCAGCTAAAAAGCAAATCAAAAACACCCAAGCATAAATCCCTCCTGCCTACACCTAGTCCATTTCCCTCCATCTTCTTTCCATCCCATGTGCCTATCATAAGCCCATTTGCCTGCTCCACCTGTCACGTCCCAGCTTCTCACTTCATTCCCACATCCGCCCCTCCACCTACCCCTCTTCTGCCTCTCACTTGATTTCACATTTCATCTGCCAGCTGGTGCTCCTTACCTTCTGCCTTCTGCCCTCTGTTTATTTCTGCTCGAAACGTCAACGGTTCATGTCCTTCCATTGGTGCCGCCTCTCCTGCTGCGTTCCTCCAGCTGTTTGTGTGTGTGTTCTTCAGCTGCAAACATTTCTTGTGTCCCTAAGACATCTACTCTTTGATCCCGAAGCTCACAAAGGAGACGGCTGCCGCTCTGATAATCAAATACGCTGCAGACGCTGGAAATCTACTGTAAAGTGAATACAGAAAATGCTGAAAATACTCAGCCAGTCAGACCACACTGCGGGAGGAGAATATTTTAGGCTGAGCTCTGCTCATCATCCCTTTCTGAATTAGTTATTTATTTTGATCCTACAATGCTTCTGTACTGTGTGCCTCAGGAGTTAGAAGAAAAATCTATGCACGCCATCCAGTGAAGGCATATCTCCCAGCAAGCAGAATTTGAAATGACAGCCATGTTACGATTTTTATAAGGCCAACTTCATAATGTGAAGTAGAATGACTCTGTCTACTGGTTGTATTGTTCTCCAGCCAGATTCCAAAAATTGACTGCCAAGGTTACCACAGCACTCAATACTTCTCTAGCATATTCCAGCCACAGGAGACCTCGATCTGTCAACAATATACAGAACTAACAAGCAGATGATGGATGTTTGCTAGAGAAAACGATTCCGTCACTTCCCCTTTGGCAAAACAACAAAAGCATGATAGATAAGACTGCAGTTTTTCCAAATGAAAAGGTTCTAGTAGTGACAGAGCATTGCTGGGGGAAAAAACATTTGGCCCTCTGGTTCTGTGTTTACACAAAGATCAGAGTTGTCAATATTAAACACATCCGTAATAGCCACCTCAAGACCACTGCATCAACCTTGATCTGCCCATTGAAAGGCATTCCTCTGCCCTTTCATTATTCGGTCTGCAAAAAATCTGTGCCTTCAGGAAACTGCTGGGTGTCTCCAACCCACATGAACTGCAAGTCTGTGAGGCTTTCAGGATAATTAGCAATCAGAATCAGGTTTATTATCACCAGCATGTGTCGTGAAATTTGTTAACTTAGCATCAGCAGTTCAATGCAATACATGAAACGCAAGAAAATAAATAAATAAATAAATAGATTTACAGTATATGTATATTGAATAGATTAAAATCATGCAAAAACAGAAATAATATATATTAAAAAGTGAAGTAGTATTCATAGATTCAATGTCCATTTAGAAATCGGATGGCAGAGGGGAAGAAGCTATTCCTAAATCGCTGTGTGTGTGCCTTCAGGCTTCTGTACCTCCTACCTGACGGTAACAGTGAGAAAAGGGCATGCCCTGGGTGCTGGAGGTCCTTAATAATGGACGTTGCCTTCCTGAGACACCAGTCCCTGAAGATGTCCGGGGTACTTGTAGGCTGGTACCTAAGATGGAGCTGACTAAATTTACAGTAGACCTCACCTCCCACCCACACCCCCCCCCGTATCCAGACAGTGATGCAGCCAGTCAGAATGCTCTCCATGGTACATCTATAGAAGTTTTTGAGTGTGTCTGTTAAACTCCTGAAGGTTGCAGATGACACAACTGTCATTGGCCTTATCCGAGACGGTGATGAGTCTGCATACAGACGGGTGGTGGAATGGCTGGCCCTCTGGTGTGGTCAGAACAATCTGGAGCTAAATATGCTCAAGACTGTGGAGATGACAGTGGACTTCAGGAGGAGCCCCCCAATACTCCCCCCACTCACTATACTCAACAGTATTGTGTCTGCTGTGGAGACCTTCAGGTTTCTGGGTGTCACAATTTCCCAGGACCTGAAGTGGACACCCAACACGGACACTCTTATCAAGAAGGCTCAGCAGAGGTTGTATTTCCTACGTCAGCTCAGGAAGTACAACCTGCCTCAGGAGCTGCTGATTCAATTCTATTCAGGAATAATCCAGTCTGTTCTCTGTTCGTCCATCACTGTCTGGTTTGGATCAGCTACCAAACAAGACAAGAATAGACTCCAAAGAACCGTCAGGGCCGCGGAAAGGATTATTGGTGTGAAGCTGCCCTCGATCCAGGACTTGTATGCATCTAGAGTCAGGAAGCAAGCAAGCAGCATCATTGTAGACCCATCACACCCTGGACATCACCTGTTCCAACTCCTTCCTTCTGTTAGGCGCTTTAGATCACTGTATGCCAGGACAAATAGGTACAAGAACAGTTTCTTTCCTATGTCATCAGTCTTATGAACACTTGAATTTTAGTCTATTATAAACCAAGTCCACCTGTACATACACAGGTATACCTCATTGTATATAGTTCACAATTATTTGCACTATTGTTTGCTTTTTGATTCTGTACAGCGAGAGCTTAGGGAAACCGGCATCAAATTCCCTGTATGTGTCCACATACTTGGCGATAATAAAGGATTCTGATTCTGATTTTGTTGACATAACCAAATCTCTTCAAATCCCTAATGAAGTATAGTCGCTGTCTTGCCTTCTTTATAGCTGCATCGATGTGCTGGGACCAGGTTAGATCCTCAGAGATCCTGACACCCAGGAACTTCAAACTGCTCACTCTCTCCACTTCTGATCCCTCTGTGAGGATTACTATGTGTCCCTTCATCTTACAGTTCCTGAAGTCCACAATCAGCTCTTCCATCTTACTGAGCTTGAGTGCAAGGTTGTTGCTGCGACACCACTCCGCCAACTGGTAGATCTCGCGTCTGAACGCCCTCTCGTCTCCATCTGAGATTCTACCAACAATGGTTAACTGATGTACATAAATTCAGAGATATATAGCATAGAAGTAATCCATCTGGCCCATCATGGCTATGCCAACTCCTTGGCGGAACTGCCTTGCTCATTCCAGCATCTCCAATTTGACTGTATCTCCGAATGTGCCTCAAACACAAGAACCAGCTCTAACTCCCCTTTAACAGGACTTGCTGAATCAGCAACCACCAGCTCTTCAGTGAGGGATTCCAGTTCCTAACCTGAGTAAATGTTTCGGAATCACAGTATCGTAAAACCGTTCAGCGTGGAAACAGGCTGTTCACCCCAACATGTCTACCTCGAACAGCAGGCACTTTTCCAGATTAACCAGATGGTTCAGAGCCCTCTGTCCCCAAGTTTCAAGTGATCAACCAGAGACTTAAAGTTGTCAGTGACCCAGCTTCAGTCACTTCTTCAGGCAGTACGTTCCGGTCCTCACACTCTTCGGTGAAGACGTATCCCCCTGCCCTAAATTTTCATCTATCTCTGTTTAACTGGTTTCATACAGTACTGTGCAAAAGTCTTTGGCACATATGTATAGCTAGGGTGCCTAAGGCTTTTACACAGTACTGTAGTAATTTTATGCATTGCACTGTACTGCTGCCACAAATAAAACAAATGTCATGACACGTGTGAGTGATGATAAACCTGATTGTGATATGGCTCTCTATCGTGGACAGAGTGAGAAGAGGGAGGGAGAGGGGAATCATGGTTCGGAACAGGGGAAGGGAGAGAGGAGGAAGTGGGAAGCACCAGAGAGACATTCTGTAATGATCAATAAGCCAATTGTTTGGAATCAAATGACCTTGTCTGGTGTCTCACGGCTGGGTGTGTCTGTACCCATACCACCCCCTGCCCCTGGCTTTCCTTTGCCACCTGTCCCACACCCCTCCCACAGTGATCCACCCTCACCATTCCCAACATCTGTTACAAACTTGCTCTCTGCTCCATGTTAACAATTACATTACTGTGCAAATGTCTTGGCTATGTGTGTGCCGAAGGGCTTTGCAAAGTACTATATATCTAGATAAGCTAGCATAACTAATTTTATTTAGCTACCTTTATCAATCTATGACATGAGGAAATATCTCCTGTACTGTACCTCAATTATGTCCCCACTTTACCACCTTCATCCCGGTCCAACCACTCCTCTCCACATGATGGAACTGCCCCATGCCAGACAACATCCTGATGAATCTCCTCTGCACCCTCCTCAACCCTAGAGCATGTAGACCAGAAATCCATGCAGTACTCCAGCTGAGGTCTGACCAAGGTTTTATAGATTTGGAGCATAATCATCCGAATTCTTTATTCAATGACTCAACTAAAATGTCTATTCCTTGTGCGCTTCCTAATCATGTTGTTTACCTGTGATGCCACCCTCAAGGATCTATGGACTTGTGTTCCCTGGTTGCTCTGTTCTTCAGTACTCTACCATTCTAAGTCCCTACTATTCATGATGTGTGTCCTAGCCTCATTAGTGCTTCCAAAATGCTTCACCTCGCATTTGTCTGGATTAAGCTCCATCTGTTATTTTCAAACTATCTTTTAAAACATCACTATCTTTATGTAGCCTAAGACCACATTCCACTCCCTCAACAACTCTAGCAATCTTTGTGTCACCTGCAAACTTACTGATCTCATCTCCTCCTGTATCATTCAACTACCTTTGTACATTACACATAACAAAGATCCTAACGACTGACTCTTGCAGACGCCACTAGTCACAGGTATACAATTGCTAAAAATACTCTGCATTCATCATCTCTGTCCCCTGTTAGTTAAACCAATTTTTGCCAACCTGCCCTGCATCACATGAGACCTAACCTTTTGAACAAGTCTGTCATGTGGCACCTTGTCAAAGGCTTTACTGGTATATTATTTATGGTGCAACTGTAACGAAAACCAATTTCCCCCGGGATCAATAAAGTATGACTATGACTATGATTATCTATGAAAATCTCATTAACTTCCCTGCCTCCATTTACCCTTTGTTATCTCTTCAAATTTTCCAAACAAATTGATTCTACTTTAGATTTAGCCACGTTGGCTGATCAGATTATTCTGTGCCTTTCCAAATGATAATTTGAGGGCCTCCCTCAATTTCCTTTCTCCTCATTTCCCTTATAAATATTTTACCAGTGATTGTGCATTTATGGCCCAAAACACTGACCCACCCACCAGAGAGCGTATGTTTTATAGAGGCACCTCCTACTTCTCCTATTTCTTCTATTTCTCGTTCTGGTTAAAAAGAAATTCCCTCCCCCTCACCCTTCTTCTATTCTCCACTCTGGCCTCTTACCTCTTATCACCTCCCCCCCCCCCCCCCGCGTCCCCCCCTCCTCTCCTATCAGATTCCTTCCTTTCCTGCTCCTCGCCTTTCCTACCCACCCGGGTTCATCTATCACCTTCTCGCTATCCTCCTTCCCCTATTCCTCCTCCATCTCTTTATTCTGCCGTCTTCTCCCTTCCTTTCCAGTCCTGAAGAAGGGTCTGGGCCCAAAACATCAACTGTTTATTCATCTCCATAGAAGCTGCCTGACCTGCTGGTTTCCTCCAGCATTTTGTGTGTGTTGCTTTGCACTTCCAGCATCTGCAGAATTTCCTATGCTTATGACCTCCTGCTGTGTGTTCTACAAATAGAAGCAGAGATGAGAAGATTAAAAAGTCTCAAAGATGTGGAGTTACACCAGAGTGTCATTGTACAATCTATAGGTGATGGATACATAAGAAAACATGTCACGCCTATAGTTAGATGTAATGATTTTTATAAACATGAGAAATTCTGCAGATGCTGGAAATCCAAAGCAACACACACAAAATGCTGGAGTAACCCAGCAGATCAGACAGCATCTATTGAGATGAATAAACAGTCAACGTTGTGGGCTCAGACCCTTCTGGGCTGGAAAGGAAGGGGGTAGATACCAGAATTTTTTAATGTAGAAGATTTTTATGTTAGATGTCACTTTAAGGACCTGATCGCAAGAGCACCGAGGTGTTGGTTTATTATTGTCACATGTACTAAGATGCAGTGAAAAGCTTCTGTGTGTACACCGTCCAGTCAGATCCTGCTATTCCTAAATAGTCAAAAGAAAAGCAAAATGCGTAATATGGTTTTGCAGCTGCAGAATAAATGCAGTGTAAGTAAACATAGAAGAGTTTACCTACACTGCCTTCAGCCCACAATTTTGTTCCAAACCAACTAAGAAATAAATCAAATCCCTCCCTCAAAACTAATCCCTTCTGCCTCCACAATGTCCATTTCCCTCCATCTTCCTCATATTCATGTGCTTATCTAAATATCTCTTAAAAGCCTCTAATGCCTTTGCCTCCACCACCACACCCAGGCAGCGTATTCCATGCATCCACCACTCTCTGAGTATAAAACTTGCCCATCACATCCCCTTTGAACCTATCCCTGCTCACCTTCAAAGCATGCACTCTGGTTTTAGACATTTCTACCCTGGGGAAAAATGGTTACTCCCTGCCTACTCTGCCTAAGCCGCTCATAGTCTTATAAACCTCTATGGGATCTCCCCACCGCCTCCGTCACTCCAAAGAAATCAACACAAGCTTGTCCAGCCTCTCGTGACAGATTAAACGAATAAGTTACTGTTGCAAAATGTTTAGTCACTTTGCATGATTGTCGTCCTAAGGCCAGTACAACAATATTAATATCTATTTAAAATGATAATTCACTAACGATTCCTCTGCTTTCATACCCTCAGCAACTTGTTTATAGTGGCTTAGACTAGTGAACGCTTCCACATGCTGTTACTTCTCTTGTTCCATCAAGTCGTGGGGTTTGGGATGTTGCGGGATCCTTTTGTGAAACGCTGCCACTGAAACCACCCCTCCCCTTGTGTAGTGGCAGCCACTCTCTGAGCCACGCAGCCTCCAGAGCTTCCTCTGCACCAGGTTCTCGGTGGTCAGAAGCAATTGAAGTGAAGAACGAGCTTACTTTATGACTGTTTGACCGATGCAGACACTGCAGAGAGTTTGGTCTCTCTGAGCTGATGCATACAAGCTGCACTGTATTTGAAGATGTTGATGTATTCCTTAAGGTTTTTATCATGAGATCTTCCATCAATAGCTATCTCCAAATATCCAGACCTGCCTCTCGGTTTTTTTGCACGACCTTACTTTCCCTTTTCTATTTATGATTTATAGTTTAAATTTTTAATATTTACTATCGATTTGTACTCCAAGGAGCATGAAGAGCAGAATCAAATACGGCTGTGAAGATTGTATGCTCTAGTATCAATTGTTTGGTAACAATAAAGTACATTTGTATAAAGTATCTCACTCATTGAAGCAGTATCTTGCTATCATCAGTACTTAATGATAAACCAAAGTGTTCAAAGCTACTGTAACACACACACACACAATACTTCTAGTGTCACTATGGATTTTCTCACTGGTTGCCTGCTATACACCATTTTCAGAATCAGAATCAGGTTTAATGTCACCAGTATATGTTATGAAATTTGTTGTCTTTGCAATGCATAATAATAGAAAAGAAAATCCTGGAAAATCTTGGGGGCTGTCAACTCTATTTGGATCTCACTCCTGCTGAGATCCAAACGTCAGGAGAAAGGGATTGCAGAAAAATAAGTAGGAAAATGGGATTGACAGGATTGCTCTGAAAACTTGCATAAATCTGATGGGCCAAACAGTCTTGCTTTACGTCGTCAGAGAATATGAATAATTTGTGAATATAACCAGCAACTCATTTGAAGAAGATGCTCCAAAGCAGCTGTGTTGTCATAATGGGTGAAGATGTACAAGATCACTCAAGGAGATCCAATGAAATGCTAAGTACCTCCAGTACTTTCCTGCTGTGGGAGTGAGGATAATGATCCAAAGTTCAAAGTAAAATTTTTTATCAGAGTACATACATGTCACCACATACAACCCTGAGGTTCTTTTTCTGTGGGCATACTTAAATCTATAGAACAGTAACTGTAAACTGTAAACATCAGGAACTGTAAACAAACTGAGCAAATGCAGATTTTAATAAATAACAAAAAATAACAAGCAAGAAATAACAATACAGGAGTCCTCAAATGAGTGTAGTTATCCTATTTTGTTGAAGAGCCTGATGGTTGAGAGGTAGTAACTGTTCTTGAACCTGGTGGTGCGAGTCCTGAGGCACCTGTACCTTCTACCTGATGGCAGCAGTGAGAAAAGAGCATGGGCTGGGTGGTGAGGATCTTTGATGATGGATGCTGCTTTTCTACAGCTACGTTTCATGTAGATGTGCTCAGAGGTTGAGAGAGTTTTACCCGTGATGTACTGGGCCTTTCGTAGGATTTTTTACAGGTATCGTTGTTCCCATACCGGGCCGTAACGCAGCCAGTCAGCACACTTCCCACTTCACAGCCATATCCAAATTACAAATGATCATGCATCTGGTTTATGGAAAAGGCAAAAACTGTTGCAGCATTGCCTGTATTAAGATGGAGAAATTCAAAGGAATGTGCTCAAGTAAGATTAAAAGCAATCTAACACCTCTCAGACGTAGAGTTTTATTGACCTTTAACCCTTTGTCACGGGCGAGCTTTCCCAATTTAATTTTCAAAGCATCACTGCAGGGATCCAGCCGTCTCCTGCTTTATCAACTCTGTTCCCTGTTGGTTTGGGAAGTAGTGTGCTTTGGTGATGTCTAGTCACAATGAGGTGTGATTAGATTGAATCCACTCCACAGCAGAGGGTTAGGCTGAGTTTGTGTTTTATTTTTAATAAGACTTTGCATGACCTATAACAAGAAGCTAGATAATATGGATCCCGTGCAGAGTTAATGAAGTATCAGCAAATGACCTGCACTTCCTTGAGGCTGAATCTTTAATAATCTTTAACTGTATAGGCAGTGGCAAAACCACTGCTCAAAATATTCGTTTAATCACTCAACACTTTCATTTGTATGTAGGAATAAATTACATGGCTGCAGTTCATGGTATCAGATGATTAATATGCTGTTCTGGTTATTGTCATGTGTTAGCACAGTTTAATTAATTAAAAGTGACCTAAATCGTGCAAATTGTATTTCTGGAAATTGTGGCAGTTCCTCGGGGATTAGAAACAGTAGCTTCTCGGTGACTAGAGCTACATGTTACAAGTGGGGATCAACGCTGACAGCTTCTGTCATGTGGAAAATACAGTGTTCTAATTCAGCTTGAAAGGGGCAAAGAGACAAAAAAAAATGTTCCTTGTGAAAGCTTTTCTGATACCGGTGATGATATAAGACAAAGGGATTCCAATGTGTTTTCATTCCCACTGAAAGAGTCCTCTGTGTTATATCCTTCTCTGAATTCTCTTCTCCTTCCAGTCCAACCTACCTACAGAGTATGTGCTGAATTTTCCTTTACAATGGGTGAACACCATTTGTTGAATGCTGCCAAGTTATGAGAAGATGAGGCAAGAATTTCCGGCCATGTATATTTGAAATTGATGTACACTGAAGAACCAGGCTTGTTTCTTTCTTTGAAGATCATTTTAGGAGCTGAATAGTTCATTTAAGGGCGTAGTGGCTAGCACAACGCCTTACAGTGCAGGCGACCTGGGTTCAATTCCCACCACTGTCTGTGAGGAGTTTGCTCGTTCGCCCCATGACCATATAACCATATAACAATTACAGCATGGAAACAGGCCATCTCGGCCCCTCTAGTCCGTGCCAAATGCTTACTCTCTCCTAGTCCCACCGACCTGCACTCAGCCCATAACCCTCCATTCCTTTCCTGTCCATATAGCTGTCCAATTTAGCTTTAAACAACAACATCGCACCTGCCTCAACCACTTCTGCTGGAAGCTCGTTCCACACAGCTACCACTCTCTAAGTAAAGAAGTTCCCCTTCATGCTACCCCTAAACTTTTGCCTTTTAACTCTCAACTCATGTCCTCTTGTTTGAATCTCCCCTACTCTCAATGGAAAAAGCCTATCCACGTCAACTCTATCAATCCCCCTCATAATTTTAAATACCTCTATCAAGTCCCCCCTTAACCTTCTACGCTCCAAAGAATGAAGACCCAACTTGTTCAACCCTTCTCTGTAACTTAGGTGATGAAACCCAGGTAACATTCTAATAAATCTTCTCTGTGCTCTATTTTGTTGACATCTTTCCTATAATTCAGTGACCACAACTGGGTTTCCTCCCACAGTTCAAAGACGTACTGGTTGCTAGGTTAATTGGTCATTGTAAATTGTCCCATGATTAGGCTAGTGTTAAATTGGGGGTTTCTGGGGGGTGTGGCTCGAAGGGCCGAAACAACTTCTACACTGTGTCTCAGTAAATAAATAAACAACCAAACAATGAGCATTAAGTAATTAGAGTCAAGGAATAGATCTGGCTGGGGTGTGGAAGGTGGTCAAGGGACTTAATAGATTAACCGTGGTCTTATTTACAAATCTGAAATACAAATCAGAACAAACGAAAATACACAAAAGATTAGGTAGCATCTGAAATGGATTACTTTTCTATTTTTCTTATCACATTTTGAAAGCCCCTTCTTGTAAATTTAACCTCATATGCAGATTATAATACGATATGCATTCAGTGGCCACTTTATTAGCTACCTCCTGTACTTAATAAAGTGGCGACTGAATGTATGTTTGTGGTCTTATGCTGCTGTAACCTGTCCACTTTTCAAGGCGGTTAGTCCACCTTTGGTCCCCACCTGGCACTCAGCTCTCACCTGTGGCTCCTCGTAGCTGTTTGCATGCGACAGCGGCCACACCCCGGGCAACAGCTTTGACAAGCCAGCTAAACCAGGTGAGGGTAACTGATGGGTCTCAAACCCTCAGTGAGATAGGGAGTTGTCAATCCAGCGGACTGAGCGGACGAGACCAATGGAAGGTCCAATAGTCAAGAAGGCGGTCTCTGCAAGCATCGTGGAACATGTAGAGCAGGACAAGACACAGAAGACGTCCTGGTCATCCACTGCTCCTAGTCCCATCTCCAGCCGTCTCGACTCTGTCTTGCCACTGGATCCAGATGGGAATTGGGAAGAGAGAGTGAGGCTGACGCTACGCAACTCTCCCTCACCTAAATCCAAATCATGTGCTAATCTCGACATCATCAATTGGTATTGAGGTCTTCACCAATGACGACAATGGATGAACATGGAACCTGTCCACTTTATGGTCAACACGTTGTGCATTCAGAGATGCTCGTCTGCACACCACTTTTATAAAATGTGGTGATTTGAGTTACTGTCATTTTCCTGTCAGCTTGAACCAGTCTGGCCATTCTCCTCTGACCTTTTCAATTAAAAAGTTGTTTCTGACCACAGAACTGCAGCTCACTGGATTTTCTTTTTGTTGGTCACACCGTTCTCTGTAAACTCAAGAGACTGTTGTGCGTGTAAGTCCCAGGACATCAGCAGTTGCTGAGATATTCAAATCACGGTGTCTGTTACTAACAGTCCAAGTCACTTAAATCGCATTTCTTCCCCATTCTGATGTTTAGTCTGAACAACAGCTGAACCTCTTGACCACGACTGCATGCTTTTATGCATTGAGTTGCTGCCACATGATTGGCTGATTAGATATTTGCATTAACAAGCAGATGTATTTAATAAAATGGCCACTGTGTGTCTCTTTTCCAACATGTTTTCATTTCCTAAATTTGTTTACAAGGAGTATGAATGCATCCAACTCCAAATGCTTCGTGCCTTTAGTTTAGGGCCAATTAGTTCATAGTTGAAAATCAGCTGTAACTATCTAATCATGATAATCCTAAGTAAAGAAAGCTGTTCGATCCATCATAGTTCATCCACTCAGAAAGACCTCAAAGGCCAAAGTTACATTCACCAGGTTGTAAACACGAGGAATCCTGCAGATGCTGGAAATTCAAGCAACACACATCAAACTGAAGGAGTCTTTCAAATCTCTTACTAGCTCTTCTTTCAGTTGTCTTTCAAATCTCTTACTAGCTCTTCCTTCAGTTAATCCTGACAAAGGGCCTCGGCCCAAAACGTCGACTGTACCTCTTCCTAGAGATGCTGCCTGGCCTGCTGCGTTCCAGCAACTTTGATGTGTGTTGCTTTATTCACCAGGTTGTCAAGTCTATAAGGTACCTCCATATCATTACCTTCCAATCCCGTCTCTCAAAGCTGAGAAACTACCCAATCTCTTCCTGACAGTGTCCTAAAGGGAGCTTTTGGCACATTGGCCTTCATAAATCAGGGTACTGAGTGCAGGGTTAGGTTGGAGTGTTTAAGGGATCGGTGAGGCCAAATTGGGGGTACTGTGCATTGTTCGAGTTACCTACCCACAGGAAAGATATCAAAAAGATTGAAGGAGTGCAGTAAAAATCTAAAAGGATGTTGCCGGGATTGGAGATCCTGAGCTATGGAGAAAGGTTAAGTAGGTTAAGACTTTATTCCCTGGAGTGTAAGAGAATGAGGGGAGATTTGATAGAGATATACAAACTTTTGAGGAGTGTAGATAGGGTAAATACAAGTAGGCTTTTTTCCACTGAGGTTGGGTGAGACTGGAACTAGAGGTCATAGGTTAAGTGTGAAAGATGAAATACTGAGGGGATCCTGAGGGTGAACTTGTTCCATCAGATGGTAGTGCAAGTGTGAAACAGGTGTGGACGACAGGTTTGACTGCAACATTTAAGATAAGTACATGGATGGGAAGGGTTTGAGGGTGGGTCAATTGGGCCAGATGTGGGTTGATAGAACCAAGCAGATTAAGAGACTGGATGGGCCAAAGGTCCTTTCCTTGTGCGGTAGTCCTTTATAACTCTAACTCATATCAAAAGCACAAGTGATTAGAGTCCTGACTGCTCATTGTCTCTAGTGCTTAAATGTTTTGCTCCCGTCCCACTGGCAGAAAGTGGATACTGCACTTACATATACCTATGCGGTCTGCAGCTTGAAAATGAGGTCAAATCAGGTGAAAGTTATAAAAACAGCAATTGAACTTCTTGGCTGAGGTTCAATACACATCCACCTCTATCCATGGCTCCAAAAAAACCCACTGAGATTATGCTGGCATGTTTTCAGTAACTTATGTTTGAGTGTAGTAAAATGTTACAACTCATAGTATGTTGTGGAAAAACTTCAAACTTGCCAACTCCAATGTCGCATCCCTAATCTCTCTCTAACAGAGATTTTATTTCTGTTAACTGTTCAAATTATTCCAGTGATGTAACTGAGGAACATGTATATTCTCCTTTGTTAGGCCTGACCTGCCCAGTATGTCCCATCGCTCAGCTATTGGCAACCCTTAACACAGACCATGAAGCATTGTCAGATTGAGATTCATTTATTCATCACCTTGGCATCAAGACGTACAGTGAAGTACATAGTTTGGTTTAACAACCTGCGCAGCAAAGGGTGTGCATAAAGGGCCGCCAACAACATTCCAGCAATAACAGCGCGTGCCACACAAATTTCAGTAGAACAACACGAAAGCAGTAAAAACGACAACTGTGGGACCAAGTGAGACAACTGCAAAATAAACCCATTTTCCAGCCTCCCACCAACAGGCATCAGCCCCAGGAAGAAGCTGTTTCTCTCCGCAATCATCCAACCTGAGCAGTTGAGCATTAAAAATATGCTTTTATTGACATATTTTTGACCTGTGGTCCCTGTAGTGAGGATGAGAGACAGACAGACTGGCCGGCAGAGACAGAGAACAAATAGGCACACAGTCAGACAAATAGCAGCCCCCAATTAACCCATTTGACATCTGCCTCACTCTGTCACAGGTATTCCCTTTGTTCTGTCCACCTTTCCTCCTCTGCAGCTTTCTTATCTCTCTTTCAGAGAGCTGGGATCACAGAGATGCAGCAGGGAAACAGGCCCGCACGGTTAGAATAACTGATGGAAATCAAAGTGTGTGAGGTTAGAGCCCAACATCATTTACCCTCATCTTCTGTCCTCCTTGCCGTCTTGTGACGGGCAAAAAGTGAAGCGATTGTGTTGAACGTCAGGTTTGCAACCATGCAAATGATAATGACTTGTACATCGAGCTGGCTGAGTGGCATTTGGAGACTCAGGACATTGGTCTTGTGAGGGCATGGGTGCGTTTGCTTAGTCTTCCAGTGAACTTGAACTATAGTGCAAGCACAATACTCCCCAGTGCTCTGAGGTTTCTGCTGTACTTTAATCCGTGGAGCATACAGGAGAGCAGGAATCCCCACTGTCTGATGGACTTGTGGCCTAGGAGCACTGTTTTCCTCAGATGGTCCAAGACTGTGCTAGTATAATGGAGGTGATGATGAATTCCGTTATCAATATCTGCCTTTGCTGAAAGATAGATCATGAGATACGAAAAATGAACCCTACGTTTTCATAATCAACGCTTTCTGAGCCAGACTCCTGGCAATGCATGTTTAGGATTGCTTCACAACAGGTAAGATAATCCTGGTTTTTCCCATAAGATTCAACGCTGGGCCTAAATAAAAAAAGGTAAAATGTCACACGCGTATTGTGGCACTAATCCATTAATGCGCTGGAGTCATGTTTTAATTAGATATCCTATTCCTCTGAAGCTGTGAAATTTGTAAATGGCTTTTGCATAAATCAGTGCCAATGTTTTAGCCAGTAATAAATGAGGAGGCCGGGATCTCAGCCTATTAATAGAAATGAAGGACAGTTAAATCTTTATTTGTATAATAGATGTTAGGATGAGTTTGTTGAGGTAAATTGATTTTTTACCCTACAGAATGTGATCACACAGTATATAACTGAACCAGTTTCTTCTGTCTGCCTTGACCATAAATCTGACATATTAGGATACTTCTTCAACTAGACCGGAAGCGTCTAATGACCATTTGTGCACTTGGGGATCTGTAATGATTATGAAACATTTTATTAATCGAGGAACTTGTTAGATTATGCCTTCATCTGATACAGGAACTGTAACACTTGTCGAAACATTTGGCTTCTCTTCAAGAAAGTTTTTATTGAGGATGACCATGAGTTTCGGGAGTTAGCTCGCCAGTGGTGTTCTTGGATTAGAAATACCACCACAGTTTAGAGGAGAGAGAAAAGAAATTCCCTAAAGGAGAGCACTAACAAGAAACTTCTGACCTACGAAACAGATGGTGAGTGGAAAGATTGCAGGAGACTCAACATCTCACTGGTAGTGATGATTGCTTCTTTACAACATTCAATCAGCAAGGGGAAACAGAGGCCGTTGCCTGTCCTTTTGGAATGATGTTCATCCGTCCCTTAGGACCGACTAACCCACATTCAACTGCTGTTCACTCAGAACCCTTCTCTATTTCGGCTGTTAAAGTCCTCATTTGACTGTTTGTTGCCACCGCCGATCTTTAGAGAGCCAGAAGGTTACACAAGCATAAAGAGAGACAGACAGCGGTTGCTACAAGGAGCACTTCAAAACACTCTGCTGACAAGAATCTGTCTTTGATGGATGTGTCTACAACTCTGTCTCACATTATGCAAGAAGTTGAAAGGACCATATATAAACTATAAAGAAGAAGGAGTTTGAAACAAACTGTATTTCTGATGAATCTCTAAAACTTGGCCCATGACTGTGTAACAAAGTTTTCATCAAACTCAGTATATAAGTTTGCTGATGACACAACAATTGTAGGTCGTATCTCGGGTAATGATGAGTTTGAGTACAGAGAGGAAATTAAGAACCTGGTGGCATGGTGCGAAGACAATAACCTATCCCTCAATGTCAGCAAGACGAAGGAATTGGTTGTTGACTTCAGAAGGAGTAGCGGACCGCACGACCCAATTTACATCGGTGGTGCGCAAGTAGAAGAGGTCAAAAGCTTTAAGTTCCTCGGGGTTAATATCACAAATGACCTGACTTGGTCCAACCAGCAGAGTTCACTGCCAAGAAGGCCCACCAGCGCCTTTACTTCCTGAGAAAGCTAAAGAAATTTGGCCTAAAACCCTCACTAATTTTTATAGATGCACAGTACAAAGCGTTCTTCTAGGGTGCATCACAACCTGGTATGGAAGTTGTCCTGTCCAAGACCGGAAGAAGCTGCAGAAGATCGTGAACACGGCGCAGCACATCACACAAACCAATCTTCCATCCATGGACTCACTTTACACCGCACTCTGTCAGAGCAGTGCTGCCAGGATAATCAAGGACATGACCCACCCAGCCAACACACTTTTCGTCCCTCTTCCCTCCAGGAGAAGGCTCAGGAGCTTGAAGACTCGTACGGCCAGATTTGGGAACAGCTTCTTTCCAACTGTGATAAGACTGCTGAACAGATCATGACCCAGATGTGAGCCGTACCCTCAAAATATCCGGACCTGCCTCTTGGTTTTTTTGTACTACCTTACTATCCATTTTTCTATTTTCTATTTACGATTTATAATTTAAATTTTTAATGTTTACTAATTTTTACTATTTTTAATATTTAATATTTGTAGTCAAGGGAGTGGGAAGCACAGAATCAAATATCGCTGTGATGATTGCACGTTCTAGTACCAGTTGCTTGGCGACAATAAAGTATAAAGTATAAGAGGGTTTGAGAGAGAAGTTCACAACCATGCTGGGAAGAGGAAGACATGTCAGGAGACCCCAAGATCAGAGGGTCCCAACTTAAGATCCATGGACTCTTCAGTTAATAGTAGGGCTCCGTGGCATAAAATTTGGGAACCCCTGCTCTAGAGAAACTGTAGATGAGACCATCTTCAGTTTAAAGTACAGATAAATGAATGCAGTTTAGCTTGATTCATTGCACTGACGGTCTTGCTGATGTATGCACTGATTGTTATTGAGCAAGAAAATATGGTTAATTCTGTTCAGACCTGTGTCCTTCAGTAGCTCCAATAAAATTGTGAAAGGTAGCTGGAAGGAATGGTCCTATTTTTAGTAGAAACATCTTTAGTGACTCTTTGCAAAATCCTTCAATAAATGAGTTAGATCTCAGACTCGCCAAGCATTTTAATTGCCACCAGTCTTGTTATTTACTGCTCAAGCCCAGCTCGGAGCATTAAATCAGCCTTGAAAGACACCCAGGCATTTTAGAGGCAGCCTTTCCTTTCAGCATCCCAATGCATTTCTAGGATTGCTTCACTGCAGGTAAGTTAATCATGGCTTTTCCCATGGGATTCAACGCTGATCCAAAATAAAACAAAGTTAGTAATGTCACGCACGTATCATGACACTAAACTATTAATGCACTGAAGTCATGTTTAAATTAGATATGCTATTCATCAGTGGCTGTAAAATTTGTAAATAGCTTTTGCACTAATTAATGCCAATGTTTTAGCCAGTAATAACTGAGGAGGCCAGGATCTCAGCGTATTAATAGAAATGAAGGGCAGTCAAATCTTCATTATGCAGTGAATCATGGGATGAGTTGGTTGAGGTAAATTGATTTTATTGCCTACGGAAAGATCTGAATGGGCTGTACTAGGACCTGTTTCTTCTACCTCGTACCGTAAATCCAACATATTTGGATGCTTCTTTGGACTAAAAGTGTCCAATGACCACTTGTGCTCTTCAGAATCAGTAATTCCAGGATCATTTTTATGGAGACATGGAATTATTTGGAAATACGGTAAATACTCATTTGCCCTCCACAGTTATTGATAAAAGCAGACTTATCCAGCTCTGTGAGTCTACAGGAGATATCAGGAAGGATTCCTGCACACAAAGGGTGTTTGAGAAAACTGCCTTTATGTTGATGAGGTCAGAAAAATTGAAATTGTCAAAGCTAAGAGTGATTGCTTTTAAGACTAAGTGAAGTGATTGGATGAAATTAAGATGCCGATCAGTCAGGACATAATTTGAGTTCGGAGGGGCCAGCATTAAAAAACTGAATGGCCTAATCCTGTGTTAAGGCAGTAAACAAGACAAGAGAAAATTATATCCAAATTAATGACATTGACACCTCTCAATAAGAAATAACATTAACTTGTAAATTGATTTCCCCCTTGTAGTTTAACCACTCCACGGCTCTGCACATTGCCTCCTCACACTCTTTGCACATCAGGAGAAAATAATCTGCCTTTTGGCCAGATTTTCTGCATTTTGAAAGTCTGTGTATTTTGTGCGCTTATTATTTGCCAAGTAAATCTTTTGTGATTCGGCTGCAGTTGTTCAATTATCAATCCATCTTCAGTGAGGCTGTGTCTGCTGTGCAACAATGCAAACCTGAAGCCAGCACCATTGAACTGGAGTGACCCTGGACATATCTGTTGTGAACTGAAACCTAATCCTAACCTCTTTATCTCTTCTAAGTAATGTAGAAGAAGAAGAAAGCCCTTAACTCCGAGTGGAGTCATCGGGACGCTGTCATGACGGCATTTTTTCTAGCAGGTTTTCTTAATTTTACGAGGCCGAGTTGCTAGCTCGATGCTCAACCCAGCACAGATGGAAAGCAGGCAAGGGAGCCGGCTAGATTCGAACTCGGGAGCCTTCGCTCCAAAGTCCGGCACTGATGCCACTATGCCACCAGCTGGCGTTTTAACTAATGTGAGAAGCTATTAAGTCAATTATATGAATACAACTTAGTTTGCATTTGGAATCTAGGTTAATTGGATAATGGAGGTTTCTTATTACTCAAATATGAGTTTGGCATGAATTTTGAATGGTATATTTGTTTCGCTAACAGAAGCATATTACTGAAATGCACTGTTTTGATAATATTTGCATATGCTGATTGGATAATGCATTTCCTGCAGTATAATAGGCAATATTATTTATAATGTTGTAAACACATTGCTGGAGTTAGTAACCTCCAGCAAACTTATTAAGAAGTTAGACTCAGGTTTTTGTTGTGGCCACAGAGAAAAGAATAATCATGAACTTTCACCTCCATCCCACCACAGGGATGAACGCACGAACACACACATATGCATGCTTACTGACACATACACTTGTACACCAACAGTATGTATACGCTTACTTGTGTTTTTACTACAACTTGTGCAAGTTTTTGTAATAGTTTGTTGATTTCATTCCAATTTGTATCAGACGTCTATTGATCTTTGTGTCCCTAATTGTCTCAGAAGTGGTTCCAGAAGACTAGAAGGTCACACATATTATTCAAGTAGTGTGATAGGGGTAATCCTGAGAGTTATAGACCAGTGAGTGGTGGACAAACTGTTGGAGAGGATTCTTAGAGACAGGGTTTATGAGCATTTGGAGAAGCGTAGTCTGTTTAGGGATAGTGGCTTTGCAAGGAGCAGTTCGTGCCTCACGAGCCTGACTGACTTTTTTTTGAAGAAGTGACAAAACAAATTAATGAAGGCAGAGCAGTGGATGTGGTAGATATAGACTTTAGTAAGGCATTTGACAAGGTTCCCTATGATAGGCTCATTCAGAAAGTCGGGAGGCGAGGGAGTCAGGGAAGCTTGGCTGCATGGATTCAGAGCTGGCTTGCTTACAGAAGGCAGAGGGTGGTAAAAGATGGAGCATATTCTGCCTGGAGTTCGATGACTAGAGGTGTTCACCACAAGGTGATAGGTGAAACCGGGAGGGGAGGAGAGGTGAAGTAAGGAGCTGAGAAATTGATTGATGAAACAGATACATAGCTAGAGAAGGGGCAATATGATAGGAGGATGGAAGAAAGAAAAGGGGGAGGAACACCAGTGGGAGGGAGGTGATAGGACTGACATATCGGAATGGGAATGGAAAGTGGAATCGAAATGGGTAGCTTCTGGAAGATCCCACTTTTTCTAGCAGACGGAGCATAGGTGCTTGGTGAAGCGGTCTCCCAATCTGCGCTGGATCTGACCGGTATACAGGAGGCCGCACCGGGAGCACCGGATACGGTACATGACCTCAGCAGACTCACAGGTGAAGTGTCGCCTCACCTGGAAGGACGGTTTGGGGCCCTGAATGGTAGTGAGGGAGGAGGTGTAGGGACAGGTGTAATATTTGTTCCACTTGCAAGGATAAGTGCCAGAAAGGATATCACCATTTCCCTCTCACCTTATCTCCTTACCAGCCTATCACCTCCCTCCCTCTGGTTCTCCTCCTCTTTTCCTTTCTTCTGTCCTCATCTATCAGATCCCCACTTCTCCAGCCCTGCATCTCTTTCATCAATCAACTTCCCAGCTCTTTACTTCACCCCTCCCCTTCCCAGTTTCACTTATCACTTTGTGATTCTTCCTCCAATCCCCCCACTTTCTTATTCTGACTCCTTATCTTTTTCTTCCCCGGTCCTGACAGACTTTTGGTAATCCCTAGCCAAAAGCTGCTCAAAGTGCAGAGGAAGCATTACGGAATGTATTGAGCACCTCAAAGCCTTGCACCTGGAGCGCAGAGAAACCCAGTATACACAGCCTCGCAAACTACCCTCCGACTAACCTTCTGCCCATCTCACCATGTTATCTGAGAACTCAAAGGCACAAGTCATACAGGACTGACAAAAAATATTGTAATAACATATCATAGGTGTTTATTCAGTTCTATCTTCAATTGGCACACTTTTGAAGGAGCAAAGTTATCTAATGAAGCAGTTGGTTTTTGGATGACTATGTGTCTCCATTATGGATTTTCAACATCGAAAAAGGTCCCACAGTCTAAAAGGCCCATGTATCCTCCCCTCTCTGTGGGCTTTCGCCTAGAAATTATTAGATAGAAATAATTCCAAATTCACTTAGATGATAGTTGGAATGAGGACCAGGGGGATTGTTCTCAAAGAAGGGTTTATTAAGATAAAAATGTTCAAAATCCTGCATGATGTAGATTGAGTAAATAAGGAGAAACTATTTCCATGGGCAGATAGAGCCAGTGGACAAAGCGGTATTGATAGAAATCAGAGAAAATGTGAATGAAGCATCTGTTACACAGTGACGCATTGTGACAAATGCCCAAAAGGCATGGGTACCAGGTTTAACGGTATTGTTCAAGTAAGAATATAAAATACGTGAAAGGAAAATATTTACAGGCCTATCAGAAAAAAAAATGGGGTGAGGCTAGTTGAATAGCTCTGCTGAAGAGCCAAGATAGAATGATTGTCTCTTCTGTGCTGTAATATTCTCTGATTCTATAACTTGTGAATTCTGCTTCAACTGCTGTTTCCAGTGAGATATATCATCCCCTAACAAACCTCTGCTTTAAAAGCAAGTTCATCAACCCTCTATCCCTATCCTTGTAGAAATGATCTGTTTATACCTTCTGGTTATGTAATTTTATTTCTGATTTACCTAATAAAATCAAAACAAAGTTACTGGATATATGTCAGAACTAACTTAATAGTCTTTGTCCAAATGAAAGATCTCATTGTTTTTCTATTTGTGGCTCATAACTAAAGTATCTCATAACTAAAGTTGTCTCAGTAAATTGCACCTGAACCCCTGTCCTTGCCCATGTTTTGGCCATTCTAAAATTCAATGCTGTTAATAAGTTTTAAACTTTATAAGAACTGAATCACGTCACTGTTCTGCAGAAAATATTTTGTGCAGTCCCTTCAGCAGAGGTTGAGTTGTCAAATGTAATTAATTTCTACTGGACCTTCAAGAACTCTGCAACTCATGTTCTTGGTATTTATTTATTTGTTTACAAATATTTTGTATTTGAACAGATTGTCTTCTTTGGTGCGTTGGTTATTTCTCAGTCTTTGTATGTAGTGTTTCACTGATTCTCTTGTTTTGCTTTGTTCTACTGCGAATGCCTGCAAGAAAATGAATCTCAGTGTAGTAAATGGTGATTGGCAACAACATCTCCTCCACAATCTCCATCAGCACAGACGCGCCACAAGATTGTGTGCTTAGCCCCCTGCTCTACTCGCTTTTCCCTTGTGAGGCTGAGCACGGCTCCAGCGCCATATCTAAGTCTGCTGACACCCCGCTGTCGTTGGCCAAATCATTGGTGCTGTTGAGTCAACAAATAGGAGAGAGATTGAAAAGCCACAACAACCACCTCTCACTCAGTGTCAGCAAGACCAAGGAGCTGATTATTGACTTCAGGAGGAGGAAACCGGAGATCCATGAGCCAGTCCTCATCGGGGAATCAGAGGTGGAGATGGTCAGTGACTTTAAATTCCTCTGTGCTATCATTTCTGAGGATCTGTCCTCGCTCCAGCATATAAGTGTTATTAAAAAGAAAGCATGGCAGCACCTATGCTTTCTTAGAAGTTTGTGAAGATTCCGCATGTAATCTAAAACTTTAACAAACTTCTAGATTATGAAAACACTCAGTCCTCTCTTATTGTCATTTAGAAATGCATACATGCATTAATAAATGATACAATGTTTCTCTGGAGTGATATCACAAAAACAGGACAAACCAAAGACTAACACTGACAAAACCACATAATTATAACATATAGTTATAGCAGTGCAAAGCAATACCATAATTTGATGAAGAACAAACCATGGGCACGGTAAAAATTGTCTCAAAGTCCCAGAGTCGATCGACTCCCAAGTCCCCGATAGCAGGTGGCAAAAGGGAGAAACTCCCTGCCATAAACCTCCAGGCACTGTCAACTTGCCGATGCCTTGGAAGCAGCTGATCACAGCCGACACTGAGTCCGTCCGTCCGAAAACTTCGAGCCTCCGACCAGCCACTCCTATACAGCCTCCTGAGCGCCATCCTCTGCGGAGCGCCTTTGACCTCGCCCCAGCCGCTGAAACAAGCAAAGCCGAGGATTCGGGGCCTTCTGCTCCGGAGATTCCGGTTACCACACAGTAGCAGCGGCAGTGAAGCGGGCATTTCAGAAGTTTTCCAGATGTTCCTCCGGACTCTCACGTCCGTCTCCACCAAATCAGAATTGTGCACGTTCCCCTACTTGACAGATTACAGATATTCATCACCGGAAAGGCTGCGCGCGCTGCCGTCACGTTGCCATCTTCTCCTCCATCTATAGATGTGTGGTGGAGAGTATATTGACATGTTTACGTCACAGCCTGGTATGGAAACATCAATGCCCTAGTATGGAAAAGCCTACAAAAAGTAGTAGATGTGGCCCAGTCCATCGTGGGTAAAGCCCTCCCCTCCACTACACGGATAGCTGTCACAGGAAAGTAACATCCATCATCAAGGATCTCCACCACACAAGCCATGCTCTCATCGCACTGCTGCCATCGGGAAGGTGGTACAGGAGCCTCAGGACCCACATCACCAGGTTCAGGAACAGTTATTACCCCTCAGCCATGAGGCTCTTGAGCCAGAGGGGATAACTTCACTCAATTTCACTTGCCCTATCATGGAACTGTTCCCACAACCTATGGACTTGCTTTCAAGAGCTTTTCATCTCATGTTCTCAATATATATCGCTTATTTATTTATGATTTTTTTTTCTCTTTTGTTGTCCTTTGCACACTGAATGTTTGTCCGTCCTATTGGGCGTGACCTTCCATTGATTTGATTGTGTTTCTTGGACCTACTGTGTCTGCCTGCAAGTAATCAAATCTCAGGATTGTAAATTATGTGCTTTGAAAATAAATTTACTTTGTGCTTTGCTGTTCAGTTCCTTCTCGCGTATTCTTAGGCACATTGCGTGGCATTCTTGCCGTTTCTTTAGCGTTTGTCTGTTTCTTACGAGGCTGAGTTGCCTGCTCGACTCTCAACCCAGCACGGATGGAAAGCGTGCAAGGAGCTGGCCAGACTCGAACCTGGGACCTCTTGCCTCTAAATCTGGTGTGGATGCCACTGCACCACCGGCTGGCTATATGTACTTTGTAATTCCATAATAGATTACTTCGAACTTTGTACTTTGAACATGTTTAGCATTTTGTTGTAATTAGCTATCAAGAACATTGATATAGGTGTTTACTATGTCTTACAACATTGACATAAGATTTATATTTTTTAAAAGTAGCCTGTTGTTTCCAATCTGAGCACAGTTGTCATCGCTTGAGAATATATTTTTAAATAGCTTTCGTCTGTGGTGTTCCACTGCCCTCTTCCCCTCTATTAGTGATTTGTTTCAGGCAATTCCTTAGCATTCCTGTACTGAATATGAACATTGCCAACACAGCCAGCATTTATTGCTCATCCCTAATTGCTGTTGGGATGTGGTAGTGAGACATTTCCGAAAACACCCGTCACGTTCAAAGTGGTCAGAATATATAAACAAAATGCTCATTTCAGTCAAAGTACTGACCACGTGCTGAATGAAAGGCCAGAATGAATAAAAGGTCGTGGAGTCAGGGCCGGAGGTGAGGGGCAGGCTCGCTGCTCGGCGAGATTTACTCACCTCTGCGCTGAACTGAGATCGTAGCCTGCAATGAACAGGCTTCTGGATCAGCTGCAGTGACTTTGTGGCTGTGGACTCACTTTCGTCCTTCTGTTCTAAATGTTACTTGCTTACTTTTATTGTTTGCACGATTTGTTTTCTCCTCTCTGCACACTTCTTGTTTTGATGGTCTTTTTAAAGTGGATCTATTAGGTTTCTTTATGACTACCTGGAAGGAGAGGGATCTCAAGGTTGTATATAGTATTTATCCGTTGATATAAATGTACTTTGAACTTTCATTTTTTTTAAACTGCCCAATTAAAGAAGTGATGACGTGCCTATCCATCCAAACCAAAAATCCTGAACTGCACTTTATCACTATTTAAGGTCCAGTGGGTACTATTAACTGAAGCTTTGTACATTTTCAAGTAAGCTGGTAATATGTTTCCACACTGCAGTCCTTTGGGCTTGGAAAATTACAAGAAATAAAGCAATAGTTCATCTGTCCACTGACTATGAATATAGACATTTACATGTGTAGAAAAAAGCCTGATAATCTTATTTCTTCATAAGGTTGCTCTTGGAGTAGCTTTCAATTTTATTGCTTTTGTCAACATCAGCTTCTCTGAAACACTCCCAAGATACCCCCTTACACCTGGGCTAATTTTATTTGCTGCCCAAACTCATCTCCTTTCATCAGTTTAAAGAAATGTCAGAATTTAGCCTTGCAAGGTATCTAGCCCAGTGGGATTGAAAAATTGCTGAGCGTTTATCCCCAGCATTATCTGGCATTTACCAGCTTGTTATGGTCCTGTCAGTTGTCTGGTTCCTGCAGTAAGGCTAATTACTGGAACAATTGCCGAGTCAAGTCAGGGACTCTGAAGCTATGAGGCACCTGAGGCCTTGCACGCCCAGAGTATAACAGTAAGCAGTAAACTGCATTGGGGAATGCAAACTATCTTCCAATTTAATAGACGCCAAGAGAGGACGGTAATTTGAAGTGATCGATTGCAGATTCTAGCTTGGTGGTATCCAAAAAATAATCTCATTACTGAGAGCACTTCCTGTTTGGCAGAGACCGCTGATAAAGACTAAATTAACTGCCTGTGATTTAGATTAGCCTAGTTGAACTGATAGCCTGCAGAACTCATACCCCTATCAATGACTCCCCAATTTCTTTCTTCCTGCTGACAATTTTTCAACTTGTCGGTGTCTCCAAACAGCACTGAAACAAATTACTCCCTTTAGATGTCTGCAGAGAACCTCACCCACTGTGACAACTGACCTTGAATAATTATGGCTGAGATTGAAGCTCAGGATCACTGAAGAGGCGACAAAGTGCTTCCGCTACTGGAGCTACTGGCCAGTTTTATAATTAGTGGAAGATTTATTTTTGAACTTGTTTCTTACTTTTACTTGCTGTGTTTACTGCTTCTTCCTCAGTACGTACATTTGTCTCTGCAAGGAGTGTTTTCATGTAGTTTCCCCAGATGCCCTGCCCTACATACAGATGTCATTTTAGATCTACTTGTTATCCACCACCACATTCTTATTGGGTACACCTGAACATTATGCCAATACCTAATCAGCCAATCACGTGGCAGCAACATACTGCATAAAAGCATGCAGGCACAGTCAAGAGGCTCTGTTGTTGTTCAGACCCAAGCATCAGAATGGGGAAGAAATGTGATCTTAAGTGACTTTGACATTGGTGTGCAGAAGAGCACCTCTGAATGCACAACACATTGAACTTTGAAGCGGACGGGCTGCAAAAGTGGAAGAACCACAGTGGGTTCCATTCTTGTTCCTAATAAAGTGGCCTCTGAGTGTCACTCTTAATTCCAAGGCGTCATTCAATTTGTTGCATTTGTTTTTCTTTTTTACTGACACAGTCACTTTCCTACTGGCAAAACAACTGTGGCCACAGACAGAATAAAGGTAATTAATGTTGTTATCATTATGAATGAACTTCACCTGCACGTCGCACCATTGGCCTTTTTGTTTGCAATGTATTTCTCACTAGTATAAGTCTATAGTGGTTCCATTTATTCTACTGCAATTAATTCTTGCAAAGTGTCTCCTCTACGAGTACCTTATGAGGATAAAAATGGTATTGATGAAAATGCCATATGAATATTTAGTGTGGTTCCTCATTGGTTGTATCCTAGTTCCCTGTTTAGTTTCTTGGCACTTTATGTGCTTACATGTGTGCACCATCCAATAAACATGTTTTTCAACAACCCAATTTAATGTTTTAGGAGAGATTGTAGAGAAACGGATAAGACTGAGGTGAATTGGCTTTGGGGGTGGTGAGTGGCTGTAGAAATCGCTGTGAAATTCATCCACAGAATTTTGTGCAAATATGCATCTCAGCCTCAATCGAAAGGGTTCCACTCTACTGTGCATCCTTGGTAGCATTTGTAGCGCTGGATGTGTCCAGTCCTTGGATTCTCTCTCCAGCAAGTCAGCCACTTCTTCTGATTACATTTGGTTTACTCTGAGTGTTTCAGACTCGTGCTCAAGGAGAATTCAGTTTTTGAATGTTACACTCATTTTATGGCTTAGTTGCAAGGAGAATCCACTGTTAACTTTCCTGAGCAGCATTCTCGGGGCTGGATGGTGAAGAAAATCACCATATAATATGATATTTATTTTTAAATCAAGAGGTACCAACCATCTATAATTTGCCCCTTGTGCCGTGCTTAGAAGTTCTGCGGCATTCACAGTGAATAATTAACACGGCATGTGGAACAAGTTTGACTGGAAAAACCCATTTACCTTGAGCAGATCTAGGGCAAGTTCCTGCCACAGAGATAATGAAAAATATTCGATGTCACAAGCTGAAAGTCTCTGCGTTCCGGCTCTATATACAGCAAATGGCACACAGTGCAGAATTCTGTGTCAAGAGTAATTGTTTTTATAAATGGGGTAATTTTCAACTTTAACATCATTCCAACTCCTGCTTGGATGGTAAATGTTTTTTTTTCAAGATGGTTCATCCAGGAGCCCTATTTCATCAGCTGAGACTTGCTCGTGTCAGCGGTAGATGGTTTGATCACAGGGTAGAGTGCCGTGCTTTGTATTAAATGTGCATCTCTTTCCTTATGTGTAATTCTTCTTTTGACATTAGAGCTGATACCTAAGAATAACCCTCGTTGCAACAGGTACAAATAAGTACCATTTGTCAGGACAGCAATATAATGAAGATGTCGGAAGTTGCAGCCTAGAAATTTGGTCTTGCTGTGTTTTTCAGAAGCCAGTCACTTAAGCCTCCAATATTTTGGCTATGGAGCACTTAGTCTTTTCAGGTTGGAACTGCGGTGTCCACCATTGCTGTAGATAAAGACAGAAGATGTCTTTGTCTCAGTCACTCGCCCTTATCTTTCCAGATCCCAGCTTCTGCAATTGCATGATAATCACGCTTCGTGACGATGTCACTACAAAATCTGTCCTTCTATCCTCCCTCCTGAGCTCACTTTACAATGTCTTCTGTATTCCCAGTCATCTCCTTTGAAATTGCCTGTAATGAGCGATCCCATTGGACCACTCTGAATAGATTCCTCCAGTGAGTATCCAGCAGTGTTTATTCCAGATTCACTGCACACCAGCTCAGTCTAGTATGACTTGCACATCTGCCTTCATGCTTCTTCTCCGTTTCTGGGTGTAATGGAACATCTGTGCTTGTTAAATCATATGTAAAAATGCAGAGCAATCACTAAATGCAACAAAGCAAGGATAAAGGCAGGAAATACCCTCCCATGGTCTTAAAACTACCCACTACTCAGGGCATTTACAGAGACAGGTGCGTAAAAAGGGCCTAAAGGATCATTGGGGACCCGAGTCACCACAACCACAAACTGTTCCAGCTGCAACCATCCGGGAAATGGCACTGCAGCATTAAAGCCAGAACCAACAGGCTCTGGGACAGCTTCTTCCACCAGGCCACCAGACTGATTAATTCACACTGATACCGTTGTATTTCTATGCTATATTGACTGTCCTGTTGTACGTACTTTTTAGTACAAATTACTATGATTGCACATTGCACATTCAGAAGGAGATGCAACATAAAGATTTTTACTCCTCATGTATGTGAGGGATGTAAGAAATAAAGTCAATTCAATTGAATTCATGCATTCTCTCTCCAAATATAATCACTGCGACACGATACAAAAAAAGGAACCAACAGTATAATTTTATGGCACTGTTGAAACAGTACTTGCTTATTGTTTTGAAAGGAAACACTAACTGCGCATGGATCCAGTCTCCAAATTATAAACTACAAATTGATTTTTTTCCCATTGACTATTTATCTAATACTGTAACTATGAAGGTTCAAAGTTGTATGTCCTTGTCAATTATATATTCTATGTATACTTATATCCAGCTGATGCATAAATTCATCTTGTTAACATAATTTCCCCTTGCATGTGACGATGCAAAGATTAGTTATCTCGTAATTACAGAAATCAATGCTGTTGCATGTTGCTTTGTGTTACCTTCATAGGGCGTGCCCTGTTGAGCATTGATGTTTATACAACTACTTATAATGTGCTGCTTCTACTAACTTCCAAATTAATTAAAAATACTCCCCAGAGGGACAACAAGTATGGGATGTTCCTCTGGAAAGATAGCAGTATAAAGTACAAGAACAATAATAATATTAATTAGAAACTATGAGGAAAATAAGTGATATTAAATAATAAGTGTTATTAATAACAATTGAATTCAAGAAAACACTGTCATACAAAGTGATTTCTGGAACTTTCCAGCTGCAAAAATTAAACCCTAAATACTACTCTTAGAATGGGAACCTGGCTCTAGTTTAGACTAAGGTAATTTGCGTCCCCATGCTTCGTGGCATTGACTATGTTGCCTCTAATCTGGTCAGCAATATTAATGTATTTCTGGTGTGATGCAGCAGGATTACTAGTGCTCTGGGAAGTTGTCTCTCTAAACCACGGGCGTCATGCTGAAAATAAGGGTCAAAGTATTCCAGCAACTTCAATTCCTTCTACAGCAGAAACAAATATGCACAGGCCAAAAGGGGAGGGTGCATTCGGTATACAGTGGTTCTTCTCAAGGACAACCTGAAAACAACAATCAAACAAGCCCCAGCTTCTAATCATCAAAAACATCGTCGTTAATATCCTGATATATGCTTCCGATGACATGATACTATGCGCGAGCCAGTGAGATCTACGAATAAAATACATGTTGCTATGCCATAACTGTTATGTTTTGTAACTCCAAAATATGAAACTAATTGAAAACATAAACAACGAGCCAGAAATGAGTATCTTAGGCTTGTGTTTTATTTTAGCGAGCCACACATGTATGACGTGGTGACACGATGACATATGCCATTCACATACTTTTACATACAACCCATAATTAATTATCTAAAGAAAGAAAGAATGCTAAATCAAACAATATACGTATTTACGATATTACTCAAATATTACTGAAATATTAAATACACAACTCTCCTCCCTGCTTAGCTAAGTATTCCAACTTAATATAGAATGCATCTCAACTATATACACACTATATTATGTAATAAGGATATCCACAGCTTAATAATTTTTAAATTGTCACATTCAGGCCTAAAGATTTAATCATTGTGTAGGATTTTTTAGTCTTGTGGGATAATGTCCTTCCTGATAAGGTGGGGTGTCACTCTTCTTAGCAGGTGAGACTTGTGGCTGTGAAACAATCTCAGTTTCTGGGACTTCCTCTGCGGAGATTGTAGGAGCAGACCTTGGGACTGCAGGAAGTGATTCTGTTAGCTCTGGACACTTTTTGCTCTCCTTTCTCCAAGATGCTGCATGCATTTTCATGATTAGTTGTCCTCTTGAATTCAGTCTTGTAATTGTGTCCTCCAAGAAACAGAGGCCATGTCTGGATTTGTACTGTTGCTGCTTGTGGAACTCCCTTCTGTGGATTGAAAATGGTCACCAGTAACTGATGATCAGTAGTGAGGGTAAACTCTCTCTCAGTGAAGTACTGGTTGAAACCCCAACCCAGGCTCAAGGCTTCACTGTCAATCTGTGCATAAATTTTCTCTGCAGTGGTAAGGGAATGTGGTTCAAGGGCTATGGGGCGTTCACATCTGACATGGCCTATACCATAAGGTGAGGCCTCACGGGCAAGCTTCACTGGACAATATGGATCCTAATGGGTCAGTACAGTGTCTGATGTCACTATTTCCTTTACCTTTTTGAAAGCTAGCTCACACTGTTTCGCCCATTCCCATTTCTTCCCAATCTGGAGTAATGAGTTCAAGGGTGGAGCACAGGAGCCAGGATTTATTATAGTAATTGACAAATCCAAAAATGGACCACAACTGTGACACATTCTTTGCCTTTGGGGGCATCTGTCACTGCTTGAATTTTCTCAGCAGATTTGTGTAATTCTTGTGCATCACTGATGTGACCACAGCAAGTGATGCTCGGTTAAAGAATTCACACTTGTTGCGTGAACGAGCTCATAAATTTCTAATCTTGTTAAGTCTGTCATGAGATTTTGGAGATATTCCTTGTCATCCTTACCAGCAACAATTATGTCATTCAGGCTTCAGTTCGCTATCTCTAGAATGCCATTCAAACTCATTTTGTGATATGACTTAAAACAGCTATGCCAGTGTCCAAGTCTGTTTTAATTAATTTGCCGTTCACTTCCAATGTGAGCCATATTGCTTATGTATTGTTAATTTTCACATTTTAAATCTCAAGGTTACTCAGTCCTGTGTCACTCTCATCATTATCAGATTTTTCATCAACAGCTTCAGTTTAGTGCTCTTTTTGAAGCTGCAACTTGACGTTTTATCTTTTTCTCTTCTCTGTGCAGTCTATTTATTTTTGTCTGTCTAACATGCTCCTTGTATGTGTCTTACTTTGTTGCATTTTCTGCAAGTTTCACCTTTAAACCTACATTGATCTGGTGTATGTGAGCCCCTGCCACAATGGTAACACAAATTGTTCAGCCAGGCTGGTTTCCATTTAGACATTGCAATTTTGTTCACGCTCGCTTTCATTCCTGACTGCAACTCAATTCCGTCAGCCTGCTGTTTCCATTGATACAGCAATTTCAACTGCTCTTTTAAATGTAAGGAGCCATTTTTGAATGTTTTCTTATAAGGTTCCACAAACTAAATGATCTCTCAGTGCATCGTGAAGCCCATCACTAAACTGACAATGCTCAGACAACCTCTTCAATTCAGCCATGTACGCTGTAATAGACTCCCTTTTCATTGCGCTTATGTAGCTCAGCAAAACTGGCACTCATTTCTCATTGGCTATTCTGTTTGCTTTAAAATACTGCTTAATTCACTCAGTATACATATCCAGTTACCTCTTATGCAATCAAACGTATCTACCTTTCCAATGTAGCCAGCCTATTTTACTTCTTTTAATTTATGATTATCATCACCTGGAACTCATTGTTTATGAACCTGTGAATTTGTCTGTTTTCTACCTTTTTAAAAACTTGATCATGATATCTCTCTCTCCCTTCTGAAGAGATAAGTGGTGCACTGCTTTTTTAAAACTTGAATGTCCTGCTGTGCTTTTTTTTCACTTGAACATTTTGCTGCACTCAACAGGTAGATAGTCATCTTGAGCTTGTTTTAAAAATACCTTGTCGCCACTGGTATGCTTTGTAATTCCAAAACTAATTGAAAGAAAAACCTAGGAGCCAGGAATGCATTTCCCAGTTTTGTATTTTAACTTTAGTGAGACGTGCAGGTATGATATGATGGCATGATGACGTATGCCATTCATGTACTTGTACATATAACCCATAATTAATTATTGAAACAAAAGATACTTAATCAAACAATACATTTACAATATTACTCATTACTGAAATATTAAGTACCAATAACCAAGGCAAACTTTTAGTTTAATCAGATTTTAAGCATGAACATATTTACTAAGTAAATTTCCCTTCTGCAGTATAAGGGAAGTTTATCATGTAGGTGCCCTGAGGCATGTAACAAGCACCATCCTTGTGTTTTATCCTTCAGCTCCTAAAGAGTAGTTGGAACGTTTGAGACAGACTGAATTCATAAATATGACTGATTAGAGTTAGCAATTTTGCTTCTTCTGTGAGATAACAAACCAGACTTCATGTTCATTCAGAACTCTAAAATAAATGCATCATTTGATCAATTAGAACTAAAATACCTGGAATCTTTGCCAGGACGATGATGCTCTACAATTGTCTTCACCACCTCGGTACTAGAATTGTGTACTACACAAAATAATTTAACCCAAAATCTTAGCTGCCCAGCATCTTACAGTCATCACTTAATGAATTTGCGACTGAATGTACAATGGAGAAACAAAAACTGATTCTGTAATTAGGTTGCTGGACAAGCTGTTTGAAGGACCCAGTAAAGCTAATCAAGTGTATGATGTCTCTACTGAGGGGGCTACTTAAGATTGAAAGAACTTGGCAAAGGATTCCCTGGATATTGTTTTCAGATACATGGGTAGATCTTTGTAAACCTGTTTAAGTTGTTATAAAGGATTAATGTTGCAATTTATTTTGAATATCATCTCCATAAAAATAATAGGGATTTTAAAAAATGCTGAGAAAAGAGAAGAACCTTCAGTTGTCTTTCCACTGAAGCACAATATACTGATTAACAGGTTTGCCATCCTTAAATGTGAGAACTCTCTTAAGAAACTGATTGCAATTGTTTAATTTCTTCCCTCTGCAAAAGGGCTACAACGGTATTTAATGCCATTCAAAAAAGAAATTAGTGGCTGATAAACTCCATTTACAGTGCTTTTAGGCATCTGCTGTATTTATAGACAAATTTTGCCACAGTCTAGACGTAATCTGATTATCCCAATGCACCCATCACATCACCTCTAAAACATATATTAAACTCAAAGCTCTTAGGCCTTAATTCTTAATCTTATAACTAGGTTCCTGCTCAGTGAATCAAAGTTGAGTACAGAAGGTTGTAGGAATACAGATGCATAATTTCTGGATACAATCAATATGCCAGCTTTGTGAACTGTCATAAGAATAAGCGTTAATGCACATTTTTGTTATAGATCATAAATGTGAGGTGACAGGCCACAGATTAGGTATTGGGATTTATAAAGAAATTTTATTACTTAACCACAAAAAGAATAATACCGGAAATTGAGAATACAGGAGTAGGTGTGTAATAGAATTGTGCATTGACATAAATATAAATCATCACAGAAGATTGGTATAACACCAGATATGAAATTCAGCAACAAAAGAATTGCTGTGTAGATTAACAACTTACAAAGATTCATGAAGGGCACTTTTTTAGAGGCTATCCCTTTGTAAGATTATCAAAACTGGCTTGTGGGCATTGAGGATGGCAGAATGGCTTTACCCTGTATCGTTCTAGAGAGAGGGATTTGTGAGCCAGAGTTGTGGTAGATGTTTCTTAGAAAACTGCAAGGAATTCAGTTTTTGAGATGGTCGCAAGGGGAATCAAAATAATGAAGCACAAATAGCTGAAAGCTGTACTGGTGAATGGAGTGGAGACTTTCAGCCACATGTTCACATAATCTTAG
Source organism: Mobula hypostoma (assembly GCF_963921235.1). Taxonomy (NCBI): domain Eukaryota; kingdom Metazoa; phylum Chordata; class Chondrichthyes; order Myliobatiformes; family Myliobatidae; genus Mobula; species Mobula hypostoma. The sequence goes on from NC_086123.1 coordinate 16,711,298, forward strand.
TCAGCAGCTTTCCCCAGAGACAATGACACTGCACTTTTAGAAGTGAGTGTATTATGCTGGATTCGAGAAAACACACAGCTCTTTTGGAAAAGACAACTGTTGGGAGCAGTTATGAGGGCAAACACTGTTTATTTTTCCCCTTGTAACTTTCATCCGAAGCTAGCCAAACCAGTGGAAAAGATCCAGAAATTTAAAGTAGTGATCATGTTCAATACAGATTAATTTCTGAAAAATTTTTATGCTGATTTAAAGAGCGCTCTTAAAGGTTATCCCACCCACAACAGCTGATTACGCCTGTTAATAAAATTAATTGCCAGAATGAATTTCCATGTCATTGTACTTGTGAGCTGTCAAAGAGCTTCTTGAGTTTGAAACTTCAAGGATACTAAAAGATAGGTTTGAAATATTTTAGATATTTGCAACTAAAATAAGCTAACTGCAGTACACTGGCATAACCAGGGTAGAGCTTTTTGGCGTTACATTTGGTTATCTGAAGTTAAGGTACTCATAACGGTACCTTATGACAGCCAAGAGATGTGGTGTACTGCAATCCCCGTGTGCGAAGTATGAAGTCCACAATTCACCACTCAACTGAACACGGGAGTCGAGATATAGCATCCAAGTTCTGCGTGCTTTACTTGGGCAGCATGCCCACATACATTTGAGTGAGAGTAAAAAGACAATGATTTTGATGGCACAAACAAGAGAAATACAACACAGGATTGTGTAAATGTGTGTCAGTCTGACTGAAAATCTCTGCCAAACCAAAATGGCTGCCATCCTCACATGGTCTAACTGAATTTCAAATGTAAAGGCAGCAGCGCTATCAGAATTAAAGTCGGCAGGGTTATATTTCATAATGAAAGCCTGAACACTTCCCACCTGGCATCCATAAAGATGACACAAACAGTTAATGGAACAGATTACAAAGTTCTGCTGTGTTCTTTCAGAAGAACAATCTCATACACAGGCCTGAGGAATGCCTTGCTTGACCCTTGATTTGTCACCTTGAGCTGTACTTTGCGAACTCTCCCATCTTCATCTGGAAATGTGTGCGTTAACGCCATGGGCCTGTCATTTTGGGCTACTGTGCCGTCCTTTAGAAGCACATCATCACCTTTTTCAATGTTAGAGCATGACTCTTGCCATTTGTGGCGAACTCGCAGTGCCTGCAGATATTCCTGTTCCCACCGCTTACAGAATTGATCAGCTAAATTCTGCACTTGACCCCATTTCTGTTTTTAGAGGTCCTTTTCTGTAAAGTTTCCAGTTGTGGGTGGTGCACCGTGTTTCTGTGCGAGAAGCGTTGCGGGAGTAAGAACCAAAGGCGAGTCTGCATCTGCAGAAATTGGAACCCAAAGGGCTTGAGTTGATAATTGCCTTTGCTTCTGCCGTGAGATTGCACAGTACCTCATGACTCAAGCTGGAAGATCCTGTGTGCTTCAGCATAGAGTCCGAGATTCTCCTCGATGCTCCGATCATGCGCTACCCATGTGGTGAATTAAAGCCCCACTGCAGTCTTGGCTCTTCATATACCTCTGCACCTTAGGGTCTTTCATTGCATTTTATACAGCCAACTACAGAAAGTGCTGGAGGAAGTCGGCAGGTTCAGGGGGCATCTATGGAATGAACAGGCAGTTGACATTTTGGGCGAGACCCTTCTTGTACAGCTGCTGGGTTGTTGGGAACCAGCTACTCTGTGTTGACACTCTCCCCATTCACTGCTATCTGATCACGCAGTTGCTCGTCTACACACCATTAACTTCTTGCCGGCTGCCCAGATGTCTTTTCATTTCTGGGACCAGTTCATCTGCCCTTGGACACTTTCCACCACACCCTGGATTGGCCCTGCAGTTCTGCCTAGCAATTAGGCACTGGCTGGAGAACCTGTGCTTAGCTAATCCTTTTCTCTGCTCAGGTCCAGTATGACACCTACCTCAGGAGACCGGTTATTCTGGGATGTTCTAATGATGCTGCAGAGTCCATGTGGAAGCTGTGAACTGGAACTTACCATTTCTCTAAGGATAGCCTGGCTTGTGCAAGGGCTAAACAGTGAAGGCCTCCCATTTTTCAGAATGTTTTGTCTTAAAGCTGTGAACATTAGGCTTGTGGACATTCCCTAAACTCTTATCACCAACAAGGACCCATCTCAGGTGCAGCTTCTATGCGAAGAGTGCGTTACCAGGACAGTTGATGTGTTCCCTGGCCTACGTGCTCTGAAGCCGAAGCAGGATTTGGGCCTTATCGTCTAGAGGAGGGAACGATTCAGCGAAGCACTTGAGGTGGGTGTGATAGGGAGCAGCCTCAGGAGTTGGTATTATTTTGCAATTGTCAGGAATGTCATTAGTGTTGTAAATGGAGGGGTAGTGCCACCATTCCATGCTTCAATCCGATTTTATATTGCATGTCGCACCAGACAGTCAGCCACTCTTGTCTGGCGTGTGGTGTCAGAATTGGTCTCCTTTTGGATTAACCGGGTCACAATATGAACGTTCCTGACTCAACCCTTTCTTTTACGAGGCCAAGTGGCTAGCTCGACTCTCAACCCGACACGGATGGGAAGTGTGCTTGGGGGGTGGTGGCCCGACTTGGATTCGAACTCAGGAGCCTTCGCTCCGGAGTCCGGCGCTGATGCCGTTGCGCCACCAGCCGGTCCAGCTGGTGTAATGGAGAGATCAAGTAGAAGAGAAACAAGTATTCAATCCGATACTTATCTCTCTTCGACTTGATCTCTTCGTTACACCAGCACAGGCCTTCAAGATGTACGATGATGAATCGCCATGGATGCAAAACAGATCAAGGAACTCTGACCATGTTATCGATCTGCTGCTCTGGTCATTGAGCATAGCGCACACCTTGAAAGCACTCTCTCATCGCCCATTAGGATACACCTTAACTAAATATATCTTGGGCAGGATTCAGTGGCTAGACTGCTGTTGCAAACCTCTGTGCGTGAAGACTTCACAGAGGGCAAAGATCCTGCCTCTTCCTCCCCGCTGTGCTCTGGAGTGTGATCTGAAACCTTGGATGGCCATGGAGGAGGAGGAAGGTGTTGTCATTGCATTCATCAAACTAACTAACACATTAATGTCCCCACACCATTAACGTGGCCAAGTAGTTACGTGCGAGATGTGATGATAAAAAAACAGCATCTGAAGCACATCCCTTGCTCTCCCTGGTAAGCCTTTTGTTCCACAGTGGTATTTAACCTAAAGCCGTGGCACGTTCACTATGGGCGAGGTTTATTACGGACAGGGCAATGTTTTGTTGGGTCATCTTTAAGTACAGTCCCATTCTGAGCTGCAGGTCGGGAGACATTGGTCTAATGGAATGACAATGAAGTCGAATGTTTCTGTGCTTCAGAGAAGGCTTCTCACTCCAAGATGAGCTGTGGCTGGGAAGGACGAACCTGAGGTAATTTCTTATTTTAGTTTGACACCAGACAAGATCGGTCGAGAAAGGAAAGGAGGGCGGTGGAAACATGTGACTCTGTACTCCTATACTTTGAACCTTGAGAAATCCTTGGTTATCCTTATGTGGAGTCTTTGGAAAGCCGTCCAGCTTCTTGAAACGTGCGCTTTCTATTAGCTCCGGTGCCCTGCAACGTTCACCGAGCTTGTCCCAAGACATTGGTAAAGTTGCAGCTGAATCGCTTGTATGAACTGCTCCAACGCATCTAAACTAGTCAGAGGTTTCCCTACAAAGTCTGCCTGACAGTGAGTCCAATTCCTCACTGGCAGCAGAACCAGGACTTTTGATTATATTAGTAAAAGTTTACTTCCATGCTCTGTAACTTTTTAAGACGGCCGGCTGGTGGCGCAGTGAGACCAGCGCTGGACTCCGGAGCGAAGGTTCCCGAGTTCGAATCCAGGTCCGGCCACCCTCGAGCACGCTTTCCATCTGTGCCGGGTTGAGCACCAAACTAGCCACTCGGCCTCATAAAAAAATACAAGGGTCGAGTCAGGGATGTTCATAACGTGACCCGGTTAATCCTGACACCACGTGCCAGACAAGAATGGCTGAATGTCTGGTACGACACGCTTTTAAAAAAAAATCTTTTTAGACAAACATCAAAGGGTGATAGACCAGTGCTCACAGCTCTTTGTGTGCCAACACGAGGAAATCTGCAGATGCTGGAATTTCAAGCAACACACATAAAAGTTGCTGGTGAACGCAGCAGGCCAGCCAGCATCTATAGGAAGAGGTACAGTCCTGACTTCGTTAGAGACTGGTCCTCATGAAGGGTCTCGGCCCGAAACGTTGACTGTACCTCTTCTTATAGATGCTGCCTGGCCTGCTGTGTTCACCAGCAACTTTTATGTGTGTTCTTTGCGTGCCAGATACTTCGCCACGTCCATCATGACTGAAGACCCTAGAAGGCCTACTGGTAAACTACCTTTGTACTGAGGCACATAAACCTTGGCTGTCAATGTGGATCATTACTGTCAAATCTTGGCATTATCTCCGCTGTTGTAACCATAGGGAATGGATTCCCACACTCTTTTTTATGTCATGGGCCAATACTATTAAGCAAGGGGTCTGTGGACTGTAGGTTGGGTACCACTGCTGTAGGGATTTCTTATTTGGTGCTAGACAGGTATGAAAGATTTGCATGAGATACAGTATGTGAAGGATTAAGTATCTCTGAGCTTTGCTGTAAGCATCTTACTGGACGGTGACTATTGGCTACAGTGTGCTGATGGCTGTCTTTTTCCAAATGGTTAGGCATATTGTGAGAAGTAAATTGAATGGAGTGCTGTGACTTTTGATCCTGTGTTGTGCAGCAAGTAGATTCAGATTGCTGGCTAAGACGCTTGGCTTGGTCCCTGACATAATTGCTCGCCACTCGTGTCAGCCCCGTATTGTTGCTGGGTGGCTTTATTTCACTGTAAAGCTCCTCGCCGCCTTTCTGTGCTGCTGCTTCCAATATCTCTGCCCGGGCGATAGCCGTCACAGCCTCTTTTTGAAGAAGCCGGGCTTCCAGATTAGCCTCCCGCCGAGCTTTGTCTGTCTCGATGACAATCTCCCTCTCTGCAAAGGTAGCACGTACCCTCTTCACATGGTTCAACTGAATTGAGGGGGAGGGGAAGGCAATAACCATAAGACCTTAAGACCATAAGATACAGGAGCAGAATTAGGCCATTTGGCCCATCGAGTCTGCTCCACCATTTCATCATGGCTGATCCATTTTTCCAATCTCCTGCCTTCTCCCCATATCCCTTCATGCCCTGACCAATCAAGAATCTATCAACCTCTGCCTTAAATATACATAAGTATCTGGGTTCTACAGCTGCCTGTGGCAAAGAAATCCAGAGATTCACCACTCTCTGGCTAAAGAAATTTTTCTTCATCTCCATTCTAAAAGGACACCCCTCTATTTTGAAGCTCAGTCTTCTGGTCTTAAAACATTCCCACCTTGGGAAACATCCTCTACACATCCACTCAATCAAGGCGTTTCACCATTCAATAGGGGTCAATTAGGTCACCCCTCATTAATCTAAATTCCAGTGAAAACAGGCCCAGAACCATCAGAAGATTTTCATTTCTTGAACTTCCTTTGATCACTCTCCCAGTTTCAGCACATCCTTTCTAAGATAAGGGGCCCAAAACTGCACACAATTCTCCTAATAAAGCCTCACTGGTGCCTTATAAAGTCTCAACATTACATCCTTGCAAGAAATAGACTGTCCTACAAAATTAGAATCAATATGACAGGCAAGTAAGATACATCAACAAACTCCACCTGGACTGCCGATGGAAATAAGGAGTGTTTAACCATGTTTAGAAATCTTTCAAACCTTTTTGAAAGCACACAAATATTCAAAATTTAAAGATATTTTATGATGATCTCGACAGCTGTGATATATGGGGAAGGTCTTACATAGATGTCATGGTCACTTTTAAAAATATTTAGACTAACACTGATTTGGAAAAGACTTTCCAGATCAGTCACTATGAAACTTTAAAAGGTCCTAGAAGAATTTTAATGTTTGTTCATTTTATTACCAAGTAATTGCAAACTATACAGCTACTTTAAGTTAATGTGCTTTAAGAAAGATTTTTAAAAGGCTCTTTTAGGATTAACAAGCCCATTGGAAGGGTTGTAGCTAGATCTTTAAGAAAAAGTTGATTAAGATCTGCTCATTGAGTTTCAACTCTGTCTCTTCCATTAAAATTTTCTTCCAATATGGGAAACTCTCTGTTTTCTACCCTCCTGGCATAACATTTTTGTGTCTGTTGTCTTTGTAACAAGCAAACAATTAGCCGAAGTTCGCATTGCTTTATTGGTGAAATACTAAGCACTGGAGGCAGTTTCAATGCAGCAACTGTGTGATTCCTGTTTTAGTCTAAGAAAGTTGAGACAGAACTTGTCTCCAACTTTTAGTAATTGTTCTTTCTTATCAGTCTTGTGTGTCTTGATGTCAATCATTACAAAACCGTGGAGAAATGGTTACCATACCTGGTGTTTTTTAGTATATAGACAGGATCAAAATCTCTTTATGAACATTTGTGAAAACAGAGTTTGTTTGTTACCCAGGGATTGTCTATAGATTTGGTATTGTTAATAAACTTTGGGCCAATAGTTCTAATCAAGGAAAATATTAAATGAATTTTATTAAAAATTGACAACACAAACTGTCATGGATTTTACCCATCTATATTAAATATTTAACGTGGGGCCTTTTCCTGTGTTCTTGATGGAAAATGTGATCAGTGAGTTCCAATGTTAATTGATGATCTTAATTCACTTCTGGCCACAGCAGACAGTTCAGTCCTGCCAAACAAATGCCGTTGTGTTCATCTTGGTCTTAATCCATCTTACTTACTGATATAAGTAGCACTAGACTCAGGAAAAAGGTAGTGATGGTTCTGTGTTCCTACAGTGGAAAGATGGAGTCAAATTGATTCCCTTCTGTCCACCTAACAGCTGACTACACTTGTTATGGGACATAGTGTACCAGCTCGTATCATCTATTACGAAGTGCTCCAGGCATTGAAACTGCCTTTTTATTCTAGTGTCTTCCTCCTCCCTTTTCAGTCCTGACGAAGGGTCTTGGCCTGCAACATCAACTGTTTATTCATTTCCATAGATGCTGCCGGATCTGCTGAGTTCCTCCAGCATTTTGTGTGTGTTGCATCGAAATGTGAAGAAGGTGTGCTCACGAGCATCATTATAGCATGTGCTCACTGGGGTTTGTTGGTTGTGCATTGTGTCAGTGGTCTTTCTCAACCAGGGGTCCAAAGCAAGATGGGAGCCTTACACTGATAAACTATGCAAGTTCAAACTACATTTATTATCGAAGTATATATGCAGAATGCTGTAGACTCCTGATTGAGAAAGGCTACTGACACAATGCACAGCCTGCAAGCGCAAGCTATAATGATGTTTATGAACACGCCTTCTTCAGATCGAAATAATGATTTCAGTGCCTGGAGCACTTCATAACAGAGGCTGCAAGATGCTGTAGAATGTCCCATAACACGTGAATGAAGTGTAGTCAGCTATTGCTAGCTCTGTCATCCAGCAGAAGACATCCTCCTGGCTGAAACGGCAGCCTTGACCCCAAACTGAAGGTGATGTGGAACATGGAATAGAGGCTACATTGCATGACGAGATGAGAAATAAATGCAAAACCGGCTGATTTCAATCTCCTTTGACTCGTACTCCAGAATTTAATTTCCTTATCAATGCAAGCAAAGACTGCAGAATTCATTTTGCCCTTTTTTGGGGGGCATGTGCATAATGAAAACACTGAAAAAATATTCTACAAACTGAATGGACACACATCACAGTGTGTGCTTCCCCAATGATCTACCTGCATTTAGTCGACTTGCTTAAGGACTCGTGCTACCATAAATTTCAAACAGCATTGAAGGTGGACTTTAGCCTGTCAGGTCCATACCAGCTCCCAGTGGGGCAATCCCATCAGTGTCCTTCTCCTTCCTGTAATCCTGCAAACTCTTCATTCTCAATATACGTAATACAAGATTCTTTGCAACACTGATCATTCTCATAAAGCAGAATTTGTTGTTATAAGGCAAAATGCTGGTCGGATCTGACAGCTCCTTTCTTTTAAAACGCATTTCATTATCAGCCCTGATTGCAGTTGCTGTGGTCTGGTTTACTTGTTGTGTCCCTGACTGCTTGCCATCATTCTCCCAGCCACAAGTTGGATCGATCTGGTTCCTAACATTCACAGTATTTTGCATTGTTGTCGCTTAAGACTTTTGTTTCAAGGTCTAGATCTTCCTGAGATAAGCAAGCAGTTTCACCTAGAACTATTGGAAGATCCTCAAGTGTGTGATCCACAGTTCCGTTCCTTTAACCACGGACTGCGGGGCTGCGCAGAACAAGGGGAAGAACAAGTTAATCAGTTACGACTTGTTTAATGTTTTGAATTATTTAGTTGCTGTGAAGTTTTCGTTTGGTATTCTTACTTTAATTTTGACTTACATATTTAATTTTAATTTTAGAAAGTGTCTGAACATCAGAGATGCTTCAGAATACTTATAAGCCGTGACATCTTTGACAGATGGCAAAGCTGGAGGCAGTGATTTACCATTTGATAATGACCCCTGAGGAGTTTCCAGGGTGGGGCTTGTTCAGGCCCCTCCTCCAGGACAGAATAAAATAAAACTTTGGCAGGGGATGGGAACCAGAATGGTAGGGCTGAGGATAGGACAGTTGGTATACAACTAGATGCAGTGTGCAGTGAGACTGTGAGGAGGGACAGACAGATTAGAGGGCAAAATTGCAGTCAGTGTGATGAGGTAAAGTGCAACAGGGGGTCAGAATTGAAAAAGGTAATGAAGCCTGGACTAAAGGTGTTATATTTGAGTAAGGTAGATGGTGCGTGATGACAGGTGACTGAACCCAGGTGTGGAGGAATGACAGACTCCCATTGGAGACAGAAACAAGAGTTTATTCAAATGAATTCCAACTGAATATTGGTGACTTTGACTGAGCGATGCAGTGAGCCAAATCATTCTCAAGACATAAGGACCTCGCAATCTGTGCTAATTGGGAGTCCACTTTAAATAAGTGCAGTAGTCTGAAAACCAGTGCCAGTCAAAATAAACTTGACGAGATTAAACAGAAAGCACTGGGGCTTAACGTCTCTAGGTGAGAAAATAATGAACAAATACAGGTGCAAAGGTTGCAGGGCTCATGGCAAAATGATCTTGACTGTCAAAACACGGAGGAACCGTGACAAACACCCACAGCCCATGGTGATCCAGTGATTTGAGTCTCTGAGACTGACATGTGAGCGTCCTTCAGAAGGATGAACCCATGGAAAGGATCCAGCCCAGATGGAATACCTGGCCAAGAACTAATGAACTGTGCTGATCAACTGACAGGAGTGTTAACGGAGATCTTTAACCCTCACTTCAGCAGTCTTAGGTACCCACCTGCTTCAAGAATGGGCAGAGAAGTGGCAAATGGAATATAGTGTAGAGAAGTGTATGATCGTGCACTTTGGTAGAAGGAACAAGGACATGAACAATTTTCTAAATGTGGAGAAAATCCAAAAATCAGGGGTGCAAAGGGACTTGGGAGTCCTTGTGCAGTATTCTTGAACTGTCAACTTGCAGGTTGAGTCAGTGGTGAGGAAGGCAAATGCAATGCTAGCATTCATTTTGAGAGGACTAGAATACAAAAAGCGAGGATGTAATGCTGAGGCTTTATAAGACACTGGTGAGGCCTCACCTGGAGTTTTGGGCCCTTTATTTAAGAAGAGATGTGCTGGCTTTGGAGAGGGTCCAGAGAAGGTTCAAGTGAATGATCCCAGAAATGAAAGGATTTACATATGGTAAGTGTTTGATGGCTCTGGGCTTGAGCTTGCTGAAGTTTAGAAGTATGAAGGGGTATCTTATTGAAACCTATCTAATATTGAAAGGTCTAGGTAGATGTGGAGAGGATGTTTCCTATAGCTGGAGAGTCTAGGACCAGAGGCACAGTCTCAGAATAGAGGGACAGAGATGAGGAAAATTTTCTTTGGCCAGATGAATTGGTGGGATTATTTGCCACAAATGGCTGTGCAGGTCATGCCATTGGGTAGATTTCAGGTGGAAGTTGATAAATTCTTGATTAATCAGGGCATCAAAGGTTACAAGGACAAGAGAAATATAATTCAGCCATGATGGAACGGTAGAGCAGACTTGATGGGCAAAATGGCCTAATTCTACTCCTACACCTTATGGTCTGATGGATCTGTAGGTGGAAGCCCTATTGCAGCTTAAGGTCTGGCTACTCAGCTCCAGGACCACCTTGAGCAGTAAGATCAGCCTCCTGAGTTTGGAGTTTGAGTTGAGGGAACCAGTCAGTGAGTGGAAGAATTAGGCCCCGCTCCAGAACACCATGGCTACTATTTGCGCATACTTTTTATGACCTCTAAGATCTAGTGATATGGAATAAATAATCTTGTATAGCAAACATATTCCAGTTTTCTCGCTATGGACTTCTTTGATGCCTTCCACATGTAATTCTACACTCTTATGATAACGCTCAGGAACCATCAGCAGACGTACAGGTCCAGCATGCAGAGTACTGCGTAATTATTCTGTTTACATTGTGTTCACACAGTGTAATGCTTGTGAGGTGAATACAAATTGCTATTAATCGGCCATTTTATTAACTCAGCAAGAATTATTTCCATGAAGAAAGTATTTGTTTATATTCAGTAATGAGTGTCTGCTTTTTACAGGAGCAAAGAGGTGTAGCGAATGTAAATGAACTGCGATCTTCAATTCTGCAGGATGTATTAAGTTAGCTCTCTACTGCAGTGCACTAACCAAACAGAATATCCCTTTGTGTAACTAGGCTTGAAAAGATGAGAAAGATGTGAAACCTCTGCTGAGAATTTATATATGCTGTATGAAACAGTAAACCATTCATTATGTATTATGCATGTTGCTTAACCAATTGAAGGTAGTTACTGTCACCACTGGGAAGAATGTTTTTTTTCCCAATGAAGTTGATTGCATAAATCAACCAGCAGTCAGAGTTGCAGGAAGCACAGATTGTTTATTTCTTTTCTGAGAAAGTCTTTGCTTACCCAGAAGTTCTGGAGGGAGTGCATTTCCCTTTATGTCAGTTCTTTCTGTCCTATACCCAAAACTCACTTACATTCCCACTATTTTTTTTTATCAGAGCAGAGAGGATGGTTCCTCCAAGAGGACACAGCCTTGCCATTGGGTTTGGAGGCTTGCGTGCCTCAATGATCCTATGTTGACTGGAGTCTGGGCCTTCGGCTTTGGGTCTTGGTAGGATCACCCAAACAGGTCAAAGAGTAGAGGTCAAACTAAGAGTGGAGTTGTGTATTAATTTAACGTTACCCTACTGGTCTAACAAGCGTTATGCTTACATGTAATGCTCATCAAGATACTTCACCCTGTAACCTGATTACCTCTGATACCATGTTTCAAACCGCCAAAAGGACCACAACCTTTTCATAGGGTTTGGAGGCTTATGTGTCTCAATGACCCTGTTAATTCCAACAGTGTTTTGTGGTCGCACAATGTAATACAATACCAGAGTGTACAATGAAGTGTTTTATCTACAGACAAAGTGCAGTGAAGGTAGACAACAAGGTGCAAGGATATAGTGGGGTAGATTGTGAGACGAAGAGTTCATTTTATAGTGCTGGGGATCATTCACTGGTCTTATAGTAGGAGGATTGAAGCTGTCCTTCAAGCTGGTGGTTGATGCTTTCAGGCTTTTGTATCTTCTGCCCAGTGGGAGGAGGGAGAAGAGGTTAGCTCACTGCTCCACTCTCTCTACACTCTTGACTGTGTAGGCAGGCACAGTTCAAAAACCATCTGTACATTCTCTGATTTTGGCTGAATCTCAGATGATAGGGCAGAGTACAAGAGTGAGGTAGGTCAGCTGGTCGAGTGGTGTTGCAACAACAACCTGGCCCTCAACATCAGCAAGACTACGGAATTGATTGTGGGCTTCAGGAAGGGGGAGTCAGGCGCACACACACCCCGTTCTCATTGAGGAGTCAACAGTGGAAAGGGACAGCAGCTTCAAATTCCTGGGCATCAGCATTTCAGAGGATCCATCCGGGGTCCAATATATTGCACAACCCTGAAGGATCTACGCTAATGGCTATACTTCATTATCAGTTTGAAGGGATTTGGTACGTCACCAAAGACACAAGCAAATTTCTGTAGGTGTACCAGCATTTTGACTGGTGGCATCACCATTGATATGGAGGCACTAATACACAGGATTGAAAGAGACTGCAGAGGATTATAGGGTCAGTCAACTCCATCACAGGCACAAGAGGAGGAGAGGATGTGCAGTGCGTGTGGCCTCTCCTGTGATGAATATCTGTAATCTGTCAAGAAGGAGGCCGTGCACAATTCTGATTTGATGGAGGCAGACGTGAGAGCACGGAGGAACATCTGGTGAAACTTCTGAAATGCCTGCTTCGCTGCTGCTGCTACTGTGTGATCCGAAATCTCTGGAGGGGAAGGCCCCAAATCCTTGGCTTTGCCTGTTGCTTGGCAGCCAGGGCTGGGGTCAAAGCGCTCGGCAGAGATGGTGCTCGGTGCTCGGTGTCGGAGGGCTGGTCGGAGGCTCGAAGTTTTCGGATGGACTCAGAGTCGGACTGTGGTCGGGTGCTTCCAGGGTGCTGCATCGGCAAGTTTGCGGCGCTGGAAGCTCACGGCAGGGAGAGTTTCTTCCTTCTACCATCTGCGTGAGATGTTGGGGCTATTGGGACTTTGAGACTTTTTTTTTTACTGTGCTCATGGTCTACTCTTTATCAAATTACTGTATTGCTTTGCACTGTTGTAACTATATGTTATAATTATGTGGTTCTTGTCAGTTTTAGTCTTGGTCTGTCTTGTGTTTCTGTGATATCATACCAGAGGAACATTGTATCATTTTTTTAATGCATGCATTTCTAAATGACAATAAACGAGGACTGAGTGTCCTCATAATCTACTCTAAGCCTACCAACCATCGAGGCCATCATCAAGAGGTGGTATCCATCATTAAGGACCCTTACCATCTCGGACAGCCTTTCTCAACCTCTTTGCCATGGATGAAACCTTGAAATAATCTTCAGGTCTCAGAGAAAACCTGCATAAAATTTTTAATATCTACAGCTCACGGTACATTAGTGTGATCAGTAAGTTGCAGATATAACAATCCAAAAATAATTGTCAATGCTCTTTTGAGTAGAGAATGAATTTTTAGCCAACCTTTCTTGAAAAATAACAAGCAGCTAAGCTTAGTTTACCTTTCTTAAAATTAGTATCTTTCTTTCTCTTTCATAAATGTTAAAAACTCATAAGGCAAACTTAATAAATTTCTGTTAAATAACTGACTTAAACCAAAATGGGATTTAATTTCTCTAAAGATAGGCTCAGTATATTTAATTTAAGTAGAGCTTGTAAATTGATTTTGATTAATGCTGTTTACAACATGAAAATTTATTGACCATGTTGAATAGTAGTTACTAAAAACCAAAAGCCAAAGCCATGTGAATAAAAATATAAAATAAAATAAAAATATAGCCTAAGACACAATTTTATGCAAGACTTTGAAAACACATTTTCTTACTAAGTGACATGATCAGGCTCAAATATAGGCCCAGCATGTGAAACCTATGCTTGTTTTTTGCTGCACAAATATTCATTTCTGAGTCGAACTTGAGATAAGCACACATGGATTTCACCTTCAACTGAAATGAGACAAATTCAGTACTTGCTCTTGATGCTTGTTAAACATGAAAAAGCTTGCTCTCGCATGCAAAAAGTTGAAAACTGCAACAGAATTTTCATTGCTTTCCTATGAATGGCAGGATACTCGTCTTTCACGGAAATCCAGAGGCTGACATCACAGCCCGAGTTCAGTGCTCGGAAAACTTACTGCACACTCATCAGCCTGCCACCCTCCCCTCCGTGCAATACAGCGCTCACCAGTTATCAACGATAGTACAGCGCTCACCAATTATCCTCCATCTCATGTCAAAAACTGAGAATGGACTCAACCAAATAAACATGGTCCTACTGCCACACTGGTCTGAGGGACCTCTAATGAAATTGCTGATGGGACTGCTCGGTCACTGCTCACCACTGTGAGCACAAAGTTTAAAAAAAAACTATGTTTATTTATTCTTAAACATGACCTCTTGCAGAACCCCATTTGAGAAACCCTGTTCTAGGAGATACCCTTTTTTTGTTACACACTCAGTGTTTTAGAATCAGCTTCTTGCCCTATGACATCAGATTTCTGAAGTTCATGAATACCATCTCACTATTCCCTTTCTCTACTATTTATTTTTAATTGTAACCTATAAAATTTTTATGTCTTGTACTGTACTGCTGCCACAGAACAACAATTTTCATAGCTAGTGTTTGTGATAATAAATCTGATTCTGATCTTCCTGTAAGCCAACTCATCGTTATTTGAGATATGGCCTCATTACGGTGGTGTCATCTGCAAACTTGTAGATCAGTGGTTCCCAACCTTTTTTTATGCCACGGAGCCTTACCATTATCTGAGGAGTCCATGGGCCCCAGATTGGGATCCCTTGTCGGAGATGGAGTCTGAGTAAAATCTGGGCATGCAGTCATGAGTGTACAGGAACTAGAGCAGGGACTATGGATGCGGCCTTGTGGGACAGCAGCGTTGAGGTGTTGCTGCCTATCCTCACTGATGCAGGTTGTTGGTTAGGAAGTTAAGAAATACAGTTGCAAAGAGAGGTGTTGTGTGCCAGGTCTAGTTTGGTGATGAATTTGCTGAGAGTTATATACTGAAGATGGAATATTAGTTTTTAAACTATAGTCTAACATAGGTGCTGTTGCTATCCACGTGCTCCAGAGATAATCAGGGAGATGGTACCTGTTTTGGCAGTAGGCAAATTGCTGTGGGTCAAGGTTAGCTGGGAAGCTGTGGTTACTGCACGCCATGACCAATCTTTCGAAGCACTGCATGATGGTGGATATCAGGACCACCAGGCATGAGTCATTAGGCGTTTTTCCTTGATTTTCTTAGGTACTGGATGATAGGAGTCTTACAAAGTGGTGGAAACCTACAGTAAAGCTGGGAATGGTTAAAAAAATGTCAGCAAATAACCCCAGCAGCTGATCTATGCAGGATGTAAGAACATGGCCAGGAACACCATCCAGGCCAGATACTTTCCACAGGTTCACTCTCGAGAAGACTGACCTTTTGTCCGGGATGGTGATTGTGTATTCAGGTGTACAGGTGGGCGGTGACAATCCAATCTCCTTTTGTTCAAAATGCGTATACAATGCACATTAAGCTTGTGGTGTTGTTTTTAGAAATGTAGTCTGACTTAGGTTTGTAGCCTGTTATAGCAGGTAAGCCTTGCCACAACTGACGGCTGGTCTGAGATTTAGTTTTTGACTGGTATTGCACCAGTGACAGCTTTACAGGGGTCATTCCTTGACTTCTTGTGAAGATTTGGGTTAATTCATTTGAGTGCTGCAGTCCTAGACTTCAGCAGTAGATCTCCCAGTTCAACCATAGCTTCTGGTTGTCCTCTTTGGTACTAGGCTGAACAAGTGTCAGTTTAAGGTTACCTGCAATGAAAACCTAAACGTGTGCTCATGACAGTGAAAAAAGTTAACATCATCAAGTCACCCACTGTTATCATCCTTGGGATTACCATGAACCGAGGACTATATCGGGCCAGTCACATAAGCACAGGTTTGAGGCTGGACATGGTGTGACAGGTCACCTAATCCCTGACTCCTTGACCAGGACATTGATTGACCTTTCCAAATCCTTCTTATTAACTTAAAATATATGAATAGAGGAGCAGAGTTGACGACATTATTGAACATATTCGATTTAAGATATTGGTCCAGCCTTGTTTTGTTCGGTTTGCTTTTTTTTGGGGTTTAGTATTTCGTTTTTTTTTTGTTTTTTGGGGGGGTTTTCTTTGCATTATTATTTTTTTTTTCTTTTTATTTATTTTTTCCCCTATGATTAACTATATTAAGAGTTTGGAAGTCTATTACACCTGTATTATTTGAAACCTTTTTTGTACATGTTTATCAACAATCAGATTATTCCAATCTCTCTGTATTAATATTGTTATTCTGTTTATAATTTTGGAAAATTAATAAAAAGATTTAAAAAGAAAGACATTGATGAAACACCTGCACTTCCCCAGAGTGTCCAACTCCAACAAAGTTAAAGGATGATAATGCCATCCAAGAAAATGTAAAGCATATGATTACTTCCCTATCCACAACCTTAACCATTCTACCCCTCCAGCACTTGCACAGACTGGATGTAGTGGGTACCTTCTATAGAGCACATTATTCTTTCTCCCTAGTGCTTCTTCAGTAGCTCCTTTACACAGGAGAACAGGGACAGCAGATATGCATTTGGAGCACCCCTATTGCCAAGTTTCCCTTTACGCATTGACTATTCCTTTAATCTTAACCAGATCAAAGTTGTGGTAATCTTTAGACCTTTAGCCTTGTAACAGCATCTTAGTCCAGAGAAAAGATGCGGAGGCTTTGGGGAGGGTGCAGAAGAGGTTTACCAGGATGTTGCCTGGATTAGAGAGTACTAGGTGTTGGAGAGGTTGGACAAATTTTGATTGTTTTCTCTGGATTTCCGGAGGTTGGGTGCAACCTGCTAGGAGTTAGTAGATAGTCTTTGCCCCAAGATGACATTGCCAAATACTAAAAGACATAGGATTAGGTTAAGAGGAGGAAAGATTAAAGGAGATTTGTGAGGCATGAATTTTACACAGAGTGGTGGGTACTGGAAGTGCACTGCTGGGGAGGTGGTAGAAGCAGATATAACAACTTTTAAGAGGCATTTAAACAGACACATGAATGGTTAGGGAGAACAGAGGGATATCGATCATGTGTCAACAGATGGAATTAATTTAGATTGGCAGCATGGTTGGCACAGACATGGTGGACTAAACAAGTTGATTTCTGTGCTGTCCTGTGTTTGATAATGATTCAAGATGGCAGCTCACCTTCTCAAAGTGATTGGGGATAGACAGTAAAAGTTAATCTTCCCAATGACTCCCTCAGTTCTGGATGATTAACTAAAAAACTTCTGAAAGAAAACTGTGGGTGAAATTCTATTGAGTAAACCAGAGGCTGTAAATCGGACATTACCGCATAAACACAAAGTACTCTGCAGATGCTGGGGTCAAAGTAACACTCACAACACGCTGGAGGAACTCAGCAGGTCGGGCAGCATCCGTGGAAACGATCAGTCAATGTTTCGGTCCTGACAAAGGGTTCCAGCCCGAAACGTTGACTGATCGTTTCCACGGATGCTGCCTGACCTACTGAGTTCTGACAGCATTGCAGTTTTCAGTCGGGGCAATGCATGGGTTATTGGGAGATCACGTCTGCTGGGTGCACACTGGCAGATTGGATCTAGTGCCACTGGCTTGTTGAAGAGTGAGGAGTGAAAAGGCCACAGACTGCAAATGTGGAATGAGTGGGCCATTGCATAAACGTGGCTCAGAGGAGGGCTGCCCCAAGGTGATGAAGTATGTGAGCCAGGCTGATGGAGTCATCACTTGTGGGTAACTGAGAGCTTAGGAAATTTTGCATGTGTTGCAACATTAAGAAGCAGTCTAGGCCTCCCATAATCTCACCATCCAAGCCACGGCACCTTTTTGCAGCTACCACTGGGTGGGAGCTACAGAGACCTGAAATCTCACACCACCAAGTTCAAGAAGAGTGGCTTCTTTCAACTGTTCGTTTCTTGAGCAAGCCTGTGAAACCCAAATCACCATCCCTGAACACTGACCATTTTGTTCCTTCTTGTAAAAATAATGTTGAATTTAGGTTTTCCTTGTGAATGGACTGAGTGCCTGTGATGCTGTGAGCATGTTTTTCATATGCAAGTACCCGTGCATACATATACCTGCGCAGATGATGATGAATTTGACTTTAGCTTTGTGGTAGACTGGGTTTTGAATGAAATTTAGAGTTCAGCTGACCTTTCGAGAAGGATGGTGGTGGAGTCATGTGCCAGTCCAAGATAGACGCATGTGGTATCAGTGGGACTCACTTTAGCGTTAGTCAGAGACTTGAGTGGGCAAGTATTAATTCATTCCCCATGCCTACTGGAAGCAGGAATTGGGACATAATGAGGCAAGGGCAAGTTAAAGATTGACTAAACTTGTTTAGGTCATTGTAGAAATATGCATAGTTCTCACTGTATCTACAAACCACCCACCCAAACCTTGCTTCAATGATGATAATCTTTGCTTCATCCCAACACCGATTTCCAGCAATGGGCTTCAGGCTGTATAAATTCCTGCCTCCAGTCCCCATGTCCAGATGTTGAAGAATCTGTCTAAACTTATGGATGTGAGGTGCGGTTGTTCAAATTGTCCCGGCTTCAACTGTCCTCGAACCTGGTACAGACCACCGTAGTCCATTGTCCCACACCACCAACTCAACTCCCACCTCTGCTGAAACCTGAATAATTGCTGCAGAGTATGAATTACTTTGGAAATTCGAGGATTTGTTTGTTGATGCCTCAGTGTAAGTTTTCGAAGCCTGTTCGGTTAGGAAAATTGTATTTACATACAATCTACTTTTGTTCATTTGGCACTGCATACAATCTGTAGTTACGACAGCTTAAATTCCTAACCTGAGAAAGCTTTCTGAATGGATTTCAACATTAACAAAAAGTCATTCAAGAGATGAGGCTTGGGAATGATTGGAGATGAAAGCACATTTGTCGAACGTATTTAATGGTACTTGTAATCTGCTGTAACCTATTTTTGTCTATCAAACCACTGTGAGACTAATCTTATCGAGG
Source organism: Mobula hypostoma (assembly GCF_963921235.1). Taxonomy (NCBI): domain Eukaryota; kingdom Metazoa; phylum Chordata; class Chondrichthyes; order Myliobatiformes; family Myliobatidae; genus Mobula; species Mobula hypostoma. Next base: position 16,730,097 of record NC_086123.1, read on the forward strand.
TTGCCGCAGTAGAAATTATTCTTTGCTGCCGCAGAAGGATATATTCACACTGACTGAGTGATTCCGTTAGGGAAGAATGTCAAGAACAATGGGTGCTTCTATAAACAAATAATTTCAAACAAATTATATATCAGCACTCAAGTTGGAAATTGTGAAGAGAATTGTATTCATAGGAAGATTATTAAAGTGCTCCTTCGTGAACTGATTCAATCAGATTGGGAGGAACAAAACTCAGCACAATTTTTTCAAAATGGAACATTGAAATGATCAACTTTTGTTATTTGCCACCTGTTTCAACAAAAAAAAGACTCTTCTTCATTTGAAAGAAGCAGCCTTCAGGGTTTTAACAGGTTGTTATCATAAATCTTGAAAAATGTAACAGGCTGCTAAATTTAATCAATGCAAGCCTTGACTTTATTGTGTTCCTGACTCTATCGGCCCAGTGTTCCAAATGCAGAGCATCAATCCCATTGGCTTTGCTCTGAGGCCCTGCCGCCCAAACTTCCTGATAAACTTTTGCAGAAAGTGGAGATTTGGCCTGTCAAAGCTCTGACGTATTTCATCATTTTTTTTTAAATGAATAACGATACTTAAAAACTGACAAAACATTTCAAAATAATTAGAAACATTAAACTAAAATCATTTTAGAAGAAAATTACCATCTCCCTCTTTGCCTCCTTCCTGGAATCATCATGGAAGACGATGGGTCTCCCATCCCAGACCAAGCCTGACCTGCTGAGGACTGGAGAGGTGATTCTCCAGTTACTCTGAGAAAAACCCAGCAGGACTGACACAGGAGTCCGATGTGCGCTAGAATTTCCTGTTTACTTTAAGCAAGACGTGTGCACATCACATGGTACTGCGATGACGTATACAATTCACGTATTTATACATATAACCTGTATTGAATTATTTAAATGAACAAGAATGCTTAATCAACCTTAATATTATTTATATATATATATAGGCTGATTTTATATATATATATCACAGTCACACAGTGAATTTAGTTAGGTATGTTTGAGTAATCTTGCGTGTATATAATATTATACACACACAAATTTACTCAAACATTACTTAAATATTAAATACATAACAGACACATGTTGCTCCAGCTGCCACTTAGTAGGTCCCACTTTTCTGCTTTCAGTTGCACACACTATCAGTGAGAATGCAGCCACCGCCATAATGACGTTTCTGGGTTCCGTTGGCCGAAGGATTTTGTGGTGAATCGACAAACAGGAACCCCTCTCCAAACGCAGGCCTGAAATTACCTGATTGATTTTGTGTTAATTCTGCCCTGCACTTTCTTTTCCCCCATTTCAGATCATTGTTGCCTCTTGTAGGCAGTGCAGCATTTGCCACAAAGTGGATAGTCACAGGCTGTGACTTTTTCTGGTGAGTTCCAAATTCCAAGGGTAAACTAAGGAGTCATTTGTGTATTTAAAAGTCTTACTTACTGCCTGTTATGCTGCTGGTGTTTAGGGTTGCAATTAAGGTCCTCCACCGCTGTCTGTCTTTGGTCACACACAAATATAGAAGGATTCTTCATTACTGTAACAATTCAATAACATTTTTGTTTTGCCCAGTCAGGGTTGTTAGCCCTAAGCTGAACCTCAGAACCTGGAGCACCAGTGGACCGCTCTTAGTCAGGCCTCTACTCTTTGACCTGTTTGACATGGGTGATCCAGGAGTCAAAGCACAAGGCCCTGACTCCAGCCAGAATAGCTCACCGGGTCATTAAGGCAAACAAACCTCCAAACCCTAAGGCTGTGGTCCTCTCGGAGGGGCACTGACTCATAGGCAGGCATAAACCAGTGGGCAATTGCCTTGGCTACTGCATCAAAGTCTTGGCATGACTGTGATATGAGAAGGATGACAGCCATTTTATAGCCAGACTGCCCAGTAGAAATCCAAACATGTGCCGTGCGAAGAGACCCTAAAATATAAAGAAATAAGGAGGTTTGGGCAGAAGACAAATAGGACAGCAGGTGCACTTTGCGGGAAAAGCTTTGGTCTCTTTGACTGAATTACGAGTGGAAACTTCCTTTATCTGAAATTGAGTCTAAAACTGTTTTTTGTTCACCAGTGGGTGAGTTTCTGCTTTATACTATTACAGAGAATGGGAGGTGCTGCCTCCCAGTTCAGCAAAACACAGAGCAGGCTGAATTTTCAGTAAGCTCTGAATTGAAAGAATCCAAAGTTTGCACTGTAACTGAAAAGCTGCTTCAAGTGCAGGAAGTGCTCATTGGAATGAGCAGGATTATCTGAGGACATCAGCTCAGTGTGTAAAGTAATCACCAGTTTGAAACACCATCAATTTAGATCTAATTTACTCACATGATACCACTTTAAGCAACTTAACGAACACCATTATGGCCAGGATATGGGAGTAATCTGCATACAAACTAATATTTGAAGCTGAAGGCATTTTCAAACACAGAAAGAAGTGTTTAAAACTCTGCAGGTTGTCAAATAAGATATGATATTGTGGGAAATACATATTTATCAGAGAGTTTCCATGAGCTACTTAGATGTGTGGCTTGACAGGAATGTTTTGGTTAAAAGATATACAATCAATTAATAAGTTTGTGACTTTGTACCATTTATTCAGTCGTGAGCTGTGGTCAAAGCTGATAATTCTGGCATTAATTGTTCATTCTTAATTGCCCCAAAAATGAGGAAGTATTTGAGAGTCAACGACCTTGGTAACGTTACAGTTGATTCCAGATGGCAGATTTCCTTCCTGTGCACTACTTGTCAGCAGTGAACCAGATGAGTTTTACGATTCAGGTAGTTTCTCGAGTAGTGTTATTTATACTAGCTTTTAATTTCAGATTGACTTAATTATTTGCATTTAAATTACCCGTGAGGCAGACTCACATTTCTGGATCAAAAACAGGTTGTTTTCCATCATACCCAAAACTCTGGCCATGGTATCTTGGTAGTTAAGTACTGTCCAAGTGCCAGGCCAGTTACTTACCCATTGTGATATCCTCTATATTAGCATATGAGTCTAGACGACCAGAAAAAAGTCAGTAAAAAGAGATTAATCCCTCTCCTGCAAAAGCACATTTCAAATTATAAATACAATGGAAATTCTCTGGTGGGTATATAAAGCCAAACCAAGCCATTGTAGAGTTTGGTTGCTTCGATTAATCAGCAAATTGGTAATGCATGCTGGCCAATGGTGTAGTGGTATCAGCACTGGACTTTGAGGTGCATGGTCTCAGGTTCGAATCCAGCTGGCTCTTTTCATGCTAGGATGAGCATTGAACGAGTAACTCATTTAAAAACAAACAAACAAACAAACAAAACAGCAAGGCTGCCACCCGATACACCATAAGGCGCGGAGAGGGAAAAATAATTGGTGATCGCTAACCTATTTATTGATTACCCAAGCCTGTCACCCTCTGACTCCACCATTCAGTATTTACGGGTTTATCCCTGATGGATACTCAAGCTCGAAGACAAATATAAATTGCATTAGCTTGGCCTGTTACTTGGATCCCCCAGCCAGTTATCTGCTAACAAGCAGAGTCTTGTGTTTGTACTACCTGCCGTAAAGCTGCTGGGAAATTTTAATATCTGTGTGCCTCTTGCAATCACCAGCTGTCAGGTTGTAGTTGTGCACGCAGGGTAATTAGCGCTGACACAATGTGCATCACTGGCTTTCAAGCCTTACTGAAGAAGCAAACATTGTCGGAGTGTCTATGGTTGCCAGGTGGTCTGGAGTTTTAAGCAGAGCGAAGAACAACATGTTTAAGTTACCTGCCATCTGCGCTACACTTCTTCCGTAATTACAGCCAACTGCTCTGAAAGAAAACACATTCTAAAAAAAATGCAACAATATTAAAAGTTAGATTCATTGCAATTTTCATTGGAAATTGATGGTCTGTAAAGATGACTTTGTTCATTTAGTAAAAATGACAATTTTATTTTGGTTTCAGTATTTTACACAAGATGAGGAAAAGGCTTGAATTTTAAAGGATGTTGAAGGACTATTTTGAGGGCAGGGCAATGACAGCACAGGAGAGGTGTCATATCCAGCCAGATGAAATAATGGCTAATGACTTGTTAAAAATAATTTAATAAGATATTTAAAGATTAATTAACTCCCTAGTGGATACGAGTCTTCTGCACAGAATGGACTGGATCCTGCCAATAAATGTCAGCAGTTCCAAATAATCCAATAGGTCCTATAACTCTGCTCCACAAATACAACTCCTGAACTGTTGGATTTGGTAGGCTCCCGCATGCTGTCAGGCCTCAGTGGGAATTTTCAGACTGCTGTGAAGGAAACAAAGGGGAAAGCAACACAAACGAAATGCTGGAAGAACTCAGCAGGCCAGGCTGCATCTATGGAAAAGAGTACCGTCGATGTTTCGGGGCGAGACACTTCAGGAGGACTGGAGAAAAAAAGATGAGGAGGCAGAGCTAGAAGGTGTGGGAGGGGAGGAAGAAACACAAGGTGGTAGGTAAAACTGGGAGGGGGAGGGGTAAAGTAAACGGCTAGGAATTTGATTGGTGAAAGAGATATAGGGCTGGAGAAAGGGGAATCCAATAGGAGAGGACAGAAGGCCATGGAAGAAAGAAGAAGGGGGAGGAGCACCCGAGCGAGGTGATGGGCAGGTAAGGAGATAAGGAGAGAGAGGGAAATGGGAATGGGAATGGGGAATGATGAAGGAGTGGGGTGGGGGCATTATCAGAAGTTCGAGAACTCAGTGTTCACACCATCAGGTTGGAACCTACACAGATGGAATATAAGGTATGGCTCCTCCAATCTGGAGTGTGGCCTCGGATTGGGAATGGAAAGTGGAATTAAAATGGGCGGCCACTGCGAGATCCCGCTTTTTCTAGCAGACAGAGCATAGGTCCCAATCTACTCCGGGTCTCAACAATATACAAGAAGCCACACCGGGAGCACCGGATGCAATAGATGACACCAACAGACTCAAACAAACTCACAGGGGAAGTTTTGCATCACCTGGAAGGACTGCTTGGGGCCCTGAATGGTAGGGAGGGAGGTAGGGGCAGGTGTGGCACTTGTTCCGCTTGCAAGCATAAGTGCCAGGATCTCCAGAGAGAATTCAAGAAAGGGGAGGGAGGTATTGGAAATGGACCAGGTAAATTATATGGCAGGGTGGAAGTTGGAGGCAAAGTTGATTGTCAAAGAGCTCGGCATGGATCCAGGAAACAGCACCAATGCAGTCATCGATGTAGCAGAGGAAAAGTGGGGGAGTGACACCAGTGTAGGCTTGGAACATAGACTGTTCCACGTTGCTGACAGAAAGGCAGGTATAGCTGGGACCCATGCAAGTACCCATGGCTACACCTTTTGTTTGAAGGAAGTGGGAGGAACCAAAGCAGAAATTATTGAGAGTGAGGACAAGTTCTGCTAGAAGGAGAGTGGTGGTGGAGGAGAACTGTTTGGGTCTGGTGTCCAGACAGAAACGGAGAGCTTTGAGGCTTTTCTGGTGGGGGATGGAGGTGTGTAGGTGATGGACGTCTTTGGTGAAAGTAAGATGCTTGGGGTCAGGAAACTTGAAACCATTGAAAATATCAAGAGTGTGTGACGTGTCATGGATGTAGGTAGGAATCCACGGTGAAAATAAGATGCTCGGGGCCAGGGAGCTTGAAATCATTCAAAGCAACTTTCTTTTATTAAAAACATTTCGGTTTAGTTTAATCATTTGTATTCATTCATCTCTCAGCAGTTATCTGCTCTGGCTGCTAAGTTGCTGAGACTAAGGCTTGGGCCTACTCCAGTTGCTCAGGGGAATGGAACATAGAAAACCTACAGCATAATACAGGCCTTTCGGCCCACAAAGTTGAGCCGAACATGTTCCTACCTTAGAAATTACTAGGCTTACCTATAACTCTCTATTTTTCTAAGCTCCATGTACCTATCCAAAAGTCTCTTAAAAGACCCTATCGTATCCACCTCCACCACCGTTGCCGACAGCCCGTTCCACACACTCACCACCCACTGCGTAAAAAAAAATTTACTCCTGACATCTCCTCTGTACCTACTCCCCAGCACCTTAAACCTGTGTCCTCTTGTGGCAACCATTCCAGCCCTGGGAAAAAGCCTCTGACTATCCACATGATCAATGCCTCTCATCATCTTATACACCTCTATCAGGTCACCTCTCTTCCTCCGTTGCTCCAAGGAGAAACTGCCGAGTTCACTCAGCCTATTCTCATAAGGCATACTCACCAATCCAGGCAACATCCTTGTAATGTCTTCTGCACCCTTTCTATGATTTCCACATCCTTCCTGTAGTGAGGTGACCAGAACTGAGCACAGCACTCCAAGTGGGTCTGACCAGGGTCCTATATAGCTGCAACAATACCTCTTAGCTCCTCAATTCAATTCCACGATTGATGAAGGCCAATATACCATACGCCTTCTTAACCACAGAGTCAACCTGCCCAGCTGCTTTGAGTGTCCTATGGACTCGGACCCCAAGATCCCTCTGATCCTCCACACTGCCAAGAGTCTTATCATTAATACTATATTCTGCCATCATATTTGACCTACCAAAATGAACCACCTCACACTTTTCTGGGTTGAACTCCATCTGCCACTTCTCAGCCCAGTTTTGCATCCTATCAATGTCCCGCTGTAACCTCTGTATGGATCTAAGGACTCAATCTAATTCAAAACGCTGTTGCTTGCTTCTATTATTATTTGCGTGAAAGTGTGTGTTATCTTTCGCTTTCTCTGCACAGTGCTTTTTGTCTTTTTAAAATTGTGTTCTTCAGGTTTCTTGCTTTGTGGCTGCCTGTAAGCAGTCAAATCTCAAGGTGTATAATTCTTCGATAATAAATGTACTTCAAATCTTTGTATTATTTCTCAGTATTTTGCAGCTGGTTATTAATCTTACTTCAGTTTTGATATAAGAATCACAAAAATAAGTTGCTCCATTCTTAAACCTCTCTTAAATGTTCTTGAATGCTAGCAGAATTTAGAGGTGATAGTATGATCTATTAGACCACTGAGATATGATAAAGCTGAGAGCTTTGCAAAGTTCTTAAAGACACCACTGAGGCCCTAGTGTTTGTTCAGACTATGATGCTCATGTTGAAAATGCCATCAGTCTACAATCTAGACAAGGTGAAAAAACAGAAGAAAAATACAATGACAGTCTTATGACAGCAGGTTAGAAGCTGTCCTTGATCCTGGTGGTACACGCTTTCAGGCCTTTGTATCTTCTGCCCAATGGGAGAAGAAAGAGTATCTGGGGTAAGTGGTGTCTTTGATATTGCTGGCTGCTTTACTGAGACTGCAAGAAGTTAGACATAGCCCACAGACGGGAGGATGTTCTCTGTGACGTACCACAACCCTCTGCAGTTTCTTGTGGTCAAGGGTAGACCAATTGGCTTATCAAGCCATAATGCACTTGCATATAATGCTTTCCATGGTGCACTGATAAAAATTGGTAAGGGTTAAAGTGAACATGCCAAATTGCTTTAGCCTCCTGAAGAAGTAGAGGTTATGGTGAGCTTGGACCAGGACAGGCACTCCTGGTGTTCACTCCTGGGAACTTGATGCTCTTAACCTTCACAACTTTAGCATCATTGATGTAGGCCGGAGCATGTGCACCACACACCTCCACCCCTTCCTGAAGTCAATGACCAGCCCTATCTCCAGTCTGTCTCCTTCCTGACTCTGACTTGTCTTTACTGGGGATGCAGCCCACGCCGGTGCTATCCACAAACTTAGCAGATGACCCGGCGCTTCCCTCTGACTGCATGCAAGCACGAGTGTCTTCAGCATTCGCCACATTCCCTGACTTTGTGGTAGAATCATTGATTAGGTTCACAGCTTGTGCACCAACATGAAAACTTAAAATAGAACTGAGTGTCTGAATGCAACAGAATTTGAGCAGAAAGCTCCATAGTCCCACCTGGTTGCTGGATCGAAGGCTTCACTGAGGTAAAAAAAAAAGTCACATATAATGACTGTTGCTGCAACTTTGCCTGTGCTATGGTTTCCAGGGTAGGAGGTGTGCACTGATGCTCGTCTTGTGTTGTTTTCTGTTACAGTAAGCCAAAGGGTCATAAGGCATTCATTAATTCCAGAGCAGAGCTGTTGAAATGCTGGATGAGCCTCCTTCTGGGAGAGGGAACTCACTCCAATGAAGACAGCTCTCCTCTTCTGATTAGCGGTTCTTAAAGAAGCTCCCCCCACCTAGTTCTCATTCTGTGAAGCAACGACCAGTTCGGAGTATCTGAGTCCCTGAGCCATGAAACAGGAGAACTTTTAACGTCAGCCGCTGCTGGCACTGCGCAAGAGAGCGCTGACATTCCGGATGACAAAAGTCACACTGTGGAGTGGAAGTTCCCTGCCTGCAGCTTCTTTCCATGGGAAAATAATAAAGCTTTAAATGGCAGACGAGTTGAACAGGTACTTTGGATCTGTCTTCACTAGGGAAGACACAAACAATCTCCCAGATGAAATAGTGGCCAAAGGACCTAGGGCAATGGATGAATTGAAGGAAATTTATATTAGGCAGGAAATGGTGTTGGATAGGCTGTTGGGTCTGAAGGATGATAAGTCCCCGGGACCTGATGGTCTGCATCCCAGGGTACAAAGCTGGGTGGCAGTGTGAAATGTGAGGAGGATGTTATGAGAATGCAGGGTGACTTGGCAGGCTGGGTGAGTGGGCAGATGCATGGCAGATGCAGTTTAATGTGGATAAATGTGAGGTTATCCACCTTGGTGGAAAGAACGGGAAGGCAGATTATTATCTAAATGGAGTCAAGTTAGGAAAAGGAGAAGCACAACGAGATCTTCTTGTACGTCAGTCACTGAAAGCAAGCATGCAAGTACAGCAGGCAGTGAAGAAAGCTAATGGCATGCTGGCCTTCATAACAAGGGGAATTGAGTATAAGAGCAAAGAGGTCCTTCTGCAGCTGTACAGGGCCCTGGTGAGACCACACCTGGAGTACTGTGTGCAGTTTTGCTCCAAATTTGAGGAAGGACATTCTTGCTATTGAGGGAGTGCAGCGTAGATTCGCAAGGTTAATTCCCGGGATGGAGGGACTGTCATATGTCGAAAGATTGGAGCGACTGGGCTTGTATACTCTGGGATTTAGAAGGCTGAGAGGGGATCTTATTGAAACATATAAGATTATTAAGGGATTGGACACACTGCAGGCAGGAAGCATGTTCCTGCTGATGGGTGAGTCCAGAACCAGAGGCCACAGTTTAAGAATTAGGGGTAGGCCATTTAGAATGGAGTTGAGGAAAAACTTTTTCACCCAGAGAGTGGTGGTTATATGGAATGCTCTGCCCCAGAAGGCTGTGGAGGCCAAGTCTCCGGATGCTTTCAAAAAAGAGATGGATAGAGCTCTTAAAGATAGCGGAATCCAAGGTTATGAGGATAAGGCAGGAACTGGATACTGATTGTGGATGATCAGCCATGATCACAGTGAATGGCGGTGCTGGCTCGAAGGGCCGAATGGCCTACCGCTGCACCTATTGTCTATTGTCTAAATCATCACTCATAGAAACTTACTGGTTTCTATAAAGCAACCATAATTTCACCTTATTTGTTCATCTGTACTATTGAACATGTACTTCCTCCCTCTTCTGGCAGCTGTATCACTGGAGGGCAATAATGTCAAAGGTTTCAGAGTTATTATTGAAGTATATATGCTGTATACAACCCTGAGATTCGTCTTCCCCACCGACAGCCACAAAACAAAGAAAACCATGGAACCTGTTCAAAGAAAAAACATCAAACCCCAGTGCCCACATAAAACACAAATTGCTCAAGCGGCAACAAGAAAGAAAAAGTAAAAACACAGAACTCGGAAGAGTCCATAATTAGTTCGCCTCAGTGTTCATTATCTACAGGCTGGCCTAATGAAGTATTCGATATTGAAGTATTCCAGGCCATACTACTCCCCTTAACCACAAACACCAAAGATTCTTCAGATGTCCAGAGTAACACACACAAAATGCTGAAGGATCTCAGCAGGTCAGGCAGCACCTGTGGAGAGGAATAAAGAGTCAACGTTTCTGGCCGAGACCCTTCATCATACCTGGAAAAGAAGGGGGAAAATCCAGAACAAGGAGGAGCCCTTCCTCCTCCATCTTCTTAATCTGCCTCCTTGCCCCTTCCTTTTCAGTCCCGATGAAGGGTCTTGGTCTTTTTTTTTGAAGCAGTCAAGCAACTCAGTTTTAAATGTGGGGGAAAATGTCATTGCATCTCTAAAGACACTGGAGATTTCTGGTTTGAAAATTTACTTTCCCTATAAAACAAGCAGACTGGAATCTCATCCTGATAAACACCACTTTAGCTCTGTTCTAATCACCGAGGATGGTCATTAATTATTAACATACTCGATGAGCAGGAACTTCTTACAACTATACACTGACAGGAGCAAAGCTGGTGTCTTTGTTCCCTGACACCAACTCCCAAGCCAGCAACTCTTTCTTTCTCCCTGGCAACAGCCTGAAACTGAAGCAGATGGCCTTGCAACCTTGGTGTATTCATTGACCCAACATTTAGTTGATATTTGGGCATTGTAATGTCTTCATTCGTATCCATAAAGGTTGCGCCCTATTTGGAAGACAATATATTTTATTATTTATAAGTTGAATCCATATGGTGATGCTGTAAAGCTGATGGAGGCACATGACTCCCCTGTCCAATCAAGATTTCAGTGTGTAACAGGTATAGTTTACACAGAGAAAACAGTAAATTCATGTTTAAAGATAAAATAGACTGCACAGTGACATGGCAGTTAGGATTGTTATCTCATAGTTTCAGACAACCAGGTTCGATCCTGACTTTGGATACTGTTTATGTATAGTTTGCTTGTTCTCTGGTTGGCGGGTTAATTGGATCTTTGCAAACAGCCCCCAGTGTAGGTGGGCGACAGGAGATTTGGTGTGGTGAAGGTGGTTGATGGGGATGTGAGGGGGGCAGCTATGTGGCCTGTTGTTATTCACCATTGTCATGACTTGGTGTAGTGCATCTAACAGTGATTGGTCAACGCCACAGCCCTAGGCTCTGTGGCGGGCGGTCTATGCATCCCCCTCGGTGCATGTGCTGACCTCAGACAAAGAAGGTTGTATGGTCTCCTCTCCTGCTGCGATGAGGTCAGTGACTGTCTGGACATGTCCAGTTCACAAGTTCTGGTTTCCTGACAATCTCCAAATTGATTATTCCATCACTAGCATCAGCTGCCGAGACCTTATGCCCAGGAATTCATTCTTATGTCTTCCCCACCCTTCCGTTTTAATTGTGTCTTTCAAAAACACTCACCAAGGTCTACATATTTTTAAACATGTTTGTCCTAATGATCCCCTCTCATGGACCATCATTGATTTTTGCTTGATTGTATTCCTATGGAGCGTAGTTATGGCTTCTTGCGTTAAAGGCAATATGCAAATTGTAGATTTTCATGTTGCAATTCAACGTTTTGAAAAGATTTGTATTTCAGCATGTGTCTTTTGCACACTGGTTGAATGCCCAAGTTGGGGTTGTGTTTCATTGATTCTGTTAGCATTATTATTCTATAGATATATTGAGTGTGCCTAAAAGAAAACTAATCTCAGGGTTGTATATGGTGACATATATGTACTTTGATCATAGATTCACTTTGAACTATAGAAAATCCATTTTGTACTCATGCTGAGATTTTTCAACATATTTCACTGCCAAAGAAAACTAACACTGCCTACCTGGAGTCATTTGATTTAATACATATTACAGAGAGGATATTAACATATTGATTAGATTTAGTGGTGTACTTTATGCAAGAGTAATAACAGCTCTTGTACTCATGCCAACTTGGTAAAATTGTCCTTTTGTGTCATAACCATAACCGCCTGTAACAAATGTCCTATGTTTTGATATTCAATTTCACGTGTGGAATTGGGAAGTTCCTTTTGATACAATATATGGTAGTGATGGTATAATTTGTCAAGAGGCAAACTTTTATATTTTACAGTAATTTGGCGCAAGTTTCTTCACCTTGATCAAATACAGAAGCACACTTTTTAAAACTGAGAGAATGAACTATTTGGCATTTGGACTATGAATGAGGACTCAATAAGACTTTGCATGTGGACTAAAAGATTGTAAGTAAACAGATGCTTTGGTAGGACAAATAATTAAAGATTTATGTGGTAAAATATCAGGGACCATTTTGGAGAGTAAACTGGCAATGCTGTGTAGAACATTCCTAATATTCCTAAATATGTTTACATATTTCAGGCTCTCAAAAACTACTTTAGATAGCACAATAGATTGGCATAAATAGTCCATTATGGCTAATGCCCTCCCCACCATTTTCCACAGATTAAATGATCAAAGATAATCGGTAAATAAATTGATTAATGAATGTGTTAGACAGCAATAACAAACTCAGGCAAATTATTATAAAAGTTCCTCCTGAACAGGTAAAACTAATGGTAAGGCTTGGAAGAATGATCCTTTTATTACAACAGTTATTATAGAATAGCAATGTTAGCTCCTCAAAAGTACTTAATTAGCCATAAAACTTTGACACATCTGAAAGAATCTAAATGATACTATACGATTGGAAGTCTTTCTTTCTGACAGCACTCAAATTTCAAATAGGATGGTGCATAATTGCATTTAATAGAGCTTTTAATTGTGTAATAGATAAAACAGGGTCTTTATCAGGACAAGGCAATAACAAGTTCAATATGAGACCAGTACTTCACAAGCTTAAAATAGCAGTGCAATGGTTGATGTTAATTTCAACTGGTACCTTAATGGAGTGCATTCCCAAGTTCACCATCACCCTGGTGGACTCTTCACCTGCATTCTCTGTCACCCTAGTGAAGGTTGGCTATTATTTTCTTGGAGGCTGTAGTACAGTTTGGATTTGACCGAATGGTTCGTTGCTTCACTCCTTTAAGTTTTTAAGGATTGTACCACATTCCCATCCTGATGTCCTTTAAGTAACACAAGATGTCTCTCTCACTTACCAATGGGGTCCTATCTGGTCAAGTGCAAAGATGGCTGGGATCCAGGGACATGCACAAATTCATTATTGGCCTATTTTGGAGGGTGCACAGTCAAACTAGTGTACTATGGTTTGATTCTCTGCCATCTAAAATGCCCAGTCCAAGTCCTTCAACGTTTTGAGATATGATCCAAATCCTGTATCATTTGACTGATTGGCAGTCTTAAACTCATTTCTTAGGTAATTTTCAATTCAATTGATGAAGACCAATTGGTTGGTTCATTGGAAGATTGAAGCCCTGATTAAAACTCCAGGACCCACTCTTAGTACCTGGGCTATGTCACTTAAAAGCATTCAACAGAACATTTCAAATGAACTGAGCTTTCTGCTTTCTGTGTCTTCACATAAATCTTCAAGTTCTGCAGCTTTGTCGTTTGATTTATTTGGTCCTTGGGGCCTGGGATGTAGATATTTATTTTGCTTGCAATTTATTGCCTATTTATGGGAGGGGGAGGGAAAGTAAAATGCATCTTTTAAGAATTGTTGACGTATTCCATACTTTCATGGCTTTGGCACACAATTTCAGTTGTGAAATGTGCACATTTCAATTTTCCCAGTGATGGCACCTTGGGCTGACATCTTCAGTTGATCTTACTTTCATGATCATTAAAAAAAACAGTTCTGTTCTCTGGTCTGTGCATCTACAACATCAATGAGTCGTTAATTGCAAAAAAGGCTTGCAGACTGAAGAGGCTCCTTCCTTGAGAATAAATTATTTTTAAAAGATAAAAATGCTGAATCGTCCATAAGTAAGAAAATAGGATTGCTTGAATTATACCCATACATTCCCATTCAAATATACAGCTGCTTGGCAAATAATTACTGTATTTGGTATTTTTTTTGTCAATGATGTTAAGTGGCACTGCTGCACATATTAAAGCTTGCTGCTGATTCTCTTCCAAAATCCTCCTTTTAGTCTCTAATGTAATTTATTCCGCAAACAGTTTACCATAAAAATGACACTATAATCTCAGAACAATATAAAGGAATTTCTCTGCAATTGTTCTACTTTGCATTAAACCCATTTCGTTTTGGATGCTGAAAGCACTTGGGTTGCAAAGTGCAATGTCTTCTGGTTCTTCACAGTAGCGAATCGTTGATATGCATCCCTGAAGTCACATAGCAGCTGCAGTTGAATACAAGGGAGCACAGGGCTTTAGTCTTCCTGTAGCCATCAGCTGCAACAAAAGCAGAGAAAAGATGGAGGGGTGGTGGAAGTTGCCTCTCGTCACTTGAGTATTTTGTGCATTAAAATAGATTCATAGAGCACTAAAGTACAAAAGCAGGCCCTCGGCCCATTTAGTCCTTGCCAGCCCATCTACCCACACCTGTGTCATAGCCCTCCATACCTCACTTATCCACGTAGCTATTTAAGTCTCTGAAATGTTGCAATTGAACCCGCATCCACCACTCTGCTGACACCTCATCCCACACTTGCACTACCCCCAGAGAAAACAATTCCTCCCCCAAATTCCTTTGAAATATTTCACTCCAAAACTATGAACTCTAGTTCTAGGCTCATCTAACCTTGGGGAGAAAAGCCTGCATGTATTAACCCATCTATAAATCTCATAATTTTGTATACCTCTATAACAGGGGCTCCCAACCTGGGGTTCCTGGACCCCTTGGTTAATGATAGAGGTACTGTACATGGCATAAGAAAGGTTGGGAACCCTGCTCTATAAGATCTCCTCTCATTCTCCCACAATCCAGGGAAAAAAGTTCTAACCTATTCAAATTTTCCATCGAACTCAGATCCTAAGTCAGTCCTGGCGGCATTCTTACAAGAACCTAAGAAATAGGAGCGGGAGTAGGCCATCTGGCCTGTCGTGCCTGCTCTGCCACTCAACAAGATCGTGGCTGATCTGGCAATGGACTCACCTCCAGCTACCTGCCTTTTCCTCATAACCCTTAATTCCCCTACTATGCAAAAATCCATCCAGCCGTGTCTTAGATATATTCACTAAGGTAACCTCTACTGCTTCACTGGGCAGAGAACTCCACAGGTTCACCACTCTCTGAGAAAAACAGTTCCTCTCATCTCCGTCCTAAATCTACCCCCCCCCCGAACCTTGAGGCTATGTCCCCTAGTTCTAGTGTCACCTATCAGTGGAAACAACTTTCCAGCCTCTTTCTTATCTATCCCCTTCATAATTTTACATGTTTAAAATTTTATATGTAATTTTTTTCCCTGCGCTCTTTCAAGCTTATTGTCATATTTACCGTAGGTAGGTGACTAAAACTGCACAGACTTCTCCAAATTAGGCTTCACCAACATCTTAGCCAACTTCACAAAACATCTCAACTCCCGCATTCGATATTTGGTACCAGAAGTTCTCTTTATGACCATATCAACCTGTATTGCCACCTTCAAGGAATTATGGATCTGTTTTTCCTAATCCCTTTGCTCTACCACACATCTCAGTGCCCTAGCTTTCACTATGTATGTCCTAACCTGGTTTATTCTACTAACGTGCAACTCTATCCCCCATTTTCCAGTCCATTTTTCCATCTGGCCCAGATCACAAATTTCAAAGCTTTCCTTGCTGTCCACTACATCATGAATATTAATGTCATCCACAAATTGCTGATCCAGATTACTACACCATCATCTAAATCATTATTATAGATGATAAACAGCAATCGATCCAGAACTGATTCCTCCAGTTAGAGAGACAACCATCTACTACCACATTTTAATTCCACATCCCATTCCCATTCTGATATGTCTATCCACGGCCTCCTCTACTGTAAAGATGAAGCCAGACTCAGGTTGGAGGAACAACACCTTATATTCCGTCTGGGTAGCCTCCAACCTGATGGCATGAACATTGACTTCTCTAACTTCCGCTAATGCCCCACCTCCCCCTCGTACCCCATCCGTTATTTATTTATATACACACATTCTTCCTCTCTCTCTCCTTTTTCTCCCTCTGTCCCTCTCACTATAACCCTTGCCAATCCTCTGGGTTTCCCCCCCCCCTTTTCCTTCTCCCTGCACCTCCTGTCCCATGATCCTCTCATATCCCTTTTGCCAATCAACTGTCCAGCTCTTGGCTCCGTCCCTCCCACTCCTGTCTTCTCCTATAATTTTGGATCTCCCCCTCCCCCTCCCCCTCCCACTTTCAAATCTCTTACTAGCTCTTCTTTCAGTTAGTCCTGACGAAGGGTCTTGGCCCGAAACGTCGACTGTACCTCTTCCTAGAGATGCTGCCTGGCCTGCTGCGTTCTCCAGCAACTTTTATGTCTGTTCTTTGCGTGCCAGATACTTCGCCACGTCCATCATGACTGAAGACCCTAGAAGGTCTATTGGTAAACTACCTTTGTATTGGGGCACGTAAACCTTGGCTGTCAATGTGGATCATTACTGTCAAATCTTGGCATTATCCCCTCTGTTGTAACCATAGGGAATGGATTCCCACACACTTTTTTATGTCATGGGCCAATACTATTAAGCGAGGGGTCTGTGGACTCTAGGTTGGGTACCACTGCTGTAGGGGGATTTCTTATTTGGTGCTAGACAGGTATGAAAGATTTGCATGAGATACAGTATGTGAAGGATTAAGTATCTCTGAGCTTTGCTGTAAGCATCTTACTGGACGGTGACTATTGGCTACAGTGTGCTGATTGCTGTCTTTTTCCAAATGGTTAGGCATATTGTGAGAAGTAAATTGAATGGAGTACTGTGACTTTTGATCCTGTGTTGTGCAGCAAGCAGATTCAGATTGCTGGCTAAGACGCTTGGCTTGGTCCCTGACATAATTGCTCGCCACTCGTGTCAGCCCCGTATTGTTGCTGGGTGGCTTTATTTCACTGTAAAGCTCCTCGCCGCCTTTCTGTGCTGCTGCTTCCAAAATCTCTGCCTGGGCGATAGCCGTCACAGCCTCTTTTTGAAGAAGCCGGGCTTCCAGATTAGCCTCCCGCCGAGCTTTGTCTGTCTAGATGACAATCTCCCTCTCTGCAAAGGTAGCAGACGAAGGGTCTCGGCCCGAAACATCGACTGTACCTCTTCCTAGAGATGCTGCCTGGCCTGCTGCGTTCACCAACAACTTTGATGTGTGTTGCTTCTCTTTCAGCTCTCCTGGTTTCTCTCTGAAGTCTTCTCTCACATTTCTTATATGCCTCAACTGCATCATTTGATCCTAACTGTCTGCTACTTGATATACACCTCCTTCTTCCTAACCTGGGCCAAAATATCCCCTGAAAACCAAGGTTCCATAAACCTGTTATCTTATTCTAACAGGAGCATACAAATTCTGTACTCTCAGTGAATCATTTTTGAAGGCCTCCCACTTACCAAGCATCCCTTTGCAAGGAAACAAACTCTCCCAGTCCTCACCTGTCACATCTTTACTGGTTCCATCAAAATTGGCCTTTTCCCAAGGACCAGACTTATCTTGAAACTAATGGAATAATAGTCACTAGATCTAAAGTGTTCCCCTACACACACTTCCGTCATCTGCCGTGTCTTATTTCATAAGAGAAAATCCAATATTACACCCTCTCTAGATGAGACCTCTACATAACGTTAAATGTAACTTTTCTGAACACATTTGACAAACTTTATCCCACAGTATGGGATTCTCAGTCGATATATAGATTTTTGTTAAAATCACCTATTGTCACAACCTTATCTTTCTTGCAAAAGTCTGCTATCTCTCTACAAATTTAGACCATAAGACATAGAAGCAAAATTTACTCCTCTAATTCCAGATTAGTATTCGCTGGCCTATAATAGAGCCCCATTAATGTGTACAACAAAAACAACAGGAATTCTGCAGATGCTGGAAATTCAAGCAACATACATCAAAGTTGCTGGTGAACGCAGCAGGCCAAGCAGCATCTATAGGAAGAGGTGCAGTCGACGTTTCAGGCCGAGACCCTTCGTCAGGACCCATTAATGTGTTCAACCTTTCTTACTCCTCAGTTCCACCTAAATTGCCTCAGTAGAGGAGCACTCCAGTCTGTCCTGTCCGAGCAATGCCATGACTTTTTACCTGATAGGTAATGCCATCCCTCCCACTTTAATACCTCACCCCATCATGTCTAAAGCAAAGGAACCCCAGATCATTGAGCCAGTCCTGTCCCTTCCACAACCAAGTCTCATTAATCGCTACATCTTCAGAATTCCACGTGCTAATGCGTGTTCTAAGTTCATCAATACTCCTTGCATTGAAAGAGCTGCAACTCAAAACATTATTCCCGCCATGCTCAACCTTTCAACTCTTGTTTTTGTAAATATGTAGGCTTAACATCTATTTTTCCGAAGCCGCCCTACTTGCTGATCTTCCACACTGGTTCCCACTGCCACCACCGCCCCCACCAGCTCAGAATTCTAGTTTAAACTTCCCAGAGCAGCATTTACAAACCTTCCTGCAAGAATATTGGGCCCCTCCAGTTCAGCTGCAAACTGTCCCATTTCCCTGGAAGAGAGCCCAGTGATACAAAAATCTGAAGCCCTCCCGCCTGCCTCTCTCCTTAGTCATATTCTAAACTGCATTCTCTTCCTCTTTCTAGTCTCACTAGCATGTGGCACAGGTAGCAATCCTGAGATCACCACCCTAGAGGTCGTCCTTTAATTTAGCGCCTAACTTCCTGAACTCACTGGACAGGACCTCTTCATTGACACTGATTGGTACAGTCTCCCTAACCAGCAAATCCTTTATCTCTAATACTCACCTGTTCTCACCCCTTCCCATCTAAGCCTCAGAACCAGAGACCTGACTGCTGTGGCCTCCCTCTGCGAGGCCATCCTCTCAATGGTATTTAAAGCAATATACTTGTTATGGAGGGGAATGGCCACAGGGGTACCCTGCACTGACTGCCTATTCCCTTTCCCTGTCTGGAAGGTCACCCAGTTACATGCGCCTTGCAACCTAGGGGTAACTGCCTCCCTATAACTCTTATCAATCAACCGTTCTGCTTCCCAAATGAACTGGACTTCATCCATTTCCAACGCTCCAGTTCCCTAGCGCTATGTGTAAGGAGTTGCAGCTGAATGCACTGCTTACAAGTGTAGTGGACAGGGAGACCTCCGCTCTTCCTGACTTTGCACACCCACAAGAGGAGCACACCACTGCCTTGAATTGCATTCTCACTGCTCTAGCCCGTACAATGATAGGACTTTGAAACCTCACCTTAGTCTCCACCTTTCTCTCCGGGACATTATGCTTATGCCTTTGTTCCAGTTGATCAGACCGAGCCATCCCATGCACTCAGTGTGGAAACACATTGAGTTGGACCACTTTGGTAATGTGCTGTGGTTCTATAGAGAATGTGTTAGCCCTCCCACAGCTGCAGGCTGCTGAATGAAAGTATGGAAAGTCCTTGCTCACCTAACCTTTGTTCTGCTCTTGAACTCACCATTGAGGCCTGAGGCACTTTGTAACTTGCTGAGCCCAAGGGGTTGCAAACACTTTGCCCCTGGCCCATCAGATTTCGAGCCACCTTGGCAGGCATACCTAGTATTGCATCATTTATTTGAGTGAGTTTCCTGACTCCCTTTAAAAATGTAAAGCTTGTATTCTCCCTTTTCCTCATTATTTTATATGTTAAATATTTTAAACCATTATTCTTTGGTTTTGCACTAACACAGCGCTAGAATGAACTGAACTAAGCTGAACTGAACTCCTTCCATGACATTGTGGTTTGATGTTTTATATCCTGTATTTTTTGCTCTTTTTTACCATTTGCTCAATAGGGTTTGATGTTTTCTTTGAACCGGTTCCATGGTTTTCTTTGTTTTATGACACTCTGTAGGAAATCAGATCTCAGGGTTGTACACTATGTACATACCTTGATAATAAATGTACTTTCAAAGGTTCACTTTATTGTCAAAGTATGCATGTACAATACAACTCTGATACTTGTCTTCTCCAGATAGCCAGGAAATATGGGTGCTGATGAAAGAAAAGACACCCCCCCCAGTCCAGCATGAAAAAGGAAAGAAATAAAACTTGCAGACCCCAAAACTCCTCCCTTCCCCTGCAGCAAAAAAACAGCAG
The DNA here is from genome assembly GCF_963921235.1 of Mobula hypostoma. Taxonomy (NCBI): domain Eukaryota; kingdom Metazoa; phylum Chordata; class Chondrichthyes; order Myliobatiformes; family Myliobatidae; genus Mobula; species Mobula hypostoma. The sequence continues at coordinate 16,750,118 of NC_086123.1, forward strand.
CAGTAACAATCCCTGACCAAGATTGAATCTTGAACTTATAATAAGCTTTAAATTTGTGACATTTTTTAACCTGTGTCAATATGCCTTAGATCTCTGAGGATGCTCTCAGTTTAGTTGGTGGGGCTATGTTGCAATGCTTGTATTCTAGTCATTAATTGCCCCAACCTGTGCTGTACATTCTAATGCAATTCCAGTGCCCATCTGGCTAAATAATGCCAGTAAGATATTAGTTCCAAGAAACTGAAAGAACTGCTCCAAGGCATTTCCTTGCATTGGTGTGTGGATTCATAGGAGCAAATTCAAATCTAACCTTTTGGGAGAGTTTCACATAGTTTTCACCATCTCCAGCATGCAAATACCTCCTGTGTTTGCCATCTCTCAGGTAGGCAGAAGATGTCCAAGAAGACAGCCAGCCTCCAGCTGAGTGCCCAACAGGCAGATTGTGTGCATGTATATGCCAGTAATCTGAAACAATAAATAATGAACAAACATTTACTGAATTTCTTGTAATGAAACAGAAAAACGATAAAAATAGTAATGGTCAAAGTGTATTAGTAAGAGGGGAGTTCTGGGAGCAGGCTAATCAATGATGCCAGTCTCTTATCCTTACCATACCAAGTTTCCAATTGCATTTTGCAGCATTACCAGTAAATGTTACCGTTTCGCCTCTATTCACAAAGATTATTTTGAAAGAAATGACAGAGAATATTGCTCATGGCAGGTTTGAAATTCTTCTCGACCCACTTCGTCCCACTCTAATATTGCCCCACTAATGGAAGCAAAGAAGTCTTGCACCATTTTAAATTTGAATGAGTTGCTTATTGTTGGGAATCTGTTGAATAAACAAATAACAATCCCCAGTGGATAGTCTGGCTTGTATAACATGAACAGAAAATTAAACCCTGTCTGCTTAAGCAACATCATTAACTGTGCTGTCTCGTGTATCATTCATCAACTGAAAATTGCTGCCTCTTTGTTGTTTTAGCTCTGGCATTAAATGTGAAGTGGACTCGAAAATGATGCCAAGGCTGTTGACTTCAGCTGTGATGGGCTTTTGTGTTCAAAACAACTTTACTTCATGCTTATTGAAGGCATTTTCAAATGACAGCCCAGAGGCCAGCAACATACTCATTACTGACATAATTCCAACTGTGTGGCTAGCTGCTTGTAAAATTATCAGAATAATGTGTGCAACTGATTTCCTTTTAAATATTAAGACAGCATGAAAGATCCCGTTTGGCTGTCAAACCCACTATCACTCATCTTAGAAATTAGAGTGAAGACCCCTTAACTAAATAAATGGATTTATCATTGTACTACTGTTAGAAAATAAACCAGTTTATTTAGTCTGTCTCTCACCAATGCAAGTGGAAGGAGAAACGGGTTAATATTTAGGGTTAATGATCTGAAATCTTAGCTTTGTTTCTCTCTTCACAGACGCTGACTGACCTGCTGAATATTTCCATTATTTGTCTTTCCTTAATTTAAGACGTTCAGCATTTCTGATCTTCAATTTCTGTCCAAGCAACGCACACAAAATACTGGAGGAACTCAGCAGGCCAGGCAGCATCTATGGATAAGAGTATAGTTGACATTTCGGGCTGAAACCCTTCGGCAGGATTTCCAGCATCTGCAGATTTTCTTTTTTTTGATTTGTTTTCAATTGCCGTCACTGTTTTTCACCTGCAATATATTTTTTGTTGGTTATTCAGTGTCAGGTGGCAGGGTAGAGATATGTCTCTACCAAAGGAGGCGTGAGGCGCTCCTTCCCTTCGCTAGCCTGCAGGTCACCCTTGGGCAAGGTGTAGCACCTACTTGGCCCCCCCATCTGATCGGGGTCACACGAAGCCATGGGAGCAGGTGGTGAACGATTGTATGAGCAGCTGGTGCATATCACAAGTCCTGGTTATGCAACCACTGACGCCTGATAGACAATCTCTGAAGAGTATTGATAATGGCTGGGGTCACCCAGCTTGTAAAGACACTGTCCAGAACAAGGCAATGGCAAAACACTTCTGTAGAAAAATTTGCCAAGAGCAATCATGGTCTTGGGACCATGATTGCCCATGTCATACAGCACGGCACGACGCATAATGATGATGGTAATGATCAGTTTCTACTATAAATTCTGTGAAATTAGAGAATGGAGCACTTTTTTATTTCAGAAGACAAGTAAACCTAATCATTGCCAGCAGTGCTTTGTGTAAGTGCACACTCATTTGCCTCATCCCTTCATATAAATGGCAGCTCTATGAATCCTTGCACAGTAGCAAGAAAGGTGATCAAACATCTATGCTAACAAGAAAGTTGTTTGAGAGAGCTTTGCAGCTTAGCCTCATCAGAGACATTACAGTCTGATGGGGAATTGGGAGAGAGGGTCCACGTTGTCTCCACACCTGAGCTGAGTTCCTAAAACAGAACTTCCTCATGGCAAGTACAGGGAAAATGTTTTATGCATATTCTCAACCCCTCCTGGGGAGAAAAGGTAACATCTTCACTGATTTGTGGAAATCCCTGATCTGTGATTGGTCAAAATGGAGAGGGGTGGTATTGAGAACGTCCAATCTCCATGTTAGGAATATCTGGAAGCCAAGCAAATTGGTGGAAGAAATGCGTTACCTTCCCAACAAACCACCCAACGGCATTGTCATTGTCAAAGTCAAAGTCAAAGTCAAAGTCAATTTTATCCCAAGCACAAGAAAGTCTGCAGATGCAATACAAAATGCTGGAGGAACTCAGCAGGCCATGCAGCATCTACTGAAAAGGGTAAACAGTCACTGTTTTGGGTAGGAACATTTATCAGGACTGATGAAGGGTCTCAGCCCAAAACATCGACCGCTTACTGTTTTCCATAGATGCTGCCTGGCCTGCTGAGTTCCTCCAGCATTTTGTGTGTGTTGCAGTGTATTTTATCATCATATGCACAATATGCCAATATTGTGCACAGGACAATATAGTAGATTTTAGCAGTCAAAAATCGGCATGCAGACCTTGTGCAATGTAAGCCTTATTTGCACAGGCACATAGCATCATATAAATAGCATTCACAAGAAAAGCATAAATTAAACATAAAATATGCACATTTTTTACAAGAACACACAATTAGAACAAAACAACATCCATTATCCAAATGCCTTTTATTGTTATTATTCCTGCCTCAACCACTTTCCATAGCAGCTCATTACATATACACACCACCTTCTGTGTAAAGAAATCGTCCCTCAGGTCCTTTTTAAACCTTTCTCCCTCTTCCTAAACCTATGCCCTTTAGTTTTTTATTTCCCTTCCCGAAAAAAAAGCATGTGTACATTCACCCTGTCACTGCTCCTCATGATGTTATATGCCTCGATAAGGTCAGCCTCAGCCTCTCAGGTTCTGAGGAATAAAGGCCTAGTCTGCTCAACCTATCTCCATGACTGAGGTCTCACGTCCAGGCAACATTCTTTAAATATTCTTTGCACTTTTTCCAGCTTCGTGGGTAACCAAAACCATACACAGCAATATTAGTGTGGCCTCGCCAGCGTTTTTTGCCACCACAACACTATGACTCGATTCCTTTACTCAATGACTGAAGATCATCGTGCCAAACGTCTACTTCACCACCCTTTCTACCTGTGACTCCATTTTCAGGGAACTAGGTACTTGGACTATGTCTTTGTCTTCGGTCACTTGGTTCTGCAACACTTCCCCAAGGACCTACCATTCCATCCTACCCTGGTCTGACTTCCAAAAATGCAACACCTTACATTTACCTAGACTGAACAGCATTTGCCTTTCCTCAGCCCACTTACCTAGCTGATCAAGGTTCCCTCTGTAGTTAATGATACCATTCTTCACAGTTTACAGTATCACCTATTTCAGTATGCTTTGTGCAATCTCATCCGAATTATTTATTTATTTATTTAATCGCAGCACGGAATCGACCCTTCCGGCCCTGCAGGCCGCACCAATGCCCAATATAACCATGGGACAATTTATAATGACTAATTAACCTACCAGCCAGTACGTATTTGGACTGTGGGAGGAAACCGGAGCACCCAGAGGAAACCCACACAGCCACGGGCAGAAGGTACAAGCTCCTTACAGACATCGGCGGAAATTGAACCCGGGTCGCTGGTACTGTACAGCATTGTGCTAACCACTATGCCACCATTGCAAACAACAACAGGCCCAGCACCAAGCCCTCTGGCATACCATTTCTTAATTACACACTGTAAAGTTAACAAATTTCACAACATGGACCGGTGATATTAAATCGGATTCTGATTCAGCCTTCAGTCTGAAACTCTCTAATTGGAAAGTTCACTTAAAGAGGGCAGAATGTTTCCCCCTTTTGCCTTCCTACTCTGCATTCTTCAGTAACTTTGACGAACACATTTTAGAATCAGAATCCGATTTAATATCACCGCCATATGTCGTGAAATTTATTAACTTTTCAGTGTGAAATTAAGAAATAGGCTTCAAAATACCGTGGTTTTATACTTGAAGGAAAGATGCCATTAGATTAGGGGTTCCCAACCTGGAATCCATACACCGCTTGCTTAATGGTGTTGGTTCATGGTATTATAAGTGATTGGGAACCCCTGCATTAGACAATAGGATGTGAAGAACCTCTATTCGGGGTAACTTTGTATCCATTCTGCATTGATCCTTTCCTTGGGCTAGTTATAGTTGTTGACTATCGAAGTTATTTGTGGTCAGGTTGCCATCTTGATAGGTCAAGGACATTGAACGAGATGTAGAAAATCGATGGAGGAGATCAATGGAGGAAACTTCCTTACTGAACAGAAAAACAAAGTTGTGAGATCTAATCCAACAGCAATTGAATCAAGATGGCTGTAAATGATGTGTGACCTAATAACTTTGAACCAGCTGAAAACCAGAAATAGTTTACATAAAGATATTTTCAGGCAATATAAAATATGACAAAAAGTCTTGTTCATTGATCTTTCCCATGCATTAATCCTATATTACCATTTTAATTTGTTCCTGCTACATTTTTGTATCATGCATTGCTGTAATGAAAAAATTAGCAAATTAGCACTTAGTAATTCATCAGCTTTTCCCTGTACTTGAGACTGTAGTCATTTGAATTAAAAGTGCAAGTAAATGTCATTTTCTTCAAGGTTCTCTGCGTAGCAAAGTGATTTATTTTGACTGCAAGTACATTTGGCTCGTGTGAGTTTCTCTTTCAATTTGGAAGGTTGCCTGCTACGTTGTGTTATTGTCTTGAAAAAATACATGTATATTAATACTTTATTCACCACTGAGGGCTTTTTTTTTGGTTTATTTCCATTTTCTGTCTCCAGGGGTAAAAAAAAGCAAGGTTATCTCTTATAATTCATTTATATGGTGTTTTCTTTTTGTCTTCAAAGAAAATTAGTTTCACGGAGCTCTCGATAGGGACACAAACTTCATTGTTCATGTAATAATAGTTGTCCTTTAAGGGATATACACAAAGCAGAAAGACATTACATTGCCATTGTAATGAACTATAAAATTCAAACCAAAGTGGTAAGTTGATCAAGGTTCTATAGAGTGACTTTACCTGGTTCTAATCATCTTCATTGCATAGTGGGTAATACTATGGAGGTTCTGAAAATCTGTAGACCTTCACCACATAACTCAGCACAAGGAGGATTTGCTCTTCTATAATGGAAGAAATATTTGTTCCTGATAATGTCATATTAGATAAGGAGGGATATTATTTCTTTCTTCCGCTTGAGGAAATCTTCCTGCAGGATGATTTCAATGTGTTCAGCCTGACTCACTCCGAGTCAGAAAACTGCTTGATCTCTGACTATCCTCTGTGGAAAACAGTGGTGAAATGGAAGATTCCAGGATCAATGAGAGGCTAAGTAGCCAGTAATGTTTGTGAGAAAACAAACAGTGAAGTAGTGATCACTCTACTGTCGCTGAAACTGAGTGAAAAAATCAGACAACCTTCCGAGCAACAGACCCATAAACACTGATCAGTTTTGGACTTCAGATCATCTAAACTCAGACCTCACAATGTTACTCACTATTTCTTTCGTTTAAGAGGTAGTGCTCATTTGTGACTTCCTCCTCATCAGTTATGACACACTTCTGTGTGTCATCTTCACTTGCCTCGTCATTGAAATGTTCCCACAACCTTTGGACTTACTTTCAAGGACACTACACTTCATGTCATGTTCTTAATATTTATTGCTTATTTATTTATTATTATTGTTTATTTCTTTTTGTATTGGCACATTCTGTTGTCTTTTGCACACTCGTTAAACACCCAAGTTGGTGCGGTCTTTCATTGATTCTATTATAGTTGTTATTCTACTATGAATCTTTTGAGTATGCCCACAAGAAAATGAATCTCAGGGATGTATATGGTGTATATATGTACTTAAACTTACTTTGAACTTCTGATCTTTGAAATATGGTCGTCATCATCACATGCCTGTTACACTGCGGGTGTTTAGGGTAGCTTTTTTAACCAGTCAGGGTTGTTAGCCCCGAGCTGAACCCCTGAACCTGGAGGACTGGTCTTAGTCTGGCCTCTACCCTTTGACCTGTTTGGCATGGGTGATCCAACCAAGAGTCAAAGCACAAGGCCCTGATTCCAGCCAACGTAGTTCTCTGGGTCAGTGAGGCATACAAGCCTCCAAACCCTATGACAAGGTTGTGGTCCTCTTGGAGGTTTGAACTATGGTATTATGCTGACGTTGGAGAGGGAACAGAGAAGATTCACTAGAATGATTCCGGGAATACGAGGGTTAATATATGAGGAACGTTCATCCGCTCTTGGACTGTATTCCTTGGAGTTTAGAAGAATGAAGGGGGACCTCATAGAAGCATTTCGAATGTTGAAAGGCATGGACAGAGTGGATGTGGCAAAGTTGTTTCCCATGATGAGGGAGTCTAGTACGAGAGGGCATGACTTAAGGATTGAAGGGCACCCATTCAGAACAGAGATGCGAAGAAATTTTTTTAGCCAGAGGGTGGTGATTCTGTGGAATTTGTTGCCACGGGCAGCAGTGGAAGCCAAGTCATTGGATGTATTTAAGGCAGAGATTGATAGGTATCTGAGTAGCCAGGGCATCAAAGGTTATGGCGAGAAGGCGGGGGAGTGGGACCAAATTGGAGAATGGATCAGCTCATGATAAAATGGCAGAGCAGACTCGATGGGCCGAATGAATGACTTCTGCTCCTTTGTCTTATGGTCTTATGGTCTTATTAAGGTAATCAGGTTACAGTGTGAAGCATCTTGGATAAGTGTTACATGCAGGCAGTAGGAGGACATTAAATTAATGTACGACTGCTCCTGCTTCTCCGTTGAATGGTATTGTGTGACCAAAAAGTAAGAGATGGAAATGGAGCAGGTCATAGGATGTGTGTGACTAATGACCCTTTACTGATGAAGGGGAGATGGTGAGGATTAATAACTCTCTACTAACTGATCAAAGGTAAATTATCACAGTCAGATCACATTGCCATCCAATTGCCTCTGGCACCATCAAGTTTGAAGTCAGAACTGAAGACGATACTGCTGAAGGAACAATAGTTCCATTCTATCAGGATGCTTAAAAGATAATGAAACTGTGTTTCAAAGGAAAAACCAAAATGATGCCTACAAGTCCATTGTAAGCATTCTAATTATTGCTGGTCAGTGGACAAGCTTCCTCTGACTCACTAGAACAAAGATAATATATATGGACTGTGTCAATGCTTGATTTGATCAATTTATATTTCCCATTTAATATTAAAAATAAACCCTTAAGTCATGGGTCACTGATGAGACTATCACTGCATTAAGTGTATTAATTGAGGAGAAGCTTCGTCATTGTAAGGTTATTGAGAGAGGCACAAAGGTTGCTGGGGCCTTGGGCAAGATCTTCATGTCCTCTCGATACGGATGGGGTCTCAGAGGACTAGTGAGTAGCTAATGCTGTTCATTTATTCAAGAAGGGAAATAGAGATAATTTTGAAAATTATAGACTAGTGAGTCTCTGGGAGTGGTGTGGAATCTGTAGGATGGGATTCTTCGGGTTAGGATTCACGAGCATTTGGAAAAACACAATCTAGTTAGGAACAGTCAGCACGGCAAGTCACGTCTTACTAACTTGATCGAGTTTTTACAGAGGTGACAAAGATGGTCAATGAAGGTTGAACAGTGGATTTTAGTCAAGTATTAGACAAGGTCCCTCATCGTAGGCTCATCCAAAAGATTAAGATACATTGAATTCCAATTAAGATACATTGGGATTCAGAATTTGCTTGCTCAGAGGGTAGTAGTTGATGGGTCTTTCTTTGGTTAGAGGCCCATAATTAGCGCTGTTCCTCGGTGATGGATCCTGAGGACACTGCTGTTTGTAATATATATAAATGACTTCAATTAAATCATGGGTGGATGGGTGAGCATGTTTGCAGATAGCACAATGGATGGGATGTTGTGTAGAGTGTAGAAGTTTGCCAAAGGACACAGTAGGATATAGATCACTTGCAGATATGGGTGGAGAAATGGCAGGTAGAAACTAATCTGGCAAAGTGGGAGGTGTTGCACTTTTGGGAAGTGAAATGTAAAGGGAAAGTACACAGTTAAAGGAAGGAACCTTAATAGCACTGAGATACAAGTGGATCTTCTGGTTCAAGATCATAGCTCCCTGAAAATGGTTGCAAAAATTGATAGGGTGGTAAAGAAAGTGCTAGCCCTAATTAGTCAAGGCACTAAATTCAGATGTAATGAAGTTACATTGCAACTTCATTAAACTCTGGTTAGGCTGCATTTAGAGCCAACCTGGGGTGTACGGACCCCTTGATTAATGGTAGAGGTCCATGGCATTAAAAACAGTTGGGAACCCATGACGTAGAGTATTGCATTCAGATCTAGTCACCCCATCATAGGAAGGTTGTTGAAGCTTTGAAGAGGGTACAGAAGTGGTTTACAGGTATGCTGCCTGGATTAGAGATATGTGTTACAGAGAGGAATTGACAAGCTAGAGGTCTTTTCTCTGGAGTGGCAGAGGCTGAGGCGAGATATGATAGAGGTTTATAAGATAATAGGAGGTATAGACAGAATAGACAACTGGTATCTTTTCTCATGTTGGAGTGTCTACCATTACAGCACACCCATTTAAGGTGGGGGGAGGGTGTAAATTCAAAGGAGATGTTTTTTTTTGCACAGTGGTGGATGTTGGGATTGCACTGCTGGGAGTGGAGGTGGAGGCGGTTACAACAGAGACATTCAAGGGGCTTTTAGTAAAGCTCATGAATAAGCAGAGTACAGAGGGATGAGGACCATGTGCAGGCAGCAGGGCCCGGTAATAATGATAATCATTAACGTAATTAGTTTGGCACAGTGTTATGGGCCACTATTCCAGTGCTGTACTGTTCTATGCAAAAGGACAGGCTGCTATTTCAGAAGGTTTTTGATACTCACCTGTAGACCCATTCAACTACACAATGGAGATGCTGAGAAATTTGCCATCCAAGCGCATTGAATATATATTTGTTCTCTAGCACCTCAAATGATAAGCACTGGTCAGATTTTGTTTAAGATACAAGTAAGGTGAGCCATTCCTCAATAATAGACCCAAATTCAGACCGTGCTTGGCATCATGTTAGTAAATAAGGTAGAATTGAAACGTATACTGTATTTCCACAGTATCTGCAATTATTTTGCATTCTTATCAAATTTCAGGGCAATTGTATTACAATTTTTCATTATAAAAATTCACTGTAATTTTCATCCTATCCACAACTCCCATCAAGTCTTCCATTTTTTACTCTCCCAATGGACCTAACATTTTCCTAGGTAATCTGATAAACCAAAGCCATCTAGGATAATTTTAACTCAACATGCAAGAAAAAGAACAGCTTTCCAATCTGATTGATATTATCCTCCTTTGTCGTCAACACTATGCTCGAAGCTCTCCAGTTCCCTCATGGACTGATGAGATTAAAATTACCCCCATCATCTTTGGCTTCAGCAGGTAAAAAAAATGTACATCCTTACTATAGATTCTTTCCTACTTCCATTATGGAATCAAACTATTAACAGCTTCAAAATCCACACAGTCAACCCCACATTATTTTTCCATCACCAAGATGGTTTTCATGTGCTTCCCTAACATTATAGAACTTTGTTCCAGTTTCAGGCCATCCGTCATTATAAATCTTGTCCATGGCTCTAGGCTTAACTATTTCAATGTCCACTTAACCATCCTGCCTCCTCCTGTTCTCATCTTGTCTCTTTGTCCCTTAGATTCATAAATTGACAGATTCATAGAATTGTACAGCATAGAAATCAGCCCTTCCTCCCAATATATACATGGCGACCAAAGTGCCTACCTAGGCTTATCCTATTTGCCTGTGTTTGGCCCCTATTCCTGTAAACCTTTCCTGTCCATACACCTCCTCATACGTCGTTTAAACATTATAATTGTACCTGCCTCTACCACTTCGTATGGTAGCTCATTCTTCACGCCGACCACCCGCTTTGAGGGAAAATTTGCCACTCATTACTTTCTGTCCTTGTGGTAAACCATGTATATAGGTTGTAACTGGGTTACCTGTCTGGACATGCCCCTCTGCTGACTGCTCCCGTGGCTTCTCCCACAGACCCCTGAATAAAGGCGATTGTGCCACAGCTACTCCCTCAGACCAGGACAGACACAGTATGGACGAGGACCCATTTTACTGTTCATAAAAGCCTTTCAGTATTTACTCTACTTCCAGTCTTTTGGAGTAATTGATAGTGCATCAGTCCTTCACCGTGTAATTTTTCTTCCCATTTTGTTCAACATTCTGTCCCACAACACACCTAATAAAATCAGCAAGTTATTATCCGAAGTCCTAAAATACAGTTTCAATTTCATAAAAATGTTGAATCTGCCCAATGAATTTTATTGATTGATTGATCAATTGAGATACAGCAGGAAGTTGACCCTTCCAGCCCTTCGAAATGTGCTGCCCAACAACCCCCAATTTAATCCTTGCCTAATCACGGACAATTTACACCGGCCAATTAACCTACCGACCGGTATATCCTTGGACTGTAAGCACCCGGAGGAAACCCACGGGGTCACAGTGTTACAGCAGCTTCTGTGGTTTAGACACTCAAACTCTCCAGACTATGGAAAGTTGGCATGGCCCCTTTAAGGATTCGGCACCATCCAGCTAATTGGCAGCCATTTTTTGGTGCCAGAATGTCAGTATTTAAGGAGCAGCTGAGCAGAGGTTCGGTGCTGAATCAACAGTTCTACTTGGATTATCATCTAGCGTCTGGTTTAGTATTTGGTTCTCAGTTCAGTCTCGCATCGTGTCTTGATTCCAGCCTCAGATATTCGAGCACCTGGGTCCAGACATTCTCGCCTAGGTCTCTTGTCACACATGGGGATAATGTACAAACGCCGTACAGGCAGCGTCAGGAATTGAACCAGGGTCGCTGGTACTGTAAAGCATCGTGCTATCCACTAGGCTACCATGCCACTCCCAAACTGCTATCCGTCTTTCCCATCAACTGATTCCATTACTTTTCCAATTCCAGCTATTGGAGCTGATGTAACCCCAGCATGGCGACATTATTTTTCTGTCCGCAGAGAACCTTAAAGTGTAGAGAACTGCAGGTGATCAGATTCACTATATCTGAATTTACCTTTCTTAACACCCTGCGTGTAGGTCCTAATAACTTTGTTCATTGTCATTATTATTCACTATTTGCTGGGCTATTATGATGATGCTAGTTGCAAACCTGAGCTGCACACCTTACAATTTTAGTGCTTGCTGAACACTAAAATTCACTGTGAGGTTTGGCATTTTAGAAGTTGAAGTTTTAGAAGCTTTGCAATATACCTTGAGGACATTCATACTATCAAAAGCTGCTGCTCCTAATATTTTCTTTTGTTTCCTTGGGCAGGCAATGACTGATTTAATCAAAGATCTGGTCCTGGTGGTAATTCAACGCAGAAATATCTTTCCATGGGAAAATTTATTTTTTCTGAATTCACTGGTACTTTATGGAGTTTTAGCCAGACTTAAAATGTTTCAAAATGATTCAAACATTCAAGTAAATTCTTTGATCTGAAGTCATACACAGTCTTCTAGATAAAGACACCATGCTTCTCACCCAAGGAATTACACATGAAACAGAGAGATTATTTCTGCCAATTCAGGAGATAAAACACTTAGGTTATCATTGATGATGTCTTCAATGGCTCTTAAACTTTCTTGAAAATCAATGTGGGTCTGGCTCTTTCTTTTGTTTTCCCTATGTGTGTTGTTTTTACTTTTCATTTCTTATGGCTCAGGAAAGCAGTTATGCTTTGTTATTGTCTTCATATCTATTGTTGTCCCCTCTTTATCGGCATTCAGAGTCCTTCAAGGAGACTGTCTGGCTTATCATATTGATGCCTATGATTTTGCTCTAATGGTCTAGTTAACAGATTAGAGCTATGTTCTCAATATAAATCTCAGCAAGTTTTTTTAGCCTTGATTGAGCCCATTTGTAATTGCGATTGCATAATAGTCATCCATTAGTTGGATACTGTAATACATAAGGCTTGCTATTGTTTTCACCATGTAAACACACAATTAAACCAGGGCTTTGGGACTGTTTCTTTGACTACCCATGATTCATAGGCAAGTGCCACTCTGTCAGCACCGATTCTATATGCTTCATCAAGAACTCTGGAATCTTAGTGACATTTCCAGTCAGCGAATACTCCATTAAATTAACCCATAAGATCATAAGACATAGGAGCAGAATTAGTCCGTTTGGCCCATCGAGTCTGCCCTGCCAGTTCATCATGGCTGATTTATTATCACCATTCTCCCCGTAAAATTTGATGCTCTTACTAACCAAGAACTGTTAGCATTCATCTCAAGAGGTCTGGGGATGTGATGCTGAGGCTTTCTAAGGCACTGGTGAGGCCTCACCTTGAGTATTGTGAACAATTTTGGGCTCCTCGTCTAAGAAAAGATGTGCTGGCTTTGGAGAGGGTCCAGAGGCGGTTCACAAGGATGATTCTGGGAATGAAAGGGTTATTATACAAGGAAAGTTTGGTGGTTCTGGGTTTGTACTCACTGGAATTTAGAAGGATGGGGTTCTCACTGAAACCTTTTGAATGTTGAAAGGCCTGGACAGAGTAGATGGGGAAGGGATATTTTCCATTATGGGGGAGTCTAGGACAAGAGGGCACAGCCTCAGGACAGAGGGGCATCCACTTAAAACAGAGATGTAACCTGTGATGAAAAACCAAGTTATCAGAAGATTGATGCTAATGAGAGAGAGATAAAGGAGACAAATGGAGAAACGTTCAAAATGTTAATGAAAAAGGAGAGAGATTAACGAAAAGAGACACAATTCAGAATATTGACAGACTGGTTGCTTTGAACCTGAACTGTTTGAAGTTTGATGGACAGGCGATACCCCAGCAGGGGGATAAAAAGAACAGGTTCGCTAAGGCACGACACACACCCCGAAATCACAAGATAACGAGACCCTGGAAGAGCGGTGTGCCCCCACAAGTTGGTGGAAGTTTGGAGGTCCGGTTTGCGGGAACCGACCATAGACTCACAGGGTGAAAAGGTACGATCGGCGGGAACCTGGTGTGTATATCCGCCCTTGCCTGGGTGCCGGGTTCACAGCGGAAGAACGGTCATATCCGGAACGGAGGGGGTCACAGTCGGTGACCACAGCAGGATAGAAGACATAAAAGGGTCCGCCTGAAAGCCAACTGCGAAGAACGTCAAAGGTCTGCTTGAATCAAATTTGCATCTCTCTCTCTCTCTCTCTCTCCCTCCCCCCCCCCCAACGGCACAACAGCAATTACTGCGAACTGCACTGAGCTGAACTGAACTCTGCATCACTTAAGACTGATCATTTTACCCCTAGACTGCGATAGAGCTTGGTTGATTCCTGTTACCCTAGTTCTGTGTACATGTGTGTTTTATCATTGCTAACCTGTTGCATTTATATCCTTACGATTAGACTACTGTGTTACTTATTTCTTTAATAAAACTTTATTAATTCCTAGTAATCCAGACTCCAACTAGTGGTCCATTTCTGCTGGTTTGGCAACCCAGTTACGGGGTACGTAACAAACCATATAACAATTACAGCACGGAAACGGCCATCTTGGCCCTTCTAGTCCGTGCTGAACTCTTACTCTCACCAAGTCCCACCGACCTGCACTCAGACCATAACCCTCCATTCCTTTCCTGTCCACATAGCTATCCGATTTAAATTTAAATGACAACATCGAACCTGCCTCAACCACTTCTGCTGGAAGCTCGTTCCACACAGCTACCACTGTCTGAGTAAAGAAGTTCCCCCTCATGTTACCCCTAAACTTTTGCCCTTTAACTCTCAACTCATGTCCTCTTGTTTGAATCTCCCCCACTCTCAATGGAAAAAGCCTATAATGTCAACTCTATCTATTCCTCTCATAATTTTAAATATCTCTATCAAGTCCCCCCTCAACCTTCTACGCTCCAAAGCATAAAGACCCAACTTGTTCAACTGCGGAGAAATTTCTTTCGCAAAAGGGTGGCGAATTTGTGGAGCTTGTTACCACAGGCAGCTGTGGAGGCCAGGTCTTTGGGTGTTTTTAAGGCAGAGATTGATTTGACACGGCATCAAAGGTTACGGGGAGAAGGCTGTGGAAAGGGGTTGAGGAGGGGGACAAAAGGATCAGCCATGATTGAATGGTGGAGCAGACTTGAAGGGCCAAATGACCTAATTCTGCTCCCATGTCTTATGGCTTTATGGTCTAAGAACCCTATCAACCTCCACTTTAAATATACCTATTGACTTGGCCTCCACAGCTGTCTGTGGCATCATATTCCACAGATTCACCATCCTGTGGCTAAAGTAGTTCCTTCTCATCTCTGTTCTAAAGGAATGTCCTCGTAATCTGACACTACGCCTTCTGGTGCTTACACTTCCCCATTATAGGAAACATTTTCACCATGTATACTCCATTTATGTCTTTCAATATTCAATAGGTTTCATTGACACCCCCTCTCATTCTTCTGAACTGCAGGAAGTACAGGCCCAGAGCCATCCAACGCTCCTCAAACATTGTCTTTCATGGAGATGGTGGGAGGTAATGGGCTGAGGAACAGGATATACTGGATTTCGCCCCAGTAAAAGCTGTGTCCTGAGCTGCCCCTTCATGATAAGACATGCAAGGATATGTCTCCAGTACTGTAGATGCCACAATGGCTTCTGAAGACCCGTCCTTTAACTAAATGAAAGGCTTTTGAAGGTCAGATCTCCCAAACTTCATTAGTCAACCTGCAGTATGAAGACATGACATGCATTTACAAATATCCCAAAACCAAGCCATGGTCAACATTCATAAGGCAAAGGCCTGCTTCAAGCCCTGGTCCCCTGCTGCATCACTCTGCCCTGGAAAATCTGGATCACTTCCCATATTTCGGACATCGATGATTAAATTCACCGAAGCCTTCATTGCACTGGCACAGCCTCCGCTGATTGAGGACAAGGATGTTTAAAGTATTTAGTTTGAATACCCTCAACAAATGACACTCCATGAGCTTCTTGACTAGAGAATTCCAAAGATTCGGTAGCCTCTGGACGTTAAATATCTCTTCTCATCTCAGCCACATGTGGCAAATGCTTTATTTTGAGAGTCTGACCCTTGGTCTTGGACAACGCAGTGAGGGAAACATCATTCCCTATCTATCTATTCAACCCCCATGAGCTTTTCACTTGTTTCAAAAATCTCACGTCTTTTTCTTCGAAGCGACGCAACAGACCTTTAACATGGTAAATCAGTGAGTTGTAGGTTATGTCTCCCCCTCTCACTGAGAAACGGAGACATCTCTTTTTCCCTTATTAGGGAGAGAGAGTCAGCCTGTGGTATGTTGAATTACCAGGTGAACAGGTAGTATTTGGGGTGCAGGAAGTCTGTGTCTTTATTGATGCTTTGCTGCACGCTTGAGTGCTTGGTAGAGGGCTCCAATGCTGAAGATGGGGGGCGGACATGTCTTGCTGCTGCTTGTGCCTGGGTGGTTGGGGGAGTGGCTAGGGGGTGCTTTGGGGTTCTAACATTGAATTGTCATTCACTCTTTGGTACATTCCTCTGTTTTGTGGATGCTTGCAAAAAAAAGAGAAATTCAGGGTGTATATTGTATACATTTCTCTGACATTAAATGTGCCTATTGAAACTTAGAAAGGTATAAGCCTACCTGCTTAACTTCTCTTCAAACAACAAAATAACCATCTTAGGTATCAGTCTGGTGAATCTTCACTGCATCCCACTCCGCGTATCGTTCTTTAACTCAGAGACTAGACCTGTATTCCAAATGCAGTCTCACCAGGGCCTTATAGAATTGCAGCATGCTCGCATAGTGGTTAGTGCAATCACTTTACAACAATCACCGATCGGGGATTGATTTCCGTCGCTTCCTATTAGGACTTTGTACATTCTCACGTTCCCTCCACGGACAAGTGGGTTTCCTTCAGGTTCTCCGGTTTCGTCCTCCTTTCCAAAGAGGTACACTTAGGGTTATTAAATTGTGGGCATGCGATATTGCCGTTGGAAGCATAGCGACATTTGCAGGCTGCCCCCCTCCCCCCCGATCAATCCCAGCTGTTTTGATTTGATGCAAACAATGCATTTCACTGTATGTTTTGATGCACCCGTGACAAATAAAGCTAATCTTTAATACTGGAGCAAGATTGTGCTGGTAAAACTCAGATAAGGCCACTCCAATGACAGCTTGACCTGCAACCTTATAAAAAATCAGTACAAGGGGACTGTTGTAATTTGATGCTCATTTTAGTGAGGTAAAGTATCTGATCAGGATTCTAGAGTGAAAACAAAAAAAAAAATCAAAAACGGTTTTACTGAGTTTTGCCCCTTGATTTTGCACCATGCAGAACTGAAATCATTTCATTTTTAAGCAATAGCATTGCCCTTCAGTAAAGCAGTATGAAGCTGGCTTTCTTTAGAAGTGGGCAGGAAAAGACTTGGAATAGACATGTCCCAGAGGATCAGTGTGTTCATGAGGGCTTTCTCTTCACGGAGCATTAAGACTTTAAAATTAAGAATGAAAGTATTAAACTTAAGCTGTTATGAATGAGAGTTTGGCCTGTGAAATAATCTCTGGATTGACTTGAAATGAACAAGTTGCTGAACCTCTGGCAGTTGTTCTAAAAATATTCCCAGGCTTCAAGAGAGGGATATTCTGGAAAAGTGTCTAATACTTAATCGTGTATGTCATAGTGTTGCTTCATTTCTTACTCACTGCTCAAGCTAATTATCAATGCTTATTTGAAGCACCCATTATCCAGGGCGTGCTCGCGCACGCTCTCTTCTTGCTGCAGCCATCAGGAAGGAGGTACAGGAGCCTTAGGTCCCACAACACTGGGTTCAGTAACAGTTATGACCCCTCAACCGTCAGGCTCCTGAACCCGCGAGGAACGTTTGATGGCTCTGGGTCTGTACTCATTGAAATTCACAAGGATTTGGGGGGTATCTCATTGAAACCTTTTGAATATTGAAAGGCTAGAGTAGATGTGGAAAGGATGTTTCCCATGGTGGAAGAGTTTAGGACAAGAGGGCACAGCCTCAGGATAGAGGGGCACCCTTACAAAACAGAGATGCGGAGAAATCTTTTTAGCCAAAGGGTGGTGAATTTGTGGAATTTGTTGCCACATGCAGCTGTGGAGGCCTGGTCATTGGGTGTATTTAAGGCAGAGATTGATAGGTCCTTGATGGGACATGACATCAGAGGTTATGGGGAGAAGGCCGGGAACTGCGGTTGAGGAGGAGAAAAAAAAAATCAGTCATGATTGAATGACGGAGCAGACTCGATGGGCCAGATGGCCTAATTCTGCTCCTATGTCTTATGGTCTTATGGTCTAATATTTCACTCGCCTCAACACCGAAATGATTCCACAACCTATGGGGTCACCTTCGAGGACTCTACAACTGATGTTCTCAGTAGTATGTATGTATATATGTACACATTTATTTATTTATCTGTCTATGTATTGTATTTGCACCGATCGGTTGTCAGTCTTTGTCTCATGTGGTTTTTCTTTACAACCAGAGAATGGTAAATACCTGAAATGTATTGTCTGGGAGAATGCTAGAAGCAGAGTTGCTGACGGTATTTAAGAGGTGTTTAGATGAGCTCTTGAACTGGCCGGGCATTGAAGGCTGTGGGTCAAGTCCTGGAAGACAGGATTAATACCGATGAGTGACCACCAGACAGTTAGGAAATGATGGGCCGACTGTTTCCATGCCCTATAACTCCATATCTTAGTGGTGGGGCTCTATATCATAGCATAAGGGAGTTGGTGAGGTTTTGGCACAAAATGGCTGGTATTAGATATTCTGCCTGTTGTAAATACCATACAATTTTACTTTCCATTGACATCAGTAGAATAGTTCAAAGTTTGAATTACATTTATTATCAAAGTATGTATTCTCCATCATACAACCCTGAGATTTGTCTTCCCACAGACAACCATGAGAAAAAGAAAGAAAACCCTGGAACATGTTCAAAGAAAAACATCAAACCCCCAAGGCACAAAAAAAAAAGATCAAATCATGCAAACGGCAAAAAATTAGCAAAAAAAAAAACAGAGTAAAAAACACCAAATCACAAATCATCGAACCAGTCCTGGCTATTCAGTTCAATCTAGCCCTAAGTCGTACGTTAACTTCAGGCCTCAGAGCTAGTCCGTCCTGATCAAAATTGCAGAAGATAGCACCCAATAAAAGGAGCGACCAGAAGCCATAATGTAACTACAGAGTCGAATCCAGATTAAACCTTGCCCAAGTTCCAGGACTCTGGCAGCATCGAGCGAGAGAAGCAGCTCCTTATACAGAAGTAAACCAACACTGGCCGGTCATAGAATTGGCACTGAGCTGACCTATGATCCGTGTTAGCTCCGCCAGCTATGGACATAGAAACATTGGGGTAGAGCACTAAATAGGGCTTCATTCTTTGTCGGGCATATATGTTGCTACTAATTTTTACTCCATGACAATAGCTGCAAACAACTTTAAAATGGCTGAATGCACCATCAGGTTTCAAAATGAAATACCCCATGATCAAATTGTTTACAATTATTCATTACAGGAGTGAAAAGGTTCGCTCTGATACCAAATCCAATACCATGATATTTTTATACATTAGCAGCCTCTGGAATAAATATTGTTTGATATACTGTGTACAATCTCGTACATATTCTGGAGAGATCTGTGCACTGATCTGAAAGCACTCAGAATGATTTAGCAGACACAAAAATATATGGTTTAGAGTAGATGTGGCAAAGGCATATAACAGGGCCATGAAACTAATGGTTTATTGAAGAAAAATCACTCATTTGGTTATTTTTATGCCAAGGTTTTCCTTTATTGACAATGATGTCTTCACTTGCAAACCATAAATGTGAGTTCCTGTTAATCATTTTGAAATAAAATAAGAATGAATACCGTTTGTCAAGATGAACTGAATTCAATACATGTAAACAAGCAATTCTAGGCAGTTCATCTTCTATTCTTCATCTATCTCCTCTGAAAGGTGAAAGAAAATATCTATTCCTGATCTCAGATGTTATCCAATGTAGCTGTGCCTGTATTAATGCAACCAACTGCATACAGAGAAGATCCTTATGTGATAGTGAGGGAAGGGGGAGTGGATGAAGAAAAAAGGTTCTGTGGTGTCTCTCTAAATAAGCAAGTTTGTCTCTCACTATAATAACTGTCAGAGCCTGATACATCTTATGAAGCATTTCTGTCCAGGAATGTCAGGATTGCTACTACAATACCTGTTCTGACTCAAAGCAGCAAACCGGCCCCAGGGCTAGTTCCTGCCAAAAAGAGCAAGATTAACAACTAGTTAAGTCACGTCACCAGGCTTACTGATCGGCAAGTTCATCGAATAACTTTCAAGGCCTGAGTGTGTCATTGACATTTGCAAGCATTCAAAAACAAAACAATGTAAAAGTAATAATTGAAATAATTGTGCTATTACAACATTTAAAAAGTTATCAAATATTAAAAATTAAAACATAAACGATTAAAAGTAGCTGAAACACACTTGTACAGTACTGTGCAAAAGTCAGGCACACATGTACATATATGTATATCTAGGGTGACTAAGACTTTCAAAATACTGTATATTGCTTAAAATAGGAAGGTGGTTGAGAAACAGAAGTAAGATTATGATTATTATTATGATTATGAGGATATGCAGTCCCGTTTTATTGTCATTTAGAAATGCATGCATTAAGAAATGATAAAAATGTTTTTCCAGAATGATATCAGGAAAACACATGACAAACCGACTTAAAAACTATCAAAAAATACATAATTATAACATATAGTTACAACAGTGCAAAGCAATACCGTAATTTGATAAGAACAGACCATGGCACGGTAAAAGTCTCAGAGTCTCTCGAAAGTCCCATCATCTCACGCAGACGGTAAACCCCCAGCGCCGCCAACTTGCCGATGCAGCATCCCGGAAGCATCCGACCACAGTTTGACCCGAGTCCATCCAAAAATCTCTGAGCCTCCGACCAGCTCCCCGACACTGATGCACCGAGCATCATCTCTGCTGAGTGTTTCGACCCCGGCCTCGGCAACAGGTGATATGCAAAGCCGAGGATTTGGGGCCTTCCCCTCCGGAGATTCTCGATTGCACAGTAGCAGCGGCAGCGAAGTGGGCATTTCAGAAGTTGCTCCAGATGTTCCTCTGCGCTTCACAGCTGTCCCCCATCATCCGGATTGATGCACGGCCCGTAGTTACACATACGATATTCATTCAGATATTCGGATATTTAACTCAGTAGCATTAAATGTTATTTGGTAACTGGAAAGACATAATGTACGCTGAACCCTAGCTATATATATGTGGGAGGACTTTTCAACAGTACTGTACATATAAATACATACATGTTAGAAAGCTCAATTAATTACAAAAATATAAATTAACTGAATGCTCAAGCACCTGAACCGGTGTGGATAACTTCACTCACCTCAACGCTGAACTAATTCCACAATTTATGGACTCACTTTCAAGGACCCTACAACTCCTGTTCTCAATATTATTTTTTATATTTGCTTTCCTTTTTGTACTTGCAGTTTGTCATCTGTTGTAGATCGATTGTTTGTATCACTTTATTTGTTTGTAGTTTTCTTCATTGATTTTATTGTGCTTTTTGGTATCTACTGTGAATGCCCACAAAAAAAAATGAAGCTCAGGTTAGTATACGGTGACATATATCGTACATAGTGTGGTGCGTGGCCAAGTGGTTAGGGTGTTGGGCTCACGATCTGAAGGTCGTGGGTTCAAGTCTCGGCCAAGGCAGCGTGTTGTGTCTTTAAGCAAGGCACTTAACCACACACTACTCCAGTCCACGCAGATGAAAATGGGTACCGGCAAAATGCTGGGGGTTAACCCCACGATAGACTGGCGTCCTATCCGGGGGGGGGGGTAGTCTCGTACTCTCAGTCGCCTCACGCCACAGAAACCGGCATAAGCACCGGCCTGATGCCCACAAGGCTCGGGGGACAGACTTTAACTAAAATATTGTACGTACTTTGATTAATAGATTTACTTGGAACTTTGTTATTCACCTCACTTGGATTCTTTCTGAAGTGACTGCGCCTGGATTGAGTCTAACCTGGCTGAAGGGCAGTAGAGAGATTTCTCAGGGTAGCAATTGGGAAGCTGCAGGAGGTTTGCACTCTCCTTGGGAAGTTCATTTGTGCAGTGCAGTCAAAATGACAGCGGTGATGACTATTCAGGAGTGTTTGCCACTCCCATATTTATGTGAAAGGCTTTGAGAAGTGCTTCAGATTGCCAGTCTGATCCTATCCAGGAGAAAAAAAAAAAATACATCACTGCTGTAAAAGCTCAGAAGTGCCACTCATCAATCCACAGATATCATGGGAAGTCAGGCAATGTGCTTGTGGCAAAGGATTTGATAAAAACACATGGAAAAGAGACAGGAGGAAGCCATTTGGCCTCTCAAGCCTGTGTTGCCATTGTTACGTACCCCGTAACTGGGTTGCCAAACCAGCAGAAATGGATCACTCAGTTGGAGTCTGGATTACTAGAACTAAGAAAGTTTTATTAAAGAAACAAGCAACACAGTAATCGAAAGGATAATAAATGCAACAGTTCAACAATGATAACCACACATGTGCACAGAATTAAGATAACAGCATCAATCAAGCTCTATCGTTGTCTAGGGGTAAATGACCAAATTTCAAAGTGACTCAAAGTTCAGTCCAGTTTAGTAGTTCAGTTCGCAGTAATCGTTGCCATGGCGATGGACAACGTGCGGGGAGAGACAGAGAGAACAGGAACAACTATTCATACACGGCTTCACTCACAGACCGGCGATATGGCTCACAAGCAACTTTTGGGCGGGTCCTTGGTGATGTCACCTGAGGTCACCGACTGTGACCCCTCCTCCAGATGCGGTCGATCCTCTGCAGTGAACCCGGCACCCAGGCAAGGGCGGACACACACCGGGTTCCCGCTGATCGTACCTTTCCACCCTGGCCGTTGTCTGGTACTTCTCACCGACTCGTGAGAAGCGTACCGCTTCCAGGGTCTCGTTACCTCGGGTGGCGTGTGTGTGCCGCCTTAGCAAAACGGTCCCTTTTTATCCCCCTGCTGGGGTATCGCCTGTCCATCACTTCAAACAGTTCAGGGTTCAAAGGGGGGAGCCGCTCCAGACAGCTCTCTCTCCCACGTCCCTTCATTACACATCTCCAGACGCTGCTCCATTGTTCCTTATCTCTCCTTCCCCTGAGGGCAGGTGGCAGACCACTTGCTGATGTCACTGATGCTAACCCAGGCCAGCAAACATCTTAATTTTATGTGTATTCTCGTCACACCATTCAGTGAGATCACAGCCAATCAAATAGCACATTTCCTGCTTTTCCCTGTACCTCTCGTCTCCATTGTACTTTAAACGCCTGTCTATTTCTGCCTTGAATCTGCTCAATGGTTTTTCTCCAAAGATTCACGTCCCTCTGAGATAATAAAGTCCTCAAACAAGTGACTTCCTGGAACTATGCCCCGCTTCTACTAGATTCCTCTTCGTATCCACTCTGCTAAGTCCGCTCACAATTATATATGGTTCAAGAAGACCACCTCTCATTCTTCTCAGCTTCATTGAGGATAAACTGAACTTGCTCAAACTTTTTCACGTTTGCCCATTTCTTCTTCCCAAGAATCATCCCAGTGAGCCTAATCTCCAACACACCACTGTCAGAAGATCCTCCCTTAAATATGGAGACCAACCTGTACACAGTGCTACAGGTGCAGTCTCACCTGTGCCTGCAAAGGTATATTAACATTTCCCTTTATACCCCTTAACTAAAAATGCAAATCAATATTCCATCTGCCCTACTGTATCTGTGTGAAAAGCTGTACCAGTATGCAAACATTTGTGTCTCATGTACCAGAACCCCTAGATTCCTTTGTACTACAGCATTTTGAGGCTTAACTCTATTGAAGTAAATATAACTGGCTTTTTCATTGTTCTTCCCAAAGTGATTATTCTCACAGATACCTGGATTATATTCCATCTGGCAACTTCTTGCCCATCCACTTACACACCTCATCACTTGTTAAAACTTCTGACTTTCGTATCATCAGCAAATTTCACTGCGGTAAGTTTGCTGAATTGGCTGATGATACAAAAGAAAGAAGTTTAACCAGATATGAATCAATGGCCATCGGGGTCAGTGTTTGGCCTCTTCATTAACATGGATTGTAAACAGTTGGGGTCCCAGCACTAATCCCGATGGCCACTGACTGCTAATCCAAAAATGACCTGCATATTCTGACTCTCTGCGTTCTGTTAGTGGATAGTTCTCTTAGTTCTTTTGTGCCTTAATCTTTTATGTGATATCCTCGAGAATGTCTACTGCATCTACTGTTTTCCTTTTATCCACTATGTTTGTTATGTTCACAAAGAACTTTAACAAACTTATCAAACATGTTTTACCTTCTATGAAACTGCATCAACTCTGCTTGATTCTTTTGCTTTCACTAATGCTTTGCTGTTTCATCCTTCGCAATGGATTAGATTTTCCCAGTGTCAGATGTTGGGCTAACTAATGTAACGTTTACTTCATAATGTTTCCCTGCTTTCTTAAACAATGGCATAACTTCTGGCACTTTTTCTCCTGAGGCACAGATTCCTCACTTCCTTTATTCAGTCTGTTATTAAAATGTTGAAAGTACATATATGTCACCATGTATAACCCTGAGGTTCGTTTTCTTGTGAGCATAGTCAGTAAATCCACAATAGAACAATAATCATAACAGAAGCAATGAAAGACCGCACCAACTTGGGTGTTCAAGCAGTGTGCAAAAGATAATAAACTCCGCAAATACAAAAAAAAACAATAAAAAAAAGTAATTATCAAGAACATGAGGTACAGAGTCCATGAAAGTGAGTCCGTTGGTTGAGGGAACATTTCAATGATGCAGCGTGAAGTTGAGTGAAGTTATCCCCTTTAGTTCAAGAGCCTGATGGTTGAGAGGTAATAACCATTCCTGAAACTGGTGGTGTGAGTCCTGAGACTCCTGTGACTTCTTACTGATGAGGACAGTGATAAGAGAGCATGATCTGGGTGGTGAAGGTCCCTGATGATAGATGCTGCTTTCCTGCAACAAAGCTTCATGTAGATGTGATCGGTGATGGGGAGGACTTCACTAGTTTTTGCAGGGTTTTTCCATTCAAGAGCATTGGTGCTTCCATACCAGGCTGTGATGCAGCCAGTCAATATACTCTCCATTACACATCTATAGAAGTTTGTCAAGGTTTTAGGTGTCATGCTGAATCTACACAAACTTCTAAGGAAGTAGAGGTGCTGCTGTACTCTCTTCGTAATTGCACCTACACTGCCCCGGACAGTCCTCTGAAAAAATAACATCAAGGAACTTAAAGTTGCTGACCACACCCCCCCCACCACCCACCTCTGATGAACCTCTGATTTTCTACCATGAAAACCAATCCAAAGCAATTTGACCATTTCCATTTATTCATTCCGCAGTCTCATCCTCTAAGGGACTGGCACTTGTTTAAGCAAATCTGTTTTTATATGCCTCTGGGAACTCCTAATATCTGTCTTTTTATATATTTTTGTTAGTTTATGGTAATTTATATTCTTCATCCTTATAATTGTTCTTTGCTGGTTTCTAAAAATTTCTTCTAAAAGTTCTTTTTATCATTAAAAAAATCATTCTTAACAAAGCACTACTGTGTGCACAATATTACTTGTCTTAATAATAAATGTGGGAAGTTAGACACCACATTAAATCATGTTCTCCTGGGCAACTGCACTTCAGTCAAGTGAATGAGTTTTCAGACTCTATATACATATTTAGTGAGAGCTGACCTTTCTCCATTGCCAGACTGCCGTGCTGTAGTTTGGCTTAATCGGCAAGTGAATTAACTGTATTTTAGAGGGAGAAGACTTTAAAAAAAGAATGAAATTTTTTGACTTGACTTTATTACTTACATCCTTCATATACATGAGGAGTAAAAATCTTTACATCTCCGTTCAAATGTGGAATTATAGTAATTTATAATAAATAGTATGTACAGCAGGATAGTCAATATAACACAGAAATAGAGTTGTGTCAGCATGAACTAAGCAGTCTAATGGCCTGGCGGAAGAAGCTGTCCCGGAACCTGTTGGCCCTGGTCTTTATGCTGTGGTACCTCTTCCCGGATGGTAGCAGCTGAATCAGTTTGTGGTTGGGGTGTCTTGGGTCTCCAATGATCCTTCAGGCCCTTTTTACACACCTGTCTTTGTAAATGTCCTAAATAGTGGGAAGTTCACATCTACAGATGTGCTGGGCTGTCCGTACCACTCTCTGCAGAGCCCTGCGATTGAAGAAAGTACAGTTCCCATACCAGGCAGTGATGCAGCCAGGCAGGATGCTCTCAAACGTGCCCCTATAGGAGGTTTTTAGAATTTGGAGGGCCATACCAAACTTCTCAACCGCCTGAAATGGAAGAGGCGCAGTTGTGTCTTTTTCACCACACAGCCGGTATGTATAAACCATGTGAGATCCTCGGTGATGTGTGGGCCAAGGAATTTAAAGGTATTCACCCTCTCAACCCCAGAGCCATTGATGTCTATCGGGATTAGCCTATCTCCATTCCTCCTGTAGTCCACAACCAGCTCCTTTGTTTTTGCAACGTTGATGGAGAGACAGGTTTAATTTAAATGCTGTTTATTACCATTGACCCCTCTATATATCTTGAATGATTGCCTGCTGCTACTTGTGCCATGTGTTTAATAGTATGTACATTAGGTTTGGAAGTGTTTCTGCTAATTTTCCATCATGGACATCTATGGAAGATATGTAGCAATTCCTGTCAAAACCGTAGTGATGTCAAGATAAGGCTTGATCACTTCTATCCATTTAATCTTGATCAGTGTTGTTAAAAGGACTCTGAGTATCCTCCACTGTTTCAAAACAATCTCTGGAAAATATAATTGAAGACCTCAAAGCAAAATTTCTGTGCTAGAGGGACATCAGAGACTGCTGTGTACTCTGCTTTACAGAAACGTGGCTCACACCAGAAATTTTTGGATACAGTACTGTGGCCTGATGGTGCTACCATTCTCTGCAAGGATAGGACAGCTCAGTCTTTTAAAAGGCAGAGAAAATAGAGTATGCTCTATAGTTAACTTATCATGATGCACAAACATGGTGGTTCTGTCACAGCTGACCTGGAACATCCAGTAGTCAAAAGCCATCTATTCTATCTTCCGAGGCAGTTTTCTACCAACTCACACTGACTGGCGTCTTTCCATCAAGAAGTCCATAATCCAGTTGCAGTAAGGGGTTTTGAGTCCCATTGAGGACAGCTTACCCACCATCCTCTGAGACACGATCATGTTAAATGCTGAGCTGAAGTCAATGAACGACAGCTTGGCGTAGCAGGCATCGTTTTCTAGATGGGACAGGATGGAGTGGAGGTCCAAGGCTATGGACATCATCAATGGGTCAGACTGAGCAGTAGGCAAACTGTAAAGGATCCAATGTAGCTGGAAGATGATCAAGGTGACGGTCTAAAACAATCCCATTTTCCTGTATGTGGCCTATATTGCTCAAAGCCTTTTCTGACCATGTACCTGTCCAAATATTTTTTAAATGTTGTAATTGCTTCACTTTCTACAGATCCTGCTTGACCAGCTGAGTGTTCCCAACATTTTCTGTTTTTCTTGCTGAATCCATACTCTCGCTTCACAGGCAGAATCTCCCTGTGACCTTTCCAGTCTTGTCCTTGGCACCTCTGATCTCCCAATCCCTCACACTACGCAACCATTAGATTTCCTCCTTTTCCTGACCCCTGCTCTTGTCTCCAGATTCTCATCTTGCCCCTGATGTCTGAGTTTCCATTTCTCTGCCAATTACTGCATCCTTAAAACCTCGCTAGTTTGACTGCCTCTAGACCCAGCCCCCTTCAATCTCCCCACACTCTGGCTTCCCTGATCTTTCCTGAGTCCAGTGTTGGATTACTCTCTGAAGTTACTTAGCTCCAGATCTCAAACAGCTTCCCCGGTCTCCATCTCTTTCAGCCTGGTGCAAAAGGTCCACCAACCCACAACAGGAAAAGTTCTTGATTCTGCATGACTGCAGCCATAAAACCCAAATAAAGAAAGGCTAATCACATTCTGTTGTTACATTCTTGTTTCCTGAGAAGGATAAGGAAATTTGGCACATCTTCATTGCACCATAGAAAGCACCCATTCAGATGCATCACAGCTTGGAATGGTAACTGCTCAGCCCAAGGCCACAAGAAATCACAAACTTGTGGGCTCAGTTTAATTGGCCTCCCCTTCATGGACTCAGTCGGAACTTCCTGCTGCCTCAGGAGAGTAGACAGTATAATCAAAAACACCTTGCACATTGCTCATTCTGTCTTCTTCCCCTTCCTTCATGCAGAAAATACAAACAATTGAAATCAGGCACCAACAGGCTTACGGACATCTTCCATCTCAATTAATGCAAGAGCCGCATTCAGAGACAAAAAAAAATGGCATTGGTAGTAGCAGATGGCAGACAATAATAGTGGTCCATTTTCACCATTTGCTAAGGTCTCAATTTGTCACTTAGATATATGGAGAGAGTTCAGTAAAGTAATGGTTCATTAATTCATTAAATCAAATGCAGGATAGGTGTAGCTCTAATTTTAGGATTGTGAGTTCTAATTTGAGGACTCTACCACTTCCCAATATCTGTCACTGTCCTTACCCTTGCAGTCACTTCCAGCTGCACTTCTTCCAAGACAAAAATATTTCTGGATTCTTCTTTGTCAATGTTTTGTGGCCTGGGAAAAATACACACTCAGGACTACAAATACTTTTATAGATCTTTAATTCCTTTGTCGACTTTAGATGTTTTAATGCAGAAAGAGGGTATCAAAATAAAGACAACAAAATGAATTTTAAAAAAACAGTTCCTGTTACAATCGCATCGTAATTTCAGTCAAAGCTCTTGTGTATCAACTAGTTACTTATGCAGTGTAAAAATAAATAAAACAAAATATATAAAACCAATACAGTAGTGGCAATTCTAGAAAAAACAATACGAACAACATTAGAATGCTACCAGTCGTGTACCATATACACAACATCAAAAGTATAAATAAATACATCTCATCTTTAATAAGTCGTATACTCACTTAGAAACATGCATGCTTAACTTCCAAACGCGTATACGCTCGACCCTGAAGCAGGTTCTCCTCGCTCACGCTACGTGAACAAAGATTAACACATTCACCTTACTCTGTTACATCCACATTTGGTAATGAAACAATAAAGTAAGACAAAAATGAACTTTAAAAAATCTTTTGCAATATATTGCTTTGTATCTAAATTACTAGAAAGACTAGCCTACTAGATGGATAAGGAACTTTGCACAACCACACTATCCAACGCTGATACCTTACTCGCGAAAATCTAAAGTATCCACATGTAAAACATGTCAAATTACCGATATTCTAGATTTACAAAGTATAAATGAATTTACATGGATATTATCAAATATTACTGCATTCACCTTTCCTCACCATATGTCCAGTACTCGATGTTTGTTCTAGAACATTGCAACTTTTTTTCTACTCCGCACGTGCATAATAACGTCACCATTTTCTCTTAAAGGCACAGGCAGCTATTATGGCATTACCAGGATGAATGCCTAAGTTCACTATTACAATAAAAAAAAATTCAAAGGTCACCTGGTTACAAATGTAATCTTTCTTCCAGTGCATCCTTCTTTTACTTCAGACATTCCACAATCTGTCAACTGCTCCCATAAGAAAAGAGAACATGCTTCCAGTGAAATTAAAAGAACATACACTGCAATACATGTACTGCTGACTGACATTTATTGGATCTAATCTTTATAAAATCATACATCAGTTAGAAAGTTTAAGTGGCCTTCTTACTCGATGCTTATGAGGGTCTGAAGCTGAATCTCGGTATGTCATTGGCAGCCCTCAGTTCTAATACACAGGGTTTATTCTTCCTAACTCACTCACTGAATCTCAAAACAAAATGCTGGCCGGATACTGGAGGTGCAAGAGACTGAAGGTTCTTGTACATGGAGCAATGAATAAGATGCTACAGGAACTCAGCAGATCAGGCAGCATCTGCGAAGAGAAATGGTTAGTTAATGGTTAAGATCAAGACTACTCCATCTGAAATAAAATCCTCAATGTTGCAAAATACCCTCAAATCAGAAATCAGTATTTTAGAAAACAATGATGGAAGTTGGAACAGACCTTGATTACTTATGGAAAAATTGTAAAATGATTTGACAATATTGCCTGGAAATTCACTCACTCTACATTCAAACGTGAAGCAGGTAACATTCAAAATTCATACACATCTAGCCTTCTTCAGCATTAAAACACACTGAGGAGACAAGCTTTGCTCAAAGATGCAGGACAAACTGGATTTGCTGTAGGATATCACTGGACTTGTATTGTGACTGTGAAAGGCCACGTTGCCAGTCTTCTTTGGAATCATTCTGTGATTGTGAACAGCTTATATGCAGCAAAGGATGTTGACCCCTTGCTTAACTTAAGCATGTCAAGGTAAGAAAGAGGACGAAGGGTAGTGCATGTGGTCCCTCAACCCTTCTCTGCCACTCAATATGTTCACGGCGGATGTGACCTTGGTTTCAGCTCCAGATTCCTGCTTGTTTTTCAAAACCCTTGGTACTTCGATTGGCTAAAACTCTATCTAGTTGGACCTTGACTATATTCAGTAATTCAACCTTCATAGCAAACTCGGGTAGACAGAGTCATAGGGCAATACAGCATGATACAAGGAGAATGACCCAAGTCCATGCCTTCCACGGTGCCCAAAAAGCTAGTCCCAATTCCTTTTATTTGGCCCATATTACTTTAAGTCCTGCCCATCATTGTCCATATCCAAGTACTTCTTATAATTACACTATTGTACCTCCCTCAACCATTTCCCATGGCAACTCATTCCATAACATCACCACCCTCTGCATGAAAAAGTTGCCCCTTAGGTCTCTTATAAGCCTTAACCCCTCTCACCCTGGCTGCATAGATGTGCCTAAAACTTCTGCACCATACTGTATGTCATTGGAGTACTTTTTGCACAGTACTGTCAGCGTTTATTTTGTTTCACACTGTATACTGTGTATGTGTATATATATATATATATATATATATATGCACACACACTGTATAACAATGGATTCCAGTTAATTGGGATACATTGAGACAAGTACGCTTTGGCCCAGTTACGTGGCTTCACCAGTTAGCCAAGATTTCATGGAAATAATTAAAAAGGTATAAAAAAGACTAATTTCCATGTAACTTAGTAACAAAGTATGTATTTAAATAAAATACAAAACAAATTAGAACACTACAAACACTACTACACTTTTATAACTGTGTATTGGTTCCTAATAGTTATCGATGGAGGAATTAATTCTAGTGTACGCTGCCGTTTTCTTTTGATTGACTATAAATGAACACAATCAGTGCAGACACTTAGTGCAGATAATGGACTGCTTCACAGAATGCCTTTGAAGATTACATCCTCTAAATCTTCATTTTCATTGTAACATTCAAGATGATTGCCAATACCTTCAAATTCTCCGTAGTTCCTAACTTGTTGATGTAGTGAAATCATTTTATTTTCACTCCTGGCCGGTTCTGGCATCTTCAAGCTTCAATGCTTGAAACCACGGTGAGTAGAACAGTTCTGAATTGTCTTACTACTTATTTCCTGCCAACTGTCAGTGACAACAATCACTACTTTTTGAACAGAAACACATGCAACTGATGAATTTCAAAACTCTTAGCACGGTGTAGTGTCTAATGGCCACACAAGTGCACATGACTGACACTCATTAGAAACTGGCAACAGTCTCCTGTTACAATTAAGCAGCATAGGGCCCCAAATAAGCATGGGGAATCTTGGCTATCATTGCTTTTTGAACACGATCACATGCAACTGATGCTGTTTAAAAACTGTTCGCTCTAAGCACGGGTACTGTCTAAAGG
The DNA here is from genome assembly GCF_963921235.1 of Mobula hypostoma. Taxonomy (NCBI): domain Eukaryota; kingdom Metazoa; phylum Chordata; class Chondrichthyes; order Myliobatiformes; family Myliobatidae; genus Mobula; species Mobula hypostoma. The sequence goes on from NC_086123.1 coordinate 16,781,676, forward strand.
AAACACCAGTACACACGATTGATCCTGCTGAGAAGCTGTTCGGCAACAGTGTCCTGTCCCAATTAAGCATATCATTAAATAAATAAGTGGTGCAACAACACAACAAAAGAAATTCTGAGGAAGTGCTCACGAGTTGCTCCATTGTTCATTCCGAAACCTGACGGCAGAGGGGAAGAAGTTGTTCCTAAACTCTGAGTGTGTGTCTTCAGGCTCCTGTACATCCTCCCTAATGGTAACAAAAAAAAAGGCATGTCCTGGGTGACAGGGGTACGTAACGACCTGTGCCTCCTTTTTGAGGCATTGCCTTTTGCAGATGATCCTGTACAGTGCCCCCCCCCAATACCAGACAGTAATGAAATCAGTTACGCAAACTTGAGGAAATCTGCAGATGCTTGAATTTCAAGCATTTATTATTATTATTTTTTTCTCTCCCTCTGTCCCTCTCATTATACTCCTTGCCCATCCTCTGAGCTGCCCCCCTCCCCCTTTTCTTTCTCCCTAGGCCTCCCGTCCATCCCATGATCCTCTCGCATCCCTTTTGCCAATCAACTTTCCAGCTCTTAGCTCCATCCCTTCCCACTCCTGTCTTCTCCTATCATTTCGGATCTCTCCCCCCCCCCCCCAATTACAAATCTCTTACTATCTCTTCTTTCAGTTAGTCCTGACGAAGGGTCTTGGCCCGAAACGTCAACTGTACCCCTTCCTAGAGATGCTGCCTGGCCTGCTGCGTTCACCAGCAATTTTTATGAAATCAGTTAGTATACTCTCCACAGTACATCTGTTGAAATTAATTTTCATTGATAAAGGAAGCCTCACTCAACAACAAACTTGAAATATCTTTTTTTTTTATTTATAATGAACACTTTCACCGTCTCTGAATTGCAAATGTTATTGTATAACCTAATTGGAGTTTAGTTTCTCCAACTCAACAGAAAAGGCTGGAGTAGAACATGATGTCTGGATGTTCCAGTCTGGTAGGTACAATTGGACAGTCGATTCACAGAGAGGCAAGAGTCTATGGACTCTGCAACTCATGTTCACAATATTATTTATGACTTACTTTTTAATTATTATTATTTGTTTTGGCACTGTTTGTCTTCTTTTGCACACCGGTTGTTCATCTGTGTGTAATTTTTCATTGATTCTAATGTGTTTCTTTTTATCCACTGTGAAGGCCCACACGTACGTGAATCTGAGGGGAGTCTATGGTGAATCTATTGCAGCATATACTTTGATAATAAATTTACTTTGAAATTTGGACTGCAGATTCACAGCAATATGAGAGACTGTGATGTGTCACAGAGATCCTTGTTAGATTACAGGGTTGATCCTGATCAGCTAGGGAAGTGGGCCAAGGAGCGGCAAATGAACTTCAGTACAGAGTAACATTCATGGGGCGCTGGAGAAGTTCAGCGTGTCAGGCAGCTTCTGTCGAGGGGGCTAGATAGTCCCTGTTTTGGCCTGAGACCCTTCATCAGGACTGTTTTGCTGGGGAGGGGGACTAGAAAGAGTGGACGTGGAGAGGCTGTTTCTCATAGTGGGGAAGCACTAGGACCAGAGGGCATAGCCTCAGAATACAAGGACATCCCTTTAGAAAAGAGATCAATTCTCTTTTCGGTATTAAAACTTTTTCCCTCCCCCTCCCCTCTTCTTCTATTCTCCACTCTGGTCTTTTACTTCTTTTCACCTGCCTACCACCACCCCTGGTGTCCGTCCTTCTTCCTTTTCTCCTATGGTCCACTCTTTTCTCCTCTCAGATTCATTCTTCTCCAGCCCTGTATCTTTCCTACCCACATAGCTTCTCCAATCATCTTCTAGCTATCTTTTCCCCACCTTTTCATTCTGGCATCTTCCCCCTTCCTTTCCAGTCCTGAAGAAGTGCATCAGCCTGAAACGTCAACTGCTTATTCATTTCCATAGATGCTGCCTGACCTGTTGAGTTCCTCCAGCAATTTGAATGTGTTGCTTTGGATCTCCAGCATCTGCAGAACTTCTTGTGTTTGGGAATTTCTTGAGCTAGAAGGTAGTGAATCACTGGAATTCATTGGCATGGAGTACTATAGAGGCCAAGTCAGTGGGTGATACCTTCGATTAGTAAGTGCACCAAAGGTTATAGGGAGAAGATAGAGGATTGGTAATGAAAGGGAAAAAAGATCAGCCATGAAGGAATAGTAGAGCAGACTTGATGGGCTGAATGGCCTAATTCTGCTCCTATGTTGTATGGAAGCTCAAGCCAATGTGGGACTTGTACTGTATATGGTAGGGCTCTAGCGGGCGTAATGGAACAGAGAGAGCTAGGAGTACTAGTGCATAGTTCAATGAAAGCAGCACCACAGGAAGACAGGAGGGTGAAAAGGTATTTAGCACATGTGTCTTCATCAGTCAGAACGCTGAATAGAGGAGCGGGAACGTTATTGGGGCAACCACACTTAGAGTACTGTGTACAGTTTTGGAAGATAGGAAAGAAGTGGTTAATCTGGAAAGAGTGCAGAGAATATTGAGGGGAATGCTGCCAGGATGAGAGGGCCTGAGATACCGAGAGGGTGGCCAGGTTGGGAATATATTCCTTGGAACGCAGGAGAATGAGGCAACCTTATAGAAATGTTTACAATTATGAGAGGCATTGACAAAGTGGACGGTAACAGTCTTTTCCCCGAGGTAGGGGAGTCCAAAACTATGGGGCATAGATTTAGAGTGAGAGCAGTAAGATTTAAATGAGACCTGAGGGGCAATTTTTTCACGCAGAGGGTGGTGAGTGTATGTAACGAGGAAGTGGATGAGGCAGGTACAATAGGATTATTTAGGAAACACTTGGATAAGTAGATAGAGGGATGGGGTTTAGAGAGATATACTTTATACTTTATACCTTATTGTCGCCAAACAATTGATACTAGAACGTACAATCATCACAGCGATATTTGATTCTGTGCTTCCCGCTCCCTGGATTACAAATCGATAGTAAATTTTAAAAGTTTAAATTATAAATCATAAATAGAAAATAGAAAAATGGAAAGTAAGGTAGTGCAAAAAAAACCAAGAGGCAGGTCCGGATATTTGGAGGGTATGGCCCAGATCCGGGTCAGGATCCGTTCAGCAGTCTTATCACAGTTGGAAAGAAGCTGTTCCCCAATCTGGCTGTATGAGTCTTCAAGCTCCTGAGCCTTCTCCCGGAGGGAAGAGGGACGAAAAATGTGTTGGCTGGGTGGGTCGTGTCCTTGATTATCCTGGCAGCACTGCTCCGACAGCGTGCAGTGTAAAGTGAGTCCAAGGACAGAATATTGGTTTGTGTGATGCGCTGCTCCGTGTTCACGATTTTCTGCAGCTTCTTCCGGTCTTGGACAGGACAACTTCCATACCAGGTTGTGATGCACCCTAGAAGAATGCTTTCTATGGTGCATCTATAAAAATTAGTGAGGGTTTTAGGGGACAGGCCAAATTTCTTTAGTTTTCTCAGGAAGTAAATGCGCTGGTGGGCCTTCTTGGCAGTGAACTCTGCTTGGTTGGACCAAGTCAGTTCATTTGTGATATTGACCCGGAGAAACTTAAAGCTTCTGACCTGTTCCACTTGTGCACCACCGATGTAAATTGGGTCGTGCGGTCCGCTACTCCTTCTGAAGTCAACAACCAATTCTTTTGTCTTGCTGACGTTGAGGGATAGGTTATTGTCTTCGCACCATGCCACCAGGTTCTTAATTTCCTCTCTGTACTCAAACTCATCATATGGGACAGATGATCAGTATGAACTGGTTGGCCTGCATCTGTGCTGTATTGTTCTATAACTATGCCGTTCTGAAAATCAGATTTGTTCTACTTAATGAGATTGATACGGCAGTTTCACAGATTCCTGGGTATGAAATTAGCATACTAAGAAGTATTACTATTGTTCTCGACTAGGGGCATAAAATCTCTCAGCTCTTGTTTTGTGCAAGGTAATATTTTCCAGTGCCCCAGTGATTAGGTTTCTTTCTTTTGCCACAGGTTTCTGACAGATGTGACTACATCCTGGTGAATGGGAAAGAGATGCGGGGCAAAGTGAATGCCGTCGTCAATTTCACTTACGAGCACCTGAATGCACCACTGGAAATCACTGTGTGGGTGCCCCGACTTCCCCTTCAGATTGAAGTGTCTGACACTGAGCTCAGTCAGATCAAAGGCTGGCGGGTTCCCATCGTCTCAAGTAAAAGGTAGGCACCTATAAACATCTCCACTGTAGTGTCTTGTCCTGTGATCACGACATGACGTTGTATATATTGACTGTACGTCATGGGCACAGGTGGGGTTGCCCAGTAGATCTACACTGATATTCCTGCTTTACACCAGCCACATTCCAACTCACCCATCTGCATTTTTCCTGACATACTTAACATTGCCTTTTTGTCAATCAGCCCCAAATGAAAGATCTACATTCTAGACAATAGAAAGAGGTTTCTCACTGACTTCTGAATGAATTTACAAGCTACCATCTTGCATAGTCTGTACTCATAGATGAGTTCTCATAGAACTGACTTTGGCATCTTTCATTTTCCCATGGAAACAGAGCCTGCCTTGTGTGCACATAGGACTATCATCCACAAATCCTCCTGTCATGGAATGGTTGCAGAAGGCCTGGTAATAATTCTTTGAGCTTTGGAAGGTGCCCATGTTCAAAAATGGCTTGTAGGGGAGGAGGAGTTTCAGATGTTGGAAAAGTGGAGATTGGGATCTAGGGTTGAGAGACTGCAGGGAGACAGTTGTGAATGGCCGTGTAGTTGGAGAATATAATTATATTTGGTTGCAAGAGATGGTGAAAGGGGCATGGGGCTAGATGGTAGGTGTGAGGGTTAAGGAGTATTGTAAGCAGAAGAATTAGGCATCAGACTCTATGGGAACCAACCAAGTAAGCTAGTTTATCTTGAACATAGGTAGTGGGCACGTGGCCAAGTGGTTAAGGCATTGGACTAGCGACCTGAAGATCGTGAGTTTGAGCCCCAGCCGAGGCAACGTGTTGTGTCCTTGAGCAAGGCGCTTAATCCCACATTGCTCTGCGACAACACTGGTGCCAAGCTGTATGGGTCCTAATGCCGTTCCCTTGGACAACATTGGCATCGTGGAGAGGGGAGACTTGCAGCGTGGGCAACTGCTGGTCTTCCATACAACCTTGCCCAGGCCTGCGCCCTGGAGAGTGAAGACTTTCCAGGCGCAGATCCATGGTCTCGCAAGACTAACGGATGCCTGACTTTAGGTAAGACAAGGTAAGACTGACTTGTGATAATCTACTTCTCTCTGATTATTCTACACCTTTCATTGGCCACACATGCAGAAAAGAGCTTGAAGCAAGTCAACCCAGAGATGCACTGAACATGTTCCAGATCAAAACCCCGCCTGAGACTAAGTTGTTTATTACTCCAGATTCTAACATCTGAAGTCTCTGAGTCTCTGTCATGCATTGAACACTAGTTAATATGAACGTGGAAGTAAGCACACTTTCTTAACCAAGACAAAGGATTTTATATGAAATCCTGAAGCAAGCAAAATGTCAAGATTTTTCAAGATTAATTCAGACTGAACATTTGGCTACAGCACTTGTGACCACAGAAGTAAGAAAGTTGAGCTTATAACAGGTCTGAAGACAAATACCTCTGCATTTCTTTGGGGTATGTTCTTGCAACTAGAACTTCTATGTGTGATATAATTCATTTGGCTCTATATCTATTATGTATTGGAGAAGGATTGCAATTTGCAGTTAATTTAATCATCATAATATTTAATGCTCTGTTAGGTTACACAGTCTATAGTTATGTCTGAATCTTTACAGAGAATAGAAGTTATTTTTAGATAATATCCTTAATTGATAATTACAAAAGAGACTAAACATTTATTAACTCTTGCAATCTTTATGCTCCTAGTGTGGATGAGTTGTTAATTAGCCATTACCACACGGTGGGACAGGAAATTTAAGTGTAAGATGGTTACACTCTTACAGACCTGTTAGCTATAGTTTATGTTTCAAGACCGGGAGAAGTGAGCAGCCGTAAGCAGTAACATCAGACTGAGGGGACACATACAAACGGGAGAAAGGAGAAAGCTTTCAGAAGGGTGCTGGGTTAAAATTGTTCCGATCAACATAAAGGAAATGACCTGCCACTCACAGTCAGACAGAATGCTCACTTTCCTTCCCCGGTCATTTCCCACAGAAACAAAAACGCAATCAATAAAGTTCAAAGTAAATATATGTCCCCATACACAACCGATAGGTTTCAATAGGTACATCTAATGTCAGAGAAATGTATACAATATACATCCAGAAATTCTTTTTCTTCACAAACATCCATGAAAACAGAGGAGTGCCCCAAAGAATGAATGACAGTTAAACGTTAGAACCCCGAAGCCCCCCCAGCTCCCCCCTCTCACGCACAAGCAGCAGCAAGGCAACGACCCCCCCCCCCCCCACCAGCAAAAAAGCATCGGCGCCCTCTACTGGCACTCAAGCGTGCAACGAGCATCAGGAAAGACACAGACTTGCAGTACCCCAAAGACTACTGGTTCACCTGGTAATTCAACATTCCACAGACTCTCTCTCTCTCTCCCTAATAAAGGAAAAAGAGGTGCCCCATGTCACAGCGAGAGGGGAGACATAACAAACAACTCACTGATTTATGTTGTTAGAGGTCTGTTGCATTGCTTTTTCTGAGCTATGTGCCCAAAGAGTCGGTCTCAGAAAGGCTCAGGTTGCTGGACACACGAACTACAGCAGCTAACCTGCTGCTCCCGGTGTTCCATATCCTCTCGCAACACCTCAGTCAGGGGCACCTGTCTTCAGAGCCACAAAAGTCAGGCACCCTGAAGGCATGCTAGTCTTGCAGGTCGCTTTCTTGGGATATCAAAAGGCAGCCAGATGTGAGTCTCTGAGAACGGGCCCCATTTCCGCAAAGAACCAGTGTGTAACTCCAGGTCAGGGTCTTCAGAGCCTTGAAAAGGAAAGAAAAAGAGATATCGAAGATAGAAATAGAGCTGTTTCCAAAGATGCAAGCGAAGGAGTCGCCGTTTGGCGCCATCTTAATTTTTCTCCGCCCCTCCAAGATTCATTTTCTTGTAGACATACACAAAAATTCTGTAATAGAATGATAACCATAATAGGACCAATGAAAGACCGCTCCAACATGGGCGTTCAACTGGTATGAAAACGACAACAAACTGCACAAATACAAAAAGAATGAAAAAATAATAATATTATTTATTTATGAATAAATAAGCAATAAGTATTGAGAGCATGAGGTGAAAAGCCCTTGAAAGTGAGTCCATTGGTTGTGGGAACATTTCAATGATGGGGTAAGTGAGGTTATCCACTTTGGTTCAAGAGCCTGATGTTTGAGGGGCAGTAACTGTTCGTGAACATAGTGGTGTGAGTCCTGAGGCTCTTGTACCTTCTTCCTGATGGCAGCAGTGAAAAGAGAGCATGTCTTGGGTAGCGTTGGTCCCTGATGATGGACGCCACTTTCCTGCAGTAACGCTCCTTATAGAGGTGCTCCGTAATGGGGAGGCCTTTGCCAGTCAATATACTCTCCATTACACATCTACAGAAGTTTGTCAAAGTTTTAGATGTCATGCTGAATCTCTGCAAATTCTTAAGGACGTAAGGAAGAATGCAGAATATTTTTGTTTCTTAAATTTAACAGGTTTTCTCTTCGGAAAGCAAGGGTAAGAATTACTATATGGTAGGGCTGGAAGGGAGGTTGGAGGGAAGATGATTGCAGAAGGAAAAAGGGACAGCAATCAAAGCAGGAAAAAGGTTTGATTCCCATTCCCATTCCAATATATCAGCCCGTGGCCTTTTCCACTGCCGTGATGAGTTGTGCGCAGGTTGGAGGAGCAACATCTTATATTCCGTCTGCGTAGCATCCAAGCTGGTGGCATGAATGTTGATGTCTCAAACTTCCGGAAATTGTCTTTTTCTCTTCTCCTTCACCATTCCTCTACCTGAGCTTATCTCCTTACCTGTCCATCACATCCCCCTGGTGCTCCTCCTGCTTCCCCTTCTTCCATGGTCTTCTGTCCTCTCCGAGAAGATTCCTCATCTCCTACTTTTTACCTCATCCAACAATCAACTTCCCAGCTCTTTACTACAACCCCTGTCCTCACCTGATTCACCTATCACCTACCACCTTGTACTTCTTTTTCCCCTGTCCCCACCTTCTTCCTCTGACTTTGCCCCTCTTCCAGTCCTGATGAAGGGTCTCGGTCCGAAACGTGAACTATTTTCTCTTTTCCATAGATGCTGCCTGATCTGCTGAGTTTCTCCAGCATTTTGTGTGTGTTGCTGAAGAAAAAAGTTGCACTTGTGCCCTGATGTTCTTGAAGAACCACATGCCCTTAAGTATTGTGAACAAACCCTTTGGACGAGAGAGCTAGCACATTTAACCGTGATGCTTTTCTCACTTGCTGCCCATGTAAAAGAGTATCTTAATACAGAACTAACATTTGCTTGTTGTCTGGAATGAAAACAATGCAGCAGAAGTGACCTTTGTTCAAAAGAAATATTAATAGAACAAAAATAGAATAAAAGTCGGTGCAACACACATCAAAGTTGCTGGTGAACACAGCAGGCCAGGCAGTATCTGTAGGAAGAAGTACAGTCGACGTTTCGGGCCGAGACCCTTCGACAGGACACTGTTCCAAGGTTGTTCAGACTCTTGATTCCACATCCAAGTGGTGTCAAAATATTTGGCCTCCTTTTATATATGCAAAAAAAGCATCAACCAAGTAATGATGATTAATATTGCCACACAGTATGAAGGATTGGCTGTTCAAATCTGCCTTTATTTCAGCTCCTTGTCATTTAAAGAATGTCGGTGCAGGTCATGTCGAAACACCACCGTAGTTAATCACTGGGCTTCCATGTGCTGCTCACCAGTCTTGTTATGTGTGTTTGGTTTCTGCTCAATTAAGCTAAATTGCATTGGCTCCTGGGAGTAATGAGCCATTTGCTTGATATTCCTGAAGAATCACATGATCTTAAGTGTTGTGAGCCTGTGTAACACAGAGTCGTGGAGAATTCCAGTTCTGTAACTCTCTGGCCAGTGGGTTAGATTGACAATGTGGGGAGGAATGGATGAGGGGAGGTGCATGGTAGGAAATTGCACTGAGGACAGGTTCTCATTCACTGTGCAGTGACCATTAATGTGTTAGGTGGTGCTTGTAAGTAGTAACCATAATGATCTCCAGCCAGCAACTAGAGCAACAAAACAAGGATATCTTCTTTATTACATCTGTGCTTAAAATGTCTACTTACATCACACTTTATCATAAATGACGATATCACAACAATTATTTTACATACAATTTATTTACATATTACATATCACCTGTTATAAAATGCAATTTGCCAGTAAGCGTAGAGTCAGCATCAGACACCACACTTCTCACATCATTTGGTCTATTTACGTTGCCTTATTTATATTTTTGAACCATCTATCACTGCACAGAAGAAGGCAATGGCAAACCACTTCTGTAGAAAAATTTCTTAAGAACGATCACGGTCAGATTGGCCACCTCATATGACATAATAATGATGAAGATGATTTTTTTTTAATTTATTGGAGTGATCTTTATGTCTTTCCGCAAGAAGACAACAGAATTCATGACATATGTCAGTGATAATGATATGGTCACTGTCTTCATTACAAATGCACATAATGACTATTTGCAGGAGAGTCGCTCTCTCAAGGAGAACATCAGGCTGACAGAAAAGTTAAACAGTTTTCAGTTTTAAATGATGTACATGCTCATGAGTCATTTAACAAGTGGGCTGGAAAGGTGCTTGAGAACTTTGATAGGTGTTGTGAATCTGACTGGAGTGAGAGAAGCTTACTTATATTGTGCATTGAGCATCGTGGGCGTGCGATGTTGGTGCCGGAATCTATGGCAGCATTCGTGGGCTGCACCCATCACATCCTAAGGTTGTGCTGGCTGTTAACACAAACGTGCATTTCACTGAATGTCACAAGTGCACATAATCACAATTGTAGGAATGTCATGGGTTCAATAAATGAATATGAATCTGATTCTACTGATGGAAGTCAGAATCAGAATCAGGATTAATATCACAGGCATACATCGTGAAACTTGTTATGCATCTGAAGTATATTTCAATGCAAAATGTAAATTACAGTAATATATATATATTTAAATAAAAGGTTTAATTAAATAAGTGGTGCAAAGATGAGAGAAAAAAGTAGTGAGGTAGTGTTCATGGGTTCAATGTCCATTCAGGAATCTGATGGCGGAGGGGAAGAAGCCATTCTTGAATCATTGAGTGTGTGCCTTCAGGCTCCTGTACCTCCTCCTTGATGGTAGAGAAGAGGGCCTGTCCTGGGTGATAGGGGTCCATAATGATGGATGCCACCTTTTTGAGGCATCACTCCTTGAAGATGTCCAGGGTACTGGGGAGGCCAGTGTCTATGATGAAGCTGACCGAGTTCACTTCTTTCTGCAGCTTATTTTGTGTGCTGGGGCAGCAGGCTGAGGGTAGCAGACACCAACAGAATCAACAAACTCATTCGTAAGGCCAGTGATGTTGTGGGGATGGAACTGGACTCTCTGACGGTGGTGTCTGAAAAGAGGATGCTGTCCAAGTTGCATGCCATCTTGGTCAATGTCTCCCATCCACTACATAATGTACTGGTTGGGCACAGGAGTACATTCATCCAGAGACTCATTCCACCGAGATGCAGCACAGAGCATCATAGGAAGCCATTCCTGCCTGTGGCCATCAAACTTTACAACTCCTCCCTTGGAGGGTCAGACACCCTGAGCCAATAGGCTGGTCCTGGACTTATTTCATAACTTACTGGCGTAATTTACATATTACTATTTAACTATTTATGGTTCTATTACTATTTATTATTTATGGTGCAACTGGAACGAAAACCAACTTTCCCCGGGATCAATAAAGTATGACTATGACTATGACTATTTTGATCCTGTGCAGTGCCCACTCCCCATAGCAGACGGTGATGCAGCCAGTTGGAGTGCTTTCCACGGTACATCTGTAGAAATTTGTGTGCGTCTTTGGTGACGTACCAAATTTCCTCAAACTCCTAATGAAATCTAGCTGCTGTGGTGCCTTCTTTGTAATTGCTTCAATATGTTGGGCCCAGGATAGATCCTTGGAGGTGTTGACACCCAAAAACCTGAAATTGTTTACCCTTTCCACTTCTGATCCCCCAATGAGGATTGGTGTGTGTTCCCTCGTCTTACACTTGAGGTGTGCTTGTGTTGATGTGACTGTGAGGCCAGTGGAGAATAAATCAACATTATTGATATAAATCAACTTCCTATGATGTTGCACTGTTGAATGTGAAATTCACATGTTGCCTCCAAAGATAAATTGCTCCTCCAGAAGCTTCCAGTATCTCATCCAGGGACTTAGTACTAAAGTACATGGGACATCTTAAAAATTACTGCCCAATCCGTGATAACTCTGCTTGTTCATTTCAGTCTAAGTTTTAACAGTACAGTAAATTTAATTACAACCAAGCAACCCCTTTGGTGCTGAAAATTAACATTAATAAGCATGAAGTCTTAATCCTTCAGACGTTAAATGTTTTAGACATATTAAACTATTTTCTTTTTCTGTAATTTTTCAGTTTTTTCTTTTATTGCCTCCTCATATTCCCTCTGTTTCTAAATAGGCTTTAGCATGGAATTCCCCATTCTGTTTTAATACTCTTGACAAATCCAAGTTCAGGTGATTGAATTCTTCAATCTGATTGCTTAAAGAGAAGCCCTGTTACTACTTCTGTTAACAGGGCTCCCAGATCCCCTGGAGGGGGCACCAGCTTCCCTTAACTCTCTTAGTCACAGAAGACTCCAATGCAAATCCCTTAGTGTGCCCATGGGCAAGTATAATATAAGGATTATCTTCCACAAAGGAAATTCTAACACTCCAGATCAGAATTGGATTTAGGTGAAGTTGTGCTCGCTATTTCCCGATTAATCCCATTTCATTGTTTTTACATGAATCAGAGAACCAAACGCCACTAAGCTCCTTTATGTTCATCCATCCCGGAGCATTTTACTGACCCCCATTCAGTTTTCATGATTCTTAAATCAGTCTCTTTTTTTGTAACCAACTCTCTGCTGGGATACCCGCTAAGAGGTATAAATCAGATTGTGCAGCATGGTAATATCATCCTATCTGTTATATAATCCTGTTTCGATGAAAAACAAAATGTGCCACTACTGCTTGGGCACATTTGCAACACATGCCTGATTATCGCCTCTGTAAGTTTCCAACTAACTCAGGGCAGCTCTTGCGGGAACAGCCGTCATAATGTCAATGTGAGTTAAAGATGGATGGAACCAAGCAGAGCCCAGTACCTCACACAAGTCAGGCCTTTAAAGATGGATGACACACCTGACTCCCCACTGCCACATACATCCCTCACAGATTTGCATAGAATAACTTAAGGGAATGAACATATTGATCCGCCTCAGATGGTCTACCTCGCATTCTGTGAATTAAACTGTTGCCACTTCTTCCATCTCCGTAAGTTTTTCACAATCACTTCGGCTGTTTCGATTCTCTTGTACTTTAGTAATCCTCTGTCAAAGGATCCAGCAGGAGTTAAACAAATGGGAAATGTTGGCAGAGAAATGGCTGCCAGAGATTAACTTGGACAAGTGCGAGGTGTGGCACTTTGGGAGATCAAATGTAAGGGAAAAAAATATACAGTCAATCGCAGGACCCTTAAGAACATTGATGTACAGAGGGATCTCCAGGTGCAGGTCCATAGCTCCCCGAAAGTGGCAACACAAGTAGAAAGGGTGGTAAAGAGTCAAGCTGTTGATTGTCAAAGTCAGGAAGTCATGTTGCAGCTATATAAAATTACTGGATCTTTTTCCGATATTGAGTAGTGTGGAGGAACAGAGGGACCTTGGAAGAATGTTCGCATTTCCTCAAAGTTAGTGGGATGAATCAATAATCTGGTTAAAAGTATATATATTTCCTTACTACCTGACATGAAGAGGAAGAGTACAGAGGTTATGTGGAACTGTACGCAACATAAATTAGACCCAGGCAAATTAGAACTGAACTCTGTACAATTATTGTCACCACATGTAGGAAAATGCGTTGCACTGAACGACATACAGTGTAGATTTACATGTTAGGACTGGAAAATTGTAACCAAGAGGAAAGATTGGATATGCCAGTGTTATTCTTTTTCTTTTTGGAATGGAGGAGGTTGATGGTGTGTGCAAACAGATGAAGACACCTAGATGCAGTTCATAGAAGTATCAATTTCCTTTGGCAGAGTAGTCAAAAACCAGGTGGAGCAGATTTGAAGTCATTGATAAAATCATAACAGGACAGATAACAAGACAAACAAAAATCAGCCAAAGGATAATGGGCGTCTGCAACTCACTGTCTAATAGGATGGTAGTGGCAAACAACCCCACCACATTGTAACAGTACATGTGTACTTGGAGGTCATGGCTTGCAGGAGTGTGGACCTAATGCTGACAAAATGGATGGGGGTAGATCAGCTGAATGTCTTTCATCTACGTCCTAATATAAAATATAAAGTGACTTTAGAGGGTTCTAGAGCCGTCTCATCGGAGTTACCATTCCTTCTTAAAGGATTCATTTGAGTTTGGATGGTATGAATGTTATGCCTTCCTTTGAGATTATAAACTTGAATTTAATGGTCAACTAATCTTGGTACATTATGTTATTCAATCAATTCCTGGTACTCCATGAGAAAAGTGGAGCTGGAGATGTTTCTGGGGTGGGAAGGTTGGAGAGAGTGATGCCATAATTGGCAGGGGGTGGTCAGAAACCTTTTTGATGGGGTAGGTAAGGGTTGGTGGTGTTACTGCTCTGTAAGATGTTTAGCCAGCATCTCCCTCCTCCCATTTGCTGTGGGATTCCTGAGCCCTAGGAAACCTGTGACTATAGTTTTCTACCTCACAGGAGCAGGACTGAACACTCACGTCATCAGTTGGTGGTCTGGGAATACTTTACCCGTTCTGCAACTTTTAAAGTCTTTCCTAACTGATTTTTTCCTTCATGGCCCTGTTGACCATATCATTGAGTTTTCCTAAGAATGGCCCTTCCTCAGAAATCGATAAAGTTTGTCAAGGAAGGCTTTTCTTCTAAATCCATGTTACCTTTCGTCTACTGAGGTATTACTACACCAATCAATACCCACCCCCCCAAAAAAACTGGTTTTATTTGTTTCAGTATTTTATATAATGGAAGTTATTTATATCCTTGTAGATAATTGTACCTCCAAGAGGACCACAACCTTGTCATTGGGTTTGGAGGCTTGTGTAGCTCACTGACTTGGAAAGCTATGTTAGCTGGAGTCTGGACCTAGTGTTTTGACTCTTGGTAGGGTCACCCATGCCAAACAGGTCAAAAGGTAGAGGCCAGACTGAGATGGTCCAGGTTCGGGAGATCAGCTCAGGGCTAACAACCATGACTGGTCAAAAATTTATTATGGAAACAGCAGAGAAGATTCCTACATCTGTATGGTTAGAGGACCTTCATCACTGCCCTAAACACCAGCAACGTAACAGGCTGTAACAACAGATCATTGTAAATTCCCCTTTTGGAATATGTGCATCACAGGGTCAAATTTCTCATAACTTATTTCAGAATTTTATATTAAATGGAAGATATTCATATCTCTGCAGATAGTTGTAAATATTTTATTCCCTCTTAGGAATGTGTGCATCACGGAAGACGTTTCTAATTACATAGAACATAGAATAGTACAGCACAGTAAAGGCCCTTTGGCCCACAATGTTGTGCTGACCCTCAAACCCTGCCTCCCATATAAGCCCCCACCTTAAATTCCTCCATATACCTGTCTAGTAATCTCTTAAACTTCACTAGTATATCTGCCTCCACCACTGACTCAGGCAGTGCATTCCACGCACCAACCACTCTCTGAGTAAAAAACCTTCCTCTAATATCCCCCTTGAACTTCCCACCCCTTAATTTAAAGCCATGTCCTCTGTATTGAGCAGTGGTGCCCTGGGAAAGAGGCGCTGGCTATCCACTCTATCTATTCCTCTTATTATCTTGTACACCTCTATCATGTCTCCTGTCATCCTCCTTCTCTCCAAAGAGTAAAGCCCTAGCTCCCTTAATCTCTGATCATAATGCACACTTTCTAAACCAGGCAGCATCCTGGTAACTCTCCTCTGCACTCTTTCCAATGCTTCCACATCCTTCCTATAGTGAGGTGACCAGAACTGGGCACAGTACTCCAAGTGTGGCCTAACCAGAGTTTTATAGAGCTGCATCATTACATCGTGACTCTTAAACTCTATCCCTCGACTTATGAAAGCTAACACCCCATAAGCTTTCTTAACTATCCTATCCACCTGTGAGGCAACTTTCAGGGAACTGTGGACATGTACCCCCAGATCCCTCTGCTCCTCCACACTACCACGTATCCTGCCATTTACTTTGGGGAATTACAATGAACAACTCAAGATATAAGTAAATGAACAATAAACTATAGTTCAATGACCAAAGCAACATCAGGTATATATGTACATTGCTCTTAGTAACATATTCACAAAAAGGAGGTCTACAGCACCGTGCAAAAGTCTTGGGCACATATATATAGCTGAAGTGCCTAAGACTTCTGCACAGTATTGTAGTAATTTTATGTATTGCACTGTACTGCTGCAAAAAAAAAACAAATTTCATCACATATGATAACCCTGATTCTGCTGTGGGCCTCTTTTGTGGACTGAGAGTAGGAAGGGGACAGGGTTAGGGGAATCATGGTTGGGAAAAGGGCAAGGGAGAGAGGAAGGAACGGGAAGCACCCGAGGGACATTCTGTAATGATCAACAAACCAATTGTTTGGAATCATGTGACCTTGCCTGCTGCCTCAGGACTGGGTGTGTCTGCACCCACGCCACCTCCCCTGGCAATCCTTCTCTGCCACCTATCCAATACCCCACCCACGGCAGTTCACCCTCGCCATTCCCGAAATCCTTTGCTCCTGCCAGATTTACAAATTCTCTCTCCGCTCCACATTGACAAATACAGTCTTCGGCCCCCTAGCTATATATATGTGCCAGAAGCTATTGAACAGTACTGTATGTCCTTTCAAAGATCTATATTTGATAACTATTCAAGAGATGCCACTCATTCAAGTTCCATTTTCTTTGTAATTTTTGGAATAATTTCTTTCACTTAGATTGGCATTGAAATAGTACTTTTTTTGGCCATAAATGAAATATAAAAAGCTCGTAGGCTTGAGAAACAGGCCAATACTTCTTAATAAAACTGAAGATCCAGAGAGTTATGAAGTATGTTTCAGCTCAGTTCAGTTAATCATATTATGCTTTATTAGGCCCATGGGCTGCTGACTTCAACGTGAATAAGTGAAATGCATTATAATAATATTTTTTATTACCTGATAATTAAGTTCCACAGACAAAATTTTGGTAAGATTACAAAGCTAATGAGTAAAGGTGCTTTAACCCCTTGATAGCTCCGAGCCACAAGGGTCGGAAGTTGTGGCTGTCACTGCTCCCTTGCGTCTAGACAAGCAAATGCCACATTGCGATGAGTTGCAATTGATTCCTGTAAGAATAATTACCCAGGGTCAGACAATTACTATTGTACAAAAAATTCAAGCAGTTCAAGATTACTAATGCACCTTGACTGAAGGGTACTGGAAAGCTGGGAAGTAACCGTGCGCTCACAGGGAGATAGTGTGATGGTGTTATTTCCAACAATTTGGTTTTGGCTTGAGCTCTTTAATTCTTTGAATCATCTGAATTTTAAATAGGGCTAAATGATCATGCATCGCACTGTGCCAGGAGTATCGGTATTAATGATACAAATACCTTATGAAACTTTGAACTCTTTTACTGTTCTTCATCAAGTTATGATATTGTTGCACTGTTGTAACTATATGTTAAAATTATGTGGTTTTGTTAGTTTTTTCAGTCTTGGACTGTCCTGTGTTTTGTGATATCACCTCGGAGGAATATTGTATCATTTCTTAATGCATGCTTTACTAAATGACAATAAGAGAGGACTGTGTGTCCTCATAATCAGGGGTAAGTTTTTTTATGCAGAGAGTGGTGAGTGCGTGGAATGGGCTGCCGGCGACGGTGGTGGAGGCGGATATGATAGGGTCTTTTAAGAGACTCCTGGATGGCTACATGGAGCTTAGAAAAATAGAGGGCTATGGGTAAAGCCTAGGTAGTTCTAAGGTAGGGACATGTTTGGCACAGCTTTGTGGGCTGAAGGGCCTGTATTGTGCTGCAGGTTTTCTATGTTTCTCTATGTTTTTATGCTGGAGGAGATCAGGTGTTATCTGTGGAGGGACATGGGCGTCAATATTTGGGTCAGGACTCTACATCGGTCCAGATGAGGAACCTCAACCTGCAACACTTGCAGTTCACTTCCCTCTACAAGTGCTGCTTGACCTGTTGAATTCCTTTCTTTCTTTTTAAATCTTTTTATTGAGTAAGTATACAAAAAAGGTAAGCCATATAAACATTAATACAATGTTAAAGTATAATAAAATTCCAAAAGATAACAATACCAAAAAGAAAATACTACAAACAATGTAATTTAAGCATAAGAAACCAAGATAACATAATAGTATACTAGATTTTATATATATCAATGGAAAAAAAGAAAAAAAAAACCCCAAAAAAAAAACCCACCGTGCAACTAACTAAAAGCAAAGCAAAGCAATGGGCTAACTTGAAACCAAACAGAGTTAAACTTAAAATCACGTCCTCAATCCCGACCTCCATTAAAACAGTGAAGAGAAAACAAGAAGGGTAAATATTACATTAAATGAAAATATCGAATAAAAGGTCCCCAAATCTGTTCAAATTTAAATGAAGAATCATAAAGGTTACTTCTAATTTTCTCCAGATTCAAACATAAAATCGTCTGAGAAAACCAAAAAAAGGTAGTTGGAGCATTAAGCTCTTTCCAATGTTGTAAAATACATCTTTTCGCCATTAAAGTAAGAAATGCAATCATTCTACGGGCTGAAGGGGAAAGATTACTAGAAATTTTAGGTAGTCCAAAGATAGCAGTAATAGGGTGAGGAGAGATATCTATATTTAATACCTTAGAAATAATATTGAAAATATCTCTCCAAAAAGTTTCCAAAGTAGGGCAAGACCAAAACATATGAGTTAAAGAGGCTATCTGCCCCGAACATCTATCACAGAAAGGATTAATATGCGAGTAAAAACGCGCTAACTTATCTTTGGACATATGTGCTCTATGAACCACTTTAAATTGAATTAGGGAATGTTTAGCACAAATAGAGGAAGTATTAACTAATTGTAAAATCTGCCCCCAATCATCCACAGAAATGGTAAGCCCCAATTCCTGTTCCCAATCTACCCTAATCTTATCAAATGGAGCTTTCCTAAGTTTCATAATAATATTATAAATCATAGCCGATGCACCTTTCTGACATGGATTAAGGTTAATTATCGAATCTAAAATATATATAGGAGGAAGCATTGGAAAGGAAGTAAGTATAGTACTTAGGAAATTTCTAACTTGTAAATATCTAAAAAAATGTATTCTTGATAAGTTATATTTATTAGATAATTGTTCAAAAGACATAAGGGAACCATCTAAAAATAAATCCAAAAACCGTAAAATACCCTTAGTCTTCCAAGTTTGAAAAGCGCGATCCGTAAAAGAGGGAGGAAAAAATATGTTACCTAAAATAGGAATCGCTAACCCGAATTGATTAAGATCAAAAAATTTTCTGAATTGAAACCAAATGCGCAAAGCATATTTAACTATCGGGTTAGAGACCTGCTTAAGACGTTTCGAATCAAAAGGAAGAGAGGAACCTAAAATAGAACCAAGTGTATAACCCTGAACAGATTGTAATTCCAATGCTACCCATTTAGGAATAAATAGTATGTCCCGGTCAAGTAACCAAAATTTCATATGTCGAATATTAATAGCCCAATAATAAAATCTAAAGTTAGGTAATGCTAAACCTCCATCTCTCTTAGCTTTCTGTAAATGTATTTTACCCAGTCTCGGATTCTTGTTCTGCCAAATAAATGAAGAAATTTTAGAGTCAACTTTATCAAAAAAAGATTTAGGAACGAAAATTGGTAATGCCTGAAACACATATAAAAATTTTGGCAAAAAAAACATCTTAACTGCATTAATACGACCAATCAAAGTTAAATATAAGGGAAACCATTTAGATGAAAGTTGAGTAATATGGTCTATTAATGGTAAAAAGTTAGTCTTAAATAAATCTTTATGTTTACAAGTAATTTTAATCCCAAGATATGAAAAGTAATTATTAATCAATTTAAATGGAAATTTATAATATAAGGGAAGATGTTTATTAATCGGAAAAAGTTCACTCTTACTAAGATTTAATTTATAACCTGAGAAAAGACCAAATTGTGCTAATAACTCTAAAACAGCAGGAATGGATCTCTCAGGATTAGAAATATATAAAAGTAAATCATCAGCATAGAGACCTGTTGAATTCCTGAAGAACCTCGGTAGACATTTTTACTTTGGCTGGCGTCCAACACAGTCCTTGGCAGATGCCATTGTTCTGGTGTTGCATTTCAATTGAACAATCCATGGATTATTTTGCTTTTAAAAAATCATCCTTTTGCACATAGTTACCTTCCAAACCAACTTTCAGAGCCACATAATTTCGTGTTGATTCTTTCCCTCCTGTAAATTTGCATGTTCACATTTTAAGTCAATATCCTTGTCTCGTTACCTGCCATTTTTAACCCGTACTTCATCTTGCCTTCACTTTGGCAATGTGGCCAAACGAAAGATGGTGATCAATCAATATACAGGAGGGCGATTGGAAAACTGGCTACGTGGTGTCACAACAGCAATGCCTCACTCAATGTCAGTAAGACAAAGGACGTGAATATTGACTTGAGGAGGAGGAAACTGGAGGTCCATGAGCTAGTCCTCATCGGGGAATCAGGGGTAAAGAGGGTCAGCAAGTTGAAATTCCTCAGTGTTTACATTATTTCAGAGGGCCTGTCCTGGGCCCAGCATGTAAGTGCAATTACGAAGAAGCATGTCAGCACCTCTACTTCCTTAGAAGTTTGCAAAGATTTGACATGACATCTAAAACTTTGAGAAACTTCTATAGGTGTGTGGTGGAGAGTATATTGTCTGGTTGCATCTCACCCTGGCATGGAAACACCAATGGCCTTGAATGGAAAATCCTACAAAAAAAAAAGTAGTGAATACGACCCAGTCCATCACGGGTAAAGCCCTTCTTTATGTTCTATGTGGAGATGTCGCAGGAAAGCAGCATCCATCATCAGGGGCTCCCCCACCACCCAGGTCGTGCTCTCTTCTTGCAGCTGCCGTCGGAAAGAAAGTACAGGAGCCTCAGGACTCACATTACCAGGTTCAGGAGCAGTTGTTACCCCTCAACTATCAGGCTCTTGAACCAGTAGGGATAGCTTCACTCAACTTCACTTGCCCCATCACTGAACTGTTTCTGCAACCTATGAGAGTCACATTCAAGGACTCTTCATCTCGCGTTCTCAATGCTCATAGCTTATTTATTTATTATTATATATTTTTTCTCCTTTGCATTTGCACGGTTTGCTGTCTTTTGCACCTTGGTTGTTTGTCTGCCCTGTTGGGCATGGTCTTTCATTGATTCTATTGTGTGTCTTGGATTTACTGAGTATGCCCGCAAGAAAACACATCTTAGGGTTGTATATGCTGATATATATGTACTTCGATAACAAATTTACTTTGAACTTTGTGAAAACAGAAAGAAAGAAGTGATATTCTTTCCTGATGCTTTTGGCTAATGATCTGTTTGCTCCATAATATTCAGGAGCTCACGATTTAAAAGGAGCTATTTAATTACAAAATATTTTACCAGCAATTAACCTTTCATGTAGGATTCTCCATTCTTCTGCAAGCACCTCATAGGGTCTCTCGGATCTTAAATCAGTATTAAAGATCCTATGACCCCGTGTGCAGAATGGCAGGATGTTTTACTGACTCTCCCCGCCAATGGTCCCAGCATTGCCTTGCATTTTTTTTACACTTGGTTCCATCAAAAAGTTCATAGTTGGCCAGTTGTTCAATTACTGTTTAGGAATTATGTTGTGCTCCAATTTGCCTGCCACTGCAACTGAAGTTATGTTTTGTTCCGGGTGTTCATTCCACACTGTCGTCTTCTCAGTGAATGTCTTTATACAGTGAAGCGCTGAATAGCATCAGTATATACATGGTAATTGAAAAAAAAATGCATTTGTGTCGATATATCCCATCACACAGTGCCTTCAGCAATAATCCCAACATGAAGCAGTATTTACCCTAGTGATGTATTCCCTGGGTGAAACATATTTTTATATTTAAACCTCCTGTAAGTAACTAGGAAACTTTTTCTGGCTGGCAATTGTTTGCATATCCCAGAAACTCAGCTTCTTCACAAAAATTACTGATCCTCATGAGGGAAAATGCCATTGTTATGACAGTTTATTTCTTTTCAGCATCATATGTGTAACATAATCATTATCATGTTCAAGTTTTAAAATCAAGCTACTGACAAATCAGCATTTACAGTATTTCCATTTCCTTGAAAAAAACTACACGCCCTATTTCCTCAGGCTGCATATTAGTTCATGTATGACCGAAACATGAAAGGGAAGATTGGCCCAAGCTGATGTTTATAAAGGTACTAGTGAACACCACATAGCTTATTAGCAAGATACTGATAGGCTGTTGTTTTATGACCAGAAGGGAGGGAGTAATCTACCCTTTGAAGCACTGGATTGTAAAATTGCCTTGAGAATCCTATTGTTCACACCTCTGAGTTTGGAGCTACAAGGGCAATATGTTAATTTGATTCTCAGCTCCCATTGTCACCCGTCAGCCTTGGAACCAATGATACTCCCTATTCCCTCCCAAGGAGAATAATTACTAGTTTGCTATTATAGTTACCTGTTAAAAGTAGCTACCTGAATCTTTTCTAGGCAAAAAAGTACATCACAAATTTATTGGACCAGCATGCTGAATGCCATCATAAGCAACATCTGGAAGGCCAATGCATCATCTTCCTCACTAGGGCCTTCAACACACGACATATCCTTTTGAGCTGATTCCTTCCTACCAATTTTAGAATTAGCAGCAAGCTCATGCTTTCAACATCCTAAACACATAAATATGTGTTTATAATACTTACCTTCCAAACAAAACCTTTCTGGGACTGTCACACTTGTTTGTGAGATTAGCCATGCAGGGTCTGCTGTCTACTTAATGTTCTTCACAAGTATTTGATAAAACATTTTGGGTTGGTTATTACTTTTCTTCTACATCAGTCATTTCGGGTGAACGGGTAGAGATATGTCTCTAACAAAGTAGGTGTAAGACGCTCCCTCCCTCCTCTTGCCAAGTGTAGCACCTGCATCGCCCCCTTCCCCCTCGATCAGGGTCACGTGAAGCCATGGGAGCAGGTGTTGGATGGTCTTACAAGCGTATCACAAGTCCTGATTGTGAAACCACTGATTCCAGGCGGACATTCTCTGAAGAGTATTGATAACTGTCTGGGGTCACCCGTCCTGTAAAGACAGTGCTTAGAAAAAGGCAATGGCAAACCACTTCTGTAGAAAAAATTTGCCAAGAACAATCATGGTCAAAGATCATGATCGCCCATGTTATACAACAGGGCACATGATGATAATGATGATAAGTATTCTCTGTCCTTATGTTGAAACTGGGGACTAAGTTGATTAAGATATGAGGCTAGCCAGTGCTTTAATTGGCTTGAGAGTCCAATTGTATCATAAAATGCAGAGGGGCATTTAATATTACCATTTTATTAATGTGGCATTTTATTAATAAAATATTTTACTTGGCAAATATATCAGTGAGATTGCTTGTTTGGTTCGATGTATCTACTAATATCATTTCATGTACAGTTCAATTAAGTTCCAGCTTTTAGCACTGAAACTTTCATTCAGTCAAAAAAGAAGTCGCAACGCTATGGTTCAGCTCAGGAATTTTGGGCTGCAATAATCTTTTCACAATACAGTGTTAAAGTCTGTAAGTGTCAGCAGACCTTTAATTATCACATTAAACTCCCTGTTCCTCTAGCATTATGCTGTATAATGCCCTGAAGAGCCATTGAACAATATTCCAGATGGGAGAGACTTTTGGTTTCTCAAACTTGCTAAGTATCATTTTCATATAAAATGCAGGAAGATTATTTCATTTTACAAGTGATCAGGAATTCCAGTGATGGAAATTTTTCCTACAGAATTCACAAATATCTCACAAAAATTTGAGATATAGAATAAAAGGTGCTCTCTCTGAATTCATATGAAGAAAAAAAAGTAAACGCAATTTTTCTTTCTTCAACTCGGGTTTTGTGAGGTGCTTTGGCATTATAGAAAACTCCAAAATGGACTGTTCTCTAAGAACACAATCTCCTTGTAACACAGTGGTGAGGGGGTGGCCCCCTTGTATTCACACATGGGATGTGTGTGGTGTTGGCTATCCAACATTTAATGTCCATTACTTATCACACGTTAAAAGTCAGTAAGGAGTTCTTGCAGGTCACGTAGAAAAGATACCAACAGAGTGCAGTTCAGTAAGAGGTTATAGAATTTTGATGTTTTGACAATGGAAGATTGATGATATGGTTGGGATGATGTGTAAAATAGTGCTGACATGTTCCATCATGGACTGCCGTTTTTGGTGTGGGTCTGTGGAATGAGAATCCTCCCTGGTAGCTGCTGACTGTCATTCACGACCAGATGTGTCAGGACGGCCGAGTGTTTACCTCATCCACTGCATTGTCTTCAGATGAAAGAAGCTTGATAAGTTAGAGTGGAATAAACAGACAGGAATTAGTTCAAACTTACTTACTTACTGCCTTTTACGCCACTGCCGTTTAGAGCAGCTATGAAGGCCCTCCATCTCCGTCAGTGTTCTGGCCTTCCTTCATCATGTCAGTAGCTTCCTCTCAGTTTTCAGTACTGTTAGTCATGCAAGTCCTGAATGGAGACCCAGCAATATTGTCACACTCAGATGTAGAAGGATTCTTCATTGTCGTTTCCATAACAATTTTGCCCTGAACTGAACTCTCGGGAGTTCCCTATAACCCTTAATTCCCCTACTATGCAAAAATACTACTTCCCAGTTAGTAATAACAGCAAGCATTATAGGAATAGTTTTGTCAACCAATGACTTGAATTAAACCTGGTATTGAAGATTGAAACCCAGTGCATGGCATTGACTTGGAGGTTGAAAATTTGAACAAAAACTGAACAAAATGGGTTAATCTTTGCATTGATCAATCAGGTTTGACCTGAAACTCGATACCTCATTGAATGATTTGAAACAGCCCCTGGTTGAACTGGAGGAGATCG
The DNA here is from genome assembly GCF_963921235.1 of Mobula hypostoma. Classification (NCBI taxonomy): domain Eukaryota; kingdom Metazoa; phylum Chordata; class Chondrichthyes; order Myliobatiformes; family Myliobatidae; genus Mobula; species Mobula hypostoma. The sequence goes on from NC_086123.1 coordinate 16,806,075, forward strand.
TGAAGCCCGGTTGAGTAACTAGTAACTAGTAGAAAAGGGGAAAGATACTGCTGTGTGGGGAGGTGCTTTAGTGGAGTGGTAGCTAACTGGTGTTTTAATGACACATCAGAGTTTACCTTACTGGGGAGTCGGAACATCGATGCAGATGCTCTATCTCGTCGGGCGCACGACGAGTCTGGCACGGCCGAGGAGTGGAAGAGTGTCCCTGCCCCGGGAGTAAAGGCCATGTGTCAAATTGGGAGCGACGGGGAAGCAGGAGCCCCGATGGGACCGGATCGGGCAGTGGATCAATTGGGGGTTGACGGTGATGCGCTACCCACTGTTTACTGTAATTTGCCTGCTCTGAGGACCAGGCAGCTGCCGGAGTTGAGCCCCCAGGAAGTGGGGGCGGCTCAGCGTGATGACCCGAGCATTGGCACTATCTGGTACGTGGTTAGCCAGGGTGATATGGGGCAGGTGGAGAAGGCGAAGCATGCCTCCGTTCCCCTACTACTGAAGGAGTGGCCCCGGTTGAAGCTGAAGAACCACGTCCTGTACCGGGTCACGTCGCCCCCGGACCACCCCCGGCGCTGGCAGCTGGTCATGCCTGAGAAGTATCGGAAGACTGTGCTCCAGGCTCTACATGATGATTCCAGGCACTTAGGGGTAGAAAAGACCTATGGATTACTCAAGGACCGGTTTTACTGGCCCCGGATGAGGGGGGAGGTGGAAGAATACTGTAAGACCTGTAGCCGTTGCGTCAGGAGGGAGACCTTGCCTGCGCAGGCGGCTCCGTTATCCCACTTGCAGAGTGTGGGACCCATGGACCTGGTGTGTATGGATTTCCTGTCTGTTGAGCCAGGCACCAGCAACACCGCCAATGTCTTGGTCCTCACAGATCACTACACTAGGTATGTGCAGGCCTTTCCTACTAAGGACCAGAAAGCAACTACAGTGGCGAAAGTGTTATGGGAGAAGTACTTTGTTCATTGTGGCCTTCCCCGGCGGATCCATAGTGATCAGGGACGGGACTTCGAGAGCAGGCTTATCCATGAATTACTGGGTATGCTTGGGGTTGAGAAATCCAGGACCATCCCCTATCACCCGCAGGGTGATTCTCAGCCCGAGAGGTTTAACCGAAACCTGCTGGACATGCTCGGCACTTTGGAGATCAGACAGAAGAGTAAGTGGAGTCAACACAGTCTACCAAGCCTGTAGGTTCTATGCGAACCAAATTCAATAACAGAAGAAAGTTAAACCAGCAGTTAGGTAATTTCTGTATCTTCTGCATCCTCTATATTCTCTCTCTCTCTCCTCCCTCCCTCTCTCTCTCTCTCTCTCTCTCTCTCTCTATCTCTCTCTCTCTCTCAACATGTTTGCCCTAAAACCCTGGTTAGGCCACATCTAGAGTATTGCATACAGTTCTGGTCACCCCACTGTTAGAAAGATACTGAGGCTTTGGAGAGGGTGCTGCCTGGTTTAGAGGGTACGTGCTATAATGAGAGGATGGATAAACTCGGGTTGGTATCTCTGGAATGGCAGGAGCTGAGGGGAGATCTGACAGAGGTTTATAAGATTATGAGAGGCATAGATAGAGAGCATTTGTTTCCCATGGCTGAAATGTCTAATACCAGTGGGCATGCATGGAAGGTGAGCGGGGGTAGGTTCAAGGGGGATGTGGGGGGTAAGCTTTTTACTCAGAGAATGGTGGATGCCCAGAATGAGCTGCCTGGTACGGTGGTAGAGACAAATACATTAGAGGCTTTTAGGAAAAGTTTGGATAGGCACATGGATGTAAGGAAGATGGAGGGATGGGAACATGGTGTAGGTAGGTGGGATTAGTGTCTGGGTGTTTTTGGTTTGCTTTTTAGCTAGTACAGTACAGCACTGTGGGCTGAATGGCCTGTTCCTGAGCTGTACTGTTCTGTGTTCGAAAACTGCAATTACAGTTATTATTACTTTTCTGTTTACTTCGTGTTGTGCTGATGTTAAACAATAGTCAACGAAGAGGAATTCTTCTGAATTTGCAGCTGTGGCTGCTCACAGTAACATTGTCAAGAATTCTTTGATGCTGTATCACACAGTACACCTGGGAATGCAGTCAGATATTCAACTGTCCTCACTGTTGTCACCTCATATTTAATCGAAGTTTGTAGAATACATTGTTAGAATGTGATTTTTATATGTATTTCCTTTCAATTATTGCAAATAAGCTGAAATCCACTAACCCCACTCCACCCGAACCCCACCTTCCCTGTTCTATATATACTGCTTCGCTTATTTAATATTTACACAGTTGTGCATTGTGCTACTCAAATGAGGAAAAGACTGTTGATGCTTTTTTTTTGCTAGGCCAACCCGGGACAGCGATGATGAGGATGATGATGAGAAGAAAGGGAAAGGATGTACTCTTCAGTACCAGCGGGCCATGGTGAGGGTCCTTACACAGTTCGTAGCCGAAACACTGGATCCTGGTGGGCCGCTGGCCTACATGTTAGGGAATGACTGGCAGGCCGACATCACGGACCTGGTGACCGACTTTCTGAAAATGGACAACCCGCGGGTCGCGAAGCTAGAGGGCGGGAGAATCCTCAGCGGGCAGGAACTCGGAATGGCCACGCTTCAGGTATGTGCAGACCTATCAAGTCGATGTGATAATCGTAGCACGTGGTGAAGCCTGGCATTGATACTGACTGCCCCCCTTTAATGTTCGCTTCCTCTAATACGTGCGAGTTTGTTTTCGAGAAAAAAAATCCCTTTTAGAAAGTTCGGTCTGTCACTGAATACAGCAGAATTGTATTCAGAATATTCCACTTTATGATGAGGCCTGACTGACTGGCTCCTGAGTGGTTTGAGTCCTTTAAAAGTAACAACTTGCAGAGAACAATAATAAGATCATTGCTGATTGACACCGCAACTGGAAAAGGTTTAGTTTGATTACAGAAACTGAATAAATATTTTATTCTCAAATGCACTTTCTTTTTCATTTTTATTTAAATAGCAACTTGCCTGAATGACAAAAAGATTGTATAACATTCAGCCAAATCAACTTTGGGGAATCAGCTGCAATTTCCTATTATTTCAGCCATTTTATCTCCTGTCAGGTCCTAGTCTTTTAGTTACAAACTCCTTGAAAGTGAGTCTGTAGGTTGTGGCATCATTTCAGAGTTGAGATGAGTGAAGCTATCCATGCCAGTTCAGAAGCCTGACAGTTGTGGGGTAATAGTTCAGTGGTTTGGTTGTTCCATCTAATAGCAGAGAATGTATACAATATACAACCTGAAATTCTCACTCTTCACAGACATCCACGAAACAGAATTAAAAAAACCCAAAGAACGAATGACAAAAAAAACATTAGAATGCCAAAGCCTCCCTCCCACACACAAACAGAAGCAAAACATCAACCCTCCTCCTCTCCCCACCTGCCTCAGCAAAATTATCACCCCCCCACCAAGCAATAGCAAACTCCCCAAACAGACCATGATCTAGAGTCCATCAAAAAAAGCACTGTTCATCCAAACACTTTGACATGCCGCAGGCTCTCTCTGTCTCATGAAGGAGGGGAGAGGGAGGTATCGCTCCTGCCACAGTGAGAGGGAGACTAACAGCTCGCTGTTTCGATGTTACGGTCTGCACCGTCTCTTATTTCGACAGCAGCGTACACTGCTGTCGCGGTGTTCCGATCTCCCGCGACGCTTCAGTTGGTGACACCAACGAGGACTCGGGTCGTCACTGGGGCTGCAGGGGTGCGCATCTCCTAGGCCGCTCCTGGAGGTATCGAAAACACCAGGCCACTCGGCGAGTTTCGAGAGCGGAAACCCATCGCCATGAAGCACCGCAGTTTAAGTGGAGCTGTAGATCACAGACTCCGACAGGACCCCCAACCACCTTGAAAAGGAAAGAAGAGGCATTAGAGAGAGAAGAGTTTAAACGATTTCACAGATGAGCTCTCTCTGGTGCCACCTTTAGCTCAGCCACTTGGGTAGTAACTGTTTCTGTACCTGTGGGGATCAGGCCTATGGCACCTGTAACTCCTACCTGATGATAGTACCGAGAGAAGAGAATGGCCTGGATGGCAGGATAATGAACGCTTGATGACTGGGCTGTTTCCACCACTTTTCTGCAGACTGCTTGAAAGCAAAGCCAAGACCACGGCCAACACAAGTAATCAATTGAAGAAGAGAAAAGAGCATCATTTGCATGAACTCAGATAAGGGAATAAAGATCTAGATGGATCATGTGTACTGCTCAAATGGTCAGACTACGACTAATCTTTTCTGTGTGTCAGTGCACATTGAAAAAAAGAGAATATTACTGGAAATTAATTGCAGTATCAGTCATGTCCGAGTAGGAACTTTAGCAACATTATTACAATGAGAAAACATGAAGTCATCTTCCATCCCTTTTGCTAGAGGAAGGATGTAAGTTATTTAATTATTGAGACAGCGTGGAATAGGCCCTTCTATTCCTATGAGCCATGCAGCCCAGCAATCCTTCAATTTAACGCGAGCCTAATCATGGGACAATTTTACAATGACTAATTAACCTACCAACCGGTACACCTTCGGACTGTGGGAGGAAGCCGGAGCACCCGGACGAAACCCTTGCAGTCAGGGCAAGAAGGTACAACCTCCTTTCAGGCAGGAACAGAAAATGAAGCCAGTTTGCTGGTACTGTAAAGCGTTGTGCTAACCACTACACCCACCACGTAGGGATGTGTGAAGTTGGTGAGCAGTGTATGCAGTGCTCATGAAGCAAAGCTCCTATTTTAGATTCACCTACCAGTTGGCAGGTTAATTGGTCCTTGTAAATTGTCCCGTGATTAGGCTAGTGTTCAGATGGAGATTACTAGGCAGCGTGACTCAAAGAGCTGGAAGGGCCTATTCTGCACTGTTTCAATAAATAAATAATCCAAATTGGTGTTGGCGCGTGGCCAAGTGGTTAAGGTGTCGGTCTGGTGATCTGAAGGTCGCTAGTTCGAGCCTTGGCTGAGGCAGCTTGTTGTATTCTTGAGCAAGGCACTTAATCACACATTGCTCTGTGGCGACACCGATGCCAAGCTGTATGGGTCCTAGTGCCCTTCCCTTGGACAACATTGGTGGCGTGGAGAGGGGAGACTTGCAGCATGGGCAACTGCCGGTCTTCCATACAACCTCGCCCAGGCCTCACTCATCATCGAAAATCGATGGACAGCCGAAGAATTCCAAATTTTTATATCTATCCATAAGTTAAATATAATGTTACAGTCTTGCTGAAAGGTGAATACACAGGGTTCTCCAACCTGGATTGTCAATGTCTTTTATCTTTCTCTGGTGTTGGTTTAGTGATCAGTGAAGAATTGTTTACAACTGTTTAGTTACTCAGGTAACATACACTTAATTAGGTGCAGGAGCGAAACCCTGTGTAGCCTCCTGCTGTTGTAGCCCATCCACTTCAAGGTTCAATGTGCTGTGTGTCCAGAGATGTTCTTCTGCACATCAATATTATTTGAGTTACTGTGACCTTCCTGTCAGCTGCAACCAGACTGGCCATTCTCCTCTGAGCTCTCTCACTAACAAGGCATTTTCACCCAAAGAATTTTTATACCATACCATTCTCTGTAAACTCTCGAGATTGTTGTGCGTGAGAATCCCAGGAAATCAGCAATTTCTGAGATACTCAAACCGCCCTGTCAGGCACCAACAATCATACCACAGTCAAAATCACTTGGATCACATTTCTTCCCCATTCTGATGTTTGGTCTGAACTACAACTGAACCTCATGACCATGTCTGCATGCCTCTAGGCATTGAATTGCTGCCACATGATTGGCTGATTAGATATTTGCATTAACAAACAGGTGTACAGGTGTGTCTAATAGAGTGGCCACCGTGTGCGGATTGAACCTGCACCGTTCTGATTCACAAGGCTACAACTTGTCAGGTTGTTGATTTGTAAACAGAATAGAATAGATCAGAGTTATTATCACTGTCTTACATGATATGATTTTTGGTTTTGTGGCAGCAGCACTGTGTCTTCCCATCTCGCGGCGACTTCACAACAACAGACTTCTTCTGTTGCGGTTTACGAGGCATATCGTAGTGTAGTCTTACGAAGTTTATAAGTAGTTTTCGGAAAGTATTTATTAACTTTACTTTGTTTAAACGGTGCTTTGCTGATTTTTTACGGGAGAGCTGGATTTACATGTCTCAATCCGACGTCATCACGTGACGCCCCCCCCCCAGGATAGTTTCAATTGTGCTTCTGTAGAAGATAAGCAACAGCTTTTGTGGGAGCTTGGCCTGTTTCAGCTTTCTGAGGAAGAAGAGTCTGTGTTGTGCCTTTTTTACAAGCAGACAGGTGTTGGTGGTCCATGTCAGCTGTTTTGACAACATAACTCCAAGGAACTTTAGGTTTTCCACACTTTCCACTACCTCTCCATGTATATGGAGGGTGGTGTGTACTCTGTCCTTTGATCTCCTGAAGTCAATGATCATCTCTTTTGTGTCAGAAGTGTGAAGGACCAGGTCGTTGTCCTTACACCACTCCGTCAGATGATCCACCTCAAAGCTGTAGGCTGTTTCATCCTCGTCCGAGATCAGGCCAACCACTGTGGTATCGTCCGCAAATTTAATTATGGATTTGGAGGTGTTGATGGTTCCTTTTACACAAGTGACAAGTGTAGAGATGTAGTAGCGCCAATAGACCTTGATTTTTCTGTTTCTCAGTTTCCCCCCATCCCCCAAAGATGGGTGGAGTTAACTGGCCAGAGTGTATAGGTGTGTGGGAAAATCTGGAGAGAGTTGAGAATGTGGGGAGAGTAAAAAAATGAATTTAATATAGGATTAGCATAAGTAATTTAACAGCCTCCCAGATATCTCCACCTTCACCCTCCTCTCCCTACATCTGGTTCCATTGCCTCTTTTTGTTAAATTGCTTCCAACTATCAACCCCCTACCTTTGGCTCGCACCATCCCCTCCCCTCCCCTCCCTGGCTTGATCTGCCTGTTCTCTTTCACCCCTCCTCAGTCCACCAATCACCTCCAGTCCTGTCTTCTCACTCCCTCGCTCCTCTTTATACTGAGTTTTCCCTCTCTCCACTCATAGTGCAGGGGCAGGGTTTCGACCTGAAACGTCCACATTTCCTCCCCCACCCACAGGTGCTTGCTCAACCTGCTGGGTTCCGAATCAGAATCTGGATTAATATCACTAACATACTCCATACCATGAAATTTGTTCATTTCCAGCAGCAGTACTGTGCAATACATAAATGTGCTACACATTTTACTTTATACTTTATTGTCGCCAAACACTTGATACTAGAACATACAATCATCACAGCAATATTTGATTCTGCGCTTCCCACTCCCTAGATTACAAATTGATAGTAAATTTTAAAAATTTAAATTATAGATCATAAATGGAAAATAGAAAAATGGAAAGTAAGGTAGTGCAAAAAAACCGAGAGGCAGGTCCGGATATTTGGAGGTTACAGCCCAGATCCGGGTCAGGATCCGTTCAGCAGTCTTATCACAGTTGGAAAGAAGCTGTTGCCAAATCTGGTCGTAAGAGTCTTCAAGCTCCTGAGCCTTCTCCCGGAGGGAAGAGGGACGAAAAGTGTGTTGGCTGGGTGGGTCGTGTCCGTGATTATCCTGGCAGCACTACTCCGACATAAAAGAGGTAGATATAAAATATAGATTAAATAAGTAGTGCAAGAATATTGAGGTAGTTTTCATTGTTCAGAAATCTGATGGCGGAGGGGAAGAAGCTGCTCCTCCAGCAGATTGTACGGTACCTTACTCCTGGTTCCACCATCTGCAGTCTCTTGTCTCCAGGATGAATGGGTGACTGGTGATAGTGCACACTAGATGGACTGAAGGGGCTCTTTCTGCACAGTATTTCTCTGTGACTCTAATCTCAGTCCTGTCAGAGATGAGTAATATAAACATATTGTTCTCAGGGCTGTTGTATATGCTGGTCAGAAAAGCTAATAAGTTATCGACGTCAAGTTGAATCATCAAGTCTGAGAGTTTATCCGAGAGCTACCCTGTAGTGCAGTGTTAAAGATGATTTATGACATGCATCTGATGGCATTGAGAGTCACTGGTCACAAGAGCTCTTCTGTCCTTAAAGATAAAAACAGTTGACATTGAATGAGATTTCCACGCAATATTACCCTGTCTCTTTCCAGACCTAGAGGGAATTTGGGACCATGCTCATGTTGTCACAGACTGTCAGCCGTATTGGTCAGACCCTCACAAAAAAAAATGTTCAATATACTACACCAAAGAAACCTGACATTTCAAAGTGAGACTTTTAATTACTAGTTTGATATTAATGGATCCGTTCTGCAAGGGAAATAGTTTAAAGTCAGTCTGTGCACTGCATGAAATGCACAGCGTCTATGCCTGAGGGACTGAGAATAAATGCCAAGGCCAGAGGCATTATTCTCTCAATGTCTCAACAATGATCCTTAAGGAATCTTACTTGAACTATTAGTGACAGTTGCAAAGTATACATTGCAACTGTTACAGACCAGGTCACATTGACGCTGGAAAATGTTTTAAAAATGGAGAACAAAGGCTCCTGATAAATAATGTATCTATGAACAATAAGCATCCCACTTATCTTATATTCAGTAATTAAATGTCCTCTGACTCATTTGCCTACTGTGCGTTTATGATGGAAATGTAATTAAATTGTTATTCGTTATTCATGCTTTTACAAGAAAGATGGTACATCGAAGAAAAGTAAGATATTGTGAGCTATGCATAATTAATCATCTATGGTCTGCCCAAAATACTAATTCTCTGGAGCTGAGAAAGGGATGCCTGGAAGTTTATCCCTAACCCCCGTCCCTCTTTAGTGTGCCTCTGAAATTCATTCCTTTTAAGTTAATTGGCTGTGCTCTATGGTGTGTTTGATATTACTGACAGCAAACGAGTTTCTAAACAGTTATTTATTACCAGGTTACTCGTCACATGAGTGTTTGTGAGAAAGGCTTCAAAGTCATTTTAACTTTTTTCTTCACACATGCTTGCCACAGTGAAACGGAACTTTTCCCAATGCTTTACACCTGGTTTTAGCATTTGGTCACCACCAGAGAAAATGTGGAGTTAAGCCTGATTTATACTACTGCGTAGCCCTACGCCGTAGTGAGCATGCGTTGTTGTGTCTGCGTCGCTCTGCAATTCACCGCCAAAACGCTAGTTGGCGGTGGGGTTTCTATGCCTCTGTGTTGAGTTTCTTCGTGAGAGACATGGACGAGGAAATGCATTTCAAATGCTTTCGAATGTCGGCAGGTAGATTTGACGATTTGGTTCATCGTCTCCAACCATTTATTTCGCATCAGTGTACAAACTTGGCGCAGAAAAGCAACCAGAAATGCGTAGGAGGAAATGCAATGCTACGAAGTGGACCAATCACAGTTGTTGCAGTCTGCGTTGCCGTGACGCGTGAGTTACTTTTCTGGGGAGGTGCACGTCACCCTATGGCGTAGGGTACACGGTACCTACAGTGTACATTTGACGCAGAAGTATAAATTGGGCTTAATTCTTTCACCTCCCAAGGCCGACAGGGCGCTATAACTACAGCTCCATCAGGGTCTGCTGTACCTGTGTAATCCAACCCCAGTTACTGAGCAAGCTTTTTCTTCATTCCCATTTGAGTGGGAAGTAATTGTATTGCCTCATCCATGCCAAGGCAGAACAATGGACTGTTAACCTGGGAGTGAAATGAGAAGGATGATGCTCCATTAGAATGAATCTCACATGATTTAGGTCTTGCATTCCAGAGGTTGATAAATGTTCTGCTCCGACACTGTAAAGACCGTGTCAACTTTGTTCTTTCAAGCGAATGAAAAATCAAAGGCTGTGTCCTTTAGATCTTTCCATCACTTTCTCCATTTATACCTGCAGCTTAGGACTATAAAGGTAGCAACGGCGTGATTCTGCACCGGATACTGGATGGCTTGAGCACTCTGGAAATGATCATGACATAAGTTAATTGTTCAGAGAATGAGAAACTTCCTTGGCCACAATAGAAACAAGACAAAGCCTCCCTCTTGAGCTGAACCATAACCCAGCCAGGCAGTACAGACAAAAAGCATCTGGACATAAATTAAACAATAGCAGCTAACAGGTAGCATGGGAGAGTTAAAGTAATGTTTTTAGTGCCAGTGGCACGGGTTCAGTTCCTGCTACGGCCTGTAAGGAATTTGTGTTTTCCCCGTCACCGCGTCTGTTTCCTTCAGGCACTGCAGTTCCCTCTCACTTTCCGAAGACGTACAGATTAGGGTTAGTAAATTGTGGACGCGCTATGTTGGTGCCAGAAGCACGGTGACACTTGGCGGGCGGCCCCCCCGCCCAGCCTCGGATTGTATTGGTCATTAATGCAAAGAACACATTTCACTACATGTTTCGATGTACATGTGACAAATAAAGCCAATCTTTGAATCCTTCACCTGAGACTAGTCATAGTCATAGTTATACTTTATTGATCCTGGGGGAAATTGGTTTTCATTACAGTTGCACCATAAATAATAAATAGTAATAAAACCATAAATAGTTAAATAGTAATATGTAAATTATGCCAGGAAATAAGTCCAGGACCAGCCTATTGGCTCAGGGTGTCTGACCCTCCAAGGGAGGAGTTGTAAAGTTTGATGGCCACAGGCAGGAATGACTTCCTGTGATGCTCTGTGTTGCATCTTGGTGGAATGAGTCTCAGGCTGAATGTACTCCTGTGCCCACCCAGTACATTATGTAGTGGATGGGAGACATTGTCCAAGATGGCATGCAACTTGGACAACATCCTCTTTTCAGACACCACCATCAGAGAGTCCAGTTCCATCCCCACAACATCACTGGCCTTACGAATGAGTTTGTTGATTCTGTTGGTGTCTGCTACCCTCAGCCTGCTGCCCCAGCACACAACAGCAAACATGATAGACTAACATAAGTACTCACTCTGTGAAAGTGATGGGTAGGTAATAATGATTGATAATATTTGTATAACAATAGAATATATGGGCAATTAATATTTAGAGCCATAAAAGAACCCTTTCCAAGCAGAATTCAAAGCTGGCTTCCAGCTATTCAGGAATGCGTACAGCAATTTAAGGTGAGGCACCTTGAATGAAAGAGGTATTTAATTTCTCCCTCTACGAAGGATGACTGTACCCTGCATATAAAGTTCCCTCTCCGTGCCTGGTTGAAAGCTGAAGGTTGGTGTTGCTGGAGTGTGTCAGTATCTACTCAAGTGCATACATTGTCTCATAGCACAGACAAAGTAAGGCATAAAATTAAGATCAGAATCAGAATCAGGTTTATTATCACCGGCATGTGATGTGAAATTTGTTAACTTAGCAGCAGCGGTTCAATGCAATACATAATCTAGCAGCGAGAGAAAAAATAACAATAATAAAAAATAAGATAAAACATAATAATAAATAAACAAGTAAATCAATTACATATATTGAATAGATTTTTAATAATGTGCAAAAACAGAAATACTGTATATTAAAAAAGTGAGGTAATGTCCAAAGCTTCAATGTCCATTTAGGAATCGGATGGCAGAGGGGAAGAAGCTGTTCCTGAATCGCTGAGTGTGTACCGTCAGGCTTCCATATCTCCTACCAGATGGTAACTGTGAGAAAAGGGCATGCCCTGGGTGTTGGAGGTCCTTAATAATGGACACTGCCTTTCAGTGGAAATCATCCATGTCTTTGTTCCCAGCATGTACAAAGTGGGGTTCGACAAGCTTTACGGAGGATCTGATCTCGGTGATGTTGAGCACCACTGGTCTACTGCCTTGACAACTCAACAGGAGCAGTCTGTGGGCTGGAATGGTGGACCCAGATGACACCGAGTATTGGGGCTCAGACTGTAGCAGATCTGAACTTTGGTCAAGCGGGTGAAGCAAGCAACAGTGAACCAGCCCAAGACCTCCACTGGTTTCCAGTCCTGCCATGGAGGCTGGAAGCACAGGAATCAGATTACCATTTTTCTTTCAGCCCTTGAAGGACTGTTGATCATGACCAGGCCAGGTTATCTGGAACACAGCTGGACTGCATGAGCTGTGAGCAGAACAACAAAGTTTCAGGAAGCACATCACATGCCAGCCTCTACACTGGAAGATCAACACTAATTCTAGACTAAGAAATAATGGCTTAAATCCCCGTGGAAAGGCAGCAAATTGGAAAAGCATGATCAAAGACGTGCTTTCAAGAAGATTTTAAAGGTGGAGGAGAATATGTTTTGACGATAAGGCAGTGCGGAGGGTAATGACCATTCCTTAAAGAACTAGAGATCTAGCTGTTGTTCAAACCAAGAAAATGCCACTGGAATAAAACAAGGCATTTCTAGGGACAGAAAATATATGAGGACTACTATAGCTCTCCAATGGCATCAGTTAAACTCTGGAGAGACATCTTCCGCACTGCCACCTCATGGAGTTCAATATATCAATTAAATCTTTTCTGCTTCTCAAACTGAAAGGCCTATCTACTTAAACATGCAGTCACGAATGTCCCATCCAAACTGAATGTGAGACATTGGCTTCTGGAAGAGTTGTGTTTTGTTATTTATGCAGGAGGGTTTTAAAAACTTTATCTTATTGCACGTTCAGCCTTATAAAGGGGAAAGCACTGAATATTTGGAAATATCAAAGGGATTCAAGCACAAAGTTTCAGGAACCCATTAGGAGATCACTAGCTCCCAGCGGAGGACTGCATCTCGAATACCATCAACACGCCGTGGGAAAAGGTTGACAGCAATATTTAATGGAACAGGTGATCTGCACCATTAGTTCTTCAGCATTATAAAGAAAAATAATTCAAATCCAGAATTTGTCCAATTTCAGCCTCGAGCGCAAAGGACCTTTGTGCTTGATGTTTGGGACTTGAGTTAAGCACAGTTACAAAAAGTATTGCGAATGTAAGCATATGCAGTGATAGGATTCTGCTGCTTCTAACAGTTTGCAGGACTCTCCAATGTGGCACAAAGAATGCTCCCAATGGTTGCATCTAACACAATCTTGTTTCCTAGTAGAATTTACATGCCAAACATTGTTGGAGCTTTCACAACCTGGAGGAGATACCTTGGCATAATCCAGGACAACCATCTCAACAAGCATCATGCCATTGGAAAACTCCGCAGCGAGCACACTCTCAAGTATTTTCAGTGCCATTAATCCTGCTGAAAAGTGACAGACTGTTGTGCCACATTGGTAAAAACATCAGAAGTACCCAACAACAATCTGGGAAACAAGAAAGAATCTGTAGAAAACTTGCAAGCCTTAATCAGATTAATTAATAATTATTAAAAGCCAATATCCATTGTAAACAAATTCAGTATATTTTGTACTATTTTAATATTCTTGTAATTTTGAAATGAATGTTATGGGGAAAATAGACTCTGGGCATAGACAATTGTTTTCTCCAGTGTTTGAGAGGAGTTTGCAGATAATTGTGTGGTAGTACATTGAAAGAAAGGTATTTGAGTTGTTAACAATAAGCTGTAGGTTCTATTGCAAGAATGATGCTTTAAAAGTTGAAATTCGGGTCAATTTGCTAATTGGCTTGGGAAGATCTGCACCAATGGTTCCTGCAGAGGAGCTGGGTTTCACCGATGGTGCTTTCATTTAACTGCATGGTGAAGTTGCCAATGTTGTTGCTGCCTCTCAGCTCCGGAGACTCTGGTTCAATGTTGAACTTGGGTGCTGCGTATGTGGGGTCTGCACATTCCCTCCATGGTCCTGTGTTTTCCTTCGATGTTCACGTTTCCTCTCATATCCCAAGGATTTGCTGGTTGCCTAACTGGTGACTAAATGATCAGTTTGTGTAGGTTAATGGCAAAAAGACGAAAAAGTAGATAACAGGCTTGTGTGAGAGAGAATGTGCAGGAAAAATAAGGAAAGGGAGAATGAGACTGATGGGGTTGTTCTCCTGGGGGCCAGCATGTACCAGTGAACGAAGTGGTCTCCTTCCATGTTAAGATAAGGCAGGCATTTTAGGCTACAGTTTCAGTAACAATTTATGGGAAGGTATGGGTAATCTAATATCTAAGTCTTTGGTGGTGATGATTTCCAGTATCTGGTAACTGCCAATACACTTTCCTAACAATATGCAGCTTATCTGCCTGTTTTGGCTTGGAGGTGTGCTCTAGCACTTTGACCCCATTCCTCTTCCGTTTTTTTTTTGTCTTTCCTGTTTCCATCTATCTTCTTGCAGATTTTTTCCCTGACTGTAAATTCTGCTGCTGTCTCTCAGCAGCAAATGCAACGCATTCAGAATCAGAAAAGTTCAACTCAGATGTCGCTGTCCCTGGGAACTCATGTCACTTCTACAGGAGCCATAGAGATTCTTACACAGAAGTGTTGATGAATGTCTATTATTAGAAAAGATTGTATATAAAATGATGGGAAAGGACCAGGAGATGGAACAGGGACAATCATTAAGGATTCTCACAGTCCAGGACATGCCCCCTTCTCACTACTACTATCAGGCAGGAGGTACAGAAACCTAAAGATGCACACTCAACTCTTTTAAGAACAGATTCTTCCCCTCCGCCATCAGATTTCTGAATAGTCCATAAACATTATCTCACTATTTCGCTTTCTCCTATTTATTTATTGGATATTTTATTGTAACTTGCAGTACGTTTTATATCTTGTACTATTCTGCTGCCAGAAAAACAACAAATATCATAAGATACATATGTCATTGATAGTAAACCAGATTCTGATTCTATTGATATGCAGAAAATATTACAGATGATAGAATAACAATCCCTGTCCCAGAGTTGCCTACAGGAACCTCCTCTTTGGGTCCCCTAACTAAGCTGCCACCAGTCTATCATCCCTCATCACCTGAATCCACTTGTTGCTTGCCAGCTCTTGCCCGCCCCCTTTCGTTTGTCTCTTTATATGGACTATCCCCTCTCCAGCTCTCAGTCAAGATGAAGGGTCTCCACCAAAAGGTTGACTGGCCATCTCCTTCCACAGATGCTGTCTGATGCCTTGAGCTCCTCCAGGATCTCGATTGTTGCTCCATATTCCTTCCGGAATGTGTCTTCGATGGGTGCTATCTGCCTCTTTCGCCTGACAATCAGAGCCAATCCTCCCCATCATCCGGTGAAACACTAACCCTGTCCTCTCCCCACCATAAACTGCAGCCTGACCCTCAGGGCCCTGACTTCCATAACCCTTCCCCCGTCCAAGCAACACGTCATCCTGCCGATCACCACAACAGGAACGGCGACTTCCCTGGATTCCTCCACATCGCTCATGGTGATGGAATGAACAAAAACAGGTTCCCGGAGCATGCGCCATAAAAATTATCAGCTCTAATTCCTCAAGGCAAACCTGTTCAGATGCTAAGCAATTTCTAGACTTAACGGAGTTTTAACAGAAATGTGAATCTTGTTTGTTGTGCATTCCTTGTCCACTGCAGGAGTTCCTTATCCATTCCAGTGGGGTGTCAGTTTACCAACTGTTATCTTTACTAGTTAGTGCAGAGTGTCATGGCATCCAAATGTGCTTTGAAGGAATGGGAGATGGGGCATGTTTTAATCATGCACTGATCAAATGAAGGAGCATTATTCAATGAACCCTGCCCAAGGATTCAAGATTGTTTAATGCCCTTTCCAGTTATTTTTTTGGTATTGTGGTGCTGTCCTCCCTGACGTTGACATCCTAAGTGGTTATTAATCTGTCACGCAGATGCAGGCGTCATGGTAACCTGATGCTTTTACAGCTCAGGGTGTCGGAGGTGTGACAAAAAACCAAGTTATCAGAAGATTGATGCTGATGAGAGAGATAAGAGAGACTAAAGGGAGAAGCATTCAAAATGTTAATGAGAGAGGAGCAAGATTAACGAAAAGAGACACAGTTCCGAGTAATGACAGACTGGTTGCTTTGAACCTGAACTGTTTGAAGTTTGTTGGACAGGCGATACCTCAGCAGGGGGATAAAAGGAACAGGTTCGCTAAGGCAAGACAGACACCACGAGATAACGAGACCCTGGAAAAGCGGTGTGCCCCCACAAGTTGCTGGGAGTTTGGAGTTCTGGTCGTGGGACCGACCATAGACGCACAGGGTGAAAAGGTACGATCGGCGGGAACCTGGTGTGTGTGTCCGCCCTTGCCTGGGTGCTGGGTTCACTGCGGAAGAACGATCGTATCCGGAACGGAGGGGTCAGATTCGGTGACCTCCGAAGACAGTAAAAGGGCTCGCCCGAAAGCTAACTGCCAGGAACATCAAAGGTCTGTTTGAATCAGAATTTGCATATTCGCTTTCTCTCGCTCTCCAATGGCACAACAGCGATTACTGCGAACTGTACTCAGCTGAACTGAACTCTGCGTCACTTGAGACTGATCATTTTACTCCTAGACTGCGATAGAGCTTGATTGATTCCTATTATCCTAGTTCTGTGTACATGTGTGTTTTATCATTGCTAACCTGTTGCATTTATATCCTTATGATTAGAGTACTGTGTTACTTATTTCTTTAATAAAACTTTCTTAGTTCCAGTAATCCAGACTCCAACTAAGTGGTCCGTTTCTGCTGATTTGGCAACCCAGTTACAGGGTACGTAACAGAGGTCAGAGTTCAATTCTGACATAATCTGTAAGGAGTCTGTGCGTCACTCCTGTGGAATGTGGGGGTTTATCCGGGTGCTCCAGCTTCCACTCACAGTCCAAAGACGTACCGGTTAGTAGTCTAATTGGACTTTGCAAATTTTTCTGTGGGTGGGTTAGGGTTAAATCGAGGGGAGCGGGGTCATCTGGTGTTGCTGGGTGGTGCTGCGGCTCAAAGGGCTGAAAGGACTTTTACTCTGCTGTATCCCTAAATAAAAAATAATTAAAAAACAGCAACCTGGCTTGGAACACTTCTGGACTTGTTTCTGTGTCAAAGCTTAACACTGTTCTGATTTCTGCACCTAAAAAAGGGAAACTTTTTGAGCGCTAGTACTATTTGTCAATTCAGGATTATGTCCAATCAATTGGGAATAAGTAGGCATAGAAGAATAGCTGGTAAGTTAAACTGAGAAAGTCCATTATTAAAACAGAGAACTTACAAAACACATTCATCCTCTCTCAGCTGTGTATACAGAACAGTTGGTCATGAGTTCTTAAAGAGGTGAACACTTAGTATTTGGTACAATTTTAAACCATTTCTGATTATTCAACTCCTTGCATGAGTGCCCATGCCTTACGCAGAGGTAAGAGTCCAATTTTTCTGTGAATGGAGTACCTGGCTGTACAAGTTGGGATATTTTAGTGTTACGCATCACCTGTAGGCCTCGTAAGTTGAAAGAATTCTCTGGTGTCTGTTATGTTTGTTCTTAATGAAGACAAACTCAGCTCGGGTTTAATGGTAGAACGTTTTATTCACAGGATGGCTTCAGCCCGATACTGAGCACATGTGACCATCTCACCAATGTAATTTCCAGTCCTGGGGTGAATCGCCTACATTGTCCACTGGAACTGAAGTTCTTTATTCTGTAGACACATAATACAGCAACACAGTGTCAACCTTCAGCTTGTCTTTGACAGGCTGGTAAACATCACAAGTGTGTTTGTAAATACAATTGTTAAAAATTGTGTAAAAATAGCGAAATAAATGTTCTCAACAGAGTAACATCAGTCGTGAATTTGATCTTGTGTTTGAGCTTTGGCAGGTCTGGTTAGGTACAATAGACTGTGAGCGTGAATGTTTTAATTTTGAAATCTTTTTCTCTGGAAGGTGCTGTCGCCCCTTTCTGATTCTATCCTGGCTGAAAGAACAATCACGGTCATCGAGGAGAAGGTGACCGTCACGGATCTTGGAATTCAAGTTGTAGCGGGGCTTTCGCTTTCCTTCCAGCTGAGTGCTGGCAGCAATCGTGTCGTCACTGCAATCGCCACAGCAAAGGAACAGCTTCACACCCCAAAACAGGTATTCGTTCTGAACTCTCTAGCTGTTAAGACTATTTTGGTCAACGCTCCACTTCAGAAACCTGGCATGGTCCTGAATCATTTTCCATTATCTAGGGTTGCCAGTAGTAGATGCTCATCACCTCACAGAAGAAGTGGGGAAAATGAACTAATGTGTGTTATCCTCTCTGCCTTTTGAAATTGCTGAGGTCAGTGGTGAATGCCTGAGTCAGAAAAGCCTGAGTCACAGAGTCAGAAAAGTACAGCACAGAAACAGACCTTTGGCCCACTAGTCCATGTGGAAGCCATTTAAACTGCCTACTCCCATCGATCTACACTGAGACCACAGCTCTGCCTACCCCTACCTATCCAAACTTTGCTTAATTGTTGAAATCGAGCTCGCATGCACCACTTGTGCTGGCAGCTCGTTCCACACTCTCACGACTCTCTGAGTGAATTTTCCCTCATGTCCTCCTTAAACCTTTCAGCTTTCACCCTTAACCCATGACCTCTGCTTGTAGTCCAACCCAACCTCAGTGGAAAAACGCTGCTTGTGTATTTACCCTGTCTATACCCCTCATAATACAGCAAGGAGATGGCACAAAAGCAAATATGGAGGCACGTAAAGTACATCAAGAAAAGTGGATGCAAGGGAAAAGCAACTAAGATAATAATTCTTTCATGCTTTTAATCCTTTTAGTTTGAAAGATATTGCAATTTTTCCAAAATGCCATTGCCCTTCCGTATATCCTTTCAACCTGCAGCTATGTTATTTTGTGAAGGCCAAAAAATATTTAACACATTCTGAAATTAAACAACAATTTGAATAAAGATTTAAAGTAACTTTTTAGCTAACTTAGTCAAACATGAATATTTTTTCTCTTCTATAATTATTTTAGATGCAGGTTGAATCCTGCCTCAGTTGGACTATTTATGGTTATGTTATTTCATTCCTGATTAGTTAGGGGTTATATATTAACTTAGGCAATAGTGTAAGCTGGGTGAAATGGATTTTGCTGTCCACGACATATCTCTCCTGACTGAAGTCAGTGGAGTGGAAATGAAATTCATGGGAGCCATATAAGACGAGGCTATTCCTCTATTATCTAAAGTCAGAACCACCTCCAGAAGCTTAAATAGTGCACAGTTTCCAGTCAGTAAGCTATAAATCAGGCAAAATTATCAATTTCAATGGTTAGCCATGGGAAGAGAAATAAAATAGTTGACTTTGGCAGCACTGTTGAGTTCAGCTGCACGTATGTAATGTGGCTTAGATAAGACTATTGCAGGAAAAATAATTTTGCGAACAATTCTTCAAGAACAGCAACTAATAACTTAGAGTGCATTACTATGTAAAAATTGTACGGGAAAAGAATCAATTCTACTTAGCAAAAGTCTTTGATGCAGCAATAATTTAAATTTGCAATAATAGATTGTCTCCATTTCCTTATTCCATCTACTTCTTGTTCTGTTAGCGTAAAAAGAGAATGGAATGAAACACTTGGATGTGACATGGTTTAATGCAGTTCTCATATATTTTTAATCTTGCTAAAACATTTGTTAGTATTTCCAGGTGTATCCATTATTTTACCACATACATAAGCTTAACAGTCAGAGTAGTGTATTTCCAGGTTTTAGTCTTCTGGTCATGTTTACATTTTGGCCTTGATTATGCGCAAGACTAAAAAATCACACAGAATCAGATTTTCTGATGTTGACAGGTTCAATTGTAAACTAACTTGGAACACACTCCACTTAGTAAACAGATTGGAGTATTGACTGCTGCGATTACTCATACCCACAGCTATTGAGACTTTGAGACATTTCTTGTACACTGAGATCCCTGACCTTGACTTGGTTCCAAAATCAATCTGTTTTGCCTCTGTCACATAAACATAGCCAATAATGCAGCAGTCTGCCTTTAAGCATTTGGATGAGGCACTTACGAAGGATCCTTCTGTGAATACTAATAAAGATTTTAAATGTAAAAAAAAGGGATTTGTGCTAAATATTTTTCTTCATATTACTGAGAAGCAGAAAGTGACTTGCATCTTTGTTGTACCTTCCATAACAGAAGGTGTTCTGGGGTACAATGCTGTCGTCAGGGTACGACTGAAGAGTTGGTGCTGTTGTAACACAGGAGCTTATGGCAGTAAAATTGCTCACAGCCAGCTCAAGGTCCCACGAACAGCATTGTCTGAATGTGCTAATCATCGGTTTCTCTAATGTTGACTGATAAATACTCTCAGTGGGTATATATGCTGAGTGTAGTTTAATGGTCTTCTGCTGCTGTAGCCCATCCACTTCAAAGTTCAACATGCTTCAGAGTTGCTGTTCTGCACACCACTGTAGTAATGTGTGGTTACTTGAGTTACTATCGTCGTTCTGTCAGCTTGAACTAGTTTGGCCATTCTCCTCTGAACTCTCATTAACAAGGCACTGAACTGCCACTCACTGGAGGTTTTCTTTTTGCTTTTCGCACCATTCTCTGTATACTCGAGACTATCGTGCACTGAGAATCCCTGGAGATCAGATGTTCCTGAGCTACTCGAACCATCCCATCTGGCACCAATGATCATCCCATGATCAAAGTCACTTAGATCACTTTTCTTTCCCTTTTCACTTTTCACTTTTCTGTTGGGCGACTAAACCTCTTGACCATGTCTGCATGCTTTTATGCATTGTTCTGCTGCCACATGATTGGCTGATTAAATACTTGCTTTAACAAGCAGTGTACAGATGTGCATAGTAAAGAAGCCACTGAGTATAATTATTGGCCACTCAGGCTTATAAATCAATCCATCACATTACTGAATGTGTGGCCATTATCAACTTGAGAAACCTAAGAGTTGACATATTTCTCACAGAATGGAAAGGCATGGTCTCAGCTATTAATGTTCCATCTTGCCAGCAGGGGAAAGTGTTGGACTTGGCCTATACATTGGAAGATACACAAAAGACTCTCAATCCCACAAGCATTTCATGGGCAGTTCCACAGCACAACTGACAAAGGCCTTAGAAGGTACAAGGACATGGGCTGGGGAACAGTTTAAGGCATAGTGTGCTTTAGGAACTGTGAGAATAAGGCAAAATTAACAGAGGACCTTTTGAAACATCATCTTGGTCAACTTAGCCATGGAGATTTGCTTGTAGAGTGAAATAATCTTCAAACATGGAAAGGATAAATAGCAACATTTATGCGACATGCCTCTAATATTGAAATGAAGGAGCAAACCAAAGAGAATAGCAGGTCATTCCATCCTGAATGAATGAAGGTTTGCAGCCAAAGGATACGAACATTGCCAGCCCACCAAAACAATGTTTAACAAACTCACATTTTTGTGAGTTGAGAGATAAACAATTTAAGTGCCTCAAGCCTTCTTTCACATATGAAATGTTTCAGGATATCACTGATCTCTTCCCTGAACCTCTTGGCTTCTTTGACCTTCTCCACTTTAGAGATGAAATGTTTATGAAAAACCTTAGCCATCTCCCATAGCTCCACACGTTGACCTTAAGGGGACCTAGTCTCTCCTATTCTCTTTTGCACGCAATATACTTACAAAATTTCTTAGAATTCTCATTGACCTTATCTGCCAAGAGTGTTTCATGTTCCCTTTTTGCCCTCCTTATTGCCTTCTTAAGTGTACCTCTAAACCCTTATACTCCTTGAGCTCTGCTGCCTGTGCTTGCAATATGCTTCCTATCCTGAAGAAAGGTCTCAGCCCAAAACGTCGAGTATCTATTCCTCTCTATAGGTGCTGCCTGACCTGCTGAGTTCCTCCAGCATTTTGTATGTGTTTCTTTGCTTCCTTTTTCCTGATCTTAGCCTCGATGTCCCTCGTCACCCAGGGGTTCTCTAATCCTGCCAGCCTTGTCTTTCATTCTAACTGAAACATGGTGGCCCTGATCTCTCCTTATCTCACTTTTAAAAGCCTCTTCCTTAACTTTCCAGGTGACCCTTGAACTCTGAGCAGCCTCTCCCACTCAGCCTTTGTAACTTCCTGATTCACACCATCAAATCTGGCTTTGCCCCAGTTTAGGACTTTGAAATCTGGATGGGTGCTATCTTTTCCCACAACTAACAGAATTATGTTCACTGGTCTTAAAACTGATACTCCTTTGATACCCATTTGATACTTAAACCACTTGCCAAGCATCACTTCCCACAAGGAGGTCAGGCGTTGCCCTCTCCCGGAAGAGACATCTACAAATTGCTTGATAAAATGACCCTGAACTGTTAACAATCCTGACCCATGTAATCACTTAGCACTGTGTCGTTACTAGTCAGTAGGGAAGTTAAAAATCACCTACTACCTCCAATATATTACTCCTACAACCATCTGCGATCTCCCTACGTTTTCGGTGCTCTAATTCCTGTTGACTGTTGGGGTGGGGACTATAGTAAAATAAAACCACAGTCATCACCTCCTTCTTATTCCTAAATTCTACCCACAGAGTCTCACTGGCCACTCCCTGCAGGAATATCTTCCCCAGGTACTGTTACGATGTTCTCCGCAGAGTTTTTTGTCTTTTACGATCTACTTGGTCTTACATGTAATAGTTACTATTCTCTAGATTTGCTGAGTATGCCCACAGGGAAAAGAAACCGAGGGTCGTATGTGGTGACATAAATGTACTTTGATAAGAAAATTTACTTAGAACTTTGTACTTTTAAATACCGCAGTTCTCTCTGGCCTCCAGCTCTCTTAGACTTGTAGCAACTGTGCCCCAGAACATTAAGCTGATGAGTTTGCTAAAGCCAAGTTTCTGTAATGGGCTCAAGTTTCAGTCAGAGGTCTGCGTGTCCAGCTCCCTGGGTTCAAAAGTTCAAAGTGCAAAGTAAATTTATAACCAAAGTACACCTACTGTATGTACATATATTACCTTGATTCATTTTCTTGCAGGCATTCACAGTAAAACAAAGAAATACAATAAAATCAATGAAAGACTACAAAGACTGATAAACAAGCAATGTGCAAAAGAAAGACAAAGTGAGCAAATAAATAAATAATACCGAGAAAATGAGTTGTAGAGTCCTTGAAAGTGTGAGGCCTCCATTGGTCAATATTGACCATGAATGTTGTGTCTTGGCTGCGCAATATTGAGAGAAAGCTGTTGCCTATGTAGTAGGCTCTCTTTCTTTATCTATCTGATCACCCCAAAGGAACGGCAGAGACCAATACAGTTTGGCACCAGCAGCGTCGCAGGAGTTGCCAGTCAGCATTGAACTCAACGTAGGTCTTCCCTAGGGACTCGAGCTCCAGATTTTTCCCTGGGGGCTTGCTCCCAAAGCCTTCCCCATGAGTGGGTATAGCCGCAAGGCAGCCGAGGCTTGAGATCAGCGTTTTTCCTCCTCCTCAATGAGCTAACGACCATGACTGACAAGCCCCATCTGCCCAAATAGACTGGATTTAAGTTGCCAGGAACCCGCCTTTGCCCCTTTTCCTGTCAGTAGAAATGGATCCGCTGGCTTAGTAACTAAGCCACACGTGAAGGCCGGGAGCTGGACTTGGTTGTCAAGGGCTCTTTGAGGCGCACACTATTTGGGGCATTTCATAGGTAGCGGGAGCTTGTCCCCATTACCACCCCCGACTATAACAACCTTAAGGAACCAATCCTTGAAAATGAGGCCATAGATTGTGAAATCAATGTGGGGAATCTATAGAGAAAGATCAGAGAGCCCAACTCCTGTTATTACTGATGGGTTAAGCTATTCAACTCCCCACAGTCAGTGAGGGTCAACCCCCACAGGGTCCATGTCTCTGATCCATTATGCATTTAGTGTCAGCCCCCAGGGTCATGGTGTTTCAGTCATGCACTGAGACGTACTTTCCTAATATTCTGATAGAGCTGCTTCTTAAAATCACTATCAGCAT
The DNA here is from genome assembly GCF_963921235.1 of Mobula hypostoma. Lineage (NCBI taxonomy): Eukaryota > Metazoa > Chordata > Chondrichthyes > Myliobatiformes > Myliobatidae > Mobula > Mobula hypostoma. The sequence continues at coordinate 16,829,827 of NC_086123.1, forward strand.
TCGGGGGTCTATAACTTACCCCCAATGTTACTCCTTTATCTATATCACTTTCAATTCTCACCCAGATATCTTCACTAAGTCTCGATAAGCAGCCTCATGTTTAATTTCTCTCTTATGTATATGGGTACTCCTCCACCTTGACGATCTTGCCTATCTTTCCTAATTAAAGAATATCCTTTCATACTATATTCATCACCATCCTTTGAGGTCAGCCAGGTTTCTGTTAATTGCTATTATATCATACTTACACGCCCTCGCATTTAATTTCAGCTCATTTATTTTATTCTTAATACTTCTTGCATTTATACAGGCCATCTTTAGTTTATCACTGATGTTCTTCATCCTATTCCAGCACATTTTAATATTTTTGAAACCTTTAATCAGTTTATGTCCTAATATGTTATTCTCCGCTAAAGTGTTTAAACAGTTGAGCCTGGCATGTTCTCTTCCCCTTCCCCATTTCCTAGTTTCAACTAACTGAAGCATACGCCTGCCCTGTACATTCGTGCCCCTCCGGTTCAAATGCAGCCTGTCCTGGCGGTGCAGGTTCCACATGCCCCAAAAGGTGCCCAATGTCCCATAAACCTATGCCCCTCTGACATCCACCATGATCTGAGCCGCGTGTTAAGTCTTTGAATCTCCTCCGTCTTACCTGGACCGGCGCGTGGCACAGGCAGAACTTCCGAGAAGACCACCTTGTCAGTTCTGTCCCTCAGCTTCCCACCTAACTCTTTAAATTTGTCTTGCAGGACTGACAGCCTGCCCTTACCTATACCATTTGTTCTGATGTGGACAATGACTACTGGATCCATCCCAGCTCTGGGCAAGGGTTTATCTACTCGACCAGGGAGGTCTCCTACTTGTGCTCCTGTAGGCAGCAGATCGTACGAGACTCCTTGTCAGTACAGTCCTGATTCTTAACCCCCCTGATAACAGAGTACTCTACTATCACTCTTTCCGTTTAATGGGGTTTAGGTTTAGGATTAAGGGGGTCCTGTGGGACTCCTCTGACCTACCTACTACCTCAGAGGTTTCAAAGTTGTCGTCAGAATCGCTAGATGTTCAAAATGGTTGGACACTTTCAACTCCGGAGTCGATGCCCCAGACAGTGTGCACCTCTTACTCTACACTTCCTTCCCACGGTCACCCACCTGTCCTTTCCTTTCTCGTCTGGAGTCTCAGCCTGTGGCTCTCTTGGGGTAGGCACCACCTGCCAATTCTCTACAGCACCGCAGGTCAGCTGCCTCCTCTTCAAGTGCAGCCACCTTGTTGCCAAGCTGACATCTCTTACATATCAACTCTCCAGGGGAGCGATTCTCCGTGAATCCGAACACGAGGCAGGGCAGTCATTGCAGAGGCTGCATGATTATACTTCATGGTGAATACGTGGAAATACCCCAATGTGAATAGGAATAGTTCAAGCCTGGTCAAAAATGAGGCCATCAAACCAGCAGCAGTATGTCCAACCAGAGGTCGGAAGCACGTTGTGGATGAGTAAAAGCTAAGGAGAGTGTGAAGGTTTCAATTTATTCCCATTTGCTTAAGAAATGACATACGTCATCCCGTAGAGAGAGTGAGGAGCTCTTATACTCTCGTTCACTCACTTTACAGCCACTAAAGTACTTTAAAGTGGATACAGCCCCAGCAATAAGGTTGTATTTGTAATTTTAATGGAGCGTGTAATGACAGATTGGTATCCTGGGTTGTTACTGATGGCAGTTTACTAGTGCTTAGCTATTCAGTACATCGTATCCCTGACCTTTCCAGTTAAGCTGCGAGAAGCGGAAAGTGCAAAGGGAAAGCATACGTCCCTTGCAACCAGGGCAATTAAAACAACAAAACCTATCCCCAGTGAATGCATGTTTATTGTCTTCATCTCCTCCTGCAGCGATATCCCCCCACTGACCAGCAAAGAGATGACACAGACTCAGGAGATGCGAAGGGTAGGAAGAAGGATGATGGAACAAAACTCTGGAATTGGCCCACCGCCCAGACTCAGTCCCCAGCTGTCTGCACTGCTTGTGGGTACAGCAGGCTGGCTGTTCAACTCCCTCAGCCCCTGAGAGTTGATCAGTGAGACAAAGAGGTGATCAGGCTTATATCCTGATGGCATTTAGACTGACCCATTTATAAATGGTTCTAATGGAATTAAAGAATTAAAATTTATTTATTTCAATTGATGATTGGCATCAATTGAAGTAAAATTAAATGGCTGGCACAGTAGTGTAGTGGTTAGCACACTGGTTTACAGCACGAGCGACCCGGGTTCAATTCCCGCCACTCTCTGTAAAGAGTTCTCCCCGTGACTGCACGTTCCAAAGATGTACGGTTTAGTAAGTTAGTAGGTCACATGGGTGTAACTGGGCACCATGGGCTCATTAGGCTGGAAGGGCCTTTTACTGTGTTGTATCTCTAAATAAATAAATGTTTAGAAGGATATGGACCAAGTGCAGGCAAATAGAACTGGTGCAGTTAGACAACCTGGTCGGCATAGATGAGTTGGGCTGAAGGGCCTGATTTCTGATCTGTATAGCTCTACAGCTATAAGATACCTTAACGTGCTAGAAATTAATTTAAGACATTCAGATAAAGCAAATCAAGCAAGCTACTTAAGTTAGTACTTAAGATCCTGACCCGGATCTGGGCCGTACCCTCCAACTATCCGGACCTGCCTCTCGGTTTTTTTTTTGCACTACCTTACTTTCCCTTTTCTATTTTCTATTTATGATTTATAACTTAAAATTTTAATATTTACTATTGATTTTCACTCCAGGGAGCGGGAAGTGCAGAATCAGATATCGCTGTGATGATTGTACGCTCTAGTATCAATTGTTTGGCGACAATAAAGTACAAACGTTTGTATGAAGTATAAAGAAATTGGTAAATTGGCTTATAGTGTCACATGTATCAAGGTACAGTGACAACACTTGTCCTGTATGCTATCATGCAGATTATTTCAATACAACGGTACATTGAGGTAAACCAATATCAGAGTACAGAATCGAGGGCTACAGTTATAGCGAAAGTGCAGTGCAGGCAGACAATAAGCTGCAAGGCTGTAAAGAGGTACATTGTGAGGTCTTGGGCCTATTTCTTCAAACTAGGAGACCGTTCAATCGTCATATCGTGGTGGGATAGAAGCTGTTCTTGAGCCTGGTGGTGGGTGCGTGATTTCGGGTTTTGCCCAATGGGAGGAAGGAGAATGGCCGATGCAGGTGGGGGTCTTTGATTTTATTGACTATTACTGGTGTTCCTGACGTAAAACTGAGGGGGGTGGGGTTTGTAGTATGGCGGCGGTCCCTCAGCTTGGTACATGAATGCACAGAGTTGAGACCTGTGTGGGAGCCAACACCCCAGCACTTTGCCCTGCATCTCAGTTCAAGGAAAAGTATGATGCATTCTCATGGTTTAAACATGGGGGGGTGGGCGGTGTTGAGGGAAGGTGATGGTGGGCGTTAGGGGAAGCATTCCGATGAACAAGAGAAGATTTGCCAAAGGAAGAGGAGCAAATGGGACCTCGCCTTTCCTCCCTCTTCAGCTCCACAGTCCGGCAGAGTTGATCATTCTGCATTGGTTGATAATAATTGTAAGCGTTTGCCAGGGCGTGTGGAGTAGGCGGAGCAGATTTATTGGTAGATCAGTTAGAATTTACAGCAGGAGCTCATTAAAAACTGCAGTGGCAAGTGAAGGTTTCAATATCAGAGGGATAAAGCAGGCACACACACAGCAGTCAGCACGCACTTTAAGACTGCTGTGTTGTCAGGAGTTTGCACCTGTGCAGACTAACCATTTATCACTCGACTTAAACGTATCCAGTGGTGGAAAAGATCAGGTGGAGTGTTTAAGGATACAGAAACCAATTCTGTGTTTTCTTCTTGGTTGAAAGTGCCTGTCAGGTGCAAGTAGCTGCTTTTATTGCCATCTTAGATCATTGTTAAAAGTTTGATGATGGTAGCGTTTGATTCAAGGCCCAGCTTGCTCCCCCATGAACAAATATCATTATCCGAGCAAATAAAAAGTACTGGAGCTCTTTGCCAGCAGATGTGTCCCTTCCTCATTTGAAAGGAAGAAAGCAAAAAATAGCAAAAAAAAACATTAATTTTCAACGAAGCCCAGGAATGATGCATCCAGACTCTGAAGTTTGAATTTCAGTTTTTCAAGTCTGTGCACCAATGAGAGTGAATGAGCTTTCAGTTCGGCCTCACCTCCAGGGCCTTGGCCTGTTGTACCTTCACTCCAACAACCCATCGGACAATGATTAGCTTAACTGCTCCACCACTGGCCCCTATAACAATGAAGTGCATTATTCCGTCAATAATCAACACACTCAAGGGTGTGCTGGCGGGTGCCCGCAAGTGTTGCCTGGCATTCTGGCGCCAATATAGCATGCCCGCAAGCCTTGGCAGAACAACACAGAACGCAACAAGTAACGAAGCAGTAACTACAAAACAAGCCCTGTTCCTCTCACCCACCCAGATACCGTACATACACAGTCCTCCGACCCCAGGGCAGGCTGTCTTCATCCTCCAACCTCCAATGGACTCGAACTTGCGTTCTCGACCCGCGCCATGGACCCCAGGAATCGCCAATCGCTCTACACTAGGCCTCAAACCGCATTCTCACCGCTTTGCAAACCATGAGTTCATTGGACCTGCTAATAGTCACTTCCTGTGTCAAGCACATTTCCATATGTGCAAACGTATTCAATACCTGCAAATTCAACATGGCTCCCAACAAATTTAAATTATTGCATATGCCGCTGAAAAAAATTCTCTTTAAGCCACTCCCTCCTCTTTTCCAAAATACTTCTTGAAGCCTTCCTCCTGCTCTGTCCCAAAACCTCCTCATAGATCTGGGTGTGAAACCCTTTTTTTTGATATGGAACTACCTCGGAATATTTTGCCATTGTAAACGTGTGGTATTAATACAATCTGTTGGTGGGCATCATATGTCTGGAGGTTTAAGGGGAATTTATTGTCTGTTCTTGGGGAGCTTTGTTGAATTCAGAATCAGAATCAGGTTTAATATCACCAGCATAGGTCATGATATCAGTTGTTATGAGGCAGCGGTACGTTGAATTACAGAATAATAAAAATGTAAATTATAGTTAGAAATATATATATATAAGCAGTAAAATTAAATAAGTAGGGCAAAAAGAGAAATAAAAATAGTAAGATAGTGTTCATGGGTTCAATGTTCATTCAGAAATCCAATGGCAGAGGGGAAGAAACTATTCCTGATTTGTTGAGTGTGTGCCTCCTTCGTGATGGTAACAATGAGAAAGTTCAAGGTCAAAGTAAAATTTATTATCAGAGTAAATACATGTCACCACGTACAACCCTGAGATTCTTTCTCTGCGGGCATACCTAGCAAATCTATAGAACAGTAACTGTAAACAGGATCTGTAAACTTTAAACATCAGGATCTGTAAACTTGCTGTGCAAATGCAGATAATGAATAACTAGCAATAAATAATGAGCGTGAAGTAACAAGATAAGAGAGTGCTTAAATGAATGTAGTTATCCACATTTGTTCAAGAGCCTGATGGCTGAGGAGTAGTAACTGTTCTTGAAGCTGGTGGTGAGAGTCCTGAGGCACCTTGTACCCGATGGCAGCAGTGAGAAAGCAGCATGGCCTGGGTGATGAGGATCTTTGATGATGGATGCTGCTTTTTCTAGTAGAGAAGCTCAACAGTTGGGAGGGTTTTACCTGTGAAGTACTGGGACGAATCCACTACCTTTTGTAGAATTTTCCACTCAAAGGCATTGGTGCTCCCATACTAGGCCGTAATGCAGCCAGTCAGGAGACATCTCCTCCTCACTAACAGTCAACACCCGTGCACCTCAGGAATGTGTACTTAGCCCAGTGCTCAACTCTCTCTATACACATGAGTATGTGGCTGGGCATAGCTCAAGTGTCATCTATAAATTTGCTGATGATCTGACCATTGTTGGCAGAATTTCAGATGGAGATGAGGGGTGTACAGGAGCGAGATATACCAACTGGTTGAGTGCTGTCACAGCAATAACCTTGCACTCAACATCAGTAAGACCAAAGAGCCGATTGTGGACTTCAGGAAGAGTAGGATGAGGAAACATGAACCAATTCTCTTAGAGGGATCAGAAGTGAAGAGAGAGAGAAATTTCAAGATCTCTGAGGATCTAACCTGGTCCCAACATATCAATGCAGCTATGAAGAGGGAAAGACAGCAGCTATATTTCTTTAGGAGTTTGAGGAGATTTAGTTTGCCACCTAAAACACTCAAAAACGTCTACAGATGTACTGTAGAGAGCATTCTGACAGGCTACATCACTGTCTGGTATGGGTTGGGGGCTAATGCACAGGATTGAAAGAAGCGACAGAAAGTAGTAAAATTAGTCAGCTCCATCTTGGGTACTAGCCTCTGTAGTATCCAAGACATCTTCAAGGAGCGGCGCCATCATTAAGAATCCCCATCACCCAGGGCATGCCCTTTTCTCACTGTTACTATAAGCAGGAGGTACAGAAGCCTGAAGGCACACACTCAGCGATTCAGGAACAGCTTCTTCCCCTCTGCCATCCGATTCTTAAATGGACATTGAACCCATGAACACTAGCTCACTTTTATTATTTCTGTTTTTGCACTATTTTTAACTTAACTATTTAATACACACACACACTTACTGTAATTGATTTATTTATTTTCTCTATATTATCATGAATTGCATTGAACTGCTGCTGCTAAGTTAACAAATTTCACAACACGGGCCGGAGATAATAAACCTGATTTTGATTCTGATTCTGCTGAACCACTGTTCTGAACCTTTGCATTTGAAAACAACGTGCCATTATATTCTGTTATTTCCGTTGATATTAACACCTTACATTCCATATGGGTAGCCTTCAACCTGATGGCACCAATATCAATTTCTCCTTCCAGTTAAAAAAACATTCCCCCCCCCACCCCCGTCTATTCTCCACTCTGGCTTCCTACCTCTTCTCACATGCCTATCCCCTCCCCCTCGATCCCTTCCTCCTTCCCTTTCTCCTCTGGTCCACTCTCCTCTCCCATCAGATTCCTTCCTCTCCAGCCCTTTTCCTTTCCTACCCACCTGGCTTCACCCATCACCTCCTAGCTATCCCCCTTCCTCCTCCCCCCACCTCTTTATTCCGGCATCTTTCCCCTTCTTTTCCAGTCCTAATGAAGGGTCTCAGCCCGATACGTTGGTTGTTTATTCATTTCTGTAGATGGTGCCTGATGATCTGACTTCCTCCAGCGTTTTGTGCGTGTTGCTCTGGATTTCCAGCATTTGTAGATTTTGTCATGTTTATAATGTGCCATTTGAATGTTTCCATTCTCCTTCATCACATCAGTTGCTGCCACGTTGGTAGCATTTCAGTATTCTCCCCTGGGTACAGGTGAACTTAATGGTAGTGGGTGGCCATCTTAGGGTGATAACCCATCGCTGTAATACTGAGCAGTACATCCCATACAGTGTGAAATGTCCCATCAGTGGGCCTAATTCAATCCAAATATCAACGTGACCCCTCAGGTTCACGAATCGGTGAGACTGGAGTTCAAGGCGTAGTGTTCGGGATCCTGTCATCAGCGACTCCGGAGTTCGAGGCCTGGTAGTCGGTGATTGGTGGGTCCTGAGGCCGATGTCAAGAACAGAGGCTCGTAGGTCAAATCGGGCATCCAGAGGTCGAGGCCTGTTGACCAGAGCCCCGGTCTGCAAATCTGTGCGAGTCCACTAAGGTAGTCAAAGACCCCTGTCTGCACATCTGCATCTGAATTGGAGTCCACTGGAGGCTGAAGGCTGAAGAACATGCATTGCCTTGGGGTTAGAAGACAGTGGGAGGGACGAACAGGGCTTGCTTTCGCTGGTCCCGTTTTGATCGGTGTTCTGCCCGGCTGGGAGTGCTAAGCTGGCACTGGAAAGTGTTGGGACACTTGCAGGCAACATCCAGCGCCCTCCTGAGTATGTGTGGTCCTTAACACAAAGGATGCATTTCACAGTTTGTTTCAATGTACATGCGATAAGTAACTTGAATCTTGAATATGTTTCGATCATTGGGTATGGTGGATAATGGGGCACCTACCTTTTTAAGAAACATCTTGATAAGCTATTCCCGGAAATCCATGCTCACCTCATCCTCCCGCCTCCTTAACAGTGATACAGTTCCTCTTGTCCTTGTCTACCACCCCGCGAGCCTCCACATCCAACACTTCATTCTCTGCAGCTTCCACCATCTCCAAAGGGATCCTACCAGCAAACACATCTTTACTTTCCCCCCTCCGCCACAGAAAGATCGCTTCCTCTGTGAATCACTTGTCTAACCGTTCAAAGGTTTCAAAGGTACTTTGAATGTCAGAGATATACATCCTGAAATACTTTTTCTTCGCAACCACGAAAACAGGGGAGATTCCCCCAAAGAATGAATGACTGTCAAACATTAGAACCCCAAAGCCCCCCCAGCTCCCCCTCCCACGCGTAAGCGGCAGCAAAGCGACAATCCCCTCTCCCCCACCACCAAAAAAAAGCATCAGCACCCACCACCGAGAGCTCAAGCGGGCAGCAAAGCATCAGCAAAGACACAGACTTGCAGTACCCCAAAGACTACTCGTTCACCCAGTATTTGACTAACCACAGGCTCTCTCTCTCTCCCTAATAAGGGAGAAAGAGATGTCCTTATTTCACAGCGAGAGGGGAGACATAACAAACAACTCGCTGATTTGTGATGTTAAAAGTCTGTTGTGTTGCTTTTTCTGTTCTCTGTGCCCAAAGAACACGGGTCCCTGGGCACACAGCCAGCAGCCAGCTCGCTGCTTTCAATCTTCCGTCTCCCTCCCCACTTATCCCTGAGCAGCCGAAGTGCTACACCTGCCCGTTCATCTCCATTCAAGGCCCCAAACAGTCCTTCCAGGTGAGGCAACACTTCACCTGTGAAGCTGCTGGGGTCGTCTTTTGTATCCCGTGCTCCCGATGTGGCCTCTGATTCCCATTCCTATTCCAACATGTGGATCCACAGCCTCCTCTTGTGCCACGATGAGGCCACCCTCAGGGTGAAGGAGCAGAACCTTATATTCCATCTGGGTCACCTCCAACCTGATGGCATTAATATAGATGTCTCCTTCCATTTCCTCCCCCTCCCCTCTTCTTCTATTTCCACTCTGGCCTCCTATCTCTTCTCTCCTGCCTACCTCCTCCCCCCAGTGCCTCTCCTCCTTCCCTTTCTTCCATGGTCCACTCTCCTCTCCTATCAGATTCCTTCACCTCCAGCCCTTTACCTTTCCCACCTACCTGGCTTCACCTATCACCTTCTAGCTTCCTTCCCCCCCCCCCCAGCTTTTTTATTCTGGTACCTTCCCACTTCCTCTCCAGCCCTGAAGAAGGGTCCAGCCCAAAACATCGACAGTTTATTCATTTCCATAGATGCTGTCTGACCCGCTGAGTCTTTCCAGCATTTTGTGTGTGTTAGTTTGGGTTTCCAGCATCTGCAGAATGTCTTGTGTTTTTTGATAGGCTATTGGTCCCACAAATTAATACATTTTGAACCAAATTTGAGACACAACTTGGACTGCCCAGCACAGGGAGCAGAATCATGCACTCAGTGGCCCTTTAATAGGTACAGGGAGTAGCTAATAAAGAGGTCTCTGAGTGTATTTCTGTATTATCCTAGTCTTCTGCTGTTTTAGCCCATCAACTTAAACCAGTAACACCATTCCCCTTTGACCTTTCTCATTAACGAGGCATTTTCATTCACAGAACTCCTGCGCACTGAATGTTGCTTTTTGTTTTTCACACCATTTTCTGTAAACTGTAGAGACTGATGTGCATGAAAATCCCAGGAGATCTGCAGTTTCTGAGATACTCAAACGACCCCATCTGGCACCAACAATCATTTAATAGTCAAAGTCACTTAGATCGCATTCCTTCCTTATTCTGATGTTTGATCCGAACACAACTGATCCTGTGGACCATGTCTGCATGTTTTTATGCATCGGGTTGTTGACACACGATTGGCATTAATGAACAAGAGTACGTGATAAAGTGGTCGATGAAGGCAAGTAGCAGCCAGCAAGTATGGGACTGAGGCCAAGTTTGCAAATGGCAGAATTATTTCTCGCACTTGCTCCAGGTTGGAATTACATAATAATGATTACAAGGCAATCATGATCCAGGTTTAATGTTCTCAGGCAGCTGGTGTGAAGACCATGTTAAAGGCCCTTGTTACTGTATTACAAACATGTCTGCAGCTTTGTGAACAGAGCCGTATGCAGTGATGCAACTGCTAATTTATTAATATTCTTGTGTCTGTAATTGTTTCCGCCACTACGAATTTTTGATGTTTAGTTTAAAGCTAACATTGAAACTATTTTCTGTGCTGGCAGATCACAGGTAAAATGTTGCCTAATACTTTCTTATTAATATCCTCTTCCTTAATTTCCATAAGGGAAGAAATGACAACAAGGAATCTGCATCATTAGAAATGATAGCAGATCTCAATCCAAGGCTCTGATGGGCTATGTTTTGTAGACAGTACAAGGATCCACTTATACCCAACTTGTCCAAGAGAACAAGCAACCCCTGTGTTATGGATTTCCTCTTTTTCTACATTAACTACACAAGCTTCAGCTGAAGGATGTCTCTGGCGGTCGTCACACTAATGACACCGAGCAGGTTAAAAATTCAACCACACTGACAAGGTTTGGCAGCAAGCTGAGTTTTGATACATTCTACGGAGAAGGAGGCAAAGAGTGGGGTGTGCGCATGTGACTGAAACAGCAGATGGAACATAATGAACCCATAAAGCTATTTTGAACAGTATGATTGTGAGCTGACAAGGAAAACTGCTACAAAGATCTGACAAGGAAAACTGCTACTAAAGACTTCTAAAGATCTGTGCAAGGGGATGGGTAAAATTAATGATCTTATAGTTAGGAATCCTCTTGGAATGTTTGATCACAGTACGAATGAATTTCTCATACAAATAGAGGGTGTAACAGTTCAGTCTAAAACCAGTGTATTATGCCTAAACAAGGGACACTATAGTGGGATGAAGGAGGAGCTGGCTAGCATAGACTGGGAAACAGCTATATTGTGGGACAGTTGACATGCAGTGGAAGACTTCTAAAGATATTTTTCACGGTACTCAATGAAAATATATTCAACAGAAGTTAACGTAAGGACAGAAAGGGTGGGGACCCAACCTTGGGTAACTAAAGAAATGAAAAAGGGCATCCAAATAAAACTCATGCATAAAAAAACCCACCAAGAATAGTGTGAAACCAAAAAATTGGGAAAGTGTTCTTTTCAAATCTTCTTATTGTATATATATATATAGGAAAAATAACATGAGTACATCGAAGTAACAACACTTACAATGCCTCAAAAAAAACCATCATCTTAAAGATTGAAAACAAAATTTTGTGATAACAAAAAAAACCTACTAAGCAGGAAAGTGAAAAAAAAGAGAACCCATTAGGTGTACAACCCCGGAGCCATGCGTCATACAAAAAGCTTCTAAAAATAAACATCAAACCGCCAGCAAGAAAAGAAAATATACTGAAAGAGTTTACAATTAGATCGTGGAAAAATTATATCAATTAACTCAAATGATAATAACGAGCAAATGAGCCCCATCTTTTCTCAAAATCAAATAAAGGTTCAAAGGTTCGACTTCTAATTTTCTCCAAACGAAGACATAGCATCACTTGACAGAACCATTGTGACAAAGTGGGAGCTGATGTATCCTTCCACTTCAACAAAATGGCCCTCCTAGCTATCAATGTAACAAATGCAATAACATGTTGGTCAGACACAGAGGTACCATGAATATTTTGAGGAACTATTCCAAAAAGCACAGTTAATTTATTAGGTTGTAAATTAATTTTAAGTGCTTTAGAAATTGTTGAGAAAACCAACTTCCAGAACTGTTCCAATATAGAACAAGACCAAAACATAAAGGTATTAATTCTTTTTTGGATTTATTTAAAGAAGATAGATTGATGTCCTTTGAACAATTAACTGATAAATATTCTCTTTCATATTCACACTTTTTGCAATACCTTCAAGTTAGACATTTTTTACAGAAGTATTTAAGTAATTTCTCTTACATATTGGAGGCTGACCTGTTAGATACTATTATGAGTGTGAATCCTTTGATTAAGGGTTCTATTGGAAGAATTTATAATTTATTATTACAATGGGATAAGCATCCTTTGTCTAAGATTAAACAGGATTGGGAAAAGGAATTTAATTTGACTTTTATAACGGAGGATTGGATGCGGATATTGAAGTTGATTAACTCTTCTTCAATTTGTGCTAGCCATTCATTGATTCAATTTAAAATTGTACATGGTTATCATTTGACAAAGGAGAGGCTTTCTAAAATTTTTCCTAATGTTGATAGTCATTGTGATAGATGTAAAACTGAGATAGCTACACTGACACATATGTTTTGGAAAATGTTAAAAAGGATCAAAGTACCGCAAAACAAGCAATAAGGAAAGAGAAGATAGATTATGTAAGTAAACCAACACAAAAGATACAAACAGATAGTAAAATTTTCTATAATTATATAAAGCAGAAAGAGGTGGCTAAAGTCAAAGTAGGTCCCCTCAGAAGATGAGAAGGGGGAATTAATATTGGGTAATGCGGAAATGACTGAGTCCTTGAAAGACTGTTTTTTGATTGTCTGCACCATGGAAGACATGTCTAACGTGCCATATTAAGATGTTATGGATTCAATAGGATGTGCGGGCCGCGAAACAATCACTGTCACTGAAGTGATAGTGAAGAGCAAGCGAGTGTGTCTAACGGTAGAGAAGACTCCTGGTCTTGATGGGATGCATCAGGAAATGGTAGAGTTATAATAGATGCGTTGATAATAATTGACCAAAATGATTTGGACTCTAAGCAAGTCCCAACAGATTGGAAGATAGTGAATATCAGACCACTGTTTAAAAAAGGATGTAGGCAAGAGGCAGGTAACTATAGGCCAGTTAACTTAATGTCTGTAGTCAAGAAAATGCTTGAAGCTATCATTAAGGAAGAAATAACAAGGCATCTGGATAGAAGTGATTCCATCAGGCAGACACAGCATGGATTCATGATCGGCAGGACCTGTTTGACAAACCTACTGGAGCTCTTTGAGTGTATAGTGAATGCAGCAGATAGAGGGAAGCAGTGGATGTTGTATACTTAGATTTGCAGAAGACATTCAATAGGGAGCCACATAAAAGACTTATCCATTAGGATGCATGGGGCTGGGCTAAATGTATTAGTGTGGAAGATTGTTTTAACCAACAGAAGGCAGAGAGTTGGGGTAAAAGGATATTTTTCTAGTTGGCAAACAGTGGAGTACCACAGGAGTCCACTGAGCTCACACATTTTTACCATATATTAATGATTTGGAAGAAAAGACTCGGTGTAGCATATCTAAGTCTGCTGATGGCAGTAAATTGAGTGGAAAAGCAAATTATGCAGAAGATGCCAAATGTCAGCAGAGAGATCTAGATATGTTAAGTGAATATGCAAGAGCCTGGCAGATGGAATACAACATTGGTAAATGTGAGATAATCCACTTTGGAAGGAAATTTAGAAGATCAGATTATTAGTTAAACGGTGAAAGGTTACAACATGCTGTTGTGCAGAGCGACTTACGAGTGCTTATGCACAAATCACAAAAGTTGGTTTGCAGGTGCAACAGGTTATCAAGCAGACAAATTGCTGCTGAACAGATTGAATTTAAGAACATTGTACAACTGTGCATGGTACCACTGAGGCCACGCTTGGACTACTGTGTGCAGTTCCAGTCTCCTTACTTGAAAAAAGACATATCAGCTTTGGAAAGAGTGCAGAGGAGTTTCACCAGAGATTAACGTCTGATTCCCAAGATTAGCGTACTATGAAAGCCAGAACTAAGAGTAACGAGAGGGGATCTTATAGGCACATATAAAATTTTGAAAGGGATAGGTAAGATAGAGGCAGGAAAGTTGCTTCCTGGTATCTGAGACCAGAACTAAGAGACATAGTTTCAAGATCGGGGGAACAGATTTCAAAGTCAAAGTCGAGTAAATTTACTATCAACTTGCATGTGTCACTGTACACAACCCTGAGATTCAGTTTCTTGTGGGTTTTCACAGTAAAAGCAAAGAAACACAATAGAATCAATGAAAAACTGCTCACAACAAAGGTTAACAAACAACCAAAGTGTAAAAGACAACAAATTGTGCAGATCCAATAAAGAAAGAAGAACAAAATAATAATAATTGAATAAATAATACATATTAAGTACATAAGTTTCAGAGTACTTGAAAGTGTCCATAAGTTGTGGAATCAGTTCAATGTTGGGGGTGAGTGAACCACTGGTTCATGTGCCTGACAGGGTAATAACTGTTCCTGAACAGGGAAGGTCAGATCACAACCTGGTGCATCTAAAACTCTGCTACATGCCTCTGGTGAAGAGTAAACCTGCAACGTCGAAGACAGTGAGGAAATGATCGGAGGAGGCTCATGAGGTGCTCCAGGGTTGTTTTGAGGTGACAGACTGGCAGGCACTCTGTGAGCCACATGGAGACGATACTGATGGGCTCACAGAGTGCATCACTGATTACATCAACTTCTGTGTGGACTGCAATGTTCCGACAAGAACTGTCCTTTGTTATTCAAATAACAAGCCATGGGTGACAAAGGACATTAAGGACACCCTGAGCGCTAAAAGGAGGGTGTTTAGAGATGGAAATAGGGAGGAGCTGAGGGCAATACAGAGTGACCTGAAAGCCGGGATCAGGGAGGCTAAAGACAGGTACAGGAGGAAGCTTGAGTGGAAACTCCAGCAGAACAACATAAGAGAGGTCTGGAGGGGGATGAGGACCATCACTGGGTTCTAGCAAACTAGCAACAGAGGAGCGGAAGGCAGTGTGGACAGGGCCAATGAACTTTCAGTGTGGACAGGGCCAATTAACTTAACCTGTTCTTTAACAGATTTGACAGTGTGGCCCCTGCCCATCCCACACATGAGCCGTCCGTTGTCAGCCCCCAACCAACACATATTCCACTCTCCCCTCCTACCCCTCCTCACAGTCCCCCACCCTGCTCTCATGACTATACCCCTTCCCCACACGAAACCACCACGGTGGGCTTCACAGCTGAACAGGTGAGAAGACAGCTGAAACGTCTCAACCCAAGCAAGGCTGCAGGACCGGATGGTGTCAGTACCAGTGTGCTCAAAGCCTGTGCCCCTCAGCTATGTGGAGTACTTCGCCATGTATTCAACCTGAGCCTGAGGCTCTGGAGGGTTCCTGTGCTGTGGAAGACGTCCTGCCTCGTCCCTGTGCCGAAGACGCCGCGCCCCAGCGGCCTCAATGACTACAGACCGGTGGCATTGATCTCCCACATCATGAAGACCCTGGAGACACTTGTTCTGGAGCTGCTCCGGCCTATGGTCAGGCCACACTTAGATCCCCTCCAGTTTGCCTACCAGCTCCGACTAGGAGTTGAGGATGCCATTGTCTTCATGCTGAACTGTGTCTACGCCCACTTGGACAAGCCAGCGAGCACTGTGAGGGTCATGTTTTTTGACTTCTCCAGTGCGTTCAACATCATCCGCCCTGCTCTGCTGGGGGAGAAGCTGACAGCGATGCAGGTGGATGCTTCCCTGGTATCATGAATTCTTGATTACCTGACTGGCAGACCACAGTACATGTGCTTGCAACACTGTGTGTCTGACAGAGTGATCAGCAGCACTGGGGCTCCACAGGGGACTGTCTTGTCTCCCTTCCTCTTCACCATTTACACCTCGGACTTCAACTACTGCACAGAGTCTTGTCATCTTCAGAAGTTTTCAGATGACTCTGCCATAGTTAGATGTATCAGCAAGGGAGATGAGGCTGAGTACAGGGCTACGGTAGGAAACTTTGTCACATGGTGTGAGCAGAATTATCTGCATCTTAATGTGAAAAAGACTAAGGAGCTGGTGGTAGACCTGAGGAGAGCTAAGGTACCGGTGACCCCTGTTTCCATCCAGGGGGTCAGTGTGGACATGGTGGAGGATTACAAATACCTGAGGATACGAATTGACAATAAACTGGACTGGTCAAAGAACACTGAGGCTGTCTACAAGAAGGGTCAGAGCCGTCTCTATTTCCTGAGGAGAATGAGGTCCTTTAACATCTGCCGGACGATGCTGAGTCTGTGGTGGCTAGTGCTATCATGTTTGCTGTTGTGTGCTGGGGCAGCAGGCTGAGGGTGGCAGACACCAACAGAATCAACAAACTCATTCGTAAGGCCAGTGATGTTGCGGAGATGGAACTGGACTCTCTCATGGTGGTGTCTGAAAAGAGGATACTGTCCAAGTTGCATGCCATCTTGGTCAATGTCTCCCATCCACTACATAATGTACTGGTTGGGCACAGGAGTACATTCAGCCAGAGACTCATTCCACCGAGATGCAACACAGAGCGTCATAGGAAGTCATTCCTGCCTGTGGCCATCAAACTTTACAACTCCTCCCTTGGAGGGTCAGACACCCTGAGCCAATAGGCTGGTCCAGGATTTATTTCATAATTTACTGGCATAATTTACATATTACTATTTAACTATTTACGGTTCTATTACCATTTATTATTTATGGTGCAACTGTAACAAAAACCAATTTCCCCCGAGATTGATAAAATATGACTATGACTATGACTGAACCTGGGGTGTGGGAACTGAGGTTCCCGTACATTTTTCCTGATAGTAACAGTGGTAACAGAGCATGACTAGGATGGCGGATGCTGCTAGCCTGCAATAGCGCTCCTTGTAGATGTGCCCAGTAGCTTTACTGTGATGGACTGGGGGGAATCCAACTCTTTTTGTAGGTTCAAGGGCATTGGTGTTTCCGTCCCAAGCCATGATGCAATCAGACAGTATATTCTCCACTGTGCATCGATAGAAGTTTGTCAAAGTTTTAGATGATAGACCGAATCTTGACAAGAAAGTAGAGGCACTGCCTTGCCTTCCTTGTACTGGCACTTACGTGCCACACCCAGGACAGATCCTCTGAAATGATAAGGCGGGGAAATTCAAGTTGCTGAGCCTCTCCACCTCTGAAATCCCTGATGAGAACTGGCTGATGGACTTCTATCAGAGGGGAGAAGAAGATGGCGGCACGACACAGCGCACGCAGCCGCTCCGAAATGATATCGTACTTGTAAGTAGGTACCGTGCACAATCCTGATTTGATGGAAGCAGAGGTGAGAAGCACGGAGGAACATCTGGAGAAACTTCTGAAATGCCCGCTTCGCTGCTGCTGCAACTGTGCGATCGAGAATCTCCGGAGGGGAAGGCCCCAAATCCTCGGCTTTGCCTATTGCCTGTTTCCGGGGCCGGAGTCGAAACGCTCGGCAGAGATGGTGCTCGGTGTCGGAGGGCTGGTCGGAGGCTTGAAGTTTTCGGATGGACTCAAGAGTCGGCTGTGGTCGGGTGCTTCCAGGATGCTGCATTGGCAAGTTTGCGGTGCTGGAAGCTCATGGCAGGGAGAGTCTTCCTTCCTTCTACTGTCTGCGTGAGATGATGGGACTTTCAAGAGACTTTGAGACTTTACCATGCCCATGGACTGTTCTTTATCAAATTACGGTATTGCTTTGCACTGTTGTAACTATGTGTTACAATTATGTGGTTTTTGTCAGTTTTTCAGTCTTGGTTTGTCTTATGTTTCTGTGATATCATTCTGGAGGAACATTGTATCATTTCTTAATGCATGCATTACTAAATGACACTAAAAGAGGACTGTGTGTCTTCATAATCTAATCTAATCTAATTTTCCTTCTCCTGTGGTCAATAACCAGATTCCCAGCTACAGGTAAATAGCCCCACTGCCTTGAGGGCAGCCTCGGGAGAGACGAAGGCCACGGGAGTAAACCAAGACAGCAAATCCGGAGTGGAGCCCCTAAAGCCGTTGGACGTCACTGAACACCTTTCTGGCAGCTTCCTGCAGTCAAGCTAGTGCCAAACATATTGCTTCGCTTTCTTACAGACTACAGCGGTGAGGCCGGGAAGAGTATCCCAAGATCTCCATACCTTCCGCCCAGGGCTGTTAGCAGTGCCAGAACCAACACGGGAGGCAGCAGCAATGAGCGATAAGCCTGCACCGACTGGCATAGGTAATGGGCACTACAGGCTGTCTTCGATGGTGGGAGAGATGTTCACATCCCACTGGTCAGCTACCGCCCACCTCGAGCTGGGCAGCCCCCGGCTAATAAGGTGCTGACCCGCAATGGGTGGGTGCTTGGAGCTCAGAGGAGACTGCACACCCATTGTCCTTCAAGACAGGCGGATGCCATCATCACTATCATCAGTCAATATCAACTCTTTGGTTCGGTTTGGACGGAGATTAGGAGAAACTGCTTTTCCCAGAGAGTAGTGAATCTGTGGAGTTCTTTTTCCAGGGAAACAGTAGAGGTTGCCTAGAGGTTAAATATACTTCAAGGCACAATTAGGAAGATTTTTTTCATAGCAGGGCAATTAGGGTGTTGGGGAGAAGGCAGGTCGGCAGAATCCATGACCAGATCAGCCATGATCTCTGAATGGCGGAGCAGGCTGGAGGGCCTGCTCCTGCTCCTCTTCCTTATGGCCTTTTAAAAAAAACAGTTGCTTTTAAAAAGGTACGGAGTTTTGGATAGATTTAGACTCCATGCAAAAAAAAGTTTTTCATGCCCAGAAACTTTTTAAGATTAATTATTGCTTGATAGACTAATAACACAGTTACATCTCATACAAGGCTTAAAGTTTAAATGTGGTTTCAGCAAAGAGAATGGAGGGGAAGTGATTTCAAAAAGATTTCTGACTGTGGACATCTTACAGTATGTGTTGTTCCTTTCCACGCCATGTGGCGCATCGGGTGGCAACCTCGCCATTTCTTTAGCATTTTTGTCTTTTTTTTTTACGAGGCCGAGTTGCTAGCCTAATGCTTAACCCACCATGGATGGAAAGCATGCAAGGACCCAGCTGGATTCGAACCCGGGATCACTCGCCTCGAAGTCTGGTGCAGATGCCACTACACCACCGGCCAGAAGTCATCGTTGGTTTCACCAAGTATTGATGGAAAACACCTGCATTTTGATTCTCAATGCAACTACAAATTCTGGACTATTACAAATATACTCCTTCTTCCCTTCTTATTAATTTGCATGTACCTTGCTTTTCTGTGAAAAGAGTAATGAAGTTCAGTGATGCAACATTTAACAGCAAGCGTAAGAAACCTCAATTAAAAACCTCTGTTGTTTCATTAATTCCTCACCATCTGCACAATCAGTACTTAGATCCAGTACTTTAACAAGTACACTTGCAGCCTTGTTTACAAGGCTGAAATAGTTTGAAGAAAGTGGAGCCAGTCCAATGGTCACATTGCCAAGGTCCCTGAGAATTTGGCAAAAGCGTACCCAACGTTGCCGTCATCCTGTGTGCGGCTGTATCAGTCAGTGTGGACCAAAAGCACACGGAGCCCAAGGGCCGGGTCATGCTAAAGTTCTACCTGTCCCTGGTGTTCTGTAAAATAGGCCTGGACATTGCTGCACTGCCTGTCCTTTTTGGTTCTTCCAAGAAAACATCTTTGACCTCAGTTTATCAGGCAGCGCAACGCAGAATATATTGTAGACACTGAAAAATTATTGACATTATGGATTCTGTGGGTTCTGCCTGGCAGAACAAGCATGAAGATCTGGCTTGACAGGAGGTGAGGGGGCCCTCTTTTCCGAGCCCTCCTGTGTAGATGGTATATCACCGCCTTGGGACTGCTGAGGTGGGGTAGAAATGGTGACCTGCCACTTTGCAAACTGTGGATTTGCTAAAGAGGGAGTGCAGAAGGATCCAAGGGTCCTGTTCAGGTTTACCCGCAGCAACTGCATATCCAGAGGGCTCTCTGATCTGCGGGCTGTCCCCTGGGGCGCACACCATGACAGACATCAAGGGCTGCCGGAAGGTCACGAACTCAGTGAAGATAAAGACCCTTTTGGTCTGTGCGAAACTTGCTGGTTTTGCAGCATGGTGCGATGCTTGTAAGGAAATGCTGCCAACTGGCTCAGTCCAGGCTGCAGGGTTACACGTCGAGAGACGAGTTGGAGCTCGGGCCAGCAATGCAAAGCCTTTGCTCCCATACGTGGAGGGACAAGGATGGGAGGGGAAGCCCCCTGGAACAATGAAAGTGGCATCACCTCAGGGAGCCACGCGAGGGGTGACGTGCTAGGTTTGTGTTTTTTTTAGGTTTATGCCACTGACTGCAATGACCATGACTGTAGAACCTTTTTCATACTGTTTTTCCTTTGTATATTTTTTTAATTATGAATTAAGTCTATTTATGAAATACTAAAAATTAAAGTGGTGTGCTTCCCTCTTGTCGACAAGAGGCCTGGATGAATGATGTACTTACTCAGTAGGTACATGCTACTGATGAAGTTTGAGCTCCAGAGAGCCATTACACAAAAAAAGAAGTCCCAGTGTAGTTTTCTCAGTGTCCAGCTTCCTGCTGCTGCATGCCTTCACCCACTCTCTGGCACCCCTCATTCATAGTTTCATGAGATCCCACAACCCGCTTTCCGTCCCTTGCTTTCCTTGTAGTTTTGCAGTTCCCTTTCTCTTCACTGAAGATCCTGCTTATTTCAAAAACTCTCAGTAATCTGAGGCTGGGAGAGCTATTTCATGTTGTAGAAATGACTGGATCCTGTACAATGTAATTAGAGTAATGTCCAATTCTAACAAGCTCTGGTTAAAGTGTATTTCACTGTCTGTTTTCATTCTGACAGGAGATTAAACCAGTTGAGGACAACATTTCACTTGTGAAAGCAACATGGAAATGTAATCATGTCTGGAGTAATTGCTGGATGGAATAAATATAATTAATCCATTGAATTTACTGGAGCAGTTTTCAGGTCCACTGTAGCGAGTAGATTACCTGGGGTTATGGTGAATCATTTCTTATATATAACACTCATCATTGACGGATGGATTTATGATTCCATGGACCGGATAATTGAGTTGTTCTACAATTTTTTTTCTGCATAACAATGTTCTATCTTGAAAAGAATATATCCTGGAGTCTAGAGAATGATTTTAAAGTAGCAGCACCTCATACTAGACCAGAACATCCATCCAGCCATTTATTAGAAGTGCAAATTTACTGAAGAAATAAAGTTCAGAATTTCAAAGTCTCCGCATATCCTGTAGCTAGGTGGTACTGGGATAGCAAAGCTTTCCAAATACAGTATCTCCACACGTTCTCCTTAAAAGACTCGAGCAAACTTGTCTAACATAAAATAACAATTTTGTGGACTTAGTTTGATTGTGTTAAGCTTCTCTAAGTGACTGGCTATTACTTCTTTAATTATAGACTTCAATATCTTGCCAACAATAGGTATTAAGCTCGTTAGACTTACATTTCCCTATTCTTTTGAATTGACTTTATTTCTTACATCCTTCACATACATGAGGATTAAAAAATCTTTACATCTCCGTCTGAATGTGCAATGTGCAATTTATAGTAATTTGTAATAAATAGTATGTACAACAGGACAATCAATAAAACATAGAAATACGATTGTATCAGCATGAATTAATCAATCTGATGGTCTGGTGGAAGAAGCTGTCCCGGAGTCTGTTGGTCCTGGCTGTTATGCTGCGTTACCGTTTCCCAGATGGTAGCAGCTGGAACAGTTTGTGATTGGGGTGACTCGCGTCCCCAATGATCCTTTGGGTCCTTTTTACACACCTGTCTTTGTAAATGTCCTGTATAGTGGGAAGTTCACATCTACAGATGTGCTGGGCTGTCCGCACCACTCTCTGCAGGGTCCTGCGATTGAGGGAAGTATAGTTCCCATACCAGGCAGTGATGCAACCAGTCAGGATAATCTCAATTCTGCCCCTATAGAAAGTCCTTAGGATTTGGGGACTCATGTCAAACTTCTTCAACCGTCTTGAACAAGGGAGCTATATAAGACCATAAAATATAGGAGCAGAATTAGACCACTTGGCCTATCAAGTCTGCTCCACCATTTCATCATGGCTGATCCGATTTTCCTCTCAGCTCCAATCTTCTGCTTATTCCTCTTATCTCTTGATACCCTGACTAATCAAGAATCTATCAACCTCTACCTTAAATATACCCAATGTCTTGGCCTCAGATTCTGATTCCACAAATTCACCACTCCACGGCTATAGAAATTCCTCCGCATCTCCATTCTAAAAGGACACCCCTCTATGCTGTGTCCTCTGGTTCTAGGCTCACCCAGCATAGAAAACATCCTCTCCACATCCACGCTACTGAGGTTTATACATTCCGTGGCCACTTTATTAGGCACCCCTGTATACCTGCTCATTAATGCAAGTATCTAATCTGCACGTGGCCAAGTGGTTAAGGCGTTCATCTAGAGATTTGAAGGTCGCTAGTTCGAGCCTTGGCTGAGGCAGTGCGTCCTTGAGCAAGGCACTTAACCACACATTGTTCTGCGACAACACCGGTGCCAAGCTGTATGGGTCCTAATGCCCTTCCCTTGGACAACATTGGTGGTGTGGAGAGAGGAGACTTGCAGCATGGGCAACTGCCAGTCTTTCATACAACCTTGCCCAGGCCTGCGCTCTGGAAATCTTCCAAGGTGCAAATCCATGGCCTCACGAGACGAACGGATGCCTATATAAAATCTGCCAGTCACGTGACAGCAACTCAATGCATAAAAGCACGCAGTTATGATCAAGAGGCTCAGCTGTTGTTCAGACCAAGCATCAGAGTGGTGAAGAAATGTGATCTAAGTGTCTTTGACCGTGGAATGATTGTTGGAGCCAGACAGGGTCTCCTGGCATTTTCATGCATGACAGTCTCTAGAGTTTACAGAGAATGATGCGAAAGATCCCGTGAGCAAAGGTACCTTGTTAATGAGAGAGGTCAGAGAAGAATGGCCAGACTGGTTCAAGCTGAGCGGAAGGCGACAGTAACTCAAATAACCACGCATCACAACAGCGGTGTGCACAAGAACATCTCTGAATGCAGAACATGTCAAATCTTGAAGAGGATGGGCTCAGGCAGCAGAAGACCTCGAACATACAGAAATACATTCAGTGGCCACCTTATCAGGTACCTAACAAAGTGGCCACTGAGTTGTATATGGTTTTCCAATCTCCTCACACCCTCCCGGACTTCAGTGAGTTTTGGAAAGCTTCAGTCAATGGCTGCACCACCTCTGCAGCCACTCCCCTTAAAAATCTTTGGTTGCAAGCCACTGTATTCACGCAGTTTATCTGCCTTTATCACCATTAGTTTTTTCAATACATCATAGCTTGTTATAGGGATTGGTATAAGTCCTTCCATGCTGTTTGAAACTACCCTATTTGTCATTTGCAGGTGCAGAATCTTCTTTTTATACACTGCCTATTTAAATCTCTGATATAAAATAACATAAATTATTTTATATAATATGTTTAATGTCCTCAGTAAAAATGTGGACATTTCATTATCAATAAATTAATTTGAAGTGCAGTCACTCTTGGCAGTCAAGTGCAACAGCATTCCTTTAGTTCTTCTGTGAGCATGGATCGTATGGGGAGGTCTGGAAATGGGGGTTGGAAATGTGCCCTTCTAATGCCAAAGAGAGAGCACCGCCACTGATTCAAGCTAATACCATAAAGGCCAAGTGTTCTTAAAAATGTTGTCACTGTCATATTACTTGCAAGCAAATTGCATGTGATGGCAGTGCTATTGAAAGAAGCAATTAAGCTCTGCATATTCAAGTTTCCAGGGAGATCATACCTCCCCTAGATGCCCATGAAAATAAATCTTATCCTCTTGGAAAAGTACATAACTCTGGTCTCTCTTTAACTTTGCTTGGCATTCTGATCTCTCCCCTAATTAAAAGTTCTGGTTTCAATAATTTCCTTGAGATGGTGCTTTATTAGTGATGCTACAGAACTGGGTTCTGAAAATGCATTGAAATAAAACCAAATCTTATTTACTTTGTTGCAGGCACCAGCAAGTGGTCTATGCTCTGAAAGCTTTATGATCGGGATTAAAAATCCAATAACTCACACATCAGAGAGTCAAATATTGTAATTACAGAGATTTGGAATAAATTAACTTGTGCATTAATGTATAAAAGAAAATGTTATATGTGAAAGGAAAATTGTGGAGCCTTTGACTTGATATATGCCACAGCCCTGATCTCATGGTTCAGGAAGACTAATTTCTATTATGGACCAAGGAACTCGGGGACGGTGTACACAACTCTTGAAGTAGAAATTAATCAGACAATGTGGTGTTCAGGTGAAGCTTGGCAGTTTAATTTATTATAAGAAAAATAATTACAGTGATGGAACAAGCAACTCAAATATTTTGATGTAACTTTTTATATAGAGCAATCTTAAATGAATAAGTCAAAGAATAAAGTTTAATCCTTTTAAGGAATTATTTCACAAACTTTGTGAATGAAAGTTGGGGAAGAATAGAGTCAAGGCTGGTTCTTAATGAATGTAGCTAGCTTGACTGGGGCTACTATGGATATGAAACTGAACCAATCAGGAAAATATCTTTGTAAGAGTATTGCTAAAACAGTTCTATAACATTTATAGCATTTGTCTAGATTTCAAAGTCAGACTTGTTCAAAGTAAATTGGATTTCAGATTCGTTTATCAGCTCACCTTGCCTTGCCTTGCGCCCTAAACTCCTGGTGGAGTTGTTGGGGTGCTGTCCTGACAAGCTTTGCACCAGTCTGTTCCATCTGTCGCGGTTGTGTGCCAGAGCCTGGGTCACCGCAGATGTTTTCCCTGTCCATTCTTTGATGTTGTCCATCCATCTTTTCCTTTGTCTACCTCACCTTCTGTTCCCCTCCACAGTTCCTTGTAGAATAGTCTTTGCAAGGCCACTGGATCTTGGTACGTGGCTGTACCATCTCAGCTTTCTTTTCTTCACCGATGTGAGGAGGTCTTCAGGGGGGCCAATGTGGTGCTGGATGGTCTTGCGGACCTGCTCGTTTGTGATGTAGTCCAAGTATGAGATGCCCAAGATGTTGCCATAGCATCTCATTTCCAATGCCTGTCTCTTCTTCTGTAGCTCTGCTGTGAGGGTCCATGTCTCACATGCGTACAGGAAGATGGAGAATACCAGTGCATGCAGGAGTCTGATCTTGTACTTCATGGTGATGTTGCTGTCCCTCCATATCGTCTTGAGTTTGGATAGTGCAGTCATTGTCTGTGCGGTTCTTGCCAGGACTTCTGGTCTTGGTCCTTTATCACTGATGATTGCCCCCAGGTGTTTGAACTGCTGCACTGTCTCAAGTTTCTGACCATGGTCTGAGATGTCTGTTGTGATGGCACAGTTGGTATTTGCCATGAGCTTGGTTTTCTCATTTATCACATCTACTTTCAAATGCACAGGGAAATGCGTCACAAAATGCTGGAGGAACTCAGCAGGCCAAGCAGCATCTATGGAAAAGAGTAGAGTCGTCGTTGCAGGCCGGGACCCTTCAGCAGGACCCTTTGGCCTGAAGCAGCAACTGTACTCTTTTCCATAGATGCTGCCTGGCCTGCCGAGTTCCTCCAGTATTTTGTGTGTTGCTCAGATTTCCAGCATCTGCAGATTTTCTCTTGTTTGTGAAACGTGTCATTTCAATAGGTTTCAAATGGTGCATTTAATGGTAGAGAAATGTATACAATGTACATCCTGAAATTCTGTTTCTTTGCACGCATCCACAAAAACAGAGGAGTGCCCCAAAGAATGAATGACATTTAAAACATTACAACCTCAAAGGCCCCCCCAACTTCCCCTCTTAAGCACAAGCAGCAGCAAGACAACGAAACCCGCCCACCAGCAAAAAAGCATCAGCGCCCTCCACCAAGCACTCAAGTGTGCAGCAAAGCATCAGTAAAGACACAGACTTACAGTACCCCAAAAACTGCTCGTACACCCGATGATTCGACATACCACAGGCTCTGTCTCTCTTCCTAACAAGGGAAAAAGAAGGGAGGCATAACAAACAACTCGCTGATTTACGATGCTAAAAGTCTCTTCCGAGCTTTGCATTAACAACCAACACAGCCTAAGGATGTGCTGGGGGCAGCCTGCCAGTGTCATCGCTCATTCCGGTGCCAAAATAACATGCCCACAATGTTCAGCAGAACAACACAAGCAACAGCAGCAGTAACAAGCCAAACACAGCAAAACAAGCTCTTATCCTCACTATCACCCACACACTCACACACACACACACTCACACACACACACACACACACACACACACACACACACACACACACACACACACACACACACACACACACACACACACACACACACACACACACACACACACACACACAGGCCTCCAACATTTACAAAAAAAGATATTAAACTAGACAGTGTATTGTATCACTTACCAAATTCATGGTTGAGTTGTTCTCTAATTCCACAGCAAATAAAGAGAATTGATTTCAAAGATCTTCTTACAAGAGGTGCAAACTAATGGGTCTTCAATTTCTTAAATATTGGATACTAATCAATTTTTCACTCAGTAAGGGTAAGCACTTTTTATTTGTTTTCTGATGTTATCTGCTTTGGTCGAAGTGTCAGGAGATGGTTCAGATCAGTGAAATCAAAATCAAAGTCGAGTTTATTGGCACATGTGCAATGCGAAGCCTACTCTTTGCAGCATCATCACAGGCACGGATATCAGATACACAACATTCACAAGAATAAACAAAATTAAACACTGCTGTTATATGGAAGAACACAAGTAAAACAGAAACAAAGTCCACTGCGGTGCAAAGTAGCCATTGGGCTGCTATTGTGAAGTAGTGATTAGGGTTGTGCGGGTTGGCCCAAGAACTGAGTGATTGAAATTCAATACGTATCTATTCTTGAAACTGGTGATGAGGGACTTCAGATATTTGTACCTCTTGCTCGATGGCGGTTGTGAGAAGATGGCGTGGTCCCACACGTTGGGGATGTTTGATGCTAGATGTTGCCTTTTGGAGCAGCTCCTACTCTATCAGAGGAACATTGTAAGGAAGGCAGAAACCTTCACTGCTTTTGCAAACTACCCAGTCACTTGAAGAGTGATAAACCTGCAAGGGAACGGGCCTATGGCTGGGAAACAGCATTAATCCCTGAGGTATTTTAGGATAGTTATAATGAGTTGAATGAATTTCTTTATACTAAATTTCGATAAATCTTTGGACCTGTGATTGACAGCATTTCTCTTGAGAATTCCACAGATCCCCACAGAAGGGAGTGAGAAATTCTGCCCCCTTCTGGTTCTGTTTCCAATAACAAGCCTTTCAGTATATGGGAAAAAGAAATTAACAAACCCAGAGTCGAAACCTTGCTCCAGACTTTCCTGACACAGGACATGTTGAACGGATGTTGGGGGTGAGGAGTTCTTCAGCTTTCGATACTCCTGCATCATAAATTGCTGGAAATGTGGACCAATGAGCTCCAAGTACCACAATCATTCACCTGATTATTCACAAGAAAGTCTGCTTTTCCTGTTGAACATAGAAAATCCTGGCCCACTGGATGCTCATAATGCACAATGGCAGATGACGTTGTCTTTTATCAACTTCCCATGGACAACGCCAGAAGATAATACCAGACTGCATAACGCTTTCTCATCCATAGTTCACCTGAATCAATAGAATTCAGGGTGTAACAGAAAAGTTCTCCCATCTGCAGCATCAGTTCTAGATGTCAGTGAGGAATATTTCTCAGGGTCAATATGACAGTCTGTGATTTTATCACATCCTGTACCAATTCCTAGGTGGCAGTGTTGGGGCCCACTCATACTTCACTCTCCAGCAGATTAGTAAACTTTCTGAGGCAGATTGATGTCAGATGCATTACAGTGGGACAGTAAAATTAGGCTGGATTAGGTGAAGATTACAAGCTTCCTTCGTTAACTAAGGTTAGTAAGAGCATAAATTTTTACGATAATCTGTCTACAGTACAATCGGTTATTACAGACAACTTTTAAGCTGAATTCTAATTTTTAATGGTGACATTTGAATTAACATTCCTTGGATTAATAGTCCAGGCCCTTGGAAAACTAGGGACATTATCATGTTAATTCTTAGGCAATTGCAATTTTTAATCTGCTTAACTAATTGAATTTAGTTTCCTGAGATGTAAAGACAAGATAGAAATATGACTGAAGTTTTCCAAATGTTAAGGGGACATGATTGTGTAGTTGAAGAGAACTGGCTTTCCTCCTTGGGGAGAAAGACCCAAAATTTAGAGCCAACCTTTCAGTAGTAAGATAAAAGTAAGTGGAACCTGTTAGAGTATGTAACAGGTGTCCAATTTTATTTCAGACCTACAGAATCTGTAGACGAATAAACTCTTCTCCGACTTCCAGCTGAGTACAGGTACTGATTTTAACCAACATTTTGATGGCAAATTCTGCCATCTCTATCAGGGATGATGCCTGAGCATGTCTAGTCTGGTGGCATTTATACACCCGTCGTCTGTCCCTCCTGATTAGTTAGTCCTCATCCAATCAGGCTTCCACTGTCCCACCTTGTTTACAATCGAATTGCAGTTCTTACTTAGAGCAAGACCTTCGTCTTTGTTAAAATTCTTTTCCTCTAGTTTTATTTCAGTGGCTTCCTACACCAGGCAGTCCCAAAACCCACTGGCATGGGATAGGAGTTTTGTTCCATCGAAGTCAATCCTATGGCCATTGCAAATGCAACATGCTGCTTCGCCCATTTGCTCCAGATAATCCAAACGGACGCACTTACTGTGGTTCTTGATACAGGTTTCCACCATGTGTCCGGTCTGATCAATATACACTGCTCCGCATTCACAGGAGTCTCCATGAAGAAATAAGACAACTACACGTGTCGTTCCTACAGAATGGCTACAAGGTAAAGGGAATCAATCGGGCCCTTAAAAGAGCCAGCAAAAAAATCAGGAAACTAACAACGAGGAGGAACCTATCGCTACCGCCTGTCTCCCCTATATTTCCACGGTTTCTGGAAGGATCACCAGGATCCTTAAGAAATACCGGATTAATAGCATTCACAAACCTGTAAGGAAGCTCAAATCACAGCTGATGTGGGTCAAAGGTGATGTGAGACTCAGGATGGGTGGCGTTTTTTTAAAGGATTCCCTGTGAATGTGGATCAGCATATATCGGCCAGATAGGACATATAGTGGAAACCTGCGTCAAGCAGGAAGAGGCGTATTCATTTGGGTTACCCGGAGAAATCAGTGGTAGCAGAACACTGCATTCACAATGGCCAGAGGATTGACTTCGAGGTCACAAAACTACTGTGCCGTGCCAGTGGCTTTTGGGACCTCCTGGTGAAGGAAGCTATTGAACTATGTAAGGGGGTTTCGATTTTTATGTTACTGTGGAGGCTAATTAAAATGGCGTCTTTGTTATGTTAATCTGGGGAATGCGGCTTTGTTGTGTTAAACACCGAGAAAGTTTGCGCTAATAGTTTGTTTTTGCTTTAGAGTCTGATAAGAGAGTGCTATTAACCAATTGGGATAGTTGTTATGGTTTTGGTGTATTTGAAGATACTGTATGCGCGGGGTTTTGGGACAGAAGGCGGGAGAGCGAGACAGAGGATGGACGAGGTGCTGTGAGTCTGCTAACGGGGTCGGACCCCAAGCGGGACGTTCGGCGAGGAGACGAAGACGGACTTGTGTGGAGTGTCTGGTTGACCACCGTTGTTGGTCCCAGGCGGCCAGTCGAGGTGGTCCGAGGGGTCGCATGGTGAAGAAAGAGGGTCCTGAGCTCCAACTGTTTGTGCACGAAGAGATTGAACTTTGATAAGTGTGGCACCTTTTATTTTCCTTTATTATTTTATTCTCTTTTAATTACATAGTTCCAGTAATATCTATAAACTGTAAATCATTTAATTGCATCTGGTGTATTGTCTGTTATTTGGGCGGGGTGGGGTACCTCACACAGCATCCACACAAACGAATTATCCAGTTTGGCGGGGCCGAGGCTGTTTCCCTAGACGACAGCGAGCCGAGCGACCCTGAGGGTGGCCGGGGGGGGCTACAACTAAAACTTGAAGAAAAGAATTTTAAGGAAGACGAAGGTCTCGCTCTGAGTAAGAACTGGAATTCGGCTGTAAACAAGGTGGGACAGCAGAAACTTGATTGGATGAGGACTAACCAATCAGGAGGGACGGACGACGGGGTTATAAATACCACCGGACCAAACATGCCCAGGCATCATCCCTGATAAAGATTGCAGAGCTTCCCATTGAAACGTCGGTTAAAATCAATACCTGGACCTGGCTGGAAGCCCGAGAAGAGTTTATTCATCATATATGCTGGGAAAGCACTACATCTTTTTTCAGAATCTGTAAAATTACTCTTTCTCAAAAAGAGACTGAAATTTTAAACTCTTTTCCAGAAATGATAATTGATGTTGTGCCAGATGATAA
Source organism: Mobula hypostoma (assembly GCF_963921235.1). NCBI lineage: Eukaryota > Metazoa > Chordata > Chondrichthyes > Myliobatiformes > Myliobatidae > Mobula > Mobula hypostoma. The sequence goes on from NC_086123.1 coordinate 16,860,234, forward strand.
CTTTAAATCTTAGATTTAATTGTCTCACAGGTAGCTAGGGTTGTAAATAAAGTTTTTACTTTGATTTTCAGAAGGTCTTTGACAGGGTGCTGCAAATGAGGTTGTTGAGCAAGATAAGAGCCCATTGTATGAAAGGAAAGGTACCAGTAATGAATAAAAGATTGCCTGACTGGCAAGCAACAATGAGTGGAAGTAAAGGGAGCCTTTTCTGTTTGGCTGCTGGTGACTAGTGATTCTTCACAGGGATCGTTGGAATCATTTCTTTTCATGCTCTACAGTATGTCAATAATTTGGATAACAGAATTGATGGATTTGTGGCTAAGTTTGCAGATGACACAAAAATAGGCCGAGGGGCAGGTAATCTTGAAGAAGTAGGGAGACTGCAAAAGGACTTATTAGGCGAATGGGCAAATAAGTGACATATAGATATTGTGTAAGGAAGTGTATGGTCATGCACTGGTATTGTGAGCAGCTTTGGCCCCCTTATCGAAGAAAAGATATCTTGGTATTGGAGAGGGTCCACAGGAAGTTCACAAGAATGATTCTGGGAATAAAAGGGTTAATGTATGAGGAGCATTTGATGGCTCTGGGCCTGTTTGAAAAAATGAGGGGATATCTCATTGAAACCTATGGAATATTGAAGGGTCTAGATAGAGTGAATGTGAAGAGGATGTTTCCTATAGTGGAGGAGTCTAAGACCAGAGGGCTCTATCCTCAGAATAGAGGAACATCAATTTAAAACAGATATAAGGAGGAGTTATTTACCCAAAGGGTGGAATATCTGTGGAATTCATTGCCTCAGATGGCTGTGGAGGCCAAGTTATTGGGTATAGTTCAAGTGGAGGTTGATAAGTTCTTGATTAGTCAAGGCATCAAAGGTTATGTGGAGAAGGCAGGAGAATGTGGTTGAGAGGGGTAATAAATCAGCCATGATGGAATGAAAGAGCATACTCAATAGGCTGAAAGGGTTAATTCTGCTCCTATGTCTCATGGTAAAGAGAGCTTTTGGCACATTGACCTTCATAAATCAATGTACTGAGGACAGGAATTGGGATATGACATTGAAGAAGACATTGGTGAGGCCCAATCTGGAGTATTGTGTGCAGTTCTGATCACCTACTTACAAGGAAGGGATCAAGAAGATTGAAAGAGTCCTGAGTAAATTTACAAGGATATCACCAGGTCTTGAGGACCTGAGTTGTCGGGAAAAGCTGAATAGGTTAGAGCTTTATTCCCTGGAGCATGGAGAATGAGGGGAGATTTGATTGAAGTATATGAGTGATATTAATAAAGTAAATGTAAGCAGGCTTTTTTCCACTAAGGTTGGATGAGACCACAACTAGAAGTCATTAAGTAAGGGTGAAGGGGAACACAAGGGGGAACTCTTTCACTCAGAGAGTGTTGAGAGTGTGGAATGAGCTGCCAGCGGAAATACCGGATGCAGGTTAAATTTCAACATTTAAGAGAAGTTTGGATAAGTTGGATGGGACATGGAAGGCTATGGCCTAGGTGCAGGTCAATGGGATGAGGTAGGATAGTAGTTCGCCATGGACTAGGTAGGCCAAAGGGCCTGTTTCTGTGCTGTAGTGCTCTATGATTCTATGATTGATGGATTTCCTTAACCGGAGATATAAAAAGATGGGGCTAAAGCAACTGTGTGGAGCTGGTCTTGGATCAGCCAGCACCACAGTGATCGGTGGAACAATCTCAGTGAATGAATAGCCTCCTTTTATTGAATGCAAACTCTGCTCATTCATAATGCTAGATGCCATCAGAAGCACCCCATTGACTGAAGTGCATTTCCTAGTCATGTTGTAACTGTCATACCTTTTTGCCTGAGAAGTCTGCACTCCACTTACATCCAGAGATTAACTCTGGATGTTTAACGATGTGAGCATTCTTAAACGTACAGTTCTTTGATTTATAAATTTTCATTGTGACACTGTTCTAGCATGAACACAGTCACCAGAGAGCTGCAGCTGGTAGGTATAAAAGTAGCCTTTTATTCAACAAAATGAGACACTCTCTGGAGGAAGAGGCTTGTTCAACCCAATATTACATGTCATTTTACATGCTAAAGCTCTAAGGACAATTCTATATTTACAATATATCTACAATGCTTCCTTTGAATTGCATATAATTTTCCCTCTTCCGTTTTCACACCCACACTCTAGACATGCAAAGTGAATGTTAATCAGCATTGTCTGGCTTTTCAGCTCAACTGCTGACCACAGCTCCAGGAAAATATTGTCCAGGGCTGCATTTTAAATTTAATCTACAATCCACATTCAGGTCTAAAGATTGGTTGCCAAAGTTAGTACTTCCTCTATACTCTAATTCCAGAATATGCCCAATGACTCTATGGGGTGCCTTTTCACCATAACACCAAATGAGCAATGTATTCCTTTGGAATGCTTTCTGCCAAACTTCTAATGATGCCCAGACTATGAGAGTTGACTGTATGAAATGTTGTCCAGGAAGATGTTCTCCTTCATAAATTGAGGAGAGGCTGAGCAAGCAAACTGTCCGTGTGTGTATGCAGTCGTGGCTTAACCCTCAGAATGGCAGCCCCCTGAATTCAGGCTTTTGCTCATAATGTGTTGTCAATAAAACTGAAATGTGATTTTGTCTCCACTCTTTTCTCCAGGAAGCAATAATCAGTGGTTGGATCCATTTCAGTGACAACAGTCTGACTCCGCTGGACATTTACGATCCCAAGGACTATACGCTCACCATCACTTCGAGGGAAGAGTCTGTTATCTCAACGTACCAGGATTTGCAGTTGCAGTGGCCTATCATCACTGTGGTGGGAGAGGGCCAAGGGAACCTGCTGAAAGTCGAACTAGTGATCTGTGAGGTCTGCCAGAAATCCAAGCGGAAAAGCATCCTGGCAGTGGGAAACAGCAACATCGAGGTGAAATTTGGTCAGAATAACGTGGGCCCGAAGGGTGGCGGCGACGACTACGGCGGGAACGGGGAGCTGGAAAACCGAGCAAGCGACCGGAGGCAGAAGACTGTAGACCAGGAGCGGGCAGGGCAGGGCGGACGGTACTTCAGCAGTGCGACAGCAGATCGCGAGGAGAGCTCAGTGAGGAAAGTGAGCACAACCACCAAAGCTTCAGTCAACAGGAACCAAGGTGGGACAGACCAGCTCTCTGAAGGTGGCAGCCAACTCCAAAACATTCCTCTGGATGCTGCCAACTTCCCCTCACATGACCTCACCAGGACCTCCGGGGACAGTGAAAGCTTGGACGAAAATGATCTGGTGCAGGCTCCAAGAGGTCTGACAGACCTGGAGATTGGAATGTACGCTCTACTGGGTGTTTTTTGCCTGGCTATTCTTGTCTTTTTAATTAACTGTGTCATGTTTGCTTTGAAGTACCGGCACAAGCGAATTCCCTCGGAGGCCCAAGGAACCATGAATCATTCTCACGACTGGGTATGGTTAGGGAATGAGACGGAGCTGCTGGAGAACACCGCTGATATATCCCCACAACAACTCTGTGAACACACTACAGTAATAGACAGGGTAGCAGGTTTCGAAGAGAGCAACCATCTGCTCAATGGAGGAACCCAGAAGAACATCCAAGGACAGGTACATAGGTCTGCCCTGTCCGGTGACGGGAAGGACCGCAAGGATGAACCTCTGAATTCCCCAACCACAAAGCGGAAACGGGTAAAGTTTACAACGTTTACCACCATTCCACCAGATGACGGATGTCCCGCGACCAATTCAGTCCTTCTGGGTAATGAGGAAGATATTAAGTGGGTATGCCAGGACATGGGCTTGGGAGACTCGCACGAACTGAGAAATTACATGGAAAGAATACATGACAAAGTGTAACTGTGTTATCCAGTCTGTTTTCATTCTTTGCTCACCTTTATGCCTTCAGTTTTGAGTAATTGTGCGGGAAATCCAGTCATGAATGGGACCAGTTTGTGAGAGTGAAATACACAGGCAGCAAAGCACAGGACTACGCAGGTATCAGACAAATCAGCAGCGATGACCTGTCATGATAAGTATCTGGCAAAATCAAAACTCGTAGGAATTGGGATAATATTTGGAAAGACAATAAAAAGAAGAGGCTAACAAGAAAGAAATGCATGCGAGTTGTAGCAATGGAAACCAACACAAGTTCAGAAACGCTGATGGAGAGAATACATGGCAGATTAACCTGGAAAGAGAATGGAGGAAAGTGCACAATAAACTGAATGAACGTTAAAAATGAGCACTCCTGTTCTGCGACTCCTTCCTGAATGGGAAGGACTGTGGAAGAAACACTTCTGATTGGATGACACTATGACTGTAGTCCATGGGAGCTGGCTCTTAACACGAATGTCTTAACGACCAGCTCCAAATGTAATCATTTTATATGATTTTGTTAATTTTGGACTTCAGTTGTATTCTCAATTCTTGAACTCTGTGTAAAATTTATTTTACGTCTTGTTTATATTTAGACTTGCAATTTTTCACGTTATTATTTATGGTGTAGTAATAAGTCATACCCACCTTTATAACTTAGGTGAAATATTTTAACAAGGTATACCTAGAATGCATTGTAGATTACTAGAATGTAAAATTTATTTATAAATATTATACACATTGTAAATAAAAGTTGCTTAAGATAGCTTGAAAATTTAGCCCTTTCTGGATCACATTGAGTCTTCAAGCCATATCTTTCTTCCATTTGTTTTTAAGGGTAACTGCACTTGAATGTAGTCCAGGGAAGGTTGCAGCAGCCCAGAGACTACTGTGAGCACAGCATAATGAAAATAAATGAACCAGAAAGAGGATTGGCAATGCTAATAAAACAAATGGATCAGGCAGCTGTACTCCATCACAACAGCAGGAAGATGTCAGTGTTGGCTTCACATGTGGCTCATTAAAGCTGTAGGTCACCAGAGTGACAGTCGACTTCCAAAGCTTACCTGATTCTCTTTTTTTTTTGTGTGTCACTATCCGCAGCCATCCACAATGAATTTGTTTGGCAAAGGCACTTCGGTAGGTTCATGTATTAAGAGTTGTCAACCCGCTACGTCGTTTGTTTTGAAGGAAGCAGGGTTGAGCCATATAGATGATCCCGAGAAGTGGGCTATCAATAAGAACTCAGGCTTTGAGAACAAATTGATGAAGGAAAGCAATAAGGAACAGTTTAAATATGAAAAGTACCAGTTCTCTTTATGAGTTAGGTGAAAGTTCACCATCAGTTTGAAAGCAAAACATGAGGGAATACTTTGTATGTGTACCTTACCAGGAATCGAGGTCAGGGACATATCCTTGAACCATTGTGCAATGCATAAGCCTAATTATTTATATTCATACTATGTACAAACTACGTGTTACAGATCTGTAATATTTACTTGAACCCTTAGTTGCTTAATTAAGGCTTAACTGTCAGCACTTACTGGCAGAATATATTTTTGATTAAGGTGTTAAGAAACAAGGTGAGGGGTTTCTATCATCAGTGGAGCCAAGTGCAGCTATAGTCTCTGGTGTGGTAAGGAACAATTTTTCAGTTCAGTATTACAGTTAATGCATTATTTGTCATTTTGTGATTTTTCAACTCACTGTTGATCTATGGTATCACTATTTTATATTAACGTCTGCAGGGCACAGAATGCACATTAGTGATTTGCTGTGATTGATGAAGATCAACATCTATTTACATCATGCTTTTTTTAAAGTAATGTGATACATACCTGAATGGCTTTGATTTATATATTCCCTTACTTTCTGCATTGATTTTTTTTCTCATTTACCCCTCAGTATTATTAAGGCAGAAGAAGCTGTGTTAAATAGAGGAGGTAATTGTAATCTGAAGTACTGGGGAGACAGGGTAGTTCATTGCTCATTATTAGAGACAAGATAAGGTGTGAGTGAATTCTTTCTTCATTAATTATAGGCAGGGTTAGGTAAATAGAAGAGTAAGGATTCTGTGCTGAAGTGCTCCTTTGGGAAAATGGCGGCAGTCTCAGGAGTGGATGGGACTGAAGGTGATGGGCAGAATGCCCGTAGGACAGAAAGGGTTGGAAGTGATGGCAATTGGCAGCATGTTGTGAGGGATTTTTATCTTACTGAGAGGGAGTTTAAAACCCAGCTGAACTGTGGGGTGATGTGGGTAATGGGGGAGGACATGTTGAAGATGTAATGTGTGTTCGAGCCAATAGGGCATTCCTTAGAGAAAGGGAAAGGAAACAGCATAAATCTGCAGCAATGTGGGGACTACTTTCAGCAATTGCAGCAACAGCTCGGGATATAAATATCAAACACTCTTAAAATAGAAACATAGAAAATAGGTGCAGGAGTAGGCCATTCGGCCCTTCGAGCCTGCACCGCCATTTATTATGATCATGACTGATCATCCAACTCAGAACCCTGCCCCAGCCTTCCCTCCATACCCCCTGACCCCCGTAGCCACAAGGGCCATATCTAATTCCCTCTTAAATATAGCCAATGAACTGGCCTCAACTGTTTCCTGTGGCAGAGAATTCCATAGATTCACCACTCTCTGTGTGAAGAAGTTTTTCCTCATCTCGGTCCTAAAAGGCTTCCCCTCTATCCTCAAACTGTGACCCCTCGTTCTAGACCTCCCCAACATCGGGAACAATCTTCCCGCATCTAGCCTGTCCAATCCCTTTAGGATCTTATACGTTTCAATCAGATCCCCCCTCAATCTTCTAAATTCCAACGAGTACAAGCCCAGTTCATCCAGTCTTTCTTCATATGAAAGTCCTGCCATCCCAGGAATCAATCTGGTGAACCTTCTTTGTACTCCCTCTATGGCAAAGATGTCTTTCCTCAGATTAGGGGACCAAAACTGCACGCAATACTCCAGGTGTGGTCTCACCAAGGCCTTGTACAACTGCAGTAGTACCTCCCTGCTCCTGTACTCGAATCCTCTCGCTATAAATGCCAGCATACCATTCGCCTTTTTCACCGCCTGCTGTACCTGCATGCCCACTTTCAATGACTGGTGTATAATGACACCCAGGTCTCGTTGCACCTCCCCTTTTCCTAATCGGCCACCATTCAGATAATAATCTGTTTTCCTATTTTTGCCACCAAAGTGGATAACTTCACATTTATCCACATTAAATTGCATCTGCCATGAATTTGCCCACTCACCCAACCTCTCCAAGTCACCCTGCAACCTCTTAGCATCCTCCTCACTGCTAACACTGCCACCCAGCTTCGTGTCATCCGCAAACTTGGAGATGCTGCATTTAATTCCCTCATCCAAGTCATTAATATATATTGTAAACAACTGGGGTCCCAGCACTGACCCTTGCAGTACCCCACTAGTCACCACCTGCCATTCTGAAAAGGTCCCGTTTATTCCCACTCTTTGCTTCCTGTCTGCTAACCAATTCTCCACCCACACCAATACCTTACCCCCAATACCGTGTGCTTTAAGTTTGCACACTAATCTCCTGTGTGGGACCTTGTCAAAAGCCTTTTGAAAATCCAAATATACCACATCCACTGGTTCTCCCCTATCCACTCTACTAGTTACATCCTCAAAAAATTTTATGAGATTCGTCAGACATGATTTTCCTTTCACAAATCCATGCTGACTTTGTCCGATCATTTCACCGCTTTCCAAACGTGCTGTTATCACATCCTTGATAACTGACTCCAGCAGTTTCCCCACCACCGACGTTAGGCTAACCGGTCTATAATTCCCCAGTTTCTCTCTCCCTCCTTTTTTAAAAGACAATCCTTCAGTTCTTTTTCAAGTAATTAAGGCAATGCCAATCTTTGATTTTTTTTACTTTAAAAATTTTAGAACTATTGAGGAAAAAGAGTCACATTCCACCCTCTGCAAGCATTTTGAGTGAAGCAAAACCTTACTTAAAACTTCATTGTGTTTTCCTGACTGTTCTCAGTTTGTGTTGGTTTTCAGAAATTCTTCTTTGGTGGTTCTGAAGCCATTTTCCATGATTTGATTCATGTTGATCTTTTCCCCTCAGTTCCGATTTTATTGACCTGAATGCAATTGCAAATTTGACCGAATTGAATACAGAAAGTGTACAAGCTTTAGGTATAGATTGGCTTCTAGAACTGTAAGAACATCATTGTTGCTGAGATAGATCCTATGACCAATAATGTGTTTTTAGGTTGAAGGCGATGTGCATCTTAGCCAAGAAATCCAAACAATTGAATAATTCCACAAAAGTCTGTATGAATTGTATATTTTCTTAATAAGCCTTTCATTCACTGAAAAAAAATGTGAAGCATGATGTGTTAAAACAAAAGAAAAATTCTGGTGTGATATACTAAGGATGTGTGTGCAAGCAGAATAAATCCCATTGCAAAAATAGCCAGACAGACTTTGATAGAATTAAAGTCCAAGAAATCCACCTCTTTATGCTTGGTGTACTCAATACACAGGGTCTGTGTGTGCCATATAAAAGAAATGTTTTGTTAACATGACTCATTGATTGTGTTTTCAAGAGCCATGAATAAAGAAAGGAAATAGACTTTAACTATATTTGCAGCCTACTTGATCAAAGTCTAGGAAGACACTTAAGCATTCAATAATTGGCGAGGATTTAAATGCGAGGCAGTAGCAGTGATTTTCATGGAAACAATTTCCATGTTAATATATAAGGTCAAAAATTTTAAAAAAGTGTAAAGTAGGGCATTTGTAAGCAAACATGGGGCTTTTTTTATGATAATGCAGTAAGATTAGACACTGCACTTCCCACAGCAGTTAACTGTGGATTGGCACAAAAAATATTGTTAATATTGTTACTATTGAGTGCTGGCTTATTTATTAATAGCAAGGCATACAAGATTTATTTTTACTGGCAACAAGGTGGCTCCACTTAATTTTGCAAAGGTTTCTCGTGTTTGGTGTAAGCAGTGGGATAAGGGAATAATGACTTTGGATTCATTTAATGGAGACAGAGCGATTTCCCCTTAGAGCTGCCCCACAGAGTGACTATCATAGGGACACAGTGTTTATTCAACTGAAAGAAGTCCTTGATTATGGTCATTATGACCTTCATTTAGATCAGGGGTTCCCAACCTTTTTATATCATCTACCCCTACCATTAACTGAGGGGGTTGTGGACCCCTGATTTAGAACAAGTAAGATTCCACAAAATGACACAGCCTACAGCCCACTATACTACAGTAACCACATTCACCAGCTGCGTACATTCTGGAGGATCGAAATGTTGAGACTGAGGAGGAGGTACACTCAACGATTCAGTGAACTGATGGCTGGAGTCTAGTATAGAACTTCACTCTGCTGCACCCTCTAGTGTTCCAGTTTCATAGAGGGATATTTTTATGCTTAATTCCTCATGAGCATGCATAAAGCTAGTATTTAACATTGGGAAGACTTATGCTAGAAGTAAGATCTCATAGTTTTTTTGAACACTAAAGGTGCTATGTTTTGTGGCAAGGGCCAGTCAGATCTGTACAAATTTATGGAATTTTCAAATTTACAATAGCAGATCAGTGTCTCTGGAGCTCACTGGTGTCTTGTGGGAATTCCAAGCCATGTATGCACCTCCTCCCTCACCTCCATTCAGGGCCCCAAACTTCACCCGCGAATCTGCTGGCGTCACCTATTGTGTCCGGTGCTCCCAGTGCGGCCTCTTCTAATTGGTGAGACCCATTGTAAATTGGGGGACCACTTCATCAAGTACCTCCACACCATCAGCCACAAGTGGGACTTCCCAGTGGCCTGTCACATTACTTCCCACTCTCCCATTCCCATTCCGACGTGTTGGCCCATGGCCTGCTCTTGTGCCACGATGAGGCCACCCTCAGAGTGGAGGAGCAACACCTTATATTCCATCTGGGTAGCCTCCAACCTGATGGCATGAACATTGATTTCTCCTTCTTCCACACCCAGCCCCCTCCTCTATTCCCCACTCTGACCTTTGACTTCTTCTCACCTGCTTATTACTTCCCCCTAGGTCTCCTCCTCCTTCCCTTTCTCCAATTATCCCCTCTGCTCTCCACTCTGATTTTTTCTTCTCCAGCCCTTGACCTTTCCTATCCACCTGGCTTCACCGATCACCATCAGCTATCCTCCTTACCCTCTCCCCACCTTTTTATTCAGGCATCTCCCCGCTTCCCTGTCAGTCCTGAAGAAGGGTCTCGGCCCGAAACGTCCACTGTTTATTATTTTCCATAGACGCCGCCTGACCTGCTGAGCTCCTCGATTGACCTGTAGGAATACCCTCTGATGACTCACAACCCCCTGACGACTGAGGGAGTGTAAATTCATTTGTCACTGTCACATGTACAAGTGATAAAACTTTTGTTTTGTGTGCCATTCATCCAGATCGTTTCAATGCATTGAGGTAGTGCAAAGGAAAACAATAACAGAATGCAGTACACAGCGTTACAACTACAGAAAAAAAACATGCAGTGCAGGTAGACGATAAGGTGCAAGGTCACATTGGGGTAGATTGTGAAGTCGAGAGTCCATCCTATCACACTAGAGACTGTTCACGAGTCTTATAACAGTGATGGAAGTTGGTCTTGAACCTGATGGTACATGCATCCAGGCTTTTGTATCTTCTGCCTGGACCTCACACCCACCAGTCTCAAGGACAGCGTCTTTCCCACTCGTAGAAGACCATTGGCCTTCCTCGTTAATGAAAAGCTGCAGATTATACAACAGCAGCCAATGGCCAGGGTAAGACAAAGCAGGAACGTTCCAAAGCCTGATCCAATCAGAGATCAAAGCGGATGAATACCATGCCTCAGGAGGCTCTGTGGTGCAAAGACGGGCTGAAAAATTGGGAGGTGAGGCTGAAATTTGCTGTGACAATGATCCTGTGGAGAGGGAATTGAGAGCCACTGCAGTCTCGGCTGTCTTGGGGAGAGCGATGCAGGCCTGAGGGCTCAGCCGAAGGTCATCCCACAGAATGTCACCTGTTTTTGAGCTGACGCCTTGGGGAAACTGAGCCTACATTTACACGGGCGTTGAGGACAGTCCAGCAATCCACATTTTCCATTACGTTCCCGTATCCTCACACTGTGTAACAGCACAACCACGCAGCAAGCTCTCCAACACGTCTCCGGTGAAAGAGCGAAAGAGCTGCTGAACTCGCTTTGGCTCTCCTCAACCCACCCTGCCTATTCTTTGTACCTCTTTAAGTAAAGATGGTACAGATTGTAAGTGTCACAGTGAGAACTTCGGAAGAAAGAGTCGTTGGTTTGATCACCTGCTGTATTGAAATTAACACTCTAAGATCTTTTCTACTTTGTGTAGCTATAAACTGTGAGAAAACCATCCAACAGAATCTTTTGCCTTTCCTTGCTTCAGCTGTCGGTTTAAGGCAAAACTATGAACTCATTGCTTGGTTCCCTTCATGCACCACTGGAGAATAAAACGGAGAAACCGTCAGCTCAAGACCAGTGCGGGGCAGCACAGGGAACGATGAACTCTTGAAGGTGCCAGCTTTTAGAGACAGTTGGCTAGATTATTCAGACAGCTAGCTCCTCGCTCCCATCGAGAATCACGAACCAGCCGACCTACAACTCGAAGTTCACTCCAGACTTCAGTGTGGAACTAATACTGTATACATCTCTCCATTGAGTTCTGTAATTTTCTGAGCTTTATTCCAGTCATGGGTGACATGTTAAGCAATGTTCCTTTCATTTGACTGATATTGCTGACCTTCACTAAAAGGATGAAAATGCTGAAAATTCTCAGCAGTTTAGGAAACATCTGTGGAAAGCAAAACAGAGATAACATTTCAGGTAAAAGATATTACAGGCTACCAGCATCTACAGCTTGCATATTTTCAGTCACTAGAAAGTGAATTGAGGACAAGCGTTTTCTTTAATTTTAATTTATATTAAATTGAATGTGATTTTATATATATTTTTACTTTTTATTCAATGTTTATAATTTAAATGTTTTTCAAATGTTAGTTGATTGTCTTTATGTTCAAAGGCTTGCACAGCAAGAACACATCAAGGCACTCTGTTGAAGGAGTATTGGTTTCCACTACCTCTGACCTGCTCACGACCAACTTGGTCTGACAAACAGCCTCAACAGTGAGGATAGCGGAACTTCAGGAGCTGTTTGGCTGTTGTAGTAAATGTGCACCTGGGACTCCTCACAAGAGCGAGTAAGAGCCTCTGGGTACTGAGGTAGCTGTTGAAAATTGCACAATTATCCACAGAAGGGATAAAAGAAGCCCATCGGGGCAAGTGTGTTGATAATTTGAGAGGTGGCACGCTTCTTCTGCCATTCATCCTGGGTTTCTGCAAGTTCCTGGTGCAAGGACTCGACATTTTCCAAACATCCCAAAGACTCCTTTTCCATTTCGAGTTGTATTGGATCGGCGATTGCCAAGAATCAGAGGGGATGGTGTATATTTTCATGGAGGCTATGAGCCTATCTTTGAATAATTTTTAGAACCCTTAGTCAAAACGTCATGGAAAATGACTAAACAGCCCTAATACAAGCTCAGAAAGGTGTTGTAAGTAACCACTGATGATATGTATCAATTTAAACAAGTGATACTCCCTCTAGAAAATTACACTCAGGCATAATTTCCACATCCCAGTAAAGTACAATGTATGGAGATTACTGTCAGCACTCAATAATTTCCAGACAGTGACCACCAGCACTACACAGCGTTAGACTGGTGATGTGAGAGTCAATGTTCAATTGCCTTGATTACTCAAGCTTTTTAATCATCAAGGTATAATTAAACTAACAGGGTAAGTGGATGTCTACACATTTCCTTTGTGACTTACTCCAGGGGAATATACAGTACTGTGCAACAGTCTTAAGCGCATACTGTATATATAGCTAGGGTGTTTAAGACTTTTGTACAGTACTGTAGTAATGTTATGTATTGCTCTGTACTGCTGCCACAAAAAAATCATGACATGCGTGAGTGATGATAAACCTGATTCTGATATAGGTCTCTATTGTGGACTGAGAGTGGGAAGGAACCAGGGAGGGGGGAATCATGGTTGGGAAAGGGGGAAGGGAGAGAGGAGGGAGTGGGAAGCACCAGAGAGACATTCTGTAATGATCAATAAACTAATTGTTTGTAATCAAATGACCTTGCCTGGTGTCTCAGGGCTGGGTGTGTCTGCCCCCCCCCCAGCCCCTAGCGCTCCTCTGCCACCTGTCCCACACCCCTCCCGCGGTGCTCCAGCCTCGCCATTCCCAGCATCCTTTGCTCTCGCCAGATTTACAAGCTTGACCTCCGCTCCACCTTTTACAAATACAGTTCTGTGCTAAAGTCTGAGGCAGCAAATAGATATATAGAAAAATCCAGCTTGGACCAGATTCAGATACCTGAGACTTTTGCACAGTACTGTAAAGTAGTTGAAGATGTGGGTATGCAAGAATGGAATGTCTTTGCTATCCTATCACTTGCCTCAAGGAAGCCATCATACACATATCCGAATTACATTTCAAACAGAGGTGCTGTGAAAGGTTAGAGTACCAATCATTCCAAGAGCACTAGGGTATCAAGGGGTTATTCAAGAAGTGTGTTTATTCCTTAAATTAAAAAAATTATACCTACTTGAAATGAGGTTCTCCATCATTTTAGTTGATGGCACAGTTCAGCTCCACACTCTGCAGCAGATGTTATGAAGCTAAATTTACAGTATATGTTCATGTGGAGATGAGCCATTAATGGACACTTTACTAACTCATTGCCTGGTGCTTGTCATGAACCACTGGAGAGTGTATCAGGGGAACCATCAGCGCAAAAGTTACGGCTCAAGTTGCAGTGCGGGGCCACAGGGAGTGATGCACTTTCGAAGGTGCCATCTTTTAGAGACAGTTGGCTGGACTGTTCAGACAGCTAGCTCCCTGTTCCCATTGAGAGTCATGAACTAGCTGACCTGTACCTCCCCGTTCATTCCAGACTTCCGTACGGAATTAAGGAATACACTTGGGGGACATCTGACCATCTCTCTGCTGAGGTTCTTAATTTTCCGAGCTTTATGCCAGCCAAACCTAACAAGTTAAGCAATGCTCCATTCTTTTGAAGTGTTGCTGATCTTCACTAAATGGATGGAAATGCTGGAAAGATGGAAAATTTGTGAGGCTGTTGCCTGTCAAAGCCATTCTCTGTGTGTAGCCAGCCTTAAACACTGCACTGCTATGTTATGTTAAGACCTTGGGTCCTTGCGAGGATTTCCCATTGGACTGTGCTGGCAGAAAGCAGCTTGGACCAGATTCAGGTGGGCAGTGACTACTCGGCAGCTAGAAAACCAGCATTTAAATGCATCAACCCTAAGTGGCCTTCTGGCATAAGGTGTTGCGTGAACATGACACAGGAGAGATCAGATTTTAAAGTATTCATTGGCTTCATAGTAAAGTTGAATATTTAGTTGAAAGAAGCAGTGTGGATAAAACTTTGAGCAAAGTTTTTTTTTTCAAAATCTCTTGGAAGTTTTGTGTGTATGTGTGTGTTTTTAGTGAGTATTGATGCACTCAAAGAGAAGCCTCATTGACCACTTAGCTTCACGTCAGGGCTCTGTCAGCAGTTGATGTATCACAGTTCCACGTTTGAAAATGTGCTACTTCAGACTGAGCATCAATTAACCTTCTGCCAGCAGCCTCTTCCTTCTCCCCTTGCAGGATCACATATATGCACACAACCCTCACAGCAGCTGGAATAGCTTTCCGAATTAAGCAGCAACTCAGATCACAAGCCGGCTTTGTGCAAGCCGAAATTAATCATTTTCGGCCAATGACCTAATTAACCCAGCAGATTTCGTGAAAGGGGGCAAGAAAGTTATTATTGATCTCTGTCGGATGAGTGTGCAGATAGATAACGCCCTCTTGCTTTAGGCAAGATATGTTTAATAAAAAATGTCGGGGTCATGGTTCCATCAAACGAATGCAGCTCATTCTTAAAGTATTTGTTAACTGAGGCAGGCAATAACATTATTTTTATTAACTAAACTCAATTGAAATAAGACTGAGCTACACTTGTGCAATTTTAGGAATAACCAGGATGCTTATGCAAGGATTGCACTGTCCTGACCCCTTCCCACCCTGATACCCAACACCCAGACTTCCTTGGACCAGAACGCGTTTTTGTTTGATTTTGCAACACACACAAAATGCTGGAGGAACTCAGCAGGTCAGGCAGCATCTGGGGAAATGAATAAACAGTCGACGTTTCAGGCCGAGACCCTTCAGCACAATTCTCATGCTTGTTTGATTTTGGTCACTTCTTGTGTTCGAAGTTCTCGGGGACAAAAAGGAGAGTCTGAATGCTGATGCTTATAGGGAACAGAGATGAGAATGTCCTTTAACAGTTCACTTTTGCCCAAGGGTTGACTGGAATGCCCTCATTCTTTTCCTAATACTTTACTGTAGGGAATGGAAAGTCAGAATTAGCGGTATTGAGAGAGAAGTAGGAGGAATGGATTCAGATGCCTTTACGGGTTAAATCGAGTAAAACACTTTTCAGCTAAGAGTAACCTGACAGTGCTTGGCATCCCAAACTAAGATTACCATCTTCTGCACAAGTATCCATACTTCGTGTGTGTGTGTGTGTACGTACCCTAAGCTGCATCTGATTTACACAACATGCATAATTACACTGAAGCTAAACTCAACCCGCTCTGTATTGCACTCAATGTCGGGAAGACCAAAGAGCTGATTGCAGACTTCAGGAAGGATAAGATGAGGGAACACGAACCACTCCTCATAGAGGGATTGGAAGTGGAGAGAGTGAGCAATTTCAAATTCCTGGGTGTCAATATATCTGAGGATCTAACCTGGTCCCAACATATCAATGCAGCTATGAAGGAGGCAAGACTGTGACTACATTTCATTAGGAGTTTAAGGAGATTTGGCTTATCACCTAAAACACTCGAAACTTCCACAGATGTACCATGGACAGCATTCTGACAGGCTGCATCACTGTCTGCTATGAGGAGAGGGGAAGCAACTGCACAGGATCGAAAGAAGCTACAGAAAATTGTAAAATTAGTCAGCTCCATCTTGGGTACTAGCCTCCGTAGTATCAAAGACATCTTCAAGGAGCAGTGCCTCAGAAAGGCAGCATCCATTATTAAGGACCCCCAACACCCTGGACATGCCCTCTTCTCATTATTACCATCAGGGAGGAGGTACAGAAGCCTGAAGGCACACACTCAGCGATTCAGGAACAGCTTCTTCCCCTCTGCCATCCGATTTCTAAATGGACATTGAACTCATGAGCACTACCTCAATTTTTTTATATATTATTGTTTTTGCACTATTTTTAATTTAACTATTTAATATACAAATATACTTATTGTAATTGATTTACTTTTTTTGTCTATATTATCATATATTGCATTGAACTGCTGCTGCTAAGGTAACAAATTTTATGGCATATGCTGGTGATAACAAACCTGATTCTGACTGACTCTGAAGTCAGGTGGGTGGGAAAGGTTAAGGGCAGAAGAAGAAAGAATCTGATAGAAGAGGAGAAAAGGAAGGAGGAGGGGACCCATGGACAAAGGCAGGTTTAGTTCAGTTCAGTTTTCATTTATTGTCATTTAGAAATGCATATGCATTAAAAAATGATACAACGTTCCTCCAGAATGATGTCACAAGAAACACAGGACAAACCAAAACTAAAACTGACAAAACCACATAATTATAACATATAGTTACAACAGTGCAAAGCAATACCGTAATTTGATAAAGAGCAGACTATGAGCACAGTAAAAAAAAGTCCCAAAGTCCCGATAGACTCATCATCCCACGCAGGCGGCAGAAGGGAGAAACTCTCCCTGCCATGAACCTCCAAGCGCCGCAAACGTGCCGATGCAGCACCATTGGAAGCATCTGACCACAGTGTCTCTGAGTCCATCTGAAAACTTCGAGCCTCCAACACAGCCTCTCCGAGCATCATTCTCTGCCATTGCTTCGACCCCACCCCGTCCGCTGAGCAACAAGCAAAGCCGAGGATTCAGGGCTTTCCCCTCTGGAGACTCTGGACCACACAGTAGCAGCACTAGTGAAGCAGGCATTTCAGAAGTTTCACCAGATGTTCCTCCGTGCTCTCACGTCCGCAGCACCCTACTTGACAAATAACAGACATCACCACCGGAGTGGCCGCTGCGAGCTGCGTCGCGCCGCCATCTTCCCACCAAATGGGAGAAGAAATAAAAGGTCAAAGTGGGGAATAGAGGGGGAGGGAGTTTGTTCACCTGAAGGAGAAATCGATATTCATGTCATCAGGTTGGAGGGTACCCAGACAGAATATAAGGCATTGCTCCTCCACTCTCAGGGTAGCTTCATCTTGGCACACGAGGGGGAAAGGATTGACATGTCGGAACAGGAAAGGGAATCAGAATTAAAATGTTCGGCCACTAGGAAGTCGTGCTTGTGCCTAGCCAATATGCTAGCCATTCTGAAAATTCAGACTCTGACATATCCATCATTATTCTGAATCCTCAAATGGTTTGATTCAGACTCTTGATGTACTTCCAAGTCAGGATGAAGTGCAGTTTGGAGAGGAGCTCAGGTGTGCCTGTTCCCGTTATCATTCTTGGTGGTAGATTTCGGAGGTGCTTTCGTCTAACCTTGGCAAATGATTGCAGCGTACTTTGTAAATGTTACACACTGCAACTACTGTGCACGGTGGGCAAGGAATGTATGTTTATGGTGGTGGCTGGATGCAGGAGAAGTAAACAACAGGAATTCTGCAGATGCTGGAAATTCAAGCAACATATATCAAAGTTGCTGGTGAACACAGCAGGCCAAGCAGCATCTGTAGGAAGAGGTGCAGTCGACGTTTCAGGCCGAGACCCTTCGTCAGGACTAACTGAAGGAAGAGTGAGTAAGGGATTTGAAAGTGGGAGGGGGGAGGGGGAGATCCAAAATGATAGGAGAAGACAGGAGGGGGAGGGATGGAGCCAAGAGCTGGACAGGTGATTGGCAAAAGGGGATACGAGAGGATCATGGGACAGGAGGTCCGGGAAGAAAGACAAGGTGGGGGGGTGACCCAGAGGATGGGCAAGATGTATATTCAGAGGGACAGAGGGAGAAAAGGGAGAGTGAGAGAAAAAATGTGTGCATAAAAATGAGTAACAGATGGGGTACGAGGGGGAGGTGGGGCATTTGCGGAAGTTAGAGAAGTCGATGTTCATGCCATCAGGTTGGAGGCTACCCAGATGGAATATAAGGTGTTGTTCCTCCGACCTGAGTGTGGCTTCATCTTTACAGTAGAGGAGGCCGTGGATAGACATGTCAGAATGGGAATGGGATGTGGAATTAAAATGTGTGGCCACTGGGAGATCCTGCTTTCTCTGGCGGACAAAGCATAGATGTTCAGCAAAGCGGTCTCCCAGTCTGCGTCGGGTCTGGCCAATATATAAAAGGCCACATCGGGAGCACCGGACGCAGTATATCACCCCAGTCGACTCACAGGTGAAGTGTTGCCTCACCTGGAAGGACTGTTTGGGGCCCTGAATGGTGGTAAGGGAGGAAGTGTAACGGCATGTGTAGCACTTGTTCCGCTTACACGGATAAGTGCCAGGAGGGAGATCAGTGGGGAGGGATGGGGGGGACGAATGGACAAGGGAGTTGTGTAGGGAGCGATTCCTGCGGAATGCAGGGGGGGGGGAGGGAAAGATGTGCCTAGTGGTGGGATCCCGTTGGAGGTGGCGGAAGTTACGGAGAATAATACGTTGGACCCGGAGGCTGGTGGGGTGGTAGGTGAGGACCAGGGGAACCCTATTCCTAGTGGGGTGGTGGGAGGATGGAGTGAGAGCAGATGTACGTGAAATGGGGGAGATGCGTTTAAGAGCAGAGTTGATAGCGGAGGAAGGGAAGCCCCTTTCTTTAAAAAAGGAGGATATCTCCCTCGTCCTGGAATGAAAAGCCTCATCCTGAGAGCAGATGCGGCGGAGACAGAGGAATGCGAGAAGGGGATGGCGTTTTTGCAAGAGACAGGGTGAGAAGAGGAATAGTCCAGATAGCTGTGAGAGTCAGTAGGCTTATAGTAGACATCAGTGGATAAGCTGTCTCCAGAGACAGAGACAGAAAGATCTAGAAAGGGGAGGGAGGTGTCGGAAATGGACCAGGTAAACTTGAGGGCAGGGTGAAAGTTGGAGGCAAAGTTAATAAAGTCAACGAGTTCTGCATGCGTGCAGGAAGCAGCGCCAATGCAGTCGTCGATGTAGCGAAGGAAAAGTGGGGGACAGATACCAGAATAGGCACGGAACATAGATTGTTCCACAAACCCAACAAAAAGGCAGGCATAGCTAAGACCCATACGGGTGCCCATAGCTACACCTTTAGTTTGAAGGAAGTGGGAGGAGCCAAAGGAGAAATTATTAAGAGTAAGGACTAATTCCGCTAGACGGAGCAGAGTGGTGGTAGAGGGGAACTGATTAGGTCTGGAATCCAAAAAGAAGCGTAGAGCTTTGAGACCTTCCTGATGGGGGATGGAAGTATATAAGGACTGGACATCCATGGTGAAAATAAAGTGGTGGGGGCCAGGGAACTTAAAATCATCGAAAAGTTTAAGAGCGTGAGAAGTGTCATGAACATAGGTCGGAAGGGATTGAACAAGGGGTGATAAAACAGTGTCGAGGTATGCAGAAATGAGTTCGGTGGGGCAGGAGCAAGCTGAGACAATAGGTCGGCCAGGACAGGCAGGTTTGTGGATCTTGGGTAGGAGGTAGAAACGGGAAGTGCGGGGTGTGGGAACTATAAGGTTCGTAGCAGTGGATGGGAGATCCCCTGAGCGGATAAAGCCGGTGATGGTGTGGGAGGCAATGGCCTGGTGCTCCTTAGTGGGGTCACAATCGAGGAGAAGTAGGCTACTTTAACCATAAGACATAGGAGCAGAATTAGGCCATTCTCCCATTGAGTCTGCTCCACCATTCCATCCTGGCTGAGGTGTTATCTCACTCAACCCCATCCTCCTGCCTTCTCCCCGTAACCTTTGACACCGTTACAAACCAAGAATCTATCGAGCGCCACTTTAAACATATCCAATGACTTGGCCGTCATAGCCATCCGTTGCAGTAAATTCCACAGATTCACCATCCTCCAGCTAAAGAAGTTCCTCATCTCTACTCTAAAAATGTGTCCTTCTACTCTGACACCGTGCTGTCTGGTCCTAAACACCCCCACTTTAGGAAACATCCTCTCCACGTCCACTCTGTCTTGTCCTTGCACTGTTGAATAGGTTTAAATAAGATCCCCCTCCCCCTGCCCATTCTTCTAAATTCTCATGAGTTCAGGTCCAGAGCCATAAAACATTCCTCACACAATAACCCTTTCATTCCCGAGACCAGGGGTGACGTTGCACTATTTGAGAGTTGTTGGAGTTATCAGAAGATGGGATACTGACCACAGTCTACCCGATGTCTGACATGTTCTTGAAGCCCCTGTTTTTATGTGACTAGTGTAGCTGAGTTTATTGTCAGTTCAACGTTCAATGTAAAATATATTATAGAGTACATACATGCCACCAACACCCCAAGGCGTTGATGGTGAAGGATTCATCCATTGACCATTAGGTGCTGATGGTTGGAATTTCTGTTGTCATTAGTGTCATTGGTTCGCACACTGTGGTGCAAACGTTCCTTACTCATCCCGAATGTTGACTAGGTCTTGTTGGATGCAAATATGAACTCCACTAATTCTGCATGAGTTGCATCTATGTTGGGAACTCAAAGATACAAATCACAAATCAAAGTTTTATTCCAAGCAGTGTAACATCCCTAGTAATAGAGAAGAGACTGCAATAAGCTATGTTAGGTGCCCACATTGGCTCAATACAATCAGAGCGTGTAAGTTCTATCAGCTCCTCTAATAAACTGCCAAGTGTCAAGGAGAAATGAACTTGCTGTTTCTCAGTCAATGTTATCTCCCCTTGAGAAATAGCTCTGGGACAGTGTGCCATGTGTTACCACCATCTAAATGAAGTGCATCACTTGGATAAAGTGTACTTTTGTCACTAACAAACTTCATATATTTTGTTATGTATACACTGAATGTGCCAACACGTCACAGTGAGAATCAAATATTATCCATCTCTTGATGTATAATCCTGTTATCTCAGCAAAGGGTTTTGGGGCTTCTTGTTTCCAGTATGTAATTAATTTGTCAGATAATCTGAGTGGATCGTGACTCTCATTTTTAGCTTACGGTATATTGATACCTGCCAAGCTCTATCAGATTGATTCCATTGCTCAATGAGAGACTTGCCTCCTCGTCATGTGTTCAGAGATATTGAAAGCCCCTCTCCCCTGCAACCGGACCTTCTCATCTCTTCGAGGCATCCTTGATGGGATACCATACGGCACTCATCAGTCACGATCCTGAAACCATGTGAAGTGGTGAGATCGGATAAATCCTTGCGGGTTCCAAGCAGGCTATGCGATTGACACAGGAAATGGAATGTCGCAAGGGCCCAGAAACCCAGATGAAATTACATAGGAACTGCATTTGCTGTAACTTGGCACATCCCTTCCACGTTGAACAGGGCTCACAGATGAAGATAAACTGGTATGGTCCTGTAGAGAAACCAGTAGTAAAGTGGAATGAACTATGTTTGTACAACAGTACTAGTTAGAAATGTGTCTCTTGCCATCCCTGGGAGGCCCGCTTTCTGAGACAGATTGCTGTAGGATTGTTCCATCCTCTCTCTGTGCAGCTGCTCCCAGAGGGTAGTTTCATGATGTCATAGTGCACGCCATGACATTAACCAATGGGGAACCACCCTCAGAGAAGCCAAGAGATTTGGCAGATGCTAGAAGTCTTTTCTTTTCTTTTTAAGTCTTTTTATTAATTATTATTGAAAATCAACAACAGAGAAAAATACATCAAAATAATCAAGATAACATATCCATATGTAGAATAAGAGTTAAACTATCAACCAGGCTGAACAGTATATCAATAATAATCAAAAAACAAAGTATTAAAGCTTTTTTTTATAGAAAAAAGGAAAGAAAGAAAAAAAAGAACCCCTACTAACTAAAACAGAGAAAACCCCTAATAACTAAAAAAAGGGGAAAACAACCCACTTGGAGCACAAACCTGGAGCTATGCGCCATACAAGCTTCCATAAAAAAATCATCAAACCGCCAACCAAATCCATATAACCAAGCATCAGGAAAGGACCATCTTTATTAAATGATAATAACGGACAAAAGAACTCCACCTTTTCTCAAAGTCAAATTTAGGATCAAACGTTCGACTTCTAATTTTTTCCCAAACTAAGACATAACATCACCTGAGAGAACCATTGTATCAAAATGGGAGCAGAGGCATCTTTCCATTTTAATAAAATAGCCCTTCTAGCCAATAATGTGACAAATGCAGTTACGTATTGGTCAGATATAGAAATACCGTGAATATGTTGAGGAATTATGCCAAACAAAACTGTCAATTTATTAGGTTCTAAATTGATTTTTAAAGCTTTAGAGATTGTAGAAAAAATAGATTTCCAAAATTGTTTCAATACAGAACATGACCAAAACATATGTGTTAATGTAGCTATCTCAGTTTTGCATCTATCACACTGACTATTTACATTAGGAAATATTTTAGACAATCTCTCCTTCGTCAGATAATAATGATGTACAATTTTAAATTGAATTAGAGAATGACTGGCACAAATCGAAGAAGAGTTAACCAGCTTCAAAATTCGCAACCAATCCTCTGTTATCAAGGTCATATTAAGCTCTCTTTCCCAATCTTGCTTAATCTTAAGTAAAGAATAATTATCCTGTTGTAATAGTAAATTATAAATTTTCCCTATAAAACCTATCACTAAAGGGTTCATTTTTAAAATAATGTCTAACAGGTCAGAGTCTTGTATATACCGAAAATTACTTAAATATTCTTGTAAGAAATGTCTGACCTGAAGATATTGCAGAAAATGTGAATATGAGAGGGAGTATTTAGTTACTAATTTCTCAAAGGACATCAATCGACCTTGTTGAAACAAGTCCATAAAGGAAAAAATTCCTTTATTCCTCCAAAGAGAAATGGTAGGATCACTAAATGAAGGTTTAAATGAATAGTTTCGATAAATTAAACTAAGAATTTTTAAGATTAAAAAACTTACGAAACTGGTACCAAATTCATAATGATTGATTAATCATAGGATTTATATTTAGAATAGAAATTTTGGCTAATTGTACAGGTAAAGGAGTTCCTAATAACGAAGTTAAATGAAATTGTTTCACAATTTTCAATTCCAAATCAACCCAAGATGGTCGTTCCTTTTTATTGGTCCAATATAACCAAGAACACGCATAACGTATATTAACCGCCCAATAATACATTCTTAAATTAGGCAAAGTAAGACCTCCATCCCTTTTTAATTTTTGTAAATGACATTTTCTTGGTCTTTTATTATTCCAAACAAAAGATGAAATAGTAGAGTCAACCTGATCAAAATACCTCTTAGTTAGAAAAATAGGAATGTTTTGAAATACATATAAAAATGTTGGTAAAATCATCATTTTAACTGCATGAATTTGACGCTAAAAGTCTTGAGCAGCACACACAAAATGCCGGGGGGAGCTCGGCAGGTCAGGCAGCAACAGGCAGGATCTCCCATTAGCCACCCATTCAGATTCCACTTCCCATTCCCACGCCATCCATGGCTGCTCTGCTGCCAAGATGAGGTCAGGCACAGGTTCGAGCAGAAGCACCTCATATTCTGTCTTGGACATCTCCATCCCAGCGGCATCAACATCTATTTCTCTAAATTTAACTCCCATCTGTTTTCCTCCCCCCTCTTTGTTTTCTCTCATTCCTATGCCCCCACCCCTTCTTCTCCCTTCCTTTGCCTACATAATCATGCCAATCAGCTCCCTCAAATTCCCCACCTCCTTCCATAGTTACTGTCCTCGCCTAACAGACTCCTCCTTCTTCTTTAACCCTTTGCCTCTCCTACCTCTCCCTCCTAGCTTCCTACAACATTGCCTTTCATCCCTCACCTACCTACCTTCCCCCCTCCCCGCTCACCTATTACCTGTTGTTTGTGTTTCTCCCTCTCCCCCTCCCTCTACCTTTTCACTCTGGCCTCTGCCCTCTTTCTCTCCAGTCCTGATTAAAGATCTTGCCCTGAAAGGTCGACTGTTCATTTCGCTCCATTGATACCGCCTGTCCCACTGAGTTCCTCCAGCATTTTGTGTTTGTTGCTCAGTGAAGTCAGGTGTTGGTCAAGTCTGGGTCCTTTGCTCTGAAACTATTCTTAACCTCTCTTGTCTCACCTCCAATAAGCCTCCCCAAGAGAGGAGCTCACAGACTGTGGAAGCACAGTGAGGCCCTTCAACCCACAATATTGTGCTGACCTTTTAACCTATTCCATAATCAATGTAACCCTTTCCTAGCCCATAACCCCCCATTTTTCTTTCATTCATATGCCTAGCTAAGAGTCTCTTAAATGCCCCTTTTGTACCAGCTTCAGCCAACACCCCTGATGGTGCATTTCAGACCGTTACCACCTACCTCTGACATCACCCCTCATTCTTCCTCCATGCACCTTAAAGAGATGTCCTCTGATTTTAACCATTGTCACCCTAGGAAAAGGGACTGGCTGCCTTCTCTATCTATGTTTCTTATAACCTTATATAACTCCATCAAGTTGCCTCTCATCCTCCTTCGCACCAAAGAAGAATGCCCTAGCTCACTCAACATTTCCTCATAAGACATTTTCTGTATCCCAGTAAATCTCCACTGCACCTTCCCTAAAGCTTCCATATCCTTGCTGTAATGATGTGATCAGAAATGAACCATCTTCAAAACTAATTTTTTTAAAAAGGCATTTCAGACCAAACGGACAACTTTCAGTTAGGTCAGCTGTGGGGTCCACTCTGAGGCAAAAGTTCCAAATCAGCTTCAGCACTTTCACTGAAGTATGTGCAAGGATGCACCTTACATTCAGTGTTCACAAGGCAGAGGTCCTCAGTCAGCCTGTACCACACTGTCCTCTGATAATGAAAGTTCAATCGCAACAGCCTGGAAAATATGAACCACTTGCCGTACCTAAGGTGACAGCTCTCCCATCATTTATTTGTCCAATTCCTTTTGAAGGCCACAGCAGAATCCTCCTCCACCACATCTGCATTCCATCCACTGCACATCATATTGGAATAGACTCATTTTTAATTCTCTTCCCCTTTGTTTCAGAGATTAAGGGAGCTAGGGCTTTACTCTTTGGAGAGAAGGAGGATGAGAGGAGACATGGTAGAGGTGTACAAGATAATAAGAGGAATAGATAGAGTAGATAGCCAGCGCCTCTTCCCCAGGGCACCACTGCTCAATACAAGAGGACATGGCTTTAAGGTAAGGGGTGGGAAGTTCAAGGGGGATATTAGAGGAAGGTTTTTTACTCAGAGAGTGGTTGGTGTGTGGAATGCACTGCCTGAGTCAGTGGTGGAGGCAGATACACTAGTGAAGTTTAAGAGACTACTAGACAAGTATATGGAGGAATCTAAGATGGGGGCTTATCTGGGAGGCAGGGTTTGAGGGTCGGCACAACATTGTGGGCTGAAGGGCCTGTACTGTGCTGTACTATTCTATGTGTTCTATGTTTGTTCTTAAGACCTTTAGTTCTCGAGCTCTCTACCAGAGTGAACAGCCTCCAGCTCTCCAGTCTGTCCAGACCTCTCATTGTTTTTAATACTTATATCAAATCTCAGCCTTCTCTTCTCTAAGTACATCATCTCTGGCTCTCTAACTGACCTTCATAACTGTGGTCCTTCACCCAGGCGTAGCTGTTACTTGAAAATCAGACCAAGACTGTTGAGAGTGAGTGAGGGAATTAACAGTGTGTGTTGCGCTTCCAAATAACTGACTTCCAGTGCCGATAAAGGTACATTCAATCCTTTATTGCAAAACCAGCCATCAAAATTAGTGATATCAGAGTCAGCATAATAAGTGAAGTTAGCAGAATAATGAAATAAGAATAGAAATAGTGAAATTAACAATATTAATGAAGTTAGTGGTTAACAAAGAATGTACATCCCCGGCTCTCCCCCCACACACTAAACTAAATTAACAGCACAAAGGGTGAACACGTGACTATATTAATTGCTTCTACCACACCTCACCCACGTGACAAATTACCATAACACATAATAAAACACATAAAACAAAATACAATACATACAGACAGAAAAAGGATACGTGGCTCCTACACCAAGAATCAATCTTGTAAATGTTTTCTGGACATTTATTAATGCTTACATACTGTTCCTGCAATGGGGTTATTAAAACTGGAGACAATATTCCATTTGAGGTCAGGTCAATGCTTTATAATGGTTCAGCATAACCTCCCTGTTCTTATGCTCCACTGAGAAAACCCGGAATTGTGCTTACCTTATTAAATGCTTTGAAAAGTGGCCCAGCCACTTTCAATGACATGCATATTCCTCTGTTCTTACAGCCCTTTTATTATTTAATCTTCACGCAGTGACTACTTTATTAGGTACACCCATATCCTGCTCATTAATGCAAACATCTAATCAGCCAATCACTTGGCAGCAACACAAGGCATAAAAGCATGCAGACACAGTCAGCAGATTCAGTTATTTTCACATCAAACATCAGAATGGAGAAGAAATGCAATCTTAGTGATCTTGACTGTCGTTGGTGCCAGATGGGGTGGTTTGAGCATCTCTGAAATTGGTGATCGTCTGGGATTTTTACACACAACAGTCTCTAAAGTTGACAGAGAATGGTTCGTTGGTGCCAGATGGGGTGGTTTGAGCATCTCTGCAATTGGTGATCTTCCGGAATTTTTACACACAACAGTCTCTAAAGTTGACAGAGAATGGTTCAAGAAACAGAAATAAATCCAGTGAGAGGCAGTTCTGTGGTTGTTAATGAGAGAAGTCAGCGGGGAATGGCCGGACTGGTTCAAACTGACAGGAAGGTGACATTCACTCAAATAGACAGGCACTAAAACAGAAAAGCATCTCTGAACATAAGGCACATCAAATCTTGAAGTGGATAGGCTACACCAGTAGAAGACCCCCACCCCCACCCCCCAGTTTCCACTCCTGTCCCTAATAAAGCGGCCACTGGCTGGACATTGCATCTCTTCATTCCTCCTACCAGGCTCCATCACCTCATGGTTTTCATCATTACACTTTATCTGTTGTGCTTCTGCCCATTCCAGCGGCTGCAAATAAACACAATTCCCTTTGCACGTGAAATGTTTCTAAATCCTTGTCATGCCCAAATTTAGAAACTCTGCCTCATCCTTCACCTTCCTCCAGCCCAATAACCAGCCATCCAGCATAACCCTCTGCTCTCTGTTACGTAGTTTACAGCTTCTCCATGCAGAAATTATTTACCGAGCTTGTGCATTGATTTCTAGTCAAGACTGAAACATACTTCACATTTTAAATGACATGGTAAACAGAATAATTTAATCATTTCTAATTAATCTTCTGGAATGATATGGTAAACGGAATAATTTAATCATTTCTAATTGATGTCGGAGGCAAGGGTGACATTCATTGTCCATCCATGATTGGTCTCTGTGCCATTTCGGGGGGGGCGGGGGGGCACTCCATACTATACAGGACATCTTCAAGGAGCGGTGCCTCGTAAAAGTGGTGCCCATCATTACGGACCTTCATCACCCAGGTCATGCCTTGGTCTCATTGCTAACATCAGGGAGGAGGTACAGAAGCCTGAAGGCTCTTGTGCTCAGTGGTTCAGGAACAGCTTCGTCCCCTCTGCTGTCTGGTTTCTGAACCCACAAACACTACCTCACTACTTTTAAATTTTATTTTTGCACTTCTTATTTATTTTAACTATTTAATACATACATGCTTAATGTAATTCATGTTTTTCTATTATTATGTATTGCATTACACTGCTACTGCAAAGTTAACAAATTTTGTGACATGTGCCAATGATATTAAACCTGATTCTGGTTCTCATTCTGACTCTGAAATCAAGTGTCAGAAGTCTCCCATTGAATAGTCAAGGAAAGGGCGATATGTTTCTGTCCTCAAAAGACTTTAGTGAGTTAGATGAGTTCTGGCCGCAGTTTAATAGTGTCCCTATCACTGTTAATGATGAGACATTTTTAAATGCAGAATTATTTAATTGCAAGAATCGTAAATGCATTTCTACTGTAATAGCCGGAAGAATGAGAACTCTAGATCAATGATACCAGCCTCTGAGCATTACTCCATCATGGCCCCATGCCTTGAACTCAATATTGTTCTCTCCTCCTAAAACTTACATTTTTAATTAGATTCAGTGACGCTTTCCTGTGAATGGCTGGTGGCAAAACCAGATTAAGCGTGGCCGGTATAAATCAGCTGTCACTGCCACCAGCAGAATCTGATCTCCTGACACTCCCGTTGCCTGTGGGAATTGGCATCCAGCTCGGATTACAACTGGAATCCTGCGGAGACACACCGCACTCGTGTCCCTGAATGAGGCAGAGACACATTTCAGTGTATAAGTAAAAGCAGCATCAAGGTGTGCTGAGAAGAAAAGATAAATAGAAGCAAGGAAGTTGTTTCCTTCATAGACTTAGAGAGAGAGATGAGGTTAATGGAGGCAACTGAGATAGGCATGATGCAGTAGGTTGAACAGCCTGTTTCTAGCCCTGTAATGCTCTATGACACTATTAGAGGAAAAACTCCAATCAACAGAGAGTGAGAAAATATTGTATAATAAGGAATGAAACTGTAAAATAAACAAAAAATATTATGGTCCTCATTATATTCCCTTTACGAATCTTCCCAGACTGTGAGATCCCTGCGAGTGCTATAGCCTCTGGGTGGATGCAGGCTGTTCTGCACTCCACTTTGATCCAGACTGTCATCCCCTCTCTGTGTTTATGAATCCAGTGACAGCACCTGTCACGGGGGTGGTGGGGAGGGGTTGCATCTTGAATGCGGTTGCCTTCGGAGCAGTGAAACCAAAGGAAGGCGACTCTCGAACATTGCATTGCTCCTCTGTGTTCGACTGCATTGCTGCATTGGGGTACGGGCTGAAGGGTGCAGTGTTGCATATCACAGAAAGAAGTTTCTGCCTAACTTTAAGCCGTCTTTATAACATGATTGCTAGCATTGTGCCTACAATAATTAGCACTGAATAAGAAAGGAAGTGTGGGGTCAGCTACCTTGCACCTCTATAGTAATATTTATTTCAATGCCAATAAATGTTGTAATGTTTGCATTATCCCAGGGAATGCCAAACTGATCCGTTTAAGGCTCTGAAGTGGAGGAAGTTAATAGTTAAAGCAATGAAAACGTCCATACAATCTTGCATGAAGTTATTGACAACCATAATTGTAAAATCAAACACTCCCAACACTTAAGTCACCGGAATGTATATAAGTACACTGCAAGAAAGCTTTTCATTCCACCTGCGCGTACATAAATTTGTGCTTATGGCACTAATTATGAAAACTTTAGTCCTCTCTCCGCAGCGCTGAGGCCGCGAAATTTCTCCGGCAGCATCTCGCTTTGTGGCTGGGAGCTTCACCGCAATTTGCCCCCGCCGTGTGATTAAACCGAGACTGAGGCTCTGGGCCTGCTCCGGCAGCTCCAGGCTCCGGGCCTAAGGAACACACACAAAATGCCGGAGGAACTCAGCAGGCCAGGCAGCGTCTATGGAAAAAAGTAGGGTTGACGCTTCGGGCCGCATTTTGTGTGTGTTGCTCAGATTTCCAACATCCACAGATTTTCTCTTGTCCGGGTCTATGGATTCAGTTTGGTTCAGAATGCGTTTGCTTGCTTTTATTGCCTGCATGATTTCTGTTTCTTTTTCTCCCTTTCTCTGCGCATTGGGTTTTTTTTTAATCGGGTTCTTTCGGATTTCTTGCTTTGTGGCTGCCTGTAAGCAGACGAATCTGAAGGTTATATACTGTAATTGATAATAAATGTACTTTGAATCCTTTGACTTTGACTTTGCGTAGTGGAGGAGGATTCAGGTTCAGATTTATTTTTCGCGTGCACATGGAAACATGCAGCGAAATGCATCGTTTGCGTTAACAGCCACCACACTCAAGGATGTGCTGGGTGCGGCCCACCAGTGCCGCCACACGTTCTGCGCGAACATAGCATGCCCACGATGCTCGTCAGAACGAAACAGAGCACTGTAAAACAGAAAACAGCAAGCAGCAAAACAACGGCAGCAAAGCAAGCCCCCTGTCCTGAGCAACACACACAAAACGCTGGAGGAACTCAGCAGGTCAAGTAGCATCTATGGAAATGAATAAACAGCCAACGTTTCAGGCCGAGACCCTTCATCAGGACTGGAAATGAAGGGGGAAAATTACAGAATAAAAGGGTGAGGGAAAGGGAAAGGAGGACCCTTCCTCTCACCCACCCACAAACCAATGATGCTCTGATTCAAGGACAGGCCTCTGGGCCTCCAGGCTCCAGACTCTATGCTTTATCCATAGAGTTGACCTCCAGGCTTTGACTTTCAGTATTGACCCCCAGACTAGCCAACAATAGGGCCCTGAAATCATGGCTTGCCAATTGGCTGGCTCTTGTGCCCGATCCCAGGACTTTCTGGCCTGGCTTAGCCCTATACTGGGACCCACCAACCTGGAGCAGCCCAACATCCATGAATATCCTTCATCTTCGATCCACATCCCCGGCTTCCCAGCATGAAGTAGAGGATTGGACTCCAGATGTCCTTCACCAGCCACCCATGCTGCTGGTCTTCAAATGGGGAGCGGAGACCGCGTCGCCAGATGTCCTTTGTCACTCATCTGCATTGCTGGATCTCAAACATAGAGCAAGGAGCAGAAACCTAGACCCTGGCCTGACCTCTAACTCCCCCACATCCTTGTCCCTAAACCTGAATCTAACCCCTGGCTTCCCTCTCTACACACAAACCATCCCTACAAACTTCAAACTTCAAAACAAAACATTATCAGAGTACATTACATATGTTACCATATACAACGCCGAGATTCTTTTCCTGCAGGCATACTTAGAAAATCTATAGAACAGTAACTGTAAACAGGATCACAACAACAAACTCTGCAAGTGCAGATATAAATAAATAGCAATAAATAACGAGCATGAAATAACAAAACAGGGTCCTTAAGGTGAGACCATCGGCTGTGGGAACATCAGAAGTAGAATGAGTGCAGTTGTTCAAGAGCCTGATGGTTGAGGGGTAGTAACCTGGTGCTGCGTGTCCTGAGGCACCTGTACCTTCTACCTGATGGCAGCAGTGAGAAAGGAGCATGGCAACGTTTCATGTAGAGGTGCTCAATGGTTGGGAGGGTTTTACCCGTGACATACTGTGCTGGACCTACCACCTTTTGTAGGATTTCCCACTCAAAGACATTGGTGTTCCCGTACCAAGCTCTAATGCAGCTGCTTAGGACACCTCCCGCCACACACCTATAGAAGTTTGCCAAGGCTTTTGATGACATGCTGAATCTCTGAAGAACTTCGTTAACAACCAAGTCTGAGCCATGATCTTGATGGAGACTGAAGCTCGGCGCCATCCTGAAAGAACTTAATTTGCAATTGAGATGTAACTGGACATCGAACGCTGGAGGAGTAACTTGGCTTCGGGTAGCTCTGTCTGAGGGCCTGTGCATTCTCTTTTCACTATCACAACAACTTGAATTTGTCGCAAACATGAGGAATTCTGCAGATGCTGGAATTTCAAGCAACACACATCAAAGTTGCTGGTGAACGCAGCAGGCTAGGCAGCATCTCTAGGAAGAGGTACAGTCGATGTTTCGGGCCGAGACCCTTCGTCAGGACTAACTGAAGGAAGAGCTAGTAAGAGATTTGAAAGTGGGAGGGGGAGGGGAAGATCCAAAATGATAGGAGAAGACAGGAGGGGGAGGGATGGAGCCAAGAGCTGGACAGGTGATTGGCAAAGGGGATATGAGAGGATCATGGGACAGGAGGCCTAGGGAGAAAGAAAAGGGGGGGGGGAAA
Organism: Mobula hypostoma; assembly: GCF_963921235.1. NCBI lineage: Eukaryota > Metazoa > Chordata > Chondrichthyes > Myliobatiformes > Myliobatidae > Mobula > Mobula hypostoma. The sequence goes on from NC_086123.1 coordinate 16,892,116, forward strand.
GTCCAGAGGATGGGCAAGGGGTATAGTGAGGGGGACAGAGGGAGAAAAAGGAGAGAGAGAAAAAGAATGTGTGTATATAAATAAATAACGGATGGAGTACAAGGGGAGGTGGGGCATTAGCGGAAGTTTGAGAAGTCAATGTTCATGCCATCAGGTTGGAAACTACCCAGACGGAATATAAGGTGTTGTTCCTCCAACCCGAGTGTGGCTTCATCTTTTGTCCTCTTCTTGGGCCCTTAGCTCTGAATGAAACATAGGCCACCGATGGCCTCCCATCTCCATCGTCCTCTGAAGTCAATGGTGCAGTTGGAGTTTATCCATGTTTCTGTAATCCACTGTACAAGGGATTGGCTTATATGGCTTCACCAGAGCCCTGTTAGCTGATCTTACCCATTTCCACCTCTCACGATGGGAACGTAGGGTTAGACCTTAAGGGGCAACTTGTATTTGTATCATACCCTCAAGACTTTGGAATCCTTAAGTAAGTGTTCATGATAGTGCATCTGATTTAACACAAATGAAGATGAGATAAATTGAACACAAAAAAAACGCAGATAACGAAATCAGAATATTTATAATAGAAACACTCATCAGGTCAGGCAGCATCAACGAGAGAGAAAGACAACAGAATTTTCAGGTCATCTAGTTTATATTGGTGATAATTGGCTATGAGACAGGAAGAAACAGAACTAAAATTAACATTTTTGATTTTCAGATATGAGAAAACATGATACTGTATAATCTGCAAATGGGTATGGTTGCTCAGCAGAGACATCAGTCAATGACCTGAAAGAGGGGAGAGCTCGAGTCCTTTATAGCCAGGTTTACAGGTAGAGCAAAGTTACGATGAGCTCAATAAGCTGGATAGATGGGAGAAGAAAGTTACAGAAGGACATGGTTGTCTAATAAACACACAAAGCAGCCTGCTCACGTGGCAGAAATAGATCAATAGGGTTATCCACATAGATCAATATGAGGTTATCCACATTTGAATATGAGAAAGACAAATCAGAATATTTTGTTAATGGTGAGAGACTAGGAACTGTGGTGGAGTCAAAGGTTTTAAATGCCCATGTACATATAAATCATTAAATGCAAATGCTCAGGTACAAAAAGTAATCACAAAGGTTAATAGAATGTTCACCTTCATCTCAATGGTTTAAATGCAAAATCAAGGAGAAGACACTTCAATTGTGTGGACGTTTGGTTCGACTCCAACCGCCGGCTGTGCTTAATGTTGGCCGGGGTCCCTCAACAATGATGGAGCAGGAGAGGTCAGAAACAACACAATTGCATCAGACTATGAGGACACGTTTCCTGACTGTATCTTGTATTCTCCGGTGCTCAGAGATTTGTAGAGTGTTTGAGATGTTCAAAATAGTCAAGGGCTTTGAGTGGATGTTGAGAAACCTTTTCCAGCTGTGAAGGAATCTAGCACAAGCAGGCAGGACAGAACCAAGCCACTTCAGGATGAAAGCAGAAGCAATGATTTTAAGCAAAGCGTAAAAGGAATCTGAATAGCCTTTCATGCAAAATGTCTGGATCTTGTTTCAATGAAAATATTCAAGATAAAGGAATCAAGAAGTGGTTTCAATTTCAGTAGCAACTTTCTTGGTCTTAAATCATCCCAAAACATTTTATAATCCTTGAAGTACAATTTGAAGGGTGGTTGCTGTTGTAATATAGAAAACACGACAACCAATTTTCACGCTACAAACTCTCACGTACGGCAACAGATTTTGGAAAATTGATTGGAGATTAATACTGGGTGAAGCATTAAGGATACCTCCCTGCTCCTAGGAAATAGCAGCAGAATTAAGTCATTTGGTCCATCAAGTCTGCTCTGCCATTTCATCATGGCTGATCCATTTTCCCTCTCAGCCCCGATCTCCTGCCTTCTTCCCATATCCCTTCATGCCATAAGACCAAAAGAGAGAGTATCTTGCAATCACTGATGTCAAAATGTTTAGCATCTTGTCTGTAAAAGCAAATTCGTGAAACTAATGGAGTGAAATCCAGAGGCTTAGACTATTGATCTTGTGATAAAAGTTCAAATCCCATTATGCCAGCTGGGGGATTTAAAATCATATAATTAAGTAAATTTGGAATGGAAAGCAAGCATCAATAATGGTATCCATAACAAGGCCAGTCTGTCATAAAAAAAGAAATTTGTCACCGTGAACCGGTCCGGCCTTTTTGAATCCAGACCCATTCAACATGCTGGATTCTGAAATTGTCACACTTGTGTGGATGTTAGAAGCTGAGTTTACCAGTGGCATTCACATCCCACGAGTAAGTTCACAGACAAACAACAGTGCACTTGTTCCCTCCGGGTGCGATTGGCAAGCGTGGAACCCAGCAATGCAGCTGAGAGGCTGGTTTACTGGGTATTTGTCACACCACTCACCCTGGATGTATGGTAGGCCACACCTCCAAATGGCTGAAAGCTCAGCTCATTGATTAAACGTCCCTGTAGCCTTTGGGACTGTAACCCACAACATGCCTTTCACCTACAGTTGAAAAACAGTAGAATAGACCTAATGAAGTCACACCTGATTACACTGGAGTTTAACAAATTAATGTGAGCATGTTATTGATAATGGATGGGGAAAATAATTTTGAACCTTATTAAATTTGTCCAAACCTCTCCATCAGAACATGTCATGCAGATTTCTTGAGGATCAGACCAAACAGATCTGACAGCTGAAGTTATGTCAGTTAGCTGTGGTCCTGAATTTTTGATGAGCCTGTCATTCTTAGATCTGTATGTATCATTCTATAGCTTTTAGTGACAAGCAGAGCCAATTATTTTTTAATGATCGCAATTAGAAATTACAACCAGTCAGCAGGAATTTGACACAGGATAATTCACCTCTCTCATTTTAAGAACTCTTTAAAGAATCAAGGACAAGAAAAAGCTATTTACACCTCGTCCCTGGATGTCTTCCTGCCTGTCAACCGCCCAGCCAAATCTACTTTCAATTGTCCTTACAATCCAAAAACAATTGCTGAAATCTGAAACAGGAGCAGAAACTGTTTGAGATAATCCGTGCAAGTTGATAGGGTGGTTAAGAAGTCATATGGTGTGTTTGCCTTCATAAATCAGGGGTTTGAGTTCAAGGGCCACGAGATAATGTTGCCACTCTATAGGATCCTGGTTAGACCACACTTGGAATATTGTGCTCAGTTCTGGTCACCTCATTATCGGAAGGATGAAGAAGCTTTAGAGAAGGTGCAGAGGAGATTTACCAGGATGCTACCTGGATTAGAGAGCATGTCTTATGAGGACTGTAAATTGGAAGTTCTCCCCGTGACCGTGTGGGTTTCCTCCAGGTGCTCTGGTTTCCTCCCACAGTCCAAAGACGTACCGGTTTGTAGATTAATTGGTCATTGTAAATTATGATTGGGCTAGGGTTAAATTGTTGGGTTGTGAGGCTCATTGGGCTGTAGGGGCCTATTCTGTGCCGTATCTCTGAATAAATAAAGCAAGCCAAGTTCATGTTTCAAGCTGATCATTTTTAATAAGAACCGGAAATCAGACATGTTCAGCTTGCAGAGGGGAAGGTGGTGGGGTGCAGACCGTGAGAGACTATATTACAAATGTAGATGCTTCCGACTGAGGAGAAGATGGGACAACTGCAGCGGATCTCTTTAGTAAAAGTACAAATAGAAGTCGGACGAAGACAGGAGAATGTGAAAAACACAATACTGAAATGAGGGATAGAAAACATTGCAGTTGCTGGAAACCTGCAATTAAAATGGATATTGCCAGCAGCTCCGCTCCACGCTGAAACTATTGAATTCCTGGTTGACTCCTTAGGGCAGAATCTTGGACAGGTTTTGTTAGACCAGTGTAAGGTGCCAAAGGCAGAGAGGTCAGAGTGAGATGGAGTGGTAGAAAACTGGAAGCTATGAAACAGGCTAACCTGGTCATACAATCAATATCTGGCTTCTCCAGTGTAGCCATGAACACATTCAGTACAGTGCACTAAATTAGAAGGCATGCAGGTGAATCACTCCTTCCGTATGAAGGAGCGTAGGGGCTGCTGGATAATGGGAAGGGAAGAGGTAAAATTGTAGGTACAGGGATAGTGTTCCTCTTGTCCTTACCTACCACTCCAACAGCCTCCTTCTTCCCTTCCTCCTATGGTCCACTCCCCTCTCCCATCAGATTCCTTCCTCTCCAGTCCTTTACCTTTCCAACCCAACTGGCTTGACCTATCACCTTCCGGCTGTCCTCCCTCCTCTGCCGCCACCTGTTAATTCCGGCATCTTCCCCCTTCCTTTTCAGTCGTGAAGAAGGTTCTCAGCCCAGAGTGTCATCCATTTCCAAAGATGCTGCCTGTCTTGCTGAGTCCCTCCAGGATTTTGTACGTTTATCAGATCTCCTGCATTTCAATGTGAAGGTAGCATGGGAAGTGATTCATAGAAATGGGAGAAAAGACCAGAGAGTCACAAAATCTACCTTCAAGCTTTTTTATAGCATGTATACTTAAACTTACCTTTCAAACTCTACCCCTTGCACTACAGTCTTTTTAAAACAGTATTGAAGGAATGAATTACGAGGGGTGATTGATAAGTTTGTGGCCTAAGGTAGAAGGAGTCCATTTTAGAAAACCTAGCATGTTTATTTTTCAACATAGTCCCCACCTACATTTACACACTTAGTCCAGCAGCCGTGGAGCATACGGATCTTGGACCTCCAGAAAGTGCCCACAGCAGGAGATGAGTTATACAGCTCTCATTACATGCACGTGCAGTGCAACTTTTTGAGTGATTATGCAGAAAGTTTGAAGTTAATAACTGATCTCCTTCTACCTTAGACCACGAACTTATCAATCACCCCTGATGAGTTATTAACTGATGAGTTATTAACTTCAAACTTTCTGTATAATCACTCAAAGAACGGAACTGCACGTGCATGTAACAAGAGCTGTATAACTCATCTCCTTCTACCTTAGGCCATGAACTTATCAATCACCCTGCTGTGGGCACTTTCTGGAGGTCCAAGATCCGTATGCTCCACAACCGCTGGACTAAGTGTGTAAACGTAGGCGGGGACTATGTTGAAAAATAAATGTGCTAGGTTTTCTAAAACTGACTCCTTCTACCTTAGGCTACGAACTTATCAATCACCCCTCATATATTTCCCCAGCCAATGCACCGCCAGCTCACGCTACGATTTTGAAAGCATGAAACTCCCGCACATATGAAAAATTGAATAATTGAATTTTTAAATCAGGAAGGTAAAAGTTAGGAGTCTACACAGACATGCAGGATGCCCGGGTTGTGGAAATGAAAAGCCTCAAAATTACAGTCAGAGAAGAGGAAGCTGAATCTTTGTCTATCCCAGATAACATGAGGAGAATGCCACGCAGGAAGAAAACTCAAGCTCTGCACTCCAGTGGCAGCTGTACTGGAGCAGAATTTACAGCCTGGGCACCATACTATGAGAGAAAGCTGGTGGCAGCTGAGCACAGTAAGGATACACAACTGTCTGATCGCTTGTTGAGTTCTGTGTTGTTCTGCCGAGCATCGTAGTCAAGCTCTGTTGGCATCAGAATTTGTGGAGACACTTGTGGGCTTCCCCCAGCACATCCTTGGGTATGTTGGTTGTTAATGCAAATGATGCAGTTCACTGTGTGCTTCGAAGTACATATGATAAACAAATCTGAATCCTAAATCTTGATTTTGAGGGAACACTGGATTCTTACTTATCGCCCAAGAAATGGTGGGCTTGGGGCGGGCGGGGGGGAGGCGGATGTTTCTTGAAATGCTTTAGCAATGTCAGAGTCAACTGCAGCCTCAGTGATCAGGACATCTATAATGGCGTCAGACCTCCTCCAGGTAACAGGCTTGAGAAATCGTTCCCCATTCAGGTGATGGTTCAGTCGGTCGGTCATATTCCTCCAGCTCCATGGGTTTTTTCTGCCAATTTTGGCCACGGTCCCAGGTGTCTGTAAATCCAGCATATATAAAGATTTGAGGTGGGCTAGATTTGGGAGCCTTTCTAAACCAGCTTTTTTGGTAAGAGGAGAGGGGATGTCACCTTTAGGCTCAACAGACCTGACTACTTCCCAGAGGAGGACACCGGTGATGATATTAGACCACACGATGAAAAGCTGAGTGAAGCCTTCCTTTCTGCCATAGCAGCCTCGAAGAAACACAACATTGAAGGTAAATCATTAATGAACAGGTACACCATGATGTCAGGTGGGTGAATGGACTGGCCTGATCTGAACCATCCCTCAGAGCACTGACAGGAAGAAGCCCCACCCTGGGAGCATCTAGACTTGTTCTGCCTATTCTGCCTAAAATGGGAGCTGATGTTGGTTATTAATTGGGAATTTAGATCATAAGACCATAAGATATAGAAACAGAATTTGGCCATCAAGTCTACTCTGCAATTTCATTATGGCTGATTCATTTTCCCTCTCAGACCCAATCTCCTGCCTTCTCCCCGTAACCCTACACGCCTTGACTAATCAAGAATCTATCAGCCTCTACCTTAAATCTACCCAATGACTTGGCCTCCACAGCCGGCTGTGGCTAATTTTGTGCGATAGTTTTGTGAAGCACATAAAGAAATTACCGTATCCAGCAAATGCTTTGGCTTTGACATAGATAACTTCGCAGAAGTTCATCTTTTCAATGGTAGCACACCCCAACTAGTAGAACTGGTGACTGGTCCAGAAGCTTCTTAGCACAAACTCCAGAGACCCAAAATATACCTCTTTTATTGTGTTGTTGATGGATGGTCCCTGAACATACAGTCAGTCAGAATATTAAGTGACAAGGCAGACCTGTTCTGAACTGCTCATTAAGTAGCAGGGATGGTAGAGGACAGATTAGATGTTGAAAGCACCTTTAACAATACAGGAGATGGCCACTTAATCCCTGATCTCATCCTGAAGTTTTCACTGACCACCAATTAAAACATGAACATTCATCTGTTGCCCTCCCCTGTGTAGCTTCAATGGCACTGAATCAGAATATCCCATATCCAATTATTCGTTTCAATGGCCTTAAAGTATCAGTTGAAGTTAAGTTGTGAACTGGTTTTATTTCCTGAAGACTTAGTCCTCAACTTTTTATGTGCTCATTTTAATTCTTATCTGCTATCTATAATTTCATTACTCCAGAATAATCCCTAACACTGCTACCTTCAAGAATCCTTGAAGCTGTATGCAAAGGTCCCTCTGTTCCCACTCCCTGCTGTTTAGGTACATTTCCCAGCCTCATTAGGACTCCCGAAATGTATCCACCTGCCATTTCTCAACCTGCTGCCGACAGCTATCCTCCACACCGCACCAATCTCTGCCTCAGCAGAGAAGCTTTTCCATCGGATAGGAGAAAAAGGAAAAAACTGAAAGCATGTACTATCAGGCTGAAGGACAGATTCTATCCCACTGTTGGAAGACTGTGGACTGGTTCCTGGGCACAATAAAATGGACCCTTAACCTCACAACGTATCTCATTCTGCCCTTGCTCCTTACTGTCTCCATGCACTGTACTTACTCTGAGCCGTCACATTTTATTCTGCACCCTGTTATTGTTTTACCTCATACCACCTCAAACACCGATGTGATACGTTGATCTGTATGGACAGTGCGCAAGATAGCACTTGGGTAAATGTGACAATAATAAATCAATTTACTGCTTTACCAATCTTGTGGACATAGTGCTGTTAAGATGACAACACTAAACTTACCATCTTAGTGTGTATAAGTGTCACGGGGTGCAATTTTGTACGGTAAATTGGTGAACAATTAGGAATTGTTGTACTTTGCCATATTGTCAGTTTGTTGCACAGTCAAATACTGAATATTTGTTACCAGCTGTTATCTCAAGACACAATGTTGCATTAGGCTTAGTTCAGTTCATGTTGCAAAGATTAAGAGGCAAAGTGATGTCAGACTTTGATTTTGAACACAGTCTTACAAGGAACAAAGATTATTGGATCTTCTATCTCCCAGTTCTTATCTGTGGTTCTAATTGAAAACAGCTTGAACAGCCTTACCCCTGTCCCCCGTGGACACCTACTTAGGAGATTGATCTGACCCTGATTTGACTCTGTAGGGATGGATAGTATGGGAAATGAATTGTCAGGCTGGGCCAGCAGAGGTTGAGACTTAAAGCATGTGGTCAGAGCTGGGGCCCCAACAGATTCTGGCCACTATGACACTGATGTATAAATCTGTAATTAAGCAGAAGCAGAAAAAGATCGTTACATTGTCTGCAGAGCTGCATTGATTTACAAGCTGTGGCATTTGTCATAAGTTCAGCTTCAGGTTCACTGGGCACTTTGCGTTTGCGTAAAGATTTCAATATTAATTCAGCTTTAAGTCCTGTATGCACTTACTTTATGTTACAGGCACTCAGAATTTGGAGAACGCTGTGGCCGAAATATGATTGTGCGGCTGACTGGCATACAACCGACTGCTGGGCGGGGCAAAGGCAACCACAAATACACGTCAAAATTTGATGTGCAACTGTGAATGGGTTTTGATAAGTCTTTATCCGATTGCCAGAGGAATCGGACTTTAAAGTTCCAGTGGGGCAAAATGGCGAAGTCAGCTTTGGCAGGTAGCGTCACAAACATGAGAAACCCTACAGATCCTGGAGATCCAAAGCAACACACACAAAATGCTAGAGGAACTCACCAGGCCAGGCAGCATGTACGGAAAAGAGCAAACAGTTGACGTTTCAGACCGAGGCACTTCTTCAGGACCTGATGATGGGTCCCAGCCCGAAATGTCGGCTACTTACTCTTTTCCATAGATGCTGCATAGTTGACTGAATCCCTCCAGCATTTTGTATGTGACAGGTAGATCCACGCCCTAGAAATGGTTAACACAGGTAAAATAAATAATATTTTTTATTTTTATATTTATATTTATAAATATTTATTTATTATATAATATAATATAAATATATTTATAATAAATAATATTTTTGTAAAAAAATAATAAAATCATGAAAATAGGAGAAATATGATGAGATAGAATTAAATAATTAAGGACTGTAAGAATTATTGATAATAATGATGATTCTTAATATCTTAGTAACATTATTAATGTAAAAAAAGATACATTCAATTATTTACGGTAATGCCCAGAGATGAGGTATCATAAGGGCTTCTGGGAATTATTACAGAATCTATTTCAATCATGTTGATCCAAGTATATCTTCCATATTTCTATCATGTAAACAAGGTGCAAGAAGTAAAATCAATAAATGGTGCATTGAAATCAATGGATTGTGTATTCATTCTATCCACAGGGACTGCAAGAAATTGAGCTCTGAAGCAACAGTGTCACTTAATCCGTGCAATGGGACCAATGTGAAACACAACGATCTTGGGCAGTCTTGCAGTAAGGGGAGAAACCTCTGGAAACAGCATCAGAGGTAACAAGCAACACACATCAAATTTGCTGGTGAACGCAGCAGGACAGGCAGCATCTCTAGGAAGAGGTACAGTCGACCCTTGGTCTCGGCCCGAAACGTCGACTGTACCGCTTCCTAGAGATGCTGCCTGGCCTGCTGCGTTCACCAGCAACTTTGATGTGTGTTGCTTGAATTTCCAGCATCTGCAGAATTGCTCGTGTTTGCGATCAGAAGTAGCACTTTGAACTCTACATCCAAGTAAAGAATATTTAGCATTTGGGTGTAAAAAGCAGCCAATTTATTCTAAGATGTTCATTAGTAACTTGATATCATATCATTGTTCCTGAACTCTTGATAAGTCCACGTCAACAAGGGAAGGAATATTTGAGTCTGTGTGTGTATGTGTGGGGGTGAGTGTTTAGCATAATAATATTTGAGTCTGTGTGTATGGGGGGGGGGTGAATATCAGTCAAATGTGTGCTGGTTCTGTGCTAGAACACTCACCTCTGTGCTCTAGGCATGGGAGTCTCAGCCGCCGAACTAATTCCTTGAGTCACCTCTTGCCACTGTCCACTTGTCACTCTCGGTGCCCACCCAGGCTTCCTTGGCACAGAGCAGGCATTTGTTCTCTCCCCCTTTCCCACAGGCACGTGAAGGTTTGTCCCTCTAAGGTATGGGGGCTCTACACCTCCCCCTGCCGCCATTCAACAGAGGGTGCACCTCAGAGAGGTCCAACAGTGTGGAATCTCAAGGAATAGGTGTCCTTCATGGGCTGGAGATGGGTGCTCAAAATGAACGTAAGCACACCCACGAGACACCAGCTCATTGCACACTGCAGATTTAGTGCTCTTTTGAAAATAAGGAGCACTCATGAATTTTAGGTAACGTTATTCTATGAGGGAAGAAGATATCAACTCTTTAATAATCTAGAACTGCCTTTACTAAATTTCAGTGACTGTTGATAGCATCAGTTCTCACAGTTTATTTTTACCGAAGGCCTGAGCCGGCTGGGATAACAATTGCTTCATTCTCCGCACTGCCTGAATAGCTGGATCTTCAAGTTCAAAAGGCACTTTGAATTTCCCTTCGCCAGAGTGGCACTTCAGTGTTGGGGTGGAGTTGCTGGACCATTGAACCGCAGGCATGTGTTTGAATTCCACTATGGCGGCTGCAAATTTAAAAATTCAAGTAAACATGGAGTTGAAGCTGATTTCAGTATTGGTTACCAAGGAACAATTGGGTAATGATTACATTAATGCCCAATGCATTAATTAGGCCGACAGCAGGACCAAACACCAGAAGTCATTAATTGAGTCCATGTCATGTGAGAACGGTGTTCAAAATCATCATCCCCTTAGTCCTAACCACTAAGCTTCAAAACCTGGGCCTCTGTACCTCCCTCTGCAACTAGATCCTTGACATCCTATTGGAGACCACTGTAAGTCTGGCTCAGTAACAACATCTCCTCCCCGCTGGTAACCAACACAGGCTCACCTCAAGAATGTGTGCTTTATCCTCTGTTCCACTCGCTCTACGTTCGTAACTATGTGACCGGGCACAGCGCCAACGCCACTTACAAGTTTGCAGATGACACTACTGTTGCTGGTAAGCTCTCAGAAGGCGACTAGGAGGTGTATAGAAATGGGTCAGCTCAGCTGGTTGTGTGGGTGTCACAACTACAACATCTCGCTCAGCATCAGCAAGATGAGGGAACTGATCGTGGAGAATGCATGGCGTGATTCAGGAGGACAGGAGCTAGAATTCATTAAAGGGTCAGTGGTGGAAAAAGTGAGTAGCTTCAAGTTTCTGGGCATCAACATCTCGCCGTGTCCATCTTGGGTCCAACACATTGATAAAATGATAAAGAAGGCATGACAACAGCTCTGCTTTGTTAGGACTTTGGGGAGGTTTGGTATGTCACCAAAGACTCAAATAAGTTTCTGTAACTGTTTCATGGATTAGGGTTGCATTACAGCCTGATATGGAGCCTCCAAAGCACAGGATCACCAGAGGCTGCAGAGGGTTGTAGTTTCGGCCAGTTCCATCACACGCACACACTCCCCATCATCAGGGACATCTTCTAAAGGTGGTTCCTCAAGAAGGTGGCATCTATCGCAGCGGCCACTCCGGTGGTGATGTCTGTTATTTGTCAAGTAGGGTGCCGCGCACAATCCTGATTTGATGGAGACGGACGTGAGAGCACGAAGAAACATCTGGTGAAGCTTCTGAAATGCCTGCTTCGCTGCTGCTGCTACTGTGTGGTCCAGAATCTCCGGAGGGGAAGGCCCCGAGTCCTCGGCTTTGCTTGTTGCTTGGCGGCCGGGGCGGGGTCGAAAGTGCTCGGCAGAGATGGTGCTCGGTGCTCAGTGTCGGAGGGGCTGGTCGGAGGCTCAAAGTTTTGGGATGGACTCAGAGTCGGCTGTGGTCGGGTGCTTCCAGCGTGCTGCATCGGCAAGTTTGCGGCGCTTGGAGGTTCATGGCAGGGAGAGTTTCTCCCTTCTGCCGCCTGCGTGAAACTGATGAGACTATCGGGACTTTGAGACTTTTTTTTACCGTGCCCATGGTCTGCTCTTTATCAAATTATGGTATTGCTTTGCACTGTTGTAACTATATGTTATAATTATGTGGTTTTGTAAGTTTTAGTCTTGGTTTGTCCTGTGTTTCTATGATATCTTTCTGGAGTAACATTGTATCATTTTTTAATGCATGACAATAATAAATGACAATAAATGAGGACTGAGTGTCCTCATAATCTAATCTAATCTATCACTGAGGATCCTCACCATCCAGGTCATGCCCTCATCTCATTACTACCATCAGGGAGAAGGTACAGCAGCCTAAAGACCCAACTTCAATGATTTACAAACAGCTTCATCAGATTTCTCAATGATCTGTGAACCCAATTATGCTATCTTGTTATTCCTTTTATAATATGATCCTTGAAATAATTTTGTGCCATTTATTTTGTCATTTCTAGTAATTTTTATGTCTTTGCACTGTACTGCACCTGCAAAACCACAAATTTGACATATATAAGGTTGGCGGGTGGCCAAGTGGTTAAGGCGTTGGTCTAGTGATCTGAAGATCGCTAGTTCCAGCCTCAGCTGAGGCAGCGTGTTGTGTCCTTGAGCAAGGCACTTAACCACACATTGCCCTGTGACGACACCAGTGCCAAGCTGTATCGGGCCCTAGTGCCCTTCCCTTGGACAACATCGGTGGCGTAGAGAGGGGAGACTTGCATCACGGGCTGCTGGTCTTCCATGCAACCTTGCCCAGGCCTGCGCCCTGGAAACCTTTCAAGGCACAAATCCATGGTCTCACAAGACTAATGGATGCCTACAGTCAGTGTTAAATAAACTGGTTCTAATTCTGTTTCTGAACAGTGTAAAGTATGGAGCTATGGGAAGTTTAGCTATTATGTTGGTGCTGAGATACATCCCAGGATGCGCTGGGAGACATCGGCAGTGATGTAACCTGGGGTCATCGGGTGTTTTGGATCTTTCATCAGGCACCCTCACTCTGGTGACCCAGCCAGGGTTGACCAGGTCCTGGCCTGTGTCCCAACAGCTCTGGTCAATGGGTCACACCTCTTGATCCATAGCCACCTGGAAGCTCACTCTGTGACAGTTCTGATGGTTCTTTTCTTTGCAACCCCTGTAATACCAAGGAGAGATTGGGTTCTATACAGCAAGCAGCCAACAATACCTCTACACGCCACCTCTATAGGCTCACAATGTGCCCTCCACCCCTATCTCCGGCACTGCTCTACCAGCTCCTGGTATTTTACTTTCTAGTGCTCGAACGCCTCCTCAGTCCGGTCTTCCCAAGGAACTGGATGTTCTACCCTGATCACCTGCTTTGAGGTCTCTGACAGAATGACCATGTCGGGCCTCAGTGATGAAGATGTGAGGAAGTCAGGGAACTTTCAATGCTTGCCAAGGTCGACTTTCAGTTGCCAGTCAGACACTATGGCCCGCAAGCCCGCTGGTGATCTGGGCTGAGGCTGCGGGTTGGTCTCCAGCTTTGACAAAGGCTTTCTGGGCTGGTGGAGGTGCTACTGTTGTTAATAAGTGGCCAAGGAGGTACTTGACACCACTGCCTTCAGCAACTGGTCACCTTCAGTGCCAGCGGTAGCAGCCTCCTCCCAGGAAATCATTCGGCACCACTCTCAGCAGTGAGGAAGTTTAACTGCAGAAAGCAAAGGCATTCAGCCTTTGTAGACGGGCCTAAGCAGAGGTTATCCTGAGGAAAGTCAGCACGCTTCACGAAAAGGAAAACAAATACAGAAGACAACCACAGAAGGAGGTTGATGTAACAATGAGCAAAGGTTTCAAATAAAATAAAAACTACTGACAATAATAAAAATAAACAGCAATTTTAAATTGTTATAAAAACAATAATCAATACCTCAGTGTGAATATTGATACAGAACAGATTACTATAAGACCGTAAGATAAAGGAGCAGAATTAGGCCACTTAGCCCTATCAAGTCTGCTCCACTGTTTCTTCATGGCAGATCCATTTCCCTCTTAGCCCCAACCCCTTGTCTTCTCCCCTTCTCCCTTCATGCCCTGACTAATCAAGAATCTATCAACCTCTGCCTTAAATGTGCCCAGTGACCTGGCCTCCACAGCCAGCTGTGGCAATGAATGCCATAGGTTCACCTCTCTCTGGCTAAAGAAATTCCTCCTCATCTCCATTCTAAATGGACATCCCTCTATTCTGAGGCTGTGTCTTCTCCCCCACCACAGGAAACGTGTTTGCTTATAAACAGAATCATATGCCTTTAAATAGAAATTCAGGAATTTGCTATCAGTAAGATGCATATTAAAGACAATAGCTTTTTCTAGTGACTTCTTTAGAATTTTAGGAGTAATGGAATCTGTAACCTTTCATAACAGCCAAAAAGCACAGTTATCAATTATCGTGGCTGTCGTAGTGAACCTGACTGAAAGAGATTGGACTGAGAGTAAACGGGAAAGGCGTGTTCTTTGTAAAAATATCACATCCACATTGAAGAAAGCTTTTGAAATAACATGGAAAGATATTTAAGGAGTCTTATAGGGGAAACAAGGACATCAAGCTTATAAATATATAAAATCAAATGGCAAGCTAATCTATGATTAACAAAAGCCAGACTTCTGGAAATGTAAGCTCAGGTAGAAGAACTAAATAATCTAGAGCTGTGTGGACTTTTGGTGAAACTGGGTGACACCATTAGTGGTGATGCCCAAATCCAATAAAAGGCCAACTAACTCTATGGAAATTTTAAAGTGATCTTTAATAGAGCAATAGTCACTGCCCACATATTCCCCCCTCCCCAACTCACCCACCTTTCCCCTCAAACAACAGGAATTCTGCAGATGCTGGAAATTCAAGCAACACACATCAAAGTTGCCGGTGAACGCAGCAGGCCAGGCAGCATCTATAGAAAGAGGCGCAGTCGACGTTTCAGGCCGAGACCCTTCGTCGAGTCCTGACGAAGGGTCTCGGCCTGAAACGTCAACTGCGCCTCTTCCTATAGATGCTGCCTGGCCTGCTGCGTTCACCAGCAACTTTGATGTGTGTTGCACCTTTCCCCTCACCTATTTTCACCTATCACCTGCCAGCTTGTACTCCTTCCACTCCTTTTTCTGGCTTCTTCCACCTTCTTTTCCAGTCCTGATGAAGGAACCCGGCCCAAAATGTTGACTCTTCATCCTTCTCCGTAGATTCTGCCTGACCTGCTGAGTTCCTCCAGCATTTTGTGTGCATTCCCCGAGAGTTATATACTGAGTTGGCAGTACCAAAACTGGATCTGTACCATGCTGGTGCCCAGCTAACTAATGAATATTTGAGTGAATGCCTACTTGACAATTAACATCCACAATGAGTTGTACTTTTGCAGTGAAGCTGACTGAAGTGGTAAACTTGTCACTGTGCCTAAATTTCAGGTCAGATTCTGCAAAGGGTCCAGCATTACAAGAACATTCTAATTGCAACAGCACTAGGGGGAAAAAAAACTACATGTTTGGAAAACTGTCTCTGGAACTTTCTACAACCTAGAAAACGGTCTCTACGACAATGACCTTAAAATGGTGACACCCTTAAGGTGGCAATAGATTCAAAGATACAAGGAACATTTATTAACAAAGTATGTGTGCAGCATGCAACACTGAGATTTGTCTTGCCTCAGACAGCCACGAAACAAAGAAAGAAAACCATGGAAGCCGCTCAGAGAAAAGCATCAAACCCCCAGTGTGCAATAAGAGAACAAATCACGTAAAATGGCAAATAAAAAAATGCAAAAACAACTATATAAAACTCTAAACTACAAACCATCGAAGCATATACAGTTCAGCTACGTTCAATTCAATCCAACTGTGTCGTTCGTTCACCTCAATTACCAAACGACGCAAAGCTAGATTGCTCATGATCAATAATTTGTTGTGAGCTATTACTAATTACAAATATTACATATACTACAGGCTCTAAAAAATACCCTTGTAGATTCTTTTGAGTTTGTTGATCTACAGTGGAGAATAAAGGCAGGGTGATTACTGAACGTAGGTAGTTTCAAGTTCCTTGGTATACACTGAAGATCTCGCCTGGACGGTATATGCTGTCTGTGTAGCAAAGATAGCACAACAGCGACTCTTCCACCTCAGGCAACTGAAAAAGTTTGGCATGAGCCCCCAGATCCTTAAAACCTTCCGTCCTTGGACTCACTTTACACCGCACGTTGTCGGAGCAGTGCTGCCAGGATAATCAAGGACACGACCCACCCAGCCAACACACTTTCCGTCCCTCTTCCCTCCGGGAGAAGGCTCAGGAGCTTGAAGACTCGTACGGCCAGATTTGGGAACAGCTTCTTTCCAACTGTGATAAGACCGCTGAGCAGATCCTGACCCGGATTTGGGCTGTACCCTCCAAATATCCGGACAGGCCTCTTGGTTTTTTTGCACGACCTTAATTTCCATTTTTCTGTTTTCTATTTATGATTTATAATTTAAATTTATAATATTTACTAATTTTTACTATTTTTAATATTTAATATTTGTAATTCAGGGAGCAGGAAGCGTGGAATCAAATATCGCTGTGATGATTGTACGTTCTAGTATCAATTGTTTGGTGACAATGAAGTATAATGTATAAAGTATCGTGGGGCACCGTTGAGCTCATCCTGGCTGGCTGTATCACCGCCTGGAATGGGAACTGCACCAACCTTGATGGTACAGACAGCCCAGCACATCTGTGGATGTGAACTTCCCTTCGCTGAGGGCATTTACAGCAGCAGGTGCGTAATGAAGGCCTGGAAGATCATTGGAGACACCAGTCACCCCAACCGTAAACTGTTTCAGCTGCTTCCGTGTGGCAAACGGTACCCCAGCATTAAAGCTAGGACAAACAGGCCGCGGGACAGCTTCTTTCTACAAGCATTTAGACTTGTAAATTCACTTGTCTGCACGTTGTGATGGAGTCGTAACACAAAGATTTTTACTCCCTCATGTTCTAGGACAGATGTAAGATTTAAATAAATTCAAATTCAAATTCAACTATGGTGTCAGCAAGTCACATCAGTGCTGGCCATGGTGAACGGAGAAGCACAAGAGGGATGAGAGTGTGAAACTGAGGAATGGGATTATTACTGGCTACTCAAAATGCACAGCGACACGTTTCCCCCACAGACAAGAACATCGCAAAAAAAAAACCTCACTCATTAATGTCGTTGATGAATTAACTTCGATGAATGTGGCCTGGCTGGCAATAATGGTGATAGAGAAGCAAAGGGGAGGAAAACAACATTTGTAAAGGGCTTTTTTTCCTCTTGATGAACATATCAGAGAGAAGCAGAAAACTAGCCACAGCCAGAAGTGAGTCATGGACCATTTGAGATGCAACATAAGCTATAAGTGATGTGGGCCGAGTGTAGAGTCTTTATGAGCCTGAGATGTCAATCATAATAGATGGAACAGTAGTTGTGTTTGAGTCTGATTTCCAAAGCATAAACATCGGTAGTCCTATCATTTATAACAGTGCGAGTACTTTTGATCTGCCAGGCAGAGAAAAAAAAAATTCGCTTTGAGGAGGTGCTTTTGATTTTTAACTTACTATTTGACTTTCTTCGGTCCTTATCAAACTAGTGACAGTAACGATTATAGATTTATCACTTATACTGTTATTACTGCTTTGGGAAGCTCCAAGTCCCCAGTTCATTTTCAGCCTGTGTATAATGCAACAAAATTTCTATGTTTCTTTTTTAAGTATAGTGCAAGGTTGGTGAAATTTGTTGTTATTTATTTTTAATAATGCTTAAGCTCTAGAGGACAAATAATCCTAATTTAGTAATCTAACGACATTGTATTACATGTGCAGTAATGGTATTTTACTCTGACTCTGAAAGAAGAAAGGTCATTCATTTTAGGTTATTTCTTTGAGCAGCTACTTGCCCTGTAATAGTTGTAATGGGATGTTCATACAACATATATCACATCCTGTAAGTTCTTCAGTAAAAAAAACTGGAAGAAATGCCTATTCTTTGTGCTTCATGTTTCTGACTTACCACTGCAAAACCTACAGTTGTGATCAGAATTAATCTGGTCTTGGGAATTTTGATTGGGACTTGGAACTGGAAAGGAATGCAAGATAAACCATCTCCACTGTGTATTATTAAACCTTCAGCCAGTAGCAAAGTCTGTTTCTTGGTTCTGATTTTCACTGATGCTCCACTTCCCTGACCATTAGCGGGGACCATTCAACAAGCTGGGTGCTGAAGGGAAGTTGGTTAGACAGTAGGCATTCAGAGTGGTGCAGAACGAGAGGCTGACCTATCAGTAGCCAGCCTTCCCACTGTGACTACAGGTTCACACCAGCACACACTCTGCCTCACCTGCAGGCCTCAGGCAGGTCCCCTGGTGACTCTCCATAGTAATCCTGAAGCACCTGTGGCTAAGACCTTCCTTTTATGTTTTTTTTCCCAAAATGCATCAGAAGCTCACAACATCATGGAGTTGTGGGCAACACCCAAAAAATTCTGGAGGAACTCAGCAGAAAGAAAACCATAGAAAACAAATATTCCCTCTAATTTGTAATGACTAGTGTGCGCAAAAATCTTGTGCTGTGCAATTTTTTGCCCGGTGCCAACCACATGTGTGCACTGAATAATTTCCTCAGGAGAAACAGTGTAAGTAAGGCAGTTCTAAAATCTGCAGACAAATCATTGCAAACTCCAAGTTATCAACACTGTCTGCATTAGAAACAGGAAAAGGAAATGTGATTGAGTACGATCATGAAATATACTTACTATACCAGCGGGGTAGAGGGTGACATCCTCAGAGGGAACATTATATGAAACCAGCTCAAAGAAAAACATCAAACCCCCCAACGCGCAAAAAAGGAACAAATCACGCAAAATGGCAAGAAGAACAAGCGAAAAACACAGAATATGAAACACCAGACCACATACCATTGAAGCATTTGCAGTTCAGCTACTTTCAATTCAATCCAACGGTGTCATTTGTTAGCTTCAGTTAATGAATGACACAGAGCTAGATTGTTTGCAATCGATAATTTGTTGTAAGCAATTAATAATTGCTTACAACAAATATTATATACACTACGGCAGTGCTCTTAAAAAATACCCTTCTGAGTTTGCTGTTCTACACTGGAAAATATAGGCAGAGTGCTTAGTGAAAGTACATATGGTGCCAGCAAATCACATCAGTCCTGACAGTGGTGAATGAGGAAGCACAAGAGGGATGTGAATATGAAATTGAGGAACAGGATTATTACTGGCTGCTCAAAATGCACAGTGACACATGTTTCCCCCACAGACAAGAACATTGATAAAACATTCATGCATAAATGTCATGGATGAATTAACTTTGATGAAGGAACTCAGACAGCATCTATGGAAATGAGTAAACAGTTGACGTTTCAGTCTGAGACCTTTCTGTGGGACACATTCTCCTGCCTGCGTTCTGAAACAGGCTGAGTTCTGAGCCCTTCTGAGGGGTTTCGGCCCAAAACATCGACTGTACTCTTTTCCTAGCCTGGCCTGCTGAGTTCCTCCAGCATTTAGTGTGTGTTCTTCTGGAGACATATGTCCCCTTTGGCTTGCCTATCAGTACTCCTTTCCAACAAAGAGTACAAACTAAAATCAAAATCCTTAATGGCAGGAATGTCTTGAATATGGAACTGTGACCAAGAAATACATCCCCACTTAGTAACATACATCAAAGTTGCTGGTGAACGCAGCAGGCCAAGCAGCATCTCTAGGAAGAGGCGCAGTCGACGTTTCAGGCGGAGACCCTGACGAAGGGTCTCGGCCTGAAACGTCGACTGCGCCTCTTCCTAGAGATGCTGCTTGGCCTGCTGCGTTCACCAGCAACTTTGATGTATGTTGCTTGAATTTCCAGCATCTGCAGAATTCCTGTTGTTTGCGTTTATATCCCCACTTAGTAAATTCACTACGACATGCACAAGTACGCTTTGCTCTATCTCTGAAGGTGTGGATGGATATTGGTAATAATTAAATAACCAGGGATAGATTTCTATATATTTGTATTTATAATTCTTTCTTCGTTCAATATAGAAACATCTTTGAGGTGTGCTTTGTTGATAATGAATATATTACGTTCTGCAAATCTATAACCCCAAATACATAGCTCAAAATCCTGTCAAATAAACTCATTAAATAGGTTTTGTTTTGTGTGTAATTAAAGTTTTTGTTACAAGCTATTTATAAAGCACAGAGTATCAGTTGCAAAGAACATTAATAAGTTATCCAAATGTAGATGGCATTAGGCCCATAGGGAAGTGCCTGCTTCATGAATAATTACTTGTAGTGCATCGCAGTCAAACCATTGGTACCTCCTGCCTTTGGTAAGTGCTGCCTCCATAACAATAAAGCAGCTGCAGCTGGGAGATATTAAGAAAATTACCTGCATAAAATTTCTAAAACAATCATTAAAGATAAGAAAGATTGCACAGCTAAGGACTTTGGTAATGTCTCTCACCTGGAGCTATTCTAAGCTTCAACGACATCAAACATAAATGCCTGGAAATGAGACCTATCAGTGCCCATTTTTATTGTGCAAATGAAGCATAAAAACCATAATTCCCAGGTTTGAATGCACTACTGAGTATTTCCAAGTACAACTGTGTCCATTGGAAAATGGAGTGAGCTTATCTCTGTATGAATCACCCCAGAGAGGCTGGCAGTTTTCTGGAATCAGGTAACATATTTTCTCCCTTGCTGGCACAGATTGGAGCATTTGGATGGAATTGAGGCTGTCACAGAACAACCTCAGTACAACAGAAACAATTTGTACTGCTATTTGTGTCATCTGTTGATACTAACAGACTTCAGTCTTCTCTGGAATCAACAGAATTCTGCTCAACTAACTTGAGGTTGTTTCTCCAGTGTCTAACTGCTGTGATACTCTTTCCATTGGATGTCAATATAGCCATGGCTCTCATGTCAAAGCGTGTCTTGAAGATCAGGGCTGTAAACCTGGACAAACCCATCCCTCACAGACGCTATATCCCACCTGAAGCCTCCCTGATGAAAAACACAGTTGTACTCTCAGTTTCCTAATGCAATCATCAGTGGGATTGGTGATAATCTATGGGGAGTCCTTCAACTACTTTGCACTATTTTAGTGCAAAGGAAGTGCCATCTCAGTCACGAGGATTTGCCAGTGTTGATAAGCAAACAGTCACTGTTGACACCACTCTGTACATAGAACAGTACAGCAGAGGAGCCTACAATATTGTGCTGAATCAGCTGAAAAGCACATCAAAACCACCAAACACTAATCCTTCCTACCTACGCCATGTCCATATCCCCCCATCTTCCTTACATCCACGTGCCAATCCAAATGTCGCGTAAAAAGCTTACCCTCACCTCCGTTTAAACCTACCCCCTCTCACCTTCACTGGGGTGAGACATTCCAACCCCAGGGACCAGACACATGGTTGGCACAACATTGTGAGTCGAAGGGCCTGTCATGTGCTGTAGATTTCTATGTTCTATGTAGACAATCTTAGTGTTTGGGCAATACTCGCCCATATTTCCCCTTTCTTGCTTGTACATTGCAATGGAGATGCAACATAAAGATTTTTACTCCTTTGGATATAAGTAAAATTTTATAATAATAACAATAATATTAGTTATTATTATTATTATTATTATTGGGTTTTTGGGAGTTTTTGCCCACAAGATGCCTAGCCTCTGACTAGCTCTTGTAACCAGAGTATGCAGATCATTTTCTGGTTGATTGTAACACCCAGGGTGTTGTTAGTGGAGGATTCTCCGATGGTAAATCCATTGACTGTCAGAAGGCAATAGCTGGAATTTCTCTTGTTGTGCAGTGTTGCTGAATGTGCAAATGCTTGCCGATTATCGGAAGAAATTGACATGTTTTTGGGAAGTACCCTGGCATGTTTGTTTTCAGGGAGACCAAAGCGCCCACATCAGCCCACAGCAGCTCAGGGACAAGAGGTACTCTTTACTCCACTGGCTCCTGACTCAAGTTTGCAACCCTACCACAGCTGTTGTGAGCTGCAGATACCAGGATCATTGTGGAAAAGCATCATTGTCCCTTGGAGAATGAGATTCCTGTGCTTGCATCGGTCTGGGCAATCCCGCATTTTGGGGAGATTTCCTCCGCTCCACGTTAATATCATAATAATCCAATGGCAGTCTCTGGTGCTGGCAAAGAACTGGATGTAGAAACTTGGGCCTGTGGGTCATGAATCACTGTTGGAAGACCAAGAGGATGAGGCACTCTCTGGGAAAGAACCTAACAACCTTACCTGCTGACAGAACAGGGGAGGGAGGCATTCACTGCCCAAGTAACCAGCAAAGCCCTGATAGGGAGATGCTTTTTATAAAGGTCTGTAAAATCACACTCCACACCCAGATAAAATGGTTCCCTTTATGCTCCAATCCATAACACCAATGCAATTCATCCATCTATTGTCCCACCCCATTGGTTGCACTTACCTACTGTGGCCAATGGCCTCCCAGCATTCTGAGGTCTCAACCAATGGCCATCCTGAGAACAGCAAGCAGAGACCAGGATCCTGGTTGATGTACCTAAGGCTCCAACTAAGATAGTGTAATGAGCTCTTTGGTCTTGTGCAGGGAGGTGGAGAGTGTTCGGTTCCGAGGTGTTTAGAGCACCTGAACTGGTTAATTGTTGTTGAACGCAAATCGTTAATCTTTTCGATTTAATTCTGTTTTTCTCAAGCAATTTGCTCTTTGTAATGGGGTCTTCAGGTGCTTTCTGTTTCAACTTGTTACGTTTGTTTAGATAGGCTTGGGAATTCCATGTTACCTGTATTATTGATCAGTGAAAATCGTGGGGGTCTTAGTTTTGAGAATGTTCTGCCTCGTGGTATCACTCAGCTGAGCCATCAGTATTGTGCTGGATTTCTTATGAACAAACTCTGGTCACTGTATGAAGGTAAGGATAGAATCTATAGAATTGTATGAACTTCATGAATGTTTTAAAAAAGTAAAATTCAAAAAAATATCTTAAATTAATAAATTTATCTTAGCCACATTAAATTACTGTGATTGAATTTAAAACAAATGTACCAAGATATAATGAAAACTAAACTACAAAGCACATCCAAATTTACCTTTCAAATTTTGTTTAACTGCAGTCAAATAAATGGGGTCACAGTTTATGCCTCAGACGTGAATATGGTAACTCTGATATATCTGGCATCGTGGAGTTACACCCAAGTTCAATGGTGAATCCAAGGATAGTGTATCTGCATCTGATTTCTAGTGCATTCTCTTCTTCTGGTCTGATCCGTGCTCTCCAGCCAACTAATATCTCGTCATAGAGCCACCAACAAGCTGGCTGCAGGATCCCTCAGATAACACACTCCAAATTGCTGAAATATCATAATCACATGAGATGCTGGAAAATCAGAGTGACACACACAAGATGCTGGAGGAATTCAGCAGGTCAGGCAGCATAAACAGTTGATGTTTCAGGTCAAGTCAATGGACGCTGCCTAACCTGCTGATTTCCTTCAGTATTTTGCATGTGTCAAACTGCTGTACCAAATTCTGTGAGGATGTGCAAGAAACAGTGCATGTCCTTTTTTAGCTCTGTTCTAATGTGTCCTTTTCTAGTTTAATGATTTTATGCAAGGGATACAAGTGGTCCTTGACACTACACACAGCTTATGTTAAAGTTCAAAGTTCAGAGAACATTTATTATCAAAGTATGTATACAGTATACAACCTTGAGATTCATTTCCTTACAGGCAGCCACAAAACAAAGACACCCAAAGGAACCCATTAAAAAGACCGTCAAACTCCCAATGTGCAGAGAGAAAGAGATTTTAAAAAATAGTGAAAAAAAATATGCAAATAGAATTCAGAATGTAAGTGAGTCCTCAGACACGGAGCCCAGAGCAGGCCAGAGCCTCAGTCTCAGTTCAGAGTAGAGCCAAGTAAATGTCATGGAGCCCTCAGACACGGAGCCTGGAACAGCTGGAACAGGCCACAGCCTCAGCATCGGTTCAGCGCAGAGCCAAGTAAATGTCATGGAGCCCTCAGGCACGGAGCCAGTAACCATCGTGGAGCCGTCAGACACAGACCCTGGAGCAGGCCACAGCCTCAGCATCAGTTCAGTGCAGAGCCGGGTAAACATCGCAGAGCAGTGAACAGAACTGGCCAACCCTTGTCTCTTGTCCCGACACCCTCCCTTTTCAATCCATCTGACCAGGCATTTAAATGAGCCAAAACAAAAAACGAAAAAATACAGTTTGCAGGGAAAACAGATTTTCCTGCCACTTCAGCAATAAGCTTTGTTAATTAGGGAAATAAAAAATTGAGGACATTAACAAAAGGAGGGGAAACTAAAAAGAAGCATAAAATAAATCTATCATTTAAAGGTGCCAAAAAAGGGGGAGAAACTTTAGGCTGACCTGTTATTTGTGAGATAATGAAACATTTTGGCATGTTATTACCAGAAGTTATGCACGGAGCTGGAAAAGTGGTGTCAGAGGGCATTACTGAGATAGCACGTCCTGGGAGTTTCATTACATCAGCTCCCATTTTTGAATGAAGACATTGGAAGTGCATTCTATGGTCAGCATTACTTGAGGACACTTGCTCACAAGCGATCAAAGACAAATACAGAGCCTGTTATGAACCTTGAATTAGCATTCTGTAGGAAGGTTTGGGGAGCAAAAAGGTGAAGTGTATTTTGCAGCTTTGTCACTGTGGGATGCTAACCAGAACATAATGATTGAGGGAGCAGCGATTTTTGCCTTCCCAGATGCAACAGCCTGAAGCCTGCATTTCTCCAGCGCAGAGAAGTACAACACGGGAGTCCAGCAAATCACAGACTAGCAGAGATCAACAAAGCACCATTCAGAACTTCAGTAAGTTGCAGTTCAGCAAAATACAATCCGGAGGAGAGGTGGATTATTTTATAGTTTTTATTAATATTTGTGCATCAATATTAATTTCTTTAGAGATACAGCACAGTTACAGGCCCTTCACCACCCAATTACACCCATGTGACCAATTAACCTTCTAACAATTAAACCAATTAACCTACTTCTGGTAATAAGGATAAACGTGCCAAAACGTTCCATCATCTTCACCAATAACAAGTCAACCTAAAGTTCCTTTGGAATGTGAGAGGGAACCCAAGCGATCTCAGAGAGAATGTGCAAAGTCTTCACAGACAGCAGCAGAACTGAAACCGGGATGTTGGCACAGTAGCAGTAAAATGCAAACTGCCACACTACCATTCCACCCAAATATGGGTACAAATTTGTCCCCGCACTTGCATGAACTTTCATTTCCAAGCAGCCGCTCCCCCGTATTCTTTCCATATCCCTTGACCTTATAAATCCGCACGGTAGCGTAGTGGTTAGTTTTACGGTACGGACAACCCGGGTTCAATTCCCACCACTGCCTGTCAGGAGTTTGTACGTTCTCTCCGTGACCATGTGGGTCTCCTCCTTCAGTCCAAAGACATACTGGATGGTAGGTTAATTGGTCATTATAAGTTGTCCCGTGACTAGGCCAGGATTAAATCGGGGAATTGCTGGGCAGCATAGCTCGAAGGGCTGGAAGGGCCCATTCTGAGCTATATCTCAATAAATAACCTATCCCAAGATTACCAGTACATTCTCCTGGTGTTCTGTATAGCAGACTTCCTTCAGTCAGTATATTAAAATCACCCTTATAATAATAGTGGTATAATTTTCCATTTATATCAATGGTAGAAACTTGTGTGCAAAATCTCTTTCAAGCAAAAATCCACTTCTCCTTTGTGAGAAGTCCTTTGAGATCATAAAACCTCCCGTAACTTTCGTTGCATGAAAAAAAAATCATACACAATTGTCAAAAGGTCAAAGCAGAAAACTGCTTTTTAAAACAAAATAAATCTGAGCCTTGTCAAGCTTAATTGATCCAATAAAAAGAATCAAATTGAGGTTCAGGGATGTGGATGTCTGGATTCCTCGGGAGACCCGGCTCATCCTTTATGGCGGAAATGCACTTTACATTAAAATGAGCAAGGATATGTGAGGTCCGGATGCTGAATTGTTTGGAGCAAGCTGTTGGAATGGTTTCCTGAATAAAGCTGGATATCTGCGGATTGCCTTGTCATGGACTCCTTAAAACAAACAGGCTGGTTTATTTTCTTGAAGCCAGGCTGCTGTCAGAGACAAATAACCTGCTGAAATCCAGAGAGAGATCTGGTTGGCTGGCCTTGAACTCCTGTGGTTGACAACATGTTCACTGTGAGAACATTCGAGGGCGGAAGGCAGCATGAAATATGAGAATACTCAGCGTCAAAAACAATCGCTTTGCAGCAGCGCAGATCCAGTGACAGTTTAACTGGAATGCAGTGACCGATTTGATAAATGACAGGAATACCAAAGATTAACTAAAATTGAGCCAATATTCATCTTTATCTGAAGTCAAAATGTAGAGCTAATCCATGTACTGAGATTGGAAAGTCCGGAGTTGCTTTGGAAAAGTAAATTGATCCAATTTTATTCCTTACAACGCTTCAAAATTTAATGCAGTTTAGAGGTTGAATATACAAACCAAATTTACTTTGAGCAGTGAAGTGAAATTAACTATTTAGGTATTGTGGTATCAACAGTTCTATCAATTTACATTTATATGATTCTCTTTGTAGAGGGGAGGAAGCTGGTGAGACTACTTCAGCAGGGTAATCATCGCTGTTCTTAAGGGGTAGGGTATTTATTCGCTGTGATCTTCTGAATTATTTTTGGTCACAAATCCTTTATGCATTTCTCCAAGCTTTCAGAATATAAACTAACACATTTTTACAGCTCTCCGTGGAATTACTAAAGATTCAGGATTAGGCTGGGAAAAATGCAGACGGATGCAAAACTAGGCTTCATTATTCGATATTGACAAGCCTCACTGAAGCATGTGTTGAGCCTGGGGAAACTTGCGTACATTTTTAAATACAAGAGATTCGGCAGATGCTGGAAGTCCAGAGTAACACAGGTGAAATGCTGGTGGGACTCGGCAGAACCTATAGAGAGGAATAGAGTCAGCATAATTGTCTCAGGTCCTGACGAAGGGTTTCAGTCTGAAACACTGACTCTTTAATCTTCTCTGTAAATGCTGCTTGACCCGCTGAATTCCTCCTGCATTTTGTGGGTGTGTTACTCTGTGTATTTTTAACTGTTCTGCTTCACAGTGTTAATTGGTTTCAGATACCAAACCCTTCACTTGACTGGGTTTGCCCTCACCGTTTTTGGTCAATTAGCACAAATGTGCACAAAGACACGAGTTCACAAATTCTGACGAATTCGAAATTGCATGTCTCTTTGTAATAAAATTTCTGCTATGATATTATGAGACTTTGTGGATCTTAATTAATGTCTTTATTATCGATTGTTTATTCTGTTACAAGTACCTCTTGATCTTTGGTAACACTGACTAAGAGTTTCATAGCAGTTTGTTGAAAGTGAGTTTTCATTCAGCTAATGCATTGATCAAAGCAGGCTAATTGGATAATGTCGTGGGTAAAGTAATTTTCTCCAGTTCATAACTTACAGAGAGGAGGCTGAGTACAAATACTCAGATGATTATCTCTGTGGTTCACATGGTCCTTTGAGAACTTGTAATTAAAACCTATAAATATAAAACAGAAACACTTGGCAAGTCAGGTAGCATCCATAGAGATAGAAACAAAGTGATTGTTCATTTTATACTTGAAGAATAGGACCTTTCATTAGAACGTGGAACTTAAATCAATTTTCTCATTAATATGCATTTTTCTCAATATATATCGGTTTGCTAATAGAAACCAGATGAATATTGACATGTGGGTTTTCCTTTTGAATGTGGAATGATATCAAGCTTACAGCAAAGTGATGCTGGGTCCAATTATCTTCTCATCCATGTTCACTATACTCATATTGATGAGCATTCTCTTTAAGGTGTCCCTGAAGACTCCATCAACAAGCTGGTGCTGGTGATATATGGTGACGTTTAGCAGGCAGCTCACAAAACTACTAGAGCTTGGAAAAAGTGACGCAACAGACTTTTAACTCCGTAAGTCAGCAAGTTGTTTTGTTATGTCTCCCCTCTCGCTGTGAAACGGAGAAACCTCTTTTTCCCTTATTAGGGAGGGGGAGAGCCTGTGGTATGTTGAATTACTGGGTGAATGAGTAGTCTTTGGGGTACTGCAAGTCTGTGTCTTTATTGATGCTTTGCTGCACGCTGAGTGCTCGGTGGGGGGGTGCCGATGATTTTTTTCAGTGGGGGTGGGGGTTGTCACTTTGCTGCTGCTTAGCATGGGAGGGGGAGCTGGAAGGGGCTTTGGGGTTCTAACATTTAACTTTCATTCATTCTTTGGGGCACTCCTCTGTTTTCGTGAATGGTTGTGAAGGAAAAGCATTTCAGGATGTACGTTTGTATATTGTATACATTTCTCTAAAATTAAATGTACCTGCTGAAACCTATTGATATACTTCTTCAGGATGCCAATCGCTGCAATCTGCATCCTGTAATTTCCCTTTAAGAAACATACTTTTGAACTGTCCAGGTGAACTAGTGATTTTATGATCTCCTGAAGGATTTGGTGAACTTGACTCTCAGGAATGCAGGTACGGCACCTTGAATTGGAAGAAGGTTGGCCATTGCCGGAAGGGAGAGTGCTGGGGATAGGGACCTCAATCAAGATTACAGCATCAGGGCCCAAGAATAGAAAAAGAACCAGTGTCCAGCCCCACCACTCTGTGCCAGCCAAGAATCCTAACTGAGCCTTGCTGTATTTGCGCCGTCTCCCTCTCTTCTTGCTACCACCATACCATTGGATAGGAGGAGCTGGAATCTTGGGTCCCACACTCACAGATTCAGGAACGGTTGATGCCCTACAACCATCAGCCTCCTGGACCAGCATGGATAGCTTCACTTGCACCAGCACTGAACTGTCTGTACAGCCTGTAGAGTCTCCTTAAGGGACTCAGCCTTAGTTATGTATGGTTTTTCATGGATTCTGTGGTATTTCTTTATTTTCCTGTGGATGCCTCCAAGAAAATTAATCTCACTGTTGTATACATACTTTGATAATTAACTTACACTCAGTGGCAACTTTATTAGATACACCTGTACACCTGTTTGTTAATGCAAATATCCAATCGTCCAATCATGTAGCAGCAACTCAATGCATAAAAGCATGGTGACATGGTCAAGGGGTTAGTTGTTGTTCAGACCAAACAGCAGAATGGGGAAGAAATGTGATCTAAGTGACTTTGACTATGGAACGATTGTTGGTGCCAGATGGGGTGGTTTGAGTATCCCAGAAAGTGCTGACCTCCTGGGATTTTCACACACAACAGTCTATAGAATTAACAGGGAATGGTGCGAGGAAAAGAAAAACCCCATTGAGCAGCAGTTCTGTGGGTGAAAACAGTTTGTTAATGAGAGGTCAGAGGTGAATAGCCAGACTGGTTCATGCTGACAGGCAGGTGACAGGAACGCAAATATACACACGTGACAACAGTGGTGCGCAAAAGAGCATCACTGAATGCACAATACATCAACACCTGAAGTGGATGAGCTACAGCAGCAGAAGACCATGAATATACAATCAGTTGTCACCTTATTAGCTACAGGAGGTAATTAATAAAGTAGCCACTGAGAATACTTTGAATCTCGAAGACCTCTTCAAGAACTCATGTGGTGAAACATTTCCATTCTAACCACTCTTGCACTCAAAAATTCTATTTATTCATAACTCATATTACGTTTAAAGTTCCTACCTCAGTCTCTCTTAGAGCTGGTAAAATCATCCTTGTATCTGAGTGGAAACATCTCATCTGTATTAGTTATCATATAAATAGAACCAAAAACAGTAACCGAAACTATTCCAAAATACGGAAATTTCTTACCAGTGCAATCGATATTTGGAATGTGTTTTAGTGAATGATTTGAAGATTCTTGTTAGCCTTTCCTAAATGACATTATGCACCTCTAGCATCAGAAATCCTGATCGTATTTCTTTGAGTCTAGTTGAATCACATGAAACACTGAACAGCCTAAAGGCTACAATACATGCATATCTATCAAGAGATATTGAGGTATGTGTGTCAATCAAACTAACTTTGAAGAAATAAGAACTGTCATTTGTATCTGATCTCAAACAGATATTTTTAACCAATTAGACAATGCAACCTTTTAGATAGTCTGTTCCCCATCCATAAAACCAGGAAACAATAAGACATAACAGCAGAAATAGGCCAATTGCCCCATCGTGTTTGCTCTGCCAGGCCATCGTAGCTAATTTGTTATCCCGATCAACCCCATTCTGCGGCCTTCTCCCCATAACATTTGGCGCCACGACTAACCAAAAACCTATCAACTTCTGCTTAATCTATACTTAATGACTTGTCTGCCATAGCCATCCACAGATTCACCACCTTCTGGCTAAAGAAATTCCTCCTCATCTCTGTTCTAAATAGTCGTCCCTCTATTTTGAGGCTACACCCTCTAGTGCTAGTCTCACTCACTATAGAAACATCTTTTCCATATCCATTCTGTCTAGACCTTTCAATATTCAATAGGTTTTAATGAGATAACCCTCATTCCTCGAAACCGCAGCGAGTACAGGCTCAGAGCCATCAAACGCTACTCATACATTAACCATTTCATTCCCAGAATCTTTCTCGTGAACCTCCTCTGGATCCTCTCCAATGCCAGCACATCTTTTCTTAGATAAGGAGTATCCTCTTTGATATTTTAGCTAGCTTACCTTCATTTTTCTTCTTTTCTCTCCTTATGGATTTTAGTTGCCTTCTGTTAGTTTTTAAAAGCTTCCCAATGCTCTACCTCCCCACTAATTTTTTGCTATATTATATGCCCTCGTTTGCTTTAATGCTGTCTTTGACCTCCATTGTCACCCCTGGTTCCCTCGTCCGTCCTTTAGAAAACTTCTTCATCTATCCTGCACCTTCCAGATTGCCCCCAGAAACACCAGCCATTCCTGTTCTGTCATCATCCCTGCTAATGTCCCCTTCCAATCAACTTTGGCCAGTTCCTCTCTCATGCCTCTTCTCCACTGTTACACTGATACGTCTGACTTCATCTTCTCCCTCTAAAACTGCAGGGTGAATTCTATCATTTTATGATCACCGTCTCCCTAATGTTCCTTTACTTTAAGTTCCCTAATCGAATATGGTTCATTGCACAACACCCAATCCAGAATTACCTTTATCCTAGTGGGCTCAACCACAAGCTGCTCTAAAAAGCCATCTGGTAGATATTCTACAAATTTCCTCTTGGATCCAGCTCTCAAATTGATTTTTCCCACCAACCAGCGTATTGAAATCCCCCATAACTAGTGTAACATTGACCTTATTACATGCCTTTTCTATTTCCCATTGAAAATATATCCTGTATCCTGGCTGCTGTTTGGGGGCCTGTATATAACTCCCCTCAGGGCCGTTTCACCCTTGCAGATTCTTGACTCTACCCATAAAGATTCTGCATCTTCTGATCCTATGCCATCTCTTTGTAAGGATTTGATTTAATATTTTATGAACAAAGCCACCCCACCCTCCCACCTGCCTACCTGTCCTTTTGATACAAGGTGTATCTTGGATGTTTGGATAGGTACATGAATGGTAGGGGTATAAAAGGCTATGGTCCAGGTGCAGGTTGATTGAGTAGGTAGTTTAAATGGTTCGGCACGGACTAAGTGGGCTGAAGGGCCTGTTTCTGTGTTGTACTTTTCTAAGACTATAACTATAATCTTCTTTCAGTCATGTCTCAGTGATTCCCACAATGTCGTGCCTGCCATACCAGGGCTACAAGATCATTTACATTATTCTGTATACAGCATCTATCAAATATATCATCACCTTTTCCAATTTTGCCCCCATGTTACACTTCACCTCATCCCACTGACTGCAATTTTGCCCTGTCATCTGCTTATCCATCCTTACAATCTCACTGCACACTGCATCGACTTGTATACCAACTGCCCCATCACTCCAGTTCCCAGTCCCCTGCCAACTTAGTTTAACCCTTGCCAATAGCAAACCTTGCCTTGCCTCTGAGGTAATTTTACTAAAGACTTCAGGTGGTTATGTAGAGCAGAAAATAAAACTATATATTGGAGAGTTCCTTAGACTTCAAGGATTGCAGTGGAAGGTTTAGCCTATGGTTTCAGAAATAGGGTAGTGTGCTACATGGAGAAGTTCTGAGATGCACTTTGCAATTTGAACTCTTTATCTAATTTCAAATTGGACTTTGTGTACAAAGGTATTCTCTTACTGATTGATCTGCCTATTTTCCATCTGTTATATTAGATTATTAGATTAGATTAGATTATGAGGACACGCAGTCCTCTTTTATTGTCATTTAGTAATGCATGCTTTAAGAAATGATACAATGTTTCTCCAGTATGATATCACAGAAACACAAGACAAACCAAGACTAGAAAACTGACAAAAAACACATAATTATAACATATAGTTACAACAGTGCAAAACAATACCGTAATTTGATGAAGAACAGACCATGGGCACGGTAAAAAAAAGTCTCAAAGTCTCTCGAAAGTTCCATCATCTCACGCAGACGGTAGAAGGAAGAAAAACTCTCCTGCCATGAACCTCCAGCGCCGATGCAGCATCCTGGAAGCACCCGACCACAGTCCGACTCTCAGTCCATCCAAAAACTTCGAGCCTCCGACCAGCCCTCCGACACCGAGCACCGAGCACCATCTCTGCCGAGCGCTTCAACCCCGGCCCCAGCAATAAGCAATAGGCAAAGCCGAGGATTTGGGGCCTTCCCCTCCGGAGATGCTCGATTACACAGTAGCAGTGGCAGCAAAGCAGGCATTTCAGAAGTTTCTCCAGATGTTCCTCTGTGCTTCTCATGTCTGTCTCTATCAAATCAGGATTGTGCATGGGCCCTATTTAACAAATACGATACCATTTTGGAGCAGCTGCCTGCACTGCGTCGTGCCACCATCTCCTTCTCCCCTCCTATGAGAGGAATTTCATAATTCCCCAGAGATAATGTAACATACCACACCCACAGAGAACAGGACCCAGACATGATGCAGCTGCTTATGCTACACAAGCATCAGACTATGACAACCTTCAATGAGAGAGAATATAATTACCTCCCGTTGATACTCTGTGATATGACCTTTTCCAGATTTCCACGCCTCAACAACCTCGGGGGAGGTAACTAAATCTTTAACTGGAAAGAGAACGTCATTACCATAGCTCCATATTGAGCTTTCAGCTGGCAGGTGATTTCGCAAAGTTTTCGGACAAGGCGCCCTTCACGGGCACGATTCACCATTTCAGGAAGCTCGCCTTTTCCATGTTCTCCACCCTCATGGAATTTTTTCCATTGTCCTACACCTCCATAGGTACGCCATACTGCCTAAAAATATTCTGTATGAGTCTGCTGAGTTGCCGTCCAGCGTCTCCCTAACTCTCGTCTGGCCCTAGTTCAAAGGGAAATGGCATTGCATAGATCAGAATGCTACCACTTGCACTCATTTCCCTGCACCCTTCACACACTGTCCTGACTTGCAAAGCATTTCCAGTCTTTCACTGTTGTTACACTGCATTGGGGCACCTTCAACCCAGGACCTGCTTCAGTCCCTGATGGTGGCACACTGCCAAGTTCATGGGGGGCACTTTGGATAGCAACAAGCAGTGATGCCCATTTCCAGGAGTGAATAAGAGAAATGAACTTTGATTCGTTAGACTGACCGTGAAAGCTTGAAGATAATCGTTGAACCACCCATCAGATTTTACTGCGCACAAATGGGCAGCGTCTAGTTTGTCTTTCTGTTTAAATTTTCTAGGTTGACCAGATTATAAGTGTGTCCCCTGAGCCTGTCAGTTTGGCAATAAGGTCATGCCAGATCTGAACATTGACCTTCAATCCATTATTCTTCCCAGTCCCCCAATCCTAAACCTTGACTCCTCCATAGATCAGAAATCAATCTCTGTCTTGACTAGATTCAATGACTCAACAGTCACAGCTCTCTAGGGGAGAAAATTCCAAATGTTCACACACCTTTGCACAGGAAATTCCTCCTCAGCTCAGTCTGAAAGAGGCAACCCCATATTCCAATCCCGAATGAGTCCTGAAGAATGGTCTCGGCTCGAAGAGTTGACTGTTCACATATTTCCATAGATGCTGTCTGACCTGCTTCTAGCATTTTTGTGCATGTTGCTTTGTAGTTCCAGCATCTGCATAAATTCTTGTACTCATGTTCTAATATTATTCCTCCTAGCCTGGTTTCTCAAATATTTCTCTTGCCCAGGTTTATCAGAGTCTTAAGCATTTCAACAAGGTTACCTCTCACTCATCTACTGGCTGAATCTTCCGAAACCAACTCCTTCATCCCCAGAGTCAATCAGTTAATGAAGGAGCATGTTACTTCAGATGCAAGGGTAAGAATGGGTTAGGTTCAAATGTGTTATATTCCCTAAGAATCATAACTTTGTGTCATATCCACAGCGGGATGATTTCAGCAAGTAATGACAGTGGTGATGATTCAAGCACACAAGTATAATCAAATATTGAATGCAATTTTCAGATCTCCAGCTCTCTAACCTGAATGAATGCTTGTGTGATGGCCCATCAGAGAGAGAATGTGAATTGTAGTCTATGATTGTTCAGGTTTCAAATAAAATTTTCTGAGCAGATTGTCACTGAAATATGAAGTTACATTTCAGTGTTATGAATCTGCATGGAGATTTATTCTCAAGCAACTGAGAGATGCTACAGCAATGCTGACAGATGGCCAAATTAAAGTTTTTCCATTGTTCTTCCTTTCCAATTCATTGGCCAGCACTGAAACATAAGTTAGAACAAGGGCTTTATTGGAATTATTTATTTGTGTAATGTTTTTCCATTTGTTCTGGGTGAACTGATGGGATAAAGAGCTGTCTGCTGGTTAGACCGT
Organism: Mobula hypostoma; assembly: GCF_963921235.1. Lineage (NCBI taxonomy): Eukaryota > Metazoa > Chordata > Chondrichthyes > Myliobatiformes > Myliobatidae > Mobula > Mobula hypostoma. The sequence continues at coordinate 16,926,954 of NC_086123.1, forward strand.
TTCACAGGTTTTGCCGAATTTGTGTTTTTCATAAATTTATTGTACAATGTCAACAGCTGGCATTTTCAGAGGAAGGCACACAGACTTTGGATACTGCTGGAGGGGTGGGGGTGGTGGGTGATCTAGCAGAGGAAAGTCGCAGCAGTCGATCTCTGGCTCAGTGACTCAGAAGGGAAGTGGGGAGAAGAGGCGAGGTGTGGTGATAGGGGATTTGCTGCTTAGCAGAACAGAAAGGAGGTTCTGTGGATGAGAACAAGATTCCCAGATGGCCTTTTGCCTCCCGGGTGCCAGAGTTCAGGACATGTCAGACTGCGTGCTCGGCAGGGCGAGGTCACAGTCATGGTCCACGTAGGTAAAAATAACATAGGTAGGAAGAGTGAAATGGTTCTGCATAGAGAGTTCAGGGAGTTAGGTGCTAAGTTGAAGGGCAGGACCTCCAAGGTTGTGATCTCAGGATTGCTACCTGTGCCACATGCTGGTGAGGTCAGAAATAGGATGATCATACAGTTTAACATGTGGCTAAGCAGTTGCTGTAGGAAGGAGAGCATCAGATTTTCGGATCATTTGGGCTCTCTTCCAGGGAAGTTGGAACCTGTACAGAAGAGATAGTTTGCAGCTGAATTGAAAGGGGACTAATATCCTAGCGGGAAGATTTGCTAGTGCTGCACGGGAGGAGGAGCGGGGTGTGGGGTTAAACTGGAGTTGCAGGGGATGGGAACCAGAGAGCCAGGACAGATAGGGGGCTGGTTGTGGAGACAGGTGTTGGTAAGTCCTCAGACAAAGTCAGGAATCAAAAGGTTGAGTTTAGCTCCATATATTTTAATACAGGAAATATTGTAGAAAAGGCACTCAGGGCATGGATCAACACATGGAATTATAATATTGTAGCCATTAGTGAGACTTGGTTGCAGGCGGGGCAGGAATGGCAGCTCATTATTCCAGGGTTCCACTGTTTTAGATGCAACGAGCGGGAGGGATTAAAGGGGGAGGTGTGGCATTATTAATCAGGGAAAATGTTACGGCAACGCTCAGTCAGAGCACATCGGAGAATTTGTCTAGTGAAGCTTTATGAGCGTAACTGAGAGATAAGAAAGGTATGACTACATTAATAGGGCTGTATTATAGACTAACCAACAGTCCATGGGATTTAGTGGAATAGACTTGTAGAGAGGTTGCAGACTGTTGCAAGAAACATAAGGTTCTTATTGTAAGTGACCTTAACTTTCCACCTATTGACTGCGACTCCTATACTGTAAAAGGACTAGATGGGATAGAGTTTGTCAAATGTGTTCAGAAAAGGTTCCTTAATCTGTAGATAGAAGTCCCAACAACAGAGTGAGCAATACTCTGTTAGGGAATGAGACAGAGCAGGAGATAGAAGTTTGTGTAGGGGAACATTTTGCATCTAGTGATTTAATGCCACTAGTTTCAAGGTAATTATGGAATCAGATAGGTCTGGTCCTCCAGTTGGGTTTCTAAATTGGAGAAAGGCCAATTTTGATGGTATCAGAAAGGACCTGGCAAGTGTGGACTGGGACAAGCTGCTTTCTGGCAAAGGTGTACTTGGTAAGTGGGTAGCCTTCAAAAGTGAAATTTTGAGAGTGCAAAGCTTGTATGTGCCTGTCAGAATAAAAGGTGAGGAAAACAGGTTTAGGAAATTTATTGGAAGGTGTTCTGAGAGATCGGGTATACAAGTATTTGGACAGCCAAGGGCTGATTAAGGATAGTCAGCATGGCTTTATGCGTGGTAGATCTTGATTAACGAACCTTGTAGAGTTTTTCGAGGAGGTTACCAAGAAAGTAGATGAAGGAAAAGCTGTGGATGTTGTCTACATGGACTTTAGTAAGGTCTTTGACAAGGTCCCACATGGGAGGTTAGTTCAGAAGGTTCAGACACTAGGTATCCATGGAGAGGTTGTAACCGGGATTCGAAATTGGCTGTGTGGGAGAAGACAGAGAATGGTAATGGATAATTGCTTCTCAGACTGGAGGCCTGTGGCTAGTGGTGTGCCTCAGGGATCTGTGCTGGGACCATTGTTGTTTGTTGTCTATATCAATGATCTAGATGATAATGTGGTAAATTGGATCAGCAAGTTTGCTGATGACACTAAGATTGGAGGCGTTGTGGACAGTGAGGAAGGCTTTCAAAGCTTGCAAAGGGATCTGGACCAACTGGAAAAATGGGCCAGAAAATGGCAGATGGAATTTAATGCAGACAAGTGTGAGGTGTTGCATTTTGGAAGGAAAAATCAAAGTAGGACATACACAGTAAATGGTAGGGCACTGAGGAGTGTGGAGGAACAAAGGGATCTGGGAGTTCAGATACATAATTCCCTGAAAGTGGCATCACAGGTAGACAGGGTTGTAAAGAAGGTTTTTGGCATCCTGGCATTCATAAATCAAAGTATTGAGTATAGGAGTTGCAATGTTATGGTGAGTTTGTATAAGACATTGCTGAGGCCAAATTTGGAATATTGTGTGCAGTTCTGGTCACCTAACTATAGGAAGGATATCAGTAAGACTGAAAGAGTGCAAAGAAGATTGTTGTCGGGTCTTCAGGAGTTGAGTTACAGGGAAAGATTGAACAGGTTAGGACTTTATTCCTTGGAGCGTAGAAGAATGAGGGGGGATTAGATAGAGGTTTACAAAATTATGAGGGGTATAGACAGAGTAAATGTGAGTAGTCTCTTTCCATTTAGATTAGGAGAGATAAATACGAGGGAGGTTAGTTCAGAAGGTTCAGACACTAGGTATCCATGGAGAGGTTGTAGCTTTAGGGTGAAAGGGGAAAGGTTTGGGGGAACTTCTTCACTCAGAGAGTGGTGGGAGTGTGGAATGAGCAGCCATCTGAATTGGTAAATGCGGGCGCACTCTTAAGTTTTAAGAATAAATTGGATAGATACACGGATGGAAGAGGTCTGGAGGGTTATAGATGGGGTACAGGTCAATGGGGCTAGCGGAATAAACTTTTGGCACAGACGAGAAGGGCCGAATGGCCTGTTTTCTGTGCTGTAGTGTTCTACGGTTCTATGGTTTAAGGGAATCTTGCCCTTTTGAGAGACAATGAGGCCCTGGTTTAGAAAAAGAAAGGAAGAGCATGACAGGTATGGACAGGTGGGAACAAATGAGGTATTTGAGGTGTATAAGAAATGCAAGAGAACATTTAAGAAAGAAATCAGGAAGGCTAAAAGGAGGCATGAGGTTGCTCTAGTAGGCAAGGTGAAGGAGAATCCTAAGGGATTCTACAGATATGTTAAGAATAAAAGGATTGCAAGGCAAAAAATAGGTCCTCCAGCTGATCAGTACAGTATGGTAATCTATGAATGGAGCCAAAAGAGATGGAGGCGATCTTAAATGGATTTTTAGATTCTGTGTTTACTAGGACGATGGGCACAGAGTCTAAAGAAGTCAGACAAAACAGAAGTGAGGTCAAGGACCCTATACAGTTTACAGAGGAGGAGGTGTTTGCTGTCTTGAGGCAAATTAGAGTGGACAAATCTGCAGGACCTGACAAAGTGTTCCCTCAGACCCTGTGGGAGGCTACTGCCAAAATCACAGGGGCCTTAGCAGAGATATTTAAGTCATCCTTAGCAACAGGTGAAGTACCGGAGGATTGGAATATAGCCACCATTGTTCCACTGTTTAAGAAAAGTTCTAAGAATGACCCAGCAAATTATAGGCCGGTGAGTCTGACATTAGTAGTGGGAAAGTTAATGGAAAGTATTCCGAGGAGTATATGAGTATTTGGGTAGACAGCACGGCTTTGTGCATGGGAAGTCGTGTCTAGCCAATCTTAGAGTTTTTTGAGGAAGTTATCTAGAAAGTTGATGAAGGCAAGGTAGTGGGTGTGTCTATGTAGACTTAAGCATCGCATTTGACAAGGTCCCACATGGGAGGTTGGTCAAAAATATTCAGTTACCTGACGTTCAAGATGAGGTAGTAAATTGGATTAGACATTGGTTTTGCAGGAGAAGGCAGAGAGTGTTGGTAGACGGTTGACTGGAGGCCTGGGACCAGTGGAGTGCTGCAGAGATCGGTGCTGTTGTTTGTCATCTATATCAATGATCTGCATGAAAATGTGGTTAACTGGATCAGCAAATTTGCGGTTGACATCAAGATTGGGGTTGTAGTGGACAGCAAGGAAGACTATCAGAGCTTGCGGTGGGATCTAGTCCAGCTGGAAAAATGGGCTGAAAAGTGGCACATAGAATTTAATGCAGACAAGTACAAGGTGTTGCACTTCAGTAGGACCAACCAGGGTAGGTCTTACACAGCAGGGCGACTGAGGAGTGCAGTAGAACAAAGGGATCTGGGGAAACAGGTCCATAATTCATTGAAAATGGTGGCACAGGTAGATAGGGTCGTAAAGAAAGCTTTCGGCACATTGGCCTTCATAAATCAAAGTATTGGGTACAGGAGATTGGATGTTATGTTGATATTGTATAAGACCTTGGTGAGACCTAATTTGGAGTACCGTCTGCAGTTTTGGTCACCTACCTACAGGAAAGATGTAAATAAGGTTGAAAGAGTACAGAGAAAATTTACAAAATGTTGCCGAGGACTGGAGGACGTGAGTTATAAGGAAATATTGAATAGGTTAGGACTTTATTCCTTGGAATGCAGAAGATTAAGGGGAGGTTTGATAGAGGTATACAAATTTGTGAGGGATGTAGATAAGGTGACTAGAACCAGGCTTTTCCCACTGAGATTGGGTGTGTCTACAACCAGAGCTCATGGGTTAAGGGTGAAAGGTGAAAAATTTAAGGTGAACATGAGGTGAAACTTCTTTGCTCAGAGGGTCGTGAGACTGTGGACCAAGCTTCCAGCACAAGTGGTAGATACCACCCCGATTTCAATGTTTAAGAGAAGTTTGGATGGTAGGGGTGTGGAGGGCTATGGTCTGGGTGCAGGTTGATGGGAGTAGGCAGTTTAAATGATTCAGCATGGACCAGATGGGCCGAAGCATCTGTATCTGTGCTGTATTTTAATATGACTCTATGACTTGCAAAGAGCACGTTTTGTCCGGTGCTGGCTTAATGATTCTTTTACTTGACTAGTTGAGGACAACTTGACTTTGAACAAAGAACAGTTTGAAAGAAAATGAGTTTGGCCTTTGATGACACCTGAACACCTATTTTGTAATCGCCCCATCATTGTCGCTCTGATCAGCCTCTGATCATTGTCTTTCTTCATTCATGGAGTTCTCTGTAGTGTCAGTGAAGAAATTACAGGTGTAACCTCAGAGCCCCGGTGATCTGGAGACAAGGATTCATCCATGAGATAGGAAGTTTCAATTCCAATAATTCTAATAATAACTCTGTGCCCCTCTCCCGCAGAGTCACATCTGCCAGAAGTACATACGGCTGGGCGATCTGGAAGACCATGTAAGGAATCTGAAGCAGCAGCTGGATGACCTTCGACTCATAAGGGAGAATGAGGCAGTCATAGATGAGAGCTACAGGGAGGTACTCACACCTAGACTGTCGGAAGCAGATCGTTGGATGACAGTCAAAGGGGGGAAAGCGAAGGTGAGCAGACAGGTAGTGCAGAGCACCCCTGTGCCATTCCACTGAATAATAAGTTTACCGTCCTGGATACTGTTGGTGGGGAAGACTGACCAGGTGTGAGCCATGGTGGCAGGGCCTAAAGGCACTGATTCTGACCCAGTGGTGCAGAAGCATGGGACAGAGAAGAGGAGAGCTGTCATCATTGGAGACTCTATAGTCAAGGGAGCAGACAGGGGATTTTGTGGACGTGAGAAGGACACCCGCATGGTTTGTTGCCTCCTGGATGCCAGGGTCTGGGAGGTCTCTGACCGGGTGCACGACATCCTGGTACGAGAGGGAAAGCAACCAGAAGTCATGATACATGTAGGGACCAACGACACAGGCAGGAAGAGGGATGAGGTCCTGAAGTGTGAGTTTCAGGAACTAGGCAGAAGGCTGAAGAACAGGCCCTCAAGGGTGGTGTTCTCAGGATTGCTGCCAGTGCTACGTGACAGTGATGGTAAGAACTGGAGGAGATGGCAGTTGAATGCGTGGCTGAGGAGTTGATGCAGGGAGCAAGGTTTTAGATTTTTGGACCATTGGGATCTCTTCTGGGGAAGGTGGGGCCTGTACAGATTGGATGGGTTGCACCTGAACTCGAGGGGGAGCAATATCCTTGCAGGTAGGTTTGCTAGCATGGTTCGGGAGGGATTAAACTAATTTGAGAGGGGGATGGGACCCAGAGCGATACAGCAGTGAAAGAAGTACATGGAGTAAAGCCAGATCTAACATATAGAGAGGCTTTGAGGAAAGAGAAGCAGAATAAACGGTGTAAAGGTAGTAAGGTAGAAGGGCTGAAATGTGTGTACCTCAGTGCAAGAAGCATCAGGAACAAAGGTGATGAACTGAGAGCTTGGATACATACATGGAATTATGATGTAGAGGCCATTACAGAGACTTGGCTGGAACCAGGGCAGGAATGGATTCTCAATATTCCTGGATTTCAGTGCTTTAAAAGGGATAGAGAGGGCAGAAAAGGGGAGGAAGGGTAGCATTACTGGTCAGGGATGCTATTACAGCTACAGAAAGGGTGGGTAATGTAGCAGGATCCTCTTTTGAGTCAGTATGGGTGGAAGTCAGGAACAGGAAGGGAGCAGATACTCTACTGGGGGTATTCTATAGGCCCCCTGGCAGCAGCAGAGATACAGAGGAGCAGATTGGGAGGCAGATTTTGGAAAGGTGCAAAAATAACAGGGTTGTTATCATGGGTGACTTTAACTTCCCTAATATTGGTTGGCACCTGATTAGTTCTAAGGGTTTAGGTGGGGCACAGTTTGTTAAGTGTGTCCAGGACGGATTCCTGTCACGGTATGTGGACAGGCCGACTAGGGGGAATGCCATACTAGATCTAGTATTAGGTAATGAGCCGGGTCAGGTCACAGATCTCTCAGTGGGTGAGCATCTGGGGGACAGTGACCACCGCTCCCTGGCCTTTAGCATTATCATGGAAAAGGATAGAATCAGAGAGGATAGGAAAATTTTTAATTGGGGAAGGGCAAATTATGAGGCTATAAGGCTAGAACTTGCGGGTGTGAATTGGGATGATGTTTTTGCAGGGAAATGTACTATGGACATGCAGTCGATGTTTAGAGATCTCTTGCAGGATGTTAGGGATAAATTTGTCCAGGTGAGGAAGATAAAGAATGTTAGGGTGAAGGAATCATGGGTGACAAGTGAGGTGGAAAATCTAGTCAGGTGGAAGAAGACAGCATATATGAGCTTTAGGAAGCAGGGATCAGATGGGTCTATTGAGGAGTATAGGGAAGCAAGAAAGTTGCTTAAGAAGGGGCTGAGAAGAGCAAGAAGGGGGCATGAGAAGGCCTTGGCGGGTAGGGTAAAGGAAAACCCCAAGGCATTCTTCAATTATGTGAAGAAAAAAAGGATGACAGGAGTGAAGGTAGGACCGATGAGAGATAAAGGTGGGAAGATGTGCCTGGAGGCTGTGGAAGTGAGCGAGGTCCTCAATGAATATTTCTCTTCGGTGTTCACCAATGAGAGGGAACTTGATGATGGTGAGGACAATATGAGTGAGGTTGATGTTCTGGAGCATGTTGATATTAAGGGAGAGGAGGTGTTGGAGTTGTTAAAATACATTAGGACGGATAGGTCGCTGGGGCCTGACAGAATATTCCCCAGCCTGCTCCATGAGGCAAAGGAAGAGATTGTTGAGCCTCTGGCTAGGATCTTTATGTCCTCGTTGTCCACGGGAATGGTACCGGAGGATTGGAGGGAGACGAATGTTGTCCCCTTGTTCAAAAAAGGTAGTAGGGATAGTCCGGGTAATTATAGACCAGTGAGCCTTACGTCTGTGGTGGGAAAGCTGTTGGAAAAGATTCTTAGAGATAGGATCTCTGGGCATTTAGAGAATCACGGTCTGATCAGGGACAGTCAGCATGGCTTTTTGAAGGGCAGATCACGTCTAACAAGCCTGATAGAGTTCTTTGAGGAGGTGACCAGGCATATAGGTGAAGGTAGAGCAGTGGATGTGATCTATATGGATTTTAGTAAGGCATTTGACAAGGTTCCACATGGTAGGCTTATTCAGAAAGTCAGAAGGCATGGGATCCAGGGAAGTTTGGCCAGGTGGATTCAGAATTGGCTTGCCTGCAGAAGGCAGAGGGTGGTGGTGAAGGGAGTACATTCAGATTGGAGGATTGTGACTAGTGGTGACCCACGAGGATCTGTTCTGGGACCTCTACTTTTCGTGATTTTTATTAACGACCTGGATGTGGGGATAGAAGGGTGGGTTGGCAAGTTTGCAGACAACACAAAGGTTGGTGGTGTTGTAGGTAGTGTAGAGGATTGTCAAAGATTGCAGAAAGACATTGATAGGATGCAGAAGTGGGCTGAGAAGTAGCAGATGGAGTTCAACCCCGAGAAGTGTGAGGTGGTACACTTTGGAAGGACAAACTCCAAGGCAGAGTACAAAGTAAATGGCAGGATACTTGGTAGTGTGAAGGAGCAGAGGGATCTGGGGGTACATGTCCACAGATCCCTGAATGTTGCCTCACAGGTGGATAGGGTAGTTAAGAAAGCTTATGGGGTGTTAGCTTTCACAAGTTGAGGGATAGAGTTTAAGAGTCGCGATGTAATGATGCAGCTCTATAAAACTCTGGTTAGGCCACACTTGGTGTACTGTGTCTAGTTCTGGTCGCCTCACTATAAGAAGGATGTGGAAGCATTGGAAAGGGTACAGAGGAGATTTACCAGGATGCTGCCTGGTTTAGACAGTATGCATTATGATCAGAGATTAAAGGCTTTACTCTTTGGAGAGAAGGAGGATGAGAGGAGACATGATAGAGGTGTACAAGATAATAAGAGGAATAGATAGAGTGGATAGCCAGCGCCTCTTCCCCAGGGCACCACTGCTCAATACAAGAGGACATGGCTTTAAGGTAAGGGGTGGGAAGTTCAAGGAGGATGTTAGAGGAAGGTTTTTTACTCAGAGAGTGGTTGGTGCGTGGAATGTACTGCCTGCGTCAGTGGTGGAGGCAGATACACTGGTGAAATTTAAGAGACTACTAGACAGGTATATGGAGGAATTTAAGGTGGGGGCTTATATGGGAGGCAGGGTTTGAGGGTCGGCACAACATTGTGGGTCGAAGGGCCTGTACTGTGCTGTACTATTCTATGTTCTGTGTTCAGAATGAAATGAATAAAAATTGGAATCTAACTCGTGCAGATGAAGGGTCTCGACTGAAAATGTTGGCTGTCCTCTTTCTTCCATCAATGCTGTAGTTCCTCCACTTCCTTGCGTGTTGCTGCAGATTCTACCAGTCACTTCTTTCTCTGAAAATGTAAATGTCCATTTGGCTTAGTCATGCAGTTCAGGAAAGGAAACCGTCCCTTGTTACCTTCGGTCTATATGTGACTCCAGACCCAGCAAAATAGTTAACCTAACGAATCAGCCCGGCATGATTTTCTGTTCATGGGCTGTTTAACGGTGGACAACAATTCCTAGCTCCACAAGCAACAGTCACCTACCTATCTACATACTGCCCATTGAGCCATTGGCATTTAGGACAGCAATGAAGGTCCTCCATCTCTGGTGGTGTTCAGGGCTTCCATTGTGTCAGCAGCTTGGTTTTCACTACTGTTGTCACCCAGTGCGGATATGGCCCAAGTGAGAGTGAGAGACCTGAAGCAGGTCATTAATTCACAGACTTTAATACGAACAGTGTTAAAGGGAAAAGAAAACAATAAACGCTAGGCCAAACAGGGCCGTTAACTAAGACTCTCAAATGGAAAACGAAGCCTACACTGCAGCTGAAAAGAACAACTAAGAATAAAATGAATACCGCTAGTCTTCAGAGTCAGTTGACCCGACAGTCCAAATTCTCAGTCAAGGCAGAATGCAAGCAGGCTGTGCAGCGTTGCAGTGGCCAAATCTCAACAAATACTACGACAGAGTGAATGGAGTTATATACTATCACAATGAAATAGTAATTAGCTGATTCGTGCATATTCACGAGCGCAATTGTCGTATCTGCTGTGCTGCCGAATCCGTGGTTGTCACAACTGTCAGTCATGCAAGGTCTGTATGCAGACTCAGGAACAAGACTATAAGACCATAACGTTTCGGAAATTAACTAAGTTATTTGGCCCATTGGGTCTGTTCTGTAAGTCAATGATGGCTGATCCTTTTCTCCCCTCCTCAGCCCCACTCAGACGTAGAACGTTTCTGATGAAGAATTTTGGCTTGAAACACCGACTGTTTACACTTTTCCATAGGTGCTACTTGGCCTTCTGAGCTCCTCCTGCATTTGGTGTGTGTTCCTTTGATTTCCAACATCCGAGGGTTTTTTCTTCTTAAGGATTCTTCATTAAACACAAAATAATCTGCAGATGCTGTTGTCAAAGGAACACTCACAATGCGCTGGAGGAACTCAGCAGGTCAGTCAGCATCAGTTGAAAAGATTAGTTGACGTTTCGGGCCGAAACCCCTCGTCAGGACTGAAGGAAGAACTTTGGGGAGGGTTTGAGAAATGCTGGTAGTTGAAAAAAACAGTAACTTTTAAGACAAAGGGGTGAGGGAGGTGATTGGTTCCTCTATCCCTATTTCGCATCACCTCCCTCATAGTTCCGCCTCCTTCTACTATTGTTCTTCTGCCAATCACCTCCCTGCTTCCCCTCCCCCACCCCTCTGTCGTAAAAATTACTGTTTTTTTCAACTACCAGCATTCTTCAAACCCTCCCCAAAGTTCTTCCTTCAGTCCTGACGAAGGGTTTCGGCCTGAAACGTTGACTAATCTTCTCAACTGATGCTGACTGACCTACTGAGTTCCTCCAGCGCATTGTGAGTGAAGGATTCTTCATTGCTCCTTCCCTAACAGTTCTGTTTGACCAGTCAGATTTGTTAGCCCTGAGGTGAACTCCCGAACCTGGAGGACCACTGTTAGTCTTTGACCTGTTTGGCATGGGTGACCCTAGCTAGAGACAAAGCATAAAGCCCTGACTCCGGCCAACATAGCTCTCCGGGTCACTGAGGCATACAAGCCTCCAAACCCAACAACAAGGTTGTGGTCCTCTTGGAGGTCATAATCGTATGTACCTGTCTATTTACTATTTTGGTGTTAACTCCAAGGTTTAGGTGGTGGGACCTCGATAATGGTTATGCTATCGTATGTCAGGTTTGAGTTTTTTTTTCCCTTAGAGGTGTTATTTCTTCATGATTATGAAATGTAAATGTTACTTGCCACTTAACTAAAATTTGCCCTGGTCATGCTAAGTTCAAGTATTAGGAACGACCACATGGGGGTAATCAAACAGATCTTTTAAATGTACTTATCTCATATTCCTCTAATCCTCATGAGCCTGGTGCCCATCTCAGCTGTGGCCAAATCACCACTCAGCCTCAAAGAAACTCTATTTCCCAGCATTCAATGCAACCTTCTGCCATTGCATTAACTATGGGGCCACTCACAGGACATTAACATGTTCAGTCTGTCGTTATTCTCTTCTACTGTATGAACTACTTAATATTCAGGTGGAAACTGCTTCACCACTGACAAAAACCAGCAGTAAATCCCCTGCTGCTGTCTAGGAGAGAGTGTCCTCCAAATCTCTGCCTAATTTATGAAAGGAGCATAAAATTGTTCTTCTGATTCCTCCTGCTGCCTGGCCCATTCCCTGCAATGAGATGGGGCTATGCTAGTTATCTCAGCATCTCGCCAGCTCTCTGCCATTTCCTATCAGTCTCAATGAGGAAAGCGATCCGTTACTACGATTTGAAATTCAGCGGCTGCTGGTTGCTAACTGTTTAAACCTGGCCCTTGCTGAAGGGATTCTCTTGAGAGGTTATAAAGAAAATTGTCATCAAACCACGTGGATGTGTGATGTTTGAAGAGTTCTCTCTCTTGGTGAAGAGAGGAAAACTGGATTATTATAGCTTAGATGAGGACGTGGGCAGCATAATAATGCCTAGCACACACTGCAGTGAGGCTCCTGGTATGCTAAATGTACCAGGAGCACTCCAGCACTGGAGAAAAGTACAGGTTTTATTTTGAGCATTTATCAATCTTTTTCTCAACTATTGAAAACCACTTCTGCAGTCTGTACAAGTTTATCATTGTTACAGCTTCTTGGCTTTGTAAACTTTTAGGCCGGGAAGTTCAAGTTCTGACACAAGAAATTATGCAGCTGCTGGAAATCTTGAAGGACACACACAAAAATGCTGGAGGAACTCAGCAAGCCAGTCAGCGTCTGTGGATGGGAATAAACAGTTGACACTTGGGTCTGAGACCCTTCATTGGGACTAGAAAGGAAGGGAGCAGAAACCAGTATAAGAATTTCCAGCATCTGCAGAATTCCTGTTGTTTACCAGTATAAGAAGCTGGGGAAAGGACTACAAGCTGGCAGGTGATAGGTAAGAGCAGGTGAGGAGGATGTGTATGGATGGAGAAGGTGGGGTGATGTAAGAAATTGTGAGGCAATAGGTGGGAGAGGTAAAGGACTGAGGAAAAGGGAATCCAATAGGATAGGACAGTGGCCATGCGATAAAGAGAAGGAGGTGACGGGCAGGTCATGAGGGCAGGGGAGGAGAAGAGAAGAGGTGATGCAGGGATATAAACAATCTCTGAATATTCCAAAAGCACTGATTTTGAATATCTGGCTTATTAGTCAGTTAACTTGCTTGCAAATGCCCATCACCCTACTGATACATATGCAGAGTCTTCTATCCTAGGCTAGTCTCTGTCCCTGGGTATAGTCCATCAAAGGTCCTACCTCTCCTGCTGATGAGGGCTTTGGAGCTATTGTTGGTGCTTCTGTAGCTCTGGATTTTTACGGAAAAATGTGTGTGTGTGTCTGTGTGTGTGTCTGTGTGTGTCTGTGTGTGTCTGTGTGTGTGTCTGTGTGAGTGTGTGTGTGTGCGTGTGTGTGTGCGTGTGTGTGTGTGTGTGTGTGTGTGTGTAAGGGGCCTTTTGAGCCACTTGGTTTGTTCAGAGAAGACATTGTCAGCACTTTATGTCTGACCTCTGCTTTAACTTCCAACCACTCTATCTTTCTCCCTCTTTCCACTCCATTTTAACCCTCCCATTCCCATTCCACCTCCACCTCCCTCCTTTATCCATCTTTCCTCTCTCTTTTTACCCCTTCTTCCATCCCTGATTCCTTCTTGCTACAGTAACAGCCACGGGAGTGATGCAACTGTTCGATACCAGATGAGTAACTAAAATCCATGGACTGACAATGTTGTGACTTTGGTCTAATCCCATCACAGAAGTTCATAGAGAGATAGAAAGATGCAGAACATTAACAGGCCAATCGGCCCCCGAAGCCCACACTGACACCATCAGCCACCCACTCAGATCAATCCTACATTAATCCCATTTGTTTTTATTCTCCCCACATCCCCATCAACTTTCCCCTGAATTCTACCAGTCACAAAGGGTAAGTTACCAGTCACGAGGGTCAATAACCAACCCTCAATTCAAATAATAATCTATCATTTTAAAAGATGGCAAAATAACCAGACTTGGCAATGATGGCCATGGGTAAAACATTTGGCTCACTGATATTATTCTGTCCATATTTGGTCTTTGTGAGACTCTCAGCCTACCAAGGTAGACAACTCTTCAATCCCTGCTCAGTGGACTCAAAAGCACTTAGGTCAGGGATAAACCAACAATGCTGATCTTGCCAATGATAATCTAATCTTGATAAATGCAAAAGTAAATGAAATGTTGGTCTTTTAACATCGAGCTGGTCATTGCAACTTCTGTGGGCAGGAACTTGTTGCGTATCCTGCAGATCTCCCCAGTCATTCCCTACGGTCCCACTGTAGGAGTCTTCCTCTTTGCAGTCAGCCAGGGCAGGTGTGCTCTCCATGGTCTGCACAATCCTGGCAGTTAAGATTTTTCCAGCTCAGGAAAATTTTAAGGAGGGAGTGAACCCAGTTTCATTATAAATAGACAATTTCCTTTGAAATTAGGGCTGTCCAATAGTTACAAGTAATCTTATTCTTCACCCAGATAATGTGCAAATATTGGTTCAGCCTAAATTCTCAGCCATCAATGGCTGCTCACTGCTCTAGACTCCAGTTGTGGCCAGTTGGTAGTGCTATGGAGTGAATTTCTTTCATAATACAGTCTCCTCTTTCCTAGTTCTGGCAAAGCTTCTTTGACCAGAAATATTAACACCATTTCCTTCTCCACAGGTGCTGCCTGACCTGCTGAGGGTTTCCAGGTTTGTCTTTTATTTCACTCTTTGTCTGTCACACACGAATCATAAATTCATCAACAGAACCTGGGTAATGGCAAGGAAATGTTATCAACAACATTAAAGTAAAGTAAAGGCATCCGTTAGTCTTGTGAGACCATGGATCTGCTCCTGGAAAGTCTTCACTTTCCAGGGCGCAGGCCTGGGCAAGGTTGTATGGAAGACCAGCAGCTGCCCACGCTGCAAGTCTCCCCTCTCCACGACACCGATGTTGTCCAAGGGAAGGGCATTAGGACCCATACAGCTTGGCACCAGTGTCGTCACAGAGCGATGTGTGGTTAAGTGCCTTGTTCAAGGACACAACACGTCGCTTCAGCTGGGGCTCGAACTCACAACCTTCAGGTCGCTAGTCCAAAGCCCTAACCACTTGGCCACGTGCCCACACATCAACAACATTAGAACACAAATATCAGCATTTGGATCCATTCATAAATTCTTCTATCCATGTTAGAATAAAAGGTACCAGTACTGTAATTATTGCTGTGGTGCTCCAGTACCTTGTGCTCCTCACCCCCTTCCATCATTGACCACCCAACTGAACATCTAGTTCTCTGAGTCACCAATCTCAACAGGTTAGTTGAAATTAAGGATGTGAAATCAAAGAATAAAAGGGAACGTGGCATATGTGAGTTTGAAAGAGAAGTGAGCTCAAATGATTCTTTAACCTTGCTTCACAGAATAATATTAAATCTTCATTTTCCACGTGCTGTTCTATAAGCAATCTAACAATCTTAACCACAAGAGATTCAGCAGATGCTGGAAACCCAGAGCAACACACAAAATGCCGGAGGAACTCAGCAGGTCAGGCAGCATCTGTGGAGGGGAATAAACAGCCGACATTTTGCACTGATAAACAGTTATTTTCCTCCAAGGATGCTGCCTGACCTGCTGAGTTCCTCCTGCATTTTGTGTATTAGTAACAATCTTAATAATTGTTAACCTTAAGTAAAGATAAACGGTTGCTAAGTTCATGTAAAAGCAGATTACTTGGAATATTTGTTTCACTGTTCTGTCTAAGTGGTCAATATACTTTGAAACATACAAGATTCCATGAGGCACCACGGTAGCGAAGTGGTAACGACAATGCTATTACAACTCAGGGCATCGGAGTTTGGAGTTCAATTCTGGCAAACGTCTGTGCATTCTCCCGTGACTGTGTCATTTTCCTCAGAGCGCTCTGGTTTCCTCCCACAGTCTGCAGACGTATCGATTAATAGCCAACGAGACATTGACTGCCTTAGTTTTACCACTCCTCTCTCTAATTCAAACCTCACTCCTTCCAAACACATTGCTCTCCACTCTCTCCACATTAATCCCAACCTCGCCATCGAACCCGCAGATAAAGTGGATGCTGTAATAGTCTGGTGGACTGACTTCTACGTTGCTGAGGCCAGGAAACAACGCTCAGGCACCTCCTCTTACTTACCCCTCGAACAGAGCTTCACTAAGGAGCACCAGGCCGTTGTCTCATGCACCATTACTGATCTTAATAACTCTGGGGATCTCCCATCCACTGTCACCAACCTCATAGTTCCCTCACCCTAAACCTTGCCTTTCTACCTCCTACCTGAGATCCATAAACCCGCCTGTCCAGGTAGTCTCATCATTTCTACTTGCTCCGGCCCCACCAAGCTTATATCTGCATACCTTGACTCTGTTTTATCCCCCCACCCCAGTTCTGTCCCTTCATACCTCCACTCATGACACTTCACACACACTTGATCTTTTCAATGGCTTCAAGTTCCCTGGCCTCGCTCGTCTCCTTTTCACTATGGTTGTCCAGACCCAATACATCTCCATTCCCCACCAGGAGGGCCTTACAATTGTCTGCCTCTTTCTTGACAACAGACGCAGCCAGTTCCCCTCCACCACCACTCTCCTCCATCTGGTAGAACTGGTCCTCACCCTCAATAATTTCTCCTTCGGCTCCCCCCACATCCTTCAAACCAAAGGTGTAGCCATGGGCACTCGCATGGGTCCCAGCTATACCCACCTTTTTGTCAACTACATGGAAGAGTCGATGTTCCAAGCCTACACCAATACCATTCCCCAACTCTTCCTACGCTACATCGACAACTGCTTTGGTGTTGCCTCCTGCACCCGTGCTGAGCTTGTCGACTTCATCAACTTTGCCTCCAACTTCCACCCTGTCCTCAAATTTACTTGGTCCATTTCCAACACTTCCCCCCACCCTTTCTTGATCTCTCTGTCTCTATTTCTGGAGCCAGTTTAGCCACTGATATCTTTAATAGACCCATTGACTCTCACAGCTCCTTGGACTTCCCATCCCTTCTCTCAATTCCTCCGTCTCCGCTGCATCTGCTCTCACTGATGAGACTTTTCATTCCAGAACTAATGAGATGTCCTACTTCTTCAAAGAAAGGGGTGTTCCTTCCTCCACCATCAACACAGCCTCCACCCGCATCTCTTCCATTTCACTCACGTCTGCACTTATCCCATCCTCCTATTGCAATAACAGGGACATGGTTCCTCTTGTCCTCACCTACCTACCATTCCACTAGCCTCCGCATCCAGCACATAATTCTCCGCAATTTCCACCATCTCCAATGGGTTCCCACCACCAAGCACATCTTTCCCTTCCCCCCACCCCTACTTTCTATGAGACTCCTTTGTCGACATGTCCCTCCCCACTGATCTCCCTCCTGGTAGTTATCCTTGCAACCTGCCCCTACACCAGCTTCCTCCCTACCATTCAGGCCCCCAAATAGTCCTTCCAGGTGAGATGACACTTCACCTGTGAGTCTTTCAGGGTTACCTACTATATCCGGTGCTCCCGGTGTGGGTCCTGTATATTGGTGAGAGCTGACGTATGTTGGGAGATTGCTTCACTGAGTACCTACACTCCATCCACCAGATAAAGTGAGATCTCCCAATAGCCTCCCATTTTAATTCTACTTCCCATTTCTATTCCAACATCTTGTACCGCAATGAGGCCACACTCAGGTTGGAAGAGCAACACCTGGGTGGCCTCCAACCTGATGGCATGAACATCAATTTCTCGAACTTCTGGTAATTGTCCCCCCTTCACTATTCCCCATTCTCATTTCCCTCCCTCCCCTTATTTCCTTACCTGTCCGTCAATCTGCCCCCCACCCAGTGTTCCTCCTTCTTCTCTTTCTTCCATGGTCTTCTATCAATAGACAACAGGTGCAGGAGTAGGCCATTCAGCCCTTTGACCCAATACCACCATTCACTGTGATCATGGCTGATCATCCACAATCAGAACCCCGTTCCTGCCTTCTCCCCATATCCCTTCACTCCGCTATCTTTAAGAACTCTATCTAACTCTTTCTTGAAAGCATCCAGAGAATTGGCCTCCACTGCCTTCTGAGGCAGAGCATTCCACAGATCCACAACTCCCTGGGTGAAAAGGTTTTTCCTCAACTCCGTTCTAAATGGCCTACCCCTTATTCTTAAACTGTGGCCTCTGGTTCTGGACTCCCTCAACATCAGGAACATGTTTCCTGCCTCTAGCGTGTCCAATCCCTTTATAATCTTATATGTTTCAATCAGATCCCCTCTCATCCTTCTTAATTCCAGTGTATACAACCCCAGTCGCTCCAATCTTTCAACATATGACAGTCCCACCATCCTGGGAATTAACCTCATGAACCTACGCTGCACTCCCCTATCAGATTCTCCCCTTCTCCAGCCTTTTATCTCTTTCACCAACCAACTTCCCAGTTCTTTACTTCCCTACTCTCCCTCCCAGTTTGACCTATCACCTACTACCTTGTACTTCTTCCTCCCCTCCCCCCACCTTCTTACTCTGAACTTTCATCTTTGTTTTCCAGTCTTTCAGGATTTTGTTCTCCAGGATTTCAGATTCATTTATTTATCACATCTACTTTCAAATGCACAGGGACACATGTTACGAAATGCTGGAGGAACTCAGCAGGCCAAGCAGAATCTATGGAAAAGAGTAGAGTCGTCGTTTCAGGCCGGGACCCTTCAGCAGGACCCTTCAACCTGAAACATCAACTGTACTCTTTTCCATAGATGCTGCCTGGCCTGCCGAGTTCCTCCTGCATTTTGTGTGTGTTGTTCAGATTTCCAGCATCAGCAGTTTGTCTCCTGTTTCCGGTTAATAGGTTATTTGGGCATTGTAAATTGTCCTGTGATAAGGCCAACTCGTTGGCCCAGAAGAGCCTGTTCAGCACTGTATCTCTAAATGAAATAAATAAAATCAGTGGTAAATCTATGAAGAGTTGCTGTGAATGTGAAGAGAATAAAATGGGATTAGCATAGGTTTCTGGTTTTGATTGTTTTGACAGGCAAGACGTCTCAGTGGGTTAAAGGACCTACTTTTGTGCAGTGAGTCCATAGCTCGAAAGACAACAGTCTCCAGTCAGGTTTTACCACGTTAACTGTTATAATACAGAGTCTGAACACAAAGTTAAGCTGCAGAGTGAGTTTCTGAAATTTCTCCTAACTCATTTGCTTTTGAAACATTAAACTTAATCTTACCTGGCAATAAATAGCATGCAATTTATTGTGCATTTAATATTTCAATAATATTTGAGTTGTCTTGTGTGTGTGTGTATATATGTTGATTTGGCATTCTTGGTCATTTAAATAATAAATTACAGGTTATATGTAAAAATGAGTTCATTATATACATCATCACACTACCACGTGATGCGTCTGCGCCTCGCTGAAATAAAGTTACACCCGTATATTCAGACTGCTCATTTTTTTGTCTTCCTCGAGTTAGTTTAATGTTTTAAAGTTACAGAACATAATACAATTGAATTGCGTATTGTGATGAATCGTCAGTAGTTTCCTTTTCTTCACTCTGCCTGTATTTAAGGCCCCTCGGTAAATCCTAGCCTGCAGTCAAAGTAACAGGGAAGGCCCCAGCATTTTATGCTTTACTGCAGCAAGTTATCCAAAGCTCCAAGTTGGTGTCACAGTTCTGCAAAAACAAGTGAATGCCATCAGCATTCTAGTTACTTTGAAAGCAAAAGCTGCTGCTAGTTTATTCTCCCTTGATTGATACTCGTTGTCTTATATTTAGAACTTCAGAAGCACTTCCACTTCAAATACCTGTGACCACAAATGAACTAAAGGGATTGACACTGGTTTTGAACCAGACTTGCTGAATATTCAGTGGCCTCTTGTTTGTTCATGCAAATATCTAGTCAGCCAATCACGTGGTAACAACTTGCTTTGTAAAAGCATGCAGACATGGCCAAGAGGCTCAGTTGTTGCTCAAACCAAACATTAGAATGGGGAAGAAATGTGATCTAAGTGACCTTGACCGTGGTTGTTGGTGCCTGACAGGGTAGTGGGGGTGCAGATGGGTTTGAGTATCTTTCAAACCGCTGATCTCCTGGAATGTTCACATACAAAGGTCTCTACAGGGAATGGTGTGAGAAACAAGAAAAATCCAGGGAGCTGCAGTTCTGTGGATGAAAATGCCTTTTTCTTGTCATTTATTTTTTATCCAATTTCATCATCAAACAAACATCTCCATAAGATGTATTTCAGGTATTGTACGTATATATCATATAATCATATTTGTCACAAATCTCCACATAATATTTATCTGAGGTATACACTTATAGAAAGGAGAGGAAAGAAAGAACAATCGAAAGAAGAAAACTATGTACAGAGTAGGGAGTGATATTTTTTTACAACATATTCATTGACTTGTAAGAATAAAATCAGGCCTATGAGGTGCTATGTAGTTAAACCATTTTTTCCAGTATGAATAAAATTGTTTCACCTTATAAGACCATAAGACAAAGGAGCAGAAGTCAGCCATTCGGCCCATCGAGTCTGCTCCACCATTTTATCATGAGCTGATCCATTCTCCCATCTAGTCCCACTCCCCCGCCTTCTCACCATAACCTTTGATGCCCTGGCGACTCAGATACCTATCAATCTCTGCCTTAAAATGATGATTAACAGATGCTGTTGTCTTCTCCATTTTGTAAATGTCCATTGTAATTTCCATCCATACACTTAAAGTTGGGCTGTCCTGTGATAACCATTTCCTGGTAAGGGTCTTTTTACCAGCCACCAGCAGTACAGAATAATGCCTTGTTAGTGATAAAAGTCTGATGGGTTCAAGCTGACAGGAAGATTACAGTACCTCAAATAACATAAGTAACAGTAACTCACACATTACAACAGCATTGTGCAGAAGAGCATCTCTGAAAGCACAACATGTCGAATCTTGAAGTGGATGTGCTACAGCAGCAGAAAGCCATGAACTAACATTCAGCGGCCATTTTATAAATATAGGAGGTGCCTAATAAAGTGGCCACTGGGTACATAAGGACCAAAAATAACACACCTACCCATGAACTAAAGAAAAAAACACTGTCCAGTTTCTCCTTTCCTAACCCCCAAGTATTTATCTCAATGCTAGAATCTGTTATCACTGCCTAAGATCAATGGCACATTACAAGAGACTAATCCTGGGACTTCTGTGGCATCATCAAGGTTTATACCAGCGACTACCTCAGACACTACAGTTCTGTGAATCCTGGTATTGTCTTGAGTCTTGACGCTTGGAATCACATCATTAGTTACGAGCAATGCCATCCTTCGCTATCTATGGTCCTCAGCTAAATAAAATGATTAAAAAAAACACGTCTTCCTGAAATTACTCATTCAAGAACCTATGAGCTATTTGAAAGGAGGAGAAAGTATTGCTGAGGATCTGAAGGGCAAATAATTGCTAATTGCTAACCGTTGCTGTTATCTTAAACATGTTTCTTGTGCTTTAATTGATCATTAATTTTTCTGAAGTCAGAATTATTCTCTCTCACTAAAACAGAACATAGCAATTAGCAGCTCAATATTCATTCAGTAGCAGAGGAATTGTGTTCTCATAAATACTGTACACAACCAAAAATTTGCATACAGGCACTTGAAGTTGTGTGATTTTTTCTCATTACTCCACTATTACCCAGGCAATTTTCAAAGACCTATTATATTATTTATCTCATTCGTTGCCAACATTCAATTACTTGGAGGATCATTTTTCCCTCTGACCAAGTGCTCAGTAGCTAAGGAAAGACAATCTTTGAAACTCCAAACGTGATAGGTAACTAATGCTTTCCACTGTTAATGATAAGTTCGGAAGCGTTTTCTGAATCTTCAACGTTCGCCATTGATTTGATTCCCGATTGGTTCATCTGCACATTATACAGATATCCTCACAATATGGTAGTGGAGCATGGCACACAATCTTTCCCCCTTCATTTCATAGCAAGGATGTGTGCCCAGATACCCTCAGGGTTACACGTTTCAATATGCTTTAGGTTACCAGTAATGGGGGCTTTGGACTATCTCACTACCATGGAAGGAATGAATTTCTCACTTTCTGTATTTTTGCCTCAATTTGGTTCATATTTTCAGTCATCAACATCGTTTGACAAAATTGGGGGTTGTCACTTATGAAAAGCAATTTAGATGGGCATCAGCTCTCAGTTTCTCTAAGAAACTGCAGCTAAAATAGAAACAATAAATAACACGTACACATTGAAAGTCATCCAATGCTCCCCATGCTTCTACACTGTGTTTTTCCCAGGCTTTCCCAGTTATATCACATGTACCCAATAAAATCAATTGGTCAGTAGTCCATGCAGACTCTCAAAACCTCGTTCTGAAAGCAGGATACAGCATGTGATTGATGTTACAAAATATTCTGCCATCTTCTCCCTTCCTTTCCAGTGCTGAAGAAGGGTCTCGGCCTGAAACTTCAATTGTTTATTCATTTCCATTGATACTGCCTGATCTGCTGGGTTCCTACAGTGATTTGTGTGTCTTTGCTTTGGACTTTAGCATCTGCAGACTTTCTTGTGTTTATCATCATCACTGAGTTTTCTAAGTACATTTTTGGTCATCGTCAGACAGAGCAAAAAAAATTCAATGACTTAATGTGTTGTATTGGAAACCTGATTGCCAAGTTTCTATGGTTACTTGTTAATGATGGGGTGCCCATTAGGAAGATGTTGCACTTTTTGAATGAAACCATCATTATCATTATATGACTTCCCAGCTTCATGGAAAAATATTTTCTTTAACTTTTCATACATGGTAAAATATAAATGTGGGTAGTCTTTGTCCAGTTATTGGTCTTGAAGATTACCTCTTTATGCCACCTGAACATCAGTCTTTTCTTTTGAAGTTAGCTTCTGTAGTCTGATTGCCATTTTTATGTTTAAACCAGACAAGGTTTATTTTGAAACAACTTCTTTGGAAACAGTTATGTATTTATGTTAAAATATTGAACATTAATCAGAATCAGAATCTGGTTTAATATCACCAGCATATGTCCTGAAATTTGTTATTATTATGGCAGCAGTACAATGGAACTGTACACTATGCATACACTATGTAATAATAGAGAGAACATGTTAATTACAGTAAATTGATACATAGATATAATAGTTACATTAAGTAAACAGTACAAAAATTAAAATTTAAAAGGTAGTGAGGCAGTGTTCATGGGATTAATGTCCACTCAGAAATCGGATGGCAGAGGGGAAGAAGCTGTTCCTGAATAGCTGAGTGTGTGCTTTCCTGCTTCTGTACCTCATTCCCGATGATAACAATGAAAAGACCAGTGTTCGGGTGGGATAAGCCGGCCGGTGGTGTAGTGGCATCCAAACCGGACTTTGGGGTGAGTGGTCAGGGGTTCAAATCCGGCCGGCTCCTCGCACGCTTTCCATCGGTGCTGGGCTGAGTGTCGAGCTGGCAAGTCGGCCTCGTAAAAAGAAGAAACGGCAAGCTTGCTGCCCAATGTGCCAGAGGGCGCGGAGAGGAACAACAACAGGTGGGTTAAATAGATAACCTTCAAGGTCAGTAGCTGGGCAACCTGACCACATTTATATTTTGGTTAAGCATTTATATGCTGTACTTAAGTTAATGGTCATCATTTGAAGGGATTTAATGTGTGCAAATCCAACTGAACGATTGGAAACAAAATCGTTCTCTGGGCTGTTGTTAAAGGATGAGAGCGTCTAATTTGGTACCAAATGGAAAATTTGAGGAGAGGAAGCTGAATATGTAGATCAGAGAGTGATGACTATGTTGACAGGAATGGATCAAGTTTTTCTGGGGAGGAGGCTGATGTAGAGCATAAATACCATGACAAGTGGGCTGTTCACACTAAGTAATACAATGCAAAGTTTCAACCTGGTGAGGAGCTTCACAACAGCGCAGTATCCTCAATGAGCCACAGCTCATAGGCGTTCTCCTACCGATGCATGACAGTTCTAAAAATACCGTAGCAGGTTAGACAGTTTGCTTCTCAGCTCAGCTTCTGCGAATTTCAATTTGAATTGATGCATATGCTAAAATCATCAATTTATCTTCCAGAAGAAAAAGTCTGTCAGGCTCTTCCTTTGTAGCGATGTCTATTTATTCCATAATTGCCCTCAGGAAGGTGAGAGCCCTGTTAGGGATGAAATATAATGCATTCACAACAGATCCACAAGCTTGCGAGATATAAAATGCAAACCTTTGTTTATTTTCTTCACTGGATCTTATATAATGCAAGATATTAGAACAAAATAGGCAGGGGACTCTTTGAATTAATGTGTAGCAGAGGAAGATTGTCAATAAATATTGTTTCAAGGATTGAATTTAATTGAAGCTATTTAAAACAGAAATTATGGATACTGGGGAGAATCAGTCATTGCTAACTGGTAGCCTACTCTTCCTCTGGCCTTTTTGCTTTGTCTTCTTTGTCCACTTCACATTGAGCAGAATGATGTTTTGGGATCATTGTTAAACACTGCATCTTGTTCAAACGAGCTGAACCGAAAGAGTAGCTCCGATAACTACAGAACAGGACAACCCCACTGTCGGAAAGAGGAAAGGTGAAGGAATTCAGTGTCTGGTAGCAAACATATTAAATAGATCAATCATTTTCATTCTAAATAAAGAATCCTGCGGTACATCCTCACATTGTTTTGTTTATTATGGTGATTGAAGATCAGATGGAAAAACGGAAATGAGGAAAAGGTTTGGTCAGCTGCTCCTACTGAAAGGTAGAGCAGGCCTGAGAGACTGAATAACCTACCCCAGCTATCTCTCCTATGTTCCTGTGGCTAGCTTATAAAGATTACTTCATTTGTTAGACAATAGGGTTAATCTAGTTGGCATGCACGCTTGCTGGAGGTGAAATTGTGACAGTCTGCCAAAGGTATTCCCCTGTGTGGGTTTGATTAGGAGCCAGTGCAATATGACATAGTCAGTGTGTATAATTGTCATGGATCATTTGAAGGCTTTGACCACAACCTCATCTCAGTGCTTAGCTGTAAAACATGGGGAACCTTGGATAAAGACTCGGAATAGAAACTGAGTGTGTTGATAGCACTTTAGTCCAGGCTAGACAAGCACTTGAACTGCCTGGCCATAAAGGGTCAAGGGCCATGTGTTTGATGGTGGGATCTGTATGGATGGGTCAGCATGGATGTGGTGGGCTAAATGGTCTGCTTCCATTTCGTGTGGCTCTACCTATGCATCAATAACCTTTGTATTAATTCTTCTTCACATCACAGCAGTTATTAGATTTTCTCTATTGATTGAAAAGAGCTTAGATCTATTTGCAAGTTAATCTCCTTAACAGAATAATATTTCCATGAATTTTATCCACAGTGAAACTCACTTCGCAGAGGAACTTCGAATGGAATTGGGTTGGTAAATGGACCAGTTGCTCAAAACTAATTTATTTCCCCACCTGTCACTATTACTTGGTTTACAGACTGAAGTCAGTTGACAATTAGCTGGCATAAATAACCCAGGCAGAATCTGATCTCTTGAGTTTTTGAACAGCTATAAATTCTTCCATCTTTGTGTTTATTCATTTGATAATGGCCAATGATTAGCTTTGGATAGCTCGGTTATAACTGGGGTAACGAGCAATATAAAACAGGCTCAGGCTGAAGGAGCTCAGAGGTGAAACTTAAGAGCTGCTCTTCATTGAATATAAACCCATCTAAAAATATTGAGATTAAATTATCCTCCTGCATTTCAAAAGCTTGTTATTTCAGTGCTGACACTTATAATGTTTGCTTAATAATAAATGAGGTAAGAGGAACATTCTGTTTGGCATGGTGAAGGTAGAGTTGCCAACAGTATTATTATTACTGTGTATCTCATCACAACAAGGGCTGTTATTTCAATGAGGGCTTGCAGGTTTGCAGGATCCAGTCAGAAGCTAAAATGCCAATGGAAAATTGATCATGAAGTTGATCTCTGTAATACACCTTTACAAAACTAAAGAAGAGTTTCTGATATGTACCCTGCTTTCATAGATTAAAGCACTTCTAAACATGAATAAAATAATATTTGACAGTATACCTATGAGCTCATCACTTTTACATAAATGAGTTAGTGTAGATAACTGTTGTTGTAGCTTCCTTGTAGCGATCCCGATGCCGGCCCCCTAGGCCTGAGTCGACGTAGTAGTAGTTGTAGCTTCTGTTTTAGGCTTAGCCCTACACAAGAACTGAGGTTCAGAGACCCTGAGGTCTGTGTGTAGTTTGCTGAGTTTGGACTGAAGTTTTTAAAACTAGGAATGAGTTACTTTCTAAGAAAGTCATGATTTAACTGCTCTGGAGATGGATTATGAAATCAAATGCTGTAAAAAATTTTTCATTGTCTACATTTTTCTTCAAAATCATTACGGAATATTCCATTTTGGTCAGTTCTTGTCTGGTCAAGTCTGGAAGTGATTATGGTGCTGAGTTGCAAACCTGATGTGAACATTTAAAGCCAGTGCCCAAATACAGCTCAGAAAAAGGTCGTCTATGTTCTAACAGTGTCATTTCATTAATCCAAAACGCATCGAAACAATGGAAGTCCCAATGCATTGTGAGGTGGTCCAATTCAAGCAATCCACGTGAGCAGCCACTTTTAAAGATATTATTATTCGGCACAATAATTGGAGCTTTTCTGACCTACAATTCAGTATCAGCACTAGGGTACACAGAGGGTCCTCATCCCCTGAGGTTACCACAGTCTCATTGGTAATTGTAATTATAAAGTGAGATTCCTTTTTGGTTCTTGTCTTTGTAAGGATTCAAATCAAAAATTTGTCACAAAGTTTGATGTTTTGGTATGTGATATTTGAATTATATGTAACATACACTGGAGCCACGTATCTATTTTCTGATTGTATTGTATTTTGTGTTGCACATCTTAATTTGGACTACAGTAATTTGTCACGTGGGTTGGGGCGTGGTAGAAGTAAATGAGTATAGTTATATATTCACTCTTTGCCTTAAGTTTAGTTGGAGATAGACTGAGCAGGAGATGAATACTTTTTGTTGGCCACTAGCTTTGCTTATATAGCTAATTCCTCAAACTTCGTTAATATCATTAATATCGCTATTTTTGGTGGTTTCATAATAAAGGATTGAACTTTGCTGGTTTCGTAATAAAGGATTGAATGTACTTTTTTCAACTTGGAACTCAGTTACTTGAAGTGAAACGGGGACACCCCTTTTCCCTTATTAGGTATGTGGTGTGCCGAATTACCGGGTGAACCAATGGTTTTTGGGGTACAGCAAGTCTGTGTCTTTATTGATGCTTTGCTGCGTGCTTGAGTGCTCGGTGGAGGGTGCTGATGCTGTTTTGCTGGCGGGAGTTGGGGGGGTCATTGCCTTGCTGCTGCTTGTGCGTGGGAGGGGGGAGCCGGGGGGGGTGGCCTTTGGGGTTCTAACGTTTTAACTGTCATTCATTCTTTGCGACGACACCGGTGCCAAGCTGTCTGGGTCCTAATGCCCTTCCCTTGGACAACATCGGTGGCGTGGAGAGGGGAGACTTGCTGCATGGGCAACTGCCGGTCTTCCATACAACCTTGCCCAGGCCTGCGCCCTGGAAACCTTCCAAGGCGCAAATCCATGGTCTCACGAGAGTAACGGATGCCTATAAAAATTCTTTGGGGCATTACTCTGTTTTCGTGGATGTTTGTGAAGAAAAAGAATTTCAGGGTGTATATTATATATATTTCTCTGACATTAAATGTACCGATTGAAGCTAGTCATTCCCTCACTCCGTCTCTCAGAGGTTTGGGTTTGTTTTCCAAGTAGCCACTACAAAAACTGCAGCTCATGGTGTTTCCCTGATTTAAAGCTCTTTCTGAAAGTAGGATGCTTAGCATTATTGTCATGCAGCACTTTTTAAAATTTTTAATCTGCCACTTGGTGAAAGCTGTATTTTAAATCTTAGCTATTTTTGTCATTTGGAATTGGAAAGAAATCCTTACCCATTTGAATAATAGATTCAAAGAGGTAGAGACAATATTGTATTGATTAAGTAACATACTTTATCTCTGCCTTAAAAACAGTCATCTGAGGGCCTTGTGGAGATGAGTGCATACAGTCATACATCTGAAAACCTACCATCAAAGAACTCCCAAAAATTGGAAGTGATATTGATTCACAGTACTTCACCCGGAAAGGATTTAAAGTCCTTACTAATTGAAACTTACAGTCTATTTTAAAAGAAACGTGTTTTTTGTTTTCCAATTTGTGCTGGTTTACATTGATGGTTGTCTTATTACCTTTAGGTAACACTGGGTAACAAAGATTTTGATTTCTGAATAATTATAGGTGTATCTTATGGATTTTGGGCTGCTGATCATGAAAATCCCCATGAAATTTCCCAGTTTTTGAAACTGCCTATATTTGTTATTTCAATTCATAATTTAAGTCAGAATAACTGATGCCAAGATTAAGGAAGGCATTTTAGTTGGTCTACATATCAAACAGGTCATCAATGACAGGCAATTCAAAGAGCTTCTAGTGGGACTGGAGAAAATCACCTGAAAGGCATTCAAGGATGTTATTGAAAATTTTCTTGGCAACTGCAGAGCACCAAGCTTCATGCAGCTGGTTGACAACATGCTTCAAGCATACAAAGCCATGAAGTGCAACATCTCACTAAAGATTCATTTTCTGCATTCCCATTTAGACTTCCTCCTTGCAAATCTTGGCGCTGTCAGTGACGAGCATGCCGAGAGGTTTCGCCAGAACATTGCAGTCATGGAGAAACGGTATCAGGGCACCTGGAATCCATCAATGCTGGCTGATTATTGTTGGACATTTAAGCAGGAAGCCTCAGACACTGAGTACAAATGAAAATCATCAACAAAACATTTTTAGCTTAGTTGAACTATTGCAAAACGTCAACACCGTTATGCAATTAAACACATTAATATTCTACAGAATTTAATTTCCTGTTTCTCCAAACTCCTACGTGAAACAAGTAGTCAGGAATTATATTTGTGTTCAGGTTCAAGCGGTCTATCAAAATAAAAAAAATTAAGAAATAATGTGTTGTCCAGTGTAATCGACCATGTAATGATGGAATCCTCATGATCCAGCTAATATCCTGGTCAGTGACCTGCTGCATTGTCTAAGGCTTTATTTGTCAGCAACCTTTGCTTCCAGTGTCTGCTCAACCCAACCCCTCGTTATCGAACCTAATACATTAATGGGATTATAAGATAAATCCTGCCTGTGCAAGGCTTTAACTCATTGCTGTCAAACGTCTGTAATAGCCCACTGGAGCAGCAGATAGTACCATTCCCTCTCGCCTCGAGCAGCTGAAGTTCGATCCCCTCTTCTGTTGCCGTCTGAGTGAACTTTGCACTTTCTTTCACTGTGTGGGTTCCACCCCAGCTCCTCTGCTCTCCTCTCACATCCAAATATTAGATTAATTGGCTGCTGTAGATGGCAGGTAATTGGATCAGGGGGAGGATGATGGCATTTGAAAGGGAATAAATTACAAGGAAATAAATGGGGCAAATTCATTGATGGGATGGTCCTGAAAATTAGCCTCCTTCCATGTAAAGAAACATAAAATATATACTGAAAGCCTTTCTAAAGTCTGCCTTCACTTTCAAAGATAAAAGTAAATTTTTAAATTGCTTTACCAAACAATGTTAAGGATTAATATTGGTCTTAAGGACATTACAATAGAACTATTATTGGTGCTTTATTCTGATGATTTCCGTTGTTTCTGCCTTACAGTGCCTAATTGAGGTGTCAAAGAGACAGGCATTGATGGATACCGTTCTCAGCCATGTCCCAGTGTCGGAGATACTGCCAATTCTGTCTTTAGTGGTGACGTATGCTGCAGAATCTCATCACCTAGGTCCTGCTTCTCTGCTAAAGACAAACATTCACTCTGATGGTTGGATTCTTCAACCTTGAGGGCTCAGCAGAAGATCACCGACCGAAAAAAAAATACAAGCCAGCCTACGCATGAAACAGTACTCACTTAATCCTTTCACCTTGACATTCGGGTCAGAATTCCCACTTCCATGCTTCCCACACATCCCACACTTCTCCAGACAAGTTGAACTGGTTACAAAACGTGAAGTGAATGATTATGTTTAATTGATTGGAAAGCACTGTCCTCCAGTGCATTAGCCTGGAATTATATGGCAAGCTTTGCAAGTCTGATAGCTGCATCGATGTCCTTGCTCAAGATGCTGTTCTTGATTAATCACACTGTGAATTTATTGACTCCCTGTTCTCCGAGTACATTTTTGACGTTTGTCCATCTCTTACCACCATTAGTTGCTTTGTGTTTTATTTTTTTCTTCTTTATCTCCATTCTCTACAGATGGTTTTAAAGTAAAGTTGGTTAATGTTTAATGAGGTCCCTCCAGAACTGCAGTCAACATCATGATATTTCTATCAGTCAGCTAGTTCATTTTAATGTGACTTCTAATTCCTCAGTGGTTTTACAACGGAATTGTTTTATAAACTAAATCAAAAATGGTAGGTGGTAGTATGAGATCCAACAGCATTGCAAAATCCTCCACCTGTTACACAAACCACAGCATCGTGCATAGGAACCAATAATTACTATGTTGAATACAACTCAATGATTCAGTATGGGACACAGACATTCAAATAGACCTTAGTCTGAAATCACAATCAAATTTGTTTTATGCCTGTGGATTTCCTGTGACTTGCCCACAGGCAGTTAAGAGCTAGGGTGTTCTCACGCTTCAGCCTTGATGTGACAGGAGGTTCCTGAAGGTGTAATGTAACCAATTTACTCAAGTTGGATGTCACAGAATGAAACACACTGCACTCACTGTTGATACCGTAGGGTACTGAGAGAAACTAGGAATGATGTCTCCCAAAGACATCGTAAAACCTACCCAAGTTTCTTTGACTCTTCCTGGCTTCTCAAAGTCTCTCAGGCAAAGTCTATCACCAGCAGGTAATTAATGACAGTTGTTTTAGAGCCATCATATTTTTGCCTTCAGCTGTTCAGCAGAGGTGTGATCTTAACAAAGGTTCTGGAAAGCCAGAAACAGCCAAAGCTAGTGGACTGAGTTTTATGATGCGTTAGGAAGATAACTTTGCCAGACAACTGAGACCATGGGAATCCAATTGCATATCTTTGATACTATCCAACAATTTGTGAGACCTTTCCCTCAAAAAATCTTCTGGCAGATTTGAATTCCATTCTCCAAAGATGTGAAGATGGCTTGATCCACATTGCAGCCTCTCATTCATAAAGTCATAGAGCCATGCTCCATGGAAAAAGATCCTCTGGGCCACCAAGTTTGTGGCAACCATCAACCACACATTTACACATGAATCCCATTTTTTATTCTTCCCACATCTCACATGCTGCCACAACCCTTCCTCAATCATGTTTAACCCTTCATAAGTTTAGTCCTTCATAACCTCTGGACATCCCAAAGTACTTCACAGCCAATGAAGTTCTGAGGAATGTGGTAACGTAGGGAACATGGCAGACAATGTATCACAAATAGCAGTGCACTAAAATGAGGTTAGTCAATTTTGGTGTTGTTGGTTAAAAAATAGAAAGCTGGAACACCTTGGCTTCTTACTAAACAATGCTTTGGAGTATTTTCATCAAGAGAAGGCAACATCAACAGCAGCAGCAGCTGCTGCCAAGATAACAGTGGTCATATATTTGTTGCAAAGAATCATGGGTAGTGAGTAGCCATCTTAAAGAACTCTCCCCATAGCAACCACAGTAATGAAGGAGCAAACTCATGTTTTTGTGTGTGCTTCATAGAAGAGTCTCAAGCCCTGCTGGCACATTACTCCGGCATACAACATCACATCCAGTCTGTACAGGACTTTGAAGTGACCTAACCAACACTATGAGTTCCAGCATTGTAAACTCCAGCAGGTACATGGAAGACATTTGTGTCATAGTTGGTACTCATTAAATCATAGCCCCTCTGCAATTTACCATTGGATTTGCTCCTTGTGCCACCGGGAGTTTCAAGTCTGAGTTCTATGTTGTTGCTCTGATTGCCACCTGTAGAGATAGGGACCCACCTCTTGCCAGGCGTATGAGTAAATCCAAAAAGGGACAAGTTGCTTCGCAGTGACTGAACGTACCAAGTCCAGTTTCCCAGCTGGTGAGATTCGACTGGAAGTTACCACCATAGCAGTGAGATACTGGTAAAACGGATTTTGTACACAAGTTGATTGTTTAGTTATTGTTTATTGAGAAACAGCATGTAGTAGGCCCTCCAAGCCACGCTGCACAGCAAACCACCAACTTGATGCCAGGCTAATCACGGGACAAATTACAATGACCAATTAGCCACCATACTGTTACACCATTAGACATGGGGCTATGTGCGCCAGATTGTACAAAAGAGTTTTTGAAAAGCAATAAAGGAACTAATTCAGATGGAAAATAACTGGGTTGCATATTACACTTTACATTTACTTGAGAATAATTTTTATGATGGTGATGATTAGTCTGATTATTATCAATTACATTTGATGTGTACTAGTGATAGATAGTGTTGTGTATTTAATATTTCAGTAATATTTGAGTAATCTTGTATATATATTGCTTGATTAAGCACTCTCGTTCAATTAAATGATTATTTACGAGTTATATGTAAGAATACATTAATTGCACATGTCATCATGTTACCACGTGTTATGTGAATGCCTCTCTTAAGTAAAGACAAAGTTACACATATATTCTTGGACTCTCGTGTCTTCTTTTGAATTAGTCTAATGTTTTGGAGTTACAAAACTCCAAATAAGAGATAGCTTGGCTTTCCGTGCCAGGTACAGGAATTAAAAAGCCTGCTGGACTGATTGAGGGATCATCCTTCCTGATGTTATTTCCCACTTCTAGTGTTTAAACCAAAGAGGTCCTTTCTCACTTCATTCTCCTTCCCCCAGCATCTACCTGCCACCTCGCCTGGCCTTTTATCATTTCCCAGCTTGCACTCCTTCCCCCCCCCCACCTTCTTATTCTGGCTTCTTCCCCCCCCCCCCCACCACACTTTCTGGTCCTGATGAAGGGTCTCGACCCGAAATGTCAATTCTTTATCCTTCTCCACAGATGATTGCTGAGTTGCTCCAGCGTTTTGTGTGTGTGTTTCTTTTTGACTAAACTTCAGTCTCTTCATTGCTAGAAATAGCCTGAGGTGTGAGGGCATTAAGGGTTAGGATTTGACCGCAAATCCTTATCCCATGCTATAAACCCTTCAACCCTTCCTTTGATATCCTTTGGGCATTAAATAATGGGGCAAGAAGTTTGCTGAGTTTGTTGAGTAAATCCTGTGCTGGTTGCTTCTCATTAAAACACTGCCCATAGCAATCCATCCATCCTTAGCTTCGTGTGTCAATGTGTTTGATAGTGTTCTCTGTCTCATCCTTCACCCCAGCAATTTTCAGTGTGACGAGAATACACATAAATTAAGATGTTTGCTGGCCTGGGCTAGCACCAGTGGCATCAGCAGTTGGTCTGCCACCTGTCCTCAGGGGAGGGAGAGATAAGGAACAATGGAGCAGCGTCTGGAGATAAAGGTGTAATAAAGGGATGTGGGAGGAAGAGCTGTCTGGAGCGGCTCCCCCCTTTGAACCCTGAACTGTTTGAAGTGATGGACAGGCGATACCCCAGCAGGGGGATAAAAAGGGACAGGTTCGCTAAGACAGACACACGCCACCCGAGGTAACGAGACCCTGGAAGCGGTGCGCCTCTCACGAGTGGGTGAGAAGTACCAGACAACGACAAGGGTGGAAAGGTACGATCAGCGGGAACCTGGTGTGTGTCCGCCCTTGCCTGGGTGCCGGGTTCACTGCAGAGGATCGACCGCATCTGGAGGAGGGGTCACAGTCGGTGACCTCAGGTGACATCACCAAGGACCTGCCCAAAAGCTGTTTGTGAGCCATCTCGCTGGTCTGTGAGCCATCTTGCTGGTCTGTGAGTGAAGCCGTTCTGAATGATCAGTTGTTCCTGTTCTATGTCTCTCTTCCCCCACGTTGTCCACCGCCATGGCAATGATTACTGCGAACTGAACTACTAACTGGACTGAACTTTGAGTAATTTTGAAATTGGTCATTTACCCCTAGACAACGATAGAGCTTGATTGATGCTGTTATCTTAATTCTGTGTACATGTGTGGTTATCATTGTTGAATTGTTGCATTTATTATCCTTTCGATTACTGTGTTGCTTGTTTCTTTAATAAAACTTTCTTAGTTCTAGTAATCCAGACTCCAACTGAGTGATCCATTTCTGCTGGTTTGGCAACCCAGTTATGGGGTACGTAACATAAGTGGGGTTCTCGTCCGCGATTTTGAACGCCAAATTTGCGACGGAGTAAATTGATTGGGTCAAAATTCCCGAAAGAAAGAAAAGACAAACAGCAGAAATGGAGGCTGAGGAATTTATAAAGGCGCCGACCTTGGAGGCATTAGAGGATGCCAGGAAATCGGAATTGGTAGCTGTGGCCAAACGGTTGAATCTTGCTAAGGGGAAGTCGACAATGAGGAGAGAGGAGATACACAGAGCTATTGTAGAGCACTATGTATCTAAAGGTGTGTTTCCCCAAGGCGAGCTGGAGGTGGTGTCTATTGAAAAACCTGCTGGAAACACGGTACAGGTGCAGCTTAAAAAACTGAGACTCGAGCACGAGTTCCGGGTACGACAGTTGGAGTGAGAGGAGAAAGAGTTAGAAAGACGGGAGAGAGAGAGACAGTGGGAGCGAGAAGAGAGAGAGGCAGAGGGAAAGGGAATTCGAGCTGGAGAAGTTAAAGATAAGGGCAGAGCAGGGGCTCGTGCCGAACCAAGGTGGAAGGTTCCGGGCGACCCAGGAAGTTAGGCTGGTTCCCCCATTTGACGATACCGACGTGGATCGGTACTTTCTCCATTTCGAAAAAGTGGCTATAAGTCAGGACTGGCCGAGGGATAAGTGGGTTGTTTTGCTTCAGAGTGTACTGAAAGGGAAAGCCCAAGAAGCTTACTCAGCTTTGTCCGCGGAAGATGTGAAGTGGTGAAAGAGGCCATCCTCAGGATTTATGAGTTGGTCCTGGAGGCATACCGGCAGAGGTTCCGGAATGCGAGGAAGCAGTGGGACTGCACGTATTTGGAGTTTGCCCGTGAGATGCAGACATATTGTGAGCGTTGGTGCGCCTCGAAGGGGGTAGAGGGGGATTATGACAGACTGCTGCAGCTGATCCTGATTGAGCAGTTTAAAGGTTGTGTCCCTGAGGGTATGAGACCCTACCTAGATGAGAAAGAGGCAGCCACGTTAGCCGCAACTGCTAAGTTAGCGGATGAGTACGCGTTGACGCATAAAATGAAGTTTGCCCCGAGTAAAGGCTACCAGAAGGGTAGTCAGGACGGCGGGGAGAGTCCGCCGGAAAAGTCAGAAAGTAAGCCGGGGACTAGTGAGAAGGATAAGGTAGACCGGGGGCAGTCTGGTAGGAAGTCTCCTGGGATCGTCTGCTATAATTGCGGGAAAGTCGGACACTTTGCGTCCAGGTGCTTTGCCCCAAAGAAGGAGACAGGAAAAGGGAAAACAGCGATTTTGACTGGCTGTATCGAGCTAGTAAGTGAACTGCTAGGACAGGACAGGTCTGCCAAAGTTCAGGAAGGGCGGGAGAGGTTTATCTCGGCCGGATTGGTGTCAGTGAAGGAGGGGTTAAAACCAGTTCCTGTGCGGATCTGGAGAGACACGGGAGCGTGTCAGTCACTAATACTGAAGAGTGTATTAGAGTTTAGCTCAGAGACCAGACTGGGGAGGTCAAGGTCAAAGGTGTTGGGGAAGGGACAGAGTCAGTCCCTTTGCACCAGATACACTTACAGAGCAACCTGGTCTCTGGACTAGTCACGATCGATGTGAGGTCCGAATTACCGATGAAAGGCGTGGAAGTCTTGCTCGGTAATGACGTCGCCGGGGTAATCGTGTTCCCAGTCATTAGACTGACAGGTCAGCCCGCCAGCATTGAGGCCCCACCCATGGACTCACAGGTTCATCACGGGACCGCGGTAGTGAATTTAGCTGAGACGTTTCTGCCAGTCTTGTACGAGACGGAGGTAGAAAATGAAAAGAAGGAGTGTAGTGAGACAAGAGGTAGTGAGGGAGCTGGGACAGACATAGCAGTAGCCAGGAAAGAATTTGTGCAGACGCAGGAACGAGACGAGGGACTGATGGTTTTGGCAGAGACAGCTCTCTCTGACACAGACTTGACAAGGGAACTAGTAGGCTATTGTGTGGAGGAGGAAGTGCTAAGGAAGCAAGGGAGACCAAGTACCGTACCCACAGATGAGGAATGGGGGGTGGTGCAAAAGAGTTATGGGGATGAGGTTTTTAACCTGGCCCACAAGGTACCCCCCGGTAGACATTTTGCGGTGCTGGAGGAAACAGGTGGTGGAATCATGAAAGAGGTTTACTGGCTGCACAGGGGGAAGGATGTTATTGATTATGACCGACGCGAACTGAGACGGTCACAGGCTTTTGATATGCTAATAAACCTAGTCGGGGTTAGCGCGGAAATCAATGGAGCTAGGGTCCCCCTGATAAAAGAAAAAAAACATTTTGAAAAGATTAGTATGGTATTGATCAGATGGGAGAAGGCTATTGCTTTGGCCAGGTCTGCTGATAAGGGCTCTCCCTTAATCCCCGAACAAAGCAACTCTTTAGGAGAAGTAATTAAACGACTCGCACCCGCGTGTTTGATTGTCCCGAGGCGATGCAAAGAACTGGGACGTTGGGTGGTGTCTGTTACAATAGGTCGGTCTAGTAAGCAACATCCATATAGAACGAGTAATTCAGTGACTAAAGGGCTGACGAACACAGAGGTGTGTATTGGCGATGTAATACGGCTGTCTGAAGCCAACTTGATAGTGAACCTTGAAAAAAATGAGTTCGGCCACACGAAGGTCACTTACCTGGGAATTGTGGTGACACAGGGGCAGCTGGCAGCGATGCAAGCTACAGTGCAGGCTATCGCTGACCTCCCAACCCCGACAGACAAGAGGGCCCTCAGAAGGCTCTTGGAAATGGTGGGGTACTGTAGGAAGTTTTGCAATAACTCTGCAGTCACTACCTCTCCCCCTCCTACTAAGCCCTTGCGAGAGAAAACTAAGTCGGAATGGTACGACCCTTGTTATTGTGGTCCGGGACAAAACCAATTGAGAGGTTACATTGATCGCAATTCATCAGTGTTTTTGGCCATTATGAAGTTTGCTAAATTGGAGCCTGGTCTAAGGGATTATTAATAACACATATAAAAGGAACAGAAAATGTGATGGCTGACTGTCTGTCAGGTGTTGACAACTTCAAATTCTCTGTATTAGCCAAATAGCTGATAAAGGTGTATATTTGTGTGTATCAAATAATGTACTCATGTTTGTAATTTTTACCCCGGTAAAAATCCTTAAAGGGGGGAAGTGTGACGAGAATACACATAAATTAAGATGTTTGCTGGCCTGGGCTAGCACCAGTGGCATCAGCAGTTGGTCTGCCACCTGTCCTCAGGGGAGGGAGAGATAAGGAACACAATGAAGCAGCATTTGGAGATGTTAATGAAGGAGCCATCAGTCTGGGTATTGTCAAGAGCGGCTCCCCCTTTGAACCCTGAACTGTTTGAAGTGATGGACAAGCGATACCCCAGCAGGAGGATAAAAAGGGACAGGTTCGCTAAGGCAAGACACACACGACACCATGAGGTAACGAGATCCTGGAAGCGGTGCCCCCCCCCGCAAGTCGGCGGGAGTCGTTTGGAAGGCTGGTTGCGGAACCAAGCCATAGATGCACAGGGTGGAAAGGTACGATCAGCGGGAACCCGGTGAGTGTCCACCCTTGCTTGGGTGCCAGGTTCACTGCAGAGGATCGACCGCATCTGGAGGAGGGGTCACAGTCGGTGACCTCAGGTGACATCACAAAGGACTCGCCCGAAAGCTGCTTGTGAGCAATATCGCAGGTCTGTGAGTGGAAGCCGTTTTGAATGATTATTCGTTCTTGTTCTGTCTCTCCTTCCCCCCCACATTGTCCATCGCCACGGCAATGATTACTGCGAACTGAACTTTGCGTCACTTTGAAATTGGTCATTTACCCCTAGACAACGATAGAGCTTGATTGATCCTGTTATCTTAATTCTGTGCACATGTGTGTTTATCATTGCTGAACTGTTGCATTGATTATCCTTTCAATTACTGTGTAGCTTGTTTCTTTAATAAAACTTTCTTAGTTCTAGTAATCCAGACTCCAACTGAGTGATCCATTTCTGCTGGTTTGGCAACCCAGTTACGGGGTACGTAACATCAGTGTTTACATTTCAGTTAAGTCTCTTACCGTCAGGCTCAGCAGCTATCAGTTCTGTCCATTGATTTTCGCTGTCCATCCGTGTGTTGGCAATCTATTGTCTTTATTTATCTGTGTCTGTCCAGCATTTCTTTCAATAGATTTTGAAAAAAATTGTCACTTCACCTTCAACCTTTTGAGGACAGCTTTCTAAAATATCTTTGAAATAAGAATACTTTACTAAACTTGTGCAAATTACCCTGAAAATCCATCCTTCTTATTCGCTTTTATGTTAAGAAATGTGTTATGACATGGAGAAAAATTATTGAAGACAGGAATATTTAACATTTTGAAAACAATTTGCATAAACTGATATTAAAAATTATCTATTTAATGAGATATAGTGAGTACTAGACCCTTCCAGCTCTTCACACCACCCAGCAATACCCCAATTTAATCCATGCTTGATCATGAAACCATTGAAAGTGACCAAATAACCTACCAAGCAGTACGTCTTTGGACTGTGGGAGGAAACCGTAGCACCCAGAGGAAACCTATGCTGAGACGATGAGAACACATAACTCCTTACAGGGGGCAGGAGGGAAATGAATCCAGGCCACCTGTATTGTAACGCGTTGTGCTAACCACTACGCTACTGGGCCACCCCAAAATAAGGCTGATACTTTTACCTTGGTGGATCCTGAATGTTTGCTTGAAAGCTGCTTTCAGATCTGGTCTTCAGATTATAAGAGAGATGTCATTCCATCAGAAAGGGTGCAAAGGAAATTTAAAAGGATGCTGACAAGATTGGAGAAGTGCAACATTGAAAGAAGGATGGACCGATGGAATTTCTATCTCATGGATAAAAAGAGGTTAAAGGGAGCCTTGCATGAGGTGTGCAATATTAGGTGACCTGGTAGAGGCATATAAAATGATGAGAAGCATTGATCCTGTGTCTAGTCAGAGGTCTTTTCCCAATGCTGAAATGGCTAACACGAGAGGGCACAGTTTTAAGGTGCTTGGAAGTAGGTACAGGGGGGATGTCAGTGGTAAATTTTTTATGCAGGGAGTGGTGAGTGTGTGGAATGGGCTGCCGGCAACGGTGGTGGAGGTGGATACAATAAGATCTCTTAAGAGACGCCTGGATAGGTATGTGGAGCTTAAAAAAATAGAGGGCTAAGGGTAACCCTAGGTAATTTCTAAGGTAAGTACATGTTTGGCACAGCATTGTGGGCCACAGGGCCTGTATTGTGTTGTAGGTTTTCTATGTTTCTATTATTAAATGCCTAGATATGGTAAATTGAAAGGACCTGTTTACCTGAGCAAAAGTATCAAAAAACAAGAACTATTACTTTATGGTCACTGGTACAAGGATTAATTTTTTACCCAGAGAATGCAATAGCAATTGGATGTAAAGTGGAAGAGCTGCTGTGTGTAGGTTTACAGTCTAGTGCTGAAAAGTGGGACTAGACCAGCCATTATGTATCATGGATTAATACACACATGATGGGCTGAATGACCACCTTTCATGTTCCCAATATTCACATTTCCAATCTGCTGATTACTTTCCATTCAGGTGATGTTTAAACACGTAGATCCATAGCAGTCCTGCCAAGGTGTCTCGGCCGGAAACATCGACTGTGTTC
Source organism: Mobula hypostoma (assembly GCF_963921235.1). NCBI lineage: Eukaryota > Metazoa > Chordata > Chondrichthyes > Myliobatiformes > Myliobatidae > Mobula > Mobula hypostoma. The sequence goes on from NC_086123.1 coordinate 16,966,417, forward strand.
TTTTCCATAGATGCTGCCTGGCCTGCTGATTTCCTCCAACATTCTGTGTGTGTGTTAATCCATAGTAGTTATTGTGACGTTGCAAGATTCCCTTTGTTCAAGGGAAAAGCCTTTGCTTCTTCATAGCTGTGGTTATAGGTTGTGGTCACCAAAAGTCTTCCTAGCCAAGCAATCCTTCTGTCTTTCTTGTTCTGATTGCTTCCACTTTGCCAAATTGCCATCAGCAGGGATATTACCGCTGGTACCAATGTTTAATTCCTCTGAGTCAGAACTGTGACTCATTAGAACGGCAAAACATTGGGGCGGTACGGTAGTGTAGCGATTAGCGCAACGCCCTACAGTGCAGGCAATTCCTGCCACTGCCTGTAAGGAGTTTGTACGTTCTCCCCTTGATCGCGTGGGTTTCACCTGGTGCTCTGGTTTCCTCCCACAGTCCAAAGACACACTGTCTAGTAAGTTAAATAGTCATTGTAAATTGCCCCATGATTAGGCTAGGATTAAATCAGAGGATTGCTAGGTGGCACAGCTTGAAGGGCCAAAAGGGCCTATTCTGTGCTGTATCTCAATAAATAAACTTTTAAAATAAATTTGCCCCTTACGCCCATTCTGCCACTTAGAGATGATGTCGCCTTAAGCAAGGGGATCCATCGACCCCAGGTTGGGGTCCTCTCCTCCAAACCCTTCCTGTCCACGAGGGTTAGGAGTGCAAAGGATGGGAGTGTAAATGAATACTGGTTAAATTTACGAAGTAGTACATTCATTAGGTGGCAGGGCGGAGATACGTCTCTACCAAAGGAGGTGTAAGGTGTTCCTTCTCTCCGCTAGCCTGCAGGTGTTGCACCAGCTTTGCCCCCCACCCCCGCCACCAGCTGGTTCAGGGTCACATGAAGCCATGGGAGCAGGTGCTGGATGGTCGCATGAGTAGCTGGTGCAGATAATAACTCCTGGTTATGGACCACTGACGCCAGGCAGACAATCGCTGAAGTGTATTGACAATGGCTGGGGTCACTCGGTTTGTAAAGACACTGCCCAGAAGAAGGCAATGGCAAGCCACTTCAGTAGAAAAATTTGCCAAGAGCAATCATGGTCGTGGATGGAAGAAAGAATAAGAACAACAGTGTGAAGGGGTCTTCCCACAGGCAACAGTCAGATTAAAGACAAGTGGAAGACCATGATTGCCCACATCATACGACGCAGCATATAATGATGATGCTTACGTTAAAAGAGGTTTATGTGACAAACAGAAAATGGATCGGGTCAGCAGTTTTTCAATCCTCGCCCACGTTATGACTGGGCTTGGTGTACTCCCCGTTCCAGGGCTAGAGAACAAATTCACCAGGGCAACGCAAGGGCCATCTCCAGAAGAAAACTCAAAGAAGATTTCCCAATGAGCTCCTAAAATTAAAAAGGACTTTCTTGAGTTTAAAAAAAAAGGTGAACTTTCTTTCAGTTGAAGGATTCAGTGGTGAAAGGTTGGCAAACGGTCTCTCAGATAATAAGGAAAGCAAGGTAGGCAACCAGAAAGAGTTGCTGGACTAGAGCATTGAGACAAACAGTTCCAGCAAAGAGCTGAGACAAGCATAATCCGCCAAATTGTTCTTCTGTGAGCTACATATATTTGTTTTAACCTGGTGACATTAGTTCATTTGATTTGCTCCCACTCCAAGTCAATAAAAACCTACCAACTTTTCCCATGAAACTGATTTCAATGACAAAGGCTTTCCAGTGACAATTTTCTTAATATTTTGCTGACAACCACTAAAAGTTATCAAATATTTAACTTCCTGCCACGGGAATAATTCAGGATTTCCATCCGTGCTGGGTTACGAGGTGGTGATCTCTTTGGAAACTCACCCGGCAGAAGGCAATGGCAAACCACTGCTGTAACTTGCCTCGTACGCGGTTCCCCACTACGTCAGAGAGGCATGGAGGGAAATCGTCCACTAACCGGAGAAACTCCAGATGCGACGTACCTTTCGTTTCCTTTACTTCAAACTATAGTACATTAAATTAACATAACAATTACCAGAAGCTTTTAACTGTACATATTCTTCATGGCTGAAATTTTGAATTAGTGGAGTGTTCCCTCCTTTCACTACTGTTATTGATGATCTCTGTGAGAGTATAAAATTCCATAAGTAGTTAAAACAACCTTTTCTTGCTGCTGCCATCAGGTAGAAGATACAAGTGGCTCAGGACTCGCACCTCCAGGTTCAAGAACAGTTACTAACCCTCAACCACCAGGCTCTTGAACAAAAGGGGATAACTACACTCATTCTATTTCTGGTGTTCCCACAACCAATGGTCTCACCTTAAGGACTCTTTATCTTGTTATTTCATGCTCTCTTTATTTATTTATTTATGTTTGTATTTGCACAGTTTGTTGTTCACTGATCCTGTTTATAGCTTCTGTTTTATAAATTCGAAAAAGAATCTCGGGGTTGTATGTGGTGATTCTGATAATGAATATTACTCTGAACTTTGAACTTTGAATATCATCTACAAAGAGAAGGAAAGATTTTCTTCTTTTCTGTTATAAAAAAGTCCTGGTTGAAGCTGCAGTTGTCAAGTTGTGCAATGTCTTCTGCAATCCTGTAGATGGAGCATACAGCAACAAATCTGGTCAGGACCAGATGCATCGTTTCATTTCCAGATAGACTTTCTGCCTACGTCCTCGTCTTCATCGTCTCTGACCACGGCTTACTCTTGGCTGACCGTCATCATGATCAAAGTCACTCAAAGTCGACTGTACCTCTTCCTAGGTTTGCTGCCTGGCCTGCTGCGTTCACCAGCAACTTTTATGCGTGTTGCTTGAAATTCCAGCATCTGCAGATTTCCTCGTGTTTGCGACTGTATTTAACGCGATGTTTTCGCTCATGGAACAGCCACTCACTGGAATTTTTTTTTGTTTTTGGCACCATTCTTTGTAAACTCCAGATTATGTTGTGCATAAAAATCCCAGGAGATCAGCAGTTTCTGAGGGACTCAAATCACCCTGGGCAGCACCTAATTAATTAGCTTGTTTATTTCGGCTTTTTTCTTAAAGAGGTGCCGAATGCATTTTAGAACGCTCCGGCTACCACTGCACCCCTGGTACCAAGGAAATTAAAGGAATTGCACAGGTTGGAGAGTTGTGGAATCCCTCTGTGCTTCCTCAGTTCACAGGTGGGAAGCAATCAGGAGAAGCATGAACTTTTCATTCCAAAGGAAAGCAAGATAGAGTCAAAGGGAGAGGTGCCAACTCCAAAATAAGTTTTCAGAATTTCTTCTGCTTCAGTTGCTGAGGGTGGAGGTGCAACATTGGTAACCCAGAAAGCCTCTCTCTCTGCCTTGGATCTTCGAGGATCATTTTCCAATCCAGAGTCCGCTTCCTGAAGTGGGATTAGATACGTTCACACTTCTTTGAAAAGAGGGCAGCTCAGTATCACAGCTGGATATATCAAAGAGCTGCAAATCCTTTAATGTCGCCATTTCAATCATTTCAGTTGACTTGAGCCTTGTAGTGGTGGAAAGGCTTTGAGGTGTCACAAAATGAGTCACAGTCTATCTAGCCTCTGAGTCAAATGATGTTTAATATCTAGAAATGTGAAGTGACCCAGTTTGGTAGGAAAATAAGGAGAGGCAATACAGGATCAGAAATACGTCTAAAAGAGGTGCAGAGGACCAGATCCATGGTGTATAAGTTATTAGAACAAAGCAGGTCAAGTTGAGAAACCACATTCTTTCATTTATTTGTTAGTTTATTTACTTATTTGCTGATACAGCACAGAATAGGCCCTTCCTGCCCTTCGAGCTAAGCTTCACAGCAACCCCCAACAACCCCGATTTAACCGTAATCTAATCACAGGACAACTTACAGTGAGCAGTGAACATGCCCGGTGTGCCTTTGGACTGTGGGAGGACACCGAAACGTCCAGAGGAAAGCCACACATTCCACATGGAGGGCATATAGAGATGGCATACACATTTCTGGGCTTCCTCAGTGGAGGTCTAGAAAAATAAAAGCAAGGAAGTCATGCTGAACCTTTATCAAACACAAGACCAGCCTCAACTAGAGTTTTATTTTCAATTCTTTTTGCCCCGTTATAGAAGATTATGTGGACATTAGCGGAAGTGCAGAAGAGATACCTGGGTTAAAGGTCTACCGTTACAAAGCTAGATTAAAGAGGCCAGGTCTGTTTACGTTGGAGAAGGGAAGGCTGAGTGAAGATTAGGTAGAAGTATATAAAAATAATGAGGGGTCTGGACAGAGAGGACAACAGCATTGAAGAGGCGATGGGTGACAACATGTCATGGCACATACTCAACGATTCAGGAACAGCTTCTTCCCTGCTGCCATCAGATTTCTGACTGGACATTGAACCCATGAACACTACCTCATGACTTATTTAATTTCACTTATATATAGACCGTCACAGCTTTCATTATTCTGCATTGCACTGTATTACTGCTGCATAACAACACACTTTACGATCTATGCCGGTGATATTAAACTTGTTTCTGATTCTGATTCTGAATGAATTAAGAATGGCATGAGCAAAAGTGTGTTTACAAAGTGTTGGTTGGAATTTGAGATGTCGTGCCCAGAGATGTTGCGGATAAAAGTTTGCAGTGGCCTTCAAGAGGGAATTTTATAAATATATGGTGAAGAAAAATTTAGATGTCTATAAAGTATTAGTGATTTATTACAGTAGAGAATCAGCAGGCACATCAGAATCAGAATTATGTTTAATATTTCTGGTGTATGTCGTGAAATTTGTTAACTTTGCAGTACAAGGCAATACATGATAAATATAGAAAAAAAATTACAGTATGCATATATATGTATATTAAATAGCTCAGTTAAAATAAGTAGTGCGAAAACAGAAATAAATTTAACAAAAGTAGTGTTCATGGTTCAAAGTCCATTTAGAAATCAGATGGCAGAGGGGAAGTAGTTGTTCCTGAGACGCTGAGTTTAGATGTGGAAGTCTCTCAGGTACTACTCTCAATGACACAGCTAGGTAGTTTGTTCCATGTGTCCACGACTCACTTTGCAAAGCAATGTTTCCTGATGTTAGTGTGAAATCTCCCTTTAGCCAGTCCCCACCGATGGCCCCGTGTCCTTGTTGATGGATTAATATTGAAGTAACAGCTGGTATCCACTATACTGACACTATTTGTCTCCAACTTCCACCTTGCCCTCAAATTTACCTGGTCCATTTCTAACATTTCCCTCCCCTTCCTCAACCTCTCTGTTTCTATCTCTGGAGACAGCTTATTTACAGATATCTTTTATAAATCGATGGACTCTCACAGCTACCTGGACTATACCTCTTCCCACCCTGTTACTTGTAAAGATGCCATCCCCTTCTCTCAATTCCTCCGTCTCCACCGCATCTGCTCTCAGGATGAGGCTGTTCATTCCAGAACGAAGGAGATGTCCTCCTTCTTCAAAGAAAGGGGCTTCCCTTCCTCCTCCATCAATGCTGTCCTCACCCGCATCTCTTCCATTTCACGCACGACTGCCCTCACCCCATCCTCCCGCCACCCCACCAGGGATAGGGTTGTTCTTGTCCTCACTTACCACCCCACCAAGCTCCACGTCCATAATTCTCCGAAACCTCAGCCATCTCCAAGGGCATCCCACACCAAGCACATCTTTCCCTCCCCTCCCACTTCCTGCTTTCTGCAGGGATCACTCCCTTGTCCATTCATCCCTCCCCACAGATCACCCTCCTGGCACCTATCCTTGCAAACAGAACAAGAGCTACACCTGTCCCTATACCTCCTCCCTCACTACCATTCAGGGCCCCAAAGAGTCCTTCCTGGTAAGGGGACACTTCACTTGTCAGTCTGTTGGGCTCTTCTGCTGTATCTGGTGCTCCCAATGTGGCCTCTTATATTGGTGAGACCTGATGTAGAGTGGGAGACCACTTTGCTGAGCACCTACACTCCGTCCGCCAGAAACAGCGCGATCCATGCGATCCAGCGGCCACCTATTTTAATTCTGCTTCCCTTTCCCATTCCGATATGTCCATCCATGGCCTCCTCCACTGCCATGATGAGGCCACACTGAAGTTGGAGGAGCAACACCTTATATTCCGTCAGGGTAACCTCCAAGCTGATGGCATGAACATCGATTTCTCGAACTTCTGGTAATGGCCCCTCCCACGTCCTTCACCATTTCCCATCCCTATTTCCCTCTCTCACCTTATCTGCTTACCTGCCCATCACCTCCCTCTAGTGCTCCTCCTTCCCCTTCTTCCATGGCCTTACGTCCTCTCGTATCAGATTCCCACTTCTCCTGCCCTTTATTTCTTTCACCAATTGACTTCCCAGCTCTTTACTTCACCCCTGTACACCCTCTTGTCACCATCTGAGACTCTACCAACAATGGTTGTAGCATCAGCAAATTTATAGATGGCAATTACAGATTTATAGATGGCAACACAGGCCAAATGGCCTCCTTTTGTGGATACAAGCATCCTTTCTTTCTATGTCCAATTTAATAACACTGTAAGGAGAGATTCACGTGGCTCTGAGCCTGACCTACACACCCACACTTACAGAAGATATTGCTGAGGGGGATCTTGCTGGTCCTCTGCACCCTCCAGTCCACCAGTGGTGTCTTAGACAGGGACAAGACTTCGGTCAAGGGCATACAGACATTCTACCCACAAAACTCACCATTTCGGGGGCACAATTTCGTTCCTTTCAAAGTTGCCTCTGGTTTTAATAATTAAAATGAAGACTCGTATGGCCAGATTTGGGAACAGCTTCTTTCCAACTGTGATAAGACTGCTGAACGGATCCTGGCCCGGATCTGGGCCGTACCCTCCAAATATCCGGACCTGCCTCTTGTTTTTTTTTTTGCACTACCATACTTTCCCTTTTCTATTTTCTATTTATGATTTATAATTTAAATTTTTAATATTTACTATAGATTTGTACTCCAGGGAGCGCGAAGCGCAGAATCAAATATCGCCGTGATGATTGTACGCTCTAGTATCAATTGTTTGGTGACAAAAAAGTAGAGCAAAGTAAAAGACAGAACATAGAAATCTACAGCACTTCACAGGTCCTTTGGCCCACAATGTTGTGCCGAACATGTAACCTACTCCAGAAATTGGTTTTATTATTGATCAATTGAATGGAACCAATTGATAAATTGGTTTTATTATTGTCATATGTAACAAGGCACAGTGAGAAACATTGTTTTGCATGCTATCCATGCAGTTCATTTCATGACAATGTAGTGCAAAGGGAAACAATGACAGAACGAAGTATGAAGTGTTACAGTTCCAGAGAGTGCACTGTAAGGTCATAACGAGGTAGACTGTAAGGACAAGACTCCATTTTCTCACATTATAAGTGCCTGTTCAATAGTCTCACAACAGCAGGATAGTATCAGTCCTTCAGCCTGGTGGTACGTGCTCCAGAAGACTTTTATATCTTCTGGTTGGTGGAGGTGGGTGGAAAACGAGACATGGATGGGGTCCTTGGTTATGTAGACACCCCAGTAACAACACACACAAAATGATGAAGGAGCTCAGGAGATCAGGCAGTTTATTCATTTCCATAGACGCTGCCTGGCCTGCTGAGTTCCTCCAGGATTTTGTGTGTGTTGCTTTGGATTTCAGGCATCTGCAGATTTTTCTCTTGTTTGCGATTGGAGTACTACTCTGTGAAGTCTCTTCCAGGGATGCCTACCCTCTTCTACGAGTCTGTGGTGGCCAGTGCTATCATGTTTGCTGTTGTGTGCTGGGGCAGCAGACTGAGGGTGGCAGACACCAACAGAATCAACAAACTCATTCGTAAGGCCAGTGATGTTGTGGGGATGGAACTGGACTCTCTGACGGTGGTGTCTGAAAAGAGGATGCTGTCCAAGTTGCATGCCATCTTGGATAATGTCTCCCATCCACTACATAATGTACTGGGTGGGCATAGGAGTACATTCAGCCAGAGACTCATTCCACCGAGATGCAACACTGAGTGTCATAGGAAGTCATTCCTGCCTGTGGCCATCAAACTTTACAACTCCTCCCTTGGAGGGTCAGACACCCTGAGTCAATAGACTGGTCCTGGACATTTCATAATTTACTGGCATAATTCACATATTACTATTTAACTATTTATGGTTCTATTACTATTTATTATTTATGATGCAACTGTAACGAAAACCAGTTTCCCCCGGGATCAATAAAGTATGACTATGACTATCACTATCTTCCCTTTGGCAGGAGTTTAGTGAAGCCCTCTCTCACTGCTCCCCCGTTGTGTTCCCTGATACTCCCTGGCTCTTTGACCACGTGCTTGCCCAGACCCACTACTACAGCCATGTATCCTCAATGCTGCCGAAGGGCTTCGGCCCGAAACTTCAACTGTCCCATTTTCCTAGATGCTGCCTGTCTTGCTGAGTTCCTCCAGCATTTTGTGTGTGTTGATCTGCAGACTTTCTAGTGTTTAGTAAATACTTATGATGTTTTTAATTTAAAATTTCTTTAAAGCCGTGTATAAACGCTTAGAAATAATTAAAAGCAATCAGGAGAGATAAGAAAGGTCATGTTAAATTGCAAGGGTGTGGGGAAGACTGGATAGAGCAAAGGGAATATCTGTGATAAGGTGAGAGCAGATCAAATGAGTTAATGGATCAATTAAAGGATGATTACATTTCTCTGACTGTGGTTTATGTTGCTAGTAGCGGAACTTTGGGACATGTTTTTTGGGTCTGACTGTAACTAATGGAGAGAGAAAAACTGAGCCAAGATCACAGATGGATAACTGGCAGAAATGGCCAGTTGTGATCTTGACAGGTAAAACAACTTCCCGAACATGGGAGAGCTTGATAATGAATTCAGAAGGATGCAGCGTGCTGACAGTTAGTAAGGTGTTGTTTCTCAAGCTTGCATTGGGCCTCTGAAGGAGAGCGCAGTCTGTTAGGTCAGAGTGAGATTGGGATGGAGAAATAACGCGGCAGGAACAGGAGGCTTATGGTCACTCCTGCAGACTGAACACCACTCTGAAACATGACCACACTGTCTAATCCCCTCTGCACTGGAGACAGTCACTCCTGCAGACTGAACACAACTCTGAAACATGACCACGCTGTCTAATCTCCTCTGCACTGGAGAGACCAAATGCAGCTTAAATGACCCATTATTAAAGAAAAGCATTTGACATTAAACAATTGAATCCACATTTTTAAACACACTATCAGCTTCCCTTGCTTCTGGAGATTTGGGAGTGCGAGCCCCAGCCGTCTCTGCCCTTACACCCCATCCCTTATTGTCTATGTGGCCACCCATCTATTTGCCTTCCAAACTACATCACTACTTCTCTGCCAATTTTCGTATTCTCAGACTGCCAACTTCTCTTGCTGCCTGCTCCTGAACCCTGGTACCGCCTTTCTCACTGTATAACACTAAAATTTCAAATTTACACCATGTAATGTAACATCACATGTGTCTAACTCCAAATCAATAATGCATATCCAAAAGGACACTAGTCCTACAGTACAACGCAGAAGTCTTAGCAACATAAGTATAACTAGAAGCCTGAGACTTCTGCATATTATTGTAGTAATTTTAACAGCTGCCACAAAAAAACACACAAACACAAATTTCATGAGATGTGAGTGATGATAAACATGATTCTGATATGGGTCTGTATTTGGACTGAGAGTAGGAAAGGGGCCGGGACAGTGGGATGATGGTTAGGAAGAGGGAAAGGAGTGGGAAGCACCAAAGAGACGTTTTGTAATGATCAATAAACCAATTGTTTGGAATCAAATGACCTTGCCTGGAGTCTCAGTGCTGGGTGTGTCTGCACCTGCATCACCCACTGCCCCAGTACTCCTTTTCTGCCCCTCCCGCAGCGCTCTACCCTTGCCCTTCCCAACATCCTTTGCTCCCACCAGATTTTAAAACTCTCTCTCGGCTCCACATTGACAAAGACAGTGCTGTGCAAAGGTTTTATGCACCTTAGCTATACATTATGTGCCTAAGACTTTTGCACAATACTATATACCATCCCCTGAGAACACCTCCACTCTTCCCCATGGTGGTGAAAGGGACTAGTGACAATCACCTTCTGGTTTCTAGCTCACAGACCTTTGCATCTGGACAGTTTTGACCTTTTGATCCTCTGGGTTTATTTGAGCTAGCAAGCCTATTATCTGGCACTTTATCAACCTTCACGTTTAAGTCTATGTACACAACTTCAAGAGCACCACATTCATGTGTCCAATTTACTATTCCTGTTGTACACACTTTCACACTAAACGGTGTTACTGCTGACAGAGAACAACTGATCATGTGGTACAGTTCTCAAAGTGGTGAAGTTTTATAACAGCAGGGCTGATCAACGCCGAGTGGCGGGGAGGGGATACGTCTCTACCGAAGGAGGTGCTAGGCGCTCTTTCCGTCTGCTCGCCTGCTGCGTCATGGGCAAGGTGTAGCACCTGCTTATCCCCAGCACCCCATCCCCGCCCGATTAGGGTTATGTGAAGCCATGGGAGCAGGTGGCGGATGGTTGTATGAGCAGCTGCTGCACATCACAAGTCCTGGTTATGTGACCATTGATGCCAGGCAGACAACTTCTGAAGAGTATTGACAATGGCTGGGGTCACCCATCTCGTAAAGACACTGCCCAGAAGAAGGCAATGGCAAAGCACTTCTGTATAAAAATTTGCCAAGAACAATCATGGTCAAAGACCATGATTACCTATATCATACAACATAGCACATAATGATGATGATAATGATCAAAGCCAATATTACAAGCACAGTAAAATCTATCTTGGGAATAATGTGAATCAGATGTTCGAGCTCCAGAAGTCTGCCTCATATGTTGCTTGCTACTTGTCCATTTAATTGGTGTGGTAACATATAATAAGTAGGTTAGCTGTAAGAGCAGTATTTAATATGGCCAGAAATTCAGTACTTTTATGCACTAAATATTATACCAAAATGGAATACTAACAGCCACAAAGGATTCTTCAGGTGCTGGAAATCTTGAGCAACACACAAACAATGCAGGAGAAACTCAGCAAGTCAGGCAGCAGGTATGGAGGGGAATACTGTAAACAGTAGTATTGACTGTTTATTTCAGCCTGGGACACTAAGGCTACGTCCACACTAGACCGGATAATTTTGAAAACGCCGGTTTTGAGTAAAAACGACAGGCGTCCACACTAAACAACAGGAATTCTGCAGATGCTGGAAATTCAAGCAACATACATCAAAGTTGCTGGTGAACGCAGCAGGCCAGGCAGCATCTATAGGAAGAGGCGCAGTCGACGTTTCAGGCCGAGACCCTTCGTCAGGACTAACTGAAGGAAGAGTGAGTAAGGGCGTCCACACTATGCGTTTTTCAAAATATCTCTGTCCGCACCAAAACGGATATTTGGGCGAATCTACTCCTACTGGGCATGCGCAGACACATCTACAGAAAACAAGCAAAGAGGAAACAGTATACTATTTATGTTTCCACGGCAGCGTTGTGCTACTTCCATTGGTCAAAAACTAGAGCACCAACAACAACAGCGAAAGAAAGTTTTCAACAATGTCTTCGAGGAATACAAAGAAAACCTCCGCTGGAAAAATCAGACCGGACTTCTTCGTTTAGACAGACAATGAAGTCGAGCTGTTTCTGTGAGTTACAAATGACTACAAAGTCAGCAAGCAGTAGAGATTTTTAATTCCAAACAAACTATTAACATAGACAATAAAGTAAACAACACGCGCATGAAGCCGTCCTCTACCCAAGATCAACAAGAGAGTGCAATCTGCTGCAACCAGACCTGCACAGTATTTCTGACATTAATATTTTTAAAGATAGACTCAATCAAATCAATTTAGGGGATCTAGTCAAAAAAGCTCACTTGACAATTTAACTCTCACGCCGTTCACACCGACTGCGCGTTATAACAGCCGTCCGGCAGTGTTTGCTCAGTACCAAGCAGAAGCAGGAAATGGATTGTTGTTGTGGTGTTGTCACGACAACATTTTAAAATCTCTCCGTTTTCCCCCGTCCACACTACAACGTGGAAACAATCGTTTTCAAATTTACACACTCTGGAGAGTGTTTTCAAAAATCTCTGTTTTCGGGGGATGAAAGAACCGTTTCAGTGTGGACAGAGGTCAAAACGAAAAGAAAAAGCTTTGTTTTCAAAATTATCTGGCGTAGTGTGGACGTAGCCTAAGATAACTGGGATCAGGTCCGGCAAACACCCGGTGCACTCTGGCACCCGTGTGAACTAAACAAAATAAAAGTGGTGCCACGGGGAGCCAGATGAGTTTTTATGACAATCTCATCACAAACAAGAGAAAATCTGCAGAGGCTGTGAGTCCTGCCAAAGGGTTTTGGCCGAAACATCAACTGTACTCTTTTCCATAGATGCTGCCTGGCCTGCTGAGTTCCTCCAGCATTTTGTGTGTGTTGCTCAGATTTCCAGCATCTGCAGATTTTCTCTTCACTTTATGACAATCCGGTAGTTCAATACTGTCATCACACTAGCTTTATACTTCTGATTTATTCAGTTAATTGAATTCGAGCTACTATGGTTAGATTTGAAATATATGCCTCTGGAGGTTCAATCCTGCTACCATGTGTCAGGGCCTGCTAGCACAAATGCTTACTCCAGTCCCCTTCTATCTGTTTCGCTGCCAAATATCTTTGAAATGGATCTCCCTTTTCACTTGTTTTTGCTTTCTACCTCCATCTGTTACTTTAAAGATCCTCGGGTCGAGTGACTTCAGTGACTGCACCTCGCTGATGAGGAGTTTGCTGCCTCACACCCAGACTGGTCCAATCCCACTTGCCCATTTGGATGGAGAAAGAAGTTTCTGTGGCCTGACTGCTGCATCCAGGACCAAAGGAAATGGCTTCCGCCTCCGGGGATGGTGATGTGAGGAGTGGGAGCAGGTTGCTGATTGGAAGGGCAGGACTGGAGGGAAATGCTCTTATACTGACCACATGCCACATTTGTAGCTGGTGGTTTATATTCGTCCTCTAGTGTCACCAGACACTTCAGGAGGAAAATGTTGTAATGTGGGTGTAATTAAAAGTAAGTTAATACTAATTAGGATATCGGGAGGGGGGTCTACTTCCATTTGTTGTTCTTCTGGTGGCTCTCATGTACATAGTATTCCTGCCATGCCGTACAAGTTGTGAAACCCTCTGTATATATGTAACGTTTTAAAGTTCGAGATAAAGTTGTTTCTTTGGCATGAAGTTGTCGAGTGTGCCTTTTTCAAAGTAGGAGTTACCACAGAACAGATCTACAAATATTCATATATGGTGACCCTACAGAACGGGATGAGATTATGCACTCCTCAAAGAGCCTTAGCAAAAGGGAATTCTCTTGTCAGGGGCTGCCTCCTTGCCTCCCCAATGCCACCTGCATGCCAAGGGATCAAAGTGACAGCACAGGGCAAGGTTCAGTTGCCCGATTCTTCTCTGGAGCTGGCGCCTGCCGTAGATGTTCCACACTAAACCACCGATTCCCACAACTTTGCCACCAGGCATGGCAAGAGGTCTGGAGCTAAAGCTTCACAACAGAGATCAGAGCAAAATTTGGCAACCCTAGGTTTAGGTCCAGGGCTTAAGACTTAACAATGTCTACAGTTACGTACAGCTCTGCCATGGACAGCCCCAAGGCCGGCTGCAAAAGGATGAGGGTGAGCATGGAGCTAACAACCCCATTCCCTAAAAAACCTGCACTATAGAGAAGCCACCAGCAGCTCCAAAGACCCCATCCCTGTGAGAGAATCAGAATCAGGTTTAATCTCAATGTCCTGAAATTAAAAAAAGTAGTGAGGTAGTGTTCATGGGTTCAATGTCTATTCAGAAGTCAGATGGCAGAGGGGAGAAGCTGTTCCTGAATCACTGAGTGTGTGCCTTCAGGCTTCTGTACCTCCTTCCTGATGGTAGCAATGAGAAGAGGGCATGAACTGAGTGATGATGGTCCTTAATGATGGATGCTGCCTTCCTGAGGCACCGCTCCTTGAAGATGTCTTGGATTCGATGGAGAGGATGGTTCTTCGACGGGCTACACCTTGAAAGGCTGAAAGACTGAGGATTCTGGCAAGCTGCTCTTGGTAGACTATACCCCAAGAGGGGAGAAGGGTTTAAGAAGAAGAAAAAGAAGGACATAGTTTCCATTGATAATCTTCCTGTCTCCTTGAGCCTTAAAACCTTATTGCAGAATCTCATGAATAGACGGTGTAATTAATGGTGCTCGCTGTTATTACATTGTTAACATGAAACAATGCCTCTGGATATGTGGTCTCCAACCCATGTACCTGCTTTAAGATGGAATCCATTGAGCTGATCATAGAAAATATTTGTTAAGACAACATCTGTTTGAATATAAACCCTCAAGTGAATCCACATATCAAATTTTCACATAAGCGACACTATGAATTTATTAATCTTGCAGATTTCACGTTGCTGTCAACATTCACTGCAGATCAAGAGATCAAGTCATTCATGGTTATTGGAGGAAATATTTGCAGTGATGAAGATTCCTAGCCTCTGCTTCTCGTGCAGGAAAGGGGGTGCTGCGGCGTGGAAGAGATAAAATGGGACTGGCAATGTGCTTTACACAATATTGCCTCACATCCAAAAGCCACTGCATCTTCAGGAAGGAATGCTCAATAGATGGAGTGTTTGATTAGATACATCTTCCGATAAAGTATCAGAATATCATGGGTCTTACATTTGTGATTTGAAACTGAAAGGTTTCTTTATCCTATCAGTAATGCTTTGCATCATTTCAGCTTATTGAATTGCATGGGATTTATGATTGAGGTCACACTGAACAGAACAAACACATCAAGCCCTCAGCTAATGTTGTAAATCGTTAAACAGGTCAATAAAGATTTCATGATGTTTCTCCTGAACAGGTTGCCCCTGAATCTGATAGATATTTTTGGCATATTTATTTCAAAAACTGTATACCAATCAGCTCGTTTGCCTGTTACCTTACTAGTCTAGGAATCAGGGTTGGATCCCGACCTTGGGAGCTGTTTCTGTGGAGCTTAGATACTTCTCATGAGCATTTCCTTTGGGGATCTTCGATCTCCTCCCATTTACAATGATGAGCTAGAATGTTCATTGCGTACTGTAAATTATCCATTAATATTGACAAGATGCAAAACTAGAATCAAAAGAGTGAACTGATGCATTAAAAAGAATAAATTATGAGACTCCAGGAAAGGGAAAAGGGAATGGGACTGATGGGAACACGTGCTTGGACCTGATGGGACAAATATATATTCTATACAGTAGTCTGCAAAAGTATTATGCACATATACATATATACTGTGTATATATATATCTTGGGAGTGCCTAGGACTTTTGCACAATACTGGTTTTGACAACAAGGTACAAGAGCGGGTTTGTAAATCCAGCGGGAGCAAAGGATGTTGGGAATGTCAAGGGTAGAGTGCTGAGGGAGGAGTATGTGACAGGTGGCAGAGAAAGAGTGCCAGGGTGGAGGGGGTGCAGGCTGTGTGCAGATGGACCCAGCCTTGAGACACCAGGCAAGAGCACTAGATGTCAAACAGCTGGTTTATTGATCATTACAGAATGTCCCTCGTGCTGCTTCCTGCCCTCTCCTTTCCTCTTTTCCCCAACTGCAATTCCCCTCTCCCTGCCCCCTCCCCACTCTCAGTCCACAGCAGAGACCCATATCAGATTCAGGTTTATCATCACTCACATACGTCATGAAATCTGTTTTTTTTCTGTGGCAGCAGTATAATGCAATAGATAAATTACTACAGTACTGTGCAAATTTCCTAGGCACCCTCGCTCTATATATATGTGCCTAAGACTTTTGCACAGTATAGTATCTCCATACTAAGTATGGGCTAAGTAAATATAGTGATATGCCTTATAGCTAACCATTTTCCTTTGCTCTCTCGCTGTAGTGTCCAATATCTGCACACTCAGCATAAGTGTTTCACATCCTTAGGCTATCATACACATATAAACTACGAATGGTTCGCATCCTTAGTTGTGCACCTCATGCTTATTGTGAAATCTAGCTCAACTTCAGGCACCTCTTTGCCCCATTTCCTACCTGGAGAGTAATGCTGCAGTCAAGTCTCCAGTGTACTTGTGTCTTTTAAACCCATCTTTCCATCCTCTGGACTAACACATTCTGCCCGCTTTTCTTAAAGAGGCTGCTGCCTCCTGCGTTTTTACCTCTATTGTTAATGTGTTGTAAATTGGTAAAGGTGCTGAGGAAGAGGATTTCTTGGAATGTATGCGGGATGGTTTTTTGAACCAACATGTCGAGGAACCGACTAGAGAGCAGGCTATTCTGGACTGGGTTTTGAGCAATGAGGAAGGGTTAATTAGCGATCTTGTCGTGAGAGGCCCCTTGGGTAAGAGTGACCATAATATGGTGGAATTCTTCATTAACATGGAGAGTGACGTAGTTAATTCAGAAACAAAGGTTCTGAACTTAAAGAGGGGTAACTTTGAAGGTATGAGACGTGAATTAGCTAAGATAGACTGGCAAATGACACTTCAAGGATTGACGGTGGATATGCAATGGCAGGCATTTAAAGGTTGCATGGATGAACTACAACAATTGTTCATCCCAGTTTGGCAAAAGAATAAATCAAGGAAGGTAGTGCACCCGTGGCTGACAAGAGAAATTAGGGATAGTATCAATTCCAAAGAAGTAGCATACAAATTAGCCAGAGAAAGTGGCTCACCTGAGGACTGGGAGAAATTCAGAGTTCAGCAGAGGAGGACAAAGGGCTTAATTAGGAAGGGGAAAAAAGATTATGAGAGAAAACTGGCAGAGAACATAAAAACGGACTGTAAAAGCTTTTATAGATATGTAAAAAGGAAAAGACTGATAAAGACAAATGTAGGTCCCCTGCAAACAGAAACAGGTGAATTGATTATGGGGAGCAAGGACATGGCAGACCAATTGAATAATTACTTTGGTTCTGTCTTCACTAAGGAGGACATAAATAATCTTCCAGAAATAGTAAGGGACAGAGGGTCCAGTGAGATGGAGGAACTGAGCGAAATACATGTTAGTAGGGAAGTGGTGTTAGGTAAATTGAAGGGATTGAAGGCAGATAAATCCCCAGGGCCAGATGGTCTGCATCCCAGAGTGCTTAAGGAAGTGGCCCAAGAAATAGTGGATGCATTAGTGATAATTTTTCAAAACTCGTTAGATTCTGGACTAGTTCCTGAGGATTGGAGGGTGGCTAATGTAACCCCACTTTTTAAAAAAGGAGGGAGAGAGAAACCGGGGAATTATAGGCCGGTTAGCCTAACGTCGGTGGTGGGGAAACTGCTGGAGTCAGTTATCAAGGATGTGATAACAGCACATTTGGAAAGCGGTGAAATGATCGGACAAAGTCAGCATGGATTTGTGAAAGGAAAATCATGTCTGACGAATCTCATAGAATTTTTTGAGGATGTAACTAGTAGAGTGGATAGGGGAGAACCAGTGGATGTGGTATATTTGGATTTTCAAAAGGCTTTTGACAAGGTCCCACACAGGAGATTAGTGTGCAAACTTAAAGCACACGGTATTGGGGGTAAGGTATTGGTGTGGGTGGAGAATTGGTTAGCAGACAGGAAGCAAAGAGTGGGAATAAACGGGACCTTTTCAGAATGGCAGGCGGTGACTAGTGGGGTACCGCAAGGCTCAGTGCTGGGACCCCAGTTGTTTACAATATATATTAATGACTTGGATGAGGGAATTAAATGCAGCATCTCCAAGTTTGCGGATGACACGAAGCTGGGTGGCAGTGTTAGCAGTGAGGAGGATGCTAAGAGGATGCAGGGTGACTTGGATAGGTTGGGTGAGTGGGCAAACTCATGGCAGATGCAATTTAATGTGGATAAATGTGAAGTTATCCACTTTGGTGGCAAAAATAGGAAAACAGATTATTATCTGAATGGTGGCCGATTAGGAAAAGGGGAGGTGCAACGAGACCTGGGTGTCATTATACACCAGTCATTGAAAGTGGGCATGCAGGTACAGCAGGCGGTGAAAAAGGCGAACGGTATGCTGGCATTTATAGCGAGAGGATTCGAGTACAGGAGCAGGGAGGTACTACTGCAGTTGTACAAGGCCTTGGTGAGACCACACCTGGAGTATTGTGTGCAGTTTTGGTCCCCTAATCTGAGGAAAGACATCTTTGCCATAGAGGGAGTACAAAGAAGGTTCACCAGATTGATTCCTGGGATGGCAGGTCTTTCATATGAAGAAAGACTGGATGAACTGGGCTTGTACTCGTTGGAATTTAGAAGATTGAGGGGGGATCTGATTGAAACGTATAAGATCCTAAAGGGATTGGACAGGCTAGATGCGGGAAGATTGTTCCCGATGTTGGGGAGGTCTAGAACGAGGGGTCACAGTTTGAGGATAGAGGGGAAGCCTTTTAGGACCGAGGTTAGGAAAAACTTCTTCACACAGAGAGTGGTGAATCTGTGGAATTCTCTGCCACAGCAAACTGTTGAGGCCAGTTCATTAGCTATGTTTAAAAGGAAGTTAGATATGGCCCTTGTGGCTACAGGGGTCAGGGGGTATGGAGGGAAGGCTGGGTTCTGAGTTGGATGATCAGCCATGATCATAATAAATGGCGGTGCAGGCTCGAAGGGCCGAATGGCCTACTCCTGCACCTATTTTCTATGTTTCTATGTTTCTATGTTACGGCCAACCAATGCACAGGGAACACTGAAGCTCTCTTAGGGCATATTCTGGAATTTGGGTATAGAGCTAACAATAATTTCAGCAACTAACTTAAGCAATCCATCTCTAGTCCAGAACATGGACTGTAGATTAAATTTAAAATGCAGCCCTGGACAACAGAATCCTGAAGCTGTGGACAGCAGGTAATTGAAAAACCAGACAATGCTGATTAACATTCATTTTGGATGTCTGCATTGTGGGTGCGAAGAAGGAAGTGTGAAGATTATATGTAGTTCAAAGAAAGTTTTGTAGATACATTGAACTGAATTGAATTGACTTTATTACTTACATCCTTCACATACATGAGGAGTAAAAATCTTTACGTTACATCTCCGTCTAAATGTGCAATGTGCAATTTATAATAAATAGTATGTACAACAGGACAGTCAGAATAACACAGAAATACAGTTGTGTCAGCATGAATTTATCAGTTTGATGGCCTGGTGGAAGAAGCTGTCCCGGAGCCTGTTGGTCCTGGCTTTTATACTGCGGAACAGTTTGATGGATGGTAGCAGCTGGAACAGTTTGTGGTTGGGATGACTTGGGACCCCAGTGATCCTTCAGGTCCTTTTTCCACACCTGTCTTTGTAAATGTCCTAAATAGCGGGAAGTTCACATCTACAGATGCGCTGGGCTGTCCGAACCACTCTCTGCAGAATCCTACGATTGAGGGAAGTACAGGTCCCACACCAGGCAGTGATGTCGCCAGTCAAGGTGCACCTCTAGAATTGTCCTTTGATCTCTAACATATAAAATGCCATGGAATACTGGGTGGAAGAGACCTCTTCCTTCAGAGAATTCTCATTTTGTTGAATAAAAGACCACTTTATATCTGTCAGCTCTGTCTCTCTGGTGATTTTATTCATGTTGCAACACCCTTACCTTCTCGGCTGTCAGTGCCTTGATGAATGATATACTGAAGTCACTGCAAGAGTACTTTGGACCACTTTTTTTTCCCCCTTCTTGATGACAATATGTACTTTGGTTGAAATTAACTTCAGCTTTAGTTTCAATGCACTTAAGTGGACTATGAGCTAATTTTGGTAATAATTAACTATAATAATCTCTCAGAGTGTTGGCACGTGGCCAAGTGGTTAAAGTGTTCGTCTAGTAATTTGAAGGTTGCTAGTTCGAGCCTTGGCTGAGGCAGTGTGTTGTGTCCTTGAGCAAGGTACTTAACCACACATTGCTCTGCGACGACACTGGTGCCAAGCTGTATGGGTCCTAATGCCCTTCCCTTGGACAATATCGGTGGCGTGGAGAGGGGAGACTTGCAGCATGGGCAACCGCTGGTCTTCCATACAACCTTGCCCAGGCCTGCGCCCTGGAAACCTTCCAAGGCACAAATCCATGGTCTCATGAGACCAACGGATGCCTAAAAAAAATCTCTCAGAGAGAAGTGTTCACTTTATTGCAGACTGAGTAGAACTGGCATGTGTGTACAGCACATGTGTGATGATATTGTTACAATATACCAAGTTCTTTAACTATACTCGACAATGTCACACAGAGTTGGTGACTACCTCGCAGCTCCCAGCAAGAACGAAGGTCCCCGCTCCAGGACAAGCCAAGCTTCAAAGCAGCGGAGGCGGTAAATTCTAATGCTCATTTGTGCAAGTATGGACGTAGTTGTAGTTGCACATGAGAGCACAGTGGTGCGGCAGGTGGTACTGATGCCTGCTGACCCAGTTCAGTCCTAACCTTGGGCACTATCTGTGTGGAGTTAGCCCAGTCTTCCCGTGACAATGTGGAGTTTCACAAGAAATAAGGAAGTTAAGAAAAGCAAGACCTAACAAAGCAGGAGCAGAAATTGGCCATCGGGCTCTTCAAGCCTGCCCCACCATTTAACATGATTTATGCTGGCCTCCGCTCTTCTGTGCCATTTCTCCGTATCGTTCTATTCCTCCATTTATCAAATATTTATCTACCTCCACTTGATCTACAGTACTGTGCAGAAGTGTCAGGCACATATATATAGCTTGGGTGCCGAAGACTTTTGCACAGTACTGTTTTTGTCAAAGTGGAGCAGAAGGCGAGCTTGTAAATCCAATGGGAGCAGAGGATGTTGGGAATGTTGAGGGTGGAGCGCCAAGGGAGGGGTGTGGGACAGGTGGCAGAGAAAGAGTGCCAGAGGCGGGGGTGGTGCATGTGCAGACACACCCAGCCCTGAGACACCAGGCAAGGCCACTTGATTCCAAACAATTGGTTTATTGATCATTACAGAATGTCCCTCTGGTGCTTCCCACTCTCTCCCCTCTCCCTTCCTCTTTTCCCAACCATGATTCCACTCTCCCTGCCCCCTTCCCACTCTCAGTCCACAATAGAGACCCATATCAGTATCAGGTTTATCATCACTCGCATATGTCATGAAATTTGTTTTTTCTTGCAGCAGTACAGTGCAATACATAAATTACTACAGAACTCTGCAAAAGTTTTGGACACCCAATTATAAGTATGTGCCTGAGACTTGTGCACAGTTCTGTACTTCTAACGACCCAGTTTGCACACCCACTGAGACACAGAATCCCAGGGAATCACCACCCTCTGTGAAAAGAAATGTCTACTCACCTCTGTTTTAAATGACCAGCCTCATTTCTTGTAGTTATGCCCCTCCCACTGGTGAAAACATCTCTGCTTCCACCCTGCAAATGCTGCTGAGGATTTCATATGTTTGAATAAAATCATCCCTCACTCTTCTATTGGTAAGTTGGCGGTGAGATTGGACACAGCATCCACTCCGGGTCCAACCAAAGGTGCGATTGTTCATCCTTTATCTCCTTTTCATAATCGTAAGACCTGCTGGTTATCAAGAACGTCGAGTACGGCAGGTTTGCCCCTTCAGCAAGTTGCTCGATAGCAGGGGGGCTGGAGGAGCTGAACTTGGTGCAGACCGTGTTGCTGCAGAAAGGTGTCCACAGTCAGTGTGCAGTCCAACAGTGAGCGACTGTCTTGGATGTCTTACCTGTGACCGCAAGACCCTGTTGGACATTGGTAATGTATAAGCTCAGTTCACTGGTTTGTTGGCGAGACTGATGGCAGGGATGCTGCAGGGCCTCAGCTGTGGCATGGGCTAGGCCTCATTCCACAGGGCCTCAGTTGTGGCGTGGACTAGGCCTCATTCCACAGGGCCTCAGTTGTGGCGTGGGCGAGGCCTCGTTCCACAGGGCCTCAGTTGTGGCGTGGGCGAGGCCTCGTTCCACAGGGCCTCAGTTGTGGCGTGGGCTAGGCCTCGTTCCACAGGGCCTCAGTTGTGGCGTGGGCTAGGCCTCGTTCCACAGGGCCTCAGTTGTGGCGTGGGCTAGGCCTCGTTCCACAGGGCCTCAGTTGTGGCGTGGGCGAGGCCTCGTTCCACAGGGCCTCAGTTGTGGCGTGGGCTAGGCCTCGTTCCACAGGGCCTCAGTTGTGGCGTGGGCGAAGCCTCATTCCACAGGGCCTCAGTTGTGGCGTGGGCGAAGCCTCATTCCACAGTGCCTCAGTCGTGGCATGGGCGAGGCCTCATTCCACAGGGCCTCCGTTGTAGCGTGAACTAGGCCTCATTCCACAGGCTCGTCTGTTGCAAGCACCCAGGGAAGTGACGCTGGAAGTAGTGTAGCACAGTGTCAATGCTGGTTGGGGCTGACCCCTCCTGTTGGTGCTGCCTCTAGTGACAAGCAGAACTGCGTTCACCTGTAGACTGCTGCGGGTGTGTTCTTGGTGACAACATATAGGACATGATAGGGATTTGGACTATTTTAGATTTCCTTTGTTGACTGTATGTTTACTGCTGTTGTATATGTGCTATATGAGCCTTGTGCTGTGTATTACTTTTGGTGTTGTGTTTTGTACCTTGGCCCTGGAGGATTGCTGTTTTGTTTGGCTATACTCATGGGCATTGATGTATGGTTGAATGATAATTAAACTTGTACTTGAATAGAGACCCAAGTTACAGAGAGAGAAATAAAGAAGAGTTCTCTCTCTATAGGAAAGCCCTCTCATCCCAGGAAGCACTGGACCCAGTGTTACTATATTTTTTTTCGGTAAGGGAACCAAAACTGTACATGGTATTCCAGGTGAGACGTCACCAACACTAACGCCCTTAACTGCAACAAAATCTCTCTATTATTAAACTCCAATCCCTGTGCAATGCTGGCTGCCCTCTTAACTACTTGCTGGATCTGCCTGCTGGCTCTCTTTGTGAATCATGTGCAAGAAAACATCAATACCTCTATTTATTCCCTTGTAGCCTCACTCCATTTGGATAATAATCTGCCTTTTGATTTCTCTCACAAAAGTGCATGATCCCACACTTCACTAAACTCTATTTGTCAGTCTTATTTCCCATTCTCTTATCACAGCATGTCTCTTCTACGCACACTCTGTGGCCACTGTATTAGGTACAGGAGGTACTGGGTGTACTTTCATATCATCAGTAACATCTGAAAACCTTACTCTTCCTCCTGCGGGTCATTAATGTAAATAGTGAATAATTGTTGCCAAGAACTGATCCCCGCATCACACTAGTTCCGGTCTGAAAAGGACCCGAGTATTCCATCTCTGTTTTCTTTGAGACAGCCAGTTCTAGACCAGGGGTTCCCAACCTTCTTTTACACCATGGATTCCTACCATTAACCGAGTAAACTCTGTGCTACACACTCCCTCCATGAGTTTTTAATTTATGCACCAGCTTCCTACGTGGCACCTCGTCAATTGCGATTTAGAAAACTAAGTATGCTAAATATACAGCTTTTTCCTTTACCCCCTCTTCTTTTCCAATCCTCAGAATTCAAGCAAAATTGTCAAATATGATTTACCTTTCCTAAAGCCACGTTACCTTTGATTTTTTAATATATTATTTATGGTACAGGTGGAGTAGGCTCTTCGAGCTGTGCTGCCCAGCTTCTGCTGTCAACCCCGACTTAACCCAAATCGATTCACCGGACAATTTACAAATACATTTAACCTACGTGTTTGCACTGTGGGGGGAAACCAGAGCATCTGCAGCAAACCCACGCATTCCACCGGGAGGATGGACAAACTCCTTTCAGATGACCCAAACTCTGCCCCAAGCCGCAATAGCTGTATACAGTAACTACTACACTCTCACTTGGTTTAACTAACCTCAGTTTTCCTAAGCCATTAGCTATATCATACGTGATTATTGACTTCAGAACATTGCCAACAATAACTGTTAAACTACCTGGCCTGTTGCTCTCTACCTTCTTGTCTTTGTCCTGTTTTGAACAAGGGAATCACATCACATTCCAGTCATCTGGTACCCTCCTGGAGTTTAGTGACGTCCATCAACTCTGCCAAAGAGAAGTGAAACAGTCAGGCACTGTTGATTAAGACCCTGGACTTCTCCTCACTGATCCTCGTCGTGCCTTCCATTACATGGTGTACATGTACTATGTGACCACGGGCCTACGTGTTTGTTGGGACCTGAGGCAATTTTCCATCAGCAGAAGGTGATCCGCTTTCCACACTGGTCTTGACATGAAGCGGGCAATCCAGCAGCAGGGACTGGTGGAGACGCTTAGAAACTGAGCATCACACAGTGGGGCTGAATATTGGGGGTATGACAGTCCTCAGGGACTTTTGAAGAACCTACGCTTACCTCACCTCCCACATCTCCTACACCCCCATACGACACAGGAGCAGAATTAGGCCTTTCAGCCCATTGAGGCTGCTCTGCCATTCCATCATGCCTGATTTGTTATCCCTCTCAACCCCATTCTCCTGCCTTCTTCCAGTAACTTTAGATGTCCTGACCAACCAAGAACCTATTAACCTTTCTTCTGCCTCCCTCCATTCTTAAAGAGGAAAGTGACATTTGTAATATTCCAGGCCTTGGGAACCATTCTAGAATCTAGTGATCCTTGGAAGATCTTTACTAATGCCTCTACAATTTCTTCAGGTGCCTGTTGTAGAACCCTCGGGTGTGGTCCATCTGGTCCAACTGACTTATCTACCTGCAGACCTTTCAGCTTCCCTGGTGGCTTCTTAGTAATGGCAATTACACTCACTTCTGCCCTCTGACGCTCTCGAATTTCTGGCATACTGCTTATGTATTCCGCAATCAATACTGACACAAAATACTTTGTTAAGTTGGCCTGCCATTTCTATGTCTCCCCATTACCACCTCTCCCGTGTCATTTTCCACTGGTTCAATATCCACTCTCACCTCCCTTTTACCCTTTATATAGCTGAAAAGATATATAAAGCACGTGGGGACGTGGCCAAGTGGTTAAGGCATTCAACCAGTGATCTGAAGGTCGTGGGTTCGAGCCCCAGCCGAGGCAACATGTTGTGTTCTTGAGCAAGGCACTTAACCACACAGTGCTCTGTGACGACACCGGTGCCAAGCTGTATTGGCCCTTGCCCTTCCCTTGGACAACATCGGTGTCGTGGAGAGGGGAGACTTGCAGCATGGGCAACTGCCAGTCTTCCGTACGACCTTGCCCAGGCCTGCGCCCTGGAGACTGAAGACTTTGCTTGCACAGGTCCATTGTCTCGCAAGACTAACAGATGCCTTAATCTGAAAAGAACTTCTGGCATCATTTTATATTATTGGCTAGCTAAGTAACAGAACCTCCCCCCCCCCTACATCCGACTCCTGATGGCCCTGGTTGCTCAGAGAGGCAGTGATGGTAATTATGTCTGAGAGTCGGATTCAGAATGTCTCTTTCCGGTACCCAGCACCTTTTCTCCAGTCTGGATCCCTCCCATTCCACGAGGTATTGCCGAACACCTCCAACAGTACGCGAGTCCAAAAGTCTTTTCACTGTGAAGACCTGTTCCCCCTCGATAAACCTGGGTGGTGGCAGGGCTGGTGGTAGTGGGGCTAAGGGGTTGGTGCAGACTGGTTTTAATTTAGAGATGCGGAAGGTGGGGCTGATCCTTAGGTCTTGGTGAGATGCAAGGTGTAAGCCACTGGATTTACTTTCCTCAGGATCTTAAAGGGGCCAATGAACTTGGGCATCAACCTTCTAGATTCCACTCGGAGAGGCAAATCATGAGTGGAGAACCAGACCTGTTGCCCTGGCTGTAACACAAGTCCCAAGCTTCTCCTTTGGTTTGCCTTGGTCTCTGCTCTCTGGGTAGAGGCTAGCAAAATATCTCTTAGCCTCATCCATTTCCCCTTGCAGTGTTGGACAAGATCTTCTGCTGCAGGGACCCCACCCTCAGCTTCTTGTCCCAGAAAGAGAGGCAGAGGATAACCAAACTGGCATTTGAACAGTGACACCCCATGCACTGAGTGCTATAAGGTGTTCTGGGCGATCTCTGCCCACATCAAATGGTCACACCACTCATCAGGTCCTTCCAAGGCCAGGCATCTCAAGGTAGTTTCTAAATCTTGGTTGGTCTACTCTGTCTGGTCATTGGACTGCAGGTGAAACCCAAAGGAAAGTCTTGCCGTTGCCCCTATCAGTTCACAGAAAGCCTCCCAGAAATGTGATGAGAAACGTGGACCACGATCTGAGACAATGTCCACCAGGAATCCGTGGACCCTGAAGACCTGGTTCAGGCCAATCTTGGCAGTCCTTCCCGTGGAAGGTAGCTTCCCTAAGGCAATGAACTTGCAGGCCTTCAAAAACCGATCGACAACCACCATGATGACTGACTTCCCCTTGGATAGCAGGAGTCCTGTGACAAGATCCATGGAGACGTGTGCCCAAGGTCTTTCCAGAACAGGTAGGAGGTGGAGGAGCCATCGAGGTCGGGTATAGGGCTCTTTATTCCAGGCGCACACCTCGCATGCCTGCATGTACTGCTGAACTTCTCTCGTCATTCTGGGCCACCAAAACCTCCTCTCGATAAATTCGAGGGTCCTGGCAATCCCTGGGACCGGATGGAACTTGGGGCAAACAGCTGACCCGGAGGACCGTGCTCAAGAATCTCCCTCTACTCTTGGGCTTTGCGAACAAAAGCATTGATCCCCAACAAATTGGTCCTAATGTCCTGGTTTGGGGCAAAACGGTGGTAGGCTGCACCTCTTGTTCTGGTTTGTCAAACTGGCAGGACAGGGCTTCTGGGTCTTAGACCCTGGTCAAAAGATCAGGATGAAATTAAACCAGTTAAAAAACAAAGACCACCTGGCCTGCCTGGAATTCAGCCGCTTGACCTCCTGGATATAGACCACGTTCTTATGGTCAATCCAAATGATAAAAGGGTTCCTGGCCCTCTCCAGCTGGTGATGTCTTTCCTCCAAAGCTAACTTAAATGCAAGAAGCTCCTAATTCCTGATGTCATAGTTCCTCTCTGCCGGGGATAGCTGCCTGGAGAAGAATGCACAGTTTACTGTCCGAAAGTAATCATTGAGACAAGAGGGCACCTACTCTGATGACTGAGGCATTCACCTCCATGATGAAGAGAAGTTCCGGATTAGGAGAAAGCAAGATGGGAAATGATGTGAACCACTGTTTAAGCTCTGCAAAAACAGCCTCTGCTTCAGTAGTCCAGACAAAAGGGCCCGTGGATTTTTTTAGTTAGGGCCGTCAGCGGAGCTGCCACTGAGCTGAAGTTCATGATGAGCTTGCGGTAGAAATTGGCAAACCTCAGGAATCGCTGGTCCTGTTTGGTATTGGATGGTGGTGGCCAATCTGACTGCCTGGGTCTTGGTAGGGTCCAATTCGAGATTGCCATTAGAGATGATGAAGCACAAAAATGAAACAGTCATCTCATGAAACTCAGACTTCTCCAAGGACATAAAGTCCATGGTCTAGTAGCCTCTTTAAAATGTCCCTGGCGTGAGTGATGTGCTCCTCCATGGGCTTCGAGAAGATTAGGATATCATCCAAGTAGGTGAAGGCATATTTATGGAGAGTATCCCGGAGCACATCAGTTATAAAGGCTTTCCTGCAATAGCACTCCATGTAGATGCGCTCAATGGTGGGGAGGGCTTTACCTGTGATGGACTGGGCCATATCCACTGCTTTACCATACCATAGAACCATAGAAACTACAGCACAGAAACAGGCCCTTTGGCCCTTCTTGGCTGTGCTGAACCATTTTCTGCCTAGTCCCACTGACCTGCACACGGACCATATCCCTCCATACACCTCCCATCCATGTATCTGTCCAACTTATTCTTAAATGTTAAAAAAGAACCCACATTTACCACCTCGTCTGGCAGCTCATTCCATACTCCCACCACTCTCTGTGTGAAGAAGCCCCGCCTAATGTTCCCTTTAAACTTTTCCCCCCTCACCCTTAACCCATGTCCTCTGGTTTTTTTCTCCCCTTGCCTCAGTGGAAAAAGCCTGCTTGCATTCACTCTATCTATACCCATCATAATTTTATATACCTCTATCAAATCTCCCCTCATTCTTCTACGCTCCAGGGAATAAAGTCCTAATCTATTCAACCTTTCTCTGTAACTGAGTTTCTCAAGTCCCGGCAACATTCTTGTAAACCTTCTCTGCACTCTTTCAACCTTATTTATATCCTTCCTGTAATTTGGTGACCAAAACTGAACACAATACTCCAGATTCGGCCTCACCAATGCCTTATACAACCTCATCATAACATTCCAGCTCTTATACTCAATACTTTGATTAATAAAGGCCAATGTACCAAAAGCTCTCTTTACGACCCTATCTACCTGGTTCGACACTTTTAGGGAATTTTGTATCTGTATTCCCAGATCCCTCTGTTCCACTGCACTCCTCAGTGCCTTACCATTAACCCTGTATGTTCTACGTTGGTTTGTCCTTGCAACGTGCAATACCTCACACTTGTCAGTATTAAACTCGATCTGCCATTTTTCAGCCCATTTTTCCAGCTGGTCCAAGTCCCTCTGCAGGCTCTGAAAACCTTCCTCACTGTCTACTACACCTCCAATCTTTGTATCATCAGCAAACTTGCTGATCCAATTTACCACATTATCATCCAGATCATTGATATAGATGACAAATAACAATGGACCCAGCACTGATCCCTGTGGCACACCACTAGTCACAGGCCTCCACTCAGAGAAGTAATTTTCTACCACCACTCTCTGGCTTCTTCCATCGAGCCAATGTCCAATCCAATTTACCACCTCTCCATGTATACCTAGCGACTGAATTTTCCTAACTAACCTCCCATGCGGGACCTTGTCAAAGGCCTTACTGAATATGTAGCTTTATGTAGAATATTCCACACAGGAGCATTAGTGTTTCCATAGCAGGCTGTAATGCAGCCAGTCAATATACTCTCCACCACACATCTACAGAAGTTTGTCAGAGTTTTAGATGTCATTGCTGAATGTTCGAAAACTTTGAAGGAAGTAGAGGCACTGCCATGCTCTCTTCGTAATGTCACTTACGTGCTGCGCTGAGGTCAGATCCTCTGAAATGATAACACCGAGGAATTGAAAGTTGCTGACCCTCTCCACCTCTGATCCCTGAAGAGGACTGGTTTATGGACCTCCGGTTTCCTCCTCCTGTAGTCAATAATCAACTTCTTGCTCTTGTTTCCATTGAGTGAGATGTTATTGTTGTGACACTACTCGGCCAGATTTTGAATTTCCCTCCTATATGCAGATTCGTCTCCACCTTTGATTTGTACAGGTTATACCTTCCCCAGAAGAGATCCAGAAATCTGAACCCCTGCCCCTGTCCTACTTCCTCAGCCACTCTTTCATCTATACTGGCATCCAATTCTTGCCCTGACTAACCTAGGGTACTGGAGTAATCCAGGGATTATTACCTTCGAGGTCCTGCTCTTCATCTCTTCCCTAACTCCTCATACTCACTGTGCAGGACCTCTTCCCCCCTGTCTACCTATGCTATTGGTGTCAATGTGCACCATGACCTCTAGCTGCTCATTCTCCCTCTCGAGAATCTTCTGCAGCCACTTGCAGACAGCCAGCGACCTAGAATGTGGGAGGCAACACACCATCCCGGCTTCTCTTCCATGGCCAAAGAATTTCCTGTCCGTTCCCCTGACTATCAAGTCTCCTATCACTACCACTCTGCCTGACTTTGCCCTTCCCTGCTGAGCCTCGGAGGCAGCTGCAGTGCCACTGGCCTGGCAGCTACTGCTGTGCCCTGCTAGATCATCCCCCAGCAGTATCCAAAGGGGTAGACTTTTGCTGAAATGAATGGCCTCAGGGGAACCCTGCACTGACTGCTTACCCCTCACTTCTTCTGGTGGTCACCCACCTGCTACCTAAAGCCTTCACTCTGGGTAGGACCGCCTCAGGAAAAGTCTCAACTACGAAGTTTCCGGCCTCCCGAATGGTCCTGAGTACACTCAGCTCCAGTTCCTTGACCTTGTCAGTCAGGAGCTGAATTTAGGTACCTTTCCTGCAGATGCAGGCATCAGGGAGACCATTAGGTACCCTGAAATCCCACATGGTACATGGAGCTTAGAAAAACAGAGGGCCATAGGTAACCCTCGGTAATTTCTAAAGTAAGGACATATTCAGCACAGCATTGTGCACCGAAGGGCCTGTCTTGTGCTGTAGGTTTTCTACGTTTCTATGTTTCTATCTCACAGAAGGAGCATTCCACTGCCTGAACTACCATCACTTGTTATACCCCTAACTTCTCAAATTTAAGTTCTAGCTTGCCCCATTCTCATCCAAGACGGTTGAGCCATAGCCTGACCACTCTAAAACTCTCACACAATGGCCGCTCCACTCAAACCTTGCTTATTTTAATAGGCCTTTGCTAATTAGCCCTAGTTGCTATTAGCCTAAGGTATCTCCTGCTCTGTAAACAAGTTCCGACAGACCCCATTCCTTTTTTAAAGCTGGTGCATAAAGTTCACAAGGAACAGTCTCCTTTTCACTCAGCGATCTCCTGCTGTGCAGAGTCTGACGTTCTGGGCTGGTTCCCTGGCTTTGTATACTTAGCTTGCCAATGTAAGGTAGATGAGGCCAGGCCATCAAATTATCCATATCACAGGAATATCGACCAAAAGCAGAATTTTGTTCTTCCACGCAGGAGAACCACTGGAACCACTGTCTCCCCATTAAAGTTTGGTGCTAATTTAAAAACTGACCTTGATTTGTTCTTGCTACACTTTATGCATGAACTCTCTCCGTAATTTTCTTTAAGATTGAGTGTACCATCTGACCCTCATCCTATTCCTTTGGAGTTCATGTCCTCATGGTGGATGCAATCACACACTTCCAAGCGTGTGACATCGCATTGTATTCACTCCAGTTTGGACTAAAGCATCTTCTCATCATCATTGATTCATACAGCAAGAAGAGGCTATTTGTCCCATCATCCCAGTGCTGTCTCCTTGAAAGAATGCCACCCACTGCTCTTTCCCCAGATCTCAGTAAAATATTCTTTTTCAAAGTTGCCTCCAATTCCACTACTTACCTGCTACTGGAAGTCATTGCTCAATATTTCTTAACTAGTAGTAGTAGGCAGCCTCATGGGTTTGTGCCTCTGGTGGACCATGTGCTCTCCAGGGCTCAAGCCTGGGTGGGAAAATTTGAAGAACGCGGCTGTTGCCTATGCAGCAGTTTCCCCCTCTCCACGTCACTGATGTAGTCCAAGGGAAGGACAAGAGCCGATACAACTTGGCACCAGTGTCGTCACAGAGGTTGCCAGAGTGAAGTTGTAAGCAGCATCAAACTGCCTTAGGGATCCTGGCTCCGGATTTCTTCCTCAGGGTTTACTCCCGAAGCCTTTCCCGTGGGTGGGCATGGCCGCAAGGCAGCGGAGGTTTAAAATCAGAGTTTTCCTTCTCCTAGGCAGCCTGCCGACAAGGCTGACGAGCCCCACCTGCCCGAAACTTCTTAACCATTGTAGCAGTATGTTTGCCAAGAGTCAGTGGTGAGAAAGACAAGTGCCATGTTAGAGTACTAGAATATAAAAGTAAGGATGCAATGATGAGGCTTTATAAAGCATTGGTGAGGCCTCACTGGGAGTATTTTGAGCAGTTTTGTGTTCCCTATCCAAGGAAGGATGTACTGACGTTGGAGGGTATTCAAAGGAGGCTAATGAGAATGATTCTGGGAGTGAAATAATTATCATACGAGGACCCTTTCATGATGGCTCTGGAATTCAGAAGAATGAAGGGAGATCTCATTGAAACCTATAGAATATTGAAAGGTCTAGACAGAGTGGATGTGGAGAGGATGTTTCCAATGGAGGGACCAGAGGGCACAGACTCAGAGTAGGGGGACATCCATTTAGAACAGAGATGAGGAGGAATTTCTTTAGCCAGAGAGTGGTGAATCTGTGGAATTCATTTCCACAGGTGGCTGTGGAGGGCAAGTCAGAGGTTGACAGTTTTTTTTAATTATTCACAGCATGAAGAGTTATGGTGAGGCAGGAGATTGGGGTTGAGAGGGAAATTGGTCATCCTTGAAGAAATGGTGGAGCAGCCTCAATGTGACAAATGGCCCAATTCTGCTCCTATTTTTTTATAGGCATCCGTTAGTCTTGTGAGACCATGGATTTGCGCCTTGAAAGGTTTCCAGGGTGCAGGCCTGGGCAAGGTTGTATGGAAGACCGGCAGTTGCCCATGCTGCAAGTCTCCCCTCTCCATGCCACCGATGTTGTCCAAGGGAAGGGCACTGGGGCCCGATACAGCTTGGCACCGGTGTCATCGCAGAGCAATGTGTGGTTAAGTGCCTTGCTCAAGGACACAACACGCTGCCTCAGCTGAGGCTCGAACTAGCGATCTTCAGATCACTAGACCAACGCCTTAACCACCTGGCCATGCGCCAACCTTATATATGTGAAATTTGTGGTTTTGCAGATGCAGTACAGTGCAAAGACATAAAAATTACTAGAAATGACAAAATAAATAAATAGCACAAAATTATTTCAAGGATCATTATATAAAAGGAATAACAAGATAGCATAATTGGGTTCACAGATCATTGAGAAATCTGATGAAGCTGTTTGTAAATCATTGAAGTTGGGTCTTTAGGCTGCTGTACCTTCTCCCTGATGGTAGTAATGAGATGAGGGCATGACATGGATGGTGAGGATCCTCAGTGATAGATTAGATTAGATTATGAGGACACTCAGTCCTTGTTTATTGTCATTTATTATTGTCATGCATTAAAAAATGATACAACGTTCCTCCAGAATGATATCACAAGAAACACAGGACAAACCAAGACTAAAACTTACAAAGCCACATAATTATAACATATAGTTACAACAGTTCAAAGCAATACCATAATTTGATAAAGAGCAGACCATGGGCATGGTAAATAAAAGTCTCGAAGTCCCGATAGCCTCATCATCTCACGCAGGCGGCAGAAGGGAGAAACTCTCCCTGCCATGAACCTCCAAGCGCCGCAAACTTGCTGATGCAGCACCCTGGAAGCACCCGACCACAGCCAACTCTGAGTCCATCCCAAAACTTTGAGCCTCCGACCAGCCCCTCCGACACCGAGCACCTTCGACCCCGCCCCAGCCACCGAGCAACAAGCAAAGCCGAGGACTCGGGGCCTTCCCCTCTAGAGATTCTGGATCACACAGTAGCAGCAGCAGCGAAGCAGGCATTTCAGAAGCTTCACCAGATGTTCCTTCATGCTCTCACGTCCATCTCCATCAAATCAGGATTGTGCACGGCACCCTACTTGACAAATAACAGACATCACCACTGGAGTGGCCGCTGCGATAGATGCCACCTTCTTGAGGAACCACCTTTAGAAGATGTCCCTGATGATGGGGAGTGTGTGCGTGTGATGGAACTGGCCGAAACTACAACCCTCTGCAGCCTCTGGTGATCCTGTGCTTTGGAGGCTCCATATCAGGCTGTAATGCAACCCTAATCCATGAAACAGTTACAGAAACTTATTCGAGTCTCTGGTGGCATACCAAACCTCCCCAAAGTCCTAACAAAGCAGTGCTGTTGTCATGCCTTCTTTATCATTTTTATCAATGTGTTGGACCCAAGATGGACACGGCAAAAATGTTGATGCCCAGAAACTTGAAGCTACTCACTTTTTCCACCACTGACCCTTTAATGAATTCTAGCTCCTGTCCTCCTGAATCACGCCATGCATTCTCCACGATCAGTTCCCTCATCTTGCTGATGCTGAGCGAGATGTTGTAGTTGTGACACCACTCAACCAGCTGAGCTGACCCATTTCTGTACACCTCCTAGTCGCCTTCTGAGAGCTTACCAGCAACAGTGGTGTCATCTGCAAACTTGTAGATGGCACTGGCGCTGTGCCCGGTCACATAGTTACGAACGTAGAGCGAGTGGAACAGAGGATAAAGCGCACATTCTTGAGGTGAGCCTGTGTTGGTTACCAGCGGGGAGGAGATGTTGTTACTGAGCCAGACTTACAGTGGTCTCCAATAGGATGTCAAGGATCTAGTTGCAGAGGGAGGTACAGAGGCCCAGGTTTCGAAGCTTAGTGGTTAGGACTAAGGGGATGATGATTTTGAACACCGTTCTCACATGACATGGACTCAATTAATGACTTCTGGTGTTTGGTCCTGCTGTCGGCCTAATTAATGCATTGGGCATTCATGCAATTACTACCCAATTGTTCCTTGGTAACCAATTCAGATCACTAGACCGATGCCTTAACCACTTGGCCACACGCCAACTCTGCTCCTATACTTTTTGTCTTACTGCAATGATCCTCATAATCTTAATTTTCACAATCTATGTAAAATTTATTAAAAGGATAAATTTACAAATAAACTACATCCATTTCCTATTTCTCATGAGAGTGACTTTGGAGACTTGCAAAGACTTACTGTGAGTTCAGGGATCAGACAATTTATTTGGATGATTGACTCTCTGATAATTTTAAATTAAGAGCATTTAATAAATTGAAAGCTGCTACCAAGACACAATCAATTCCCACATAATAATTTATGAATGTGAAATGCGCAGAGTTCTTTGTATCCTGGAGATTTATAAGGGAAGATCAGAAAAGATGCTCCTCTCATCTACACCTAGAGGACCATTTGCTGTATAGCATTACTTGAAGGTCACTGTGTGCTGAGTTTGCTGCTGAGGCAGCAGACTGCTGACTGCTATAAAGATGGTTGGGTGGAATCAGTCATGAGTTTTATATTAAATATTGTTTGGGCAGTCTCAAGAGTGGTATCTTCATAAAGGAACATTCATATGAACATCACTCTTTTAAAGCTGTCCGAAATGTCAACCTTAATGAAATATGGAAAAACTGGATTTGCAAACTGGACATTCTTGATGAAAAAGTGACTGGCAGCTGGAGATTGGTCAGTCTCTCTGCTGCGGGAACCTATGCAACACTGAGCCCGATCATCGGCAACTTTCCATGCAACTGCAGCTGCAGCCTTCCCCCCTCACTGCCCTTGTTGAGCTCTTCATGGACATAAGCAGTTTTTGGCTGGAGGGTTTCCATCCCTGGCTGATTGCGACTGCTCTCCAATTGTCTAAGGTGGTGCCAGATAAGGGCTTAGGGAGACAAATAAGACAACGACATGAAGCTTCTTAACAAGTGTTCAGAAATTTATCCTCCGTGTGCAGACTAAGTCAAAAGCCCATGCTTGTGGACTCCCCCAGTCAGTGATTCTCACCATTCTGTCACGGTCCCAACCATTAATTCCCCATTTTCTCCTAATTACCT
Source organism: Mobula hypostoma (assembly GCF_963921235.1). Lineage (NCBI taxonomy): Eukaryota > Metazoa > Chordata > Chondrichthyes > Myliobatiformes > Myliobatidae > Mobula > Mobula hypostoma. Next base: position 17,001,645 of record NC_086123.1, read on the forward strand.
TTGATTGTGCCACGGTTCCGACCGTTAATTCCCCATTTTCTCCTAATTTCCTCTGATGGCGACACACCTGGTTTTCATCAAGACCTGCAGCATAAGAACCCCGGTTCTGCACCCACTAGTTGCCAAATTGTTGGTTTTGCCAATGCGGTAATTAACGTTTCCCAGCCGCTTAGGATTGTGTGTTCTAAGTTTTGCTTCAGTACTGAGAATTACCTGTGAAATTCAGTCTCTCCGTGTCAAGATAAGTTTTCTAAATTCTACTCCAGTTCCGAGGTTTACCTGTGAAACTCGGTCTCTCCGTATCAAGATAAGTATTCTGTTTTACTTCAGCACTGAGGTTTACCTGTGTAACTCCGTCTCTCCATGCTAAGAGAAGTTTTGTCTGCCGCTTTCCTTTCTACGCTCCGTGTCAAGATAAGTTCTGCCTGCCTCCTGCTTTCCCGCACTCCCTCCCGCTTGCCGTTCAACGCTCACGCCTGCATCTACATCCTAACTCAACCCCCGTGCCTGTGTTCTGCGTTTGGGTTCGCCTCGTTCGTTCCAACATGTTCAACAGTTCCGATGCATTAGAATTACATTGCGACTTTCTGGATTGCTTGTAGTTGAGGTGGTCTGTTAGTGCGAAGGTCTTGTAGTGTTTATTCTTTCTAGAATTTTGACTCTATGTCCACTGATGTTAGCCCAGCTCCCCCACACTATCACTTTCCTCCAGCTCCTGCTTTCACTGATGCGCTCTTCCACAAATAGGGCAACCGATTAACACACACACAAAATACTGGAGGAACTCAGCAGGTCAGGCAGCATCAATGGCAAGGGTTCACAACTTGGGGTCCATGGACTCCTTGATAACGGTATTTGTCTATGGCATGAAAAAATTTGAGAACCCCTAATCTATGGAAAGGAATAAAGGGTCAACTCTTCGGGCCAAGACCCTGCATCAGCACCGGATTCAGCCTAAAACATCGGCTCTTTATTCCTTTCCATAGATTCCGTCTGACCTGCTTGAGTTCCTTCAGCATTTTGTGTATGTTACTCTGGATTTCCCACGACTGCTGATCCCTTGGGGTTAGGACAACGGATTCCCTATTTACAGATTTCTTTCCAAGTCAGGCAAGTAACAGGAAGCAGACAGACAAGTTAAGTTGGTAACTGGTCAGCCAAAGGTAATCGAATGAAACTTTGGCGTTATTTAATCCCAATTAGTTGCATTCCACTGATTACATCTGTTTTAATACATCCAGTAAAACAAACACAGCATAAATATTTTCACATGGTTATTTGATCATCAAGCAGATGGTGTCTATTTTATTCCATTCTTTAATTTTCATTTCCTCTTCTTCCATTTTAAACATCCAGCAAAGTAGTATCAATTCTGCTTCTCCTGAGGGGCCTTTTTTCTATATATCTACAAATCAGTGGGGAAGAAGAATGTTTCTAATCTCCAGCCTTGCTTGAGGCATGATAATATTGTCATTACATTCTTTCCTTTCATTTCTCTAGGCATCGTCTTAAAATGAAATAAATACCGCCCTCAGTATTTAGAGACCGGCATAATGTCCTCTCTCAATATTTTTCTAGTGAAAGCAAGTTTAATTCCTCTTCACTGAACTCTTGCCAGGTCTAGGAACAATTGGGGTGAGTGATCCCAAGAAGGGAGCAAAGCTCATAAACTTCCTTGCAGAGAACTCAAAAGTAGCTGTTTCAGAAGCTTTAGAAATAATTTGCTCTAGGCCATAGATAACAGCTTCACCCAGAAAAATATATTCACTTCTAATTCTTAAGCTTAATATGTGTGCAAATGGTATTGGGTTTACTTGTGCAAGAAGTTACTGTACTCCAGAATGCAAACAGTAAGCGAGCAAGAAACTGAAATAGAACGTTGGGTGAATGGCCGCTTTTCACAAATTCATGGCGGCTCTGTGACTTACTCACTTTGCTGCCTGATCCACATAACCTCTGAGAGCCGAAAAGTCCTTTGTTCTCATCTTTGAACACTGTGAACGACTGAGCGCCACACCATTCTGAGGTAGATAATTCTAATCTGAAGTAAGTTGTATCTCCTTTTCTCTTTCTATTAAGATATTTTTCGCTGTCTCTTTCTTAGATAGCTGACCACCTCTCCTCCCACATACTTAACCTGAGATTATAGCTTTTCGTTCCAGGCAAAGAAGGAAAGCTTTTAGGTATCTTGTCTGACAGTCCTCAGAATCTTGTACATCTCAATAAAATCAACTCCCATTTTTCTAAACTCCAGTGAAAATAGCCCACTGTTACTCAAATCTCTCTTCATAAAGTGACACCAGAAATTAGTCAAGCATATCTAAACCATGCTAAATTCAAGACAAATATGTCCTTCCTTAGGTATAGAGACCAAAACCGCCAGCAGTTATCATGGTGGTCCCATCAAAGGCCTGAATAATCTTAGCTGGATTTCCTTATTTTTGACCCAAATCCTTTGTGATTAAGGCTGCCCTATCATTTGTCTCCCTGAATGCCTGTTGTAACCAAATGTTTTATGGACTATGCACTAAGATCTGATTTTACACCAAAAGGTAATACTTTATTTTCAAACTTCTTAAATCTTTCTAGAATTTTAACTCTATCGCACTGACATTACCCCGACTCCCTCATGCTATCCCTCAGTAACCACTCTTCTTCAGAACCTGTTTTCAGAACCTCTGATGTGCTCTTCCACAAATAGGACCACGAATGCCTTACTGATAGATTTTTTTCAGCTAAATTTATTGTTGTCTACTTTCAGCGAATTGCTTTTTATTTGGTAAGAAGTGTGGTTATGTTGCAGGGTTATTTTTTTGTTAAATGTCAATCTTCTGGAATATATTTTTTTATTTTGTGATTTATTTGTGGTAATATTACTCTCTGTGTTGTGTGTGAGTTACAAATACTGTGTTGGGCGCCTTGGTCCAAAGGAATGTTGCTGCATTTGACAGTAGACCCACTGCCAAATTGGTTCCTTAAGGTTGTTACTGCTGGGGGTGGTAGTTCCCACTACCTCTTAGATGCTCCCAATGGCGTGCACCTCATATCCAAGTCTAACATCCAAGTCCAGCTCCTGGCCTTCATGAATGGCATCGCTAATAAGCCCAGTGGAACCATTTCTTCTGACAGGAGAAGGGGCAAAGGCAAATTACTGGCGCCTTAAAGCCATTCACTTCGAGCAGACAGAGCTCGTCAGCTGTGGTTGGCAGCATATCTAAGGGAAGGGAAACTCTGATCTCGTCAGCCATGGTTGGCAGCTCATTGAGGGGAAGGAGAACTCTGATCTCAAACCTCCATGGATTTCCAGCTGTACCGACTCTAGAGGAAGGTAAACCCTGGGAGGTGGAGTCCCTAAGATGGTCCTACATTGAGCTCAACACTGAGTGGAAACTCCTGCGACACTGCTGGTGCCAAACTGTGTCGGTCTCTGCATTGTTTTGGGTTCATCAGAGGGGCGTGGAGAGGAGGAGCTTGCTACATGGGCCACAGCTCGCTCTGCATATCATACTGCCCTGGCTTTGTGTATCTATACAGCCAAGGTGCAACATCCACGGTCGACCCTGATCAGCAGAGGCCTCAGGTACATGTATACAATAAACTTAAACTTGAACTTGACTTCCTGCTTTTCCAGTCCCACTTCTGCTGGCAGGGTTTCCCCTGTGTCTGCTGCTACACCTGTGGAAAGATGAAATAAAGAATCACATATACTGTTATGGAAAACACTGCAATGTCACTGCTATTGATAAAAGTAGGAGGACACAATACCTCAAAGAATGTTGGTTAAGTGGCTTCAACAGAGATGGTTATGGAAAAGGGAAGAGAAGGAGCTGTGTGACAGAGCGATATGAAACCCCTTCTTACTGGGTGTCTCTGGAAATGCCACTCGTTAGCCCCTCACTAACAGCCACTAGACTCCATGCCGAGAAACCCACCTTCCTCGGGTCATATGTCTAGGGTGTGTGCAACTTTGGTCCCGCCAAACCCGTGATGGGATGTCCTGCCCACCCGAACCCCGTTTTGTGTGAATGATGTGTGATTTACTACCCCCGGAAATCGCCCGGCGGCAAGAAATAACAGATTGTACACTGCATACAATTAATCAGAAGTATATTTAAGAATTTAACTTAAGTAAACAGTAATTAAAGGAAAGAAAGAAAAAAACAAAAAGGGCCCATTACTCTTAAACAGTCAAATGTGCACTTAAGTTGGAGCTCATCATGAACTTGTCTGTAACTCACACGCTGGACCCTCGGTCTGCGTGAGAGCACACACCACCACCAACCGAATATCACTCAAAATCAATGCTGAAGATCAAACAGGTCTCCCCTGGGAGTGTTGGTCCTTCCTGCTTGAAGCTATTCATCTGCACAAAGTACCTTGTGCAACAGGGATGGCATCCTGTGCCATCTTCCCTCCCATCTTCTCCCAGTTCCCGCCAAACAAAAAGACCTCAACCCACACCAATGTTCTCCAGAACCTCCTCCCAATTCCACCATCCTGATTGGCTGACACCACATTCCTAAGTTGAATAGCAAAGCCCCTTATTCTCAGCTCAAACCCAAACAGAACAAACTGCTCTTACAGAAATGCTAAACTGAAATATCTACAGCATGGCAGTAAAAATCTTAACCAGGATGTTACGGATGCCACCGGTATAGTCAATGCCTCACAGGGCCGGAGACCCAGGTTCAGCTTTGACCACGGGTATTGTCCGCGTGGAGTTTGCGCATTCTCCCTGTGACTGTGTGAGTTTCCTCAAGTGCTCCGATTTCTTCCCATATCATGGTGGTTGTCTGCTGTGTCCGACAATGACAGGAAACCTGTGCAGGAGAGTTCTTAAAAGTTGCACTGGGGCAGTCCCACTCTCTCGACCTCAGAAATCCAGGTCCGGTGGTATGAGCAAGCATCACAAACAGGGGAGTTCCTTGAAGCGAATGGCTCCTGTGCCTTGTCATTCCCTTCGCTCTGCACGAAGCGTGGCAGTGCCACCTGCCTGGACGTCGGATCTCACTGCAGATCTCATCTTCCCAGCCCACCAGAGCTAACTTTGCATGCTAGGACAAGCGTGTTTCTTTCTCACTGGGGTGGGAGACTGCCAGCCTACCCTCCCCCGGCTTAGTCACAGTGGCGTACCAGGGCATGGCTGCTGTCGCATGTGAAACAGCTACTTGGAGCCACAGGTAGGCGCTGAGTGCCCAGCAGGCCCCAAAGATGAGTGAGCTGCCCTGGAATGCACATGGAGGCGCCACCCTTCCCTGGACACCACACACACCCCATATCATACATAATTAGACTAACCAAATATTTAAATTTCCAGGAAGCATCTATTATCATAAATTTGCTGCCGTAACTTGCCCCTAGTGTGTAGGTGAGGTCAGGCTGGAAGGAGGTAACTAGTGTACTGCAGGGATCAGTTCTGCCAACAGTTGTTCACTATTTACAGTAATGACCTGCAGGAAGATAGAGAAGGTAAGGGTTCCAAATTTACCGCTGATCTGAAAATACACACAATGGCCACTTTATTAGGTACACCTGTACAGCTGCTCGATAATGCTAATATCTAATTAGCCAGTCCTGTGGCAGCAGCGCAGTGTATAAGAGCACGCAGACACGGTCAAGAGGTTCAGTTGTACAAATCAAATGTCAGAATGGGGAAAAAATGTGGTCTTAGTGACTTTGACCACATTTTTGTGGTCATTGGTGCCAGGCAGGATGGTTTGAGTATCTCTGAAATTTTCGTGCAAAGCAGCCTACTAGAGTTCACTGAGAATTGCGTGGAAAATAGAAAAAAACATCCAGTGAGCGGCAGTTCTGCGGGTGAAAATGCCTTGTTAATGAGAGAGGTCGGAGGAGAATGGCCAGACTGGTTCAAGCTGACAGGCAGGTGACAGCAACTCAGATATGCACACGTTACAACATTCAGCATCTCTGAATGCACAACACGATGAACTTTGAAGTGGATGGGTTATAGCTGCTGAAGGCCGCACCAGGTTCCACTCCTGTACCTAATAAAGTGGCCACTGAGTGTATTTAAATTTCCAAGAAGCATGCAAGCAGGCTACACAAGGTTAGGATCTGAGAACCATCAATAATTCCATTTGTTGGTTCTGCTTATTAATGACAATGTGCAAATCGCCACGGTCAAGATGATAACACAGTTCTGGTTTTAACCTTGTGTGCTTAGTAATAAAATCTTCCATTACCTTTGAAACGCACACTGGGAGACGTAAACGCTTGTCATTCCTCTGACATGAAGAAATGTAGTTGTGTTTTTCTTTATATTATGTAAGTGGTTATTGGACTTTGAAACTAGTTCTGCAGGGTCATGTTAGATTTGTAAATGATCCAAGCACAAGCCTTAGCCAATTGGCATCAATGTGCCATAGCAAGCAAAAGGGTCCACAGGGATTAGTTTGCATAAGGCTTATAACTTAAATTTACTGCAAGCTCTTTCATGGCAAAATACCAAATGAGGTCTAAAATTGGAATGTTAAAGTTGGGAATTTTAAGCAGTGAAGCAGACCTGATTTATAGATTAACCTGCTGCGGTGTCCTGGGCCACTGAGCTCATTGATTACACAGATCTCTGCAACTTCCTTTACTAACCAAACAGGAATAATTTATCAGAGAACAAGTGAGACAAAAATTAGATTCTCCTCGGAGAGATATACCATTTTAAAATAATTTGCATGAGAAATACACCTTCATAGACAGACGAACACCAGTCCAAGTGTTGGTTAGCACTGGTCAGCTAATCAGATTCCTGACCTAACAGGGTCCATTTGAGACCCAGGTTTATTTTTCTCAGTCTGCAGCATTCAAAACTTTAAATTTCATATACATATGTTATACGAAGCTGATCTCTCAGCCCTGGAGAGGAGGAAAGAGCACAGATATAGATGATTTTAGCATTTCAGAGAAGTTTGGGTAAGTGCATGGAGGACTATGGTCCAGGTGCAGGTCGGAGGGACTAGGCAGGACAACCGTTCAGCATGAACTAGATGGGTTAAAGGGCCTGTTTCTGTGTTATTGTGCTCGATGACTCTTATGACTAAGCTTGACTGAATGCTGCAAAGTGGAGGAGCTGGAAGTCTGTTCAGCTGCCCCAGTCTCATTCACAACTGTAACAAAGCTCACTTTGTATCACTTCTAGGTTCCAAATGTTTTGTGCATTGTCAGCCAGGTTAAGAATGTACAAAGGATTGGTTGATGCTGCAGTTTTCTGCCTGTGTAGATTAAGAGTGGCACCATCAATAATTTAAACCAAGACTTTCATTTATTGTGTGCACCATGCTAAAGCCTGTAATGTCAGGAATTAGGCAGTGAATGATAGTTTATGAGATTATTTTTCCTTAGTTATAGTTTGTCAAAATGAAATTGCATTTTCTTTCCATTTACTCTGGCTGCATTTCCCTTTAGATATGGTCTGCAAGAGAGTAACTAATTCCGTTTTATGTCTCCCTGACCATGGGATTACATGGAGCAGGGCATTCTATGAGCTGAACCAGAATGAAATAAAAGGATATTGATGAGTTCTTGGTGAAGTGCTAGCCTGTGTTACTTCTGCAGATTTAACACGGATATCCATCACTAAGAAGCCACCAAAAAAAAAAATATACATATATGGGCAACAAGTGCTATTCCCTTTGGTACAAAGGATTTTGTAAATTGATCAATCCTACCTGAAGCTGTGTGCAAACCAAGCACAACTCAGGCACTAGGAGTTGTAGAGAATGACTCTAGTGTTCCTGGAGGGAATTGGATAGGTGCTGTGTCTGTTTTGCACATCTAATAAAGATCATGCAGGATTGTCATATTGACTAAAGAAGTTCATTGCATTTTAATGGGTTTTCTGAGACCCTTCCGATGACCATTTTTAGAGAAGTCTAGTATTAAGTAATGCTGCGTCAATACCCCAACACTTTCCTCAATCTGCCTTACCATAACATTGCATCTTACCATATAACAATTACAGCACGGAAACAGGCCATCTCAGCGCTTCTAGTCCGTGCCGAACTCTTACCCTATCCTATTCCCACCGACCTGCACTCAGCCCATAACCCTCCATTCCTTTCCTGTCCATATATCTATCCAATTTAACTTTAAATGACAACATCGAACCTGCCTCAACCACTTCTGCTGGAAGCTCATTCCACACAGCTACCACTCTCTGAGTAAAGAAGTTCCCCCTCATGTTACCCCTAAACTTTTGTCCTCTAATTTTCAACCCATGTCCTCTTGTTTGACTCTTCCCCACTCTCAATGGAAAAAGTCTAACCACGTCAACTCTATCAATCCCGCTCATAATTTTAAATACCTCTATCAAGTCTCCCCTCAACCTTCTACGCTCCAAAGAATAAAGACCTAAAATAAAAGACCAACAAATTTCCCATGTGAGTGGAGTTAATGTCCACAATTAATGGGAAACTGTCCAACCACCTGCAATTCCACTCCAGAACCCAGGTGACCTGGAATTCAGTGGCCGAGTACAGAATGCAGACCATGGTTGTGTTTGTGAAGCTAAATCCAATACGTTCTCTGTCGTTCACTGATGCATGCGAGAGGATGGTTTCTACACTAAACATCTGTAAGACCGAAGACTTTCACCAGCAAGCCTCTTTTACACCACATTGCCCTCCAACAACGAAGGCTCATGGCCAGACCCCTGAAAAAGTGGACCTTCCCCACAGCCTGGAATCAGCAAAGGCAGATATCAATGATGAAATTCGCCACGGTCTTCAACGTCTCAGTCAACTGAGAAAAGTGGTATCTGATGATCGAGCTATCAGACCTGACATAAAATTCACCACTCAGAGCAGTACTGTTCACCGCCCTGTTTTTTCTCTTTTTTGTCATTTTTAAATCTTTTTATTAATTATTATTGAAAATTGACAATGAAAAAATGTGTTAAAATAATCAAGTCAATATATCAATATGTATAATACGAGTCAAACTATTAACCAAGCTAAACAGTATATCAATAATAATAATTTTTTAAAATGTTAAAGCTATTTTTTTTTGAAAAAAGAAGGAAAAAAGAACCCCTACTAAAACAAAAAAAACCCAGCTAACAAACAAAAAAAAAACGAGAAAAAAAACCCATTTGGGGCACAAACCTGGAGCTATACACCATACAAGCTTCTATTAAAAAAAAAGACATCAACCCGCCAACCAAATCCATTTACCCAAGAATCAGAAGGGCACCCTGTTTTATGCCTCTGAGATTTAGACTACCTAGCACCTCAAAATATTCCTAATGCTGTCTCCGCAAAATTATCTGAGTTCAGTGGAAGGACAATGAAACCAACGTGAGTATCCTTTCCAAGGCCATCATCCCCAGCACTGAGGTCTTGACTGAGCAGCCATGTTGTTCATATAATTGACGCCAGACTCCCAAAGCGGGCTCACTATTCTGATCTCTATAATGGGAGGAGAATAGCAAGCAGATAGAGATAAGGATGGAAGGGCGTGCTCAAGGAAGTGCCTGAAGAGATTTGCCATCCTCCTGGGACCTCTAGGCTAGGACTTCTCAAAGAGGAGAAGAAGGAGCTTTCGGGGTGGTATTGAGAACCTCGAATCCATGCCTCAGGAGAAGAAAAGGAGCAGATGGTGCATACCACGTCACAAACCAATCCCACCAGCCAAGTCCTTTCACTTCTGTTGAAAAATCAGCCTCATCTATCACCTCAGATCCCACCAACCTGAGGAGAAGAAGAAGAAGGAGAAGAAGAGGAGGAAGAAGCATTTTCAGACTCCCCATTGTGTGGTCATTTCAGCCAAATCCAACTAGACATTCTTTCCTCCAGGAAATGATGAGCTTTACTGGGCAAAGGTTTCTACTCGACTGCTCCCTACGTCAATGTCATTCCACTTCCCACACCAAAGCCCTCAACCTAAACCTTCCCTCCTAGCATGCCTCCCTTGTCCCATCCTATCAATACTAATCTGTATTTTTTCACTCATACTTGATCTGCTTCAGAAATGAGCTGTTCCCAACTGGTGGAGACCCACTTTTTGAAGCATTGTGGGTGCCTGCCTAGTTTGTGTTTTCTTATCAAACCTTTGAGGCAAAGTTCAGCTGCAAACAGGCAGAAGAACTATGGGAGGCTGCTCAAGGAAACGGACACCAAATTTCAAAGGAAGCAAAAGAGTCACAGTTCCCCACTCACCTTCGATTTCCAAGCCACTCCCTCCTTGAACTCACCAACCAGATTCTTCGGGCCCTGATCACATCTAGCAGCAGCAGGTATCCTGACCTTCAACTCGCATTACTTAAATGCATCCCTTGACTTTTGTTTCCCATCTCAGTCTTGGCAGAAACCATCAAAAAGCTGCAACTGCTGGAAATCAAAAAAGTAAACAGAAGATTCTGGAATTACTCAGCAGGTCAGACTACGTCCCACAGATGTGGACTGACCTACTGAGTACTTCTGGCATTTTCTATTTTAATATTCTTTGCAGAGACCAACTTTAGAATCAACTACCTCTCTGCGACTGGCCACCTCTTTTGGCTGGAGCTGTAGTTTCTACCCCTAGATAAGTTTTTTCAAACGATACTTTATAAAATTTTATGTCACAGTCATCAACAGGGGTTGTCATAATCGTGACCGATTTAAACTGCAATGCTTCATGGTTTAAGCAGGTGAACCGATTGTCAGATAGATTGAATGCCCTGAGAACTGAATGTGCCTTTTGCTACACAGCATGCCATATTAGTCTTGGTATAATTTAACTGCAAGGCTGTCTATAGGACACAGTATGACTCCTCCATAAAGCTAACATTATAAATATTCCAAACACATTCAGAGTTCTTTGAACTAGCATCTTTACTGATGGTATTGCTTTGCCTGGGTGAGTATCATCAGTTATTGGTTACAGTGCACTTTAGCATAGATTTGTACTATTTATCCAACTCAAACAATCCAGCATTCTCGCCATTCGCTGAATTTTTTTATTTATTATCCCTTACAAAGCAAGAGACTTGGATTTGGGGTTCCCCGTCTGTATGCCCCCTTTTCAGCTTGTTATTCGGCAATTTTACTGCTAAATTTTTGCACTATTTATTGAATATGCCAAACAAAACAGACTGAGGAGCATCGCACCATAGCTTTCCAGCAAACAGAATACTTTATAAACACAAGAGATTCTGTAGATGCTGGAAATCCAGAGCAACACACACAAAATGTTGGAGAAACTCAGCAGGTCAGGCACCATTTATGGAATCAAATACATAGTCGATATTTCCAACAGAAACCCTTCTTCAGAACTGGAAAGGAAGGGGGAAGACACCAGAATAAAAAGTGGGGGGACGTTAGTTGGGTGGGAAAGATAAAGGGCTGGAGAAGAAGGCATCTGAAAGGAGAGGAAAGTGGATCAGAGGAGAAAGGAATAAAGGAGGGACACCAGGGGAGGTGAGAAGAAGAGCTAAGATACAAAAATGGGGACTAGAACAAGAGGGAGTGGGTAGGGAAATTTTTACTGGAGAAATCAATGTTAACGTCATCAGATGGCTACCCAGACAGAGTATGAAGTGTTGCTCCTCCACCCTGGCCACTGGGAAATTCCGCTTTTGGCTGATGGAGCAGAGGTGCTTGACAAAACTGCCCACCAATTTACGTCAGGTTTAAAATGTAGAGGAGGTTTCATCAGAAGCTTTAGCTGTTCCATTGTTGAATTTTACTTTAACAATGGACTCACCACAGGTCAGCTTTCCCAACAATGGACTAATATTCTATTCAAACAATTGAGCGCAATAAAATAAAATAAAAACACCAAGTAGATAATATTTATTCAAATTGAAGGAAAATTTTTGGCTTTCTGTCCAATGGAACATTAACTGAAGCATGATTTGAAAGAAAAGTATATTTTTGTGGATGGAGAACTTGGTTGTGGCCCAATGTATGAGTGCATGGTCATTGGCTGATGGACAACAAAGGAGATTGAACCCTTTCTGAAATATGTCTCATATCAATCACTTGCAGGGATGCACCTGCTCTGTCTATAGATCATCCCACCAAAAGGACCAATTTCAGCCCAACAGTGACTAAAGGTAGTTCTGGAGAGGATGGTGAAGGCGCTAAAGGGAGTGGAAGAATAATGGGAAGGACAGAAAATCATTCTGGGCCTTCATTGCCCCTGGAAATGGCATGGGGCCATGGGTGTTAATCCCATCACTGAAGTCTATAACAGTTATGTAATTGCCATCTACTGAACTACATCTGAGAAATAGTATTATTTAATACTAACTGGAATAATTTCCGTCATCAGCTGAACTACCTATAATCTTTTTTGGCAGCTGGGCTGCTGGAATGTATATGACCGCAGAGCTTAGGAAGGGAGGTAGGTCATTGAGGTTGTTGCTGCGTGAATGAAATCACTGGAGAGAGTTACTGGTAGATAACAAAGCAGCTTCTTTATTCGACAAAACAAGGTACAGCAGGCATCATACCGAGACGCTTTCAGTGGAAAGGTCTACTGGCCCTTGTGGGGCTTGATATTTATTTGCTGAACACAAAGGACTATATTTACAAAGTATAGACAATGCTTTCTTTTGAAGCTACATACAAACTTCACATCTTCTGATTCCATCCATCCCACAGGCGCCAGCAACATCTGAACTGGGATCCACATCTTTTAGGAAAAGCATTGTTCCAAATTAAATCTACAATACATTATCAAGGAACAGAAGACTGGTAGCCAAAGCCATGTGCTAAATGTAAATGACCTGGACCCAAAAATCACTCTAACAGAGGTTAGGGAGAAGCCAGAACATCTTCCTGGCAAATGCCTTAGTATCAACCTGATGCTTTCACATTCTTACCATCTCCATTTCTGTACCTCAATTATCAATATATTCTTGCTTGTTTGGAAATGACAATTTACCTCATTGCATAACTCTGTGAGACGACCTGTGGTGCAAGTTTCTTGAGATCTTTATTCTTAACTGCTATTCAACTCCATAATTCCAAACAAACTCTTCTCCAAATTACTAGACCTGTACCACATCCATCTCAGCAACTAAATCCTTGACATCCTGCAAATTGCAATCAGTAAGGATAGATTTCAACATCTCCTCCATGATTACTTTCAACAATGGTACCCTGTACGCTAGCATCCTCAGCTCCTTACTGTACTCCCTTTGTATTCATGACTCGCGCACTCAAACTCTGTTCTAACCCCATTTATAAGTTTGCAGATGACACCATCATAGTGGGCCAGACCTCAAACAAGAAGAAGGTAGTGTACAGGAAGGAGAGCTACTGACAAGATGTCAAGACAACAAGCCTCTCCTCGATGTCAGCAAGGCGAAGGAGCTAGCCATTGACTTCAGGAAGTAGGGTGGAGGCCACACCCCTTTCTTCTTCAGCGGTGTTGAGATGAAGATGTTTGAGAGCTTCACATTCTTAAGTGCAACAATTCATCCTGATCCAGCTATAGCCAAAGAAAGCACGCAAACATATCTACTTCCTTTAAGGGTTAAGCAAGTTCAGCATGCCCCCAGTGATTCTTGCCAATTTGTTTTACAGATGTACCATCAAAAGCATCTTATGCAGATACGTCACAGTTTAGTCTGGCAATGCTCTGTACAGGACCGTAAAAAAAATATGCAGCTCCTTCCCTTTCTTTCATGATCCACTGTCCTCTCTTCTTCAGCCCTTCAACTCTACAACCTATCACCTTCTAGCTTCTCACTTCATCCCTTTTCACCTGCTCTTCCACCTCACCCCTCACCTGGTCAGAGCTATCACCTGTCAGCTTGTACTCCTTCCCCGACCCCACCCCACCTCACCTTATTCTGGATTCTGCCCTTTCCTGCCCAGTTCCAATAAAGGGTCTTGGCCTGAAACGTCGACTCTTTATTCCTGCTCATCGTTGAGTTCCTCCAGCATTTCCCAAGTCACACGCAAAAAAAACACAGCCCTGTCCACCATGCAAGGTAACCTCTGCTCCACGGACTCTGCTGACTCTTCCTGCTGCCAATACCCATTTCCCTTAGCAAAGCAGTTAAATCACCTTTGCTCCACGCTCATTAAAAACAAAAAGTACAATGAAGCTGTTGAGTTAATGCTCTTGCGATCAAGATTGGCATTTGAACTACTAAAGAATGTCGCTGCTGGGCTTAAAATGATTGAGTCAGCTACAAGGATTATACGTTTGCACAAAATTTACAGCCGTCGCAAAGAAATCATGAGTTTATTTTTAATATTGGCCCCTCCCACTCGTTAATTACATAATTAACATTTACAAATGAGATTCAGCCTCAATGTTTGTAGTCTTGGGAACCAAAGCTTCTTCAGTCATTACCATTCAAAAGAATGAATCGTTAAGCTTGATTATAATCATTCGGAAACAATGTGCCAATAATAATAACGTTAATATTAGAAGGGAGCAACACAGTAGCGTAGTGGTTAGCACAGTGCTTTATAATACCATGACCCAGGGTTCAATTCCTGCCACTACCTGTAAGGACTTTGTACGCTTTCCCCGTGACCATGAGGGTTTCCTCCGGGTGCTCCAGTTTCCTCCCAAAGTCCAAAGACATACCGGTTGGAAGGTTAATGGGTCATTGTAAATTGTCCTGTGACGAGGCTAGGGTTACATCAGGGGGTTGCTGGGCAGTGCTATTTCGTGCTCATCTCCAAATAAATAAAAACGATAAAGTACTAATGTTAGTAACTACATATTCACTGGTGCACACTTTGAAAAGCTTTCATTATTAGTTATAGCAGTGAAATGACCGTCTCCCCATTCATTGGTCAATTAAACAATTCCTTTCAGCATACAGCAGTGTAATGTCTGAACTGTGTGAATTTGCTATAAAAAAATCTGCAGGAATCACAACTTTATGCTAAACGTATATTTGCTGAAATAGACTGTTATCCAAATAGGATAGAGTGTAGGACACAGAACAGCTCCTTCAGCCACAACTTTGTTCCAATCTAATTAAACTAATGATGCCTAATTAAAGATTCGAGGTGCATTTATTATCAAAGTATGTATGCAGTATACAACCCTGAGATTTGTCTTCCCCGCAGACAGCCACAGAACAAAGAAAACCCTGGAATCCATTTAAAGAAAAACATTGAACCCTTCCCCACCGGATGCTCAAAAAACATCAAATCGCATGAGTGGTAATGCTTTCTGCCTGTACTCTGCACGCAGTCCGTACTCTTCTCTCTCTGCCTATCTCAGAGACTCTTAAACACCTTCATCATATCTGCACCCACTACCACCCCCATCAGTGCATTCCAAAAACCAGCACCCCGCTCTCTGTTTTATACTTCCTTCAAGTCAAGTCAAGTCACTTTTTATTGTCATTTCAACCATAACTGCTGGTACAGAACATAGTGAAAATGAGACAATGTTTTCCAGGACCATGGTCCTACATGAAACAATACAAAAACTACGTAAGAAAAAAAACACAAAAACTACACTAGACTACAGACCTATCCAGAACACAAAATAATCTACAGATGCTGGGGTCAAAGCAACACTCACAACACTCTGGAGGAACTCAGCAGGTCGGGCAGCATCCGTGGAAAAGATCGGTCGACGTTTCGGGCCGGAACCCTTCGTCAGGACCTATCCAGGACTGCATAAAGTGCACAAAACAGTGCAGGCACTACAATAAATAATAATAAATAACAAACAAGACAGTAGGCACAGTAGAGGGTATAGTAGGTTGGTGTCAAGCCAGGCTCTGGGTATTGAGGAATCTGATGGCTTGGGGGAAGAAAATGTTACACAGTCTGGTCGCAAGAGCCTGAATGCTTTGGTGCCTTTTTCCGGATGGCAGGAGGGAGAAGAGCTTATATGAGGGGTGCGTGGGTCCTTCATAATGCTGTTTGCTTTGCGGATGCAGCGTGTGGTGTAAATGTCTGTGATGGCGGGAAGAGGAACCCCGATGATCTTCTCAGCTGACCTCACTATCCGCTACAGGGTCTTTCAATCGGAGATGGTACAATTTCCGAACCAGACCGTGATGCAGCTGCTCAGGATGCTCTCAATGCAATCTCTGTAGAATGTGGTGAGGATAGGGGGGTGGGAGATGGACTTTTCTCAGCCTTCGCAGAAAGTAGAGACGCTGCTGGGCTTTCTTTGCTATGGAGCTGGTGTTAAGGGACCAGGTGAGATTCTCCGCCAGGTGAACACCAAGAAATTTGGTGCTCTTAACGATCTCTACGGAGGAGTCGTCGATGTTCAGTAGAGAGTGGTCGCTCCGTGCTCTCCTGAAGTCAACAACCATCTCTTTTGTTTTGTTCACATTCAGAGACAGGTTGTTGGCTCTGCACCAGTCCGTTAGCCACTGCACCTCCTCTCTGTATGCTGACTCATCGTTCTTGCTGATGAGACCCACCACGGCCATGTCATCGGCGAACTTGATGATGTGGTTCGAGCTGTGTGTTGCAGCACAGTTGTGGGTCAGCAGAGTGAACAGCAGTGGACTGAGCACATAGCCCTGTGCTCAGTGTGATGGTGTTGGAGATGTTGCTTCCAATCCGGACTGACTGAGGTCTCCCAGTCAGGAAGTCTAGGATCCAGTTGCAGAGGGAGGTGGGAGGTGTTCAGGCCCAGTAGGCTCAGCTTTCCAATCCGTTTCTGAGGAATGATTGTGTTGAATGCCGAACTGAAGTCTATGAACAGCATTCGAACGTATGTGTCTTTTTTGTCCAGGTGGGTTAAGGCCAGGTGGAGGGTGATGGCAATGGCATCGTCTGTTGAACGGTTGGGACGGTACGCAAACTTAGCACTCTTTGTTACTGATTGTGAAAGGTAAGTATGTTCTTATAAATACAAATCTAAAGAAATATACTACACAAATTAAGTTTCGCCACTTTGCACAACACAAGATTAACATCATAAGGATATGTATATTATACACAAAGAACATATTGTTCAACATATAGGATAGTATTACTTACAGTATGTCAGCAAGGAGTATAAAGAGAACTAATCCTATGAATTAATAGCACTTGTGAATATGGCATTTAGTTTAGTGTGTTACAGTGTACCACTCTGAGCTTTAACATCCTTTACAATTGTTTTATGATTTTACTTTTTTATTATTTGCTTTTTTATATTTATACAGTTTGTCTTCATTCATACTTTGACTGCTTGTCCATCTTTGTGTGTAGTTTTTCAATGACTCTACTGTATTTCTTTGTTCTATTGTGAATGCCCACAAGAAAATGAATCTCAGCCTTGTATATGGTGATTATATATGTTCTTTGACAATACGTTTAATTTGAATTTTGAACTTTATTAATTCACAGGAAGTGAGTGTTACTATGCTCTCTAACTTCAAATCATTAAACTAATTCAATGGAAACATGGGAGTCCGAAAATACAGGACTAACTTAGTCTTTACTTTTGTAGCCCCCCTGGCCGGCCTCAGGGTCTCTCAGCTCACTGTCGTCTAGGGAAACAGCCCTCGGCCCCGCCAAACTGGGTAATAGTTTGTGTGGATGCTGTGTGATGTACCCCACCCCGCCCAAATAATAGCCAATACACCAGATACGATTAAATGAATTACAGTTTATAGATATTCCCGGAACTATATAATTAATAGAGATAAAATATAAAAGGAAAATAAAAGGCGCCACACTTATCAAAGTTCAATCTCTTCGTGCACAAACAGTTGGAGCTCAGGACCCTCCTTGTTCACCCTGCGACCCCTCGGACCACCTCGACCTGCCACCTGGGACCAACAACGGTGGTCGACCAGATGCTCCACACGAGCCCGTCTCCATCTCCTCTCCTCGCCGAACACCCGGACCTCGGTTTCCTGCTCGGGGTCCGACCCCGTTAGCTGACTCACAGCATCTGGTCCATCCTCTCTTTCCCTCTCCCGCCTTCTGCCCAAAAACCCACACATCACACTAACTTACAGACACCCAGAAAGAATAACATCTATCCCAATTGGTTTGTTCATCCTCTTATCAGTAACATGATCCAAACAAACTGCTAGCTGGAGGACTTTCTCAGCAGTTAACATAACAAAGAAGCCATTTCAATTATAACATAGAAACATAGAAGATAGGTGCAGGAGTAGGCCATTCGGCCCTTCGAGCCTGCATCGCCATTTATTATGATCATGGCTGATCATCCAACTCAGAACCCCGCCCCAGCCTTCCCTCCATACCCCCTGACCCCCGCAGCCACGAGGGCCATATCTAACTCCCTCTTAAATATAGCCAATGAACTGGCCTCAACTGTTTCCTGTGGCAGAGAATTCCATAGATTCACCACTCTCTGTGTAAAGAAGTTTTTCCTAATCTCGGTCCTAGAAGGCTTCCCCTCTATCCTCAAACTGTGGCCCCTCGTTCTGGACTTCCCCAACATCGGGAACAATCTTCCTGCATCTAGCCTGTCCAATCCCTTTAGGATTTTATACATTTCAATCAGATCCCCCCTCAATCTTCTAAATTCCAACGAGTACAAGCCCAGTTCATCCAGTCTTTCTTCATATGAAAGTCCTGCCATCCCAGGAATCAATCTGGTGAACCTTCTTTGTACTCCCTCTATGGCAAGGATGTCTTTCCTCAGATTAGGGGACCAAAACTGCATAACATAACAAAGAAGCCATTTTAATTAGACTATGCAGTGACATAAAAGAAGAAACCCCTTACACTTTAAGCGAGACTTGGTTGAGTAATGATATATGCGATTTAAGTTTTTTATATATAACTCATAATGAATTATTTAAATAAACAAGAATGCTTAATCAACATATATATATATATATATACAAAATTACTCAAATATAATTGAAATATTAAACCCACAACAAGTATTACTAACAAGACCAGTACATCCCTATTTATCCAGAGTCCAGTGCCTCGCTCAGAGGGTAGTTGATATTCAACCCTATTGTTGTGTGTCTAATGAGATGGAGAGGCCAGGCAAGAAATGAGAGCAGACTCCTTTTCACGAAGGACACCAGTGAACCAGATTGGTTTTTATGACAGTCCTTTTGCCATGAGATTACTGGCTTTTTTTTCCCCCCAGTCTTCAGTTAATTAGCTGACTTTAAATCTTCACTTGTTGTAGTGAGATGTGCATTCATTTTCCCATCATCAATAGTCTAGCCCTCTGGATAGCAGTTCAGTGATTTAACCACTTGACTAAAGATATTAAGCATTTAAAATGGGCAGATTATTGGTCCATCGGGCAGCTCTGGGTTACGTGGAACAGGCAGAAAAGTAGAACAGAGGTCAAATTCGGATCAGACAGGAATAATGGAATTGGCTTGAGTGGGCATGTGACCTCATTGCCCATTTCTTATGTTCTGTTTCCACTTTTAAAGATCAAATCACTCTACAAACATTGACTATCATAAAATGTACAGTAATTCTGCATAAAAGACCACAAGACATAGAAGCAGAATTAGGCCATTCAGCCCATCAAGTCTGCGCTGCCACTCTATTCTGGTTGATTTGTTATTGTTCTCAACCCCATTCTCCTGCCTTCTCCCTGTCTCCTTTGATGCCCTGACTAATCAAGAACCTATCAATCTCCACTTTATTATACCCAATGACTTGGCCTCCACAGCCACATGTGGCAATGAATTCCACAGATTCACTTTCCCTGGCTAAAGAAACTCCTCGTCATCTCTATTCTAAATGGACGCCCCTATATTCTGAGACTGCTCCCTCTGGTCCTAGAGCCTCCACAGGAAACATCCTTCCTACATCCACTCTATCCAGACCTTTCAATATTTAATAGGTTTCAATGAGATCCCCCCCTCATTCTTCTAAACTCTAGTGAGTACAGGCCCAGAACCATCAAAAGTCCCTCATACGTTAATCCTTACATTCCCAAAATCATTCTCATAAGAGGATTCTGGGAATTCTCTCTCATAAAAGAAAGTCCTTACTAAAGTATGATTTGTATTTATTTAATTACTAAAGGTCAATTCTTTGAATAACTGCAAACTGACACAGAGCTGCCACACTTCCGCCACACTTCCGGTCTTCCACTCATTTTTGAACACAAAGAGCCTTAAAAGGTTGTGACAGCCATACATAGAGTGGACAGATAGTATTTAGATGTAGGGTCCGATCTTGAGCATGCCCTATACCACACTGTTCAAGCAGTAGGTTCATTTTCGCTCCTTTTGGTTTGTAGCCTTCTTCCAGACAATCAATCCTTTGGGCACAAAGCGGATCAAGTCTTTCTGACAGCAGCTCTTTTTATGGTAGTTAATCTATGGTGGGATTTTTTTAATGTTGGGGACATTAAGTAAAAGGCAATAGGTATAAGATAGAGTTAACGTGGATAGGCTTTTTCCATTGAGAGTGGGGGAGATTCGAACAAGAGGACATGAGTTGAGAGATAAAGGGCAAAAGCTTAGGGGTAACATGAGAGGGAACTTCTTTACTCAGAGAGAGGTAGCTGTGTGGAACGAGCTTCCAGCAGAAGTGGTTGAGGCAGGTTCGATGTTGTCGTTTAAAGTTAAATTGGACAGCTATATGGCTAGGAAAGGAATGGAGGGTTATGGGCTGAGTGGAGGTCAGTGGGACTAGGCGAGAGTAGGGGTTCAGCACTGACTAGAAGTGCCGAGATGGCCTGTTTCCGTGCTGTAATTGTTATATGGTTATATAACGCTGAGATAGCAATATAAAAAGGGACAATAAAGGTGAGATAAATGTAAGGAATAGTAACTTAATGCCATTGAACTTGGTTTCCAGAAAGTGTGTAGATGCTGATTACTATCCTAGTGGTTACTTTCTGGATGGCGGGGTGGAGATACGTCACTACCAAAGGAGGTGTAGTGTAAGGTGTTCCTTCCTTCCACTACCCTGCAGGTCACCCTTGGGCAAGGTGTATCACCTGCTCAGTGCCCTCCCATCAACCAGGGTCACGTGAGGTCATGGGGGCGGGGGGGGCAGGTGGTCACATGAGCAGATCACAAGTCCTGGTTATGCGGCCACTAATCTCAGGCGGACAATCTCTGAAGAGTATTGATAACAGCTGGGGTCACCTATCTTGTAAAGACACTTGCCAGAAGAAGACAATGGCAAACCACTTCTGTAGGAAAGTTTGCCAAGAGCAATCATGGTCATAACACTATGCTGGTCCATGGCACATGATGATGACAAAGGAGGCTTTTTACCCCACTGAGTCTATGTCAGTCATCAGAACATTCCCAATGTGCTCACTCTCCCACACTTTCCTTGCAACAGATCTCTTCCATATTCCCATCAATACCCTTCTCCTTGATGTTTCTCCCATCCATCTGCAGCAGGGTAATTCTCAGAAGCCAGTTGGCGATCAAAACAGCAGATCATGGGGATGTGCCAGAAAACCCGAGCAGCGATAACCCAATGGAATGCACACCAGAGCTCTAAGGCAGGGGTCCTCAACCTTTTTTATGACATCGACCCTTACCATAAACTGGGGGGTCCATTGCCCCAAGGTTGGAAATCCCTGCTCTAAAGGAATTGACCGTGAAAGACAGTGAACACGCTGGTTGAAATTTTTAATAACCCAGTAAGCTCCAGGAGGGAAACAGCAATATGACTTCTTAGTTCAAAATAGGAGAAAGTAGAGAAGTTCAGTGCAGGTAGTTAACAGCTATTATTGGTAAAATGCTGAGTCAATAATCATGGAGAAAATCGTTAATCCCTTGAGAAAGCTGGATATAAATTTAACCTTCTCAACATGGTTTTATGAAAGAAGAAATCATGTTTGAACAAGTTACTCGAATTCTTTGAGGATATAAGAAGAAGAGTTAAAAGAGCTAAACATCTAGAGAGAGTATTTACAGTAGTTTTCCAAAAGGCATTTGGGAATGAGCCAGCTAAGAGGCAGGTGTATAAATTAAGAGCTCGTGCTAATGGAGAACATGTGATAGAATGAGAAAAGCAGGAAACATCTGCACATAGACAAAGGTTGGTCTCCCAATGGGAATGTCAATGCTTTTATGATCTGTAAGGCTTGAATCTTCTCTCTGTCCTGAGGTAGCTGTGTCAGGAATAGGGTATCAGACCATAAGATGATCATATGTAGGAGCAGAATTAGGCCACTCAGCCCATCAAGTCTGCTTCGCCATTCCATCATGGCTGATTTATTATCTCTCTCAATCCCATTCTCCTGCCTTCTCCCCAAAATCTTTGACACCCTGACTAATCAAGAACCCATCAACCTCTGCTTTAAATATACCCAATGACTTGGCCTCCACTGCAATATGTGACAATGACTTTCACAGATTCACTGCTCTCTGGCTAAAGAAATTCCTTCTCATCTCTGTTCTAAATGGATGACTCTCTGTTCTCAGGCTGTGGAAATATTCTCTCCACATCAACTGTATCTAGTCCTTTCAATATTTAATAGGTTTTAAATGAGATTCCCCCTCCCCCTCATTCTTCTAAACTCTGGCAAGTATGGGCCCAAAGCCATCAAATGCTCCTCATATGTCAACCCTTTCATTCCCAGAATCATTCTTGTGAACCTCCTCTGAACCCCCTCCGATGCCAGCACATCTTTTCCCAGATAGCGGGCCCAAAACTGATCACAATACTCAAAGTGCAGTATGACCAATCTCAGCATCACATCCTTGCTCTTATATTCTAGTCCTCTCGAAATAAGTTCTAACAGGTTTTCTAAGTGATCATGGATTCATTTCTGAAGAGACACCAGTGACTGTGGGAATCCTTAGAATGTTTATCCAATTGTTAAATTGTGTTTCATAATCTATATGCATGATGTTCTCCTGAGGAATTGTAAAATTAAAACACTTGCTACCAAATTTGATTCACTGGGAATGGTGATGAGCTCCAATATCTGGGTGATGTCGTTGAAGTAACTCACCAATGACAAAACTTGAAATTCCCCTCAAGGACCCCAGGAAAGGTGCAGTTTGATGGACGAATAGAGCAATGTCTGTAGCCTGCAATTTACTACAATCAGCATAATGAATTCCCAAGAAGATTAGGCCGGAAAGCCTCTCACCAGCAAAAATAATCCTCAACCTCTGACACTACTCAACTTCTTGTGATGGTCTTCTCTGAATCTCCCTTCAATGGGTTATTTTTGTAACAAATTAAATACTTTGACTTTTTGTCCATTTGCTGCAGTGACCCAAGAGACCTTGAATGTCTCACAGGAGCCCAAGTAATGATGTTGCTGGGAGTTTGAAATGTTTCTGATGCTCAGTGGAAATGTAATGAGTATTAATGTTTCAGGCTGTTGACCTTTTATCATTACCCAAAGATCTTGCACCACTGCCGTTGAGTTTATTTTATTTGTTTATACGCATGGAAATTATGTATAAATTATGTTAATTTGATTTTATGCTAACATGTTTGTCCTCATCTTGCACTGTGTGCTGCTGCAAGAAGCTCTTTCTCTTGACATTTATACACTATATATTGACATATATATGCCTATGACAACAATAAATTTGAACTTGAACTTCATATTGGATCGACAACAGCTTTTGAGCAAATTCAGAGTCAGGAAATGAAAGGGGGATGCAGTCAATCAAGGGGCAGAGATTAGAAAGCATTAAATCACAAGGGTGATGGTAATGAGACAAAGAATGAAGCAGAAGGCATTTATTGATGTCAGCAGATGACAACCATAGTGATTTCTCTGAGTATTTTGCATCATCTCCCAAGCTCAATGTATTATCTCACCTCAAAGAACCTTAGTATTAGTTTTTGTCTCCTTCTTAGACCAGAGTTCCAATTTTAGAACATAGCAACTTACAGCACATTACAGGCCCTTTGACCCACAATGTTGTGCTGACTGTGTAATCTACACTAGAAACTGCCTTGTTACCCTACTGCATAGCCCTCCGTTTTTCTAAGCTCCATGTATCTATCTAAGAGTCTCTTTAAAGACCCTATTGCATCCGCCTCCACCACCATCATTAGCAGTGCATTCCACACTCACACCACTGTCTGTGTGAAACACTTACCCTGACATGCCCTCTGTATCTACTTCGATGCACCTTAAAACTATGACCCCTCATGTTAGCCATTTCAGCCCTGGGAGAAAGCCCTGGCTTTCCACATGATCAATGCCTCTCATCAACTTTTACACCTCTATCAGGTCACCTCTAATCCTTTGTCGCTCCAAGTAGAAAAGTCCAAGTTCACCCAACTTATTCTCATAAGGTATGCTCGCCAATCCAGGCAACATCCTTGTAAATCTCTCTGCCCCCTTTCTATAGTATCCACATCCTTCCTCTGAGGTGACCAGAACTAAGCACAGTACTCCAAGTGGGTTCTGGCCAGGGTCCCATATAGCTGCAACATTACCTCCAGGCTCCTAAACTCAATCCCACAATTGATGAAGGCCAATGCACCGTATGCCTTCTTAACCACAGGGTCAACCTGCGTAGCAGCTTTGAGTGTCCTATGGACTCAGATCCCAAGATCCCTCTGAACCTCGACATTAGCAAGAGTCATACCATTAATACTATATTCTGCCATCATATTTGACCTACCAAAATAAACCACCTCACACTTATCTGGGTTGAACTCCATCTGCCACTTCTCAGCCCAGTTCTGCATTCTATCCTTACCCCGCTGGAACCTTTGACAACCCTCCAGACTATCCAAAACACCCCCACCCTTTGTGTCATCAGCAAACTAACTAAACCACCCTTCTACTTCTTCATCCAGGTCATTTATAAAAGTCTATTTTATTATTATAATATCCAAAATAGGAAATCTCTCCTCATCTCTGTCATAAATGGGTGATCCCTTGATCTAAAACTCTGTCCCTTAGTTGTTGGTTCTTAAACCATCAACCCTGTCAAGACCCTTATGACGTCTCATAAGGTCTCTTCTTCATCTGAATTCTATGGAATACAGACCCAGCCCCCTCAAATACTAATTCTGAATTACCTTCGATATACTGTAAGTATGCCCCTCCTTACTTAAGGAGATCAAAACAGGCCGAATTTGTTTCTCAGCAACAACCCAGAGAGTTGTATAAAGACCAACCTACTCTTACTCTCTATGTTCCTCACAAAAAGACCCACATTTCATTTGAGTTCCTAATCACCTGCTGCCCCTGCACACTCATTTCTGCATTTCAAAGTTCAAAACGAATTTATTATCAACATATATACAGTACTGTGTAAAAGTCCGAGGCACACACTGTATATAGAGCTAAGGAGCCTAAGACCGTTGCACAGCACTGTAGTAATTTTATGTTTTGCACTGTACTGCTGCCACCAGAAATAATATAAATTTTATGACATACATATGTGAGCGATGATAAACTTGATTCTGATGTGGGTTTCTGTTGTGGACTGGAGCGGGAAGGGGGCAGGGAGAGTAGAATCATGGTTGGGAACAAGGGAAGGGAGAGGGGAGGGAGTGGAAAGTGTTAGATAGACATTCTATAATGATCAATAAACCTACTGCTTGAAATCAAATGACCTTGCCTGGTGTCTCAGTGCTGGGTGTGTCTGTACCCAGGCCACCTACTGCCCCGGCAATCCTTCTCTGCCACCTGTCCCACGTACCCCCCCCACCCCGTGACTCCCTCCCCTCGCCATTCCCAACATCCTTTGCTCCAGCCAGATTTATAAACTCACTCTCCGCTCCACTTTAACAAATACAGTACTGTCCAAAAGTTGTAGGCACCCTTGGTATATATATGTGCCTAAGACATTTACACACTACTGTATGTCTCCATATGTAACCCTGAGTTTCAAGTGTTAGGACCTCTGTAGAGTAACCAACACTCAGATCCTTCTCTACAGTAACAATCTGTGGCCTCCCTCCATTTAAGGAACACTTTGCTTTCCTATTCTTCCTGCTTATGTGGACAAGTTCGTATTTCCACACATTATGTTCCATCTGGTAAATATTCACCCACTCATTTCACCTCTCCAGAATCTTTGTAAGCACACAATCTGGTTTCCTGCAAGTGCTCGAATTATAGGGATATTTGTTTGCAGGGGCTTCATCTCAGTCATTAACATAAATCATGAATAATGAACGTCCAGGACCGATCCCTGTAGCAACCCCTCAGTTACAGCTGGGCTTTCTGAAAACGGCACACTTACTCCGACTCTATCCTATGTCGGCTTCTCTTGTCAATAAACAGAAGGCCAAACTTTTAGCCCTATAACTGCATTAAGCCAGTAAAGAATCACATTTACTTATTGAGCTATAGCACGGAATAGGCCCTCCAGCCCTTCGAGCTACGCTGCCCAGCAACCCTCCAATTTAGCCCTGGCCTAGTCACAGGACAACTTACAACAACCAATTAACCTACCAACTGGTGTGTCTTCGGACTGTGGGAGGAAACCGGAGCACCCAGAGGAAACCCACGTACAAACTCTTAAGCAACACAGACAAAAGTACTGGAGGAACTCAGCAGGTCAGGCAGCATCTATGGAAATGAATAAACAGTCAGGGTTTTGGACTGAGACCCTGCTTCAGGATTCTTTACAGGCAGCGGCATAATAATATGAATGTTAAAAGAAATAGAAGGTGAAGGATGTCAAATAAGCTGCTGGCTTGTCTTCACTTGTCCTGTGTTGTTGCTCAAAATCACAGCATTGCAACACCTAACCCAGCCCTCACTTCAACATTATTTGTCTTCTTCCAACATTTGCTCTTTAACACTTTCCCCCAGAATAAACTTGTCCCTTGCTGCAGTCCACTTTATTTCTTTTCCACTGATTTTACTCATGGTCTCATTAGTTTTGAGGAAGAAACAGATCATCAACTCATCATCTCCATTGGTTTAGTAATTTATGCTATCCACATTGCAAAAATGAAGGCATCCATTAGTCTTGTGAGACCATGTTTCTGCGCCTGGAAAGTCTTCACTCTCCAGGGCGCAGGCCTAGGCAAGGTTGTACAGAAGACAGGCAGCTGCCTATGCTGCAAGTCTCCCCTCTCCATGACACCGATGTTGTCCAAGGGAAGGGCAATGGCTGATACAACTTGGCACCAGTGTCATCACAGAGCACTGTGTGATTAAGTGCCTTGCTCAAGGACACAACGCGCTGCCTCGGCTGGGGCTCGAACTAGCGACTTTCAGGTCTCTAGTCAAATACCTTAACCACTTGGCCACATTGCAATAAGAGATGACGTTAAAAAAAAAATAATTCCGGTACAAACAACAACTTGAATTTTATTCCCTTTTAGCTTTTGAAATCCAAACACAGATCGCCAATTACAGTGAATTAAACATGACTTTTAAGCTTGTCTCTTTATCTGAAGTTTTATTCTGAATTTACTTTTATTCTTGAACAATTCATTCCAATTTAATTCAGTCAAAGTAAATGCAATTTAATGGCTATTTACCTCCTCCTTTGAGGCAAGGAGATGTAGCATCCAATCCTCGGTGCCAAAGCAAATTTTGCAATGCACTGTTCAAAAATGATTAGTACAAGCATTATTTTGAATCTTCTAGGTGGTACATGAAGGGAGTATATTTGAAAAATGAATAGAACATCAATCCATAACAGAGTAAATGCTCAGGATGAATGGCAGCCACCTTGATGATTTTATTGTAAAGCATCCGAGGAAAAGATTTCCCTAAAATACCTGACATTACGTCAGCTCCTGCCTGTGGCTCACCAATTATAGTCTCCTGAAAGAGTAGCATTCAGGGCTGGATCAAGGCTTCTCTTCAAAGGCCACAAATTACAATTACAGCAACATTTTCAGTGCACCGGCTCAATGATCAAACCCAGCACAGGCTGCTGATTGAACCTGGATCATCTGGTATTTACAGATCAGTGTCCACTGGATAAACTCACTGAAGTACTCAAAGCATAGCTTAAATAATTCCTTTTCATTTAAAACCTATGCACTTCATTCCTTCTCTAATTTATGGTGCATACTTCATAACAAGATACAGCACAGAATATTTCCCAAAAATGTCTGCCTTTTAAACATAATAATTTTGTGTATGGGATGATTTCTAATATTAATGGTTAACATGGTTGCTGCTGGCATTTAGGGCAGCAAAGAGGGTCCTCCATTTCTGTCTGTCCTTGGCCATATACCATTGCACACAGATATAGAAGGATTCCTCAGTGCTGTTTCCGTAACAACTTTTTTTTTTTGACTAGTCAGGGTTGTTAGCTCATAGCTGGACTAGTAGACAACTCTTGGTCTGACCTCTACCCTTTGACCTGTTTGGCATGAGTGACCCTACCAAAAGCCAAAGCATAAAGCCCTGACTCCAGCCAACATAGCTCTCCGGGTCTTTGAGACACACAAGCCTCCAAACCCTACAACAAGGCTGTGGTCTTCTTGGAGGTATGGTTGACATTTTGAATGTTAATCTTGAAGTACAAAGGTTTTCAATTATTTGAGATAGTTGCCAGATGTATGAATGTGTTCATTTGAATATCTGTGCACATGGGCAGAACAGGGGAAGTCTGTATCTGTGCAGGGTATGTGTCAGTCTCTAAGTATCATTGGGGCAGGGGGGAGGCACTGGGAGCAGACCCAAGTGCAAGACACAGACACTGAAGTACTAGGAACAGGACTTGACTTAGAGAGCTGGGACAAGAACACAGACTTGGGCTAGGACATTGGCTAGGCAAGCAGGACCAGGAAAAGGAACTGGGAACTAGGAGCCTGGGCTTGGACTCTGAGCCAGAGACTGGACAAGGACCCAGAACCTGGGTCTTGACTCAGGCTCAGACCCCAGAATCAGGCAAGGACATGACATGGCTACAGGACTAGACATGGCTTGGATTCTTCATGTCTCATAGCAGCAAACAGCCAGACCTACCTAGCAAAGGCATGGACACAGAGACAAATCCCAACACTAGGTAGCAGCAAACAGCCAGACCTACCTAGTGAAGGCATAGACACAGAGACAGTTCAAAGCAACAATAGACACTTCCTTATCTTGCTTCCAGCAGTTGAACTTGACAGCAGTGCAGGTAAGGGTTACAGGCCAGGCATGGCACAGCACAAGACACTGGTTGCAGGGCAAAACTTCTGGAGGCCAGGACAGAGAAGAGATTCAGGCAGGGGGCTTGAACAGGAACAATCCAGCAACTGAAGCTGTCTGTGTCTTGTTTTACAGCAGTTGGCACCCAGCTTAATGGTGCATTACCACCAGCAATTGAAGCTGACCCAAGGAGCTATTTATGTAACCAGTCCAAAATGTGAATCAGCTGCCTCAATTAGAAAAAGGGAAAACCAGAAAACCTGGAATAAGGAACAATGGACCAGACTGTGAACCAGAATCCGGACTTCACAGACCGGACCATGACACTATCCATATGAAAATATTATGTGTTTGCATGTGCCTGCTTTGTGTGTGTGTCTAAATGCTCACGTGTTTGTGTATGTGTGTGAGTGTGAGCGTGCACAGGTTGATAGGTTCTTGATTAGACAGTACGTGAAAGGTTACGAGGAGAAGACAGGAGAGTGGGGTTGAGAGGGAATCAGCCGTGATGAAATGGTGGAGCAAACGCAACGGGCCTGTTATGTATCTAATATTTCAGTTATATTTGAGTAATCTTGTGTATATATTGGCTGATTAAGCATTCTTTTTCATTTAGGTAATTAATTATGCATTATATGTAAATATACGTTAATTGCATACGTCATCACGCTACCACATGACACGTGTGCGCTTTGCTGAAAGTAAAAGATGAAGTTACACCAATAATTCAGAATCTCTGCATCTTCCTTTTAATTAGATTAAAATTTTGGAGTTACAAAGCGTAACAGGGCTGAATGGGCTAATTCTGTTTGTATGTCTTATGGTCTCAAGTCTACCCATACTATAGTTCACATTCCATAAAATTACATTTGCTAAGTACAAATCAGCTTGAACGTTTTTATCAGTGTCATGCAAAGTGTTAAAAGCATCCCAAATATTTGTCTAAGTTATAGTGCAGAGGCAGTAGTTTAAAAACCTGTAAGTGGAAATATTATGTTATTTCTGCCAGAATGTGTTTAAAAATATGGCTATGCATTAGTTAACTTTCCTGAGGTTAGGAACTGAAGTACCTCTCCACTAAACCAAGAAAATTCTCAGCTCTATTGTGAAAAAGGCACAGACCTCTATATCCGTATCACAGTTTATTGTGAAATAATCTTAGTGTCCCCCTAGGCTGTATAAAGAAGGAAATATTGGAAGCCATTGCAAAAGATGAAAATGCCTGATAGGATTTTTACAGTCAATAACAGGAGTGTTAAGCAGTATGAATAATTCATAACATTTATCAACATAAACAGAATATATTAAGTGTTCCAAGAGTGGAACTAAGGTTTAATTTTGCTATATAAAAGATGGTTCCTTTGATGTGCCAGATACTTTCTTTTTGAAGCGCAGTGTAATCACTTGAGAAGAAATTATACATTCCTAATTGCTTCATGCAAAATTGTTGCAAAAATATAAATGGGTCAAAGTGAGTCCTATTCACTTGCTGTAAGTGTAGATTTCGTAATCCATTAATCCCATGGTACTAATTCTGATGAAGAATGATGGCCTAGAGATGACACTGCTTGGCACAAAGATTTTCTGCTGTGCATTTGAAGGCTGAAGTTGAACTTAGTTGGGTACTTAAAGTGGCAACGGTGAAATTCTGGAAATCCACTCAAGGGTTTGTGTACTCTCCAAAAGAATGGCCAACACCTGTGTGCAGTGTTCTCAGTGAACAAGCAATGCATACCCTGAAATCAATCACACAAGTTTATTCTAGTTTCAAAGATTCAAAGTACATTTATTATCAAAGTATGCATGCAATATACAACCCTGAGATTTGTCTTCCCACAGACAGCCACAAAACAAAGAAGCACCATGGAACCCGCACAAACAGCAAAACACAAGCAATAAATGCAGAATACAAAACATCAAACCAGAGTCATTGAAACAGTCCAGGAATTTTCGGGTTAGATCCATTCAGTTCAATTTAGTGTTGTGTCGTTCGTTTTCTGCAGGCCGCAGAGCCTGTCTGCCCTGATCAAAATTGCACAAAATAGCGATAAATTTAAGGAGTAATCAGAAACCAGAAATACACTGGATCAACAGCAGAGTCCGTTAAACCTTGCCCAAGACCCAAGGCTCCGGCAGCAGCGAGTGCGAGGGAGAGAGAGACCAGTCAAACGCTGGCAGATTTCAATCTTGCTCAACGCTTTCATCGGCAAGAAATGGAGTCAACCATGGGCTCGCACCCTGTCTCCCGGCTTCCTGGCCTCCAGGCCACAGACTCCACTCGAAACCCCGCCGAACTCCCTTGGAGACAACAAAGCACCAGGTCACTCATTCGGCCTGGAAACACCATCAAAATGGAAATCACAGATTCCAGTAGTAGCAGATTCATATTGGAGCGAAGAAGAAGTAAAAGAAGCAGTTTTGTGAATTGTCTGAAGGATGTCACCTTTGGTCGCACTAGAGACATAGAATATAGAAAACCTACAGCACAATACAGGCTTTTCGGCCCACAAAGCTGTGCCGAACATGTCCTTACCTTAGAAATTACCTAGGGTTACCCATAGCCCCATACATCAAAGTTGCTGGTGAACGCAGCAGGCCAAGCAGCATCTATAGGAAGAGGCGCAGTCGACGTTTCAGGCCGAGACCCTTCGTAGTCCTGACGAAGGGTCTCGGCCTGAAACGTCGACTGCGCCTCTTCCTATAGATGCTGCTTGGCCTGCTGCGTTCACCAGCAACTTTGATGTATGTTGCTTGAATTTCCAGCATCTGCAGAATCCCTGTTGTTTACCCATAGCCCTCTGCTTTTTCTAAGCTCCATGTACCTATCCAAGAGTCTCTTAAAAGACCCTATTGTATCCACCTCCACCACCATCGCCAGCAGGCCATTCCATGCACTCACCACTCTCTGCATAAAGAGCTTACCCCTGACATCTTCTCTGTACCTACTTCCAAGCACCTTAAAACTGTGCCCTCTCATGTTGGCTATTTCAGCCCTGGGTGAAAGCTTCTGACTATCCATATGATCATTGCCTATCATCGTCCTTACTAGCCCTCTTTCAAGTTTACTAGCATTGTTCACTGGTGCCGTCTTCTGTGGATATGTCCACAAAAACATTTATGTAAGGGCTCAAATTTACCTGGCTCATTGCTGAGTTGTAAGCTACTCTTGTTTGAGTGATTCTTTTCACAATTGCTGGCAACCAGTCCTTACATTGTATTATAAATATCCTCAGGGACTGCAAACGCTCCTCTGCCCACCCTGGTTTTCTCTCAGCTCTCTTGCCCACTTCCCACCCACTCCACCTCCTACCCTGACCCAAACCCACAAATTTCCCTTGCTGGACCCTACCCAACTCCCCTTTGCAACTGGTTCCACACCCACAACACCCCCACCACACTTCCCAGCCCTGCCTATGGCCCGATAATCTCAAACGCCATCTGCCTTTACTTCGTTCATCCTCTGTCTAATTTCCCTGCACACCGATCCTCACAGCAAGTTCCCCTTGCCCAATCCACAACCTGACATCCCCCAGCACTCACAACACGCTGGAGGAACTCAGCAGGTCGGGCAGCATCCGTGCAAACACTGATCAGTTTCCACTTTCCCCACAAGCTCAACAGTGGTGGGAGCTATCCCAGAAAAGGCATTTGGAAGCATAAGGTGTGCAACTCCTTTCCCAGGAATCATTCCCAAGAGCCTTTGAACAAAGCCACTGTGAACCTGTGTGAACACAGTACAACTTCATATAACCGTTTCAACTTCCCACTCAATATATCCTTTATCGATAAAATGCAGGGGTGCTTCAAATTGTGGAAAAGAGAGAATCTGAACTGTGCAAATCCCAAAAATATGATTTGTTAGTGGATCAACAGATGGGAGAAGAAAAACCAAACTCTCATATTAATAGCATCCCTTTTCAAAAAGAAATGCATTTTTAATTTGAGTGTTACAGTGTTTGGTGCAACTCAATTTAATTTAATATCTTCATTTTAGTTTACATTTCATCCAAAGATTTTTTATCCCCTAAAAAAAATACTTCAATTTAAAAATCTGCAGAAAAATTACAAAGCGCTCACACCCAGTGAAGATTTGAAAGACATCTTTAAAGGCTTGGAATCTTATCAGTAGAAAATTAACTACATTTTTAGTCTATCAATTGCATCAACCTGTACTTACATCTGATTCACAAAGCAGATCTAGACTGGGCAATTACTGAACCACCAATTTACTCTCAATTATCAGCAAAGTGATAGACAATGCCTTTGGTAATGACATGCTACCTACACAGATGGTCAGTTTGGGTTTCACCAGGCCTCTCAGTTTGGCCTTTAGAAACTGAATTATAAATACAAGCGGAAGTGACTTCCTTTGACGATGTGGGTTGAGCGTAGCATCAAGAAGTACTGGTAAAATTAACATCAACAGGAATTAAAGGGTTTTTTTTTCCCTTGTCTTCTGATAAGGAAGATGCTTTTGGTCATTATTCTTACCTTCATTATAATATTGCAAGAGCTCTTCAGAGCAGAGTCCCTGGATTCAACAGCTTTATGAACGACCTTCCATCGTAAGGACAGAAGTGGAACTGTTTCCTGACGATTGCATGGAATTCAATTCAATTCGTAGTTCTTTGGTTAATGAAATAGCCCACGCTTGAATTCAGCACGGCCAAGACAAATTTTAGTTAAGTGGCAAATGTCATAATTGTGAAGAAATAACATCTCTAAAGGCGTTCAGGAACAGCTTCTTCCCCTCTGCCATCTGATTCCTAAATGGACAATGAAGCTTTGGACACTACCTCACCTTTTTTTTAATATACAGTATTTCTGTTTTTGCACATTTTTTAAAATCTATTCAATATACGTAATTGATTTACTTGTTTATTTATTGTCATGTTGTATTTCATTTATTTTTTTCTCTCTCTACTAGATTATGTATTGCCTTGAACTGCTGCTGCAAAGTTAACAAATTTCACACCACATGCCGGTGATAATAAACCTGATTCTGATTCCGATTCTGAAAATAAACAACTCTAACCTGACATCCTGTAGCATAACAATTACTGAGGCTCCACCACCTAAACCACGGAGTCAACACCAACAAAAGTAGTAAATAGACAGCTACATAAGCTTAAGACTTCTTTGTCATAGGGTTTGGAGGTTTGCGTGCCTCAGTGACATAGAGAGCTATGTCGGCTGGAGGCAGGACTTTACGCTTTGGCTCTTGGTAGGGTCGCCCATGC
Organism: Mobula hypostoma; assembly: GCF_963921235.1. Lineage (NCBI taxonomy): Eukaryota > Metazoa > Chordata > Chondrichthyes > Myliobatiformes > Myliobatidae > Mobula > Mobula hypostoma. The sequence continues at coordinate 17,035,775 of NC_086123.1, forward strand.
CAACAGGTCAAAGGGTAGATCCAGACTAAGAGTCATCCTCTGGTCCTCCAGGTTCAGTGGTTCAGTTCAGGGCTAACAACCCTGACAGGTCAAACAACACTGATTGGTCAAACAACCCTGACTGGTCAAACAAAATTGCTATGGAAACAGCAATGAAGGATCCTTCTACATCTGAGTGTGATGACATTTCTGAGTCTCCTCCTGGGACTTGCATCACTGACAGTAGTGAAAACCAAGAGAAAGATACTGACACGATGAAGGAAGCCCTGAACACCACCAGAGATGGATGATATTTATTGCTGCCCTAAATACCGGAGGCACAACAGGCACTAACTAAGTTTAAGACACCGTATTATAGGGAAGATGTCAATAAAATTGAGAGAGTACAGAGGAGATTTATGATTATGAAGACACGTAGTCCTCTTTTATTGTCATTTAGTAACGCATGCATTAAGAAATGATACATTATTTCCTCCGGTGTGATATCACAAAACACAGGACAAACCAAGGCTGAAAAAACTGACAAAACCACATAATTACAACATATAGTTACAAACAGTGTAACAATACCATAACTTGATGAAGAAGTCCATGAGCACAGTAAAGTTCAAAGTTTCTCAAATGTCCCACATCTCACGCAGACGGGAGAAGGAAGAAAAACTCTCCCTGCCATGCTGACCACAATCTGACTCTTGAGTCATCCGAAAACTTCGAGCTCTGATCAGCTCTCCGACACTGAGTACTGAGCGCCATCTCTGTCCAAACGATTCGACCTCCTTCTCGGTTGCCAAAAGCGGGCAAGGCCAGGGATTTTGAGGCCTACCCTCCGAAAGATTCCCGACCACGCAGTAACGACAGCAGTGAACGGGCGTTTCAGAAATTTCTCCAGATGTTCCTCTGTGCTTTCACGTCCATTCTCCATCAAATCAGAATTGTCCACGGCCCCTATTTAGCAGATATGATATCATTTTTCACCGGAGGGCTGTGCACACGCAGGCGTGCCACCATCTTCTCCTCCCGCCTTTTGATTTACTAGATTTTTGCCTGGGTTTCATCTCCTAAGTTACAGAGAAAGGTTGAACAAGTTGGGTCTTTATTCTTTGGAGTGTAGAAGGTTGAGGGGGGACTTGATAGAAGTATTCAAAATTATGAGGGGGATAGATAGAGTTGACGTGGATAGGCTTTTTCCATTGAGAGTGGGGGAGATTCAAACAAGAGGGCATGAGTTGATTGTTAAAGGGCAAAAGTTTAGGGGTAACATAAGGGGGAACTTCTTTACTCAGAGAGTGATAGCTGTGTGGAACGAGCTTCCAGCAGAAGTGGTTGAGGTAGGTTCGATGTTGTCATTTAAAGTTAAATTGGACAGCTATATGGACAGGAAAGGAATGGAGGGTTATGGGCTGAGTGCAGGTCAGTGGGACTAGGTGAGAGTAAGAGTTCGGCACGGACTAGAAGGGCCGAGATGGCCTGTTTCCGTGCTGTAATTGTTATATGGTTATTATAAGACAGCAAACCTCAGCACTCCATAGCAATTGTCTTGTGTACTTTGTCACCATTTGCAAGCAGTTATTCAGGAGTTTGAATAATTACCACTTACCATGGTGTGTGCACCCTAGCAACTCAACAACATGAAAGACAACAAAAGCAACTGGCACTGAGCCTGGTGCTGTGGTTCAGAAGAGCAGAGGGGTGAAGAGAACTGCAGTGCTGAGAGGAGAATCCATCGTCAGAGGAACAGAGACGAGATTCTGTGGGTGCAATAGAAGACACCCAGATGGCATGCTGCCTCCTAGATGCCAGGGTCAGGGATGTCTTGGTTCAGGTCCGTGGCATTCTCAAGGGTGAGGGTGAGCATATTGGCACCAATGACATAGGTAGGCAAGGTGAGGAGGTCCTGAAGGGAGATTTTAGGGAGCTCGGTAGGAAGCTGAAAAACAGGATCTCCTGGGTAGTCTTCTCTGGATTGCTGCCTGTGCCACATGCCAGTGAGGGTAGGAATAGAATGGTTTGGCAGGTGAATGCGTGGCTGAGGAACTGGTGCGGGGGCAAGGATTCACATTCATGAATCATTGGGATCTCTTCTGGGGAAGGTAAGACCTGTACCAAAGGGACGGGTTACACTTGAACCCGAGGGGGTCCAATAGAGTTGCTCGGGTGGGTTTGAACCAATTTGACAGGGGATGGGAACCAGAGTGACAGTGCTGAGGATGTGGTAGCTGGTTTATAAATAGAGGCAGTGTGTAGTGAGACTCCTAGCAAGGAGAGGCTGAGGATAGGGTAAATTTGCAGCCAACAGGATGAGTTGCAATGTAAAAGGCAGACAAAATTGAAAAGGGTGAATACAGGGCTGAAGGTGTTATGTTTGAATGTGTGCAGTATATGGAATAAGATACTGTATATACTTACCATAACTTACAGGTTTGTTTTCTATATTATCATGTTTTGCATTGTACTATTGTTGCAAAGTTAACAAATTTCACAAGATATGCTGGTGATGTTAAACCTGATTCTCATACTCGTTCTGGTTCTATGTTTTGAAATTATTGCAAACCTTTAATGAGCTTGAAAAATAGAATGGATCCATCTACAAAGCATCTCAGAAGCAAACATGACATTTTATTTTCCCATTCCAGCAATTTTGGTAATCTTTTGTGTTGATCTATCGGTATTTTGGCAATGCATCTACAGAATCATATTTCATAAAAGACTCTTGTGTTAAACAGAGAGGAAAATTGCTATGCATCACTATGCTAATGTATTGCACCACTTAACATTTTATGGTGAAAATACTCTCCATGTTCTCTCAGATTCCAGTGTGAGGAGTTGAATAAAACTTGCTAATATCTCAATAGTTATGCAATGACCAGATGAGACACTTAACCCAGAAAGCTATGACCTCAGGTGTCCACAGTTGCTCAGTTCATCTGACAAAGCAAAGACAACTGATCACTGCACCATCCTTCATTCCTGTTCTGGGCCGCTGCACATGAGCTCCTGTTGCAGGTTCACGTGTGAATGTTGGCTGAAGGATAGAATGGTCTTGATGGGCTTACTTGCTGTTGTCATACACAAAGTACCCGCGAAGAGGACCACAATCTTCTCGTGGCTGGAGTCAGGGCTTTATGCTTTGTTTCTTGGTAGGGTCACCATTGCCAAAAAGGTCAAAGGGTAGAGGCCAGACTAAGAGCGGGCCTCGGTCCATCTGGTTTGGGGGTTCTGCTCAGGGCTAACAACCCTAGTAAATAGAATTGTTATGGAAACGGCAATGAAGAATCCTTCTGCATCTGGGTGCAATGGTATTCCTGAGTCTCCACCCAGGACTTGAAAACTGAGAAAAGTGGAAGCTACTGCTACAATGAAGAAATCCCTGAACTCTGCCAGAGGTGGAGATCTTCATGGCAGCCCTAAAAACCAGTGGCACAATACACTATGGACACATTCATTGGGGAAAAAATCTTACTGGCCCATAATAATTACCTAGGCACGACAGCTGTCCACAGAATTGTTCTTCATCGAAGACTGAATTCCATGAAGGGCAACAGAGAAAGACTTTAATTCCTTAAAAGGATATAATGTAGTCATGAAGAATGAGATAACTCGAAGTACTGAACTTTAGATCAATTGTTTTACAACATAAAATATAGAACACTTGTAGTGCAGGGGGTATTTTTTTTTGCCAGTTGGAAGTAGCTTCTGCTGTGCCAGCCGTTGATTAGTGTGGTTAAAATCTGCTGCTGCACTTGTGCGCCAGAGCATCTGTTTCTGATTCCAGGCACCTTGGGAGTGTAAGAGTAACACAAGCAAGAGCTTGAATTGAATTGACTTCATTACTTACATCCTTCACATAGATGAAGAGTTATATTTCCGTCTGAATGTGCAATGTGCAATTTAGAGTAATTTGTAATAAATAGTATGTACAATATAACATAGAAATACAATTGTATCAGCGGGTATTAATCAGTCTGATGGCCTGGTGGAAGAAGCTGTCCTGGAGCGTGTTCGACCTGGCTTTAATACTGCAGTACCATTTCCCAGATGGAACAATTTGTGGTTGGGGTGACTCGGGTCACCAATGTTCCTTTGGGCCCTTTTTACACACCTGTCTTTGTAAATATCCTGAATAATGGGAAGTTCACATCTACAGATGTGCTGGGCTGTCCGCACCACTCTCGACAGAGTCCTGCGATTCAGGGAATTACTGGTCCCATACCACGCAGTCAGGGTGCTCTCAATTGTGCCCTTGCAGAAAGTTCTTAGGATTTGGGGGCCCATACCAAACTTCTTCAACTGTCTGAAGTGAAAGAGGCACTGTTGTGCTTTTTTCTCTTCAAAGCTGGTATGTACAGACCATGGGAGATCCTTGGTGATGTTCTCCGTCTCATCCCCAGATTCATTGATGTCAACAGGGGTTAGCGGGTTTCCATTCCTCCTATATTCCACAACCAGCTCCTTTGCTTGTGCAACATTGAGGGAGAGGTTATTTTCTTGACACCACTGTGTCAGGGTGATGACTTCTTCTCTGTAGTTTGTTTCGTTATTATCTGGATTAGGCCAATCATGTAGTACTGTCAGCAAATTGAATTAGCAGATTCACTCCCTTTTACCCTTTGTCTCCAGGGCATGGTACACAGAACCATTGGGAAGGTATGCTCCACACACACACTTTTAGCAAAGTGTCCGTTAAATGAATATTTAGTTCTGTAGTTTGTGTAACTTATATGTCAGGTCGAAACTTTTACTGTTTGTAAATATTTCATAGTCAATGTCTTCTATCTCACTCACCAAACCCGCAAACCTGCTTCCAGGTTACAACAAAGTACAGGCCCTTTGACACATGATGTTTCGTCAACTTTATTACCTTCCCAGTTCAACCCTTCCCTCCTGCATAGTCCTCCAGTTTGCCTTTTGCCTTTTATTTTTTTTAATTAAGAGATTAACTTCAAACACACCAGACACATCTATTGATGCCTTTCACTAACTCTGGATGGTCCAGGGTGCTTTCTAACCGACAAAGTGTCACTTGAAGTTCAGTTGGAATAAAATCAGAAAATGCTGGAAGCATTCTGCAGGTCAGGCAGCATCTGAGGCAAGGAAAAAAAAGAGTTAACATTTCAGGTCAAAGATTATTCACCACAAAGAGAAAATGAGTTAGTTTTGAATGGCAATGAGGCTAGAGAAGGGTAGAAATAAAGGGGAAATATCTCTGTGTGCAGCCAGGGTTGCTGTGATAGTACACTGATTACAAAGTCATCAGTTGACAGATTAATTGAGTCAGTTATTGGGAGAGGGAGGGGTAAAAATGAAATGCAGATTAGATGTTTTTGCAGAGAACTGAAGCAAGAAGTAAAATGTTGGAAATGCCTGTGGGGAAGGAAAAAGTGGTATATTTTACAGCGAAACCGGGCGATTCTGATGCCCACAGAGAAAGCAAATTAACTCCATGGTCATGTCCTTCCTGCTGTTATTCAATTTGCCACATTCCCCTATATCTAGATCAATAGAGACATTTTTAATTGCAGGCTCAAATCTTCAAATGTACTTTAGTGTTTTAAAAAAGCAAATGTTAATAAGATAAGAGGGGTGATTGATAAAGTTGTGGCCTAAGCTAGAAGGAGATGAGTTATTAACTTCAAACTTTCTGCATTATCACTCAAAGAGTTGAACTGCATGTGCATGTAAGGAGAACGTCTTGGACCTCCAAGTGGTCCATAGCAGGGGCGATTGATAAGTTTGTTGCCTAAGGTAGAAGGAGCTGAGTTATACCGCTCTTGTTACATGCACGTGCAGTTCACTCTTTGAGTGAAAATGCAGAAAGTTGGAAGTTAATAACTCACCTCCTTCTACCTTAGGCCACGAACTTATCAATTACCCCTCGTAAATCTGGCCTCAGCCCTTCAAGCAAAATATTGTATTTTGAAAATCATCCAAATTTGCAACCAAAACATCATTCCAATTAAGCAATAGCAAACAATTTGTAACACATGAACTTTTTATGTAAGACTATAAGATATAGCAGCAGAATTAGGCCATTTGGCCCATCAAGTCTGCTCTGCCATTTCATCATGGCTGATCCAATTTTCCTCTCAGCCCCGATCTCCTGCTATCTCCCGTATCCCTTCATACCCTGACCAATCAAGAATCTATCAACCTCTGCATAAAGATTTGGCCTCCACAGCTGCCTGTGGTAACGAATTCCACAGATTCACCACTGCCTGGCTGAAGAAATTCCTCCATATCTCCATTCTAAAAGGACGGCACTCTATTTTGAAGCTGTGTCCTCTGGTCTTACACTCTCGCACCATAGGAAACTTCCTCTCTACATCCACACTATCAAAGCCATTCACCATTCAAAAGGTTTCAATGCGGTCAGCTCCTCATTCTTCTGAATCAGTGAATACAGGCCCAGTGTCTTCAAACACTCTTCATATGACAAGCCAATCAATCCTGGAATCATTTCATGAACCTCCATTGAAACTCCTCCAGTTTCAGCACATCCTTTTTAAGATAATGGGCCCAAAACTTCTCACAATACTCCAAGAGAGACCTCACCAGTGCTTCATAAAGTCTCAAAATTACATCCTTGATTTTATATTCTAGTCCTCTTGAAATGAATGCTAACTTTGCATTTGCCTTCCTCACCATAGACTCAACTGCAAATTAAACTTTAGGGAATCCTGCATAAGGACTCCCAAATCCCTTTGCACCTCAGATTTTTTTGTATTTTCTCTCCATTTAAAAAATAGTCAACCCTCTCATTTCTTCTATCAAATTGCATGATCATACACTTCTCGACTCTGTATTCCATCCGCCATTTCTTTGCCCATTCTCCGTATCTATCTAAGTCCTTCTATGGCCTCTCTACATCCTCAAAGCTATTGCCCTCCACCTATCTTCATATCACCTGCAAACTTTGCAGCAAAGCCGTTAATTCCATTATCCAAATCACTGACATATAACGTAAAAAGAATCGGTCCCAACACAAATCCCTGTGGAACATCACTAGCACCAGCAGCCAACCAGAAAAGGCTCCCTTTATTCCCAGTCTTTGCCCCCTGCCAGTCAGACACTGCTTTATCCATACTAGAATCTTTCCTGTAATACCATGGGCTCGTAGCTTGTTAAGCAGCCTCATGTGTGGCACCTTGTCAAAGGCCTCCTAAAAATCCAAGTACACAACATCAGCTGATTCTTCTTTGTCTATACTGCTTGTTATTTCTTCAAAGAATTCCAACAGATTTGTCAGGCAAGATTTTTCCTCCAGGAAACCGTGCTGACTACGATCTATTTTATCATGTGCCTCCAAGTACCCTGAAACCTCATCCTTAATAATTGACTCCAACATCTTCCCAACCACTGAGGTCGGACTAGCTGGCCTATAGTTTCCTTTCTTCTGCCTCTCTTCCTTCTTGAAGAGTGGAGTGACATTTGCAATTTTCCAGTCTCCCGGAACCATTACAGAATCTAGTGAGTCTTGAAAGATGGTTACTAATGCCTCCACAATCTCTTCAGCCACCTCTGTCAGAACCCTGGGGTGTACACCATCTGGTCCAGGTGACTTATCTACCTTCAGACCTTTCAGTTTCCAAAGTACCTTCTCTCTAGTTATGGTAACTTCACAGACTTCATGACCCCTGACACCTGGTTCTATGGTTTACATTGAGTATAGGGTAATCCTGTTTGATCCCCATGGCTCACATGGGTTAGATTTCATCATTAATTTTTGCCTACGAACCCCAATCTTGAAGATCTACTGTGTAGTTCGGAGGAAAATAACACAGCAGAAACCTCCAGGCATCAGCCGACAAACCTTCCCTGCTGATTCCCTCAGGATAAAATAGGAAGTAATATTTCCATTCTTCAGCCATGATTGTGGAGCCTAGCTTGATTTGTAGTGAGTCAGAGCTGAATGTTAGAGTCAGATACTAAGAATTGAAATCCAAGAGCTAAGAGAAACACTTCCTCGGCTTGATTAATCAAAAGCTGGGAAAGGACAGGCACCACATGGGGTTACAGAACAAGTTCATTTGCAGCAGGCTGCTTTTTCATACTAAAAAATGCTACATGCATTTTTAATACGAAAAAGCAGGAGAGACATGCTTAAAGAAAATACCAGTACTTCTGCAGGTCAAAATTAGTGACTTTCAAGCCTGTGTGCTCTGTATATCATCATAATTTGACGGTGGAAATAATGATAAAAAAACACAATCTAAAATAGAAAACAGAAATTCTTGAAATACTCTGCAGGTCTGGCCATGGCTGTGTGAAGAACAAAGCTGACGCTGAGACTTTGACCTAAAACATTCTCTGTTTCTCTTCCCACAGATGCAGCCCGGCCTGAATATTTCCAGCGTTTCTGTTTTCCAATTAGTTCTATTTTGGCAAACTGAATCTGAACTCCCCAGTTACAATCTGTCTGGGAAGTAAGTTCATTGCCTCTTCCCCCACCGTTCACACCACCTCTTTATGAAATAACTCCATGTGCACTTTGTGACCAAACATAACCTGCATGAGTCACCTCGGGATAATTTACATCAAAACTGTATCTCCTGCCCACTGTTAATCTTACCCTTCAATGCCCTTGAGCTGGGTAAGGCAAAATTGACTTGCTGAAGGATCTTGGCCCAAAATGTCAACTGTCCTCTTTTCCATAGATGCTGCCTGGCCTGCTGAGTTCCTCCAGCATTTTGAGTGTGTTGCAAGGCAAAATTAGCTTGTTAATGTTGGCTAATTTTGTATGAAGTCTACTGAAATGTGTTTCAGATCTTTGGAGGCTACTTGTTTTTGTTGATTAACGGTTAACAGATAAGGTAACAAATTCAAACCAGGTTGGGATATAATTACGTGGACAATGGGAAAATTATCCCTCTTGTGTTTCTTGATCCCATTACTGAAGATTCAGTGTCACTCAACCCTGTCATTTTTATCGAGACCATGCCTTCACTAACCTGATCCAACACTACTTGTCTTTATTGGTATCTTTCTCCTTGTTACATCTATTTTGTTAACTTGGGTTTAGGAATATGACTATGCTGAGGGCTTGTAGGGGTGGTGGCTAAAGTTGGTGGGGTCATCGCTTATGGTTAGTGTTTGGGGGAGGTGGATTGTAGGGGATAAGTGCTGGGGTTTGTGGGGATGTGGGCCAGGGTTTGTGGGAGATTGTGGAGGGGGATGGAGGTTAGGATTAGGGATGGGGTAGAGTTGGGATGAAGCTGAGAGGCTGAGGATATAGGAGTGTGGAGGTTAGGGTTAGGGATGGGGTAGAGTTGGGATGAAGCTGAGAGGCTGAGGATATAGGAGTGTGGAGGTTAGGGTTAGGGGGTAGTAACTGAGCTTTTCTTTCTCTTGCTACCTTCTGATAATGCACCTTTAATCCCTTTCCCCTCTTTGCCCAATCGCCCTATCTCATCCTAAAAACTGCTTCCTAAAGCTGAGAGGCTCTTTAAGATGCAGATTCTAGTTTATTTGCTATCCTTCTCTGTAAGACTTCCCACGAAGTGTCACCCTCAATGAAAATAAATATTTTATTTAAATGATTGAATTATTAAAATGTCATTACAAATGATGGTAGTGTTAATAAGCGTTGCAATTATTTATTGCCATCGTTTAATTACAGGATTCATTTTGCTGAAGTATAGCTGGCAATAAGGAATTAACATTTGGAAATAGTCAAATTTGTTAAAGGCTGGCAAAGTCACACGAAGAGAGATAAGTAATATTTCAAGATGCAACGTGTAACTTTGTGCCTCGGCATTTCAAACCATCTAATGCATTGGCTCTGCAGGTTCACTACGCCATAGATTTCATGTAATCTTTCATAAAATGAATTCTCATGCCCAACAACCTACTTTTCGACTCTGAAAATGAAAGATGTATTTTTATGACCTCTCAGGGCCATCTGGGACTTGAAGATTAAATTAGATGGCAATTTTCCATAGATGTGCAATGATTCTACAAACTTATATTGAGTCTCCAATGCACGAAAGTGAAGGAATGTGATAAAACCTCACCAAAGCACTGACACGTTTGCTAACAAGCAAATCTTTGAGAACACAGGTGCCACTCACTGAACCTGTGATGAGACCAAAAAGTAGTCATTTCACGAAATGCCTTTTACAGATACTGCTAAATTGGAAGTGTCAGTTCAAGATTGTAAGCGGAGAGGCTTCAGTGGCTTGTCTGCAAGTGAGGGGGAGCGTATTGGGAAATTATCCACCTCCAGCCTATGACTCCCTGACTGCAAATTCTTAGCGGAAGATATCCCATTTAAAGTCTTCTCCTTACCTCAGCCTGAATAATATTAAGATACTAAGATTCACCCTAAACTTGAGACACCTCAGCTGCAGGTTAGCTTCATCTGGAGCACGAATGGCAGTGTGGCAATTGGGACTCACTCAGAGCAGATCTATGCTTTGACCAACAGAGTTTATGGAAACAAAGGGCAAGAAGCTAGGATGGCCTCATTGGAAACAGCTACAGAGGCAAACGAAGACACAAGCGATTCTGCAAATACGGACATCTACAGCAACCCACAGAAAATGCTGGAGGAACTCAGCAAATCGGGTAGTCTCTGTGGAGGGGAATTAAGAGCTGATGTTTCAGGGCGTGACCTTTAGTCAGGAGGCAGACAAAATGTTGTTTTGCTGATCTTCATTCTACCCTGCAGCTGTAGAATCCTTACTTAAAATGCTCTGGCTGGAAGTCTGAGGTGGCACACTGATGCATGTGCTCTTCCCGTCTGCTCCATCCAGTTCATCATCTCCTCATGACCATGACCACATAGAGATCTAGATCTGACAACGTACTGCGGATGCAGCTGCATCGTCACACAATGCACCATTTGATCATATCCGTAGATTCATGTACTTGCACAGTACTGTGCAAAGGACTTGGGCACACACACACACACACACACACACACACACACACACACACACACACACGCGCACACACACACACGCGCACACACACACACACACACGCGCGCACACACACACACACACACACACGCACACACACACACACACACACGCGCACACACACGCGCGCACACACGCACACACACACACACACACACACGCGCGCACACACACACACACACACACACGCGCGCGCACACACACACACGCGCACACACACACACACACACACACACACACACACACACACACACACACACACACACACACACATATATATATATATACTGTGGGTGGGGTGCCTAAGACTTTTGCACAGTACTGTAGTAATTTTACGTATTGCACTGTACTGCTGCCGCAAAAAAGCAAATTTCATGATGTGTGAGTGATGATAAACCTGATTGTGACATGGGTCTCTATTGTAGACTGAGAATGGGAAGGGGGTAGAGCAAGTGGAAATCATTTTTTTTATTGAGGTACAGTGTGGAGTAGTGAGCCACGCTGCCCAGTAACCCCTGAGTTATCCCAGCCTAATCACGTGACAACTTACAATGGCTAATTAACCTACCGACCGGTACGTCTTTGGACTGTGGGAGGAAACTGGAGCACCCAGAGGAAACCCACGCGGTCCTGGGGAGAACACACAAACTCCTTAAGGGCAGTGGTGGGAACTGAACCCAGGTCACCTGCGCTGTCAAGCATTGTGCTAACCACTACACCACCGTGCTGCCCCAGATTTTCCCATTCATGGGTGAGAAAAGGGGAAGGGAGAGGGGAGAGGGGAAGGAGCGGGACGAGCCAGAGAGACATACTCTAATGATCAATAAACCAATTGGTTGGAATCAAACAACCTTGCCTGGCGTCTCAGGGCTGGGTGAGTCTGCACTCCCACCACCCTATCCCTGGCACTCCTTCTCTGCCACCCGTCTCACACTCCTCCTGCGGTGCTCCACCCAATATCCTTAGTTCCCACCAGCTTTATAAACTTGCTCTCCACTCCACATTGACAAATACAGTGCCTTGCCAAAGCTTTAGGAACTCTAGCTATTCCTCTACAATTTGCTTGAGTTTAGCACACAGTGGACCTCAATGTTTCTTATCTTATGTGGCAAAATCAATTGATGGTTAATTTCTTTCCGCTTCATAGTCTTCATATCTAGTAGTTTGCTAAATGTTTAAAACAGTATGATGAATTAATTGGGATCATCACTACATTATATGCATAATTTTAAAGGCAATTAGAATTATCCAGCAAATCTGCTTTAAGTTCAAAAGTGAACAGGTTTTAATGTATGAAGTAGAAGATTTTCTTAACTTACAGTGAAATGATTTAATAAAAATATTCAGGATATCTTTTTCTGATACATTCTGTGGCCACTTTATTAGCATCAGTAATACAAATATCAAATCAGCAACAACTCAATTCATAAAAGCATGCAGACACAGTCAAGAGGTTCAGAGCAAACATCAGAACGGGAGAAGAAATGTGATCAAAGTGACTTTGACATTAGAATGATTGCTAGTGCCAGACAGGACGATTTGAGTATCTCAGAAACTGCTGATCTCATGGGATTTTCACTCACAACAGTCTCTCGAGTTTACAGAGAACGGTGCCAAAAAAAAACAAGTATCCAGTAAGCAGCAGTTCTGTAGGCAAAAACGCTTTGTTAATGAGGGAGGTCAGAGGAGAATGACCAGACCAGTTCAAACTGACAGGAAGGTGACAGTAGCTCAACTAACCACATGTTACAGCAGTGGTGTGCAGAAGAGCATCTCTGAACACACAACACATTGAACCTTGAAGCGGATGGGCTACAGCAGCAGAAGACCACGCACGTGCACCTCAGTCACAATTTTATTAGGTACAGAAGATAATTAGGTAATAAGAACCTTTAATAGGTTACCTTGCACCTGTCCTGTATGTTGGAAATAATCAAGATTCCATTCTGCTTTAAGTAGGATGCAATGTGATAGACCAGAGATAATAAAAGTAATCAATCCTAATAGGTTGGATTGTCACTGTATTATTTTGTGCCTGGCACATGCAATTTGAATTTTATTTTTTGCTAATTCCCTTCACTTCCCTCTCGGGGTGGAGCTTTTGAATCACCTGTACAACCTGGCATTTTTGCAGTGAGAGCTAAAGTCCGGAAGGTGCAGGATGTTTGCGGTGTGGTGTTTACGGGCTGAACCAAGGCAGTGGGGTCTGGGCCAGGGAGGGGAGTGAGCCAATGCTTGGCCATTCCTGGAGCGAACTTGGAGGCAATTGGATTCAGCAGAACCGAGGGGAGGCGAGCAGAGTCCAGGCAGCCGGGGCCTGGACACAGGCCTGAGAGTGAGGAAAGACCCGCGGTTTGATTGTTTCAAGCACCGAGCTGAATTGGAAAATTTGAGTATGGTCCGAACTAAGGTGGCAGGGCGCCGACCCGAGTGCGTATCAAAGCGGCAGGGTCCGGGTCCGGGTCCGAGAGCAGGGTGCGGGTCCGGGTCTGGGTGTGGGTCAGGGTCCGAGAGCAGGGTCCGGGTCTGGGTGCGGGTCCGGGTCCGAGAGCAGCGTCCGGACGATTTAAGTACCAGGCCAGATTGTAAAGGACAGGGTGTCGGGAGCCTCCGGGAGACACATTACTCCACAAGGTGTACTCATCTCTGTACTAAACTGTGGTTGTGGCCTGCAACTATCACACTGTGAACTCACTTCCATTAAATTCACTTACTTTTATTGTTCGCACCTCTTTTCCTTTCTTTTTTTCTCAGCACGTTGGGTGTTTTACAGTCTTCTTTTGTTTTAAAGGGTTTTTTTGGTTTTGTAGCTGCCTGTAAGAAGCCAAATCTCAAGGCTGCATAAAGTACACATACTTTGACAATAAATGCACTTTAACTTGGACATTTGCCTGATACCAATTGTATCAATTATTGTTGCTGTTTCCTCTATTATAACCTTAAAGCAAGTAGGCTGGCCACTCAGTTTCATGGTGAGAAGCCAATAAGGTTTCAATAGTAGTTTACCTGAAGAGTACATATTCCCATATTCCATTCACAAGTGAAGAACCTAACCCTCAGCCACTGATGCCAAGTATGTGATGTGCCAATTTGAAGAATATTCTCCATTATCAAAATATGATTCGATAGAGTCGGTGTTCAGTAGAGCTGAATGAATAACTTGTTATACTTTAAAACACATGACAAAGTAAACATTTCCATCCCATAATAGCCTAAACCAATTTTCCAGAACTGTTCTGTTTATTTCTTATTTAAACTCAATTTATGCCTAATCTCCCGCTTCAGCACCAGGGGTGGAACATGGCAATTTAGACTTTGACCATTAAAATCATGGAAATCATGAACAAAGAGCCTGTACATAAACCCCATTAACCATACTTCACAGGGAAATGGGCTACGCTAAAGGAGTTTTCGGAGCTGGGTTGAAGTAAAGCTGCCAATTCAAATAGCAGAAGGGGCAGGGAAGGAATGGCTCTAAGGCCCTGGAATCAACTTGCTTTCCTTACATACCCTAAGATACTGAAATTAGCATTTATTACTGAGCAATGGTGGTGAGGAGATTCAAAATTCAAGTCCATTTCTAGCTTAATATTTTTGCAAGTTTCTCAGAGCACATAGATTTTCACAAACATCCCTGATACTGCTTTTTTAAAAAATGGCTTAATCCCTTTACAAAGTTTTAAGACCATAAGATCATAATGACAAAGGAGCAGAAGTCAGCCATTCAGCCCATCGAGTCTGCTCGGCCATTTTATCATGAGCCGATCCATTCTCCCACTTAGTCCCACTCCCCTGCCTTCTCACCATAACCTTTGATGCCCTGGCTACTCAGATACCTATCAATCTCTGCCTTAAATACGCCCAATGACTTGGCCTCCGCTGCCGCCCATGGCAACAAATTCCATAGATTCACCACCCTCTGGCTAAAATGTAAATTTACATTTACATTTAAGTAAATGTATTTGTTCATTCATTATAAACCATGTCGTGTGACATGGGCAATCACAGTCTTTCAATGAGCATGATGGTTCTCGGCAAATTTTTTACAGAAGTGATTTGCCATTGCCTTCTTCTGGGCAGTGTCTTTACAAGATGGGTGACCCCAGCCATTATCAATACTCTTCAGAGATTGCCTGGCGTTGGATGTCGCATAACCAGGACTTATGATATGCACCAGCTGCTTGTATGATCATCCACCACCTGTTCCTACGGCTTCATGTGACCCTGATCGGGCGGCTAAGCAGGTGCTACACCTTGCACAAGGGTGACCTGCAGGCTACCAAAAAGAAGAAGCACCTTACACTTCCTTTGGTAGAGACGTATCTCTGCCCCACCACCCAAAATGTATTATTAAAGTATGTAGGTGTCACCATACTACCTCAAGACTTTTTACAGTAAAATAAAGAATTTATGGAAAAAAACTATCTATACATGATCAAAGACTGACAAACAACTAAGGTGCAAAAGAAGACAAATTGGGCAAATAATAAAAAAGTAAATAAATAATACCGAGAACATTAGTTGTAGAGTCCTTTGAAAGTCAGTCCATAGGTTGTGGAGTCAGTTCACCGTTGAGTTGAGTGAAGGTCTTGTATAATCAGTTAGTATCCACTAAGTGAGACATTGTGATGAAGTGACGAGCTACAAGACATATGTGCCAACCTGTGATGGGACCTGTTGGCGTCCTCTAGCAGGCTCTGCAAAGAAAGGGGCAGGCAGTGCCTCCAACTCCTGAGGGAAGCTTTAGTGTCAGCTCCAACATTGTCTGACTGTCAGCGAGCGCCCAAACAGGACTTTGGAAGAGCTCTGTGGCTCAGGCAGCATCTGTGCACACGAACTGAAAGGCTGCTTTGTTCATCAGAATCATTCCACACTCAAAGTCTCCCAACTCTCCGTCCAAACACGTGCAAGGATTTCTCCTGGACACAGTCAACAGTTACCAACATCAGATTGTTTGGTCACTTCTCTTGATGGTATCACTGAGGTGTTCTTGTACATAAACTAGCTGCCAAATCTAGCCGTGCAAGTCGCACTAACTACCACTTGAAGCCTTTAGATTTAGAGAAAATGGGAGAATGTAATCTTATTTTAATTTGCTTTAACTTTACCATTTATAATGCAGTAAATCCAAGCTTCTGCAATTTAATGAAAGCTGAGAGACAGGGCTTTTGCTTACAAATTTTATGCAGTCTGCAAATCAGTAAAATGAGCAGAAAAGATAACCTATTTGATTAGATCAGGGTGAAATGTCCACAATTCACTTGTGCGAAAGACAGTTATTGCTGGAAACATGTAATATTGACTCCTTGAGGAAAAGATGAGGAAAGCTTTGTTTTTTATGTGCCAGCCGGCAGTATAAATCAAAACAATGAAGATAAATAATAAGAGTACTACAGCTTTCTTTTAAGGAGGTGTCAACAGCCTCTCACTGGAAGCCAGGCAAACTACTGGAAAAATGTATTGGCAAGGACTGGTTCTGTCAAGCTTGTATCTCTTGCTCACAATTCTCCCTCATGGAAATTCATCCGTCCTTATCTTTGACAGAACAGAACACCTTTTGAGGACCAGAGTCTAAACAATGAAGGTGTGGGTTGGACATAATCTTGAAGTAGAGGAGATTAAATGAAAGCAATAGACTTGGAGCGAGCTAGCGGGGAACATTTTCCCCAAAAATCAAACAACCAAATGGAGCATCAACAGGGGCCCCCACCACCCAGGCCATGCTCTCTCCTCACGGCTGCCATCAGGAAGAAGGTATAGGAGCCTCAGGACTCATATCACCACATTCAGGAACAGTTACTACCCCTCAACCATCAGGCTCTTAAACCAAAGGAGATAAATTCACTCAACTTCATTTGCACCATCATTGAAATGTTCCCACAACCTATGGACTCACTTCCAAGAGCTCTTCATCTCGTGTTCTCAGTATCTTTTGCTTATTTTTTTTTATTTTTGTATTTGAGCAATTTGTTGTCTTTTGTACATTGGTTGAAACACCCAAGTTGGTGCAGTCTTCCATTGATTCTATTATATTTATTATTCTATTATAGATTTATTGAGTATTTATTGAGCAAGGAAATGAATCTTAGGGTCGTATATGGTGACCTACATGTACTTTAATAATAAATTTACTTTGAACTGAGAAAAGAGAAGAAATTACATATATTGCCTTTCTAAAACACCAGCTCTAACTCTACAAATGAAAAGTAGAATGTTGGAATGGTGGCAGAAATTGCATCAAGACCCGAGCGGGAGGAGGACTGACTGCCTGTATTTGGTGATACACAGTGTTGGGAGGGAGTGGGGTGGAGGTTTGTAGATGACAGGTGGATCTGGATGGGGGTGTTGTTGGGCAGGTGGAAACAGGTGGGGACAGAGGATGGGAAAGGTGAAGGGAAGGAGAAAGAAATCTGTTCACTTTTCCCATCCTCTTCCCTCACCTGGTTCCATCTGTCCATCAGCCCCTCCTGACCCGGTTCCATCTATCGCGGTCCAGCCTTGTCCCACCAGCTCCCACTAACGCCCTCTTCCCTTCCAGTCCCAATGCAGACTCCCAGTTCAAATTGTCCACTTACACTCCATAGACGCTGCCTGACCCGACGAAATTCATCTAGGCGTTCGGTGTTACTTGTTCCAGATTCCAGCAGTCTCTTTCGTCTACATATTGTCTGTCAGCGTCTTGTGAAATCCATTACTCCTCCTTATGTACGTCAGCTCACTCTGCAAACTCTCTGAAGTCGGTTAGCCCTGGTGTGTAGAGAATGTTTCCGTGGGGCCGGTGTCACTGACTTTGTTGCCCGCACAGAATAGCCTGCACTTGTTCGGATGTGCGATGGGCAAATTTCTCTGCCTTTCCGCATTGTCATCTTATCAATGGCGCAGGGAGAGACGTTTTTAAAATGTTTAATAATTGTTAAACCAACTCAGAGGTTTGCATTCATTTAAATGCAATTAACTTTGAATTAAGCAACTAAAACAAGTCTATTGTTAAACATAGAAACATAGAAAATAGGTGCAGGAGTAGGCAATTTGGCCCTTTGAGCCTGCACCGCCATTTATTATGATCATGGCTGATCATCCAACTCAGAACCCTGCCCCAACCTTCCCTCCATACCCCCTGATCCCCGTAACCACAAGGGCCATATCTAACTCCCTCTTAAATATAGCCAATGAACTGGCCTCAACTGTTTCCTGTGGCAGAGAATTCCACAGATTCACCACTCTCTGTGTGAAGAAGTTTTTCCTAATCTCGGTCCTAAAAGGCTTTGCCTTTATCCTCAAACTGTGACCCCTCGTTCTGGACTTCCCCAACATCGGGAACAATCTTCCTGCATCTAGCCTGTCCAATCCCTTTAGGATTTTATACGTTTCAATCAGATCCCCCCTCAATCTTCTAAATTCCAACGAGTACAAGCCCAGTTCATCCAGTCTTTCTTCATATGAAAGTCCTGCCATCCCAGGAATCAATCTAGTGAACCTTCTTTGTACTCCCTCTACGGCAAGGATGTCTTTCCTCAGATTAGGGGACCAAAACTGCACACAATACTCCAGGTGTGGTCTCACCAAGGCCTTGTACAACTGCAGTAGTACCTCCCTGCTCCTGTACTCGAATCCTCTTGCTATAAATGCCAGCATACCATTCGCCTTTTTCACCGCCTGCTGTACCTGCATGCCCACTTTCAATGACTGGTGTATAATGACACCCAGGTCTCGTTGCACCTCCCCTTTTCCTAATCGGCCACCATTCAGATAATAATCTGTTTTCCTATTTTTGCCACCAAAGTGGATAACTTCACACTTATCCACATTAAATTGCATCTGCCATAAATTTGCCCACTCACCCAACCTATTCAAGTCACTCTGCATCCTCTTAGCATCCTCCTCACAGCTAAATTTGCCACCCAGCTTTGTGTCATCCGCAAACTTGGAGATGCTGCACTTAATTCCCTCATCCAAGACATTAATATATATTGTAAACAACTGGGGTCCCAGCACTGAGCCTTGCGGTACCCCACTAGTCACCGCCTGCCATTCTGAAAAGGTCCCGTTTATTCCCACTCTTTGCTTCCTGTCTGCTAACCAATTCTCTATCCACATCAATACCTTACCCCCAATACCGTGTGCTTTAAGTTTGCACACTAATCTCCTGTGTGGGACCTTGTCAAAAGCCTTTTGAAAATCCAAATATACCACATCCACTGCTTCTCCCCTATCCACTCTACTAGTTACATCCTCAAAAAATTCTATGAGATTCGTCAGACATGATTTTTCTTTCACAAATCCATGCTGACTTTGTCCGATGATTTCACCGCTTTCCAAATGTGCTGTTATCACATCTTTGATAACTGACTCCAGCAGTTTCCCCACCACCGACGTTAGGCTAACCGATCTATAATTCCCCGGTTTCTCTCTCCCTCCTTTTTTAAAAAGTGGGGTTACATTAGCCACCCTCCAATCCTCAGGAACTAGTCCAGAATCTTACGAGTTTTGAAAAATTATCACTAATGCATCCACTATTTCTTGGGCTATTTCCTTAAGCACTCTGGGATGCAGACCATCTGGCCCTGGGGATTTATCTGCCTTCAATCCCTTCAATTTACCTAACACCACTTCCCTATTAACATGTATTTCGCTCAGTTCCTCCATCTCACTGGACCCCCTGTCCCCTACTATTTCTGAAAGATTATTTATGTCCTCCTTAGTGAAGACAGAACCAAAGTAATTATTCAATTGGTCTGCCATGTCCTTGCTCCCCATAATCAATTCACCTGTTTCTGTCTGTAGGGGACCTACATTTGTCTTTACCAGTCTTTTCCTTTTTACATATCTATAAAAGCTTTTACAGTCAGTTTTTATGTTTCATGCCAGTTTTCTGTCATAATTTTTTTCCCCTTCCTAATTAAGCCCTTTGTCCTCCTATGCTGAACTCTGAATTTCTCCCAGTCCTCAGGTGAGCCACTTTCTCTGGCTAATTTGTATGCTTCTTCTTTGGAATTGATACTACCCTAATTTCTCTTGTCAGCCATGGGTGCACTACCTTCCTTGATTTATTCTTTTGCCAAACTGGGATGAACAATTGTTGTAGTTCATCCATGCAACCTTTAAATGCTTGCCATTGCATATCCACCGTCAATCCTTTAAGTGTCATTTGCCAGTCTATCTTAGCTAATTCACGTCTCATACCTTCAAAGTTACCCCTCTTTAAGTTCAGAACCTTTGTTTCTGGATTAACTATGTCACTCTCCATCTTAATGAAGAATTCCACCATATTATGGTCACTCTTACCCAAGGGGCCTCTCACGACAAGATTGCTAATTAACCCTTCCTCATTGCTCAAAACCCAGTCCAGAATAGCCTGCTCTCCAGTTGGTTCCTCGACATGTTGGTTCAAAAAACCATCCCGCATACATTCCAAGAAATCCTCTTCCTCAGCACCTTTACCAATTTGGTTCACCCAATCTATATGTAGATTGAAGTCACCCATTGTAACTGCTGTTCCTTTATTGCACACATTTCTAATTTCCTGTTTAATACCATCTCCAACCTCACTACTACTGTTAGGTACTGTTAGGTATAAAAATATAAATGTTTAAAACGTTAAACAGAAGCGAGAAAGAATTAAACGGTAGCTTCCCGATCTCTCCAAATCCTGAGTCAGCTCCGTCTTACCGAGGGATCGCCACCCTGCCGAGGGATCTCCGCAAACTCCGGCGGCAGTGCTATAAACATTTATTATATTTCTTTCTTTCTGTGTTTGCACAGTTTGTTGTCGTTTGTACTCTGGTTGAACACCCAAGTTGGCGTGGGAGTGTAGTTCATTCTATTGTGGACTTATTGAGTATGCCCACAAGAAAATGAATCTCAGTGCCGGGGTCCCGCCCCTCTGCCCCTGCACGGATGTGGACGTTCAACAGCGAAAGGCCACTGGTCCCAGTGACTCGCTTTAGGACGGGGCTTTTATTTCAGTTTTCGTATCTGGCGAAATGTCCGTCCCCGAGCTGATGAATTGTCGGCAGATGCAGAAGGAACCGGGGGCCTGCGGAGAGCGGACAGGGAGATCGTGTGCGGGGCTCGGAGTGACACACGCCACGGGGTGGCTCGGGTCACTGAGCTTCCGCGGGAAGGCTCGGCGAGAGGGTGAGGAGGAGGTGGGGTAGCGGGCACCATTCAACGCCAAATCTTCTGCATTAAAGTGTGCATAACCTTCATTTAGCACCTCCGCAAGACCCAGACTCGGTGCAGTCGAACAAATATAACAAGAACCTGATCCAACTCTGTTGAAGTCGGTTTGAAATGTTCAGACTGTGACTACCAATTACTAATTTCCCCCTGGCAGATCTCGTTTATCCCAATCTATTTCGCCTGCACTACAATGCATTAGTTGTTTTCAAATTCCTCGGCGAAATAAACATTAAGGAATAAAGGCTCATTTCTTTCTTCAAGTAAAGCAAGTTTAGTGGGATGGGTGCTCTCCAGCGAAGAATGATCTGCAGATTCAGGCTGGCAGCATCCCACATAATCGTGACATCCGTGAGATGGAAAACGAAAAGGTGAACTAAGTTTGGCAGCTCTCTATCGACGTCTAGTGGTCGGATCAATTGTATCTACAGAATATGCGGCAGAACAAGCCCAAATCGCAGGTACATTCCATGTCGACATTATGCTAACAATTTAAAATTGAGAACAGGGGTTCAAACTTTTTCATAAAAGAATTATCTAAAGAAATAAAATGCCCAATGGAACCGTGATTCTTGCCCAGTGGGAAAACTGTGCCCATCGCCGCATACACAAAGCATGGCTGAATGTCTAACTCGTATAACTCAAGGGTTTTTGGTCAGTAAATCCAATATGCTTATGTCTTATCAAGGGTATATGGAAGATATAATCTGCTTCTTTCCCAGAATGAACATCTTGATCTCAAGGAAAAGTCTATAAAATGTTCCGATCTCTGACAAGCATCAAACTGTTTGAAATTCACAGCTAAGAAAAACGGCAAATGAAATTCTATTCGTTTAATTGCCTTTGCCACTAAACACTTCTAAGAAAACACCTCTTTAACCATTGCATCAAGGAAATATTACTGTATGTCGCTTTTCATGAATCAGATAAATGCCTTTAATATTGTTCCGACACCAAGTGTCTTGACTGCGGACACAGGAGACTGCAGATGCTGGAATCTAGAGTACAAGCGAGCTGCTGGAAGAACTCAGTAT
The DNA here is from genome assembly GCF_963921235.1 of Mobula hypostoma. Classification (NCBI taxonomy): domain Eukaryota; kingdom Metazoa; phylum Chordata; class Chondrichthyes; order Myliobatiformes; family Myliobatidae; genus Mobula; species Mobula hypostoma. Next base: position 17,057,904 of record NC_086123.1, read on the forward strand.
CTTGTGCGAGGAAAGGAATTGTCGATATTTCAGGTCAAAACCCCGCATCGGGACTTCTAATTGGACCAACTTCTGATTGATCTTTCTGTTTGCCCTGAAAGACATTTGGCTATTAAGATTACATTCACATGTTTACTGTGTGTGTCTTATTGTAGAGGTCAATTAAACCATGTTCAGTGAATGCCCACCAGAACTATGCCCTGTGGTACTGTTCAATGTTTTGAGGTGATCTTTGAGGTCAACTCTTTGAGGTGAGGTTGTCTTTCCCGGCTGAGAATTTCAAAGCAGGAAGAAACCTTGTTCAAGGAGATCAGCAGCTACCTAAAGGATAGTTGGTGGTTTATTTCTGTGGCATTTCCAGCTGGGTTTTGAGATGATACAGTTATTTCAAGTTGTAAAAGTTATGACAGAAGTGTCGGCTGTTGACAGAACTCTATGGTATCTCCAAGGCTGCTTCAAAACAGCTGGATGCCCACAGCTTAAGAAGTTAGTTTGTCACTTCTTTCCTGGGGGAGTACAAATGGGCATTAAATACTGGCAACTAAAGTAATGCTCCATACTCTAAATGGGTAAAAAAAAAAGAGTGCCAAGCACTCAGACGAGGTTCAAAGTTTCAAAAAAGGTTCAAAAGTTCATTTAATTGTCAAAGTATGCACGTACAATACAACTCTGATACTCGTCTTCTCTGGGTAGCCACGAAATACAGAAATACCATGGGCATTGTTGAAAGAAAAGACATCGACTCCTACTCCTCAGCATGAAAAAGAAGAAGAAAGAAAACTTGCAAGCCCCAAAATCCCCCAACCCCTTCCCCGCAGGAAAAAAACAGCAACTATAACGATCCTCGACCCCTTCACTCGCAGAAAAAAACAGCAACAGTAGCATCAAAACCACCAACCCCCCCACACAAAAAAATTAACGTATCACCCCCACCCCCATCAGCCACAAGAAAGAAAACCCTGAAAAACTGAAGGAGACCAATACAAAGTACAGTCCAATAATCACATAAATCTCAGAATATCGAAAACATCTTTCCATCAGCATACAAGGAGAGCGGCCACGTGGATTCTGTCCTTCCATGAAGAAAGGTTAAGCTCCTGGTAGAGGAAGCTTCCTATCTGAATCTTAGTGAAGACGTGTGGGTTGCCTTTATATTAACTGTGGAAATTTCTGCTGGCTACAGGGAAGGACTGTATCGCTGGTGGAATCAATGAGGTCATGGGAGTGAACCAACACCCACTGGGCTCCTTCAGACCTGGGCTTGAAGAAGTTGGCGCCAGTTTGCGATTTGCCATCCACTTTGAGAATGGAATCTGCCAGCACTTCCTTTCCACAGCAATCCACTTCTGTTCCAGAGCCCCACAGGCAGAGGGAGCAAATATTTTAATGGTGATCACTGGTTAAACTGATTGGGGACCATGAATCATACTCAGTGCCTGATACCCTGCCGCAAGTCATGATGTCTTCTTGCCCGGGAATCTGCTGAAGAACATGCAGCGGGGTTATTATTGCAAACCATGGGCGATAACTATTCTCAGACAAAGTAGCTCTTCACGCCAATGGACAAAGCCTGCACACTGAAGAAGCATAGAGGCAGGTAATGGTACACTGCAGTACCAAGTATCATAAGGCAGACCATTAGTTGTGCCTTTCCCTAATTCTTGGGTGACAGGGTGGAGATACATCTCTACCAAAGGAAGTGTAAGGTGCTCCTTCCCTCCGCTAGCCTGCAGGTCACCCTTGGACAAGGTGTAGCACCTGTTTAGCTCCCTGCCCCCAACCAGGGTCACGTAAAGCCTAGGCAGCAGGTAGTGGATGGTGATATGACCCGATGGTGCATATCACAAGACCTGGTTATGTGACCGCTGACAATATCTGAAGAGTACTGATAATGGCTGGGGTCACCCGTCTTGTAAAGACACTGCCCAGAAGAAGGCAATGGCAAACCACTTATGAAGGAAAATTTGCCAAGAACGATCATAGTCGTGGAAAGACCATGATCACCCACATCATATGATACAGCACATAATGATGACGATGACTCTAATTCTACGGCAGGCTATACTTCTCTCAACTCATACTAACGTTATTCTTGTTTATTTTGTGATGTAAACTATCGATAATTTATCTAAATTTAACTTTATGTAATTTCTGTTTGTTCCATTTATAATGTATTCTGCTACCGCTGCTGCAAAAAACTAACTTTAATGACATTTATTCCCTGGGTATGTATGCCCATGAGGATAAGCTTGAACATAATATGCTCCAGCAGCTAGGTTGTTCCCTGGCTGGTTACTGCACACCGCGGAGAAGCAGGGGTTAGATGTCCTGGAGGTCAGCTGTTCCAGGCGCAAGCTCACCATCGCTTTCAGCTACGGTACATGGTGCACTGCTGCGGCTTGGTGGGTGCTCGGGAGGAGAATGTGGCCAGTGTTTCCGTCCACCGCTGTAAGCCTTACCTGCACCCCCACGCCTTCCGCAGGCTTCCAGCTGTTCAACAAGGACAGGCATGCTGGCAAACACTCATTAACACATCTCTCAGAAGAGGAGAAATTTCTGTACACTCTCGATCCTTGTTATCCACTGATTTTCTGTCCATGGATACGCATAACGCTGTCTGCTCCATGCCCTGTCTCCAACTAATAATATGTATAGGTCCGTATATTTTGAAGAACCAATTATAATCTATGTAAATATTCGTTTCCAGATCACTTGCATCAAGTGACTCCCTGGCGTACACATAACGCGTAGAGTTGCCTTTGTATCCGTAGTTGTAGATAAACCAACAAGCGGCTAAAGCTTCCATCACTCAGTCTGATACCCGGCCAATTATTCCTTGCTTCAACATGTCCCAGGTCTATCACCTTCATCCAGGGCCAGGTGTCATCTGCCCAGTTGCTAAGGTTGTACACTAAGTGTACTTGTAGATGGCTGGGTTGACAACTTAGTAGATCAGTCTGGAGATGAAGAGTAGTGGAGCAGACTGGCGGATTGTACAGCCCGCGTGAAAACATGTGTTGTAGACGCACTGGGGGAGTTTAGCTTCAGCATTGCACTTGGATGTGAGCAGAGCCTGTAGCCCATCCTGGAGTAAGTGCCCCAAAATACTCTTCATCTTCCATTGCAGGACATGCAATAGACTCCCAAGTCTGGGGGGTGTACTGGAACCTCAGAACCCTCAGTCACTGCACGGCATACCAGTTTCCAAAGGGGAACGAGGGTCTGGTGACATGCCAACAATCCAAGTTGCAAGGATCATTAGTGGAAAGGCCAAGGGAATGGCGGTAACTCCAGAGAGCTTAACTCAGGTGTTCTGCTCCAGGTCAATAGTTTTGCTGCTCTTATCCATCCATAAACAGGCAGATAAGAACACCAGGTGGGAGTTACAGAAGTCTGCTCCTACCACTAAAAAGCAACACACACAAAATGCTGGAGGAACTCAGCAGGCCAGGCAGCATCTAGGAGAAGAGTATAGTCGGCTTTCGGGGCTGAAACCCTTCGGCAGGACTGGAGAAAAACTCTGAGGAGTAGATTTAAGAGGTGGGGGGAGGGGAGAGAGAAACATAAGGTGATAGGTGAAACCTGGAGGGGGAGGGATGAAGTGAAGAGCTGGGAAGTTGATTGGTGAAAGAGACAGAAGGCCATGGAAGAAAGAAAAGGGGGGAAGAGCACCAGAGGGAGGTGATGAGTGGGCAAGGAGATAAGATGAGAGAAGGAAGAGAGGATGGGAAGTGGTGAAGGAGAGGGGGTTGGGGCCATTACCAGAAGTTTCAGAATTTGACATTCATGCCATCAGGTTAGAGGCTACCCAAACAAAAGATAAGGTGTTGTTCCTCCAACCTGAGTGTGGCCTCTTCATGACAGTGGAGGAGACCGTGGATGGACATTTCGGAATGGGAATGGGAAGTGGAATTAAAATGTGTGGCCATTGGGAGATCCTGCTTGTTCTGGCAGATGGAGCATAGATACCCAGTGGAGTCGTCTCCCAATCTACGTCAGGTCTCACCGATATACAGAACGCCACACCAAGAGCACCGAACTGACAGGTGAAGTGACACCTCACCTGGAAGGACTGTTTAGGGCCCTGAATGGTAGTGAGGGAGGAGGTGTAGGGGCAGGTGGAGCACTTGTTCTGCTAAACTCCAGATTACTCAGTTCTTACTGCTAGTTAGATTGTCACAGCTCAGTCTGGTAGCAGTGATATCAAATCAATGGTTCGCAAGGTTTGATGTCTCCATCTCCTACTCTGCATCTCTCTGCGGGTGTGAGTAATGCTAAACTACTGCTTCGTGCAATTTACCAGACGGTGCAGTCATGATCCACCAGTGAGTGGAAGCAAATCAGTGCCAAAACGATGGCCACCATGGAGCCCAGTCTTGGGGCTGATACAGGACACACAGCACAGGATGAGCTGTTCACTCACCAATACCATGCAACATTTTAACCTAACGATCAATCTAACCGATTCCACTTACATTACCCATAACCAACCATTTTTTCTGTCAACCATGTGCCTATCTGAGAGCCTTTTAAATGTCACTAATATATCAGCTTCTACCACCACCCCTGGCACTTCCCTCTCACTGTGTAAAAGGCAGATACCTCTGATATCGGCCCTAAACTTTCCTCCACTCATAGGTTCAATGTCCATTTAGGAATCCGATGGCAGAGGGGAAGAAGCTGTCCCTGAATCTTTGAGTGTGTTCCTTCAGGCTCCTGTACCTCCTTCCTGATGGTGACAATGAGAGAAGGGCTGATGGGGGCCCTTAATAACGGACGCTGCCTTTCTGAGGCACCGCTCCTTGAAGATGTCTCGGATACTACGTAGGCTAGTACCCGTGATGGAGCCGATTAATTTTACAACTTCCAGTAGCCTCCCGTGCAGTACCCCCCACCCCCATACAGCCGGTCAGAATGCGTTCCACTGTATATCAAGTTTTCGAGTGCTTTAGGTGACAATCAAAATCTCCTCAAACTCCTCATGAAATATGGCTGCTGTCTTGTCTTCTTTATAGCTGCGTAAATATGTTGTGACCAGGTTAGATCCTCAGAGATCTTTAAACCAAGGAACTTGAAATTAATCACTCTCTCCGCCTCTGATCATTATGCTCACATTTCTACGTAGGCGTTGCTTAATCTAAAACCTGCTGAAATGAATACAGATAATGAGACAGAAACTATATAATGGATCTTTAAACAGAGTGGGATAGTTTAAATTATACACTGATATGGTTTGAATTTCTGATGTTAACAGTGTTAGTCACTTATTATTTGTTTACCTTCACTTGTATTTCTCAGATGCAGATACAATGAACTTTCAATCGAGTAAGTCTTGAACCACAGCAAAGTGAATGCTCTTTGGCATTTGTTTTTACATGTTACAGGCACTGAAATTTTATGGCCACTGAGCAGACACAGTGGTGTAGCAGTCACAGTCACTTAGTGGTTAGCACAACGCTTTGCAGTGCAGGAAACCCAGCTTCAGTTCCTGACGCTGCCCATAAGGAGTTTGTATGTTCTCCCCGTGACTGTGTGGGTTTCCTCCACGTGCTCTGGTTTCCTTCAGTGAATAGGTTCATCGGTCAAGCTGGTATAATTGGGCAGCGCAGGCTCACTGGGCCACAAGATCTGTTACTGTGCTACATCTCCAAATAACTACAAATATAACATGCTGTTGTGTTATCAACATAATTGCACAATCATCATTATAGATACATGCGAAATTAGGTTGTTTGTGAACTAACAAGAGAAATTCTGCAGATGCACACAAAATGCTGGAGGAATTCAGCATGCCAGGCAGCATCCATGGAAAAGAGTAAACAGTCGACGTTTTGGGCCAATGTTTCATCTTTTCCTACGGATGCTGCCTGGCCTGCTGAGTTCCTTCGGCATTTTGTGTGTGTGTGTGTGTGTGTGTGTGTGTGTTTATAAACTAAACAAGGAATGGAGGGTGGAGTCCATTCAATAGAGGAGAGACTTGTTGAGCTTCTGCTTATGTTTAAAGCTGAAAGATGGGAAGATGCAGTTTGAGTAAGGTTAAGAAGTTCCTCCCTGCTCTTCGTTTGGCACATCAGCCGGTATCCTTGCCATTTGTTTAGCGTTTGTCTGTTTTACGAGGCCGAGTTGGCAGCTCAAAGCTCAACCCAGCACGGATGGAAAGCCCGCAAGGAGCCGGCTGGATTCGAACCCAGGACCACTCACCCTGAAGTCTGGTGCGGATGCCACTACATCACCAGCCAGCTTAGGGCTAAGAAAGGATTTGGGAAAAAAGACAAGCAAAATAAAAACTAGTTGATCCAAGGTGAATGGTTTGTAGAAGTTGAAGAAAAGCCATGAAAGTAAGATTGGAAGAAATTCAAAAGAATTATGGAAGTAATTAATTCTCACCCTATTACTGCCATTTTTGGGTTACCACTGATAGAATCAAGTCATTTAACCTCTTCAGCTCGTCGGATGATTGCATTTCTTACATTAATGGCTAGAAGATCCATTTTGCTGAACTGGAAAGAGATTAACCCTCCCACCACATTTCATTGGTTCTCTCAAACTATGTTGTGTTTAAACTTAGAAAGAATTTAGAAGTGTTGTTTATGATCCCTCTATTAAATTCAAAACGACTTGGAGGCCATTTATTCAACATTTTCATATGATGTAATTTGACCTTTTCCAAACTTATTCTATTTCTTTGTAATATATGTTGAGAGGAACGGAGCAGTCGACACTGATGGTTCCCTTTTTTTTATGATGTTATATAACAGCCCATGACTTTTTTTAAGTTTAGTTGATTAATACTGTTTAGGTTAGGTTTTTTTTGGGGGGGGGTATATTTTTTTTCTTTTTCATGATCTTTTAAAGATTTTTTTTGTTTTATATTGTTCACCTGTATCCTGTATGTTTGGGAGATTTAACACTCATATGTCAACTGGGCTTATATTTAACTATGTTAATTACAACAATGTATTCCCAATAACTTTGTATCAATGTTATGCTATGTTTATTATTATGAAACTAATAAAAAGATTGAAAAAGGAAATAATTAAAGAAAAAAATGTCAAAAACTTCCAAACCCAACATTTTCAGATTAGGTAATGCTAGGCCGTGCTCCCTCCTCTCTCCTGACGTCGGGAAGGAGGTACAGTAGCCTTTGGTCCCACACCACCAGGTTCAGGAAAAGCTATTACCCCTCAACCATCAAGCAAATGAACCAGCGTGGATACCTTCACTCACCTCAGCTCTGAAGTGATTCCACAGTCTATGGACTCATTTTCAAGAGCTCTGCAACCCATGTTCTCGGTATTAAAACCAAAGTCAAGGTACATTTATTATCAAAGTATGCATACAACCCTGAGATTCATCTCTTTACAGGCAGCCACAGAGAAACCCAATAGAACCTCTTTAAAAAAAAACCACCAAACACCCAATGTGCGGAAAAAAAAAAAACCGCGCAAACAATAAAAACAATCAACTCAAGTTCACGAGAGTGAGTTCACAGCCGGGAAGTACGCCACTGCAGTAGCCCCTTAGTTGCAGCCACGGTCTCTGTTCAGCGCAGACACGAGTACACCTCGCTGGGCAGTGAGCTGAGCACTGACCCATCACTCGCCTCCGACCGCTACACCCTGACCTTTTCAACGTGGCCCGGTGCTGAAACCGTCTGAAACCCCGACCGCTATACCCTGACCTTTTCAACATGGCCTGGTGCTTAAACCGTCTGAAACTCGGGCCAGTCCTCGTTCTCGGAGGGTCTGCCTAGGTACCATATCCGATGCGGATGTTGGTGACCATGGTTTTCCACATAGACCTATCCCTCGTTCTTTGGATGATTTCCATTTCCTCGATGTGTAGCCACCTGGCTATGCTTTTGATGTACATAAGCCAGGGTCTTCCTCTAGGTTTGCTCCCCTCAATCTTTCCAGAGAGTATGAGTTTTTCTAGTTCATCTTTCCGTATGATGTGCCCTAGGAATCTGAATTGTCTTTCTCTTATTGTTGGTATGAGTGATCGAACTGCTTGGGCTCTTCTGGGAACTTCTTCATTTGATGTGTGTGTGGTCCTTGATATTTTTAACATTCTCCTGTAGAATTATAACTCAGCTGCTTCTAGTCTCTTTTCCATTGCTGGAGAAATGGTCCAGCATTCACTTCCATAAGTCAGGATAGAATAAATGTAGCACTGCAGTATTCTGTTTTTAGTGTACGTGCTCACCTTTCTGTCTGTTAATATGGTCTCGGAGGGTAATTATTTCTTTTTTGTATTTACACAGATTGTCTTCTTTTGCACATTGGTTACCAGTCTTTGTGTGTAGCTTTTCATTTATCCTGTTGTCTTTTGTGTTCTACTGCGTCTGCCTGTATATGGTAGTGTATGGTGAGGTACTTTGATCATGAATTTACTTTGAACTTTGAGATTCACTACTCAAAACTTTGCAGGTGACACCAGCTTTTTATTGAACATCAGTAGCTCTGTTACCTTGAGAGAGAACGACATTAAAGGAAGTACCTTATGCTCTCAGATGACGCTTGTAAACAATAAGCACACCCTCTGGTAAATTAGGGTGGGCAGGTAGCTTTTTATTCCTCATACCCACAGAGAGAAGCAGAGTAACAGACGATACAGGAATGCTCAAAACAAATCCAATGAAACTAAAACTATTTGGCCTTGTTAAACTCTTTGGCTACATAAATTCACTCAAAAGAATCTCCTGCCTGGTAGTACAAATGATAACAAAGAATCAGACTGGTTTATATGATTGAATTAATATTTAATATGAATTAATCAATTACAAAATTGAATATCTTTCTTTGGTAGAACTGAAATTTCTTAATTATATACACACAACCAACACTTGGCACAAGGTGACGTGATGGGGGAATCATTCATCTAAGAAAACTAACAGTTATTTGCTCATCTTTTAATCAGAAATTACTTTGTGCAGTGGTTCCAGACTGTTTACCCTGTTTTGTAATGAAATCACTTCTAGTTCTCTCAGAAACTCCCAGCAGAAGTGACCAGTTCTGCATAATTGACTAAGTTAATCAGCTTTCCATATTTAATACATTCTGTATCTGAAATGCAGTCCAGTGAATGCAATGGTCGCAGGGGAGAAAGCAAGGATATACTTCTTTGAAACAGTTGTGCCTTTCTAAAATTTTTTACTGCTGTCGCCATATTGGCAACCCGCACCGGAACGGGACACAGATTTGAAAAAACGGGGATGTAAGAGAGCGTTTACGATCTGCGAGCAAAAAACGGAGGGATGTAAGGATGAGTACACTACGTGCTTACGATCACTGTCCTTAGAGCGGAGGGAAACAGAGTCAACTGGGGCTTTTAATAGGGAAACTGATATGAATATGAGGGGAAATAATGTGTAGCACTATGGAGAAAGAGCAGGGTAAACTGAAAGGTAGAAAATTGATGTTGAATATGAAACAAAATTTGAGCAGCAGTAGGTGCTCTAGCTATTTATTTATTGAAACAGAGTGCAGAATAGGCCCTTCTGGCCCTTTGAGGCATGCTGCCCAGCAATCCCCTAATTTAATGCTCGCCAAATCATGGAATAATTTAGCGTGCCCAGTTTAACTAATAGCCGCCGGTGGGAGGAAACAGGGGCACCCGGGGGGGAGACAAGCAGTCATGGAGAGAAGGTACAAGCTTCTTACAGGCAGCGGCGGGAATTGAACCCGGGTCGCCTGTACTGTAAAGTGTTGAGCTAACCACTACGCTACCGTGCTGCCCTCCCAGGAGCTAACATGGAGTCAGTTAGTTGCATGCTCCCTGGTACTTTCATGACTCTATAATTCCATCTCACAAGAAGTCATAATAACCATCATGACTTATATCTAAATTAACTGAGGATCATTTAAGGACTTCAGTGCACATTACCAGTTTCGAGAAGTGTAGGAGTACCAATAAATATTGCAATGAAGCACAACCAGCAGTGGAATATCAACTTAAACCATAAGCATTGAGATTACTGTAAGATGTAATGAAATATGAAGGAGCATGACAAAAAGCTGAAATATTTGATTTTTCTATTTCGGCTTTTTTTAAACGGAGCATGTTTTTCCTTATAAAAGGCGATTAGAGTACTTGCCTGATTTCTCTCACTGGGTTTAAGGTATTAACTAATATTTTAGCAGTGTGGAGCTGTGACTAAATCCACATTTTCATGCCAATACATGGGCTCTCCCTTGTGGGAGAGAGCCAGAGAAGATTATGATAATATCTATTCACTCGAGAGCCGCAAGGCCTAATAGACAAACAATGAATAATTAACACTGTTTAAAAATAAGAAGCTCAAACCTTATAATTATCTAATATCTAATTAAAACAATTTTCTCACTTGGCCTTCATACAGCTTTATGCTCCTGTTCCAATTTTTTCCTATTATTTTTGTTAGATTTATTCCTCCATCTTATTTAAACCACGTGCAGTTCAGTTATTTGGTCTCCTCAAGGTCTACTCGGTTAATATTCTGCACAAGTAATTACTTGACTGTTTCCTCACATTGCCTGCCGAGCAAACAGTTGAATCTTCATACTACGTTAACAGCGAGAGATAAGTAGGAGCTTCCATATCGGGTATGAACTTCCATTAGGATTCTGGCACATTTCACCATAAACTTGGAACAAGAGACCATAAGACATAGGAGTAGAATTGGGCCTTTTGGCCCATTGAGTTTGCTCTGCAATTCAATCATGGCTGATCATACTTTTCCCTCCTTAGCCTTACTCCCCGGCCTTCTCCCCGTAACCTTGGATGCCGTGTCCAATCAAGAACTGATTGAGCTCTGCCTTAAATATACCCAATGATCTGGCCTCCACAGCAGCCTGTGGTAATAAATTCCACAAATTCACCACCCTTTGGCTGAAGAAATTTCTCCGCATCTCTGTTTTAATTAGATGCCCCTCTATCCTGAGGCTGGGTCCTCTTGTCCTAGACTCCCCCACCATGGGAAACATCCTTTCCACATCTACTCTGTCATGGTCTTTCAACAATCAAAAGGTCTCAATGGGATCCCCCTTCCCCATCTTTCTAAATTCCAGTGAATACAGACCCAGAGCATTCAAATATTCCTCGAATGATAACCCTTTCATTCCCAGAATCATCCTTGTGAACCTGCTCTGAACCTTCTCCAATGCCAGCACATCTTTTCTTAGATGAGGAGCCCAGAACTGTTCACAGTACTCAAGGTGAGGCCTCACCAGGGCTTTATAAAGCCTCAGCATCACATCCCTGCTCTTGAAAAGAACGCTGACATTGCATTTGCCTTCCTCACCACCGACTCTACCTACAAGTTAACCTTTAGGGTGTTCTGCAGAAAGACTTCCAAGTTCCTTTGCATCTCAGGTTTTTGGATTTTCTCCCTGTTTAGAAAATAGTGTGCATATTTATTTCTACTACCAAAATGCACGGCCATGTGTTTTCCAACATTGTATTTCATTTGTCACTTTCTTGCCCATTGTCCTAATCTGTCTAAGTCCTTCTGCAGCCTTCCTGTTTCCTCAACACTACCTACCCCTCCACCAATCTTGGCCATACTCTATCTTCTCTGCTTTTGGGATTCGGTATTGGAGCTGAATTATCAATTTGCTAGCTATTCTTGAAATTTGATTTCTTTAGCCCCACTCTGACCTTTTACCTCTTCTCACCTGCCTATTACTTCTCTCTGGGTCCCCCCCCCCATTCCTTTCTCATATGATCCACCTTCTTCTCCCATCAGATTCCTTCTTCTCCAAACTTTGACCTTTCCTGCCCACCAGGCTTCACCAATCGCCTTGCAGCCTCCCCACCCCCCCCCCACCTATTTATTCTGGCATCTTCCCCCTTCCTTCTCAGTCCTGAAGAAGGGTCTCAGCCCAAAACTTGGACTGTTTATTCATCTCCACGGATGCTGCCTGACCTGCTGAGTTCCTCCAGAATTTTGTGTGTGTGTGTTGCTCTGGATTTCCAGCATCTGCAGACTTTCTCCTGTTTGTAAGTCAGTGAGTGTTTTAAGCTAATCTACCAAAGAGACATTACAAAGTGCAGTCATATTCACCCTACAGTAGAGATGATGCAGGGCAGGGGTAACTATGGTTGGACATGATGGGAGTTGGCTGTGGTGGAAGCAGAGCACAGGCTACACTGCTCACAATATTTATTTTACATGTTGGGGATGTACGTGTTTGTGGATGATGTGCAATTGGCGTCCTTCCCAAAAGAGGTCAGATTTAAATACCGGATCACAGCCTTACCTCTCACTGCCAGTGAATGAACAATTCCAGGTGGGAGTCAAAATCAAGAGCCTTCTGATTGGCCAAAGGCCGGGAAGTCTAAAATTACATCAGGTAAGTATCTACAGATATACCGTGGAGAGTATTCGAACTGGCCTCATCACTGTCTGGTATTGGGGGCGGAGGTTACTGCACAAGATTGAAGTAAGTTGCAGAGAGTTGTAAACTTAATAATTTCCATCATGAGCACCAGCCTCCATAGTATCCAAGGCATCTTCAAGGAGCAATGTCCCAAAAAGGCAGTGTCTGTCATTAAGGACCCCCACCACCCAGGACATGCCCTCTTCTCATCGTTACCATCAGGAAGGAGGTACAGAAGCCTGAAGGCATACACTCAATGATTCAGGAACAGCTTCTTCCCCTTTATCATCTGATTTCTGATTGGACGTTAAACCTGTGAACACTACCTCACTACATTTTTATTTCTGTTTTTTGCACTTCTTATTTAAATATATATATATATGTGTATATATCTATACACTCACATAACTAACTGTAATTCACAATTTTTTCTATATTATCATGTATTACATTGTACTGCTGTCACAAAGTTGACAAATTTCATGATATACTAAACCTTATGCTGATCTGTGGAAAGACAAGCCTGAACTGATATCTCAAGTTAAGGACTCCATTTTGGAAATGTCGGCACTGTTTCTTTTTCCAAAAACGCTGGCTGATCTGCTGAACATCTTTCAAATTTTATTTCTCGACCTCATTCCCCCCTCCCCATTTCCAGACTAACATCGATATCTCTAATGCAGGGACATCAAAGCAGAAAAGGCCAGGTCTTTCTAGATTGTATGGATCCAATTAATTAATTAATTAACTTCACCAGCTGAGCCTTTGACAGAGTGGGGGAAATGTGCATCATGGTATATCAACAATGCTTATTGGAATAAACTTACTATTGGATGATAAATATAATCAATCATTTTCACTCTATATCCTTTGAATACTTATAAATAGATTACATGACAATGTCCCGTACAATAATAGAACAAAAAACTTCCATAACATTTCATTTTTGATCCTTTAATGTTAAATATTTATCCTTTCTATAAACCATGATTGGTATTTAATTATCAATAAAATATTCAGTAGTTTTTGCTGATTCTGTCTTATCTTGCAATTACAAAGCACAAACTAAATAATCCCACATTGCTGGAATGTTAATTTCATTCATCGGGGGAGGCCAACTCTCTGGTGACTCCGCCTGTCATAAATTATTTGATCCAACTTTTTGAAGAATAAATTTTTAATCGCGCGGCGCAGCGGAGGTTTTCTCAAATTTGCAATTTACAAATTGGCAAACCTGTCCCCTGCCGCGGCGCCTAATCTGCCAACAAACATGAATGGCCCAAAGGTAAAATGTTCCTGTTTGTAGTTTATGACCAACTCCTAACTAATAGTTCTGCCTCAGTGTTCGTCAAATGCTAAATGACTGATGCTGCTACTCATGCAATTTAATTTGTCAATCTGAGGGACGCAGTCTGTCTGCGGAGTTTTTAAATTGCCTGCCTTCACCGTTCTAGGTTGTTTTCATATTGATCTCTTGCTTTTCACTTAATGAAAATGAAATTTCTGGTATTGATGGGTAACTCGGTTCCATTTTCCTCCCATAGTCACCAACCCAGACTACAACCGATGTAAGCTGAGCGGCTGGCTTGAGAAAGCCTGATGCGAGTCCTGATCTGTGAAGGGCAAAGTAGCCTAACTGGGTATATATACAAATTAAATGTCAACTGCAGAGACTGATTGAACAAGGCCCTAGGTAATTAGCACAAGTCCGTGAATTTCACTTACGCAGCCACCCAGGTTTACTGTGTACAATCCATGTCAGTTGTCAGGCAAGCACCTCTCTGAATAGACCTACTTTAATCAAAGCTTTAGAATGTTCCACCTCCACCTTCACAGCAGCCCTCCCTCTCAAAAATTTTCAATAATGTAGCTATAATCCGCTTTGCTTTCCTTCTCCCTGGTGGTCTAACCAGCACCGATGTGACTGTTCACTCAGATTGATTTAACTCACCAAAACTGACATTGCAAGTCCTTAAAGTGCTGTCAGTAGCTTTAACACCATTGCTGCAATATTCCCGCCGCCATTATTTTGCAAAGGATCCCCGTCTATCTTGAATATGGTAATAGGATACCTAGTCTACGTCGATTCTCTGAGGATGGTCTTGTTGTGGTGGAGAGGTTTGTGAGTTCCCGAGGTGCAGGGAGCGATGCCAGCTGGAGCTTAGCTCCGGGTCGGGTCACCCAGGGTGGCCAGGTCAAGGGGGAGGACCCAGATCCAACAAAGACCTCAACGGTGGAGCTGGCGGGAGATGATGAAACACCATGATGGAAATGAAGTTGCAGGAAGGCTGCAACAGTGAAGGGTGCCCAGCCGTCGTGAAGTCTGCGTCACTGGACCCTGACCCCGATCTGTCAAGGACCATGTGGTGGCTGCCCGAGCATCGGCCTCCCAACGTTCAACAAACTCACATGCAGGCCTCCTCCATTAAGGGAATAACCCCTCAGGAGAACATCATAGTCATCTTGAGAGATCACTCTACTAGTCATAGAACATAGAAATCTGCAGCGCATTACAGGCCCTTCGGCCCATAATTTTGTGCCGACCATGTAACCTACACTAGAGAATGCCTAGAATTTCCCTTCCTCATAGCCCTCTGTTTTTCTAAGCTTCATGTACCTGTCTAAGAGTCTGTTAAAAGACCCTATTACATCCACCTCCACCACCGCTGTTGGCAGTGCATTCCACGCACCCACCACTCTCTGAGTGAAAAACTTACCCCTGACATTCCCTCTGTATCTACTTACAAGCACCTTAAAACTATGCCCCCTCATGTTAGCCATTTCAGCCCTGAGAAAAAGCCTCTGACTATCCACACGATCAATGCCTCTCATCATCTTATACACCTCTGTCAGGTCACCTCTCATCCTTCATCACTCCAAGGAGAAAAGGCAAAGTTCACTTTACCTATTCTCATAAGGCATGCTCTCCAATACAGGCAACATCCTTGTATGTCTCCTCTGCACTCTCCCTATAGTATCCACACCCTTCCTGTAGTGAGGTGACCAAAACTGAACACAGTATTCCAAGTGGGGTCTAACTAAGATCTATATAGCTTTAATGTTACCTCACGGCTCTTGAACTCAGTTCCACGGTTGATGAAGACCATCACACCACATGCCTTCTTAACAACACCGTCAACCTACGTAGCAGCTTTAAGTGTCCTATGGACACGGACCCCAAGATCTCGCTGATCCTCCTCACTGCCAAGAGTCTTACCATTCATTTTATATTCTGTCTTCAAATTTGACCTACTGTCACCTCACACTTACCTGGGTTGAACTCCATCTGCCACTTCTCAGCCCAGTTCTGCATCCTATCGATGCCCCGCTATAACCATTGACAACCCTCCAGACTACCCACAACACCCCCAATTTTTGTTTCATCAGCAAACTTACTAACCCACCCTTCTACTTCCTTCTAACTTTGATGTGTGTTGCTTCTACTTCCTCATCCACATCATTTATGAAAACCACAAAGAGGAGGGGCCCCAGAACAGATCCCTGTGGAACACCACTGGTCACCGACCTCCTTGCAGAATATGAACCATCCACAACCACAATATGAAGCACCTACAATCTCTAATCAAGACTCCAATTCTGCTTCTATGTCTTATGGTCTTATGATACAGCTACCATTGCGTCATTTCTTTGAAAGAGACATACATGAAAAGTGTGTCACGTATTCTCAATATACCTAAGTTAAGAACATTTTCCGGTAAGGAGAGAACGTCTCCTGAGAGGGCCTGATGAGGGTTGCTTTAGGCATTACTGAAGGAGAGGTAGCAATAATTTAAGGAACTTAATCAATACGTAAGCAACATCAAATTAAAAACTGATCATGTTTGAAATACTCGGCAGATCAAGTAGCTTCTACGGAAGGAGAAACGGAGGTAAACCTTTCCAGCTGGTGACTTAAGACATAGGAGCAGACTTTGGCCATTCAGCCCATCAAGTCTGTTCTGCCATTCCATCGCGACTGATTTATTATCCCTGTCAACCGCGTTCTCCTGCCTTCTTCCCATAACTTTTGATGCCCTGTCTAATCAAGAACTTATCAACCTCCATTTTATGTATACCCAATGACTTGACGTCCTCATCCATTTGAGGCAACGAATTCCACAGATTCACCATGCTCTGGCTAAAGAAATTTCTCGTCATCTCTGTTCTAAAGGGACGTCCTTGCATTGTTCGGTTGTCCCCCTGGTTCTAGACTCCCCTATTATTGGGAACATCCTCTCCATGCCCTATCTATCTATCCTTTAGCCAGGTTAGGAAAACTTAGAGAGCAAAGTTACAGAGAAGGGAAAAGACCAGAGAGA
This sequence comes from Mobula hypostoma, assembly GCF_963921235.1. Lineage (NCBI taxonomy): Eukaryota > Metazoa > Chordata > Chondrichthyes > Myliobatiformes > Myliobatidae > Mobula > Mobula hypostoma. The sequence goes on from NC_086123.1 coordinate 17,074,582, forward strand.
ACAAAGGAAGGGAATATTTAAGTTGGATTGGACCAATGAGGGAGGGAACCACATAAGTGGTGGTGGTCCTGGTTGAGGGAAGGTGTCGATGGTTCATTAGTCAGACTTCACCCAAAATGCTGGTGAACGCAGCAGGCCAGGCAGCATCTACTGGAGGAGGTACAGTCGACGTTTCGGGCCGAGACCCTTCGTCAGGACTAACTGAAAGAAGAGATAGTGAGAGATTTGAAAGTGGGGGGGGGGGGAGATCCGAAATGATAGGAGAAGACAGGAGGGAGAGGGATGGAGCCAAGAGCTGGACAGGTGATTGGCAAAAGGGATACGAGAGGGTGGAGAAGGCAGAGGATCATGGGACGGGAAGCCTAGGGAGAAAGAAAGGGGGAAAGGAACCCAGAGGAAGATGGAGACAGGTAAGGAGTTATAGTGAGAGGAACAGAGGGAGAAAAAAGAGAGAGAGGGAAAAAGGGAAAAAAATAAAAAATAAATAAACAAACAAACAAATAAATAAAGAAGGGATGGGGTAAGAAGGGGAGGAGGGGCATTAACAGAAGTTTGAGAAGTCAATGTTCATGACATCAGGTTGGAGGCTACCCAGATGGAATATAAGGTGTTGTTCCTCCAACCTGAGTGTGGCTTCATCTTGACAGTAGAGGAGGCCGTGGATAGACATATCAGAATGGGAATGGGATGTGGAATTAAAATGTGTGGCCACTGGGAGATCCTGCTTTCTCTGGCGGACAGAGCTTAGGTGTTCAGCGAAACGGTCTCCCAGTCTGCGTCAGGTCTTGCCAATATATAGAAGGCCACATCGGGAGCACCGGATGCAGTATATCACCCCAGTCGACTCACAGGTGAAGTGTCGCCTCACCTGGAAGGTCTGTCTGGGGCCCTGAATGGTGGTGAGGGAGGAAGTGTAAGGGCATGTGTAGCACTTGTTCCGCTTACAAGGATAAGTGCCGGGAGGGAGATCGGTGGGAAGGGATGGGGGGATGAATGGACAAGGGAGTCACGTAGGGAGCGATCCCTGCGAAATTCCCATTCTGATATGTCTATCCACGGCCTCCTCTACTGTCAAGATGAAGCCACACTCAGGTTGGAGGAATATATATTCCCTCTGGGTAGCCTCCAACCTGATGTCATGAACATTGACTTCTCTAACTTTCGTTAATGCCCCTCCTCCCCTTCTTACCCCATTCCTTATTTATTTTTCCCACTTTCTTTCTCCCTAGGCTTCCCATCACATGATCCTCTCTCTTCTCCAGTCTTGTATCCCTTTTGCCAATCAACTTTCCAGCTCTTGGCTCCATCCCTCCCCCTCCTGTCTTCTCCTATCATTTTGGATCTCCCCCTCCCCTTCCCACTTTCAAACCTCTTACTATCTCTTCTTTCAGTTAGTCCCGACAAAGGGTCTTGGCCCGAAACGTCGACTGCGCCTCTTCCTATAGATGCTGCTTGGCCTGCTGCGTTCACCAGCAACTTTGATGTGTGTTGCTTGAATTTCCAGCATCTGCAGAATTCCTGTTGTTTGAAACTGAAATATTACTTTGGTTTCTCTTTCCACAAAGATCATCTCATGAGTGGTTCCAGTATTTTAATTTTTTACGTTAGTGTTCCAAAAAGTATATAATCTTCATTTAAATCTTTCTAAAAATATATTGAAAGATTTCTGTTGTGTTACCATCAGAATATGAGTCATACAGGTTTTTTTTGTGAAGTAAGGTCATTGTTATTGTCCCAACGGTCACTCACTCACTTTTATTCTCTTTCATGTTTTGTTAGCACTTATTGAATCTCCGATTAACTCTGCTAAGGTTCCGATCAAAATCAAAGTAGCAGTCACAAAGGATTAATGCCTATATGTCACTGTCAAATCTACAATTCCTCATTAATACCATGGTGTGTAAATAGCTGGCATAGACTTTCAATAATGGTGTCAGTGCATTTATTAGGCAGCCTTAAGTTCATTTAATAAAAGGTTTAACCTCTTGCACCCTGAACAGAGCTTTGGTGAATATTGAAAGAAATGTTATTCTATAATTGGGCGTTGCAAAATATCATCAAAAAATATTCATCAGAAACTGCACAGCTAGCAATTCCTTAATAATGACTTCCATCACCTACTGCATTTTACAAATCGACTACACAGGTAGTTGGATGCTGAAACCGAAGGACAAAAATTTGACGGCTGCCTGGATCGCAAACCACAGGAAAGGGTTAAAAATTACACCTTGAACTCCACATTCATTTTCAGAGGGTGTTAAATTTAGTCTCCAAAGTCTTTCAAAAATGATCTAATCAGATGAATGTCATTAAAATAGTGAGAAAATGTGAAGAAACGGAGACAATATGCAAAATTCAATTGTTTTCTATTATAGAACAGAACTCCAGAGCTTGAGACTTAGTTGACCAAAGGCATGGTCACCTGTGTGGCGAAGGGATTGAGGGATGCACAAGGAACTCTACTTGGACAAATGCAGCAGGCCTGGGCATTTTCAGAGTTGCAGGAGGTTGCAGTGAAACAGAAGGGCAAGACCATGAAGAAATTTAAAACGTGGCCAACCTGAAGTGCAAATTCTGTTTCCAAACCATTAGAAGTTTCCTGTTCAGCTGATGTTTGCAACAATCATGAGAATGAGACTTTTAAAGCCCAGCTCTCAAGGGCCTACAAGCTAAGTAGATCAATAAATACAAGGATCAAACCATGTTCTCCATCTGAAGCTATTACATGATGCAATTTTAAAATGCAGTATGACAACACACACACCATTCTGTTGAGAGAAAATAATGATCTAATTTATATTTTTAAAAACTGCATAAAACTTAACTTTATTTAGCTTCATGTATATTTAAAATCACTAGGTGAATAGCACTTATGCTCTATTATGAAATCCAACTGAAATCTTGCCCATATTTTCCCTGGACCATCATCATCGCCAAATAGCCTGTTGTGTTCTAGGATTATAATTGGCCTTCCTGGTTATTTCTGTTATATAAAAAAACAAGTCTGCTTCCATCCTGAGAATTTAAGATGTCATTATGGGATGTTTGGACTTGTTTCAATTACTTGCCTATTGGCATTATTATCGCAGAGATTTTTCAATGTATGAAATGCTATAGTTTGTTGAAATTCTGTAAGCTTTTTTTGCTTTGTGAGTACTTTGACATTTGTATATGTTACTCTGCCAGCGCCTCTTCCCCAGGGCACCACTGCTCAATACAAGAGGACATGGCTTTAAAGTAAGGGGTGGGAAGTTCAAGGGGGATATTAGAGGAAGGTTTTTTACTCAGAGAGTGGTTGGTGCGTGGAATGCACTGCCTGAGTCAGTGGTGGAGGTAGATATAGTAGTGAAGTTTAAGAGACTACTAGACAGGTATATGGAGGAATTTAAGGTGGGGGTCACATGGGAGGCAGGGTTTGAGGGTCGGCACAACATTGTGGGCTGAAGGGCCTGTAATGTGCTGTACTATTCTATGAAAAAAAGAAACCAACAAATAGCTAACCTGTACCAAAAAGACAATCAAAGCACTCAAATCTAAATTGATGTTAAAAATGTGCTTGAGAGTAATCGAAGATCATTTCATGCTGAGAAAACTACTTATACATCTTTAACTCATTGTTTCAGATCAGATCATCGATAGGTTTCAATAGGTACATTTAATGTCAGAGAAATGTATACAATATACATCCTGAAATTCCTTTTCTTCACAAATATCCACAAAAATATAATAGATGTAGAATCAAAGTCATCATAACTAAGACAGAGAAGAATTACATAGTGAAATGCAGAAGTTTTATAGAATTTTCTTACATTAAATGGGTGCTGTTTATAATGGCATAGAAATTTTCTAATATAAACAGCCTGCGTTGAACAGACGTAGGTTTATGTGGCTGTAGAAGATTGGTATTTTTGGATTGCATACTACTGATAATTGAGTTTCATTTTGCTTTAATGCAGAAGGAGACACTAGCAGCTCTTTGAAGACCTTCATGGTTCGCAGATAGAATGTTGAGGGTCAACTCTAACTTAACCAGCTGAACTTGAAGCTTTCTCGCTGATGACTGAGGCTCCTTGGAAATCAGAGGAAATTTGTGGAGACCTAAGAAACTAAGGGTCCATTAAGATTCATAGCAGCCATGAAGATCCTGTTAAACTTGCTGCCTCCAGCAATCCAGAACCAATCACATTGCTCTGCACTTTGCTAAACAGCTTGTTGCAGCAGTAGAAATATATCTTGATTCTATTTAGAGGACAAGGCTGCACTTCACCTTGAGATGAAATACGCCATCTTTGCAACAAATTCTATTTTGCCAGTGCCTTTCCAGAGATGGAAAACTAATCAAACCAGGTTTTAAAAAAATCTAAATGTACAAGTCATTATGACCAACTATTGGGCAGATTTTGCAGCTGTAGAGGTTGTGAAAATGACAAGCAGTTTCATCATTACAGGGAGAAACTGACAGCCAGTCAGGGATTTCCCCACATGCACAATTCAGTGTTGGATGCCATAGATACTGTAAATAATTCAGTGATCCTCCTCAGCCTTATTTTGGAGTCATTTCACTTGGAATCACTGTGTGAAATTTTGGTCACCACACTACAAGAAGGATATGTTAGCAATAGAGAGAATGTTGGAAACACTCACCAGGCTGTTGCTTGAGGGAGGGGTGTCGTGATAAGAAGAGGTAGGAGGAGCTGGGGTTTTATTCTCATTGGAACTTGGAGGATGAGAGGTGAATTTATACAGATTTATAAACTTATGAGGCACATGGAGAAGATGGATAGAGCCTCCCAGTGTAAAATAGAGTCCATCCTATCTATTTGCCAAAAAATTAGAGGACACAGGTGTTATGTTTTGCAACTTCAAGACATTAAACTAGTTCAAAGAAAGACACAGGAATCTGAAGTGTGAGTTTAACTTTGTTGCTTAAGCGAGGCACGCACATACCATGTGGTACTGTGATGACATACGCAATTAATGTCATATAACCCATAATTAATTATTTAAACAAATAAGAATGCTTAATCAACTAATATATACACATACTAAAAAAGTTTTCACTCCCCTTGGAAGTTTTCATGTTTTATTGCGTTACAAAATTGAATCACAGTGGATTTAATTTGGCTTTTTTGACACTGATCAACAGAAAAAGACTCTTTTGTGAAAGCAGATCTCTAAAAAGTGATCTAAATTAATTACAAGTATAAAACGCAAAATAATTGATTGCATAAGTATTCACCCCCTTCAAGTCAGTATTTAGTAGCTGCACCTTTGGCGGCAATTGTAGCCTTGAGTCTGTGTGGATAGGTTTCTATCTGCTTTGCACATCTGGACCCTGCAATTTTTCTTTACAAAACTGCTCAAGCTCTGTCAGATTGCATGGGGAACATGAGTGGACAGCCACAAATTCTCAATTGGATTGAGGTCTGGACTCTGACTTGGCCACTCCAGGATATTAACTTTGTTGTTTTTAAGCCATTCCTGTGTAGCTTTGGCTTTATGCTTGGGGCCATTGTCTTGCTGGAAAACAAATCTTCTCCCAAGTCACATTTCTCCTGCAGACTGCATCAGATTTTCCTCTAGGATTTCCCTGTATTTTGTTGCATTCATTTTACCCTCTACCTTCACAAGCCATCTAAGACCTGCTGCAGTGAGGAATCCTCACAGCATGATGCAGCCACCACCATGCTTCATGGTAGATATGGTGTGTTTTTGATGATGTGCAGTGTTGAGTCCGATGGCCAAAAAAGCTCAATTTTGGTTTCATCAGATCATAGAACCTTCTTCCAGAGGACTTCAGAGTCTCCCGCATGCCTTCTGGCAAACTCCAGCTGAGATTTCATGAGAGTTTTTTTCAACAGTGGCTTTCCCTTTCCCACTCGCCCATAAAGCTGTGACTGGTGAAGCACCCGGGCAACAGTTGTTGTCTGCGCAGTCTCTACCATCTCAACCACTGAAGCTTGTAACTCCTTCAGGGTTATCAGTGGTCTCTTGGTGGCCTCCTTCACTAGTCCCCCTTCTTGCATGGTCACTCAGTTTTTGAGGACAGCCTGCTCTTGGCAGATTTACAGATGGGCCATAATCCTTCCATTTCTTGATGATTGACTTAACTGTACTGCAAGGGTTATTCAGTGACTTGGAAATTCTCTTGTATCCATCTCCTGACTTGTGCTTTTCAAGAACCTTTTCACTGAGTTGCTTGGAATGTTCTTTTGGCTTCCTGGTGTAGTTTTTGCCAGAATACTGACTTACCAGCGGTTGGTCCTTCCAGACAGAGGTGTATTATTACTACAATCAATTGCAACACCTTGATTGCACACAGGTCTCTAAAACCAGATGTTCATTTAACTGAAGTAGGTTACATGGTCGGCACAACATTGTGTGCTGAAGGGTCTGTAATGCGCTGTAAATTGCTATGTTCTAATTACGTGACTTCTAAAACCAATTGGCTACACCAGTGATGATTTGTTGTGTCATATTTAAAGGGGGGGGTGAATACTAATGCAAACAATTATTTTATGTTTTATATTTGTAATTAATCTAAAAGGCATTTAGACATAGAGTATGCTTGGTTGGGAAAGAAGTTGATTAGCCTAGACAGATATCAAAGTCTAATAGAAGAAATGGGCCAGAAGGACTTGCTTCTGTCATCTGCTGAATTAGTGATCTCATGAGCAATTCAACTATTTATGAACTGTAAAGTACCCTCAAAATATTACATTTTGTTTCATGAGGTTTAAGTAGTTTTATTGGTATGCTACCCATAATTTCTGCTTTGCAATTTCTCTTTTCTTAAAAAAACGAGTAAAATATTTTTAAAAACTTTTTCTGATTTTTCTATTTCTGACTTAATTGTGTACTATGTTCTCAACTTTATTTAGCAGAAATATCTTGAAGTTTAGAACCCCCACCCCCAACTTCATCCTTCTTGCTACTTCAATGAAAAGTCAGTGAACCAAAACTTTTCTCTTTCAATCGGACGCTTTGAATTCTGGGGGTGGGGGGTTTCAAAGCTTAAAGTTCAAAGTAAATCTATTTTCAAAGTCACAATATACAACCCTGAGATTCAGTTTCTTATCAGCATGCTTAATAAATCCAGAAAAGAATAATAACCATAATAGAATCAATGAGAGACTGGACCAACAAGGCATTCACCCAGAGTGCAAAAGACAACAAACTTTGCAAATATAAAAAGAAAGAAATAATTAATAAGTAAATAAATAATCAATAATTATTGAGAACATGAGATGGAGAGTCCTTGAAAGTGAGTCCATAGGCTGTGGGAACATTTCAGTGACGGGGCAAGTGAAGTTACCCCATTTGGTTCAAGAGCCTGACGTTTGAGGGTTAATAACTGCTCCTGAACCTGGTGTTGTGAGTCCTGAGGCTCATGTACCTTCTTCCTGATGGATTCATTACTTATTTAACCAAACTTCTGTTCCAACATTCTCTTTCTTTTGCATAATGTTAACTTTCCATTAATTTTGTGAATTACTTGGAAAGGCCTGGATAAAGTGGAGATGGAGAGGATGTTTCCATTCGTATGGGACTCCAGAGTCCGACAGCACAGCCTAAGAACACAGGGACAAACATTTAAAACTGAGATGAGGAGGAATTTTTTCAGCCAGAAATTGTGGAATTCATTGTCACTTTGAGTTATTGAGTGTACATAAGTCAGAGATTGATAGGTTATTGATGGGTAAGAGGGTTAAGAGCTATGGGAAGAAGATGGAAGAGTGGGGTCAGGGGTGGGAAAAAATCAGCCATGAATTAATGATACAGCAGACTTAATCGGCCAAATGGTCTAATTCCTCTCTTGTATCCAGTATTCTTATGCTTCTTACATAATAAGTGCCAATTGGGATCAGAATAGGCAACTTTTGAAAAGGTTTGTCAAGTAAATGGTTTGCTTGTGTAGTTATTTGCATGAAGTGCTGTTAATGGAAATTGACTCCTGCGTTGTCTCTCATGCAGGTGCTCATGAATAGCCTCTTCTCAAACAGTTATATGAATGAAACTAGGTATTTAGAGGCAACAAGTTTTCAATTTAATCGAGTGGAATTTAAATTCAACTGAATCACTTAATAACCTGCCCAGACTCATTGACAGAAATATTGCTTTCTAATATTCCCTATGCTCCAAATAGAGCAATTTATTTTCCAAATGGCTTTCTTACAGTAAATGAAATGTCTTGATGAAGTATTCTTAAAATTATAAACACAAGGAAGTTTGCAGATGTTGGAAATCCAAGTTGTCTCCTGAAGTTAACTGGAGTTAAATTTCACCTGCATCGGTAAGCTTTTCCTAAATTTGCTACTGTTCATCTTTGGGCCTAGTACTGAATTGAATTTAAATGCAAACTAAGGATAAGTTTTTCTCCAAAAACTCCTTGGATCAGTGGGGTTAGCTTTGATCATAGTCTGGGAACCATTTGGAATTTTGTTCCAAAGCTAATAAATAATTTTCCTCAGCTCATCGTGAAACTAGTGCCTCCCATTGAAATATTGAGTGCATCTTTCATGTGAATCATTTTACAAAACACAAGCATCAAAGTCAAAGTTATTTATTGCCAAATGTACATGTATGAACAGGTGCAATGAAATACTTACTTGAATCAACATCACAGGCACGTAGCATTAGTTAAGCATAAATAATGCACATTTTTACAAGAAAGAACACAATTAGAACAAAAAAAGCCCATTTCAGTGCAAAATTATCAAAGTAGTCATGGTGTTCCTAAACGGTAGTGATTAGGGTTTTGCCAGCTGGTTGAGGAACTGAATGGCTGAGGGGAATATACTGTTCATGAACCTGGTGGTGTGGACTTCGGGCGTCTGTATCTCCTCTCCACGGTGGCTGTAAAAAAGGTGTCATGGCTTAGATGGTGAGGATCTTTGATGATAGACATCGCCTTCTTGTGGTAGCACCTCCTGTAGATAGTACTACCAATGCTGGATTGGTCCAGCAGCCCAAGTTTGTCCAAACTCGCCTTAGAGACAGTACCCTCTATTCCAGTCACCATCCCGGTAAATGTCTTCTGAAGTCTTTCCAAAGCCTCCACATCCTTCCAGTAAAAAGGAGTGAGCAGAAATGCTCACAATACTCCAAGTAGAGCCTAACCAACATTTTATTTAGCTGTAACATGACTTCCTGACGTGCGTACTCAATGTCACGACCAGTGACGGCAAGCATGACATATACCTTCTTTACAACTCTGTCTACTCGTGTGGCCACTTCCAGTGAGCAATACATTTGGACTCCAAGATCACTCTGTACATCAGTGTTGTTAAGGGTCCTACCATTGGCTTCCCCTTATGCTAGATCTCTCAAGGTGTAACATCTCACACTTGCTCAGATGAAGCTCAGTCTGACATTGATCCAGCTATATTTAACAACTGCTCCATGTTCTGCTGTATCCATTGGCAACCCTCAACAGCTCCACCAATCTTTGTGTTGTATTCAACCTTACTAACCCAATCATGCATATTTTTGTCCAAGTAATTTCTGTGTATCACAAATAGCAGAGGGCCCAGCACCAGTCACTGTGAGGCCCCACCAGTTATGGATCTCCAACCTGAATACCAGCCTTCTACAACTACCCTATATCTTCTATGGACAAGACAATTCTGCATCTAGACTAACAAGTCACTGTGGATCCCATGCATCTTAACTTTCTGGATAAACGTAACACAAGGGACTTAGTCAGATGCCTTACAAAAGTCCATGTAGACATTATCCTCTGCCCTACCCTCATCAATCATCTTCATCTTCATCATCTGCTTAAAAAACTCAATCAAGTTTGTAAAATATGACCTGCCCTGCACAAAACCATGCTCCCTGTCCTTAATACAAAGATCTTCTTCCAAATGCATTTAAATCCTATCCCTAAAGATCCTCTTCAATAACTTCCCTACCACTAATGTGCGACTCCATATAATTTATTGAATTATCTCTACTTCCCTTCCTGAACAAAGGAACAATATTGGTTATGCTCCAGTCATCCAGGAACTTGCCTGTTGCTAATGAGGATTCTAAATGGCCCGAGGGCCCCAGAAATCACCGTTCTGGACACTTTCAATAACCTAGGATATATCCTATTGGGCCCTAGAAATTTTTCCACCTTGATGTTTTATAAAAGTCCCAGCACCACCTCCTTCCTATTCTTAAAATCTTAGCATTCTCTACCCAGCCCTTGTTATCCACCATATCTTTCTCCTTGGCAAAAACCAAAATAAAATATTTATTTAGTACTTCACTCACATCCTCTGACTCGAAGTATAAATTCCCTTTATAACCCTCAAGTGGACCTATCCTCTCCCTAGTTACCTTCTTGTCCTTAATGTCAGTAAAGTAGGTTAGGATATGGTATTTGATCAATTGCTCTTTTCGACAATATCATAATGAGCAATATGGACTGTGGGCGAGGTGCTATATAGCCCACCTTTATACAAAGAGCATGAACTTTAGAGCTTGGGCTGAAATACAGCAAAGACTGGCAGAGGCAGATTTTTGGCAATCAGAGAAAATGGACGGAGAGGCGTAAGAATGAGAATGGGTGAAAATTCTTGCTGCAACTTAATCCCTGGCATTAAGAGGATGTGATGTGGAACGCAGGAAAAAAATCAACAAATGCCTGTTGTGAATGCAAGTTTGAATTTGCTGCTGTTTTATGTTGCAATCTTCCCTGGTTTAGTTATGGCTGTAATAACATAATGCAGTTGGTGTAAAGAAAACATACCTACAGCTCATGACACAAAGAATGTAAACTATGTTCTGGGAGCTGCAATTCAGATCTAGCAAGAAACCTAAGGGATCTTTACGCTATACACGATTATAAGTAAAGAGCATTATATAAGTGACAAGATTCTACACTTTTTTTTACAGCTGAAGGTGAATGGCATTAACAAAGTCCTGATCAGGAGATCACTCACTGCTTGAAAAACCAGTGGAGTAAATTATAGCTGGGAAAAGCCAGTACAGCAATATTGTAAAATATTTCAGGGCAGCTATTGGTCATTGAGCTGTCAAACAACACATATTATGCATTAGTATGGTTTAATGGAACTGACTCTGGTACTACTTGAGGGACTGGAAATGGTAATAGACTATTAAAAAATCAATTTAAAGAAATGTGCTGACAGAAGTGTAAAGACATTTACTACTTCTAATATTTTTATGTAATTGTTTCACAAATGAAAAAGTCTCCTATTGCCACACATACAAATAACTATTTTTAATGAAATCCATCTTTTCAAGTAGCTATTTAGAGCACACGAGAGAATTGCTTTGGTCTAAGCCTGAATGAGTATAGCTCCTTTGCACATGGATTCGTGTCCTCTTTCTCTCACTTATTTGACTATAATGCACAAAACGCTAGGATAACATCCTTGTAATGAACAACCGGACCTCTTATATTCCTCAACCTCTCAAATAAAATTACTCTGCAAACCCATTTGTCTAAATTTGTGTATTTTTCTTGAAAATCCATCATACAGTCCAGTGAACTTGAAGCACATATGCATTCAGCCAAGTTACTATATCATACAAGCATTAAGTCTTCAACCTTGAGTATTTTGACTAATGTATTTTCATTTGTCATCTATCAAAATCAATGAATGTTTTATTATTATTAGGATTATATGATCTAATATATAATTTACATTAACTTGTTACTGTGGACTGTCACTTAACAGCTGTAAACGACAGAGAACTTTACTTTCAAAGATACTTTAGCTTTAAAAAATCCTTTTCCATAACAATACACAGAATGTGCTGGAGGAGCTCAGCAGGTCAGGCTACAGATGGGAATAAACCGTCGACATTTCGGGCTGAGACCCTTCACTGGTGGTGGGGGCGGGGGGAAGAAGTGAGGAAGACCTTTCCTTCATTTCAGTAGGTCCATAAGCCGCACCTTGAACAAGTACAAGTGGACCAGGTATGTGGGAACAGAATCATGTTCATGATTATGGAATGGTTTCCACAGCTTGGAGGTCAGCATACCTGACCTCTGCTTTTACGCAAACTGGGAGGGAAACCATGGGGACACCAAGATATTAGCCTGACGTCCGTGGTAGAGAAGATTTTGGAACCCATGGGAAAGGATGTGTGATTCAAATGGAACCTGAGGTAATGTATCTGCATGAATTGAGATCTGGTTCACTAATAGAAAACAGAGAGAGTGGATAAACAGACTCTGCTCCATTGGCAGTCTGTGACTTGAGTGTTACTGCAAGGATTAGTACTTGTGTCTGAGACAGGGAAGAGCTGTGCAAGAAGATTGCCAGGGATTGACAGGGTTAACAGCAAGAGGTCACCCGTGCTGAACCAAAGGACTCCCTTCCAGGGATGAGGTCATGGTTTTGAGGGTGGGGCTGCCGAAGGGTCTCGGTCCGAAATGTCGACTGTACCTCTTCCTAGAGATGCTGCCTGGCCTGCTGTGTTCACCAGCAACTTTTATGTCTGTTGCTTGAAATTCCAGCATCTGCAGATTTCCTCGTGTCTGCCAATGGGAGTTGTGGCAGTGAATTGAAAGTCAGGTGTGGAGTGTGAGTTCCCTTCACTGCTGAATGTGCCCTGCTCATTCTCCATCACTCACCATCCCAGCAATGAAAAGCTTGTTCTGTGGTAAACATCACGCTCATGGGCTTTAAAACAACCCAATAATAACCTCGTTCTGGTGGTGGTATACCAGATAAATCAAATCTCTTATCACACAGTTAACAGTGTCATACTTCTGACTTGAACAAATTGGCCTTGAAGTAAAATTCTCTTGCTGAGAATATAAGGTCATTTTTAAAGAAAATGCAATGGTGGTATTTATGCTACTGAGTGCTATTTTATTTATAACATTAATTTCATTTCTCAGATGGAGAAGAAGTATTTTATGCAGTGATTTTATTTACAGAACAGAAGCAATACATTCGGCACAAAATGCTTGTATTGATGTTCCAAAGAAACTAGCTCGAGCCATCTTCGCCCAACTCTGATATTTCCTTCTATGGTTTACTTTTTCATTAACTTCCCAACCCTCCTCGACATGCATCAATATTAGCCCCTTCAGCAATTCCTTATGGCAGTCAGTTACACATTCTCTTCGAATAGAAGCTTCTCCAAATTTTTAAATGCATTTTTTTTTGATTATGAGAGCACTCAGTCCTCTTTTATTGTCATTTAGAAATGCATTCATGCATTAAGAAATGATACAATGTTTCTCCGGAGTGATATCACAGAAAACAGGACAAACCAAAGACTAACACTGACAGAACCACATAATTATAACATATAGTTACAGCAGTACAAAGCAATACCATAATTTGATGAAGAACAGACCATGGGCACAGTAAAAAAAAGTCTCAAAGTCCCTGAGTCGATCGACTCCCGAGTCCCCGATAGCAGGCCGCAAAAGGGAGAAACTCCCTACCATAAACCTCCAGGCACCGTCAACTTGCCGATGCCTTGGAAGCAGCTGACCACAGCTGACACTGAGTACATCCGTCCAAAAACTTCGAGCCTCCGACCAGCCCCTCTGATACAGCCTCCCGAGCACCATCCTCTGCCGAGCGCCTTCGACCTCTCCCTGGCCGCTGAAACAAGCAAAACCGAGGATTTCGGGGCCTTCTGCTCCGGAGATTCCGATTACTACACAGTAGCAGCGGCAGCGAAGCGGGCATTTCAGAAGTTTTCCAGATGGTCCTCCATACTCTCATGTCTGTCTCCATCAAATCAGGATTGTGCACGATCCCCAACTTGACAGATAACAGATATTCATCACCAGAAGGGCCGCGCGCGTTGCCATCTTCTCCTCCATGGAGTTTATCACTGGTTCTCTTATGTTTATGGACCCTAGTTCTGGATGCCTCTGTAAGTGATGGCACCAGCTCTGTACAGGTATCTACCTTATCAGAGCCTTTATACCACCCTTCCAGTTCTGGTTCCCTTACAGAAGAAAAGTCCAGTCTTTCCTGAGAGATGTGCATGTCAGCTCTGACACGATATTACAAAATAGCTTTGCCCCTTCTCCAACATTTTCATATTCTTTCCACAAGACATGGACCAAACTTGCAGTCTAAGCAACATGCCATACAAATTTACAACAGTTTCTCTGATCCTCAGTTTCTCTGGGAAGGAATCTTCATTTTTGTCCACTTTTTATAGCCTCATTAATATTTCACTCCTTCGGTGATTGTATCAATGTCCCACGTTCCTTTTGCTTTCCCAAAGATTTGGAGTTATTTTCCAAGCTATATGAGCTGTGCATTTAATATTTCAGTAATATCTGAGTGATCTTGTAAATATATTGTTTCATTAAGCTTTCTTGTTGTCACGGGTTATATGTAATTTTACACTACCACATGATACATGTGCACCTCACTTAAAATAAAACACAAAGTTGGACTCACATTCCCAGCTCTTGTTTTTCTTTGAATTAGTTTAATGTTTTGAAGTCACAAAACATAACAATATGTTTACTTATTCCTTCCACAATAAATTTCCTTTTTTGATTCACTTTCAAGTTACGTTGGCATCTTGCACTTATTAAAATGATCCTTGTCTGTATTCACCATAACCGTGTTTGGTATGTCTTCGAGTTTCAAAACTATGCTAAATTTATTTGTATAAGTCTGTGTAAATAGTGAACAGCAGTGGCCACACAAATGCATATGGAGTTCTACTTTCCTTCCGTTACCAGCCTGTGTAATTGCCTTTAATCATTAGTCCAGGAGTTCCCAACCCAGGGTCCATAAAACCATAAGATACAGGAGCAGAGTTGGACTCTTAGGACCATCAGATCTGCTCTACCATTTCATCACGGCTGATCCATTCTCCCTCTCAGCCTTAATCTCCTGCCTTCCCCCAATATCCCTTCATGACCTCTGCTATAATTATTCGTAAAGACTTGGCCTCCACAGCTGCCTGTGACAACGAATTTCACAGATTCACTACACTCTGGCTAAAGAAATTCCTCCTCATCTCCACTCTAAAAGAACAATCCTGTATTTTGAGGCTATATCCTCTGGTCCTAGACTCTCCCACCAAAGGAAACATCCTCTCCACATCCACTCTATTGAGGACTTTTAACATTTGATAGGTTTCAATTAGGTCACCCCTCATACTTCTGAATTCCAGTGAATACAGGCCCAGAGCTATCGAACTCTGTTCATATGACAAGCTGTTTAGTCCCGGACTCCTCGGTTAATGGTAGGGGCCCATGGCATAAAAAAGGTTGGGAACCCCTGCATTAGTCTCTTGTTTTCTGTTTGCTGTCAATGTTGTTTCCTGTTTCCTGATCTGACTTCTGTTATCAGTGTTACCAAAGCTGGGTGGGACAAAACAGCTCATTCCAAAATAAACAGCACACACAAAACGCTGGAGGATCTCAGCAGGCCAGGCAGCGTCTATGGAAAAAAGTACAGTCAGTGTTTTGGGCCAAGGCTGCCGAAGATTGTACTTTTTCCATAGATGCTTCCTGGCCTGCTGAGTTCCTCCAGCATTTTGTGTGTGTGGCTTTGGATTTCCAGCATCTGCAGATTCTCTCTTGTTTGTCATTTCAAAATAAATTGAAGAATCTTATGTCCTACTTCTTTTCTTTTTCAAACATTTCTACATATGTTGTCCATAATATTATCCACAACACCATCCACAATATTATCTGCACCTGCAAATACAGATGCACCAAACTACTTGCATGATACAGAGAGCTTGAAATTAGAAACATGCAACTTCCCAATTGCCCTTGCAACTGAGAAATGAGCAACAAGAATTCAAATCCCAGATCTTACCCAGCATGACACTGAGCCCAACCATCAGCTTGGAAATGCACTTGACCTGCTGATGACAAGAGTTAAATATTATTAATGTCCCTCTGTCTGAAATGACTATCTTTGATCATTCTTGTGCACCTTTTGATCCCTCTTGCCTGGAACCAAGACCATGAAAGAAATTCGTTAAAAAAACGGTTTCTTGATGCTGCAACGCTACATAAGTTCTCTTGGCTGGCTGGTTTATCTGACTCAAGTGACCCAACCTGCTCATTAAACGAAATAGTTGATTCTTTTGGCAATAACTTGACAGACATATTAAACGCAGTGGCCCCACTTCAGATTAAATCACTCAGTAAAACGTCGCCATGGTTAAACAATTCTCTTCGCGAGCTCAAGAGATCGTGCGGAGTAGCTGAGAGAAAATGGAGGAAAACTGAGCTAGAAGTCCACTGTAATATTTTCCAAGGAAAAACTATGTCCTTTAATGCTGCTATATGCTCTGCAAAAAAGCCCGTTTTCCCAAGATTATTACAGAGAATAGCGGCAATTCAAGAATATCATTCTCAACTATAAACCGATCATTGAACCCTGCACCAAACCTATAATGTCCTTAGTCAAACATCTACCACAGGTATTCGCAATATTGTTTTTCACCAAGATTACTTCCATGAGGGAGAGTATAGCTACAGATGCTGGAAATGTTCACAGCCAACCTCTTAAAAAGATGGTAACCATCTCAAAATTTACAAGTACTGCTGATACAGAACTTTATAAAATTATAACAAAGAGTAAGCTGCCTACTTGCTGTCTTGACCCTGTCCATACCAAATTTTTTAAGGACTTGTTTAATAAAGTTTTCAAATCTGCTAGGAGAATTACTAACACATCCCTTGAAACTCGAATTTTCCAGATGCTTTCAAAACTGCAGCTCTCAAACCCCTTACTTAAGAAACCAAGCCTTGATAGTGAGGTGCTAGCTAACTACAGGCCTATCTCAAATCTTCCCTCCCTAGGCAAGATTCTTGAGAAAGCCATTTCCAACCAACTCAACAACTTTCGGAATGAGAAGAATGTTCTAGAAAGTCTAGAATTCTCCCTCAAACTATAACTAACTGGTCAGCTTTTTTGAAGTACACTCCTAAATTGGGGAAATCAATACCTAAGACGATAAGGGATATAGAGTACTTGGAACTTTTAAAAGCCAGATCAAAAACTATTTACCCTTGCTTTTAACCAACATCTTTTCGTCTTTTACTTTGTACTACATTATTTGTATGAAAAGTGCTTTATAAATAAGTTATTATTACTATTAAATCCTGAGGTGAAAGCTAAAATTCAGTTCAATGGTAAACTTTAAATAAATGGCCATTTATATTCATATATACATCAGGAGCCAAGATCAATCCCAGTGCTCAATATCAATCTTTTGATAGCGTACTTGCACACAGAAGGCATCAGGTAGCTGAATTTTGCAATTAGTTTGACGCAGTTACACTCTAACATGTTCTGTAATATATTTATGCATTTGATAATAAGTACCGCTAAGTGACTGTATTAAATAATAATTAGCCCATAAGACTCTAAGATATAGGAGCAGAATTAGGCCATTTGGCCCATCGAGTCTGCTATGCCAAACCTGGATGTTTTCAAAGCTCTCAGTTTCTTGCACACACTCCAGTCCTTAATCCCACTCTCATTTGATATTAACCAGCTGTAATACGAAATCATGTTTTGTGAAGGAAATAGTGCCCCGACTATCCTGAGGTTAAAGTACCACTGGATTTCCTACCTGTCATTTTGGAAGGTCCCCATCTAGCTGTTGCTCTCCACAAATTGACAGAGGGAACATTCAGCCAAATAAAAATAGTCGAATCACAGACAAGTCCTGATGAAGGGTCTCGGCCCAACATGTCGACTGTTTTCCGTAGATGCTGCCTGGCCTGCTGAGTTCCTCCAATATTTGGTGTACGTTAAACAGGAATAGTTACTGCAATGCCCACCTCAAATCTGAGTCGCAGAAGTTAAAGATCGTAGAAAAGTCTTCTGGTATTGAAAGGTAACTGTTCACTTATTCGTTATTGAATTTTAAACTCAATATTGAAATCTTTCTAGCAAACATTAATTACTTTAAGAAATCAATAATCTTTTTTTAGCGGGTGATAACATTGCACTTGATGCTAGTTAAAGGATAATAAATTAAAGCAGCTTTGGGTATCATTCCTGATGAACTACTCAATTGATCCTATTTTATCCCCTCACCAGAAAAAATCCCCGAGTTTTAAGGTAACATCTAAATAACTAAAGCATGTCCTTTTTCCTTGGTATCTAAATGTTATGAAATCTAAATACATAAGACTTGAGAGCAGAATTAGGCCGCTCAGCCCGTCAAGTCCATTCCATCATGGCTGATTTATTATCCCTCTCAACCCTGTTCTCCTCCCCATTGCCTTTGCTGCTCTGACTAATCAAGAATGCTTCAACCTCCACTTTAAGTAGACCCTTGACCGCCACAGCTGTCTGTGGCAATGAATTCCACAGATTCACCACCCTCTGGCTAAATAAACTACTCCTCCTCTTCATTCTAAATAAACATCCCTCTATTCTGAGGCTGTGTCCTCTGGTCCTAGACTCCCCCACTATAGGAAACGTCCTCTCCAAGTCTACTCTATCTCGACCTTTCTTTACAACCAAGATGATATCGACTTCAAGTGATAAATTACAGTGGCAAGTTTTCCCAAGTATTGAATATTATCTTGCAGATGAAAGTAATCATTTTAAGAAATGTTTCACATTGGAGAGGAAGTTAAATAAAATCTGAATGAATGCTACATTGATTATGGAAATTGTACCTTCGTTTCTTATTTCATTACAATAATAAGCCTGGTTGAAATTTCAATCATTTTATTTTTCCCTGATGTTGACAGCAGAGGATAGTTTGTGCTTAATGATATAAAATTATAATAACTTATCTTACAATCTACATACATATTGCAATGTATGGCTAATTAAGCCTGCAAGACTGCTTTCTGTTTATACCATTTTCTGCAGATGAGCCAACAGATGCTCACATTATTAACCCGCGTCTCCGATCTCTCTTATTAATATAATGCCATTCAGATCACAACCTAAGTAACAATCAATTATTTTCTTTTATCAGCTAAGATTGGGAACCTGTCAGTCATCATTAGTAAGCACAAGATAATAAATCTAAAATAATATTATTTAATTGAAATAAATCATTAATGTTAATGGGTTGCTTTCTACTGTAGTTTTTTTTAGGAAATGTTACTCTCCCTCCTTTGCTTTTCTCCCTGACACCACTAGTTCACTGATTCATTGAAACATTTCACAATGGAGTCAGTGCATTTCCTCTAGCAAATGCCATGCGGGACTTTGCCAAACACCTTAAAAAAAATCTATGAAGATCACATCATCTATGCATGACCTTCCTATAATAAATCTATGCTGGCTGTCCTTGATTGATTCACAGCTTTCTAAACGATGATTAATACAATCCTTTGGAGCTTCTTTTCCCAATAATTTGTCCAGCACCAAGAATAGGCTGACCAGCTTGTTATTTTTTGATCTATCCCTTTTCCTGCTTCTAAACAACTGGGAATATGTTAGTGACGCTCCAGTGTTCTGACGCCCCTCTAAGGCAGAGTGATTTAGAAGTAATAGTCAAAGACTCCACTGTTTCGTCCCTTTCTTCTTTTATCAGCTGGGAATGTTTCAGCAGCCTGGTGATTTATCTCGCTTCAAAGACCCAAAGCCCCAACGCACTGTATGTTCTTCCTCTGTGTTGGTTTTCTCACTTCCTCACTGCATCGTCCCAAGCTTGGTCAAAATGTAATTATTTAGATGCCATTTTAAAAATTGTTTACTTCCCTGGTGAGTTTAAAAAAAGATCAATTAGTGGTCATTATTTAAACCATGCCTCCACCTCATCCATCTCTGTACTGTGCACCCAACTGGCTTCCAATGGCTTTCAGAATAAGCTTTAATGGGCATCTGATTCCACCTCTAATCCCAATGGGAATTTTTTTTTTTGCTTTAGAAATAGCCCTCAATAAGTCATGTCGGGCCTTCTTGTATAGTTTTGGATCACCAGACTTGAAAACCACAGATACTGTCCTTGGCAGATAACAAATCTCCTGGTTCATACATGGCTTTTGATTCGGGTATATACGGTATATTCCCAAACACTCATCCGCACAGGTTTTAATGAAGTCAATGACAACTGTGGCATATTCACTCAGACTCAAGGATGAATCCTTGAATTCTCTCCAGTCCACTGACTCAAAGTAGTCCAGTAAGCACTCCTCTGCCTCCCTTGTCCATACCTTCTTGGTCCTCTTTACTGGTGCTGCGGTCTTCAGTATCTGCCTATATTCAGGGAGTAGAAGTACCACCAGGTGATCAGACTTTTCAAAGTGCGGGAGTGGGATGGCACGGTAAGCATTCTTGATGGCCGTAGAGCAGTGGTCCAGTGTGTTAGTTCCTCTGATTCCACAAGACATGTTAGTGATAATTATTTGGGGACTTTTTCAAGTTGGCCTGATTAAAACCCTCCAAAATAATGGGGAAAGTATTAGAGTGTGCTGTTTCTTGCCTGTTGATTACATAGCTCAGTTCATCTAGGCTCTAGAGCCTGTTTGAAATGGGCTGGAGGTGGAATGTACACTACAACCAAGAGGACGGCTGAAACTCCCAAGGCAGATAAAATGGAAGATACTTGATCGTGAGATATTCCAGGTCGGGTGAGCAGGACAGGGACCAAACCACCAAGTTTGTGTACTACAAGGAGTTAATGATAAACCATACTCCATCTCCTCTGCCTTTGAAAGACTCAGTAGTCCTATCTTGGTGGTGAATCATAAAGCCAGCGTAGTACTGCATTGGAAATGGCAGGGGATAGCCAAGTTTCCATGAACAAAAAGCAGAACAGTTCCTGATGTCCCACTGATATAGCAATCTTGCCCTGAGGTCTTCGATTTAATGTTGAAGAGACTATAAGTTTGCCAGCAAAATAGATGGTAGTGGAAATCGGAACCCTCTTCTCCTTAGATGAACTTTAATCCAATATGGCATCCTCTTCATTATTCTTTGTTTTTTTTTTGCCTTTCTTTAATTATTCATTTGCTTTTTACATATGAAGCAAGATTGGGTTTTCATTGATTGTATTTTTAATGTTCGCTCTTCATCTTTCTAATTTCTGTATTAACTTTTACCCTTGAAGGCATTTGAAAGCTCTCTTAGGCATGTTGCAGTATTGTGCCCTGGTTATCATTCATAACCTTTCTATTTTTGCATATTTTTACCTCGCATACTATAAATCTCTAGATCTAGGAATCTCAGTCCTTTGGGGTGGAAAACACATTTGTTCTGAATATTCAATCCCCCCCCCCCGTTATTTAAATGCCTTCTACTGGTCTGACACTAGTTTGTTTTCACTTTTGCTAAAACACAGTTGTAAAACTAGCCTTTCACCACTTGCAAACTTTAAAACTTTGGTCTGCTCTTTTCCTTTTCCACAAAAACACATGAAGTGTAAATTAATTATTGGTGCCACCCAATAACTTCCTACTGACATTCCTTCTAATGTTCCCATCATGCCCACTCCTAAAATAATTCCGAACTGGCCTCTCGCTTGGTACAGTTACCAAGTGCTGACCACAAAGCACCTCAGGATGCATTCAAAATTAACTGCTGGACCCAATGTAAACTTAATAATGTAAGCTTTAAGGAGTTCAGCTCAATATTGGGCAGGTTTTGCGCAGGAAAGGAGCCGGGGGTGTTCAGCAGGAGAACGGGAATTCAAAGTTCAAAGTATAGTTATTATCAAAGTTGTATATGTTACCATTTAAAACTCTTTAGTTTCATTTTCTTGTGGACATACTCAATAAATCCAACCACCGTAATAGAATCAATGAAAGACCGCACCAACTGGGTGTACAATCAGTGTACAAAAGACAATAAACTGTGCACATACAAAGATAAAGAAGAAATAATAATAATAATAATAATAATACAAAATAAACATTGAATATCAACAATATGAGATGAAGAGTCCTTAACACTCAGTCCATGGGTTGTGGAAACATTTCAGTGATGGAATAAGTGAAGCTGAGTGAAGTTCAAAGTGAAATTTATTATCAGAGTTCTACATACCTGTCACTGCAAACAACCCTGAGCTTCTTTTTCTACGGGCATACTTAGCAAAACTATAGAACAATAACTGTAAACAGGATCTGTAAACTGTAAACAAACTGTGCAAATGCAGGTATTAAATAAATAGCAATAAATAAAGAGCAGGAAATAACAAGATAAAAGAGTCCTTAAATGAGCGTAGTTATCTTCTTTTATTCAAGAGCCTGATGGTTAAGGGGTAATATCTATTCTTGAACCTGGTGGTGGAAGTCCTGAGGCACCTGTATCTTCTACCTGATGGCAGCAGTGAGAAAATAGCATGGCCTGGGTGGTGAGGATCTTTGATGATGGATGCTGCTTTTCTATGGCAACGTTTCATATGGATGTGCTCAATGGTTGGGGGTGTTTCACCCATGATGTACTGGGCTGAATCCGCTACCTTTTGTAGGATATTCTGCCTAAAAGCATTGGTGTTCCCATACCAGGCTGAAATGCAGCAGTCAGCACACATTCCACCACATATTTGTAGAAGTTTGCCAGATTTCTGAAGTCATGCCGAATCTCCGTAGACTCCTGAGGAAGTAGAAGTGCTGTCGTGCTCTCTGCGCAATTATATTTATATGGTGGGTCCAGGACAAGTCCTCTGAGATAGTGACACCAGGAATTTGAAGTTACTGACCCTGTCCACCTCTGATCCTCTGATGATTACTGGCTCATAGACTTATGGTTTCTCTCTCCTGAAGTCTACAATCAGTTTCTCGGTCTTATTGACGTTGAGTGAGAGGATGTTGTTGCTACACCACTCACCCAAATTTTGAATCTCCCTCCTGTATGCTGATTCATCACTACATTTGATACAGCCCATAACAGTGGTGTCATCAGCAAACTGGTATATGGTGTTGGAGCATAACTTAGCCACACAGTCACAGGTGTAAAGTGAGTAGAAAGCACGACAGCACCTTTACTTCCTCAGGAGTCTGCAGAGATTCAGATGGTGGTGTTAAATGCCGAGGTGAAATCGATAAAGAGCATCCTGATGTGTGTATCTTTGCAACCCAGACGTTCCAGAGTTGTGTGAAGAGCTGATGAGATGGCATCTGCTATAGATCCTTTGCTTCAGTGGGGTAAAATGGAGCAGCTCCAAGTCGCCACTCAGACAGGAGCTGATATGCTTCAACACTGGCCTCTCAAAACACTTCATCGCTGTGGATGTAAGTGCCACTGGGCAATAGTCATTTAGACAAGTTATCATGCTCTTCTTGGGCACCGGTACGATTGAAGCCTGCTTGAAGCAGATGGGTTCCACACACTGCCGGAGTGAGAGGTTGAAGATATCCGTGAACACATCAGCCAGTTGGTTGGTACAGATCTTCAGTACCCGGCCAGGTACTCCACCTGGACTCAATGCTTTCCTTGGATTCACTCTCTTGAAGGCAGGCCGCATGTCATCTTCAGAAACTGAGACCAAAGGGTCATTGGGGGACTTGGGGGTACACAATGGTTCCTCCCTGTTCTGGTGGTCAAAGCGAGGATAGAAGGCATTGAACTCATCTGGAAGCGAAGCTCTGTTGTCCCATATGTCGCAAGAGCTAACTTTGTAGGAAGTTTTGGCATTCCCGCTGTACCACTGAGAGCATACTCACCAACTGCATCTCAGTGTGGTATGGCAATTGTCCCATATCAGAGCGCAAAGCACCCCAGCGTGTGGTGAAAACAGCCCAGCCGATTATCGGCACCCAATTGCCCACCATTGAGAACATCTACCATAAATGCTGCCTGAGCAGGGCGAAAAGCATTATCAGGGATGCATCTCACTCTAACCATGGACTTTTTACTCTCCTCCCATCCAGTAGGCGCTACAGGAGCCTCCACTCCCGCACCAGCAGGCACAGGAAGAGCTTCTTCCCTGAGGCCGTGATCCTGCTGAACCTCTCATCACAGCACTAAGCAGTATTGCACCCATATTGTACTGTCTCAGTACTTCTATATTTGTGTGCTGTAGCACTTTTTTTATTTGCAGTTATTTTGTAAATAACACTATTCCTTGCATTTCTGGTCAGATGCTAAATGCACTTCATTCGTTTTGTATCTGTACTGCAAGCATCATGGAACGTGTAGAGCAGGACAAGACACAGAAGACGTCCTGGTCATCCACTTCACCTAGTCCCATCTCCAGCCATCTAGACTCTGTCTTGCCACTGGATCCAGATGGGAATTGGGAAGAGAGAGTGAGGCTGACGCTGCGCAACTCTCCCTCACTTAAATCCAAATCACGCGCTAGTCTCGACGCCATTAATTGATGTCGAGGTCCTCATCGACGTCAATGATGGACGAACAACAACAACATCTGTACTTGGCACAATGACAATAAAGTTGAATCTAATCTAATCTAATCTGATCTGATCTAATCAAACCCTGCCACAGCTGCCGAGCATCCCTCGTTGAGTCCAGTCTAGTCAGGAATCTCCATTTCACCTGAGAGATGGCTTTCTGGAGATCGTAGCTGCATCTCTTGTAGCACTCCTGATCTCCAGACTTAAATGCCTCTGATCAGGCTCTCAACAGGTTCCAGATTTCATGGTTCATCCAGGGCTTCTGACTGGGGAAAACCCTGAACGGTTTTGTGGGGACACACTCATCCACAGCTGTTTTAATAAAGTCTGTAACAACCCTGGTGTAGTCGTTCAGGTTCTCAGATGTGTTCTTAAACACGGCCCCACTCATGGATTCAAGTCAATCCTGTAGCCGTTCCTCTCCCTCCTGCAACCACCTCTTAGTTGTCTTGATTACTGGGGCCTTGTTCCTTAGGTTCTGTTTGTATCAGGTAGTAGGAGTACAGCCAAATGATCCGACTTGTCAAAATGCGAGCTCGGGAAAGAATGATAGGCATTTCTTATCGTAGTGTAGGAGTGGTCTACTATGTTGGGACTCTCTGGTGCAACAGGTCATGTGCTGGGGATAATTGGGCAGGGTTTTCTTCAAACAGGCCTGGTTAAAGTTGCCAGCTATAATTTGAAGTGCATCAGGGTGGGCCATTTCTTGTTTACAGACAACATCGTGCAGTTTTGTGAGTGCTTGCTTGCAATCGGCTGCTGCTGGAATGTAGACTGTGGTCAGGAACACGAGTGAGAACTCCTGAGGTAAATAGAATGGTCTACATATAATGGCTAGTTGTTCTAAGTCAAGGGAACAAGAAGCTGACATAACTCCAACATCTGTGCACCAACGGGAATTGACCGAAAAGCACACGTCGATCCATTTCGCAAATCGTTAAACTTTCCGGTCATAACACTGCATCTGTTGTGTTCATGTTTAATCAAGTTTCAATGCAACAAGCATTTGAGATCTGCTGTGTCTGCCTCCGATACAACATCCATGTTCTGTTCGTCAATCTTATTTTCCACCGACCGCACATTTGATAACAAGATGCTAGACAGAGGTGGCATCATCCCTCTACACTTCAGTCTGGTTTGAATTCCACCTCTCCTGCCGCGTTTTCGGCTATGCCGTTCACCCTCGAAGGCACCACACTTAACTGTTCTGCATTTAACTGTCGAACGTAAGATCTATAGATTTGATTTGATGTAATTTCATAGTCCATTGTTAAGAGGAAGTTTACATGCTGCAGATTACAGTGAAGGTAGTTCAGAAAGAGTTTATTAAGAGGAAAACCAGTACAATCCAGCCCGCAGAGGGAGTCGCCGGTGTATGCTGGTGCCATCTTGCCAAAAGTTATCCCTTTTAGTTCAAGAGCCTGATGGTTGAGGGGTAATAACTGTTCCTGAATCTGGTAGAGTGAGTCCTGAGGCTCCTGTAGCTTCTTCCTGATGGCAGCAGCGAGAAGAGAGGACGACTGGGGTGGTGTGGGGGTCCCTGATGATGGATGCTGTTTTCCTACAACAACGCTCCGTGTAGATGTGCTCAATGGTGGGGAGGGCTTTCCCTTCAATGGTGTTTCCATACCAGGCCGTGAAGCAACCAGTCAATATATTTCCCACCACACATCTATAGAAAGTTATCAACATTTCAGATGTCATGCCAAATCTTTGCAAACTCTTAAGGAAGCAGGGGTGCAGTCATGCTTTCTTCTTAATTGTACTTGCATGCTGGCCCAGTACAGGTCCTCTGAGTTGATAGTACTGAGGAATTTAAAGTTGCTGACCCTCTCCACCTGTGAGCCCCGATTCCTCCTGAAGTCAAAAATTAACCCCTTGGTCTTGCTGATATTGAGTAAGATGGTGTTGTTGTTTTGGCACCACTCGGCCAGATTTTCAATCTCCCTCCCGTATTCTGATTTGTCACCACCTTTGACTCGGCAGTGATGAATCAGCTTCAAGAAACACCTGGGAGATGAGAGGGTGGGAATACGGTTGGCTGAAAGGCTCTGGTGGTCAGGGGTAGGGGCAACGTTTGTGCCGAGTCAGGTCAATTGAGAACGGGAAGAAGATGACTGAGAGTTAGAGATGGTCGGGGAGGAGAACAGATGATCGTGGAGGCTCAGAATGGTTGAGAACTTGGTCAGAAGCAATGTGTGGGGTGTTGTGGGAGATAGGATTAGAGAGGTCAAGGATGGGATCCAGCTTAGATCAAAATTTAAATTCTCCCCAACAAAAAGATAAAAAGTATTTGTTGGTTCCTCTAATACTTAATACTGAATATCAAATTTATGACATCAATGAATGGAAAAACTTATTATTTGGTATTTTTGCATTGTCCATAGATTATTTTCGAAGTACATCACAAACAATTAATTAGTTTTGAAATGCATATCACTGTTATAAACTTCAGCCACGGCTCAGTCAATATAACAGACTGGAGCAGAGATGGATCATTTAGTTCTTTGTGCCTGCTCAGTCATTCAAGAAGATTGTGGCTGATCTTTTATTTTGATATCACTAATGTGGAAATGAAGTTGAGATAAATCGTCCCGCAGCTTCAAAATCACAGATTACTCTAATATTAAAATAAGACTTTTCTTCCTACCAATAAAGATGACTGGTGAATTTAACTTCTACACTCCAGAAACTGATTTGTTGCAGCATCAAAGAGGCCATTCTACCCTTATGCCCTTAATTTTCCCTTTGCAAATTTAATCCAATCTTTAATCCAGTCTTCAGCCCTTCCCTACTAACGTCCATTATTTTGCTCTCAGTTCCCTTTAGAAAGGCATGCCTGAGTCTCATTCCATCAGGCAGCAGATTCCAGATCATAACTATTCACTTTTTGAAAAAGTTTTCATCAGCTCCTTCATTTCTTTTGCCACTTGTTACCTTTTGTTATTGAACCTTCCACGAACAGAAAACAGCTTCTCTTGGTACACTTGGCAGAGATCCTTTAATGTTTAGTGCTTCTAGTAAGTAACATCTGAACCTTCACTGATCTAAGTACAATTCCAGCTTCTCCAGTCTATCCACCTGATCTGCAAGCTTTCCTAGATGCAGTTTTTGTGTGTATATCCTTGCTGCTGGAGGAATGGAGACAAACAAACTCTGCAATTGTTTGAGAAACAATTGGATATCTTGGAACTTAATTTGTTTCCCAGAAACATTTCATAAATGTGAGTTCAAAGGCCTTTGCCATCAGTAATTACTTTCAGATGTTGATACAATTTATGAATGTCATTTGATCTCTGTATTAATTCATGGAACCATTATGTCCATGCAACCTTTCTGCCCATCTACATGAATCACATTTGGTCATAACACCATAAGACATAAGAGCAGAATTTGGCCATTGGCCCATCGAGTCTGCTCCACCATTTCGTCACAACTGATCCATTTCCCTCTCAACCCCAATCTCCTGCCTTCTCCCCGTAATCTTTCTCACCCTGACTAATCAAGAATCTACCAACCAATGACCTGGTCTCCACAGCCACCTGTAGCAATGAATTCCGCAGATCCACTACCCTCTGGCAAAAGGAATTCTTCCACATTTCCATCCTAAATGGACATCTCTCCATTGACGTTGTGCCCTCTGGTCCTAGACTCCTCTACCATAGGAAACATCCTCCCCACATCCACTCTGTTGAGGCCCTTTTAACATCCAATAGGTTTCAATGAGATTCCCGCCCCCCCGTTCTTCTAAACTCCAGCAAGTTAAGCCCCAGAGCCCCAATCACCCCTCATCAGATAAGCCTTTCATTCCCAGAATCATTCTCATGAACCTTCTCTGAACCCTCTCTAATTAGGACACATTAGGATAGTATCCTTCCATGCTTTGTCTATTTAAATGGCTATCTAAATGTCTTTTAAACATTGTATCTAATTCTACACATCTTACCTGATTTCTCCACCTCCTCTGGCAGCAGGTTCCAGATATCCACTAAAGGCTTCCTGTTTAAATAAAACTTCTTCCCCTCGTTTTAAACTATTGCCCTCCTCTTTTTGATACCCCTGCCATGGGAAAAATAATTTTGACTATATACACCTCACGTTATCTTATATACTTCTATGTTCCCCACTCAGCCTCTTTCATCCCAGAGAAAACAAGTCCAGTCTATAGAACATTGCCTTTCATTGCTGGAGGGATTGAATTTAAGAGCAGGGAGGTTATGCTGCAACTGTACAGGGTACTGGTGAGGCTGTACCTGGAGTACTCCATGCAGTTCTGGTCTCCTTCCCCGAGGAAGAATATACCAGCTTTGGAGGTGGTGCAGAGGAGGTTCACCAGGTTGATTCCAGAGATGACGGTTAGACTATGAGGAGAGAATGAGTCACCTGGGACTGTACTTGCTGGAATTCAGAAGAATTACAGAAACATATAAAATTATGAAAGGGATAGATAAGATAGAGGCAGGAAAGTTGTTTCCACTGGCAGGTGAGACTAGAACTGGGGGCATAGCCTCGAGATTCGGGGGAGTAGATTTAGGACGGAGATGAGGAGGAACTGCTTTTCCCAGAGGGTGGTGAATCGGTGGAATTCTCTGCTCAGTAAAGCAGCAGAGGCTACCTCAGTAAGTATATTTAAGACAAGGTTGGATAGATGTTTGCATAGTAGGGGAATTAAGGGTTATGGATAAAAGGCAGGTAGGTGGAGATGAGTCCATGGTCAGATCAGCCATGATCTTATTGAATGGCGGAGCAGGCTTGACGAGCCAGATGGCCAACTCCTGCTCCTATTTATAAAGTTCTTATGTTCTTAACTTAAGCTCTCCAGTCCAGACAGCATCCTGATAAAGACACAAGAATCTGTAGATGCTAGAATTCTGAATGTTGGAGGAGATCAGCAGGCCAGGCAGCACTATTGAGGAAGCCACAAAAAAAAATTCTGCTGGAAGAACTCACTGGGGGAAGCAGCATTGGTGGGAAAGAAAGAAATTGTTAACATTTTGGGTTGAAGCCCTGATTTTGTGGAGGGAAATGGGCAGCTGATATTTCGAGCCAATAACCTCCATCTGCACTGAAAAGTAGAGGGGAGGTAGTCAATATGAAAGGTAAAGGGATGGGATGGAACAAGGACAACAGGTGAATTCAGGGCAGGAGGAATGATAGGCAGGTGGAGGAGACAAAGATGAATTCTGATAGGAGAGGAACGTGAAGTATGGCTGGTGTGGGAATGGGAAGAGGAGTTAACATGGCTGCCGAATTGATGAGTTTCCTCTGCACTCTTTCCACGACAATCACATCCTTCCTGTAGCTATGGTGACCAAGACGACATACAATTCTCCCAGTGAAGCTGAACCAATGTACCGCAAAATTGCAATGTAATGTCCCAATATGAAGGCAAACATGCTTTCTGCCCCAGCTACCTACCTGTGTTGTTACCCTCAAGGAACAATGGACTTGGACTTCCCTGTGTCTCTGCTCAATGGCATTCCTTAGACCCCCGCATTTGCTGCATATGTGTTATCTTTATTGGATTTCTCAAAACGCATCAATTCACATTTAAATACCATTTGTCACCATTGTGTCCAGCTTTCAATTGGACCTATATCCTACAGTGTCCTTAGACATCTTTCCTCGCTATCCATTCCAACAGCCTTTTTCATGTCATCTGCAAATTTATTAATCATACCTTCTATTTCACATTAATATATACAGTATCACATACAACATAAGCCCTGACATTATCCATGCAAAATACCACAAATCATAGACACTTAATCAGAAAAATACCGCTCCAACCTACCCTTTACCTCCTATCACCAAGCCAGTGTTGGAGCCATTTAAACAGCTCACCTTGGATCCCACGTGCCTAATTTTCCTGACCAACCAACCGTGCAGAACCTGGTAATTTTCCACACTGCTATTCAATAATTAAGCCAGGACCCAGAACCTGTTGTAACATTTAGTTAATCATCCTTCTGGTCCATTTAAGGCCATTGGTCGGTTTGCTCCTGTGGTCAGAGGCCTAACTAGTTACGGATGTTCATGCTTCAATCTAATTTCAAATCTTTCATGTATCAGTCTTGCAAGTAACTTAAGTAACAATCCAAGAACAGGTCAGACACTATTTATCAATGTGAATGTAATACCCTTCCAGAGAAAATGTTTGTGCAACTGAGTATTGACTAATTTTATCTTCTTATATTTCCTAATTTTCAAAAACTTTTAAAGAAGATTTGCAGCTTTTTTTGATTTAGCAGTTCATTTACCTGCATAATAGCTTTTTAATTTTTTATTGAATTGCAAAGGATAAGCAAGAAACCTTGAAAGAATAATCTCTTAAAATATTGTTATTTAGTATAGTTTGAAACCTTGACCATATTAATTTCAATTAGTCTCTATTTGCATGGACAGGCTTAACATATATTTTGACAGATTATGGCCGAGTTCCTTTATTTTGTTAGTGCTGAAGATAAACAGAAGTCATTCAAGTTCAAACACTAAGAACTAAAGATGGAACTGAAATGCTGCAGAGTATTCAGTAATGAAAAAAAATGCCTGCTGGAATAAAAATAAATCACTGGCAAGCACTGGCTACGTTCACAAAGTTACAAAATGATTTACTGATTTTATTCAGCTTATTGTAAAGCAAAGTCTGCAATATTGGGCATTAAAATATTGAATTTCTCTATTGTATAACGGTTATGTCAGATTCCCAGTGAGTTTACTCAAGATAGTTACAATCTGCCATTGTTGGCCTGCAAATCTTGCTGACTACATTGTGCTTTGCATAGCTTAGGGCAAAGAGTGTTCAATATTTAATCACATACACAGCATAAATATTAGACCCCCCCAGAAACTCTTGAGCTATTCAGCTGAGTATTTAGAACTCAATGCTTTGGATTATTCTGCAGCTAAATGTGATAATATATATTCCCCAAGTATCACATAATGTATTTCCTCCAACTTTATTCTTGTTTATTTATTTATGGTATTAGAATAAATATTCTAGTTATTTTACTGATGTTCAATGCTGAATATAAAGTTCAGATTATTAAAGATTATTTATCTCACTAAAATAATCTAAAGTTACCACTGTGTTAATTAGTAAATTATAAAAATGCTAGGTACAATAGGTAAGTAATTAAGAATTATTTTTATATTAAAGGTATAAAGTGATCAATATCTTAATGAGTAAATATAGCAACAGATTGCTCAGGAAGTGGTGTACTAAAAGGTATTCAGTTGTAAGAATTGTATTCATACAAATTTTAGGTCAAAGTTGCAAGGTAGATGAGAAAAATATTGTCAAATTTCTTCTAAAATAGTTAAGCATGAACTTCAGGCTTTTAAGCCATTGACATTAAAATGAAAATCATTAAATGACTCTCCTGCTTCAGATGTGAAACAAGATCAAAGATCCCCTGCTGCCAATTTAGTGTCTCCACTCTAACTTAATTAGAAATGCATGGCAGAGAAAGAGTCAATAAATCCAGGAGAAAACAATGACAGAAATTGGACAAGGGAGAGGAACAGGAAAGGGCTAACCTAATGAATCAGGAAAGGTTTATTCTGACTTTCTCGACAAGTTCAGCTTACAGGAAGGGTTTTAGGGACTCACAGGAGGTTTTACAAGAAGAGTTAGAATGCAAAGTTAACGAGTGCTAAGAAGGCATATGCAGACAGAGTTAGCTCATCCAGGGAATATTTTTGATATCCTGCTGGCTATGCTGGTTTGTAGAAAATGCAAGAGACTTTATTATGACAAAATAAACAAGGTACACTAGCCAAAGAAAATTATAAAAAGGAAGCAGAAGAACCTGTAGAGGACGGAAGGTGGAATGATCCTGTGAATTTGTTTGCTTACCCCTCCGGTTAGTCCTAACGCATCAAGAGGGTAACCAATAAGTCAGTTATCCATCTATCCAAGCTGTTCCTATAGATGTCTCAGTCAAGTTGTTGCTTCACAATTAGTGTGCTGTTTCTGTTTGGTTATAAATAAACACTTCTTTGGAAACTCCCTCACCAATATGGTTTGCTGTTTTAAAGTTTGGAAAGTACCAGTGATAAAACAGACCCACTTCCTTTTTCCTAACAAGTAGATGTAGATGTCATTGGCCTTTATTCCTTTTTCTTGACACTCTGCCTTCGTTAATCACTGCAATCCATATAGTGAGGGTATGCCAGTTTTTCAGGTAAAGATTTCCATGCTTTTGATCTAGCAACAATAAAGCAGTACCGATATGATTTTGTGTCAGGACATTGCACAAATCAGAGGAGGTGGTATCACATTGTGCTTGGTATCCTTGTTGTAGGTGACGAAAGTCATCGGTGAAAGAAGTCGCTACGAAACATTTTATGAATGGTGAGCTGCATAGGCAGAGGTGAAAGGAGTAAATATTTATGGCACTGGTTGAGTTACTGAAGAACAAGGCTGCTTTTTCCTCAATGATGCTGAACGTCTTCAGGTCTGTTGGAATCCTAGTCCAGGAAAGGAAAGAAACTGTCAAAGGATGAGGTTGCAGAGAGAAAAGGGGGACAAGGAAATCTAAGACAAAACTGAAGAGTTTAGCAAAGTTAAGAAGAGATCTACAAAGTTACAAACAAAAATAGAGAAAAATTGGAATCATTCAGTAGGTCATGAAGTTCCTGTGGAAACATAGAGAGAACTGATGTTTCAGGTTAAGGACTCTTCTTTAGAACTGGAAAAGAGCGAAGAGTTTGAAGTTGAAGAGTGCAAAGAGGTTGAGGGTATGGATAACATAAAGGGAAGATGTGTGATAGATGAAGGACATGGTTATTGGGAGATGTGTTGTTAATGAGGACAGTTAGAGGGTGACAAAAATTATGATACGTTGTAAATAGCAAGAAAGAGTATACAGATAGAAAGGGGAAAAGTGAGGCAATATCACATGTGGATAACTAATGGTGAAAATGGGCAATTCTGATATAGACGATGCAAGCTAACTGAAGTAGGAGAATTTCATATTAAACCTGGAATTTGTGATGCATTCAGATAAAAATTATGGGGTGAGGTACATCTGCCTTGGGCCTCATTATGTCAGTGCAGGTGCCGGAGACATTTGGGACAGACTAGGGTTGGGAGGGGGAGTGATGTGGAATTAAAGAGGAAAGGTTGAGATCATCTTGCATTCTGAGCTTCTTTGACTTTCTCGCTAACTGCCCTCAACCAACCAACCCTGGTCTCACTCTATCACAGAGTACCCTTTGTCCTAGCCATCCCTCCCCCACACCTACTCGATTACTTAACTTTTTCTCTCTCTCCTTTCCACCTTCAACTTTGAATGTTAGCTTTTTTTTTCCTTCATTGATGCTACAAAATAATTTTTAGCACTTTTTTAATGTTCATTTCATTTGCAAGTATTTTTTTATTTTCAGGAACAAGATCTGACATGACTTCTATTTTACATTCTAGTAGGTTCAAAGTAATGATCCATGTTAGAAAGAGACTCCATCAGCGCTTTCATGGGGTATTGGATAGTACATGAAGGAAAGCAACTTACAGGTCTATAGGGAAGTTATGTGCAAGTGAAATTGAATAGACTACTCTTCAAGGGGCCAGTTCGAATGTCAAGGACAGAGTGGCCTTATTCTATGCCATATTTCCATCATGACTTGGTTATAGCTGTTTTACGGTGATGGGAGAGCAGAAATGGAAGGTTTTAACCAGAATTTCAGTACATCTAGTAGCTGAAATTAAAGTTGAACAAGGATTGATATTATTGATAGAGGCATATGTTCCAATAAGTGCTATTTCCTTTTGTGATGATGTTCTGTATTTTTTCCTCATAAACAGTACAGTAGTCAAAATATTAGGCCATTTTGGCTTCATTTGCTCTGTGCAATTCAAGGCACTAGTGAAAAATTAAACATCCAATATAAAGTGCCAATACTCCCCAAGGTTCATGTGATTAACAGGGGCCCAGAAGTCATACTACAGCATGCATGGAGAAAACAGCTCAAAGGAATAGATAATTTCAGAGAGTAAAGAGAATTTTAAATTATTCAGCCAGTTTTGTGACCACCAAGATCATAATTTGAAAGTGTGCATGAAGAACTAGGCGGCTGTAATGTTTGCCTTGTTTGTGTCTTAATCACTACTTTAATCAGCTAATTTTAGTTGTAAAATAATACATCACAGCTGCAAATTTGCAACTGATAAATTATACATTTCAGGTTCTCCAAGAAGGTGGCAAAAGGGGCAAGAAGTAGCTGGCGTATCAAGGCTGTTGGAAAAAAGATGAAATCTTCATGAAGTCATAGCAATGTAAAATATTGTTGTGTTTTACTATTTATTGTTATGTTTATTATTTAGTGTTGCATTTGTTATGTTATGATTGCACTGCTCCTGGGAAACGCTGTCTCATTCTGCCCTGCAGAGCTGATGTACGGTTAGAATGACAATAAAGTTTTTTGAATCTTGAATCTTGAATATCAAAAAGCTTTAATTCTCAATAGTGTTAGTTATAACAGTCACCAAGTAAATATGGCTTGTGAACTTTAGGTAATTAGAAATTCACAGGTGAAATTTTTCATTTATTCTTATCAACGGGTTGACTACAGCTTGATTTTGCGAGGCAGCAAAAGTACATTCAAGCCACATTTCTTTATCTTGGTAAACGGGTGAACTTCCATTCAAAACTCAGGCCAAAAACATTTACCAATGCTAGGGAGAGATTCACTCAAACTGATTTGAAAAGAATAAGGATGTTTTTTCTCAGCTTAGAGTATTAAACTATAACACTGAACCTATGAAAAATTACTGTAAGTACATAGATTAACATAGTTGATCTGTTGTTACTGACCAAATAACCTTGCTAAGAGATATTAACGATTAAATTTCTGTTGAATTCAAAGTCTAATTTCTACTGCAACAGTAAGTTTTCCTGCATTAGGAGGGTGACATTTACAGAAACTGGCCACATGTTAATTTTCCATAATGTGAAGCTGCATCGTTCATGAATGCGTTAAGAAATGTAAGTTACAAAACAGATTATGCTAATTTGTTTACTTCTTTTCGCATAAATTCTGTGGATCTGATTTTTGGGTAACAATTTGTGAATTCTCTAAGGGTGAATTCCACGTGAATGGCTGCAATACATGAAAACACAATTAGCATATGGTTTTTGCATCTTCACATGTTTACAAAACCATTATGCACTTTGCGTGATGTCATTGTGATACGGGTGAAACTTATTCCACCTGCCTACTTACTCACATCCTGAGTCAATGGCTATTTCATGCTCCAAAGTTAAGGTTAATTGTTTGAAATTAATGTTCAAAGAATTTCATAATTGAAATACTTTTTCACTAAGGGGCATACTTTGTTTAAACCATCTACAATATTTTGTTGACTTCTGGGTTTCACACTTTAGAAAAGAGGAGAAGGCCTTTGACAAGGTGCAGAAGAAATCTACCGCAATAATTTCAGGAATGATGGACTCAAGTCATATGATAGACAAGTGAAGCTTAGATTGTCTCTTTGGATCACATGTTCTCAAGACAGAACATTATGAAGGGCTTGGCCACAACATACAGAGATATGGGTGGAAGGGTTAAGAAGCACATGTCAAAATGATGGTGATTGGAAGAGGAACTAAAAGTGAAATGAGGAAAACATATATTTTGAGAGCAATAGGTCAGGAACTGGAATCCACTGCTAGATTAAGTACTGGAGGCAGATTGAATTGTGCTGTCAAAGGGAATCTAGATAAGTACTTGAATTGACTAAAAACACAGGACTGTGGGAGAGAGGGAAGGGAGTGGGCAAACTGGTTTGCTCTTACACTGAGCTAGCACAGACTCGATGAACCGAAAAGCCTCTTCTGAGCTATATATAGTGCAGCCACAAACACTGAAAATTTAGATATTAACAAACCAGGATGAAAAACTCGCTCATTTTTGGATCACACTTAGTTCTTGTGATCAAGACATGAGAAACTGCGAACTGTTTTATACCAAAAGAACGTGCTCACTGCTGTTTGGATTAAAATAATTAATTTATCATTGGGCTCTTATCATAACTGAGAGCAAACCATCATCATCTGGATTCAAACATAGATCCCAGGTACAAAAATCCGACTGTAGAAACTGCCCTAGGCAAGAGGAATTTCATGTGAAGTAAATCCAAGTTTACACAGATGCATTACAGAACTGTTCTAGCTATGGAAAAGATTTCTAATTGAGGTGGATATTGCAGGGAGTAATTTTTCTTACTTGGCATCACTGACAGATGGCGTTGAGTTCTGATGTCCTTTGGGTTCGTGGTTCAGATTCAGTCTTTTTAGATTTGATGGCTGGTTTGGGGGACAGCACAGAGAGTAAGGGTTCAGGTTAGGGTTTAAGAACACGGATGAGGGAGAGTTAGAGGTCAGGAGCGGTAAATGAAGGGCTGGGGCACGTGCCGGAGGCCAAAATCCAGGTCAGGGTGATCCGGGGTTGAAGGTCCACAATCCCTGAGGATGGAGGTCAGATCAGCAGGTGCTGAGGATGAAGACCAGCGACCCCTTTGGTCAAAGACTGAGGTCAGAGGGCCCCGAGAATGAGCCTCGGGGTTGGAGGTCCATGGGGCAGGTCTGGATGTTGAGCCCCTTCGTTCCTTGAGGGAGGTCGGACCAGCAGGTGCTGAGGATGAAGACCAGCAATCCCCATGGTCAAGGACTGAGGTCAATGGCCCCCAAAGATGAGTCTTGGGGTTGGAGGTCCATGGGACACGACTGAATGTCAGAACCCATCGCTCCTTGAGAAAGGTCAGGTCAGCAGGTGGCAAGGATGAAGACAATCCCCATGGTCAAAGACCAAGGTCGATAGGCCCCAAGGACGAGGGCCGATGATTCCCGATGGGGAGTGGGGGTAGGAAGGGGTTTGCTTTGCTGTTGCTGTGTTGGTCTTGTTGTTAGTGGGCATCAAAAGAGTGGCAGCAATTGTGGGCTGTCCCCAGCACATCCTCAGACAGTTTAAGTTGTTAATACAAGTAACGTATTTCTCTATATGTTTCAATGTACACGTGACCAATAAATCTAATCTAATATAAATCCATAATTCATCTGAATGGTCTGTTGGCTTATTTCATACAGTAGTTCAACCACTATTTCCTGGGTTTATAATAATGTGTGGATCATCTTGAGTGAAGGCTGCAGATTTCCTTCAACATTGGACAGTAGAGAACTGGATGATTTTATGACAATTGGCCATTTTGATAGTCCTCATCACAATGCAATCAAACTCATGAGTGAAGACTGGAGATTTCCTTCTCTATTGGACAGCAGAGGTCATGTTACATCAATGCTATCATACTATAAATGCGCAGATTCTTTAGAACAATGTATATTTTTGAAATTGTCTTCAAAAATTTATTTGATGAAAGATGAATATTATTTAGTTTTATAAATTTTCATTTAAATTGTTGCAGCTATCAGCCCAAGTCATTTTTTATTATTTTTATTAGCTCAATTCTGCATTGGCCAAGTTTTACATTACCTGAAGTAATAGATACAGTTTGCAGAAAAATATGAAGTCCTGAATTATTTAAATGGTGGAGGGTGAATTCTGATGATATTGGGCAGGAACTTGAGAGTATAAATTGAGAACAGACATTCCCAGGGAAATATACAATGAAAATGTGGAGGTTGATTAGAGAGATCTTGCATGGGGTTCTGAATGGGTTGGTCCCATTGAGGTAGGGAAAGAATAGTCAGGTGAAAGAACCATGGTTGACAAGGAAGGTGGAGAATCTGGTCTCAAGGAAGAAGAAAGCATACTTAAGGTTTAGGAGGCAAGAATCAGGGTTCAAAGGTTATAAGGCTGCCAGGAGAGCTAGAGGGGGACATTAGATGGCCATAGCAAGTACGATTAAGGAAAACCCTAAGACATTCTACACATGCTGTACATGAAGAACAGGAGGATGACTAGAATGAGGATAGGACTGGAGTAGGAGTAGAGAACTTTCTCAATGAATACTTTGCCTCAGTATTCACCAGTGAGAGTGACTTTGACAAATAAGAGGTCAGTATAGAGCAGGCTAATATGCTGTAACATATCCAGGTTAGGAAAGAGAATGCACTGAAAAATTTGAAAAACATTTGGATAGTTAAGTTGGTGGGGCAGACAGGATATACTGAGGTTACTATGGCAAGTGAGGGCAGAGATTGCTATACCTTTGACAACGATCTTTGTATCCTGACTGGCAACAGGAATGGTACCAGAAGACTGGAGTGTGGCAAATGTTATTCCTTTGTTCAAGAAGGATAACGGGGTAATCCTGGGAATTCTAGACAATGATTCTTTTATCAGTGATGAGTAAACTACTGGAGAGAATTATCAAGAGACAGAGTTTACAAGCATTTGGAGAAGCAGTCTGTTTAAGTTCGAAGTAAATTTATCAGAATACATATATGTCACCATATACTACCCTGACATAGTCTACTTGGCTTTGTGAGGGGCCTCATGAGCCTGATTGACTTCTCCAGGAAGTAACAAAATAAACTGATGAAGGTAGAGTGGTGGATGTGGTGTGGATGGATTTTAGTAAGGCATCTGACACTGTTCCCCAAGGCTGGCTCATTCAGTCAGGAGGCATGCGATCCAGGGAAACTTGGCTGTGTGCATTCAGAATTGGCTTCACACAGAAGGCAGAGGGTGGTAGATGGAGAGTATTCTGCCTGGAGGTTTGCATCTAGTTGTGTTGTACAGGGATCTGTTCTACGATCTTTACTCCCTGTGATTTTCATGATAGATGGGAAAGTGGAGGGATGAATTAGTAAATTTGTAGATAACACAAAGGTTGGTGGTGTTGTGGATTGTCATAGGTTACAACAGGACATTGATAGGATGCAGAATTGTGCTGAGGAATGGCAGATCGAGTTTGATATGGAAAAGTGTGATGTGATATACTTTGGAGGTTTGAACTTGAAGGTAGAGTACAAGGTTGATTGCAGGATTCTTAGCAGGGTGAAGGAACAGAGAGATCTTCAGATCTATGTCAGTTACTGTTGCAGTTACTGCGCATGTTAAAGTGGTTAAGAAGGCATATGGCTTACTGGCCTTCATGAGTTGGGGGATTGAGTTCAAAAGTATATGGTAAGGCTACAGCTTTATAAAACTATGGTTAGACCACACTTGGAGTAATGTGCTCAGTTCTGGTCACTTCATAATTCAAGGGATGTGGAAGCTTTAGAGAGGAGAGATCCAGGATGCAGTCTGGATTAGACAGCATGTCTCATAAGGTTGATTGAGCTAGAGGTTTTCTATTAGGAGCAAAGAAGGATGACAGGTGATTTGATAGAGGCATACAGGATGATGTGATCATAGAGTGGCCAGCCAAAGATTATTTTCCTAGGGTGGCAATGGCTAATACGAGAGGGTATAATTTTAAGGTGATTGGAGGATGCTATAGGGGGGATGTCACAGGCAGTTTTTAAAATAGAGAGTGGCAAGTGTATGGACTGTACTGCCAGGGGTGGTGGTAAAGGCAGACACATTAGGGACATTTAAAGAAACTCTTACTTAGGTACATGTAAGGAAAGGTGGAGGACTATGTGGGCGGGGGAGGATAAGGGTGATCTTAGAGTAGGTTAAAAAGTCGACACATCGTGAGACAAAGGAGCTGTATTGTTCTATGTTCTATCTACATTCACTCATTACTGGAAGTCCAGAGAATATTAAGTGGGCATTTGTAAGATAAAAGCTAAAATAAACTAGCCCCTTTATCCTTCTTCAGTAGGAGATTCCATAATCAGTTACTTATTGCAGAGCGACACACATCAAAGTTGCTGGTGAACGCAGCAGGCCAGGCAGCATCTCTAGGAAGAGGTACAGTCGACGTTTCAGGCCGAGACCCTTCGTCAGGACTAACTGAAGGAAGAGCTAGTAAGAGATTTGAAAGTGGGAGGGGGAGGGGGAGATCCAAAATGATAGGAGAAGACAGGAGGGGGAGGGATGGAACCAAGAGCTGGACAGGTGATTGGCAAAAGGGATATGAGAGGATCATGAGACAGGAGGTCCGGGGAGAAAGACAAGGGGGGGGGTGGGGGAACCAGAGGATGGGCAAGGGGTATAGTCAGAGGGACAGAGGGAGAAAAATGTGTGTACAAAAATAAATAACGGATGGGGTACGAGGGGGAGGTGGGGCATTAGCGGAAGTTAGAGAAGTCAATGTTATTGCAGAGGTTGCATTTGCTCTGGTCAAAGCAAAGGTAATTTGTATAAATACCTAGTTCACAACTCAGAATGGCAAAACATCAATACATGAAAGGACAAGTTATTTTCTGGTGCAGTGGCTGCTCATGAACTTTGAAGGAATGTACAAGAGTTTGCTATTAGGCACGGTGCTCAGTCACGGAGTGAATGACTAATGCAATTGTCTCAAATCCATGAGTCTTGAGCTGGGTAAGCACTCAAGAATGCTTGACAGAAGGCAGTTTTCTCAGTCCATCAACTGTTTCTGATAAAATGTGAAAGATTAATCTCTATAAACAGCCTTAATTACAAGAAGCCTGGGATGCAGCCAAGTCATTGCAAATGAAACTTAAATTATCTAGACTGGAAACATTTGCTCCCAAATGCTGCAAGTAGGCAGAGCAAAGAACATTGCACTGCATAATCCAGATACTTACTGTTTTCTCACTGAAATAAAGGAAGAGTTTCTTCTACACCAAAGTTTAAGGACTTTAATGGACTAATGATCTGAGCAGAAAAATTAATTCCACAAAAGGATTAAGAGAAAGGAAGACAGATTAAGCAGAATCACCAGAAGGCATGTTTATACCGTTTTCAAGTGGTGTAATGGAATCCAATAACAGACTTTAAGATTGCTCCTTTTCCTTCAAATATAAATGCACATATCAAGTCATAGAATGTTTTATTGTCTTTACTGCGGTAAGTGGCAAGCAATACTTGTGCCATTGAAGTGCCAGAAAATGACCTTTTCTAACAAAGGAAAATTAATCTACCTACCTTTGCTCTTCAGTGGTATCACCATCACCAAATCCCCCAGTCCCCCACCATTAATATCTGGGGGTGGTGGGGAAGAGCAGATACAATCTGCATAAATAGCATTCTCTGAAGGCAACCTACTTAAATGCACTCCATTCGATTCTTTAACCTCTTACCTCCTGCAATAGCAGTATACAGTTCACTGGGTTTCTCACCCAGGCTATTGGACACTTCCAATACTAGGGACAGGAGATGGTGGTACAGTTTCCCCTTCCTGATTTGGAAATATATCGCCAGTCCTTCATCAATTCTGACTCCAAATCTGGAACTCTATATGCAACAGTATGGAAGTCACTTCACAACGACTATGGCAGCTCACCACAAGCTTCCCAAGAACACTCGGGGATGGACAATGCTGGCCTTGTCAGTGACAGCCCAAAGTGAATGAAATAACACATTTGTGTAAAATGTCAAAACAATATTTCTCATTTCTTTTGGTGCAAAAAATGACAACAAACCTGCTGTTTCCTTTCAAGTTTTGGGGCCACCACATCCAATATTCAGCCAATTGTGCAGAGGGAGAAAGGCCACAGAAAGTTCATTATGAAAGCAAGATTACTGTGCTTCTGTAATATGATTCTGAGTTGGAACAGAACTATTGACACACTAGGGCTGTGTCGTACTGCAGAACCTGATCACACTCTAACAGGAAATTTTGGTGCACCAAGGTGCAGTTGATTTTGACTTTGCTGTGATTAAATTGGCTGCTATTCTTCTTTAGCAAACCCACAGGATGTATAGCAGAAACAGAACCTCTGCCTTTTTTTAAAAAAAACATAATCTTCTGTTCCTTTTACCTGCTGTATTAACTTCATACTTTTTGTTAAGCAGACCCCTCAAGATCACTTCAGTTTTGCAGTGCTGAGGTGACCAATGTGGGAACTGCAGGCACTTCTACCAATGGAGTGGGAATTGGCTAACAAGAGGGTTGGGCTGGCAGTTCGTGATGATACCTTCTTGTTCTTGGTGCTAACTTAGTGGCTTTTATGTGCTTCTGAAGCACTTTCCTTAAATGACCTATGGCTAATAGGCTGCTGGAGCAGGTTCCATTCCTAAATACAGTACAATGAAATATTCTGGAATATCCTGCAGGGGTTAAAGGTATTGTAAAGGCAAGTCTTCCTTTGCAATGAAGTCAATTTCAAAGTTCAAAATAAATTTATTATCAGTGTACATATATGTACGTCTCTATATCCTACCTTGAGAATCAGGCATTTACAGGAAAATAAAGAAATGCAATAGAATTTCTAAAGAAACTATAAATAACAAAGATAGATATACAAAAAATGTGCAAAAGACAAATTGTGCCAATAAGAAAAATAAATAAGCAATACTGAGTTGCAGAGTCCTTGAAAGTCAGTGTATAGCTTGTGGAATCAGTTCAGCATTAAGGTGAGTGAAGTTATCCACACTGGTTCAGGAGTCTGATGGATGAAGGATAACAACTATTTCTAAATCTAATGGTATGAGACCCAAGGGTCTGTATCTCCTGCCCAATAGTAATAGCAAGAAAAGAGAATGGCTTAGATAATGGGGGTCCTTAATGATGAATGCTTCTTGTAAATAAGCTCTGTTGGGAAGGACTTTTCCTATCATGGACTGGGCAGTATCTACCAATATTTGTAGCTTTTTCCATTCCTGGGGAATGCTGTTTCCATACCAGGCTGCAATGCAAACAGTTACAATAGGACTCTCTCCACTGTGCATCTACAGGGACTTGTCAAAGACTTAGATGACATGCTGAATCTATGGAAACTTTGCAAAAAGTAGAGGTGCTGTCATGACTTCATTGTGGACCAAAATGGTGCTGTTGACATCTTGCAAGCAGCTCACAAAATTTCTATATTCAGTGATCTTGGTCTTCTGGTGTAGCCTATTTACTTTAAGGTTTGACATGTCGTACATTCAGAGATGCTTTTCTGCACACTACTGTTGTAACACTGATTATGAATTACTGTTGCCTTCCTGTCAGCTTGAACCACACTGGCTATTCTCCTCTGACCTCTCTCATTACCAAGGCATTTTTGCCCACAGAACTGCCGCTCACTGGATTTTTTTTTTTGTTTATCGTACCATTCTTTGTAAACTCTAGACTGTTGTGCGTGAAAATCCCAGCTGATCAGTATTTCCGAGATACTCAGACTACTACATCTGGCACCAACAACCACTCCACGGTCAGTTACTTAGATCACATTTCTTCCTCATTTTGATGATTAGACTGAACAATTACCAAACCACTTGACCATGCCCACATGCCTTTATGCTCTGAGCTGCCGCCACATGAGATATACAACTTAGCACTGCCTGGTCCCTCAAAAGCCAAAGGTAGCTTAGATTATTGGCTGGAAACTTTGAACGCTGGAGTACCCAGGAGAAACCCATAATTACTGGGAGAATATGGAAAGTCCACACAGATAGCATAGGTTAGCAATGAACCCAGGGTGCTGGAGTTGGGAGCCAGCAGCTCTATATCCAGTGCACTGTCAGTCAAGCTACAGATACAGTGTAGTATTAAAATATATGCAGGGATCAACCACCAAGTACTCCAGAAACTGTTATGCTAAAAATAAATATTCAATGACGTGGTCTTACACAATAACAAACAGCCTCCAGTCATTTGGCACATTAAATCCCCATTATTGGATATTTTAATTAAAAAATCTTTTTCATGCCCCAGTCCTATTTTTTCCTCACTCTTTTGTCTTCTACATATTTTTACAGTAAATTAACCAGCCTAATTCATGTTGTACTATCTCTCATTTAGAATTCTTCTATTTGATTGGTTCGAGGATCACGTGTACAAAGGCCCTTGAAGGCTTTACTCTGAATCGGATGACAAATAACAGTGAGCTGTTGCTCCAATGCCCACAGGGAGTTTGAGGACAGATGCTAGCACAGTAAGCAGTGAGCTCCACTCTTTTATCAATGACCACAAAACCTAGGCTGTTATCCAGCACTAACAGGACACAGAAAGGACTCGCATCTGTAATACGTTTAGTTAAGGGTTGACATTGCTTAAAGAGCAAATTAGCGGAAGGGTAACATTTGTCACATCATGCATGATGGAGTAAATCGCCTGCAGAAAATATCATCCATGTGGTACTAATGGTTGCCATGGCTACATCACTCTGTTCTTCATTTCAACTTTTCTCATGTAGCTAACCGAAGCTCACTACAGAACGACCGCCATTACAAATAACTGTGCTCTGGCTCGTGTACTGTGAATCTCCATTCTATGGAAGAAAATGCATATACAATTTAAAGACAAACCTCTGGAAATAATCCACATATGGTACCTCTTCTTAAAAATCCTTTGTACATTTCATTTCAGTTTTGTTTCAATGCACAATCTACAGTACTACCCATTCACAGATTAGAATGTTGTGCATTATTAATATTTAATATTTCTTT
Organism: Mobula hypostoma; assembly: GCF_963921235.1. Lineage (NCBI taxonomy): Eukaryota > Metazoa > Chordata > Chondrichthyes > Myliobatiformes > Myliobatidae > Mobula > Mobula hypostoma. The sequence goes on from NC_086123.1 coordinate 17,119,241, forward strand.
GAATGATTTTGAAGTTTTGCAGATATTCAAATGAAGTGTGGATATTTTATTTAAAAATACAAAGAATGCTTGGCTCTAATGCACCCAACTTTTCTGTGGTCAAGTTGAGTCCTGAAGCTGGATGAAAAGGATAAAATTAGTGACTGTACAAAGTGAAAAGTTTTTGCATTAAATGAGTGTGACAATGGAAATGGAAATCAAACTCACACCAATGTTGGAACTAATTTATTACATGTCCAACATTAACAAAATTGAGAAAATCTGCCAAATATTCAGTTGAAACAAATCAAGAGTCAGCTTTCATACTATATTTTCTTTTTGCACCATCTAAATGAACCATTTTGCTTTTACTTTTCTTCTCAGCCACTCTTTCCCCTGCCCTTTGAAAGTGCTTTTATAACCCCATCTTTTAAAAAGCTTACCGATTGTTATTTTGATCCATCATATTTTCAGTCTAAAGGACTTTAAAAAATGTTTACTGTGGTCATTTATTAAATGTGTCAATTTCTGAACAGGCACCCACAAACAACAATGTGTTAAGGGTCATATAATCTACTCAGCGATGTTGGTTGAGGTCTATCTAGTCAGTCAGGGACAATTTTCCTGCACCTCAAAAGTAAGGTAATGAAATGCATCATATCCACTGAGGCAACATGAAGGGGCTTAAAAAAAAATGGAAACACTCTTACTCCAACAATACAGCCACAATCGGCACAGTTCTGATGCTTCATTCCATATCTCTAAAATGGATTTGTTTGTCCCAGTGCACCTATTCCTCACCTGCCCCTTGAAGTCAACAAAAATATGGGCTCAGTTTTCATTGCACACTGTTAATCTCCTCATCATGCTGGCTTCCACTATGTCTGTGTTTTCTTGAATGAGATATATATTACATCTATAAACACTTGAGGAAGAGCAACTATATCCAGCTAGCTAGCACAGTTCTTCAAAGAAAAAGATAGTTGAAACATAGTCTCTCAGTCCAGGTTCTTTTTCACAGTGTCTATCTGATTCCACTTCCACATTATGGTTCTCCTTCCTCCGTAACTAATGACCTACTTAACCTGCAGGATGAAACTTCAGAGCATTGCAATGTAGTTGTAAAGATGACAGAGAAAACGGTGGAAAAAGCTGACATTTTATTAATAACAATAATATGGAAAAAAAAGTTCAAAAATTATAAAAAGTGCTTAGTAGTTTAGAAGGTTTATATCTGCTATTGGTGTTACCTCGTGGCTGATAGTCTTCCTCAGTCCAACAAGAACTGGGGAGGTACTCAGCAGAGAAGACTCAGAGGGGCACTGTGTTACACTTTCCTCTTACACTTGCCACATCAACCCCCAGGAGCGGGTCCTACCACCTGGTACTTTGTCTCATTGAAAGGACAGCATGACTCCCAAAAAGCCTTGCAGTTTTCTATATGCACCATTTTTACCTCCCCTGTTGGCCATTGACGCAGGTCCATGTGTGCTTTCCCCTTGAACAGCTTCCATTCTCCCTCCCTCTCTTTCTCCATTACTCTAAAGTAGGGGTTCCCAATCATTTTTATGCCACGGACCAATACCATTACAGCAAGGGGTTCGTGGCGGGAAACCCTCCCTACTCTAAAGCCTCAAAATGTAAAATTATCTAATGTCACAATATCTTCCTGATTTATTCTACCCCTTTTCTCGCTTTAGAATGACCACACTCACAAACCATGTTCCATTTGTAGTTCTATTGCTTCAAATACCTTCCTTAATCTCTGATTCAATTTTCAGATCCGCCCCACACCCAAGATCTCCTTCTTGCGCAATCTTGAAATGCCTGCCTGTAGTAACTATAAAATGCAAATTATTTTAAATGTAATCAAACTGTAATTCATTCTCCAAGCACACTTTTCATCTTTTAAAGGAAGTTGATCTTCAAACAGATGCTAGAAAACTGGGCACCACTTGTTTCCTTGAACCCAAGGACCAAATTCTTAGACATTAAGAATTCATATTCACAGTAAAGAATTTCCACTCTGCTGGCCATCTAGATAACTATTTACTATGTTGGATCAATAATATTGCTTGAAAATATTAAAAATGTCCAATTACATTGACTTTGCTTAAAGCAACCTCAGATCTCCTGGGGAGTGCAGAAAATCAATATTTAAAAATCAAAATCAAAAAATATTTGCATTAAGAATTCTTTAACATTTATCATTTAGAAACTACTTTAAATTCAAAAAAATTCAGAGAGTGACAGCATCCTTTCATAACTTTTGGTAACATCTACATATAAGCTTCTTTGCCCTTTCATTTATTTGGTATTGTATATCTGCATCCTCTGACTCATTCAGTTCAATTATTATTAAAATGATAGTTAAAAGATACCGGTCATGAATGCTCACTTATCAGTCACAGGATAAATGCACAGAATGCACAGAATTCCATTCAAGCATATGAGAAAGGTTATACTGCAACCCAATGACAAGATGTAAATCTGTTATACAGGCATTTGATAAGACATGATAATAAACTAGCATTTATCATATTGCTTTTCAATATATAATAGTTATTCATTTATCAGTCAACTGGTTATCAGCAAGATGCATTTTCCAGTTGTCAACATGATTTGAAGAAATAGGATTGTGATTATATTTTTATTTGCTTTAATTTATCAATCTCCAGGCCACGCCACTCAGGGACTTGTGCTGATATTATTTTGTGAATGTATGTACTAAACTGTAACTATAAGTACTGTGTGTGACTACATGCACTGCTTTTTGTACCTTGGCCCCAGAGGAACGATGTTTCATTTAGCTGTATACATGTGTATAGTTAAATGGCAATAAATGAACTTTAAGGATGGGGTGAGCAGACTTAAAATGGCATCACTGGCATTTACTTGCAAAGATTAAAATAACAAAATCATCTTCATAACACAAGCAGCAGACTTTTAAAAAAAATTTACCCAGCTCTTTGAAGTGAAAAATAATACTGACATATGTATGCTAAAAGTTACTGGTAGTCTATAAATTTAAAACTGTAGACTGTTTAGTAGAACTTTGTTGGACTCCAGCATGCCTTGTGGATTTCCTTCAATCACCACAGGAAGTTTAAAGTAGCAGTAGAATTTTTTAAAAAAGATTGCCTTGCCAACAGGAACAACACTCGCAACTTAACAGCCTGCTTTATCTGCCAGTACTTACTTGTAGTGTGTCGCTATCTCCTACAGGTCATTCAGGCAAAATACTCCCCAAAGTTTCATTCTGCAATAGGCAAGCTACCCAATCCATCACATACCCAAAGAAAGGATTTACAACTATTTTTTCCCCAGTTATGTCTTCTTTCACATGCAGTGGTTCTCATTTTCAGTTCCTGGTCTGACTAAACCTGAGTTCTCCATGTTTTCGTCTTCCGTTGATGAACAGCAAATCAGATTTGGCTTTGTTGCGATCAAATGTCACAGAAACAACAATAAAGATGATCAGGGTGATACACTGTACACCTGCTAGTAAGAAGAAGTAGTAGTCCATATGACACTTGTTGATATTACCTGGCAGGGGAGTCGGAGGAAAGAAAAATAATTGAACTTTAGAAAATTGCAGTTTATTCAAATTAAGAAACTCTACAACATTAATGATTTTCTAATATCAATTTAAATCAATCATACTGGACAGGTTGATGCTCCTTTAACCATGCACAGTAAAACTCTGGAAATCCTAATGGTTTGGCTTCTGGCTCACTCATTCCTGTACATAGCTCACATCATCTGTAGATTTGTGTATAGCAATCAGACCTAAACAAACGCCAAGTTGGCTGGGTTTGCAGCTTGAGTCAACACCAGCAATGTGGATAGACTCGTACCAGAGACAACATTTGAAGTCCTTTTATATTTTTTGTTCGACAAGTAAGATGAAACGCATGAGCTGAAACTCACAGGGTTTGATTTTCCATTTCCTTTAAAACGCATTAGGTTCACTGGAAAATTTATTATACCACTGTGTAAAATCATTTGAACCACACGGAGCACTGTCACAGGAAAGCAGCATCCATCATCAGGGACCGCACACACCACCACCACCACCACCCAGGCCATGCTCTCTTCTCGCTGCTGCTATCAGAACTCACACCAAGTTCAGGAACAGTTATTACCCCTCAGCCATCAAACTCTGCAACCAAATGGGATAACTTCACTCAACTTGATTGTGGGAATATTTCAGTGGTGAGGACAAAAAATGGACTCACTTTCAAGGATGCTTCATCTCACGTTCCCAATATTCAGAGAGTTTGCCCAGAAGAAAATTAAGCTCAGGGCTGAATGTGGTGACATACATGTACTTTGATAATAAATTCATTTTAAGCTTTGAAATGAAGTATTGTGGGAAAACATATGTAACATCCAATAATCTAAAAATGTTGCAATTCTGCTCCACCAATGACTCAAAGGTTCTGGATTAAAGTTTTACTAATGTATAGAATAGATACTGGACACAATCAATGGCATTAAAAGTGTTCAAGTGTACAACTGTTGGATAAGATTGATGCAGTTCTATAATAATTTGGCATGAATAACACAAAGAAAAGATAAAATAGTACCTTACAGCCAATCAAGTCCTTTTGAAGTGAGTGACCATTGTATAAAATGCAGTAACCATAGTGAAATGGAATTAGATATTGCTAATCAGCCAGATCTAAGAGCAACTATTTTATATATGCTAAAGCACTTCACAAAAATGAAAGACGTTGAATCTAAATTAATCCCATAATATTCATTTAGCAGTAAATTAAAAATAATTTGAAAGCCAAAGTGTTAATTTCTATACATTTGTAAGTAAATCAGTATCTAGAACAATCGTTTTTGAAGATGTACATCTATTGCCTATCTATCTTAAGTGGCAACAACATATATGAATTTCAATTATTGTTGCAATATTTATGTTAAAATACCATTGCTTTAGATTTCACTCTTATAGAAACCTGCCAACTATTCAATTGCATTTAATGTTCAAACTGTTGACTTATAGAAATAGTCATTGTTTCAGATATACATTTTTTGAAAACAAATATAGGTAATCTCAGCAAATGTTTCATACCTGGGAAATGCCCGCAATTTGACTTCTCCACAAGTCAGAAACTGTTTTTTATAGTAACTCAATTCATATCACTCTACATACACTTGCTATAAGTCTTTCATTTCATTGAATGGTCACCCTTGCAGTACCCACAATTAAACTAAAACATTATCTACTGTATCTGGTTTATCAATGAAAACCATGAAACATTATTACTAGCCTGTAAAATGCTTTAAAAATGTAAGTGAGAATTCACGCAGTCAAATTTCTACACTGCAGGAAATTTATAACCCAGAGAGCTCTGTACACATTTAGAATTACATTTCAAGTTTCTAGACTTTTAAGTAAATTATATCATTTATTTTAAAAAATGCACTTTACTGCCACATCTGGAGAATTACAATCCCTTCACATCCATCACAGTTAGTGTGATAACCTATATATTTAAACCAAAAATGCAGCAACCATTGTCTTAACTAAGTACACTGGGACTGAGGTAGCAAGGCAACTTGCACTTGTACAAGAGCACTTCTCTAAATTACAGGAAACTCATTAAAATTTGGGAACTAAAATATAGTGCTGCATAAAATTATGCCTTCTTATGAGAATGAAATATCTGCAAAATCTAAAACAGGGATCTCAATAATTTATCAAATTATAATTTAAACTTCTTGCTTATCTAGAGCAAGATACTGCTGCTTTTTATAGATGCTGAGAAATTTAACTTCAGTATTATTTTATTCTCCTGTTTGACAAATGAACTGTAATTGCTCAGCACCATGAAATATAGTGCAATTAAATCTAACAAGCTGTATATTTCGGATGCACAATATTAGTGATGCCAAAGCAGTAGAGCTTTTACCAAAGTACTTTGGAATAGATCCACCTTCCTTTTAGAGATTAATATAGGAAAAGCACATATACTGACCATTAGAATACCAATCACTTTCAACATTGTGATTTACAGATACATTAGTATAACCTGAAGTTTATGCACATCTTCTTTACTTGGCACAGGAAAACAGGACAAAAAAAATCTACTTCAGAACTCTACTTAAAAAAAGGAACAACTGAACAAAATAAATACTCTGGAAATTGGGGGTGGGGAAAAAAGCCTCCCAAATGATTCTTTTTTAAGATGGAGTTTGAAAGCAGAATGAGCACCGAGTGTCACTGGTAGTGGGATGAGTGATCAAGGAGTGCAAATACCACAGAAGTAAGAATCACAGCTGGGATGAGTGAGAAAGGAGTAAGAACGACTGAGAGCTGAGTGAGTAAACACTGAATGGTCCTGCTCAAGGGTCTCAGCCCGAAACGTCGACAGCACTCTTTTCCATAGGTGCTGCTTGGCCTGCTGAGTTCCTCCAGCACTCTGTGTGTTGACTGAACGAGGAGGATTCTTTTTATTCTATTTTCATTAAAGGAAACTGGCCTCCCATGAAGCTTGAAAAAGGGAAGCTGACTTCTAGCTATGGCATTGCAAAAAGAAAAAGTTCCAGGAACACAAGATGGAGCAAGTAAATAACTCCTTAGTGTGCAAAACTACTTTAGGCACAGACTACAGAATTATATCAATGTATAAATTGCCAATACCATTTTATAACTGCAATTCCTATTTCAGTTGGAAGACGACACGATATTTTATACCAAGATTTATTGCTACAGCTTGAATTTTGATATATACATTCTCAGATGGAAAATTGCAAAAGTAATTGGCTTGCCTATACAATGGCATTCATCTACAAACTGGAACAACATGGAAGCAGATTTTTATTCACGTTACCCAATGAATTTACAAGGAAGGTTACAGACAATAGTTGTTAGGTCTGTATAATAACAAGCCTAATTACATGGAACATTTAAGACACATATAGGCATGCTGGCCTAGTCAGAATAATTATCTTAAGTATATCAAGAAGGCACCTGTGAACCACAGCAACATGTTGCAGGCTACTTACAAAACTTCTAAATATACCTCTTCTGCATTACTCACACTGCAATCTGCAGCCAGTAATTCCTCTTTAAGCAATATACTTTTGGACCCACTTAATAAACTAGAGATTCCACAAACTTCCAAAGTATTCGGCTACAGCATGTTTAAGCAGACGAAAGTACAACACCGTGGCCAAAAGAGAGGGAGGGGGGCAGATACCAAGCCAGACTGAGACGCAGAGGAAAACTCCCTCTACCCAGCATCTTGTTAGCAAATGTAGTTGCTGCAGAACAAGATTGAGGGCCCAAGGGCAAGATTGCCATATCGGAGGGAAATGAGGAATTGGTGTTTTGTGTTTCATGGAGACATGGCTTACTCCAAACAAGCCGGATGCATCAGTAAGACCTGAAGGCTTCTTGATACACAGGATGGACCAAACTGCTGATACAAAGGCGGCAAAAGGTGGTGGGGGCCTGTGTTTCACTCTTTATGGTGCTCAGACATGGCAGTTTTGTCATACTCGTTCCCCCAACCTGGAACATTTAACAATTAAGTGCCGATCGTTTACTTACAAACAGAGTTATCCTCTGTAATCCTAACCGCAGTTTACATACCACCAAAAGGCAATGTTAATCAGGCACTCAAGACATTGAATGCTACCTTTACCAAATAAAAAACAACCCACTCCTGCACATTTCAATCATAGCTTCAATCAGGCTTGTTTGAAGAAACCTCAGCACAATATCATCAGTACATAACCTGCAGCACCGGGAGTCCCACTGCTTGCTCTCGACCATTGCTATACTACAATAAGGAATGCCTACCGTTCCACGCCGATACTGCACTTCAGGAAATCTGATCACTTGGTTGTCCTTCTCCTACCTGCATAAAGGTGGAGCTAAAGAGCAAGGCTCCAGAGACACAGGGATGTGAATGAATATTGTGAATGGTTGTCATGGACTATATAAAAACAGTCATAGACGAGTGTCCCCACAAAATCCTTCAGCGTTTCCCCCAACCAGAAGCCTTGAATGAACCATGAGATCCGCAAACTGCTAGGGGCAAGATCAGTGACATTCAGGTCTGGTGACCAAGTAAAATGCAAGAAGTCCATGTAGGATCTTCAGAAAGCCATCTCACATGTGAAGGGACCTCTACCACCCAGGCCATCCTCTCTTCTCGCTACTACCATCAGGAAGATGGTACAAGAGCCTCAGGACTCACACCACCAGGTTCAGGAACAAATATTATCCCTCAACCATTGGGCTCTTGAACCAGTGGGGATAACTTCACTCGCTCCATCACTGAACTGCTGTCCAACCCATGGACTCACTTTCAAGGACTCTTCACCTCATGTTCTCAATATTGTTGGGTTATTTTTTTATTATCTCTTTTTTGTTTGTATTTGTACAGTTTGTTGTAATTTGCACACTGGCTGTTTGTCCATCTTACTGAGGGTAGTCTTTCACTGACTCTACTCTGTTTCTTGGATTCACTGTGTATACCCGCAAGAAAATTAATATACAGATTGTATATCGTGACATACATGTACTTTGATAATAAATTTACTTTAAACTTTTATCACCTCAAATCTAACAAGAAGTACCAGGTCTCGATCAACAGCACAGCACGGTTTAAAATACAAGACTTGATTTTGTTTAATTCTTCATGTCCAGTGGTACATATTTGGAAGACTGGGTGTGATCTGAGATGAGCTGGTTTATTTGCAATTTAGTGCCCATGATTAGATTGTAAAATTCATAAATTGCATCTTAATATTACATCTGATTATACACTGGACTAGATTTACGGACCAGACCCGGATCTGGGCTGTACCCTCCAAATATCCGGACCTGCCTCTCGGTTTTTTTGCACTACCTTACTTTCCCTTTTCTATTTATGATTTATAATTTAAATTTTTAATATTTACTATCGATTCATACTCCAGGGAGTGCGAAGCGCAGAATCAAATATCGCTGTGATGATTGTACGCTCTAGTATCAATTGTTTGGTGACAATAAAGTATAAAATATAAGTATAAACTTATCAGGGCTTGTTAGCTCCTCCAAGAGAACCACAACATTTCTTGTAGGGTTTAGAGGCCTGCGCGCCTCAAAGACCGGAGAGCTGTGGTGGCAGGAGTCAGGGCCTCGTACCTTGGTTCATGGTCGGGTCACCCATGCCAAACAGGTCAAACAGTAAAGGCCAGACTACGTGTGGTCCACTGGTCCTCCGGGTTCAGGGGTTCAGCTCAGGACTAACAACCCTGACGGGTCAAAACAAAAATGAAGAAACCGCTATAGCTGTGTGTGACAGAAATGGAGGACCTTCATTGCTGCTCTAGATGCCAGCCGTGTAACAGGCAATTACCAAAACTGTCAAGCCAGGCAACATTTGCAGAAAGGAGTAAACAGTCGACGTTTCAGGCAGAGACCCTTCATCAGGACGACTGTCTACTCTTTTCCATAGGTGCTGCCTGGCCTGCTGCATTCCTCCAGCATTTTGTGTGTATTACTTTGATTTCCAGCATCTGCAGATTTTCTCTTGTTTGTGATCAAAATTGTCAGCAGCTTCAAGATTTCAATATCCATGCTGCTGACAGTTATTCAGCACTCCTCAATGGAACATAATATTTGGCGACTTCTTCACTGTATTCAAGGGGAAAATGAATGTAGGTTATTTACAAACAGGTTCTATGTACAAAATGGATAATATCTTCATGCTATATTACACAAGGTCTAAAAGTTTCAAAAAAAATAGCATCCTTGGCATTAATTGATGCACAGTAAATTTTTTAAAAACCTTATTTAATTTTTGTGTACTGCAATTCCCTCAAATATGAAGGACATTTGTTTCTTTGTCATTTTTCAGCATCAGTTCAATCATGTTTAAATTTCCATCTTGTGTTGTGTGTAGTATCAACAATGTTATCAGAAAAGTTATTTTTTGCTTTCTGATTTGACATATTACTCAAACAATATGGCCATATAACTAATGGCCACTTGGGATTCCTTTGTATTCATGCTGTCATCGATCCATGTCAGAAGGAGTGAATTCCATCCCACAGAGATCACTGGATCTTTGCCGATAGCTTTCTATGAAGTCAGTAGAGAGCACATCAGAGCTGACAGCAAATTCTGGAACATGTTAAAGGTGCAAAAGACATGCTGGCAGACAAGTGACGTCATGTTTTTTGTAGGACAACACAAGCATGCTGTAATCTGACATCTGATAGAGCTTGGCCTCTCTTCAGGGCATCTGTGTCATGTGAGCATTCAAGATGGGCTGGATCATGCTGCACACTAGTTCACAACTCTAACTGCAGCTGTTTTGCAACAAGTAAGGTAGGAATGAGGAAGAGGCATGTGACCTCCTGTCTCACTGCTCAACCATGCACCAAGTCCAAGGGCAGAGACCAGGCACATTGAGCTGAAGAGCTAGATATAATTTACATCTGTTTCCTCAGATATTTGTAGGAGGTCCCCATTTATTTGAATCGGGTTTCAAACGTACAGAGAAGTTAAGTACAGGTAAGTTCTGACCTAGGTTACTAAATGTGCTTAACAAATTTGAATCACTGAAACGAGTCACGTCTTTTATTAAGCTATTTAATCTGCTTCAGTTGCTTTGAAATATCTTTGATTAGTTTAGAAAGATCTTTGCAACAAATTAAGGCATCAAAAATGCTTGGCATGGGAATAGGGTGGGGACGAGATAGGATATGTCACCTGAGCTAAGCACATAAAATGCTGGAGACATCAGGTCAAGAAATCTTTTAAATTAGAATAGAGTACCATCAATTACTGATAATAAACCTATGCAGCATCAGAGACTAAACGTATCAATTGCTTAATTAAAAAATATACGAGATGCCAAGTCAATTGTTAAGTAACTCATGTATTAAAGCAGATTATAACACAATGAATATCTTTACCTACAAGAAAAGTCTTGCAACAAACTGCCAGGTTACTAAAAGGTAATTCTGACATAAAATAACAACAAAATAAACTTTGGCCCTGGACCTTTTTGGAATGGGGCGGGGGGCGGGGGGGAGAAGGGGAGATGTAAAAACCTTCTTCTGAAGTAGAGTCTGATAAATATCAGTCTATTTCAATATGAACAGATAAATCTTTTTTTTCCCATTCTAATTCAGCTTTCATCTATATCTAGTAACTTTGTTATTTAAATTGGGGCTGTGTTTTTCAATATTTTCAAGTACTGGGAAAGATACCCTCAAGCATTCCATTATTTCTTAAACACCAATTTCTGAATAATTTCATAACATAAGTCAAATTGCTGCTTTTTTTGGTCTAACTTATGAGTAGAGGAACCATTGTCAGGGTGTACAGTAGATTATCTTAACTTTGCAGAAGTCCAGCGCCTAGTGAAAATATCATTGGAGAATATAGTAAGAACGATGGAGAAAAGTGTTGCAGATTTGATCCTGGCAAGAAAATGGAGGTGCAAATACGTGTTTCTGTAGCAGTTTTAAAGATGGCAAAGTTGCTGATGTGTGTTTACAAACAGCACAGAAAGAGGCATGACAGTGGGGAGTACACCATTCCAAACTATCATCACAAACAAAAGAAAATCTGCAGATAATGGATATCCAAGCAACACACATACAAAATGCTGGAGGAACTCAGCAGGCCGGGCAGCATCTATGGAAAAGATCATCAGAACTGGTCTCAGCCAGAAACGACGACTGTACTCTTTTTCATAGATGCTGCCTGGCCTGCTGAGCTCCTCCAGCATTTTATGCTAAACTATCATCAGTCATGGCAAAAAAAATAATGAGAGCACGATTTGAATGCAGTCCCTGCATGAAGCACAAGAAATTCCCTATACTACAACACAATATTTTCTGCATTGTACTGTATCAGGCAAATGCAACACATTTTGTTTGGTTGTGAAGGGTCAGTAATCATTAATGTTAATTCTGTATGTCCACAGATGCTGCCTGCCTTGCTGAGCTTCCTAAGTCCATTGTATGTGAAGAAAAAAAGGATGACAGGAGTGAAGATAGGACCGATCAGAGATAAAGGTGGGAAGATGGGCCTGGAGGCTGTGGAAGTGAGCGAGGTCCTCAATGAATACTTCTCTTCAGTATTCACCAATGAGAGGGAACTTGATGATAGTGAGGACAATATGGGTGAGGTTGATGTTCTGGAGCATGTTGATATTAAGGGAGAGGAGGTGTTGGAGTTGTTAAAATTCATTAGGACGGATAAGTCCCCGGGGTCTGATGGAATATTCCCCAGGCTGCTCCACGAGGTGAAGGAAGAGATTGCTGAGCCTCTGGCTAGGATCTTTATGTCCTTGTTGTCCACGGGAATGGTACCGGAGGATTGGAGGGAGGCGAATGTTGTCCCCTTGTTCAAAAAAGGTAGTAGGGATAGTCCGGGTAATTATAGACCAGAGAGCCTCATGTCTGCGGTGGGAAATATTCTTAGAGATAGGATCTATGGGCATTTAGAGAATCATGGTTTGATCAGGGACAGTCAGCATGGCTTTGTGAAGGACAGATCATGTCTAACAAGCCTGATAGAGTTGTTTGAGGAGGTGACCAGGCATATAGATGAGGGTAGTGCAGTGGATGTGATCTATATGGATTTTAGTAAGGTATTTGACAAGGTTCCACACGGTAGGCTTACTCAGAAAGTCAGAAGGCATGGGATCCAGGGAAGTTTGGCCAGGTGGATTCAGAATTGGCTTGCCTGCAGAAGGCAGAGGGTGGTGGTGGAGGGAGTACATTCAGATCGGAGGATTGTGACTAGTGGTGTCCCACAAGGATCTGTTCTGGGACCTCTACTTTTCGTGATTTTTATTAACGACCTGGATGTGGGGGTAGAAGGGTGGGTTGGCAAGTTTGCAGACGACGCAAAAGTTGGTGGTGTTGTAGATAGTGTAGAGGATTGTCGAAGATTGCAGAGAGACATTGATAGGATGCAGAAGTGGGCTGAGAAGTGGCAGATGGAGTTCAACCCGGAGAAGTGTGAGGTGGTACACTTTGGAAGGACAAACTCCAAGGCAGAATACAAAGTAAATGGCAGGATACTTGGTAGTGTGGAGGAGCAGAGGGATCTGGGGGTACATGTCCACAGATCCCTGAAAGTTGCCTCACAGGCGGATAGGGTAGTTAAGAAAGCTTATGGGGTGTTAGCTTTCATAAGTCGAGGGATAGAGTTTAAGAGTCGTGATGTAATGATGCAGCTCTATAAAACTCTGGTTAGGCCACACTTGGAGTACTGTGTCCAGTTCTGGTCGCCTCACTATAAGAAGGATGTGGAAGCATTGGAAAGGGTACAGAGGAGATTTACCAGGATGCTGCCTGGTTTAGACAGTATGGATTATGATCAGAGATTAAGGGAGCTAGGGCTTTACTCTTTGGAGAGAAGGAGGATGAGAGGAGACATGATAGAGGTGCACAAGATAATAAGAGGAATAGATAAAGTGGATAGCCAGCGCCTCTTCCCCAGGGCACCACTGCTCAATACAAGAGGATATGGCTTTAAGGTAAGGGGTGGGAAGTTCAAGGGAGATATTAGAGGAAGGTTTTTTACTCAGAGAGTGGTTGGTGCGTGGAATGCACTGCCTGAGTCAGTGGTGGAGGCAGATACACTAGTGAAGTTTAAGAGACTACTAGACAGGTATATGGAGGAATTTAAGGTGGGGGCTTATATGGGAGGCAGGGTTTGAGGGTCGGCACAACATTGTAGGCTGAAGGGCCTGTACTGTGCTGTACTATTCTATGTCTATGTCTATGTACTTATTTCAATAACACTGTAAATTCAGAACTCAAATGATTATACCTCAAAGATACCAAGTATGAACAAAATCAGGTTAAAACTGATGTACAGTTAGTGTCATATTAAGCTTGAACTTTTAAAAAAAAATGAAGCTTACAAGGGGGAAGATATCATGTACATAGTTGAGGATAGATTCTGGAGTTGGAATACAGCACTGAGGGTTTTGCAAATGTTTATTTAGGTTAGATTTTCTTTTACGTCCTTTCTGACTGCAAGCAACTGTAATTTGGAGTATTTCAGTGTTATAATTGTTTGTACTTTTGGACCAGATTTGTTGTATTAACAGAATTGGTATTTGATATATTTCTACATTTTATTATCCTGCTGTAAGCCTTAGGGTCCAATGCTGGTTTAGTACTAAACTGGTTAATTTGGTACACGGAAGAATATACTTCATGGAGTGTAGTATCAAGACGTCTGTTTCAAACGAGGTCTCTTGTATCAGGAGACTGCTGTCTGGAGGAAGGTTGTAGCAGACACAAACAACATTATAAATAGTGAAATCCTGTTTAGTGCTTCACATGCTTGACTGGTCCTATCAAAAAATTTGTGGAGGGGGAACTTTAAAACATTTTTAGAATCAGTGACTTCAATCCATTACATACAGGATGCGAATGCTAAAATACTAACCAAAATCTGAAAATTATGAACGTGTTATGCCCAAAACAAAAGTTCATCTGTCAACAGACAATCAGGTTTGCACTTTTAGGCACTTGTTTATCTGTTTTCAGCATCCTTAGCATTTTATTTCTTTTTTAAACTGTTAAATTTAACTATTACAAGAACCTTTAATTTTTCTTTAGATTGCTGGAATCTGGAATGTTTCAAGTGATTGTAATGAATTATTTTCTAGGGAAGGCATTTCATTGGCAGAATTTTGTCACTCTATTTTATGTACAGAGCTAAATATAGCAATGACTGAGAAGCACAAAAGAACCCAGCTGATGGGAAGGTGAAATATAGAGATCAATCACCCTTCATCCTAAGTCTGAAAAGTCATTCATTTGAAGTGTTAGCAGAGTTTCTTTTTGTAAGAACTGCCTATCCAAGCATCCCAGTATTTGTATACAAGTATAATGGTGGCTATGGACTGTTTTCCAATTGGGCTAAGGGAAAAAAACCCTCAATTAATATCACCACGGAATCCAATTCTTTTCTTCTTTACCACCACTTTGAGAACTAAGTTTAGGAAAATGGCCTTCCTGAAGGTCTCCAGCATCATTTCCAAAATATCCATGGCTGTATGTGGGTTATATATAGCCCAAATGACATAATGATCCAACTGGACAATGTGTGGCCTATTTCAATAGTTACGCAGGTTTATAAATTGTTTTCTCCTCCCTTCTCTTCCACCTGTTTCCCCATTCCATTTGCTACTTTCGCAAAAGCTGTATACATTAACAAATTATACATCTGATTTTATATTAATTAGGATTTTAGAACTCTTTTTAACTTCCAATATCTTAAAAGAAAGATTTCACTTTAATCTTAATTTATCGACTTCCATGTTCCTGTCATTTACCAGTGAATACAAATTGTTCATTTTCTGAATTCTTGTCTACGGCTGCAAGATATATTGATATATTTTTTGGGAAATTGTTGTGTTGTCAGTATACAATTTCACTTAATTTAAAATTGTCTAGTTTGGCGTTTGGAGGAATGTTTGTTTTTAATCACTTTAAAAACAAATAGATTATTTATTTGGGCGATTTGTGACAGCACTGTAGCACAGCGCTCAGCAGAAATCTATTACAACGTCAGTGACCTGGGTTTAATTTTGCCACCATCTTCAAGGAGTTTCTACATTGTCCCTGGTCCATGTGGGTTTCCTGCAGGTGCCCGAGTTTCCTCCCATATTCCAAAGATGCAAGGGTTAGTAGGTTAATTGGTCACCCTGGCTGTAACTGGGTTATTACTATCGCATGTACCAAGATACAATGAAAATCTTGTCATGCATAGTGTTTGTATAAATAAATTCATGACACAGTGTATTGAGATAGTCATTAATGTGCTGTGCCGTATGACGTAGCCCATCAAGGTCCCACGACCATGATTGTTCTTGGCAAATTTTTCCATGGAAGTGGTTTGCCATTGCCTTTACAAGACAGGTGACTCCAGCCATTATCAACATTCTTCAGAGATTGTCTGCCTGGCATCAGTGGTTGCATAACCAGGACTTGTGATATACACCACCTGCTCATACCACCATCCACCACCTGCCCCCATGACTTCACATGACCCCGATCAGGGGTATCTAAGTCATCTTTCCCAGGGGTGACATGCAGGCTAGCGAAGGGAAGAAGTGCCTCACACCTCCTCTGGTAGAGACACATTTCCACCCTGCCATTGAGGTGGAACAAGAGAGAACAATAATAATGCAGAATACAGCTAGAAAGAAAGTGCAGTGCAGGTTAACAATAAAGTGCAAGATCATAATGAGGTAGAATGTGAGGGCAAGAGTTCATCTTATCGTACAAGAGATCCATTCAGAAGTTTGATAGCAGTGGGTTAGAAGCTGTCTTGAGCCAAGTGGTACATGGTTTTAGGCTTTAGTATCTTCTGCACGATGGGACAGGGGAGAAAAGAGAGAGTCCAGGATGGGTGAGGTCTTTGATTTTGTTGGCTGCTTTACTAAGGCAGCAGGAAGTATAGACACATTCCACAGAGAGGAGACAGGCTCAGCTGTGTCCACAACTCTGCAGTTTCTTGCACTTTGCTAATAGTTCACCAGGTCTTGGGCCATTACCAGTGCTGGCTAGATAAATTTCTGAGTTGGAAAGTCATGGATTTAAACTCTCTTCAAGAGTCAGAATAAATAATCTCAGGTGACAACTCAGTACAATACTGGTGAGTACTTACAGGTCAGTGTCATATTTTGGATATAAAGCTAAAGAGATCAAATGGCATTATCTAAATTAGTCCTGACGAAGGGTCTCGGCCTGAAACGTCAACTGCGCCTCTTCCTATAGATGCTGCTTGGCCTGCTGCGTTCACCAGCAACTTTGATGTATGTTGCTTATCTAAATTAGGGCAGTTTTCACAGTACTCTTACTCATTTTTATGTTCCAAAACTGATTAACTCTGCATTTGTGATGCCTTGTTGGCATAGCAGTTCATACACAAAGTTTTCCAGATCCTGCAGATGTGAACAACATCATAAGTAAGCTGTTTTCTTTTTAAATCATATCCTCTGCTAAACATTCTGCACTAGCTATTTATTAATCCTAAATCCAACAAAGCTGGTTGAAACGTTGTAAACTGTTTCCTGAAAGTACACTACAAAAATCAGTGGCATATCCTGGGGTTCACTATCAGTAACATTTTTCGTAAAAGCTGCACTTCAGCTTAAGTCCTGGATTTTCTCTTTCTGAAGTCACGATTAATTCTTAAACAAAATGTGCATTTCCAGATTATTCACTTATAAACCCAAAATATCCTCGCAAGGTTAGATCTGAATGCATGTTAAACATATTGATTTAAAAATTCCAGATGTGTTTTTAGCTTTATTACAGATGACTACATCAGCAAAACTTGGGGACCGTTTAGAGATTTAGGGAAAAAAAAACAAAAAACAAACCTTATTGATTTGACTTCCATATATTTAAAAACTTGATACAAGTTATTTGAACTAAGTTATTTTGCCTCAAGCTTTACTATTCCTAAAAACGTGATGCGACTGATTATCTTGATTACTTTTATCTAATGCCATCAAGGGAAGCCACCTTGAGTCAATGTCATCTCACAGAGTGATTCCATTCCCCAATAAATACCCATGTCACAAACTCTTCCCACACTCCCATCAACTCACTCCAGATTTTTCCACTCACCAAGACAAAGGGGCAACATACAGAAGCCAGTTAACCTATCAATCTGCACATCTTTGGCAGCTTAACATCAGCAAACTCCAGAGAACATTCTGAGTGGCTGCATTGACGCCTGGTATGGAGCCACCAATGCAATGGATCGCAAAAGGCTGCACAGGGTTGTAGGCTCAGCAGCTCTCTCCTTTGTAAAACTCTCCCCAACATCCAGGACATCAAGAATCGGTGCCTTAAGAAGGTGGTTTTCATCATTAGGACCTTCACCATCTGGGACATGCTGGAGTGCTGGCACATATCCTTGCAAGCGGAGAAAGTGAATTTCCCTACTTTGAATTGGAGTGTGATCTTCTGTAGGAGGGAGATCAGCGGGGAGGGACGAATGGACAAGGGAGTCGTGTAGGGAGCGATCCATGGGGAAAGCAGAAAGTACTACACCTGCTCCTGTACTTTCTCCCTCACTAACATTTATTGCCCCAAACAGTCCTTCCAGGTATGGCAACACTTCACCTATAGGTCTTTTGGGGTCATATACTGTGCTCGGTGCTCCTGGTGTGGCGTCCTGTATATCAGTGAGACCTGACATAGACTAGGAGACAGTTTCACCGAGCACCTAGGCTCCACCCACCAGAAGGAGCAGGATCTCCCGGTGGCGGCCCATTTTAGTTTCACTTCCCATTCCCTTATGTCAATCCATGGCCTCCTCTATTGTCGCAGCGAGACCACACTCAAGTTGGAGGAATAACACCTTGTATTCAAGTCTGGGTAGCCTCCAACCTGATGGCATGAACATCAATTTCTTGAAGTTCTGGTAACACCCCCTCCCCCACCCTCTCCTTCACCATTCCCCATCCCCTTATCCCTCTTTCACCTTAACTCCTTGCCCACCCATTGTATCCCTCTGGTGCTCTTCCCTCCTTTTCTTTCAGGGCCTTCTGTCTCTTTCAATCAACTTCTCAGCTCTTCATCTCTCCCCCTCCTGGTTTCACCTATCACCTGGTGTTTCTCCCTCCCCTTCCCCAACTTTTAAATCTACTCCTCGCCTTTTTTTGTCTAGTTCTGCCAAAAGGTCTTGGCCCGAAACATTGACTGTACTTCTCTCCCCCACAGATGCTACCTGGCCTGCTGAGTTCCTCCAGCATGTTGTGTGTGTTACTCAACTCAGAAACAATTTCTTCCCTCCACCATCAAATTTTGGAATGGTCCATTAACCCATGAACATCATCTTCTTATTCTGCTTTCTTTTGCATTATTTAACATTGCAATTTATTGATTTATGTCTTTGCAGTCCACTGCTGTGCCAAACAAATTTCAAGTCATACGTCAATGATAATATTCTTGTTCTCTTTCCATTATTTACTTTACCTTCCTTTGCTAATTTTAAGCTCCCATTGAATAATGGCCCTATGGAGCAAGCGTATGGATGGCTAACATTGTCAGTATTTTTTTCCACTATGCATTCCATTTTTTCCTCAACTGTTAAATAATTTGGCCCTACTGACAAGTTTGGACACCTGTCTAACAATCAATGTAACAAACACAAAGGTTGTTAGAACAAACGTTAATGTTAGTGAGTCACTGCTAGGATTGATTTAACCTGCATATAATGACAACATAAAGAAAAAAAGATTCAAGTAACAGTGGAAACCAAACATTGGAATATTCTAAATGTGCACCTATAAATAGCGATCTTTAAAAATTACTTTTTGATGATTTATGAGGAAAATAAACTACGTCAGCTTTTCACAACCAGATGAATTGCATATTTTTCAAACACTGCTCAATCAGCCAAATTTCAAAGTGTGAAAAAAAAAGATTTTCATATTGGCTTCCTGTCAATTACTCTAGCATTTCAAATAAATGACAAAAATGCAGCAAAAGCTAAAATTCAATAGATTTCTGGGTCTGGAAATGACTTTCAAGCAATCGTAATGAATGTTTCACATCATTGTTGAACAGAAGACAGACTCCCAAAGCTTATATTAAAATTTTGCTTTAGTCTCGAAATGATTCTCATTCCTCATCAGTTGTATTTAATTTTCACGAGGAAAAGTAAAATAGTTTTTTTATATTTGAGCATCTCAATCAAGTTTCCTAGAAGCTACCTGCTGGCATTTGACATCAGCAAGGTTTTTGCTGGGAAGGACTATAAATGTGCTTTAAAGTTTATCAAATAAAAATGGAGCATAATGAAAATTCTACATTAGTGTTTTATAGATATGCAAATTCTTTCTAAAATATTTCACTTATTCATTGCTTTGGACCTGTTCCCAGTAACTTAGGCAATACATATTCACCTATACCTTAAATACCTATAATCAACCACACAAAGCAATTTTACTGACTTCAGAACTAAAGCATTATGCTTACTTTATACACCTATAGTGATGTTTATAATTTGTGATGTTAGCTTTCAACAACATACATGAATAAGTTTTAGAGTTGTGGAGATAATGTACTCAGAGTGATAATCAGAAACAGCCAAATTCATAACAACTTTACATTTTTATAGAACTATTTCAATTATTTAATAGGAATTTCTGACCAGCTACTTTCTCTGCATTCAACCTTTGCAGAGAAGTGTATGAGATATTATCCAATCTGGTGTAATCAGTTTATTACAACAAATTGGCACTGCAAAATGTTGGACGTCAACACTGATTATGGAGCTTACATATTAAAACAACTAATTAAAGAGTATTTTCAATCAGTTAATCACCCTTAATAAAAGTCAAGGAAAAAAAAATCTGATCTTTTTTATAGGGGAGTGTGTCCAAATCTAGGAATTAACCAAAATGGGGTTAATGTCTTGATTTAGTTTTCTGTGAAGCAAAAATGTGTTTAAAAAAAACCCTTCACTGGAGCTTGGAGGATTGGGCAAAAATAATTATAATCTACCAAATACACACTTTCCAGGGGGTCAGTGTGGACATGGTGGAGGATTACAAATACCTGGGGATACGAATTGACAATAAACTGGACTGGTCAAAGAACACTGAAGCTGTCTACAAGAAGGGTCAGAGCCGTCTCTATTTCCTGAGGAGACTGAGGTCCTTTAACATCTGCCGGACGATGCTGAGGATGTTCTACGAGTCTGTGGTGGCCAGTGCTATCATGTTTGTTGTTGTGTGCTGGGGCAGCTGGCTGAAGGTAGCAGACACCAACAGAATCAACAAACTCATTCGTAAGGCCAGTGATGTTGTGGGGATGGAACTGGACTCTCTCATGGTGGTGTCTGAAAAGAGGATGCTGTCTAAATTGCATGCCATCTTGGTCAATGTCTCCCATCCACTACATAATGTACTGGGTGGGCACAAGAGTACATTCAGCCAGAGACTCATTCCACCGAGATGCAGCACAGAGCGTCATAGGAAGTCATTCCTGCCTGTGGCCATCAAACTTTACAACTCCTCCCTTGGAGGGTCAGACACCCTGAGCCAATAGGCTGGTCCTGGACTTATTTCATAATTTACTGGCATAATTTACATATTACTATTTAACTATTTATGGTTCTATTACTGTTTATTATTTATGGTGGAACTGTAACAAAAACCAATTTCCCCTGGGATCAATAAAGTATGACTATGACTTATTACAATTTGAACTTATACAGTACTGTGCAAAAATCTTAGGCACTTATATATAGTTAGGATGCCCGAAACATTTGCACAGTACTGTATATTACTCCTTTCCTGTTACCAAATAGCACCTAATAGTACTTAGCTAATACAAAGCTCAGTACTCTTATTTCTGTTTCCCAACCACTTTCCTATTGTAACCGATATATAGTACTGTGCAAAATTCTTCAACATCCTATCCATATATTTGCCTAACTTTTGCACAGTACTGTATATCTTGTTGTATTCCAATTCCTCATTATATTCCCAAACTGTGTTTACTCACCAAAGTCACTTTTGCAATTCATCCAACCAATTCCGTCAACCGATACAAGGGATAGAAGTCCTGAACCGACAAAGGAGCCAACTCCAGTGAAGAAAAAGAATAGACCCATGATGGCACTTTGCATAGATTTGGGTGCTGCTGAGTAGGCAAACTCCAACCCTGAAAAGAAAGTGGTGAACGTTTCATTTGCAGCCTAATAGTTCCATGTAAGCGAGTGGACTAAATTTAGATTAATCGTCAGTTTGCAGAAATTACTTTCCCCTTTGAATTAAGTAGCAAGCAAGATATTTTCCATTACTAATCATCCATTCACAAACCAACTGCTATCTGAAAACTATACACAGAAAACCATGCACTGCTAAGTTCTCAAGTGGTCATCCCAGTGACTTAGTTTTTCTGATAACGTATTAAGTACAATACAAAATGGGATTAATAGTCCCAAAGATCCCTCTGTGAGACATTTTAAAGTATCTAATTTAGAAAAAAAACTCTTCTGATCAGAATAATCTGAATTTCAGATACAAGATAATGTAAGTTTTACATTCCTCATAATTTTAATGAAGAAAGCCTAGAGTATGTTTTAATAGGCCAAAGCTCAAATCACAAAAGTTCAATGGAATGAATTTGAACTTCTCTGCATCTCATAGCTCACTGAGCTCAACACACGTTCTCCTAAACATTACTAGGAGACATTGGTGTGTGTGTGTAGCAGGGAAGAGATTCTAAAAGTTCCATGTGTGTGTTTAAAGGGAGAGAGATTTCAAAAGACGGGACATTCTGCGCACCGTACATCTCTTAGAGATGGTGTGCGCATCATTATGCATCTGACGAGGGCCAATAACAAGAAGTTAGGTTTAAGTTGAGCGGCCATGAGTGGGCCAGGATTAGATTGGGAGGCTTAGGTGAGATCAGGCGGAGGCTAGGGTGCTGATTCATTTGGAATCATTTAGTTCATTGCAGAACTTAAGCTTGAGAAGTTACAGCCAAAGATACAAGAAAATCTATGAGAAGAGGCTAAGTAAGTGACATCTGTAAATATGAAACTCAAAGGTTTCAGAGAGAAGGATCAGGTAAGAACAGGTAAGTGTTTTTTTGCTGTCTGTAAATCCCTTGTCCTTAATTCAATGTAGGTAGGATAGTAGTTTCGCTGTAATGTTTCTCCTAAAAGTGGGATTTCAGAGCATCTAACAGTCACCCTGATGACTACATCTGCAAGGAGGGTATCAAACTTCAGTTCCTAACTGCCCAGGTCAAGAAAATGGAGCTAGAGCTGGAGCTGGATGCAGTTAGGACCATCTAGCAAGCTGAAAACTTCATAGATGAAACTTTTACTGAGGGTGGTCACATCCAGTGTGCAGGCTTCAGATAAAAGATTGGTGACCACCAGGAGAAGCAAGTTCCCCTTTGGCCATTCCTCTCAGCAACAAGCTGGAGTTTAACCCGGCCAATGTGAAGTGTTGCACTGTGACAGGTCAAATATAAAGATACTGAGAAGTGTTGATGAGCAGAGGGGTCTTGTTGTTGAGTTCATAGCTCCCTGAAAGTGGTTACAACAGGTTGATAGAGTAGTTAAGGCAGCATAAAACATGCTTACCTTTATAGTTGAGACTTTGAGCCTAAAAGGTCAAAAAATTATGTTGTCACTTTATTAAACTAGTTAGGCTGCATCTGGAGGATTGCACAGCTCTAGCTGTCCCATTACAAGAACTATGTTTAGGCTTTTGCGAGGGTGCAATAGAGGATTACCAGGCTGCTGCTTGTATTAAAGGCAGGTGCTACAATGAGAGGTTGGACAAACTTAGGTTATTTTCACTGCAGTGGCAGAGGTTGAGGGGAGATCTGATAGAAATTTACAAGATTATGAGAGGCACAGATAGAGTAGACGGACAGTATCTTCTTTCCATATTGTGAAGGAAATGGATAAGATATGGACATTATGCAGGCAAAAGGGATTAGTTTA
Organism: Mobula hypostoma; assembly: GCF_963921235.1. NCBI lineage: Eukaryota > Metazoa > Chordata > Chondrichthyes > Myliobatiformes > Myliobatidae > Mobula > Mobula hypostoma. The sequence continues at coordinate 17,142,708 of NC_086123.1, forward strand.
GTTGCCCATTTGATTACTAATTCAATTGGCTCGGCACAGCATTGTGGGCCACAGGGCCTGTTCCTGTGCTGTATTCTTCCATGTTATAATCTTTATATTCCCTTGGCCAGAGCCAAGAAAATTTAACCTACAGCAACCTATTTTGACCGAGTTTGATCCTTCAGGGATTCACTTAGTTATACATTTGGCAGAAAAGGATATCTTTAAAATTGGGCAATTCAATCAACTGAATAGTCTGAAACATTTTTCAAGTCATGATATTTTGCAAGTTCTCCAGAGGTGATGGGATCCAGGAGATGCTCCTGGGAACAGTACATCTGCTGTATCACCTTCAATGCAATAAAACATTCCCAGACAGCCTGTGGTACATTAATCAAATAAAAGTTGGCAATATGCCGCATAGAGATAATAGGAAAGTTAAAATGTCTTAAAAATAGGAAAAAGATAAAACATTGGGATTTTGGAAAAAAACATGGAATTCAGAGCTTTAGCAGGGGAAACCAAGTATGAAGGAATCGTTAAAATTGAAAACGTTGAAGAGATTTAGCTGGCAGAGTGCACTCATGCAATAATTGGAGGGCAGTAGAAAATTAAGGTATAGAGTAAAGAGTGATTACATAAGAACATATAAGAACTTATAAAGGAAGGAATTGTCTCAGACACCTAAAGATAGGCTCAGGAACAAAGATTATGGTTGAGACCGAAGAGATGCACTGATCTTCTAACTAATGACTTCACTGCACTTCCATAGTCTATAGCTTTCTAGCAGGAAAGTTCTGCTCATTCCACTCTGGATATCAGAGTAGTAGTCTGACACTGTTGTGAGGCAATCCAGAGAACATGTCAATGAGGTAGAGTTATGTAAGTGAAGCAATGTTTTTTTCCCCCTCAATATGAAAATTAGTGGAAATAGAGGATAGTTAATCAAGAGTCTGCGGGGGTTTAAAATGTGCTCGGTCATTAATTTTGTCTGTTACTTGTATTTGATTATTACAGAAAAATGTGCCCTTCACATTCAAGTAGTAAATACTGTACATCTTCAGTATTGAAGATACATGCTTAGAAAATGGAAGCATGGTTTTTGTGCATAAAATACACATAAAAATCACTTTGCATGTTTTAACATAAATTACTGAAACCTTGCTCATCAGGAAACTTGGCCAGCTACTTCAGATTGCAATTCATCTTAGTGTAAGTGTTAGTTGTTTATATTATAACATCTTCAATGTGCACACTATCTATTGCCCATGTTTTTCACTTTCAGAGAGAAGAAAAACAAACAAACCAAACACTGCACTGAGGAAGCAACAATGGCAGAAATAAAGCATCCTCATCGTGACATGTATTCTTTGCTTCCTCATTGTGCTTGTCTGCTGAATGATCAATGGAGTGTTTGGGCAGATCAGTTCTGAGAGTTTCATAGCCTGAAGCAGCTTTTCATTATAGACATCAGAGCTCTTATCTGACTACATGATGAAAGTGTTGCTCACGGTATCTTGGGGCCATTTAGTGCATAGGAATGGATGTGTGCGCAGAAATGCAGGGACAGGACGCAGTCAGACAGTGCAGATGTGCATTGGTTTCTTTCCACGGCTTGGCTGTTCTCTTGCTGTGGCCAGCATAAAAAGCATACTTCAAAGTTGAGAGCACATTGTCCTGCTTTCCAGTGGCAGTGACATGGCAGTGGAGATGCCTGCAGGCAGCTAACATTGATAAATGTTCAAATAGTTTTTTTTAGTTTATTGATGCAAGTAAAAACACCTATAGAGACGTGCAAGGAAACACAGGACTGAAAACTCAGTACTCTAGGGGTATCAAACCTTCCAATGTGATAAGGTGGGATGGAGGGGAGGGTACAGAATATAAGAAGTGTTGGCATTGTACTATTAATTATGGAGTCTATCACTGTAGTAAAAAAGCAGGATATTATCAAATGTGGCCAAATGGGTAGAATGTATGATTTAAAAAAAAGGTAATTACTTTGCTAGTGCTAATCACAGAGAGATGCCAAAGTAATAAGGTTATAGTGGTAGGAGATTACCACTCCCCAATATTAGCTATACATTAGCAGTTTAGAGTGGTGGGATATTTATAGTGCATTCAGGAGAGCTTTCTGAGCCAGTTTACTGACAAGAAAGGGTATTTACGGACCTAATCCTTGGGAATGCAGCTGGGAAAGTGGTTGCAGCACCAGTGGGAGAGCACTTCAAAGATGGTGACCAGATCTAAGCTTCAAGGTAGTTATGTAAAGAGATAAGAATGAACTAGAGATTGAAGTCCTAGATTAGGCGCAAATCCAGACCAGGCTAAAGTAGACTGGGAGTAACTACCTGCAGATAGTGAACACAATAGATTCTGTAACTACCAGAGCAACTCACACAAAATGCTGGAAGAACTCAGCAGGTCAGGCAACATCTATGGAGCGGAATAAACAGCCAATGTTTCTGGCTGAGACCCTTCATCAGGACTGAAAAGGAAGAGGGGAAGAATCCAGAATAAGAAGGTGGGCAGAGGAAGGGGAAGGAGAAGGAGAAGGAGTACAAGCAGGCAGATGATAGGTGAAGGCAAGTGAGGGGGAAGGTGAGTGAACGAAGTAAGAACCTGGGAGGTGATATATGGAAGTAATAACTGGCTGAAGGAGGAATCTGAGAGGACAGAGGACCATGGGAGAAAGGAAAAGAGGAAGTGCACCCAAGGGAGGTGATGGGCAGATAATAAGACAAAAGTTGCGGGGGGGCAGAATGGGGAATGAAGAAAGAGAGAAGGGGTCTCTGTTTTGCAGATAGGTAGGTCTATAAATGGAAGGCATTTAGAAGTGAAATAGTTCAGGGGCCACTAAGTTTCTATTATGGGTGAAAAGAAATGACAACTAACGCAGAGAATCCTGGAAATCAAAGGATACAGAAGGATACAAAACATAATACAGCATTACAGACTTAGATAAGTGAAAACAAGGGAAACTTCAAGAGCATGAATAGCATAGGAAGACTCTTAAGAACCAGGCAGTAGTGGGATGCAAGATGACAGACAGGATTAAGTAAAATGCAAGTTTTTATTTTAAAAAATAGTAGATTAAGGGTATGAGGGTAACTGGAGCATGAGTAAGGTCCATTAGGGACAACAGTGGCAATCTGTGTGTGGAGCCAGAAGATATGTACAAGGTTTTAAATGATAATTTCTCACCCTGTATTGAACAAGTAAAAGCATGGTGTTGCTAGAAACCTCTAGGAAGGGGTTTTCGATTAAATTTTGAAATTTTAGAACATGCTAGCATGAAAAAGCAGGTGGTATTAGATGTCACAGCAATCTTTAAAACATTGATAAATCCTAAAGCCCTGACGAGATACATGACAAGCTGCCACGAGAGGCAAGGAAGGATGCTGCTGTGGTCCGAAGAGAATTTTAAATGGCAAGCTGCAGTTGACAGGAGGACAGCAAATGTGTGGTAGCTTCATTCATTGACTAATAAGTTGGTAAAATGGCCAGAGTAATGGCAGGTGGAATTTATTATACTTTTGGAGGATTAGTGAGGGCAAGATAATGAACTTTGGGGGCACTGAAGATTACTGAGGAACAAAGAGACCCTGGAGTACAAATCCAAAGATATTTGAATATGGCAGCTCAGGGCAAATAAAGTAGTGAAAGGTAATGTATGGAGTACTCTCCTCTGTTCACCAGAACACAAAATATAAAAGCACAGAGGTTATGGAACCTAAAAGATTGGTTAGGCCACACCACAGGAAGGACACGATTGCACTAGTGGGAGTGAAGAGGGGAAGAGAGGACAGCCTGGAGCAGGACAAGATAGAGGTACAGGTTCTTTTATCCGAAATTCTGAAATCCAAAAAGCTCCGAAAATCAAAGTTTTTTCGCCAACAGCTGACGTCACTCAGGTGTGACGTGGCAGCACTAGCAGAGGCCGCCAGACGTCAGTTGTGGCTCAGCGCTCGTACTGGTTACACTTGCATTTGCTGTTCGTTGATATGTTGTGTTCACTGTTGACTTTGTGTTTAATTTCACTGTGAAAATGTCAAAAAGAGCTGCAGATACCCCTATGGGTAACAATGAGAAAAAGAGAAGGAATCTTCTCTATCAATAATGCAGAAAGTGGAGTTATTGCAGAAGCTTGATCGTGGTGTGTCTGTGCGGCGTCTTACTGAAGAGTGTTAGAACTACCACTGTATATGATTTAAATAAACAGAAAGACAAGTTACTGAAGTTTTATAGTGACAGTGACAATGACGTTCTACATTTATTCCAATAAGTCATTTACCATGTGTTTGATTCGGTTCATTTGAAGCTGTATATTTTTATGTTTTATTGAATGTTTTTGTTGGAAATAAAATTTCTTCTTGTCATTATTCCCTAAACAATACAGTATAACAATTAATTACATAACATTTACATTGTATTAGGTATTATAAGTAATCTAGAGATGACTTAAAGTACACGGGAGAATGTGCGTAGGTTTGGTGCGGCGTCGGGTCCTAAACTCCACCACACTGAGACAGGTTAAATAAGGAACACTCACAATGTGCTGGAGGAACTCAGCAGGTCAGTCAGCATAAGGGACTTGAGCATACGTGTTTTTTGGTATCGGGGGCGGGGGGTGATGAAATCTGGAAAATTCTGAATTCCAAAATGCAACTGGCCCCAAAGATTTCGGATAAGGGATTGTGGATCTGTATTATAAATTATGAAGGACAGAGTAGGCACTAGGAAACTTAATCTGAATTTCAGAGCTGTCAAAACCAAAGGACAAGGATTTAGAGTGAGAAGATTTAAAGGGAGTCAAAGCAATAATATATTCATCTTGGCAGTAAGAATCTTTAAAAAAAGTTCAAAGTAGTATTTATCATCAGAGTACATATACATGTCGCCACTTACAACCTGAGATTCTTTTTCATGCGGGTATACTTAGCAAACCTAGGGTCAGTAAAGAATTAAGTAGAGTGTAGAAGACAACAAGCTGTGCAAATGCGAATCTAAATAAATAGCAATAAATAACGAGAACATGAAATAACAAGATGACGAGTCCTTAAAGTGAGATTATTGGTTGTGGGAACATCTCAATAGATAATTGTAGTTATCCTCCTTTGTTCAAGAGCCTGATGCTTGAGGGGTAGTAACTGTTCTTGAACTTGTCAGTGAGAGTCCTGAGGCTTTTGTATCTTCTGCCTGACTGCAGCAGTGAGAAAAGAACATGGCCTGGGTGGTGGGGATTTCTGATGATGGATGTTGCTTTCCTTTGACAGCATTTCATGTAGATGTGCTTAATGGTTGGGAAGGTTTTACCCGTGATGTACTGGGCCAAATCCACTACCTTTTGCACCATTTCTCCAAGTACATAAAATATGTGGAGGCAGGTACCCTCACAATATTTAGCCATCTAACACTTTAATGGCCAAGGCATAGAAAATTTATAGACAAATTGGGGTTGGTTAGTGCCGGCTGACATGAGACGGTAACCCTAAAGGACTGTTTCTGTCGTGCATGACTCTGATGAGGTAAATTTCACCAATGTAGTTGTGACAGGTCCCCAAACTGTGCACCAACATGAATTCTTCACATAAGAAACACAAGAAATTCAGCTTGTGTGCGAAACAGTAAAGGGTAAAATGTTGAATAGTGGGCAGAAATATTTCTGATTTGTTTTACTACTATAATAAAAAAAACTCTTCAGAGGGCAGTCTATATATTTCCTCGTTTATATTGTGGGTGACATATCTTTTCCAATATCAAATGTTGGGTAGTTTCAAGAATGCAAAACGGTTCCAGATTCAACCTGACATATCATTTTAGAGGCTTTTTAATTGGGTAAGCAGTTCAACAAACTGAAGTTCCTGATGTGACATTTACAGTGTACTCTTATTTTTTTTAATTGAATCAAGACCAATTAATGTGAATGGATTGCTAACTGATCTACTTTTTCTTGATATCTTCATTCTGGAGAAAAGCAGAGTAGGTAGGTTTTATAGATGAGATATGCACTGGAAATAATTGCTCTTGAAAGCAAGAGAGATGGCTTATATGCACCATATATACTTAATCATATTTATATTTTGTAAAATGTAATGATTGAAATTAGTAAAATATCTTCAAAAAGCCTTGGAAAAAATAAGCTTGAACCAAGTTTTATTTAAAACAAACTACAAGGTTTGATGTTGACTATCCGCCAAGATTGTGAGATATTGGATGTATAACTAAAAAGGAGAAATTATTGTGATACAACCATGTGTATGCTGCATTCCCATTACTGGTATTGATTTCAATAATGCCTTATAAACCACTTCACCAGATTGATAACATCATGCAGTTATTACCTTGCAGTTTCCTTAATGATCATTAAAATTGATTAAGCAAACTGAAGATATGTCCCAGACAGAACAGACATTCATTTAGCATTGAGATAATTAAACAGTCCAGTTTCCACCTGATAGTAATGGCAGTGAAACAAAAGGGTTCATGTATTTGCTTATGGCAACTTGATTTAAAATATTTGAGTATTCGAAAAATAAAATTGTTACTATTAGTATTACTCTACTGTTCCCTCTAAAAGGCACTGGTCAAGATTCATTGAAACTAGATAAAATAATGAACTATTTAGTATCTTCTTGTTCAATAGCAATGAAACAGATGCATCATACAGAAATTAAAATGAAAGCCTGACCTCTACCTGTAATTCCTGCAATATGCAGGAGAAATACCAACACATGAGAAGAACATTCGAATGAGAAGCAAATGAGAGCTTACAAAATTCTAATTCAATAATGTGGTGTTGACAACACAATACCATCAGCAAAATTTCAGGAAAATTCACTAGTGGGTGAGCATAACAATTTGTTTCCGTTTGAACAGCACGTTCTCCCTAAAGGTGTAGGTACAGATGTAAACCTTCCTAATTATTTTTCTATTAAAGGGCTGTAGAAATCAATAGTCTATTGATAAATTCCACTTTGATAAGTAGCCCTGGAGAATCACAGGATGATTACAGCATAGAGGACCCAATTTGTCTCAGGTCCACACTTGCTCTATGTAAAGTAATCCATCTAGTCCCATTCTTGCTTCCCTTTCAGATACTTATCCTGTTTGCTGAGGAAAAACATATTTACTCTTCACCTTTGGTTCGTTTGCCAATTGCCCACATTCTCTGCCCCTTGGCCCTTGACTTTTCCTCCACTGAGAACAATTTCTCTTGATCAGCTCCATCTGTAATTGTCAAGTTTTTAAATACCTCTGTCTGGAAACCCCTTCTGTTCCAAAGTGAATTATTTTTACTTTACCAGTCTGTTCCACATCAATAAAGTCTCTCATCACTGGAGGTTTTTTGATAAATCACTTCTGCATCTTTTTGTAAAGTTCAGTGCCTACTACTGGGATATAATACTCCAGTTATGGCTGAACCAGTGTTTCATAAAGGTTTATTTATGACTTCTTTGCTTTTGTCATTTATGCTCCATTTATAAAGCCAAAGATCACATATAATTTTAATCACATTTTCAACGTAGAACATATCTGTGCAAATAGAACCCAATTCTGTAGAATTGTGATTTCCAATTTACAATGTATTTTTGTATTCTTTCTTCTATAATGTTATATTGCATATATTTTTTACATTAGATTTAATCCACCATTTATTCAACCAGTTTTCTTCACCAAACCTATTACTACCATCTCTTCTCAGATGATTCAACCTCAGGTTCAGTATTCTGCAAATTTGTCCCAAGTCATTATAACATCCTATTATCCATCCCAGTAAACTCCTCCCATTGCAAAAGTGACCCTTCGTCACTACTATACTTTCCTCTGTCACTTTTCCGGTGTTAATGCCATGCTTTGTCCCGTTTGATTATGTTCCATCAAACAACTGTCAAGGTAGTTAGGTGTAGTTTGCCTTTAAACCTCTTAGTAGCTTACACTAATAGAAGTCCAAGAGATAGCTAAATCTGTCCCCGATTATCCTTTATAAAGCATATTACATCAAGAGATTTAAATGAATGGTCTGTAGTTATTAACAATTTTTCTATATTATTTTTGAAGGTTATAACACTTGCATATTTTAAGCCCTTTGGCATTAGTCGCTGAACATCACCCCCACAATCAGCCGATCAAACATTTTGGCCAAGGTCTCTCAATTTCCTCAGCAACCTAGTATGCATTCCATTCCAGATTTATGCACCTACCATTTCTAAAATTCTCCCCTAGTTGATTCAGAATGTCATCTGCATTTCTTTTTTGCTGAGACTCCAGTCATATCTTCCCTGATGAAGACTGATGTCGTCTTTTATTACTCATTTACTACTATAGCTTTTGACTTCATGAATACACTTGCTTTCATGAGTACACTTGTTATTTTAAATAAAGTTAGTTACTTTTAAAAGGTTTAATAAACTGGTGATGCTGATTTCTTTATAAAGTCGGTTTGCCCTCTGTCAAAAGTCTGAAGGGCAAACAAAATATTAGTAAACAAAACAGTAAACTGTTGACATATAAGCTAACATTATCTGTCTGCTATACTGGTGGTTCAAACCTCAGCTTAATGCAAATTTTTAACTTTGAAAAATGTTGCAAGTTCAGAGAGATCAATTTTGTGGGTTAAAATATGCATACACAGCACCCAGAAATAATTCCAAATCTGGCATTCAAGCTCACCTGACAGAACATGTACAAGCACATGATCTTCCGGACTAGTTAACTTATCATGCTTTCTTAGTTGATTTAGAGCAGTATGGCTTAAGGCCATATATTCAACAAGAACTTTTGTACATAAAAATATCAGGATGCATAACAAAAATTTACATGAAATAAAATCTAATCATATTGTTTTGCCACACGTACCTGCTATACTTGCAAATATTTCACTGATCCCAATCATCACATACTGTGGAATTTGCCACCATATTGATAATGGTGCAGCATTATACCATACATTCCCAATCTGCTGTTCAATGGTGCCATTTTGCAGGCTATTCAAACGTTGGTCTTCCAGAATTCCTGACAAGGAGAAATACAAAACAGGTCTTTATGCAAACAGTGAAACATGATTTTAAATGAACAAACGTACACTCAACCAGTTAATTTTCAAATCACTACCTTAGATCTTTTCCATTTCAAGTAACCAATAAGATCCTTTTGTGTTTATGTTCCTGAAGTTTCAATTGTCACGATCAAGTAAATAACGATATAGATAAAATACATATAAGATTAAATTCAATCCAAAATTCAAAGCTAATAATCAGATTTGCCATTTCATCTTCATAAAACAAACGAATGGCAAGTAGATGCATTGAGTCATCCATTATTACCATTACACGAGGAAATCTGCAGATGCTGGAATTTCAAGCAACACACATAAAAGTTGCTGGTGAACAGGCCAGGCAGCATCTCTAGGAAGAGGTACAGTCGATGTTCCGACGTTACGTAACGTCAACTGCACCTCTTCCTAGAGATGCTGCCTGGCCTGCTTCGTTCACCAGCAACTTTTATGTGTGTTGCTTATTACCATTAACTGTTATTATAATGCTCTTCACGTCTAGTCCAGGTGTAATTGGGATAGTTTATTGTCATTGACCAACAATGATGAAAATTGCAAGTGGAGATAGTTAATGATAAAAAAAATAGGAAGTATGCTTCCATATCAATGATATGCTACATAAACTACTCACAAGTATTCAAGTGTTAAAACTAAAATATGTAAACAATAAAGAACTTATTGAACCAGAGGAGAATAACATCACTCACTGAGGAGGGAGGAGAAGATGGCAGCGCGGCACAGCACCCGCAGCCGCTCTGAATGATATCGTATGTGTTAACTAGGGGCCGCGCACAATCCTGATTTGATGGAGACAACCGTGAGAAGCACGGAGGAACACCTGGAGAAACTTCTGAAATGCCCGCTTCGCTGCCGCTGCTACTGTGCAATCAAGAATCTCCGGAGGGGAAGGCCCCAGATCCTCAGCTTTGCCTATTGCCGGAGCCAGGGTCAAAGCGCTCGGCAGAGATGGTGCTCTGTGCTGAGTGTCGGAGGGTTGGTCGGAGGCTCGGAGTTTCCGGACGGACTCAAGAGTCGGCTGTGGTCGGGTACTTCCAGGATGCTGCATCGGCAAGTTTGCGGCGCTGGAAGCTCATGGCAGGAAGAGTTTTTTTTCTTCCTTCTACCGTCTGCGTGAGATGATGGGACTTTCAAGAGACTTTGAGACTTTTTTTTTACCGTGCCCATGGTCTGTTCTTCATCAAATTATGGTATTGCTTTGCACTGTTGTAACTATATGTTATAATTATGTAGTTTTTGTCAGTTTTTCAGTCGGTTTGTCTTGTGTTTCTGTGATATCATTCTGGAGAAACATTGTATCATTTCTTAATGCATGCATTACTAAATGACAATAAAAGAGGACTGCGTGTCCTCATAATCTAATCTAATCACTAAATGGTTCCCATAACCTATGGATTGCTTTCAAGGACTCTTCATCTCATTTTCTCGATACTAATTGTATATTTATTATTGTTTTTCCCTCTTTCAAATTTATAGTTGTTGTCCTTTGCACATTAATTGTTTGTCCACCCTGTTGGATGTGGTCTTTCATTGACTCTATCGTGTTTCTTGGGTTTATTGTGTATGCCGGCAAGAAAATGAATCGCAGGGCTGTTTACAGTGACACATGTACTTTGGTAATAAATTTACTTCGAACTTTGAATTTTCAACTTCATAAAGTCTAGATTAGCCATTTAAACTTAAAAGCAAACTAATTTCAAGATGGTGATTCAGAAATGTTTATTTTCAGTTATGTTCAGAAACCTACGAATATCGTCATTTGTGTTGCAAGAGAGAGGTTAGGTGTTTATAATCTCAACAGGAGAATGAAATTCTAAAATTCATCAAGAGTTATTAAACTAATCCAAAGTTCCTCCATTAAAGTAGCTAATTTCAACATTCTTCAAGTATTTTTCACCTGCGGTAAATGATTAAGCAATTATTTCCAGAAGTGACAGACACAGTCATAGAAGGATGGGAATCAGTTTGATAGGAGCCAGACTTGTGTCTTAACATTAAACAAAATGACCGATACCTAAAAGCTGTAATAAAAACTGAACAAGGAAAATATTCAGCAAGTCAGGCAGCACCAGGGTAGTGAAAGAATTAGAATTAAATTCCATCAACTGCTTCTCTTTCAACAGAAACTGAACTTCCTGCTTTTATAAAACTGAAGAAAATAAAATGGAACACAGCTGGAGCTTGATACTGTTAAAAGTGTACGTTTTAAGGCCAGGTGCTTAAAGTTCAATGAAAAAATATTTTAAGTATAAGATTTTTAAATTCTGTTAATACACTTTACAGGTGAAAACAGTTTAGTTAGATAGCATCTAATTCTGCCAGAATGTGGAAAACAAAGGCTTAGACCTGTAGTAAAGTCTTAAACTGAGTATTTAGGACAGGCGATTGGATTCTAGTGAGGGAAAATTTTCAAGAGAAAAGACAAAGTCATTGTACCAAATTGATCAATTATACCCAGGGTTTGTCAGGAAGTACATCTACCACAATTAAAGTCAGAGCAGGGAATAATACAAAAATGACAAATTTGAAGGCTCCTTTATCCAAATGCACACAACATTCCTAACCGTACACATGATTTAATGGCACAGATGAAAATAAAGGGATTTGACCTAACAGCCATTTCAAGGCCACAATGCAAAGTGACCAAGTTTGGGAATTAAATGTTCCAGGATACTTAACTTTTCGAAGAGATGGGCAGAGTGAAAAGGTAGATAGGGTAACAATAATTTTAACAAATGGGATTAAAGTAGTAGAAAAAAAAAGGTTCAGAAAATGTAAAAATAGAAACTGGGTGAAGTTAAGAAATGGCAGTAGACATAGACATTGGTAGATATGGCATATATACCCTCAACTAGAGGCAATACTGAAGGTATCACTTAGAAAATTAGAGGTGCATGTGTTGAGAGTAAAATAGTTCTGGAATACTTCAATCTATACTTAGACTGGGAAAACAAATCAGCAGTAATGGTGTGGAGGACTAATTCACTGATTATACAAGAGATCACTTCCTAGATCACTATTTTCAGGAACAAGAAAACAGACCTTAGCGTTATACAATGAGAAAGTGTTCATTGATTATCAGGGAGTTGAGTGGAATTTAACAAGCTAACATAATGAGTTGTATGTAAAAACTGAGATGAGAAACCATGGTTGTAAGTATAAATACAACAAGTTACCAAGTCATGAAGTGTTAGATGGCTCTTGGAGTTTGGGAAACCAAGTTAAATAACAGACAGTAAATGAGCTGATATATAAACAATGTAGTAATTCTTTCAAAGGATCCTTTAAAGCAAGATAACCCAAAAGTTTAGATGTGGTCATCAAGTTGAAGGTAGTGTTATTTCAGTCTTTTAATACAGTATTTCCAAGAAAAAAAGCATCCCAGTACAAGTCCAAGGAAAGTAAAATTTCAGAATTCAGCTAAAGGAGGAACAAAACATTTATTAAAGTAAGGTACAATATCAGATTATGCTACAAAGGAACAGAAAACAGATTGTAAAAAATTCTAGTTATGTTGAAAAGGAAATGCTTAATTAAAATTAATGTGGGTCCTCTACAGATGGAGACAGGAGAAATTATATTGGGAAATAAGGAAATTGCGGAGAAATTAAACAGGTGAAGGCAGAGAAAACTTGGAAATAGTGAGGAGCCCCAGATCCAAAGCGAATCAGGAACTCAAAGAAACCAGCTTGAGTAAAAAGAAAAATAATATTGCAGATTAATGAAAATAAAAAGGTAATAAATCTCTAGGACTCCATCCTATAATTTTGAAGATGCCAGGTTTGTAGTTGGGGGATTACTAGTTGTCATCTTCCAAATGCTTCAGTACTTCCCACAGACTGGAGGGAAGCAAGTGTAACACTATACAAACAAAAGACCAATCACAAACCAGAGGAAATCTACAGAAGCTGGAAATCCAAGCCACACACACAAAATGCTTGAGGAACTCGGAAAGCTAGACAGCATTTATGGAAAAAAGAGTACGGTCGACCATTCGGGCTGAAACAAAGGGTCTCGGCCCGAAACGTTGACTGTACTCTTTTCCATAGATGCTGCCTGGCCTTCTGAGTTCCTCCAACAGTTTGTGTGTATTTCTTGTAACACTATACAAGAAAGGTGGAGGGAAGACAGAGAGTCATTGATCAGTTTAGCCCAATATTAGTTGTCGGAAAAATGCTGTAATTTATCTTTACATGTCCTTGTGACATATCTGCATTTTTAGTTAGCCTTTAATAACAGTATGCAGAAAAAATTAATGCACCAAGTATGGGAGTATGACAGTGGCATTGTCTGAGGAATAATTAACAGATAGGAGATGGTGGGAAAAATGGGTCATTTATGGTTTGGAGGCAGATCATGGGGGGGGGGCGTCAGAGTGTGCAATGTTGGAGCTCTAGCTTTTCACATCAATGCTCTGATGGAGGGGATCAAGGGTAATATATTAAAATTTACTGATATAATGTAACAAACCATAATTGCTAAAATGAAGAACATCAAATAAGGAGGGAACAGAAAGAAATATAACGGAACACTCAGATAGTTATTGACACACCAGAAGGACGGGGCCTAGATGGTGCAATGGTAGTCATTTAAAGCAAGTATTCAGGTGCAGAAGCAAATGACAAGGCAAATGGTACATTGAACCAGTTGCATTATTATATGAGAATAAGAGCAAGGATTCTGCTGTGCATCTGGACAGATTTGGTTTGCACATCAGGGAATGGAAGCTCTTGCTGTTGAGGAAGTGCAAAAAACAAAATGGAATACTCAGTCTTGAGATGGTGGAATTGACAGCTGAGATTAAATTGATCCATCCTGTATTCACTGGGTTTAGAAGATCAAGAGGGAATCTCATAGGAACCTTTAAAACTCTAACACTCAACTAGAGGGACAGACCCAAGGGCTGGATAGTCAGGAACCCAGGGATCACAGTCCCAAGAAATGTCATCAGAAGAAAGTGCTTCCTCCAGGGGACAGCACATGTCAGGAATTCTCAACCACACAGGGAAGTGAATACGAAATCAACTACTTTCAAGGATGAGGTTCACATGTTTCTTGATGATAAAGGTATCAAAGGGGATGATGAGAAGATAGAAGCAGAGCATTGAGGTAATGATCAGCCATGACAGAGTTGAAAGGTTGAGCAAGTCCGAGGGGATAAGGGATGAATAGCCTACATCTGCTCTATTTTTCTACATTTCTATTTAACTGTTTGCAATACCAGGTCAGGAACAAAAAGCAAGAAGCTAGGAACTTTAAACGAGAGGTTTTGCTTGAACTTTGCTGGTGCTTAACAAACAAGCTTCCCTACTGTTCAAAACCTAACATTAAATTCCATCCATGAACTTTGTGGAAGAGAAAATTTCAAGACCCGACCTGAATTTCTAGATGCATAGCAACTCTGGGCATCAAAGTTTGAAAGCATGATTTTCCCCAGCTACAGCTGGCATCAAAAGAAACCTTTCTGCAACACTACAAGCAAAAATGACTAGAATTTTTATCACTCCCACCATTGCTTACTACCCTGGTAACCCTATCAACTAGTTAGAAAGAAAAAGTCAACTTGTTACTCGTATTCAATAAAGTGCTTCACTCTCACAATAGTATGTGCAAGGGAAAAAATTAAATGGTCAAATGCTCAAACACCTCCAAAAAAAAAAGATAGTTTTTAACAGAAAAAAAAACAGCAAAAGAAAAATTGCTTTCTCTGGAAAATCAACATTGCCACCCTGACTACAGGATAAATTATAGTGAAATTTTAAAAGGAATTAACTGAATTTGTTTAAAAAGCCCTTTAATGGTTTCCCTTTTAACATATGAGGATTCATATTATTTTGCTTTCCAGAAAATAAAAATATTATTCAAAAAAATTAGAAAATGATTTCAGTTGTAAATGAGATTTTCTAATTGAAATCAAGACTAGTCATTTTTAGAGAAAAACAAACTCAAACTTTTTAAGTTGCAAGAACCATCTTAATTCTCCAGTTCTGAATTAGGTGGATGAAAAAATTAACTGTATCTGAGAATTGCACTTCATCCAGGGTACACATGGATAGTGACTGTAGTGATGTACAAGTACGTAATTTGATTGACTTAAGGATTTCAGCAAAATGAATGCTTACATTTGTAACATGGTAAAAGGCCTCTAAAAATAAGTCAACTATTACAAATTCGCACAAGTTTTAAATTTCTTTTTTTTTTAAACTGTAGTGCCATGTAAGCTTTCACAAGTCTTCCTAACAGCTCTAGAAGTTATTTTTAACTAGCAATAAATACACATTTTAAAAAGAGCTTAACTAGAGTAATGCACACAGAGTTTGAGCAATGCATACATAGAGTTTACATATTAAAAAGAAATTGGAAAATGACCTGCACATTTTTTGCTGAATTTGACACATGCTCTGTGGTCATGACAGCACTTTTGACTTGCTTCAATAGATCTAGTTTAAACTGCAGTATGGTTTATACGCTTCAAGATGCTGGCAAGATGCTCCACATTTTAGTTACTCCACTGCTTAAAAAGGCAATCTTATCAAAAGACTAATGTTAACAGCTATGACCTTTGGATTTTCAGCCAATATAACTATTCCAATAATGGATAATATTCAAACCTTGTGAAAACAAAAGGTCTCATTGACAGATGTAAAGGTTGTTGCCCACTGTAAGACAACTTCCCATCCTGATTTCTGATGGGCTATGAGTTAGGAAAACAGTTTTATTTAAAAGGTCAACTACCACTTGAATATCCTCCAACCACATACAAATAACTTGCTCCCTCTAACACATAAATCACTGTGATTATAAGCATAGTCCCACAATTCAGTGGAAAGTACTTTCTTTTCATTCAACTAAGCAAAACTATGCTGAAGAATAGAAGTACAAATAATTATAAATTTACTTAATCTGAAAGTGATAAATATAAACATTCCTCCAGCAACCAAAACAGACAATTTTAAAGTGAAATTGTATGCTGACAACACAATTTCCCAAACTGGATCTCTTCCAGCAATAGACAAGAATCCAGAAAATGAACAATTTGTATTCATTGGTGAATGAGAGGAACATGGAGGTCAGTAAATAAAGATTAAAGCTAAATCATACTTTTAGAAATTGAAAGTTAAAAAGATTTCCAAAATCCTATTTACTATAAAATCTGGCATATTGATATATGTCAATCTTTTCCCAAAGTGGCCAAATGGAATGGGGAAGGGAGAAAACAATTTATGAATGTTTACTCCCTTGAATTGAAAAGCTACCTGGGTCACTTTTGAAATAGGCCACACATTGACCAGTTGGATCATTACATCAACTGGGCTTATATGTAGTTTGCATACAGCCATAGACATTTTCAAAATGATACTGGAGACTCTCAAGAAGAGCTGACACATTGGAATCAATAGTGATATCAATCGAATGCTTTATTCCCCTATCCCAACTGGAAACGAATTCATGACCACCACCACATTTAAATACAAATATTGTAGATGCTTGGACAGGCAGTTCCTATGAAAAGAAACTTAACCTTTCAGATTAATAACTTTTCAGATTCAAGAACGTTAATTTTAGTACATAAGAGACAAAGTAATTGTTACTCCAGTTCTGATTCAGCACAAAATACAAACACATTAATAATAAATACATAAGACAACTTATAGGCAGATTAATATATCCATAAAATGACACTAAGCACAGGGGTGCCTGTACATAATGGGACTGACAGTAAGTAATAGAGGTAATTGGGGGTATGGAGTGGGGGGGGGTAGCTGTCTAAGTGAATGGAGGTGTTAATCAGACTTACTGCTTATGGAACGAAACTGTTTTTGAATCTGGAGGTCTTGGTGTGGATGCTACATAGCCTCCTTCCTGATGACAATGGGACATGCAGTCCATGAGTAGAGTTGGTGGGATCCATCATGATGTTCCTGGCAACTTTCTATATATGTCCTTAGTGGTATATAGACTGATGCCAATGATACACTGGGTGCTTTTGAATACCCGTTGTCCACTGTAGTGCAGTTTCCATACTATGCAGTGATGTAACTTGTTAGGATGCTCTCTACTCCGCATCTGTAGAATGACAGAAGCATAGAAGTACATGGTACAGCTCTCTTCAGCCTCTTTGGAAAGAAGAGGCTCTGATGAACTGTTCTGATTGTGCGGAGTGTGTTCTTGGACCATGAGAGGTTGTGTGAGATGAGCACTCCCAGGAGTTTGAAACTGCTTTCAGTTTTCACTGCTGATGCGAGTTCTCCTGAAGTCAACAACCACCTCCTTTGTCTTGTTGACATTGAGGAAAAGGTAATTTGCCTGGCACCAGGCCTCGAGTGCTTCCACCTCCTCTCTGTTGGTCACCTTATTGTTGTTGGTAATGAACCCCGCCGCTGTTGTGTCATGGGCAAATTTGCCAATGCAATTACTTGGGTGTTTGGCCATGCAGTCTGTGTGAGCAGAGTGTACAGCAATGGGCTAAGCACACAGCCCTGGGGAAGACCCGTGTTCAGGATGATAGAGGGAGGAGTGGTCGTGCATTCTGACTATCTATTGGTTAGTTAGTCCAACACAGGGTTACACACTGGTGTATTTAGGCTGAGGAGTAGCAGCTTATTCACCAAGGTCTGTGGGCCAATAACATTGAATGCAGTGTTGAGATCCAGAAATAGCACTCTGACAGTGTCCTCGTTTTCTAGGTGTGCCAGTACGAGGTGCATGACAGATGCTATGGCATCTGTTATAGCACGGTTCTATCGGTAAGCATATTGGCAAGTGCCAAATTTGGCAGGAATAGGGTTTTGAATATGTCAAAGCATTCAAAGCACTTCATGATGATTAGTGTTAGTGTCACTGGATGGTAGTCATTTACAGTTCAATAAAAAGTTTGTGAACACTTTGTAATTATCTAGTTTTCTGCATTAATTAACTCACAAAATGTGGTCTGATTTTCATTTGACGTAACAACAGACAAACACAATCTGCCTAAACTAATAACACACAAACAATTGCACTTTTCATGAACACATTGTTTAATCATTCACAGTACCAGACTGGAAAAGATATGTGAACCCTTAGATTTAATAACTGGTAGAACCGTGCTTACCAGCAATAACCTCCACCAAACATTTTCTGTAGCTGCTGATCAGACTTGCACAATGGCGAGGAGGAATTTTAGACCATTCTTCCATACAAAACTGTTTCAGTTCATCAATATTTGTGGGGTACCTTTCAGGAACAGCCCTCTTCAGGTTATGCCATAGCCACTCCCTTGGGAGAAGGTCTGGACTCTGACTTGGTCATTCCAAAACACAAATATTCTTATTTTTAAACCACCCTGTTGTTGATCTACTCTTGTGTTTCGGATCATTGCCTTGTTGCCTCATCCAACTTCTACTACGCTTCATGTGATGGACCACTACCCTGCCATTCCCCTGTAAAATGTATTGAAACAATTTTGAAGTCATTGCTCCTTCAACATTTGCCAGCTGTCCAGGCCCTGAGGCAGCAAAGCAGCCCTAAATCATGATACTCCTTCCACCATATTTTACAGTTGAGATGAGGTTTCAGTGTTGGTGTTGGCTAGTTTCTCCATTACAGCGTACATTTCTGCTAAAAAGTTCAACTTTTGTCTCATCAGTCACAGGATATTGTCCCAGAAACGTTGTGGAACATGCAGGTGGTCTTCTGCAAACTCAAGATGTGCAGCAATGTTTTTTTTGAAGAGCTGTGGTTTCCTTTGTGGTGTCCTTCCATGAACACCATTCTTGTTCAGTTTTTCTTATAGTGGATACATGAATAGAATCTTTAGCAAGCTCTAGAGATTTCTGTAGGTCTTCTGCTGTTACACTTGAGTTCTTCTTCATCTCCTTCAGCATTGCACATTGTGGTCTTGGTGTGATCTTTGTAGGAGACCCACTACTGAATTTCCCCCATTTGTAAACAGTATTTCTTAATGTGGACTGATGAACACACAGGTCTTTCGAAACACTTTTGTAACTTTTTCCAGCTTCATGCATCTCTACAATTCTCTTCCAAAGTCCTCTGAAAGTTATTTTGATCACGGCATGGTGCACATAAACAGATCTTTCCTGAGAAGAACAGGATTTGTCTGTAATCTGACTTTGTGTCTTTTTTGTAGGGCAGGACACCTCAACAACCCACACCTCCAAAATCATCTCATTGCTTGGACCACCTGACCCCAAATAGCTTTTGTAGAAGGCATTACCCAAGAGGTTCATATACTTTTTTGAACCTATACTGTAATTGTTTAAATAGCGTACTCAGAATTGAGGAGAAGGTCAATTGTTTGTGTGTTATTAGTTTAGGTAGATTGTGTTTGTCTATTATTGTGACTTAGATGAAGATCAGAACAGATGAGTAATTAATGCTGAAAACCAAGTAATTGCAAAGGGTTCACAAGCTTTCCTTGCAGCTGTAGTTCTGAAGGTGTAGAGTTCTTTGGTACAGGGATGATGGTAGCTGATTTGAAGCATATAGGAACAGTAACCTGGATGAGTGGTGTTGAAGACGACCATGAAGATGTCAGTGTGCTGGTGTACACACTCCCAGAGTTCTCAGCCTGGGATGGTGTCTGGCTCAGCTGCCTTATGTGGGTTGACTCTCTTAAGAGTCCTTCTCAACTCAGCTGCTGTCACAGACAGTGGCTACTCACCTGGGGGTGCGGGGTGGGGAGCTTTCATGGCTGGCTTTGTGTTGCACACCTCAAATTCATTCAAAACAGCCCTGAAGCATAGAGATTGCATCATTAGGCCATACAGTGATGGTCCTCTTGACAGATTTCTCCATTTTCAGCAGCAGTCAGTATGCTGGGATTAACATTTTGGAGATTATAATCAGAGAAACCAAGATAAGAGCATGGGATGGCTTTATAAGATCTCTATATTTCAGGTTTCTATCATCTGGGTTCTTTTGTGCTTTTCGGTCATTGCTATATTTAGCTCTGTACATACACTGACAAAATTCTGCCAATGGAATGCATTCTCTGGCAAAATAATTCATTAATGTCTTTTGCTCATTCCAGATTCCAGCAATCAACAGAAGAATTAAAGGTTCTTGCAATAGTTAGATTTTGCAATTTAAAAAAAAAATAAAAATGCAGAAAATAGAAACAATTGCCATAGAAGTGCTGCTCCCAAGGGAAGATGTCAGTTGGAGTGGTTTCTCTCTCCAACGATGCTGCTGGATAAGGTGGCTGTGTGCGAAGGCCCTATTGCTCACTGCTCCAAGGGAAGGCCTCTGCGTTTGAGTGGTCTCCCTCTCTCTGTCAATGCTGTCAGAGGATATTACCAAAGTTCTGTGATTTATGGATTGGACTGCAGATTGTAGTTCAAATTGGACTCCTTCAGATTTTTTTTCATATATATTCTGTGTTTTCACCTTTTCTTTTCCCCCCTTGTTGCTGTTTGGTGAGATTTGTTAAGATTTTTTTTGAGCAGGGGCACTTGGGGCTTGATGTTCTTGTAGCCGTTTGGCACGATATTTTTCTCCTGCGTGGGGTCTATTGATTATGTTGCCATTGTGAGATTTGTCTTTTTAGTGCGAGGGGAGGGGGTGATGTTTTTATTTTAACGACTTTCATGGCTTTTCTTTGTTTTTTGACTATCTGGAGAAGAATCTCAGAGTTTGTATACTGCATACATACTTTGATAACAAATGAACCTTTGAATCTGATGATAGACAAGCTTCTGTTTTGGACCTAACACATTCAGATTTTCAGATTTTGGTTAGTATTTTAGCATTCACATATGTAATGCATTAAAGAGGAGAAGATGGTGGCGCGACGCAGCACGCATGGCCGTTCTAAATGATATCGATATGTGTTAACTAGGGGACCGCGCACAATCCTGATTTGATGGAGACAGCCGTGAGAAGCACGGAGGAACACCTGGAGAAACTTCTGAAATGTCCACTTCGCTGCCGCTGCTACTGTGCGATCGAGAATCTCCGGAGGGGAAGGCCCCAAATCCTGGGCTTTGCCTATTGTCTGTTGCCAGGGCCGGGGTCAAAGCGCTCGGCAGAGATGGTGCTTGGTGTCGGAGAGCTGGTCGGAGACTCAGGGTTTTCAGACAGACTCTGAGCCGGACTGTGGTCGGATGCTTCCAGGATGCTGCATCGGCAAGTTTGCGGCACTGGAGGTTCACCGTCTGCGTAAAATGATGGGACTTCGAGAGACTTTGGGGATTTTTACCATGCCCATGGTCTGTTCTTAGCAAATTACGGTATTGCTTTGCACTGTTGTAACTATATAATTATGTGGTTTTTGTCAGTTTTTAAGTCAGTTTGTCATGTGTTTCTGTGATATCATTCTGGAAAAACATTGTATCATTTCTTAATGCATGCATTACTAAATGACAATAAAAGAGGACTGCTTGTCCTCATAATCTAATCTAAGTAACTGATTCTAAAAATGGTTTAAAATATTCCCCCCATAATTTGTTGATTATATCAGTCAAACATACAGAGCAATACAAATAGTGAAACCCAGTTTAATATTCTCGGTTTCCTGACACAAGACCTCATTTAAAACAGAGATCCTGATACTACCCTCCATAAAGTATACTCTTCTGAATACCAAATTTACCAGTTTTTGGTGCTAAACCAGCACTGGATCACAGCACGATAATAGAAGTGTAAAAGTGCATCAAATACCAATGCTATTAATACAACAGATCTGATCAATACAGGCAATCATAATACTAAAATACCTCAAACTACATTTACTTTTGTAGTCAGAAAGGACAAGATCAAAAACCAAGCTAAGTGAACATTTGCAAAACTCTCAATGGAAATTTATAGCTATAGTCTAAGTCAAGGTTAAATCCTCAACTGCATGCATTATGCCCTTCTGCTTATCTTACAGGATTCATGGTTTTAATTCTATTTTAATATGACATTAACTGTAGACCAGGTTTAACCTGATCTCGGTTCCTCCTCGGCGTTCATCCTGAGATACAAGTATTTGACTCCTGAATTCTTTCAGCTGTGTCGGGGGCCAAGGTGAAAATTGGTGGGGATGTCAATGAAGAATTTAAACTTGATATAACAATAAAATTAATATTTGTACAGAGGCACCACATAATTATTTACATACATCTTCAATAATGTCACGTCTTGATGTATAATCATCCAATTTACAAACACTCATACTCTCACATTTATTATGGAATGGATTTTAATTTCAAAACATTAAGAAAACTTTCTACACATATACTTACCAGCAGCCACTGCAGAGCACATAACAAAAAACATGCCAACAGCAATTCTCATCAAGGGTGTAGGCAGCAAGCCTTTCCTCTTTAGCACGGGATCTACCACTTTGTCTTTGACTGGGATCAGAACCAGAATAAGTACTGCATCAAACATGGTGAACCAAGCAGCTGGAAGCTGTAGAAAAGTATAGTTGGAATAGAATGCAGATCAGGGATCACTGAAAAGTAAAGACGCAACAGCACAATAAATCATATATAGTAAAACTGACAGTCCATCAGCCTTGTCACTTTGCTAACGTCAGAAGCAGATTTTCTCGACTACAGAAAATTACTATTAATGTAACATTTTTACTTCACTTTCTTTTAAAGATATTAGCGGCACAGTAGCATAGTGGTTAGCACAACGGTTCACAGTACCAGTGACCCACTGCTGCTTGTAAGGAGTTTGTACGTTCTCCCCATGACTATGTGGGTTTCTTCACATAGTCCAAAGACGTACCAGTTCATAGGTTAATTGGTTATTGTAAATTGTCCCATGAATAGGCTAGAGTTAAATCAGCGGATTGCTGAGCAGTGCAGCTCAAAGGGCCCAAAGGGCCTATTCCACACTTATCTCAATAAATAAGTAAAATTTTCCAGTGTACCCAGTGAGTTTAAGTGGAGGAGAAAAATATACAGTGCAAGCACTCTGGCTCCCAAATCCAGCTGCACGTCTACTCATTGCTCATGCTCCTGAACCTTGGTGTTCTGGATTCCAACCCTGGCTCCAGCCACATGTTTGTCCACAGTCTGGACCGCAGCCCCACTGCACTCTGAAGCCCGAGCTCTGATTGCACACCTCGCCTGCTCTCCAAATCCCTAGCTTGCATTCTGGACTGAGCAGCGAGTTGGATATCAGACCGCCAAGTTTTCTCAGCAATCATTTGCTGGATTATTGGAGTTTCATTGCAATTAGCACATAAAATTGTACTCTTTGTAGTCAATATTAAAATAACTTCATATTTTTCTTCATAAGATAGACCCATGCTTTGGAATGTGCAAGTTGCACTCCTGAAAAAAAATTGCTGAATCTTGCAATTTTTCATTATGTAAAGCCTTATCCATCACCTTATCTATGCATACATCAACAAATGTGAGCAGAAATAAAAGTATTTATTTACTTCTCACTCCCCAAACACTACCCCCCGCCCCGCCACCAACCCAAGTGCAAATTTTATTCTGCAGCTCTTTTTTGGGTAGTAATGCAAGATTGAATTACGTAAGGTTGAATTTCTGTTAACTAAACAACAGACGCTGAAGTCACTTGCATTTGTATCAGAGATGTTATATTTTAGCAGCAAAGCCTGGGCTAAAGCAGTTTTCACCAACAACGGCCCTCTGTGCTTCCTACTTTCTTCCCATGAACATACTGCAACAGAAAAACTATTTAAAGTATTAAAATGCCCATTTTCCCACCTAGGAAAGTCACAAATATTTTAAATAGGTGTACCCTAATATATTACTCCTAAAATGCAAATATCATTTTAAAAAAACACGGCAGATCAATTATATTCACAAGCACAAGAGGTACTGCAGACGCTGGAAATCTAGAGCAATGGCAGGTCAGCAGTTCTGGTAGCATCTATGGATAGGAATAAACAGTCGACATTTCAGGCCGAGACCCTTCATTAAAATTTGATTACATTTCTATGTAAATGTATTAGTATTCCTAAAAATTAAATTTCTGGGTACTTTTTACTGTCTTTAATCCGTAGCAGTACAGAAGATGTTGAAGATTGAAGTTGTGAACAAACACCAAGTGAAAAAAATATAAAATTGCTGAACCAATCTACAAGCATATTCCACTTTAGTGGAGGAACAGGATTGCTCTGAGATCTAGCATAGACTTAAAACTAAAAAAGACAACAACCCTCTATAAGCAAATATTGCAACTAGTTTCCAAAATGCGAGTTATTGCAAATGATGTGAAGCAGTTAAATCCTTACATTAAAAGGACTGAAAAAATAAACTGATCTTCTAATATTAAGTTCAGGCTTAATCTACAAAAAAAAAGCTAAATAATTAACAGGAGGCCATGGCTCCAAGAATACCCTCGCTCTCAATGGTGGCAGAACAAAGCATATAGGTACAAGAGACAAGGTTGAATCATTTAGAATCAAGGGTGCTTGGTTGATGATCCAGTTTTGTTGGCTTTCTATCATCATAGAAGCCAGTGATCAATCCATTCAATTTACTCTACATTGACAGCAAGAAATGGATGAGCACACAGAGCACAGCAAAGCAATTAGGACTGAACAGCACTCTTTCTGTGTGCTAAAGTTCCAGAGAAAATTGTATTGAAACAGCTTAGCGTGAACAGCAGCTAAATGTGCGGTTCATGCACAAAAAGAATCAAAGTGGTAACCTGATAATTACTTCCTCATTCGTCTGTTCTCAATCACTCAGTGATAGGCGATGGCATTGACAACACCACCCCCATACTGCTTACTCATCAATAACTTTTTACCAGTGCTCAGTTTGGGCGTAACAGAACCATGTACTGCAGTTCCACATTAAATGTCAGCAAAAGAGCCAAATCCAAAAGTGAGGAAAGATTAACACCATTTAGCACCACAAAGAATCTGATTAAGTGTAGCATGATGAAACAGAAGTCAATGGAAACTAGCAGAGGAAAAGTTACTTCTGGAGTCATGGATAGTAAAAAGAAAGATGCTTCTGGCTTTGAAAATTAAATATCCCAACTCCAGCATACCTTCCCTAGAATTCCCAACGAAGTTCCCTGGTAATTACCACTGGGTGGAAACTTAACTAGATCAGTCAGATAAACTGACTATGTGAACAGCTCAGACTGGGCATCCTGTAACGAGTGCCTCAGTGTACGACTTGCAATTTTCACGGTGCAAGGAAGTACAAGTTATGTTTTCCATTAACCTACATGATCACAACTCTGTTGACTGAACCATATGCTGTACCCTGAAGATTCACTTCCTCCCCTCCCACCACACACTGTGGTACATTGCAGCAACTACTTGCCTGGAAGAACAGAGACAGCAAACGTATGAAAATGCCACCACTAGAAAGTTCCCCATTCAAATCACGTTAATCTAGCTTGGAAATATATTGTCATTACTTCATCATTGCTGCTTAAAGCACTTGAATTGTAAGAAATAAGAGGCTAATCCATAAAGCTTGCAAAGAACACGAGAGCCTCATGCAAATTGACAGTTGAGGCCAGATCCTCTTTACACACTTCCATAATTACTAGGTTACAACTTCTGCCAATCAGCTTTTTAAACTATGCTGACATGGTTCTGAAAGGCACAGTTTGATTTTCGTTTTCCCAAACTGGCATCATCTTTGTTTCAGTAACAGAAACTAACTTGAAAAGTGCGAGTGCAAGGTATTTCACTTTGGTATATTGAACTTACACAGTAAACAGTAGAGCCCGACATATGGAGTACTGCAGAACAGGTGGATCCTACGAGAAGCCAGTTTAGCACTGAGACCAACTTGAGAAGTGGCCAAGAAGTTGATCACAGTTGCAAACTGCCAAGACTAAAGCTGCTCTGCACTCACTGGCCACCTTACTCTGTTACAGGTTGTATGTCAGTTTCGTGCAATTGAATACTAAAACTTAAAGAAAATGATGCCTCCCTGTGAGTTGATAAATCACAGGATTCCCACAGCCCTTTCAGATAAACTGTATGAAGGTAGGATTTACAGGACTTCCTATCCAACTGGACTGTGAAAATACCTTGGATCATTCAACATGACAACTCACCAACATCTTGAAGGCAATTAGGGATCGATGTGAAAAGAATGTAATTTAACAACCTTTAGTAAAGTATGTCGCACAAGTTGAAAAGCAAAATACAACAGATGCTGGTAATCTGAAACAACAGGATGCAAGATTATTGTTCAGAAGCCTAATGGCCTGAGGGACGAAACTGCTTCCTATCCTGACTGTTCTTGTATTTATGCATCAGTCTCCTGCCTAATGGTAGAAAGGCAAAGAGGATGAGGGATGGATGGGTGGGATCCTTAATAATACTAAAGGCCCAGCATACACAGCACTCCTGATAAATGACCACGATGGATGCTAATGAAACCCCTACGTTCCTTTCAGCTGTTCTCACAGTCCTTTAGAGGGACTTCCAGTCTGATGCTCTGCTGCTCCCATACTAGATGGAAATGCAGCTTGTCAGGACGGTCTCATTGGTGCTCCTGTAAAATTCCGTTAAGATGTTAAGATGGGGCGGGGGGGGGGGAAAGACTTATTGCCTTAATCTCCTTAGGAAGTGGAGGTGCTGCTGTGCTTTCTTGTTCAGGGAGGTGATGATACTAAGGGACCAGGTGAGGTCATCTGTGATGTGAACTCTCAGGAACTTGGTGCACTTAACTCCTCTATGGAGGAGCCATGTATGCACAGAGGGTGATGGTTCATCTGGACCTTCCTGAAGTCTACATTCATTTCCTTGATCTTCTTCATATTCAGATTTAGGTTGTTGTTCTCACACCAGTCCACCAGCTGCACCACTTCCTCTCTGTACTCTGACTCATCGTCATCGCTGATGAGGCCAACCACTGTTGTGTCATCTGCAAATCTGATGACATGATTTGAGCCGAATCCTGTGACACAGTCATACATCAGCAGTGTGAATAGCAGCGGCTGAGGACACAGCCCTGGCTCGTGCCAGTGCTCTGAAGTTTTTGTGCTTCACATACTCTGATCCCACATTACTTGTACCACAATATTTTGCAGAGTCACTATTGAAATAATTTAATTCTTTCTTCCAAAAGCAACCACATATTCTACTCCACATGCCAACTTTTGTCCACTCACTTGACCTAATCTAAGTGTTCCTCACAACTTGCTAACTCACCTATCTTTGTATCATCAATAAAATCAGACTACAATATACTTGGGCCTTTCTGCAAGTCTTCAACATAGATTAAAAATAAAAGTTGAGACTCCAGCACTGATCCCTATAGTGAAAAAGTGACAATCCAAAGATGACCAATTTATCATGACTCCATGCTTACCCCCCCAAATGACTATTAATTTTTGGGGGGCAATAACTTAATATTCCTGTCACAATACTGACCAAATTGTATTACCCAAAAAGAATTAACCGTCAAAAAAGATACTAAAATTACTAGATGCAATCTGCAACCTAATCTGACATATCATTATTTTGATCTTCCTATTAATTCCTTCAAGCTGTCCTGCATGAGTGGCTTTGCCCTTTTGGCTCTATTCTTAATATGTTTATTAAAAAAAACTATTTTAACTGTTGAGTGTGCGTGTTCACACCAAAATTTTATTTTGTGGGAGCCTTCATTCTGCACAGCTTCAGAAAGTTAACTCAAATTTCCTTTACAAAAGTAAAATAAAAACTAAACCAGCTTAAGTAACATCAAGTTTAGTAACAATATAGACAGGTGGGTAGCTTGAGAGGTTGCATGCTTCTTCCACCGTTTTTGAAGAACTACAGTGTGTTCCTGATGTCTCGCACTTCTCAATACAATCCCAAATGTTCCTCCTCTTTGAGTGGTCAGGGGCCAGGGATGTCCACAATTCAATGGAGACATCATGCATTTTCTATAGGGGCTGGAAAATATCCTTGAATCTTTTCTCTTTCCACTTGGTAATCTCTGGCCATGAGGGAGCACGAAAGCTTTGGGAATCTGGTGTCAAATTTGCAAATGCATAGTCTGCCCATTGGAGCTGACCAATGCAATTAGGGTTTCAGTGTTGGGATTTTGACCAAGAAGACTCTAATTGGTTTATTTTTCTTGCAAGCCCCATCTGTCATGTTACAAATACAATTTCCATGCTAAAATTACCAATTATACACCACACTGAACTTGTTTCTCTAAAATTTGTATTCAGTATTTTACTGTTGAAATATTGATATTAATTTACTACAAACTAACAAAAAATGCTTCAGTATCATTGCCAAGATAGTAAAGAAAGCCTTCAAAAATCAATGACCATGGGACACAGAGCACTTAAATAAAGCAAGATTTTCATATTTCCAAAATTCACACTTCCTGTGATTGCCAGTTTTAACTTCAATTACCACATGATTCCATTTACAAATGGTCAAGATTGTTGGTCTTCTAAAACAAAATTTAGTAGAAACATGCTCAAAAGTTCTATGTTTTGGTTACAAAATCTATATTGTTTTTCCAATGGAAGTGCTTTTAAGTTTTAATTAGATTTGAGATATTTACAGTCCTATCACTCTTTAGGAACTAAAATGTTCAGTCAGCAAAATAATTTATCATCAGTTTTCTATAGTACATGTTAACTACTATTCTAGTCTGATTTACTTTATACCCTTAAACAAATGACCTCATTTGTAAATAACTGTGCTTCAGTAACAGGTCAATAACCTATACTTCAATTTGCTTTGAGAACCGACAGTTACTTCAATAGTTCAAAGTTCAAAAAGATTCAAAATACATTTATTAACAAAGTATATATGCAATTTACAACCCCCAGATTCATCTTCCCTCAGACAGCCACAAAACAAACACACAACACGGAACCCGTTCAAAGAAAACATCAAACTCCCAACACGCAAAAATAAGAACAAATCGTGCAAACGCCAAAAACGAGCAAATAACACAGAATATTAAACATCAAACCGCAGAATCCTTGAAACAGTCTAGGAATGTTCAGTTTAGTTCAATTCAATTTAGTACAGTGTCATTTGTTGACTGCAGGCCACAAAGCCAGTTTGCCACAATCAAAAACGCGAAAACTACCAATTTTTATTAAAATGGAGTAACCAGAAACACAGAACATGAACCACAGAGTCCTCTTTAAAAAAAAGAGTCCAATCCACAAACCACTCTGATCAAACCTTGTCCAATACCAAAGACTCCTGCACCTTCCTCTGGCAGTAGCTAGCAAGAGGGAGAGGGAGATGAGGTCGGGTCAAATGCAGACAGAAGGCACTGAACACAGGCATGCCTTCCGCTCTCATCCTCATTAACTTCAAGGTTGCTTGATGCTTTAGTTGGCAAGTTGGTCGAGAATTGGAGCCAATCATGGGTTCCCGCTCTGCCATTGGGCTGCACACTCCATTCTCAACCACACTGAATTTGTGATAACATAGCTTGCGCTGCTATGCCTTTGGATTATGAAACTATTATAATAGTGGAACTAACCAAAATGTTTATGCTTGTTGAATTATTTACTTATGAGTAGCTTACATAACTTTTGGATTATCAAAAGCATCCCAGAAAGGAAATTACATTTTTTATTATAGGAAATATAGTCACTTATCCTTCATTGGCTGTGAATCTAAATTCTGGGGCTTCCTATTCAACAATACTATGTGATTACCTTCACTAAGATTACAGAGCTCAGTAAGGTGACTCAACGCCTTTTAAAGTAAAATTACAGATGCGTAGGATGCACAACATAAAATTTACAACACAAACAACTACAACTAAATATGTGCCAGTCAAAAAAAGGTATTCAACCTAATCCCAGTTTCTAATATTAGGTCTGTGGCCCTGCAGATTGTGGGCTTTCACATACAAATCAAAGTACTTCATTCCCCAATGGGATAACATAGAAAACCTGCAGCACAATACAGGCCCTTTGGCCCACAATGTTGTGCCGAACATGTACTTACTTTAGAAATTACCTAGGGTTACCCATAGCCCTCTATTTTTCTGTCCAGGAGCCTCTTAAAAGACCCTATTGTATCTGCCTCCACCACCGTCACCGACAGCCTATTCCACACACTCACCACTCTGTGTAAAAAACTGACCCCTGACATCTCCTTTGAATCTACTTCCAAACACCTTAAAACTATGCCCTTTCGTGGATTATGTCTCTATCATCTTTCAAGCAGTGAGTTTCAGAAACCTGCCACGTTCAGTCAAATTAATCTCACTACAACTTCTCTCAAACCCTTTCACCGATTACTTTTATTCCCTTGTTTTTCACCAAACGCCTTAATCTTATACACATTGGTATTCTCCATTTCTACGAAAAACAACCCCAGCTTATCCAATTTTTCCTTTTGCCTATCACTTTAATCCTTCATTCCAATTTCCCCGTTCTCTTATACACTTCCTGCAAGGCCTAGTCCATATTTCTTTTATCTGAGCATGTTGCTGGGAACTCAATATTGAATTCAACAATTTCAGATAATCTGCTACTCCTGTGTGGTGCCAGACATACACAAGGTCATATCTCTGCAACATTTATTCAGTTTTAACTCTCTCCTGAACTGCACAGCATTTCCATTTTTCCAGATTTTCAGCTACTGCTGTGCTTTGCATCTCAGTTTCAGCATAGTTTATTGTTTTTCCCTCCCCTGCCCTCAGTCATTTCCCTCCATTCTCATTTCCCCCAGAATGATCAGCTATGATTCACATGTCTTCACCACCCTTGTACTGCACCAACAACATGCACCTGTTCTCAATTCTTTTGTACCTCACCATATCATCAACTTATCAATTGTTTTTCCTCCTCCAAACTCTTTCCCTTCTTTGCAATAAAACACATTTTCTCACTGTTATTGGTTTTGATGAAAGGTCATTAACCCTGTCTCGCTGCCTGACCTCCTGTGTATCTCAGCGTCTTGTGTTTTCATTTTCTGAAAATTATATCTTAATTTTCCAACTTTGAAACACACATCTTCAAATCTTCTTTGCACCTTTTCCAATGTATTTGTATTGTTCCTGTAATGTGATAACTTGAATTATAGCTAAATTGTGGTATATTTACTTAATGTCTCTGCTCTTATATTCTAAGTTTCAGTATAAAAAGGAAAGAGTTTCATTTTAAGTAATCTATTGACTTGTCCAGCTCCTTTAAGAATCTTTGGATATGTACTCAAGAAAATCTGCTCCTTCACACTGCTCAACATCCTGCCATTTTTAAAAAAAATTCTTTTGCCTTGCCAAACTTTCCCAATCCATTATTTCAATCTTCTCTGGATTAAATTCCATTTGCTATTTTTCTGCTGAACTGATCAAATCATTTATATCTTCCTGCAGCCCAAAGCCTTCCTCACTGCTTTCTATTGATAATACTTTTTAAAAAAAATCACAGTAATCAAGTAATTGATTGCTATGATAGCAGCTATGGATGGGTCAAGGTTTAAGACCAATTGACTGCTGTCTAGAACTGAAAGAAATAAATTGAAGTCCATGAAATGTATTCAAAACAAAGTGCAATTTGACATTGGCAATGCCATCCAAAAAAAGAACACTACCACAAGTTTCAGTGTTTATCATTTCTTTCACCAAAGGGTGGTGAATCTGTGTAATTCATTACCACAGACAGCTGTGCAGGCCAAAATATTGGGTACATTTAAAAAAGGGTTGGAGTCAGAGTCAGACTTTAGCATAGAAACAGGCCCTTCGGCACATCTAGTCTCTACAGAGCCATTAATCTGCCTCGTCCCATCGTCCTGCACCTGGGCCATAGCCCTCCACTGCTCATATGTTGATATGTTCTTCATTAGTATGGATATCAAAGGTCACAGGGAAAAGGCAGCTGTTATCAAATGGAGGCACAGACTCAACGGGCTGAATAACATAATCTACACCATGTCTAATGGTCTTAAACAGGAAACTAGAGCACTGTGGAATGTGTTATTTTCAACACATGGAATACTTCCTGCTCCATTTATACTTTGCAATTAGCCCCTAACCACATATTCTCAACACTTCTTACTCCACAAATACTAACTTCTACCTTCTATTTTATGTGACAAATGAAAGCAATCTATGCTAAGGACTCTTTAACCTGGGGACCTGGAATCAAAAAAATGAGGAAAAAAAAGATTATATTTGTCTGACCTGGATTAAACACATAGGCCAGAGTAAAGGATAATACAATTTACATCATCACACTGCACAATTCATTAAAGCTATCCCATACTATACTTATGGACTGTAGGCACTCTATGGTCTTTTGAAATACTAATATGAATAGATCAATATCTTGTAAAAATCCACTGTAAGATAACCCATCATGAGTGGTACCTGCAAAGTATTCCGTAAATGACAGGGCCAACATTTTCAATCCTATCTATCTGAAAATCATGTGATATTTTCAGCATTTGGATATCAGTGATGCTAATAATGTCGCATTTAAATAAACTTTTAAGCGAGACTTTAAACATCAAAAGGTCAGTCAATAAATTTGAATGGGATGATGGTTCTAATACTGATCATGCCAAATCGAGTTTTGGTAAATGTCTGTATTGTGTGTTATTCTCCTTTTTCTCTGTTTAAAACTATTTAACATTTCTGGATTAGGTTTTCTTCAGAATTTGCTGCTTTGCTCAAGTTTAATGCATTCCGCTGCCACTTTAAGAGGACCTTGGGATAGATCTAAGTGAAAACTTCTGAATACATTTTTTAAATTAAACTAACTAGGAACTCCCATCCACTTTCTGATTTGTTCAGTTGTATAAATAACTAATTAATCTTCCAACTTCAATCCAATGTGTCTTGCCTTCAATCTTGTTAGACAAATATCACTACGCAACTTATTTTTACAAATTAGACAATAGTGTTAAAAGTAGCTTGCACAATTTAAAGTCTCCTCATAAGGGATTTTCTTAATGTTGAATTAGTATCAAAAATTAAAGCACAGTAGTGACAGATTCAACAAATACCATCCTGGCACAGAGCCATACATACAGGAATTCTTTCAAATCTGACTTTACAAGTGAATAATATTGAGCAACATGGGTAGTTGAGTTAGTTATTTGGACTTACAATGGGAAAACCAAGCCAAAATTACCATCTGCAATCTTCATTGAAATTTATATATACATAAAATCAATAATGGCAGGATTGAAGCTCAGACATGAGATTCAAGAGATTGCAGAGACTGTTTTTCTTGAAGTGTGTGTTGGCAAAGTATGGCTGATGTCTATGGAAATCCTAACTGTCAAACAATCAGCCAAGATCACAAGTTGCAGTTAACTCTGAAATACAAATCCAAGCTTATAGTACTACTGAAGTGATTGTAAATTAATTTCTAAACACTAATTTTGAAAAGAGGAAGGAAGAAAAGAGATTATATCCTTAAGAACATGATGCATTAAGGAACAGAGAATGAAAGTTGACACAAAAAGGGAAGTTTGTGTTTTAACAGTCATATTAGATTTTCCCTCCTGGTACTAGGACTCTATAACACCTGCAGAAGTTTTACAATGTTCACACATTAAATGCATTTTACAGAAAGCACTTCATAATGAATGCTTTTACCATTTCATGAAGGTCAATGTTACAAGACAACAATAATAAAATACCATTGCAGGCCGGCAGAAGACCTTTGTCATTTTGCCCACCTATTCACAGTAATACTTCCACAAATGTTTTCTTATTTCTCATCTGGCATAAAAAAAAGACCATTAAATCTATATTGGCATCGAGAGACATTCCGTTGATCCCATTCCCACACATTTCCTAGTAAGCTGTTCCCCCTTTTTTATACCCATCAACTTCCTTCTGAATCTATTTCTATCTACCTACATTATAGGGAATTTACAATAACTAACCTAGCAACCAGACAGATTTTGCAACAATAAATCTGGGGAATTCTATGCAACCATGGGGAACATGTGAAAACTTCGTACAGGCAGCATCCGAGATCAGAATCAAATTTGGGCTGCTGGAGCTGCAAAGCAGGAGCATTAATCATTGAACCATCCAGTCACAGTCACCCCTAATGTTTTCTTCACCAATTATACAGCACATTTAAGAACACTCTAGAGGGTTCCCTTTGGTTACTCATGATTTTTTAAATTTTGCTTTAATTGGGTCTAAAATATACAGACCTAATTGAAATAAATCTAAAATTTTGAACTTATTTGCTTTCTAAGCACTTTCAAGAAGACACCAGAGAACAAATTTCACAACATGTGCCAGTGATATTAAACCCAATTCTGATATCATCATTCCCTTAATTGAGGAATCACACATGCGGCCTTTTCAAGTATTCAGTTACTGAGGAAACAAAAGTACAAACACATGTTTATGTGTTGAATGTATGAATCATTTTCAATCTATAGGTGTTAACACACAATACTAGGCTGAAGGCACGTCGAAAAACATTAATGGCTATGATGCTTCGCTCTGCTATGAGCTCAACGCCTTTTATACCCATGCTTTGAAATGGAGAATGAAACCACACCTGTACAAATCCCCACGACATTTGGCAATCTTATGATGTCTGTCTTGGAAGCCGACGTCAGAACATCCTTCAAGAAAGTGAACCACTCCATGGCATCGGGCCCCAATAGTGTAGCATGCAGAATGCTGAAAACCTCTGCCGACTAACCACTGGGAACGTTCAAGGATATCTTCAACCTCTGGAGGGAGGAGAAGATGGCGGCGCGACGCAGCGCGCGCGGCCGTTCCGAATGATATCGATATGTGTTAACTAGGGGGCCGTGCACAATCCTGATTTGATGGAGACAGCCGTGAGAAGCATGGAGGAACACCTGGAGAAACTTCTGAAATGCCTGCTTTGCTGTCGCTGCTACTGTGCGATCGAGAATCTCTGGTGACGAAGGCCCCAAGTCCTCGGCTTTGCTTATTGCCTGTTGCCGGGGCCGGGGTCGAAGCGCTTGGCAGAGATGGTGCTCGGTGTCGGAGAACTGGTCGGAAGCTCGGTGTTTTCGGACGGAAAACTGTGGTCGGAAGCTTCCAGGGTGCTGCACCGGCAAGTTTGCGGTGCTGGAGGTTTACTGTCTGCGTGAGATGACGGGACTTTCCAGAGACTTTGAGACTTTTTTTTACCGTGCCCATGGTCTGTTCTTATTAAATTATGGTATTGCTTTGCACAGTTGTAACTATATGTTATAATTATGTGTTTTTTGTCAGTTTTTAAGTCGGTTTGTCATGTGTTTCTGTGATATCATTCTGGAAAAACGTTGTATCATTTCTTAATGCATGCATTACTAAATGACAATAAAAGAGGGCTGCGTGTCCTCATAATCTAATCTAATCTAATCCAACTGTTGAAGTTGGAGGATCATTCATACCGGTGCCCAGGAAGGGCACAGGAGGTGCCTCAAGGACTGTTGCACTCACACCTACTATGATAAAGTGCTTTGATAGGTTGGTCGTGGCGAAGACTTAACTCCTGCTTGAGTCAAGGCCTAGATCCGCTGCAATCTGCAGACACAATCTCACTATTTCTCTCCTAAGCCTTGGACCATAGTAATACCTATGTCACAGGCTGCTGTTTATCGATTACAGCTTGGCATTTGACACCATTACTCTATTAACAATTAACAAACTTGAAAACTACTTACTCTGCAACTGGATTCTTGATTCCTTCATTGGGAGACCACGATCAGTGCAGATTGGTAATAACATCTCCTCCTCGCTGACAATCAACACAGGCACACATCAAGGACGTGTGCTTAGCTGACAGCTCTACTCTCTCTCTACACGCACAACACAAACACGCCAGGCATAGTTCAAATGCAATCTATAAATTTACCAATGACACCAGTGGTGTTAGCATAATCTGAGAAGTAAGAAAGGAGGTATAGGAGCAAGATAGATTGACTGGTAGAGTGGGGTCACTAAACTAACCTTGCACTCAATGTTAGCAAGACCAAGGAACTGATCATGGACTTCAGGAAGGGGAGATCAGGAAAATGTACACCAATCCTCATTGAAAGCTCAGCAGGGAAAAAGGTGAGCAGCTTGAAGCTCCAGGGTGTCAGCAGTTTGGAGGATCGATCCTGAGCCCAATGTACCATTGCAATCATGAAGAAAGAGCACAAGCAGCTATACTTCATTAGGAGTCTGAAGAGATTTCATGTCACCAAAGACTCTTAGCAAATTTCTACACAGATGTACTCTGGAGGGCAATCTGACTGGTTGCATCAGCACCTTGTATCGTGGCTCTAATGCACAAGATTGAAGACACTGCAGTAGGCCACCACAGACACGAGTAACCCCACCCCCACCCTCCAAAGACAGTGCATCAAGGTAGCATCCATCACTAAGGACCCTCACCACATTGGACATTATCATCATTATTATCATTAATATTATCAATGTCTGACCCACACTCAATTGTTTTAGGAATAGCTTCTTCCCCTCCACCATTGCACTTCCATCTCACTATTCCTCTTTTGCACTACGTATTGATTTTTTAAAAAATCATAGCTAGTAACTTTTTTTAATGTCCTGCACTGCACTGGGTCCACAAAACAACAAAATCAGGCATCTCAGTGATAATAAACCTGATTTTGAAGCATGCATGAAGGAAAGACAACAAAACCTTTTACCCATATATATTGGATATGGAGACTCATCTTAGAACACATGAGATACAAAAAGAATGATACTAAAATATAATCTGATTGATTTCAGAAGATGTCATCCTTGTACAATAAATATTTTCCCTTTCGGTTTCAAATCTAAAACATTCTAAATATCCAAGTTGCCTAAGCAATTAGAAATATGGGAACTACTAGTTGATTTCACTTGCCAAAGGCTTAATTAATTTGCCCATATTCCTCCCAAGATCTTCATTGTTCATTAACAGGAAGATTCACTGGAAAGATTAGCATTGATTATCCATGCCAAAAAACACCTACCAAGTGGAGTGGACTATCTTTTAGAGCAGTTCAGATCTGACCAAATTATAGTATCTGATCTCACACAGGACTGATCAGGCAAAGATGTTGGTAAGGATTATTAAGGATGTTATTAATATTCTGCCCCAAAGTTTCATTTCAACAGAATTATGTAATTAATCAAAGTTATAATTCTCCAGGTGCCATGTTAGGATTTGAATTCAGAACAACTGATTAAGTATGCACACCTGAATGATCATCGCAACTAAAACCCTTAAGGACACAAGACCCAGGAACAGAACAGGTCATTCAGCTCAATGTGCCTGCTGTGGTCTTACTGAATGGCAGAACAGGGGCTTTAAATTCAGGACCACCATGTATCAATCCCATTATCTTTGATAACCAAAATTTTTAATATCCAAAAAGTCTATTTGTCTTGTGTATATAC
Organism: Mobula hypostoma; assembly: GCF_963921235.1. Lineage (NCBI taxonomy): Eukaryota > Metazoa > Chordata > Chondrichthyes > Myliobatiformes > Myliobatidae > Mobula > Mobula hypostoma. The sequence continues at coordinate 17,180,019 of NC_086123.1, forward strand.
ACAGTGACTGAGCCCCTACAGTCTGCTTGGTTGATAATTTCAACGTTTCACTATCCTCCGTGAGAAGAAATGCCTTCGCATTTCAGTCCTGAATAGGTAACCCCTCATTTGAGTGCAAGACCACCCCCACCTCCCAAATCAAAATAGTCCAAGAGTGAGACACAAATTTCGCATGTACCAAACCAATGAGATTATCTGCCATTCTTCTACACTTGAGTGTTCAATCCAATTCTTAACTGCTCCTTGGAGGAGGATTCCTCCCGTTGAATGATTTAATCTGATGTACCTTCACAGCACTCCCTGTTTCACAAATATATTCTTCCTCACATAGGGAGTTGTATGCAGATTTCCAGTTATGCTTTCACCCTTGTCCTTAACTGTAATAAGACATCTTTTTGCCCTCTCTCAATTCTTATTGCAATAAAAAGCCAGCATAATTTTTGTCTTCCCCTAGCTGCTTCCAGTAACCACATATTAACTATGATTCCTATGACATCTGCAGAACAACTACAATTCATGAAATACTCTCCTTTTCTATTTTTCTACCAAGGTTCAAAACTTCGTATTTTGTACCACAACTGCTACATCCTCACCCATTCGCTTAACCTAAATCTCTCCCAAAGACTTTCTGCTGCATGCTTACAACATCTAATTTTGTTGTCAGCAAACTTCAATCACACTTGCAAACAAATATTGATCAAATAACATTCTCTCACCCCACTGATGAGCATAGTTCTGGCAAATGATTAGCGTCCAGCAAGACCAATACTGACTGCCTCCATGGATGCCACCTTATCTAGCAAGTATTGCATTTCCAACACCTTTAGTTTAATGTCAGTCCCCCCCCCCCCTTAACATTGAGAGTACCAGACACCAGACTAAAACATTCTAACTGGGCTACCAAAGTTCAAAGTACGCTTATTATCAAAATTTGTATACATTATACAACCTTGAGATTCGTCTCCTTACAGGCAGCCACAAAATAAAGAAACCCAAACGAAAACCATAAAAATAATGACTGTCAAACACCTAATGTGCAGAGAAAAAAAAAACAACAAATCATGCAAACAACAGAAGTTCATGTTTGATGTAAAGAGATCAGTATTCTGATTCACATATTAAAATCTATCAGTAAAAGCGAGTACTGCTGATGGCAAGTTAGAAAATATGCTGCTTATAAGAGACTGAAGGAGATACATCACCTCAGATTTATTAATAGATTTGCCAATGAATATTTTTCCTCTCGTACTTGCCTATGATCAATAAAAAATTAATTCCCTTAAATTTAATAGTTGTATGATGCAACACACAGAATGTTCCATTCATTGACAATTTAACCAATTCAACCAAAACCTAATAGTAATTGTAACAATACATTTCAGACACTTTATTTGATATTTTCTTCTATTTGCCTACCTATGCAAGGTGAAATCAATTAATTATTGATCACCAAAAGCAATATTTGGGGGATTATCAATTAAAGTATCTTGGGAAAATAAGTAATTTCAAGCAAAAAAACTAAATCAGAGATCTGTATAGAATACAAATTATGGTTGAAATATTTAATGCCTTTAACCTATCATGTATATTTGATTTGAAATAAAATTTAAACATGTAGAAAGGAAATAATTAACATAACTTCAATGAGTAAAACTTCTAAAAGTAAAACTCCAATAATCCTCTATCCAGCCATTTGGAAAATCCCAATGGTTTAGTATCTGTCTCACCGGATGACGTTTACAATGTTTACTTGTCAGGACCCTGATTCCCAAGCTCCTTGTAAACTCCTTAGCTGTCTAGTGCCCTCGCTCCTTGACAAGTTTGTATTCAAGCTTTCTAAAACATTAATAGGTTCACCAAAATGTTACTGTGATAATTAGGGGAAAAAGAAATTTACAATTTTTTGGAAGCTGGAGGAAGACAAGCTGACCTTCATCTATTATACCCATATATCACATTACTCTTTAAACTCTTAACATTCCACCAGTCAAGCTTTCTCCATTAGTGCCAAAACAAAATTAAAATAATACAATAACCAAATAACTTAACCTTCATGTTCTCTAATACTATTGCAAAAAAATCATAATTAGTAAACAGTTTTTCAATGTCAAAAGGTTTGAAACTGTCTGATAGATCTGACAGTTTGGAAATGTGCCTTAGTCAGTTGATATGACTTTCTCTTTGGTAAAGCCCACTCAAATTCTTTAGCTTTTGCTTTAGTATCAACTTACTGCTGGAAGATTCATTTAGTATAGGTAGGAAGACAGTGCTATCACCAAGGAAGCAACAAACCTCAGCTGGCTTAACATCCCAAAAGATTCCTCATTTAAGTGGATAACTATAGTACAGTTATTTGCCAGTTTGCCGGGGGGGGGGGGGAGATGGTGGATTGTTGCTCGCTGCCACTTACGCATTGGGGGGGAGGGTCTTTGGGGTGTTCTCACGTTTAACTGCCGTTCATTCTTTGGGGCACTTCTCTGCTTTTGTGGATGTTTGTGAAGAAAAGGCATTTCAGGATGTATATTGTATACATTTCTCTGACATTAACGGCCTGAGGTCATGGTACATATTGGTACTTATGACATTGGTCGGAAAAGGGACGAGGTCCTGAAAACAGACTACAGGGAGTTAGGAAGGAAGTTGAGAAGCAGGACCTCAAAGGTAGTAACCTCGGGATTACTGCCTGTGCCGCGTGACAATGAGTATGGGAGTAGAGTGAGGTGGAGGATAAATGCGTGGCTGAGGGATTGAGTGGGGGCAGGGATTCCGTTTTCTGGATCACTGGGACCTCTTTTGGGGCAGACGTGACCTGCACAAAAAGGACGGGTTGCACTTGAATCCCAAAGGGACCAATATCCTGGCGAGGAGGTTTGCTAGGCTACTGGGGAGAGTTTAAACTAGAATTGCTGGGGGTGGGAACCGAACTGAAGAGATGGAGGAAGAGGCGGTTGGCTCACAAACCGAGAAAGCTTGGAGACAGTGCGAGGAGGAGGATAGGCAGGTGATAGAGAAGGAATGCACTCAGACCGCTGGTTTGAGATGTGTCTATTTTAATGCAATGAGTATTATGAAAAAAGCGGATGAGCTTAAAGCATGGATCAGTACTTGGAGCTATGATGTTGTGGCCATTACAGAGATTTGGATGGCTCAGGGGTAGGAATGGTTACTTCGAATGCCAGACTTTAGATGTTTCAGAAAAGACAGGGAGGGAGGCAAAAGAGGTGGGGGCGTGGCACTGTTATTCAGAGAGAGTGTCACAGCTGCAGAAAAGGAGGAAGTCATGGAGGAATTGTCTATGGAGTCTCTGCGGGTGGAAGTTAGGAACAGGAAGGGGTCAATAGCTCCACTGGGTGTCTTTTTTTAAAAAAACAGACCTCCCAGTAGTAACAGGGACATCGAGGAGCAGATAGGGAGACAGATTCTGGAAAGGTGCAACAATAACAGGGTTGTCGTGGTGGGAGATTTTAAATTTCCCAAATATTGACTGGCATCTCCCTAGACTGAGGGGTTTAGATGGGGTGGAGTTTGTTAGGTGTGTTCAGGAAGGTTTTTTGACACAATATGTAGATAAGCCTACAAGTGGAGAGACTGTACTTGATCTAGTATTGGGAAATGAACCTAGTCAGATGTCAGATCTCTCAGTGGGAGAGCATTTCGGAAATAGTGATCACAATTCTATCTCCTTTGCCATAACATTGGAGAGGGATAGGAACAGACAAGTTAGGAAACTGTTTAATTGGAGTAAGGAGAAATATGAAGCTATCAGGCAGGAACTTGGAAGCGTAAATTGGAAACAGATGTTCTCAGGGAAATGTACAGAAGAAATGTGGCAAATTTTCAGAGGATATTTGTGTAGAGTTCTGCATAGGTACGTTCCAATGAGACATGGAAAGGATGGTAAGGTACAGGAACCGTGGTGTACAAAGGCTGTTGTATAGCTAGTCAAAAAGAAAAGCTTACGAAAGATTCAAAAAACTAGGTAATGATAGAGATCTAGAAGATTATAAGGCTAGCAGAAAGGAGCTCAAGAATGAAATTAGGAGAGCCAGAAGGCCATGAGAAGGCCTTGGCGGTCAGGATTAAGGAAAATCTCAAGGCATTCTTCAAGTATGTGGAGAGCAAGATGATAAGACATGGGGGAATAGGACCAATCAAGTGTGACAGTGGAAAAGTGTGTATGGAACCGGAGGAGATAGCAGAGGAACTTAACGAATATTTTGCTTCACTATTTGCTATGTAAAAGGATCTTGGCGATTGTAGGGATGACTTACAGTGGACTGAAAAGCTTGAGCATATAGATATTAAGAAAAAGGAAGTGCTGGAGCTTTTGGAAAGCATCAAGTTGGATAAGTCATCGGGACCAGATGATATGTACCCCAGGCTACTGTGGGAGGCGAGGGAAGAAATTGCTGAGCCTCTGGCGATGATCTTTGCATCATCAATGGGGACGGGAGAGGTTCTGGAAGATTGAAGGGTTGTGGATGTTGTTCCCTTATTTAAGAAAGGGGGTAGAGATAGCCCAGGAAGTTATAGACCAGTGAGTCTTACTTCAGTTGTTGGTAAGCTGATGAAGATCCTGAGAAGCAGGCTTTATGAACAATTGGAGAGGCATAATATGATTAGGAATAATCAGCATGGCTTTATCAAAGGTTACAGCGGAACATTGATAGGATGCAAAACTGGGCTGAGAAGTGCCAGATGGAGTTCAACCTAGAAAAGTGTGAAGTGGTTCATTTTGGTAGGTCAAATATGATGGCAGAATATAGTATTAATGGTAAGACTCTTGGCAGCGTGGAGGATCAGAGGGATCTTCGGGTCCAAGTTCATTGGACACGCAAAGCTGCTAAGCAGGTTGACTCTGTGGTTAAGAAGGCATATGGTGTATTGGCCTTCGTCAATTGTGAGATTGAGTTTAGGAGCAGAGGTAACGTTGCAGCTATATAGGACCCTGGTCAGACCCCACTTGGAGTACTATGCTCAATTCTGGTCGCCTCACTATAGGAAGGATATGGAAGCCATAGAAAGAGTGCAGAGAAGATTTACAAGGATGTTGCCTGGCTTGGGGGTCATGCCTTATGAGAATAGGTTGAGTGAACTCATCCTTTTCTCCTTGGAGCGAGAGAGGATGAGAGGTGACCTGATAGAGGTCTATAAGATGATGAGAGGCATTGATCATGGGATAGCCAGCGGCTTTTTCCCAGGGCGGAAATGGATAGCACGAGAGGACACAGTTTTAAGGTGCTTGGGAGTAGGTACAGAGGAGATGTCAGGGGTAAGTTTGTTTGTTTTTTAAAAAAACTCATAAGAGTGGTGAGTGTGTGGAATGGGCCGCCGGCAACAGTGGTGAAGGCGGATATGACAGGGTCTTTCAAGAGACTCCTGGATAGGTACATGGAGCTTAGAAAAATAGAGCGCTATGGGTCACCTTAGGCAATTTCTAAGGCAAGGACATGTTCGGCACAGCTTTGTGGGCTGAAGAGCCTGTATTGTGCTGTAGGTTTTCTATGTTTCTACTAAATTGGACCTTTGAAATGAAAACAAACGTATTTTCACAAACAGCTACATTCAAAGCTTCTCAAATCCAAATGCACTTACAAATAATATTATGGCAACATGGATGACATTAACTTAACACTTAGCTTTGCACTTTTGATTTAGTAAAATGTACAATTGTTTTGCATGAAAACTACTGAGGAAGTATACAATAGTTCCATCCAGGGGAAGGGGGAAGAGAAAGTAGCAATACTACTTCTACATAACCTGCATTTTACTTAAGTGAAACTAGTGTAAACAGAATTCTCACGAAAGATTAGAATGAATTCACAATGTTTTTGTGGCTTCATAATAGGTTTTCAAGAAATGAAAGACAGGAGAAATTAAAATAATCTCTCCATTCATATCATACTTTGCAGAAGATCAGAGTTTTCATAATAATTCCTTTAAACTCAACTAAATGGGAAGCAATTTTGATCTCAAGTATTCACAAATGCTACATGTTCTGAAGGCACAATCACCATGAAACTAATTTCAACTTATTCCATGGACCCACTTATTTCAAAGCACAATGAGCACAAAGCCTTAAAACTATACCTTGAGTTGTTAAGGACGTAACAGGCGAAACAGCACAAATGATCTTTTGTACATCATATGCATTACCATTAAGTTTTAAATGTATATCAATGGTTGAATTTAAAAATTCAACTGGATCACAAAATCATTTTGTTAAGCACGATGGCTAATCCCCTACATTAAGCAATGAGTTTCTTAAATCATCACCTGTTTGTGAACAATGTGAGGAAGTGGTTATCTCAATTGGATAGTCAGCAACATATTCTATTAAGAAATCGTGAATTTCCCAACTGCTTTCATATTCTTTCAAACAGTATTAGACAAGTAGTGCAAATAGTATCTTACCATATGATGTTTGCAGCTTGCAAATGAATTGCTAGCATTGCTGTTATTATACTCAGCAAAAAACGTTGGAATCCGAAGGTGCAAGCTCTGTAGAACATATGTAGTTTGCATCTAAAAATACAAAAAAAGGAGATTTAAACTAGATGCTGTCTCATCCAGCAAATACAGAAGCTATTAAAAGCATTTTTTTTACTTATTTGCATTTAATACAAAAGACTGCTTACTATTTCTGCATAGTTTAGCTTCAAAACAAATATAAAGAATCCAGTATTTTGTACATAAATCGCATACAACATCAAACCTGAAAGTAAACCATCCAGTAAGGAATGAGTGCTAAGAACACTGGGATAATTTTGACAAAGGTCTTCACATCCTCCACTTTGTTATCTTGAAATTCACCACCATATACAATCTTGGCCAGATCCAGACAACCTGGTTTAACAGTTGATGGGTAGATCCCGTTGTTCTGGCTGAAAGTAAAATGTTTTACAATTCATTTATTTTTTAATATAAATAAAACCTGCTAATCTTTAGATAATGTCAAATATGGAGCAATCTTCTGAAATCATAGAAAATGCTTCGAAAACACTTTTCAGAAATACAATAGTTGCTCCATACTACATTACATATCACTGCAAACTCAAGACAAGATCACAATCCTACAAAAAAATCCATTAACTTGTTTATGAAAAATATTAGAACTAAACTGCAAGTTCTTCAAAACAGTCAGGATCTCCTTTATAATATTTGCTTAACAGTTGCAGCATGAAAAGATAGAATTTGAAAGCTTCATACCATTAGCCAAATAGAGTAATACAAATAGAATTCTTGAAATCTGCGCAAAATCATCCTTCTAAGAAGCACTGCACTTCCAAATGGCTACCGAGTACAATAATTGTTCATCAAAAAATGCTACATTAACAGCCATCTTCACAACTATATTTAACAAAATTGCATATGCAAAAGTTTAGCCTTATGAGACATCCCAAAGAGCAATCTAATAATTAAAAAAAAACTTCAAGTTAAAAAATAATAAAACAATTTAATTATCTGTGACTCCTGTACTGGGGTGGGGGTTGCATTAGCTAGATAACAGTCCATACCATCAAGCCACTATCTGCATATTCATTGAGAGAATTCAAGTTATTTATTGATTTAATCCCCATTCTACACACACACACACACACACACACACACACACACACCATGAGTGGAAATTTTTGGTAGTAATTTGGGAATACTGTAAAGGCAAATGCCTGCTACCCATAAAACAGTCATGTGAATCACCTAAAACAAATCTGATGCAGCTATTACTACTGTCAATATTTGCTCTAAGGTGTGTGTGCCCACATCTTTTACAACTAGAGCACAAAGGAATCTAAACTGCACACAAAAGGTTGTCACTCTCTATCTCATCGGCACGTTAAGTATACTTCACGATCGTACACAATCATATTTCCTTTTCCAGTTTCTGATGTGGACGGTACTGACGACGTGAAGTTTGCAATGATTTGTCTGCAGATTTTAGACCTGACTTATTTATACTGTTTTTATTGAAGAAATTATTCAGTATACACATGTTGTCGTTACTGAGCAAAAAATTGCACAGCCCACGATTTTTGCGCACACGGGTCATGACAAATTCGAGGGAACATTGACCACTGTATCCCTAAGTAGATAGGAATAGGCAAAAAAAGCGAATAACTTTTACCTGCTGTTTTCTTCATTATTCAGCTTTCTTGAAAAGCATGAGTAAAAAAGAATTTTAAATAAGTCTGTAAAGGAACTACCATCAGGTGGCTTAGAGACAAAAACTGATTTGCCAAATACAAAAACCAAGAAAGAAATGCCCATGCAAACAGTTGGTATAATGTATCCAAGGAGAAAGCTACAGTTCTGTTGAATATACGAAATGCCAGCCAGTGAGACGATAGCACCCAGATTAATTGACCAATAGAACCAGTTGAAAAATCGACGTGTGGCCTCAGAGCCTCTATCTTTCACCTGAAACAGGGAAAAAAAAAGATTTAGAAATATTATATTCCCAAACTCCATTCAGTCACATAATTTAGTCACAAAATAATTGACAAAAGATCGTATGTCAATGTAAGATAATTTATAAAATTATATTAGAATCTGATGAATATATGTCACATTTGCCTTATTGAAATGCAATCTTGACTTCCTTACAATAAATGTTAAGCCATTAAGTTTAACTGCAGTGTATTGGAGTCAGAAATTAATTTCTTTATTAGAGAGTTGAAGACATACAGGTAATCCAGGCTGGGATTACCATACTGATTTAAATTGAATGCTGCACCATCATTTTCAATGACAATAAAATGAACTGTTATCTCTCTTTTAGGATTGATCCAAGATATCAAATGGTAATATTCAAACTTGTAAATCAAATGAGCTGTTTGTCAATTTTATTACCATTTGTGAGCATTTAAAATGCACATGCAAACTTGATATTTCTTATATCACAGCGGTGACTATCCTCCAAAAGCTATTTCATCAACTATAAAGAATGTTAATGCCTCTAGAGAAACAAAACGCAAATCAAACGTAGTTCTCCACGGCTTTTGAAAGTACATTCATTGTTCTATCTACAAGGAAACCATGAAGTGCAAAATGGCAATCAAGTAGCAAGTAATGGCTCAGTTACCCCCACCCCTCAGAACATACTGTATGTGAAAGTAAACAAGTATGGGAAAAAAAGATGGGGGGAGAAAAACATTTGCCAACAGGAAAAGGTGGTTCCACTTTGCTCAAATTGTGATAGGAAGACCAAGTCATCCCAGACCAGAAGAGTGTTCCACATAAGTGACTATAACACTATTTTCTACCTCCACCAGAGCTAAAAAAAAAAAAGAAAATTCAAACAATATTTTGGAGTTTACTTATTTCCTATTCTTTTCACTTAAAACTATATCAATTAACAAAAGAGCTTAGTACCCAACAATGACATTAGAGTATTGAGGCCAATTAAGCATTTCAAAATGTTTTCAGATATTGCAAAGTAGAAAACAAAGGCTGATGAAATCTTATCAGAGGATGCTTAGAAATAATTAGATATCTTGTGTTTTGTAATTTAGACTTGGGATTCTACCTGTTCACTGGGGAGGGTGGAACAAAAAAAAATCACACGCATTCTGCTCTCAGAAAGCCACAAGAATATTTACATCCACTAACATAGTAGTTTTACCTGATATCTCATCTAAAGTATCTCAGTGCTAACAGTTGAAGCACTCCTTCAATTATAAAAGTAGTAATCTAAATTATGTACTCAAGTCTTTAGAGTGCAACCTCTTGACTCTTAAGCACGCTACTATTTGAGCAGTGTCTGAAACACAGAGAGAGTAAGGCCACAGAATATTAGGCGGTCCAGCACTGGGATCAAATGGCTTTACAGCAATATGGCACATAATAAAGACATCCTTAGACGTAGTTACATAGAATACAAGAGGATCAGGAGGCTCAAGAAATAAAATCCTTCAGACAAGACTCTAAAGCTTCATTCCTAGCTAGTGAACAATGTTGTTTCCACATGATTAATTCTGACTGCAGTTCTGAGCACTAAATGAATCATCCTTGGATTCTCAGACCCCGTAGAAAGTTATTCACTGTTGAGTCCTTCTGCTACCAGGGAGAGAGGGGCCCTTTCAGATTATCACTACAGTCCACACACTATCCTATTGTACAAAGACAGAAAACAACTTGACCAACATGTGGAAAAATCATCACCGGGAAATCAATTCAAGACAAGAGGGCATATTACCAATAATTTCAGACCTCACCATTTCTTTGTCTTTAGTAAAATGCACATGGTCTCATTACTAAAACACACCTTTGGTTCCTTCAAACTCCTGGTTGCTATGGGGATCATCTTCAGATCAAACCTGTTTTCCCTTTTTCATATTCATTTAAGGGATTTCTAGTCTTGAGCCAAAACCCAATATCTCTTTTGCAGCTGCTCTGCTAATTCAGTTACTCCAAATACTATCTTTCTTAAAACAGCAAGCATTCACTATAGATGCTGCTTGGCCTGCTGCGTTCACCAGCAACTTTTATGTGTGTTGCTTGAATTTCCAGCATCTGCAGAATTCCTGTTGTTAGCATTCACTATTAAATCAGTTACTTAATCCTCACTGATTCACTCTACATTACCATCACACTTCACCAGTTTCTGCTTATAAAGATCCCAAGATTTATACAAACAATTCATCCAGCTGTGTTTATTCTAAAATACACAACATAGATAAATGCATTTACAGTATAGTAAATTAATATTTTTTATTTGACAAGCAAATCTATTTTACTGCCCTGCACTGAAAGTTCAATACATGATAAAGAAGTTGATCACATGATGAGGTTGGCATATGACCGTCACAAGACCACAGAATTTCAAAAACTATTGCACATATTGGCAATCTGAAATAAAAACAGAGCATGCCAAAGGTAATCAGGCGAGGAAGCACTCGCAAAGAGTATCTTATCAAACATATCAGATCCTTTGTCAGAACAATTGTTTCCAAAAGTTGGAAAACACAAATCTGGGCTCTGAAGTACTTGTACCACAGCAAACTCTAGTGCTAATATTAGAGTGAAAGCAGCTCCTTAGATGCTAAATGAAAAAGAGATTGCTGGTAACATACAGCAGCCAGCCAATATCTGTTGAAAGAGAAATAATCTATTGTCAAGACTATGCAAGAGAGAACACAAGTTAACTTTAAGCTTGGAAAAATGGGACAAGGAAAGAAGGATAGGAAAAAGGGAATACATTCCATAGGGCAAGCCCAAGAGTGCTAGATAGTAAGCTTGGTATGGTATATCAAACATGAGAAAATCTGCAGATGCTGGAAATCCAAAGCAACACACACACACACACAAAATACTGGAGGAACTCAGTGGGTCAGGCAGCATCTATGGAAAAGAGATGGGCTGAAGGGTCTCAATGGAGATTTTTAAAATTTGGCCTACTTATAGGATTACATTATGCGTGTTGCTGTTGTTTAAATTTATATAATTTAGTATATTTAATTACATTTTATTCTATATGTTTTTCTTATGATTTTTAATTGTCTTCTATTTTTATGACTATATTGATTTATCTTCACCATCTATGTAAAGCACTTTGAGCCTGCATCTTAATGTACAAAATGTGTTGTATAAAGTTGCTACATAGTCTTAATACCTGCCAATTTATTCTGATTTCACAACATTATATGTACAGCTATCTGTAATGATGTCCATAAACAAAGTTTAAGGAACCTGATTTGGTGAAGTAATGTGTAGAGTTACATCATGACTGACTGGCTTTTTTCTTTAAATGGTAATTTAAAGATGCATTTACTAATATATTTTATAAATGATGCTTAATGTTCTTGGAAAGGAGTAATCAAACCATGAACTCTAAATGAGGTGGCTGTGCCTAATACTTGTTCCCTAAATCATTGCCTATGATTCAAATTGCAGTGTCAGCCTGACAGGACAACACATTTAAGGCTGTTATAACACACTGTAATGTTCTTATTTTCTTACTAAGTGCAACCTTCACGTAAAAGTGTCTGTAAACTATGGGCTATAAAGCTCACATGTTTATGTATATCTAGTTCAACATGTGACACCACAAGCTTCCATGCTGCCCTTACTTTGAACCAATATAAAAAGTATCGCCAAATACTTCACCAAAATAACTTTGGTGGGGGGGGGGGAAGAACTACATTCCAGTTGGTTTACAAAGTTAAAAACTTTTCTGATTAAGGGACTGCGATCTGAAATATTAATTCTTATTCCCCCCCCCTATATATTTGCTACCTGATACAATTGCACTGATAGCTTTTTCAACTTTTTGTTATTAATATTCAAGTTTATTGTTCGTGACGGAATAACTTTCTTAAATAACTAAGTGATGATGGGGAAAAAACACACACTGTACTCCAAAACTTGCTACCAGCAAAGAGTTAGAAAGGCATTGCCCAGAAGAACTCATTCATCACCAAGAACTTAGCTACAGTTTTCATTTGACACTTGCATAACGGCGTCGTGATTTTTTTTAAAACCCGTAACAATGCAGAAATGAAAACGATACCATCATTTTGCGTTCCTGCTGAAGTAATTTTATTCGAAAACTTTCAGACAAGTTATACTGTACCTGATCTGCTCCAAATGGAGTTATGTTTGCCTTTACAGATCCCACACCAAGTGCGACTAGGACCAGCCCCGTGTAGATAACCGGTCGGCAGTAACCATCGCGGTGAAAAACGCAAGCACTGGAACTGTTATTGATGCACTTGGGGTCCAGGATGGGATAGTATTCTAGTTCTCCACAAAGGTAACGTCGAGTCTGATCAGATGAAATAAAAGGGAACAACATCATTCCAATCAGGTAGAGGATCATGCTCAGGAGGATGGTGGGGAATCTTCCCAGCCACGCATCCGCCAGCCACCCTCCGAAAGGGGACACGAAGTAACTGATGCCCATGAAGATCAGCAGAGTCTGGCTCGACTGGGCCCCTAGCCAGTTGTAGGGCTCGCTGTTGAGGAAAAGCACCAGGCCACATGTGATACCGTAAAACGCCATTCGCTCCAAGGACTCCGTCACCAGCACGGCACCGCAAGCCAGCCGCCGGCCGTGGAAGGCAGAAGCCACCCGTCTCTCCGGGAGCAGCGGAGTCCTCTCCTCAGTCTGGTTTTCCATCATTACATTCAAAAAAAAACTTTTCTCTCCCACTCCTTCAGGGGGAAAGGTAGCCCGATCCTTCCGAGCTGAAAGCGCTGAGTAATTGAGCGAGTTAAAGATAGATCCTCATCCCTCCAAGCCACTTCCCTTTAACCCAAACCCGCCTGACCAGCGGTCCACGCCACACACGCCGAGGCCTGGCCTCATGCCCCCTGACCTCGGCAACCGTAACCAAGGCCCGCCTTCGCACGGCGCCCATTGGTCGGAGCCCGCGGAGCTGGTGGAGGAAGGCGAAGGCGGCCCCGGGACCTCACGTAATGCGGGTTTGCCATTGGTCAACCCGGATGCCAATCTAATTGCCGGCGCCCCCTCTGCAGACGGGATCCCCGGTTCCTCCCGGGCGGTAGTTGGGGCTGTTCCCCCTCCCCCGCCCCCGCCCCCGCCCCAAGCGCCAAGTCTGTTCATTGTCAAGGCTGCGGGGGCCCGGTGACCGCTAATGGTGTATTAAAGTCAGGAGGGGCTGCCTGCCTGCCTGCCTTCTCCCAACAGCCCGCAATGAAGTTGCTGTTTCTCGCCAGCCTGAGTCCCCGGACTGGCAACATGACGACTGCTCGGAGGATCTGGTGAGTGTGGGCGACGTGCCCCGGGCTGCCCGCGACAGCTCCAACTTGGAACCGCTGGGCTATTCCTTCAGCGTTGGCTGGTGTACTTCTTCTGGGACAGGATTCATCTTACTTTGACTTCCTTTCGCGCTTCTTGACACCAGTAACCTCATCATAGACGAAATCAAAGTTCAAAGTAAATTTTATGATCGAGGTATAAATATGTCACCATGTACACCCTGAGATTCATTTTCTTGTGGGCATACTACGCAAATCTACAGAATAGTAACTACAGCTATACATAATTCATAAATATATAGAAAAATACAACGAAAGGGAGCGTGTCGAATCACGACATGGTATATTGTACAGTTCCGAGATTTTATTTCACTCCTCTCTCCCTCATTAAACTCCGTCTGTTTGCATCTTCTCCAAAAACATCAGCAGTGACTAACAAGTCTTCTACGTGTCTCAGCTGGCATCACTGCCTTATTTTGTCGTTAAGTTTTTCTTGGTCTCTACTGTGCCACAGATATTCACTTTCTTCCCCTCTTCCTATTTGCAATTTAAAATGTGTTTGGTTTCCGATTTCGTAGTTACGATGAATGTTCATCAGTCTTGAGATGTTAATTTGAAACACAAACACTAAAGTCTGAGTATTTCAGACAAAATGCTGGAGGAACTCAGCAGGTCAGTCAGCGTCTATGGAGAAGAATAAACAGTCAGCATTTCAGGCCCAAACTCTTCATTACGACTCTTATAGCATCCTGAGAGCAGATGTGGGGTATATAGAGGAACTGAGAACATTTTTACAAGTGACATGATGAGAAGAGATATAGTCAACATAGCTGTGAAAATCAGTAGATTTATAAAAGATAATGGTAGACAGTGTGTAGGGAGACAGGTGTCAGAAATGAACTAAGTAAATTTGAGGGCAGGTTGGAAGTTGGAGGCAAAATTGATGACCTCAGCATGGGAAGCAGCACCATTGCAGTCATCAACGTACCACAGAAAGAGTTAGGAAGACATATCAGAGAAGGCTTGGAACATGGACTGTGTCACGTAGCGTGCCCATGGTTTGTTCATCATCAAATTATGGTTTTGCTTTGCACTGCTGTAACTATATGTTATAATTATGTGGTTCTGTCAGTGTTAGTCTTTGGTTTGTCCTGTTTTCTGTGATAACACTCCGGAGAAATGTTGTGTCATTTCTTAATGCATGTATGCATTTCCAAATGACAATAAAAGAGGACTGAGTGTTCTCATAATCTAATCTAGCTGATGAAAAGGCAGGCATCGCTGAGGCCCATAGCTCCACCTTGGGTTTAGAGAGCCAGAGGAAAAATTGTTGAGTGTGAGGACCAGCTCCACCAGACAGAGGAGGGTGCTGGTGGAGGGAGACTGATGAGGTCTGTTATCTGGAAAAAAAAAGTGGGGAGCTTTAAAGCCTTCTTGATAGGAGGCAGAAGCACATAGAGACTCGACATCCATTGTGAAAATGAGGGAAACAGTGCCAGGGAACTAAAAGTGGTTGAAGGGATCGAGAGTGTGTGAAGTGTCCTGGCGGTAATTTGGAAAGGAGTGAACCAAGGGGGATAAAATGGGATACAGATATGAATTCAGTGAGGCTGAAGCAATGGGCCTACATGGACAGTCAGGCTTGTGGCTTTTGGGTAGGAGGTAGAAACGAGCAGTGTGGGGTAAGGGAACTTTTAAGTTGGTTGCAGTGGATGGGAGGTAGCCAAAGATGATGAGGTTGGTGATGGTGCGGGAAACAATGGCCTGATGCTCCTGACCTGAGTGGGGGTCCTTTTCAGGGGGTAAGTAAGAGGAGGGATCTGAGAGTTGCTGTCAGGGCTCAGCCTGGTAGAGGCCAGTCTGCCAGACTACAGTAGCACCCCATGTGGGCTTTAATGATGAGGTTGAGATTGGTATTGAGAAAGTGAAGGGAAGTACGTTCAGAGGGCGTGAAGTTTAAATGGGAAGGAGGATCGAATCGTGGAGCAGACTGGATGGGCTGAGTGGCTTAATTCTGCTCCTCAGTCTTACGACAGCCTTCTAGGTAAAGAGTTTCAAAGATTCCCCATCCACTGTATGAAGAAACACTTCCTCATTTCAGTTCTATGAACCCCCTACCCCGCCCCCTTATTCTGAGACTGTGATCCCTGGTTCAGAGAAAACATGCTGCATCCACCCTGTTAAGTTCAATGAGGCTTCTTCTGACCTAACAAATTCTGGGGGATACAAAATTAAACTACTCGGCCGTTTCTACTTATGCAGTCTGCTGTCTGGAATGGGTCAAAGTCGAGCTTATTATCATATGCACAAGTATGTGTCTGCAATAAAAAGCTCACTTTCAGCAGCATAACAGGCGTGTAGCATCATAAAAGCAGCATTCATGGGAAAATCATAAATTGCACATAAATTATACATAATTTTATTGCAAGAAAGATCACGGGAAAAAAGAAGTCCATTTTAGTAGTCACAATGTGACTAAACTACGTTGGTTAGAATTTTGCTGGTTGGTTCAAGAACCAAATTATTGTAGGGAAGTAGCTATTCTTGAAACTGGTGATGTGGGATTTAAAAAAAACTTCTGTACCTCCTGCTGCCAGTAGCTGGAAATAACCACCTACAACTCATCCAACAATAGTGTTGTTGGTGAAAGTGAAGATGGCATTGGAGTCGAGTAGAGGATGATCATTGCCCTCCTAAGGCAGATACGTCCTTTCTAAATAAGGAGACCAAAACTGTATACAAAACTCTTAAGTGCAGTGTCACTGAGGCCCTATATCAGTTTGATGTCTGCATTAAGATTTCTTTACTCCTGTACTCAAATCACCTTTCAAAAAAAGCCAGTGGACCATTTGCTGTCTTAATTGCTTGCAGCACCTTCCTGCTGACTTTCGGTGACTTGTGTACAAGAACATATAGTTCCCTTTTTAAACAGCAACATTTTCTAGTCTCTTGCTTTTTTTAAAAAATACTCACGTGATTATGTGTTGGGCACGTGGCCAAGTGGTTAAGGCGTACGTCTAGTTATCTCAAGGTCGCTAGTTCGAGCCTCAGCTGTGGCAGCGTGTTTGTGCCCTTGAGCAAGGCACTTAACCACACATTGCTCTAGTCTGTGCGAGGAGTGGCGCCCCACACAGACTTCCAATCTGAGCCTTGTAAGGCGTGAAAATGCCCGATGCAGGCCTCTCATGGTCTGAGTCGACGTTCCCCCTCCCCATGGGATTATAGTGAGTTAGACCTAAAAGACCCTGAAAGACTCTTCTGGAGAAGAGCAGTGGAATTATGTCTATCTGTTGTTTACAATGTAGCTAAAGTAATTTAAAAATAAGCATTAGTGAGTAAAGTCTTAATATTTACTGAAATGAAGTTTTGCATTTTCTTTCTCTTTCTTTCCTCTAGCGACTACATACAGGAGGGCGGCCACCTGTGTGCACTGAGAGACATAGGTGATTTTAAATCGTCCTCTCAAGTTGCAGACTTAATCTCAGAGGATAAATTTAATGCAGTGCTGATAATTCATCTTTACAAAGCAGGAAGATTGATATTAGGTACGGTAAGCCCTAATTTGGCCACAGAGTTGTACACCACAGAAAAAAAACTTTCTGCCCATTGTATCCATGCTGTCAACCAAAGACCATTTCTTTCTATTGCTTTGTATATTGAATGGTCAGAAATGTATTAGGCAGTGGTATATATAGAAGCAAAGCACTTCACCCAACAAGTCCAAACAGTCCGTTATCAAGCTCAAGCAACATAAACCTCCATTCCCATCTCATTGTTATGCCTAAAATGCCTTTTTCTTCCCTCGGTTCCTCCGTATCCACCGCATCTGCTTTCAGGATGAGGCTTTTCATTTCCAGAACTAGAGAGATGTCCTCCTCCTTCAAAGAAAGGGGCTTCCCTTCTTCCACCACCAACACTTCCTCACCCACATCTCTTCAATTTCTTGCATGTCTGCCCTCACGCCATCCTCTCACCACCACACCAAGGATAGGGTTCCTCTTGTCCTCCCCTACCACCCCACTAGCCTCCATGTCCAGGACATAATTCTCCGTAACTTCCGCCATCTCCAACGGGGCCTCACCACGAAGTACATCTTTCCCTCCGTCCCCACTTACTGCTTTCCACAGGGATCACTCTGTACGTGGCTCCCGTTTCCACTCGTCCCTCCCCACTGATCTCCCTTTGGTACTTATCTTGCAAGTGGAACAAGTGCCACACCTGCTGCTATACCACCTCCCTCACTACCATTCAAGGCCCCAAGCAGTCCTTCCAGGTGAGGTGACACTTTACCTGTGAGTCCTTTAGGGCCAGCTACTGTATCCGGTGCTCCCTGTGTGCCCTGCTGTATATCGGTGTGACCAATGTAGGTTGAGGGACTGTTTCACCGAGCACCTACATTCCATCCGCCTGAAAAAGTGGAAAAAGTAGCCACACATTTCAATTCTACTTCCCATTCCTACATGTCAGGCCATGTCTTCCTTTACTGCCACGCTGAGGCTACTCTCAGGCTGGAGGGGCAACACCTTGTATTCTGTCTGGGTAGCCTCCAGCTCAATGGCATGAACATTGATTTCTCAAACTTCTGGTAATTTCCCCTCCCACTTCACCATTCCCCATTCCTGTTTCCCCCTCTCACCTCATCTCCTGAGTATCACCTCCCTCTGGTGTTCCTCCTCCTCTCTTCCATGGTCTTCTTCCTCTCTTATCAGATTCCCCTTTATCTCTTTCACCAATCAACTTCCCAGCTCTTTACTTCACCCCCTCCCGCAGTTTCACCTATCACCTATCACCTTGTACTTCTTCCTCCTCACACCCCCCCACCTTCTTACTCTTGACTTTTCTTCTTCCTTTCCAGTCCTGATGAAGGGTCTCAGACTGAACTGTCAACTATTCACTCTTTTTCCCTAGATGCCGCCTAGCCTGCTGAGTTCCTTCAGCATTTTGTGTGTGTTGCTATTATGTTCTCTAGCTTCCCTTAAATACGAGTGTACCATTTGCACCAAGCATTTACTATGACTGCTCGTTTCTCACAATTCACAAAATTTTGTATATTCTAGTGTTTTGAGAGAAGGATTTGGTTGAAAACAGTTGAAGGATGAAAAGTGTTGACTATCTTTAAATATCAGTTCAATTGTACAATGGGGAAAATAAATTTGCCTGAGGCTGTTACTATTTTGGGGAAAAGGTCATGTGAAAAATAAGGACTGTGCTAAATAAGTTTGATCCCATTCTTTCAAATCTTTTTATTATATATATAGGAAAAATAACATGAGTACATCGAAGTAACAACACTTACAATGCCACAAAAAAAACCTATCATCTCAAAAATTGAAAACAAAATTTTGTGATAACAAAAAAAATCTACTAAGCAGGAAAGTGAGGGAAAAAAAGAGAACCCATTAGGTGTACAATCCCGGAGCCATGCGTCATACAAAAAGCTTCTAAAAATAAACATCAAACCGCCATACTAAAAGAGTTTACAATTAGATCGTGGAAAAATTATATCAGTTAACTCAAATGATAATAACGAGCAAATGAGCCCCATCTTTTCTCAAAATCAAAGGTTCGACTTCTAATTTTGTCCAAACTAAGACATAGCATCACTTGAGAGAACCATTGTGACAAAGTGGGAGCTGGTGTATCCTTCCACTTCAACAAAATGGCCCTCCTAGTTATCAATGTAACAGACACAGAAATACCATGAATATTTTGAGGAACTATTCCAAAAAGCACAGTTAATTTATTAAGTTGTAAATTAATTTTAAGTGCTTTAGAAATTGTTGAGAAAACCGACTTCCAGAACTGTACCAATACAGAACAAGACCAAAACATGTGTCAGTGTAGCTATCTCAGTTTTACATCTATCACAATGACTATCAACATTAGGAAAAATTTTAGAAAGTAATTTCCCTTACATATTGGAGGCTGACCTGTTAGATACTATTATGAGTATGAATCCTTTGATTAAGGGTTCTGTTGGAAGAATTTATAATTTATTATTACAATGTGATGAGCGTCCTTTGTCTAAGATTAAACAGGATTGGGAAAAGGAACTTAATTTGACTTTTATGACGGAGGATTGGATGCGGATATTGAAGTTGGTTAACTCTTCTTCAATTTGTGCTAGCCATTCATTGATTCAATTTAAAATTGTACATCGTTATCATTTGACAAAGGAGAGACTTTCTAAAATTTTTCCTAATGTATGATCCCATTCTTATTCTTAATAATCCAGAAAATGATAGTTGGTTAGCTTTTTCCATTTATTACTAACATTCAATTCAAGTCAAGTCAAGTTTATTTATGTAGCACATTTAAAAACAACCCACGTTGACCAAAGTGCTGTACAGATCAGAGCAGAATAGCTAAAATTACAAATATGAGCAACACAGACATAACCAACAAGGCAAACAACTTATAGGCACAAAAGAAACAACACAAGGGCCTAGGCACAAGCCAAAAATCAACCACATCAGGAGGATTCAAACGATAGTGAATAAAAGTAAGATTTGAGCCTGGATTTAAGAGTCGATGGAGGAGGCAGATCCGATAGGGAGGGGAATGCTGTTCCACAGTCTGGGGCTACAACAGCAAAAGCACGGTCACCCCTGAGCTTGAGTTTAGATCACGGGACAGCCAGGAGCCCCAAGTCAGCTGACCTGAGGGACCTGGAAGTAGAATAAGGGGTTAAAAGGTCTGAGATATGAGGGGGAGCCAGCCCATTTAGGGCTTTATGAACAAACAGGAAGATCTTAAAATCAATTCTGAACCGTACTGGCAGCCAGTGGAGGGAGGCCAGGATAGGAGTAATATGGTCCCTCTTCCAGGCACCTGTCAGGAGCCTGACTGCGGCGTTCTGGACTAGTTGCAGACGGGACAGGGACAACTGACTAATCTCAGTATACAGGGAATTGGAGTAGTCCCAAGCGGGAGGACATAAGGATGTGGATGACTTTCTCGAGATCCACATTATCCACATAAGGGTCACTGTTATCAGCTTTTAATAGTGTCCAAAAATCTGGATTGCTGAAAACACCTCTAGCCCACTCTCAAATAAAATATAAACAGACTGGCCTTAAAACTAGTTGAGAATTAAGATTTGTACCACAGCAGAAATTTACTGTGCAGTGTAGTGCCAAAACATTTTGTACAGGTAGCCAAACAAATTCCAGAGGGAAAAATTCTAAATGAAAACTTTTTGGTTAAAGAATACTTATTTCCTGAGCAGTCGGTTATTAGTGCATCAATTCGAAGGTAATTTTTTCATACTACTGATATTGGTTTATTGTTGTCACATGTACCAAGACACTGTGAAAACCTTGCCTTGCTTGCTATTTATACAGATCAAGTCATTACTCTGTGAATTGAGCTAGAATAAGGTAAAACAGTAACAATACAGAATAAAATGTAAATGTTACCCCAAAAGGTGCGTGCAGGTAAAAAGTACAAGACCATGATAAGGTAGATCGTATGACCAAGAATCCATTTTATCTGATAACTTGGGAAAACATCCACAAAATAATTGCATTGGTGATTGACCTTGCACGAAAGTCAGTGATTAGAGAATATACCCGCAGTGCACTGCATGTTGTTGTCTCCAAATAATAGAGATAATTTTCATGATGTCAAATTGTGAGCCACCTACTGTAAATTTGTACTGTTTTCTCCTTAAGTGATTAGCCTTTGAGAGGGGAATTGAGGGAATGGTCTGGTACGAGACACTTTCTAGTTACAAGTAGGCTGGCTTCTTGTACAGAATAGAATTGACGGTCAGTTCCCTCCACTCCTTTGGATCAGAATCTGCTTTCATATCACAGGCGTATGCTGTGAAATTTGTTGTTTTGCTGCAGCAGTGCATTACAGTACATTATAAAAACTATACAAGAAATATATTTTTAATAATTAAATTAAATTAATTGTGCAAAAAGAGAACAAAGAAAAATTGAGGTAGTGTACATGGGTACACTACCTCTGATGGCAGAGAGATGGAAGCTGTTCCCAAAATGTTTAGTGTACATCTTCAGGCTCTTGTATCTCCTCCTTGATTAAAAACAACGAGAAGAGGCCATGTTCTGGGTGATGGGGGTTCTTAATGATGGTCGCCCATCACCCAGGACTAATATCACTAAATTCACTACTATCTTTGTTCATTGAGAGTGAGTAATATGTGAGAGTTTTTTTAAATAGTGTAAACCACTTAATCATATCTAAGCTGAAGAAACTAATAAGATTGTGCTCTAAAATAAATTAAACACAATGATACTGTCTTAAATAACTAATTAAAACAAACTACTTGTCTATTTTCCTGGCAATGAAATTCTCCCAGTTATCTGAAAGGGAGACTCTGTGTTTGCACCAGGTTTAACCCAGACTTGGCTTACCCACTGTATGTGCAGATAAACCTATGGGAAATGGTGGACTCCGCCAGTGCAGGTTGAGCAGGCCAGAAGATGTACTCCTTGATTTAGATTAGGAGCCTGGTCTTCTGTGGATATGCATGGGTAAGTCATTAGATCTGTCTCAGTGTTTCCACCCTTGCCCACGTGAGAGCTTACCATTCCTGGATGGCCATGATAAGCCGTTGCTGTATTTTTCTGTGAGTAAATATTCATGTATTGACCTCCAGCACAGTGTTCAGCAGAGGGAGGGAGGGAATTGGCTAAAGGAGAAATAATTGTATCAGCATTAGTCACGGGTAAGATACTCAAAAAAGATTAGAAAGTGGCTTACTTAAGGGCTGCAAGGATAAGCCAAAAGGCTACAAAATTGGTTTGATGAAAGGAGTCAGGGGGTATTGCAGGATTGTTTTTTTCTAGGTTGAAGGCTTGTAACCAGTGCTATGCCACACGGATCCTTGCTGGGTCCACTGTTGTTTTCCACCTGTATTAGCAGATTGAATGAGAATATAATTGGTATGGTTAGTTAGTTTGCAGATGACACTATGAATAGTAGATAGTGAATAAAGCTATCTAAGATGATAACAGGAGCAATCAACTGATAAAGTGGGCAAGAGAATTTTCAAGGTTTGGTGAGACCACATGAGCAATTTTGGTCACCCACCTACAGGAAGAATGTCATTAAACTGGAAAAGGTGCAGAAAAGGTTTATAATGATGCTGCTTGGACTGGAAGGCTTCAATGAAAAAGAAAATTCTGGATAGGTTAGGTCTTTCCTCCTGGAGGAGATCAAGAGATGACCTTATAAAGACTTACAAAATCATGAAGGGCATAGATAAGGTGAATAGTCATAGTCTTTTTTCCTATGGTTTGGCAATCTAAGGGGACACAGATATAACTTGAGGGGAAAAGTCTAAAGGCGAGTCGAGGGGCAATTTTTTTTCACACAGAGGGTGTAGGAATTGGAGAATGAACTGTCAGTAGAAGTGATAGAAGTAAGTACAATTACAACATTAAGAGACATTTGGGGAGGTCTGTCAGTAGGAAGGGTTTGAAAGGGTATGAGATGAATGGGACAAGATCAGGTTGGCAACCTGGTCAGAGTGGACAAATTGTGTTGTTTAAACCTGCGACTCTGTGAGAATTACATAGAATCTATGAACCAATCACTTCACCCAGTGAGTTCAAATCAGCACTTCTATTCCTTTCAAACCTTTTCCTGTCCTTTATCAAAGTCTAGCCACATTTGTACTTTGCATCAGTTTTATCAAGGACAGGGACATGGAGAGTTGGGAGAACAGTGAAGAATGCTAATTTCTGAGGTTAATTTGAAATGAGGAAGGAAGTGGTGTAGGGTCTCTTAAAGAATATTAAGGTGGGTAAATCCCTATTGCCTTTTGGAATAGACTCCAGGTTATTGAGAGAGACAAGAGATTAGATTGCTGGGTTGTTGCAGTAAGTGTCGTAACTTACCTGCTTATCGAATGCTAGTCCCCTTATAGGAGGTGGGGACTGGCCCATGTACAGAGCATTGCAGCCCCTCCCACTAGGTTGTTAGCCAGCAATGTCACAGCGCTGGTAGGGTTTAAATCTAGTGTGCGGTAACAATGCAGTCTCTTTTTCTCTTGGGTCGCCATGGTCTGGGTAGACAAAGATGCCGTGGAAACGATAGACAGTGGGGGTATACTGCAGTGTAAGTACTTATCTAAAGAGTATGTTCTGTGTCTGTTTTGTCCTGCCAACTTGGATGCTTTACTTAGATAAGTAAACTTAATCTAAATGGGTTTACTGAATGCTTAGTCTATGTTTTATCGTGTAATAAATTGCTAACCTATTTACTGACAGTGAGCCTCTTCTGTCCCACCCTCCGAGCCCGTGAACCTGATTTCCCACAATATGGGGTTTTGACCAATATCTTTGTATACGCTGTGGCCACAAGCAGGATCTTAGAGAACTGGCCAGTAACTAATATTGTTCTACTTTCAAAAGCAGAATTAGAGATGAATCATGTCAGTGGGCGGGGAAGTTACTTGAGAAGATGTTTAGGATAGAATTTGTGAGCATCTGGCCCTAATTCAGGATAGTTAGCATGGCTTCATGTAGGGAAAATCATGTCCTATGAACATAATTGAGTTTTTTGAGGATATGGCGAAGGTGATTGATGAAGGTAAAACTAGATGTTGTCAAACACCTTACTAAAATTCATGTAGACAAGGTCCCTCGTGGTAATCTTCTGTAAAATGTTATGATGCATGGGATCCATGGTGAACTGGCCATTTGTATTCAGAATTAGCTTGCACATAGAAGATAGAGGCTGATGGGGTTGGTGGGATATTTTCAAGCTGGAGGTCCATGATGAGTGGTGTTCCACAGAGATCCATATTGGGACCTCCACTGTTTGTGATATGATTGACTTGGATGAAGACATGGCTGTGTGGTTTAGTACGATGCAGATATAGAGATTGGTGGTATTGTGGATAGTGTAGAAACAGCCAAAGGATATTGCGGGATATAGTTCAGTTGCAGATATGTGTGGAGAAGTGGCAGATGGGGGTTACAACGCTAAATGTGAAGTGTTGCACTTTGGGAGATTAAATGTAAAAAGAGACAGGGCAGGACCCTTAATATACAGAAGGATCTTGGGGTCCAAGTCCACAGCTCCCTGAAAGTGGCCTCATTGGTTGATAGGATAGTAAAGAAATTATATGGGTTGTTTGAGTAACACACATAAAATGCTGGAAGAACTCTGCAAGTCAGGGAACATCTATGGAGGGGAATAAACAGTCAAAATTTCTGATGAGAACTTTCATCAGGACTTAATAAAGGGTCTTGGCACAGCATATCAACTGTTTATACCTCTCCTTGCCTGACTGGCTGAGTATCTCCAGCATTTTGTGTACTTTATGCAAGATTTCCAGCATCTGTAATCTCTCTACTATACATAGAATGCTTGCCTTTGTTAGTTGAGCAATTGAGCTCAAGAGTCAGGAGGTTAAGTTACAACTTTATGCAAGTATATTTAGGCTGCATCTGGAGTATTGCATTCATTTTGGGTCACTCCATTATAGGAAGAGTGTACAGGCTTTGGAGAGGGTGCAGAAGAGTTTACCAGGATGCTGCCTGGATTAGAGGTCCTGTGCTATAAACAGTGGTTGGACAAACTTAGGTTGTTTTCTCCAGAGAAGCACAGGCTGAGGTCTGATAGAGGTTTATAAGATTATGAGGAGTGTTGATTGACTATCTATCTCTACAGTAACTATATTCCAGGAGTGAACTGCCACAGACTATTTGGGGAGGGCTAATTACACTGGTATTAGGCAGGAACTGGGAGCGTAATTTAGGAAGAGACGTATTTAAGGAAATACACAGCAGAAATGTGGAGGTTGTTTAGGGACCACTTGCTGGAGTTCTGGATAGGTTTGTCCCATTGAGACATGGAAAGGGGAAGGAACCATGGTTGATAACAGTTGGAACATCTAGTCAGGGGGAAGAAGGAAGCATACTTAAGGTTTAAGAAGCAAAAATCAGGCAGAGCTCTTGAGAATTATAAGGTAGCCAGGGAGGAGCTTAAGAAAGGAGTTAGTATAGCTAGAAGGGGACAATGAAAAGACTTGGAGAATAGAATTAAGGAAACCCCCAAGGTGTTCCACACATGAACAGGAGGATAACTAGAGGGAGGGAAGGATGGCTTAGGGATAAAAGGGGAAACAAGCCTGAAGGCTGAGGAGGTAGGAAAGGACCTTAATGAATACTTTCCTTCAGTGTTAACCAGGGAGAGGGACCTTAATGAGTGTGAGGCCAGTGTAAAACAGGCTAATGTACTGGAACATATCAAAGATAAGAAAGAGGCAGCGTTGGAGCTTCTGAGAAACATTGGGAGAGATGTCACTGGGGGTGAACGAGGTATAATCCAGGTTCCTTCAGGAATTGAGAGAAGAGATTACGGTGCCATTAATAGTGATATTTACATCATCCCTTGCCACAGGAATAATGTGGAGGATTAAAGAATGGCAAATGTTCTTTCATTTTTCAAGAAAGGTAATGAGGATAATCCCGGGATTATCGACCAGTGAGTCTTATGTCAATCGTAGGCAAACTACTGGAGAGGATTTTTAAGCACAGGATTTATGAACATTTGGAGAAGCATAGTCTTATTATGAATAGTCGGCTTAGCTTTGTGAAGGGCAAGTCATGACTCACAAGCCTAACTGAGTTTCTCAAGGAGGTGACAAGACAAATGATAAAGTTAGTGTGGTGTACATGGATTTTAGTTGGGTGTTTGATAAGGATCCTCATGGTAGGCTTGACCATAAAGTTATGAGGCATGGGATCCATGGAAACTTGGCTCTATGGATTTGGAATTAGCTTCCCTACAGAAGGCAGATGTTGGTAGTAGATGGAGAGTATTCTGCCTGGAGGTTGGTCACCACTAGTGTTCTGCAGGGCTCTGCTCTGGGCCCCCTGCTCTTCGTGATTTTTTTTATATAAATTACTTGAATTAGGCAATAAAGGATGATTTAGTAAGTATGAAGATGGTACAAAGGTTAGAAGAGTTGTGCATTGTGTAGGTTGTTGCCATAGGTTCCAACGGGATATAAACAAGATGCAGTTGGGCAGAGAATTAGCAGATTGAGTTCAGTCCAGAGAAGTGTAAGGCGATACACTTTGGAAGATTGAACTTGAAGGCAGAGTACAAGGTTAATGACAGCATTCTTAGCGTTGTAGAAGAACAGAAGGATCTTGGGCCCAAGCCCACAGACCCTTCAAAGTTGCCTGCAAGTTGACAGGGTGGTTAAGAAGGGATATGGTGTGCTGTCCTTTGTTAGTTGGAGGATTCAGTTGAAGAGCTGCAAGGTGATGTTGTAGCTCTATAAAACTCTGGTTAGACCACACTTTGATCAATGTTGTCACCTGGCTACAGGAAGAATGTGGAAGCTTTAGAGAGGTTTCAGAACAAATTTACCAGGATTCAGCCTGGATTAGAGCACATATCTTCTGAGAAATGGTGAGTGAGCTAGGGCTTGTCTCTTTGGAGCGATGGAGGATGAAAGATCACTTTATAGACTTGTGTAAGATTATGAGAGACAAAGATAGAGTGGATAGCCAGCACCTTTTTTCCTAGAACAGCAATGGCCAATACAAGAAGATATGTGCTTAAGCTGAATGGAGGGAAGCTCAGAGGAGATATCAGCAGTATTTTTTTTACACAGAGTCTGGAGCACAATGCCAGGAGTGGTGGTAGAGTCTGATACAATGAGAGACATTTAAGAGACTCTTAGATGGGCACATAGATTAAGAAAAATGGAGGGTTATAGGCTGCAGAGGACAGAAGAATTCAATTGACTGTGTAATACATTTATATAGGTTGAGGCAACATGGTGGGATGAAGGGCCTGTGTTGTGCTGTGCTGCTCAATGCTCTATCTACTTCTAGCACCACCCTCAGCAAGTATTTTGTACTGATTAGGTATTTTATTTGTCTTCATTTTATGTATTCATAACCCAGAATAGCACTTTTTTCTACTTGCTGCCCCATCTTTTAAAAATCTTTGTACCCATGTACTGGATGCAGAGAACCATGTATGCCTCATTTCTTCCCGTTTTTCTTGCTCAATTTCGCCCTTAAGTAAACTTCATAATCAACAAGGTTAATTTCTCTGTATCTTATCGTCAAGTACCTACCTCCAGGTTACCTTTAGGGTAAAGGTGAAGAACTTGCTGTATGCTTTTCATTAACATTCTCCTTTTACCTTATCTTTTCCTTACATGCTTTTTCTACACCTTTCTTCTTCCTATTCCTGACCTTCTTTCCCTTCTGATTTTCACTTTCAGTTATATTTTTAAAGTCAATGGTTAAGCAATAAGAAGCACATTTATTTTAGCCTATGGAATTTTACTGACATGTGAAGTAGATCAGAAGCACAGAGACATGGGATTAAAATTATTTCAAAAATCTCATTCCTTTAGACAGCAGTGTGCCATATGGAGCTATATTTGGTGGAACCGACATTAATGAAGATATCAAAGATGCAAAGAAGCATGAAGTCATGGGGACTATTCTCCAGAAAGCTAGGTAATACCAGCACACTCTTTTTCTGTTGTAGTGTAGGAGAGGAAAAGGCATTGTTATCTTTTGAATCTGTAAGTCTGTAAACTAAAATCAATAAATTTAATAATAATATTCGTAGGATCAATGCAATCTGCACAACCATTACCTGATTTAGGTGGTTCTGTTTTTTAAAAAAAACCTGGAGATTAATTTTGAAAGGTTCTCACCTGCTTACTTATTTGTGCTCATGGTGAGGTTGCACACTGCTGCAAAACTGATTTTAATTTCCCAATTTGAGATATCCTGTGATGGTGTCACAACCATTCCCATTTCAGCTTGGCACAGCCAACAGCAGAATACATTCCCTCTGCTGTATGTCAATCGCTTACTTAGTATTTCAGCCTTTATTAGAAAACAAATCATCCAAGTTTTTGGCTACTTTTTTCACGTACATCTGCTTTGGCTCAGCACCTATTTTTCAACAGGTGGAATGTCTAAGGAGGATTACCTACAATGCAGAACTCGGTTATTTTCTTGTTCTTGATGCCAACTTATTAAGTGAATCTGTATTACAGTCGGAAGTATTGTTCATTATTTTCAAATATTCATAATAACCCTTAACTTCTCCAATTCTGATTAGTGTACTGTGCTGCACATGATTAATATGTGGCTTGATAAGTCCAATAAATTATAGACCAACTATGTAAATTATATGTACAAAATAATGAGGATTCACACATAAAAGTAATGAGATAAGGTTTCCAATTCAACCTCAGCCTCAATATATATTAACTTTATTGCAAATTTTAGTTTAGTGGAACATTTTCTTTTATGCATGGAAATTTGCCTAATATTTATTTTCCTCGTTACTGTGGTACAGATTTGTGATAGCAATATTATACCTCTGTAGAATAGATGGGTATTGGATTTGGAGTCTCGTCAGAGTTACCTTGATCAATAGTGTTCATGGTAGTAATTATTTTAAAGAAATCATAAACCGACTGATTCTAATTAGTAAGATCTAACAAAACCTATCAAAGTCTTCGAACGGCATGGGTATTATCTGTCTTTTGTCTTCCTATTGGCAGTTTATAGTTAGATGATGGATATTTTTGTGAAATTCTGTGATAAATCATTGATATAATGACTGGAGGCTTATTAGTTGAGTTCTGTGCTCAGCATACACTTTGATTAAACATGTTATTCTCAGTAGGCTTATATTATTGCAGTTTAAATTCCTTCAATTACTGTCTAGAGTAAATGCCCAAGGAAATGTGGGTAGTCTGAATGTTATTAAAGATAAATCCTTGAGCTTTCAGTACCACTGTTATTTTTAAATTAAAATTTCTCTTCAATTTACCCACTTTGTTTAAGCATTGGTTTTTACGATTTCAAACTGCTTTTTAGCCCGCAATGTTGACATTGGTCCCTGATGTACCAAATGCTGTCGTTGTGAGCTATTTTAATATTCTTTTCCTGAAAACCTTTTTAATTGCCAGGTTTGTGGTGGCTTTCACAGAGCAGTTGAAGAAAACAGCAGAGCTTCATTGGGTATGTATTGTGCAGGCTTCACGTCGTTTGCCACTGTCAGCATCCTATACATTGCATTACCTTTTTCAAAGTTAATTTGCTTAGTATAATTTAGGATTAATACCTTATAATTGTGAAATTTTTCAGTCTTATGTTCAGTCTGTGTTGTCAACCGTTCTTTTTCATTGTCTGTTTGTGATGGGAGAGGGGTATTGGGGGCGTCGATGGGGAGGGGATTTTGGGTGTTAATGTTCTTGTGGTGTTCATGTTAATTTTTGGTGCGGGGGTGTTTGGGGACCATGTTCTTGTTGTATTTCGTGAGGGTGAAGTTAGGGTAGGAGGGGTTGATGATCCTGTTGGCATTTTTTTTGTGCCTGGGTGGTGAGTTTGCTGTTTTTCTTTGAACTGACTTCCCTTGGTTTGCTTGGTTTAGTGGCTATCTGGAGAAGAAGCAGCTCAGAGTTTGTATACTGCATGCATACTTTGATGGTTGGGGGGTGGGAATCAAATTAAAGAGGCTAGGCGTGAGGAGGTTAGTTCACAACACGGGGATGGGAACCAGTGCAGAGAGACAGAGGGGTGTAAAGTGAGGGTAGAAGCAAGAAGTACTAAGGAGAAAAGTAAAAGTGGCAGGCCGACAAATCCAGGGCAAGCATTAAAAAGGGCCACTTTTCAACATAATTGTATAAGGGCTAAGAGAGTTGTAAAAGAGTGCCTGAAGGCTTTGTGTGTCAATGCAAGGAGCATTCATAATAAGGTGGATGAATTGAAAGTGCAGATTGTTATTAATGATTATGATATAGTTGGGATCACAGAGACATGGCTCCAGGGTGACCAGGGATGGGAGCTCAATGTTCAGGGATATTCAATATTCAGGAGGGATAGACATGAAGGTGGGGTGGCGTTGCTGGTTAAAGAAGAGATTAACGCAATAGAAAGGAAGGACATAAGCCGGGAAGATGTGGAATCGATATGGGTAGAGCTGCGTAACATTAAGGGGCAGAAGACGCTGGTGGGAGTTGTGTACAGGCCACATAACAGTAGTAGTGAGGTCGGAGATGGTATTAAACAGGAAATTAGAAATGTGTGCAATAAAGGAACAGCAGTTATAATGGGTGACTTCAATCTACATGTAGATTGGGTGAACCAAATTGGTAAAGGTGCTGAGGAAGAGGATTTCTTGGAATGTATGCGGGATGGTTTTTTGAACCAACATGTCGAGGAACCAACTAGAGAGCAGGCTATTCTGGACTGGGTTTTGAGCAATGAGGAAGGGTTAATTAGCGATCTTGTCGTGAGAGGCCCCTTGGGTAAGAGTGACCATAGTATGGTGGAATTCTTCATTAAGATGGAGAGTGACATAGTTAATTCAGAAACAAAGGTTCTGAACTTAAAGAGGGGTAACTTTGAAGGTATGAGATGTGAATTAGCTAAGATAGACTGGCAAATGACACTTAAAGGATTGACGGTGGATATGCAATGGCAAGCATTTAAAGGTTGCATGGATGAACTACACCAGTTGTTCATCCCAATTTGGCAAAAGAATAAATCAAGGAAGGTAGTGCACCCGTGGCTGACAAGAGAAATTAGGGATAGTATCAATTCCAAAGAAGAAGCATACAAATTAGCCAGAGAAAGTGGCTCACCTGAGGACTGGGAGAAATTCAGAGTTCAGCAGAGGAGGACAAAGAGCTTAATTAGGAAGGGGAAAAAAGATTATGACAGAAAACTGGCAGGGAACATAAAAACTGACTGTAAAAGCTTTTATAGATATGTAAAAAGGAAAAGACTGGTAAAGACAAATGTAGGTCCCCTGCAGACAGAAACAGGTGAATTGATTATGGGGAGCAAGGACATGGCAGACCAATTGAATAATTACTTTGGTTCTGTCTTCACTAAGGAGGACATAAATAATCTTCCAGAAATAGTAGGGGACAGAGGGTCCAGTGAGATGGAGGAACTGAGCGAAATACATGTTAGTAGGGAAGTGGTGTTAGGTAAATTGAAGGGATTGAAGGCAGATAAATCCCCAGGGCCAGATGGTCTGCATCCCAGAGTGCTTAAGGAAGTAGCCCAAGAAATAGTGGATGCATTAGTGATAATTTTTCAAAACTCGTTAGATTCTGGACTAGTTCCTGAGGATTGGAGGGTGGCTAATGTAACCCCACTTTTTAAAAAAGGAGGGAGAGAGAAACCGGGGAATTATAGACCGGTTAGCCTAACGTCGGTGGTGGGGAAACTGCTGGAGTCAGTTATCAAAGATGTGATAACAGCACATTTGGAAAGCGGTGAAATCATCGGACAAAGTCAGCATGGATTTGTGAAAGGAAAATCATGTCTGACGAATCTCACAGAATTTTTTAAGGATGTAACTAGTAGAGTGGATAGGGGAGAACCAATGGATGTGGTATATTTGGATTTTCAAAAGGCTTTTGACAAGGTCCCACACAGGAGATTAGTGTGCAAACTTAAAGCACACG
Source organism: Mobula hypostoma (assembly GCF_963921235.1). Taxonomy (NCBI): domain Eukaryota; kingdom Metazoa; phylum Chordata; class Chondrichthyes; order Myliobatiformes; family Myliobatidae; genus Mobula; species Mobula hypostoma. The sequence goes on from NC_086123.1 coordinate 17,212,192, forward strand.
GTATTGGGGGTAAGGTATTGATGTGGGTGGAGAATTGGTTAGCAGACAGGAAGCAAAGAGTGGGAATAAACGGGACCTTATCAGAATGGCAGGCGGTGACTAGTGGGGTACCGCAAGGCTCAGTGCTGGGACCCCAGTTGTTTACAATATATATTAATGACTTGGATGAGGGAATTGAATGCAGCATCTCCAAGTTTGCGGATGACACGAAGCTGGGTGGCAGTGTTAGCTGTGAGGAGGATGCTAAGAGGATGCAGGGTGACTTGGATAGGTTGGGTGAGTGGGCAAATTCATGGCAGATGCAATTTAATGTGGATAAATGTGAAGTTATCCACTTTGGTGGCAAAAATAGGAAAACAGATTATTATCTGAATGGTGGCCGATTAGGCAAAGGGGAGGTGCAACGAGACCTGGGTGTCATTATACACCAGTCATTGAAAGTGGGCATGCAGGTACAGCAGGCAGTGAAAAAGGCGAATGGTATGCTGGCATTTATAGCGAGAGGATTCGAGTACAGGAGCAGGGAGGTACTACTGCAGTTGTACAAGGCCTTGGTGAGACCACACCTGGAGTATTGTGTGCAGTTTTGGTCCACTAATCTGAGGAAAGACATCCTTGCCATAGAGGAAGTACAAAGAAGGTTCACCAGATTGATTCCTGGGATGGCAGGACTTTCATATGAAGAAAGACTGGATGAACTGGGCTTGTACTCGTTGGAATTTAGAAGATTGAGGGGGGATCTGATTGAAACGTATAAAATCCTAAAGGGATTGGACAGGCGAGATGCAGGAAGATTGTTCCCGATGTTGGGGAAGTCCAGAACGAGGGGCCACAGTTTGAGGATAGAGGGGAAGCCTTCTAGGACCGAGATTAGGAAAAACTTCTTCACACAGAGAGTGGTGAATCTGTGGAATTCTCTGCCACAGGAAACAGTTGAGGCCAGTTCATTGGTTATATTTAAGAGGGAGTTAGATATGGCCCTTGTGGCTATGGGGGTCAGGGGGTATGGAGGGAAGGCTGGGGTGGGGTTCTGAGTTGGATGATCAGCCATGATTATAATAAATGGCGGTGCAGGCTCGAAGGGCCGAATGGCCTACTCCTGCACCTATTTTCTATGTTTCTATAATAAATGAACCTTTGAACCTTTGAAATTTTTTCTCAAATATAGTTGCTCCTTGGCCAAGTATCAGGAAAATGAGCATTTCTCATAAATACATTAATAGTGAATGAGAAATTATTACTATTTGTTTCATCTGGTGACATGTGCTTTTATTGTAATCATCCCTCCACAATTTATTCAAATTCCAAAGAAATTAATAATTTTAAATAAGATGCCAAGGATATATTTCAGATTTTTGTTATGCTATTGGTAGAAGATTTAAGTTCAGGAAGTACTGGAGTCTGAAGGAGAACAGATAGTTAATGTTCAAGAAATTAATATGATGAGGCCCTTGAAACGAAACAATGTAATAATAAAATCAAGTATTATGTGTAACTGTTGGTCATTGTTAAGCTGTCGCCAGACCTGGTGCTTTCCTCCAAGAGGCCCACAAACTTATCGTTGAGTTTGGAGGCTTGTGTGCCTCAGTGACCCAGAGAGCTATGTTGCTGGAGTCAGGGCTTCATGCTTTGGCTGTTGGTAGGGTCACCCATGCCAAACAGGTCAAAGGGTCCTGGCCAGACTGAGTGGTCCACCGGTCCTTCAGGTTCAAGGGTTCAGCTCAGGGCTAACAACCCTAACTGGTAAAACAAAACTGTTACAAAAACAGCAATGAAGAATCCTTCTACATCTAAGTGCAATGGTATTCCTGAGTCTCCACTTGAACTTGCATGACTGACAGTAGTGAAAACTGAGAGGAAGCTACTGACGTGATGAAGGAAGCTTTGAATGCTGCCAGAGATGGAAGTCCTTCATTGCTACTCTAAATGCCAGTGGCATAATGGGCAGTAAGTAAGTTGGTCAGACCTGATGCTTTGGCAACAGCAACTCATTTGGCATGGTGACATGCCTTAGCTATTCTGAGTTCCCTTTATCAGAAAGGTGCCATATTTGGTATATGAGTTCAAAGGTCATAGGATATTAGGAACTAGGCAAACTTACTGAATAGTTTGATTCATTTATTTTATGTAGAACTAGAAGAAAAGAGAGGGAAAATCATTTTTATTTGCAAGACATTTCACACATTTCTGAGGAGTGACATTCTCTGATTAGATCACCAAACACAGGTGTATAGAGGTCTGCTTTTCCAATTAATAAAGTGGGGATCTTTAAACTGCAAAATTTCAAGAAATAACCTTTGCTACTTCGCAATCCTGAAAGTCAAAAGTCATGACATAGTTGACACAAGGACTTTAACATGGGGGCATAGTATTTACAAATAAATTGAAATACAATATCACTACCAATCAATAAGTTAGTTCTGTGTAGAAAATAAAGAGCTACGTTTAAAATAACTCACACTGCTGCGAAGGGAGTTCGGCGAAATAAGCAGCACAGAGTCTTTGCACAGCAGTTTTTCACTTGCTGAAACAACTGCATTTAGCAACTATCTTAATTCTCTCAACCAGCTGATCTGACCCACCACCACCACTATCATTTTTCAAATACACCCAAAACCAAACCCAGATGGGCTTGTTTAGTCATCAAACAGTTACTAAGTCGATAAATAATAGTACAGCACTTTTCCTGATACATGAGGAAATCTTATCATTAGTTGTTTTTATACTTATCTTCATAAATGCTCAATTTCAAACACTTTTGGACATTGGGAAAATTTGCATCTTGCAGTCCTAGATTGCTTTGTGGGTTATCACCCAACAATAAAAGCAGACCAACTTTTATTCACATGAAGATTGTTGGTTATTTATTTATTTATTAATTTATTTAGCCACAACACAGAATAGTCCCTCCCAGCCCTTCGAGCCACACTGCCCAGCAATCCCACCATTTAATTCTAGCCTAATCTAGCCTAATTTATAATGAGCAATTAATTTACCAACTGGCACGTCTTTGGACTGTGGGAGGAAAACGTACAAACTTCTTCCAAGCAGCGACGGAATTGATCCTGGGTCGCAGTACTGTAAAGCATTGTGCTAACCACTACACTACTGTTCATACTTCTAAGGTGAATGACCAACATCGTTTTATCAATCGGGCAGCAAATTTAAATCAACTCCAGTATCGTCACTTCTAAAATTCTTGCCTTGTTGACACTTTGCTTCTGCCTCCTGCCACGTGAAGATTAATATTTGATACTAGACACATATCCTAGGATTGAATGTAACAAGCCATATGAGTAATGCCTAATTCTGGATAGCACCTGTGGGCATTGAAACTAAACCACTTTGCAAATTTGTCCCAGGAATGGACAGTTCGATGGCCAAACCCACCAGTCATAGTGAAGGCTAGTCACAGGTGAAACTATGGCACAGATACGGAGTTTTTGCAAAGGTTTAGAGACCTCACTGTCTTTTTAGAAAAATAAGTTTTAAACTTCTGTACTTTAAATATGAACATTCTGAAGGAACACACACAAAATGCTGGTGGAACAAAGCAGGCCAGGCAGCATCTATAGGAAGAAGTACAGTCGACGTTTCGTGTCGAGACCCTTCGTCAGGACTAATGGAAAAAAGAGATCGTAAGAGATGTGAAAGGGGGAGGGGGAGACTCGAAATGATAGAAGACAGGAGGGGCAGGGATGAAGTCAAGAGCTGGGAAGTTGATTGGCAAAAGGGATACAAGGCTGGAGAAGGGGGAGTATAATGGGACGGAAGGCCTTGGAAGAAAGAAAGGGGAGGGGAGTACCAGAGAGAGATGGAGAACAGGCAAGGAGTTATTGTGAGAGGGAAAGGGGGAGGGAGGGAGAGAGAGAGAGAGAGAGATAAATAAATAGGGATGGGGTAAGAAGGGGCGAGGGCCATTAACGGAAGTTAGAGAAATCAATGTTCATGCCATCAGGTTGGTGACTACCCAGACGGAATATAAGGTGTTGTTCCTTCAACCTGAGTGTGGCTTCATCTCGAAAGTAGAGGAGGCCATGGATTGACATATGGGAATGGGACGTGGAATTAAAATGTGTGGCCGCTGGGAGATCCTGCTTCCTCTGGCGGGCAGAGCGTAGGTGTTCACTGAAGCGGTCTCCCAGTCTGCGTCGGGTCTCGCCAATATATAGAAGGCCACACAGGGAGCACTGGACACAGTATATCACCCCAGCCGACTCACAGGTGAAGTGTCGCCTCACCTGGAAGAACTGTCTGGGGCTCTGAATGGTGGTAAGGGAGAAAGTGTAAGGGCATGTGTAGCGCTTGTTCCCCTTACAAGGATAAGTGCCGGGAAGGAGATTGGTGGGAAGTCGCATAGGGAGCGATCCCTGTGGAAAGCAGGGGGGGTGGGGAGAGGGAAAGATGTGCTTGGTGATGGGATCCCTTTGGAGGTGGCAGAAGTTACGGAGAACTATATGTTGGACGTGGAGGCTGGTGCGGTTGTAGGTATGGACAAGAGGAACCCTATCCCTAGTGGGATGGCGGGAGGTTGGTGTGAGAGCAGATGTGCGTGAAATGGGAGAGATGTGTTTGAGGGCAGAGTTGATGTTGGAGGAAGGGAAGCCCCTTTCTTTAAAAAAGGAAGACATCTCCTTCGTCCTGTAATGAAAAGCCTTATTCTGAGAGCAGATGCGGCGGAGACGGAGGAATTGAGAGAAGGGGATGGCATTTTTACAAGTAACAAGGTGGGAAGGGGAATAGTCCAGGTAGCTGTGAGAGTCTGTGGGCTTATAGTAGACATCAGTAGATAAGCTGTCTCCAGAGACAGAGAGATCAAGGAAGGGGAGGGAGGTGTCGGAAATGGACCAGGTAAATTTGAGGGCAGGGTTGAAGTTGGAGGCAAAGTTGATGAAGGCTTTCTGAAGGCTTTGGCAGTCTTTCAGGTGACTGTCCCCTACAGAGGACTAGACTTCATTTTGGAAAGAGATGAGTTCCATGCTATGTGTATCCAGAATTTAATCACTTGTGTCAATCATCTGATTATCTGTGAGTGATAGTGCTTCAGGCAATAGTGTACACCTTGCATTATATATATCATAAAAATTTCCACAGAGACTGTGACTCTTTACAGTGGTGCCAGTGAATATGATCACCGGATCAGGGAAAAAACACACTGTGGTCATGCAGCAGAAAATCACAATAACATTCAGTGCCACTCTACAGTCATATTTGCAACCTGCCACTGTATAACTCCTAGTCAGGTGTTTAATCCAAATGAAGAGAAATGCCACTCTGCTGACACTGAGTTTATTGTAATATTGTCAGTGAAACAAAATAAAACAATTCTTGTTTGTTTTGGATGAACGTAGATTCACGATTTCTCACATTTCCTGTTGCTTCCAGGTGCTCAATATTGCCAGGAAATAGTATTGGTACTGAGGGATCATTTCCTGCACAGGAGGTCAGTTAACAAAGCTAGAATACATGGAATTGAGATGATGTGCTGACATACACTCAGTGGCTACTTTATTAGCTGCACCTTTAAATCTGCTCATTAATGCAAATATCCAACCAGCCAATCATGTGGCAGCAGCTCAATGCATAAAAGCAAGCAGACATGGTCAAGAGTTTCAGATGCTGTTCAGACCAAACATCAGAATGGGGAAGAAATGTGATCTAAGTGACTTTGACTATGGAATAACTGTTGGTGCCAGATGGGGTAGTTTGAGTATCTCAGAAACTGCTTAGCATCTGGGAGTTCCATGCACAACAATTAAAGTTTATTTAGAATGGTGCAAGGAACAAAAAAGATCCGGTGAGCAGCAGTTATGTTGGGCAAAAATGCCGTTTTAATGAGAGAGGTTAGAGGGGAATGGCTAGACTGGTTAAAGCTGACAGGAAGGCAACAATAGCTCAAATAACCTCCCATTACAGCAGTGCTGTGCAAAAGAGCATCTTTGAATGTACAACACGTCAAACTTTGAAGTGAATGGGCTATGGCAGCATAAGACTACACCAGGTTCTACTCCTGTACCTAATAAAGTGGCCACTGAGTGTAGATTTAGAATTAGTTATGGGACGGGAAGTAAAGAATAAGGTCAAACCATTCCTCAGGTTGGCAGGCTGTGACTGGTAGCTACAACAAGTGCTGAGCCCCAGCTGTTCATGACATGGTTGAGGGGTCAAATGTCTCACTGCCAAGTTTCCTGCTGATACTAAACTGGGTGTGGTCGTGAGTATGGACAAGGACGTACAAAGGATTCACGTGAATTTAAATAAGCTGACAGCGAGTAATGGCATGACATATAGAATGTAATGTCGAAAAATGTAAGGCCATTCATACACCAAGTGTTTGTTAAATAGCAAGAGATTGGGTAAGTGTTGATGTTCAAAGGGGTCTATTGCCCTTGTAGACAAATCACTGAGGGCTAACCTGTAGGTGCAACAGGTGATTGGGAACATGAGTGATACATTAGTTACTATTGTGAGTTGGTTCAGTTTCAGGACATGCCATTGAAACTTGAGCAACAAGGAGGGAAAGGATTAGAACAAATGAGACATTTAGTCACTCAGAGTGTGGTAAACCTTTGGAATTCTCTACTTGAAATGGCTATGAAAGCTAAGCTATTGTATGCATTAAAGACAGATCAATAGATTTCTGGTTGTTAAGGGAAGCAATTGATATTGGAATAGGTACTGTAAAAGAGCACTGAGGTAGAAGATCAGCATGATCTTTTGAATGGCAGAGCAGGGTAAGAGAGCTGCGTGACCTACTTCTGGTCTTATTTTTTTAAATCTTTGTATTGCGTTCTTATTCTCTCACTACCAATGTGTTTTCAATGAAAACTGGTGTTCCAGTAAAACCAAATGTACAACATAACTTGTGAAGGAAAGGAATGAACTTATGGATGACCGTAGATGAAATTGGTGAATTTGAACTTCTTTTAAGCATTTGGTTCATTTTGAAGAAATGGAAATAGACACACAGAAGAGCGAGGTTAAGAGTGGTTTGTGTGTGTATGTACAAAGTGTGTTTGTTGCTTCCCATGACTTCATCCCCCCGGTCAATTTTGAAGTGACAAATTTCCCACGACAAAATTCTAGCCCTGATTATCCTGTCAAAAGTTGTTGCTGCTGCCTTTTCTTTTCCTTGATGAGTATTTCCTCACAGTGTACGCACGATGATGGCAGTGAACCTAGCTTCCTACTACTTTGTATTCCATTATTTTCTTTGAAGAAAGTGTCAACAGTTGGGTTAGATAATCCCAGAGTAGCGAAGTTTTAAATTTATAAACCAAGGGAATGACTAATCCCTACCTATATTTAAACGCATTCTCTGCAAATATCAGAACTATATCTGCACAAGACCTTATCAAGTTACAAGATATACAGTAACAGTTGCATTTTTCACTGACACTTAACAGTTAGATCATGGATCACTGGGGATGAAATGGAGAGATGCACTCCATAGTAACATTTCCGAACAAGCTATCATTTCAACCTCAGTTGAAATTAAGCTTAGCCCATGACAGCTGTTAGTTGCATGCACTGGAGGATTTGGCTTTGTCTTTTCATGCAAAGAGCTAAGATTAATCACAACATTGGAAGGGTAGATATTGCACTGAGCAATCAATCAGATTTTTGCAGCCTGGATCATTTAATAGAAAGTGAAGCCTATCTGCAGTATAGTAGACCACAAATCACCCATGAAGTCCAACATCTGAAAGTGAAGTAGAGAGTACTGCCATTTATGCGTAGTGTTTATATTATAATTGTAGTTATGATTGGGCATAATGGATACTTGTCCAAATGATAGCACTTGGAATGATGACTGTACACCTAGCAATTATAGAGTAGTTATGCTATACAGAGGGAACAGATGAGGAAAACTGGGGTCCAGACTGGAAAATTGGATTCAAGGCTGGGATACTGATAATAGAATAATATCTGTAGGTCTGTAATAACTAATAGAGATTACCGTTTAATATTGTAATGAGAAAAATATGAACTATTACTTTGTGCAGCCAGATCTGTATCCTTGAAAAGTTCCTCGGAGTGACAATTCTTAGTGGCATTTACTCAAATAAAGCTGTATCGTCCGATGTTTTTCTAACTGGCCTTTGGCTTTCAGCAAAAACCTCTGCTGAGCTAAAGAAGCTTGGGGTATTGCCTAACCTTCTCACCTTAATAGGCATGAACTTAAGTAGTAATATTTCCATTATTTCTCTAATATTGTGCTTAACACCATCACTACAAGGTGCATTTGTTCAAGAAAAAGGAATATGTCTTATTCTTTCAGAGTAACTGAGAATGTTGAATAACTGGTTCTGTCGTTACTTTATCCTAAGAATTTGTATTTAAAGAGCAGGTTTCTGACAAAGCAGCCAAGTTGAGGACGTGTACGTACTTACATTTGTAGGTCTGCGGAAAACCTATTTGTTACAGCCTGAGGAACATACTGAGATATTCATAAACTGATTCCAAACTTTAAAGGAAAATGAAGTTAGAACTTCTGAACTAATGACCTTTCTATTCTATTAGATTGCCATTTGTTATTGGCCTTTATCCTTGGTAATAGATGTCTCATAGAGTAAATGTAATTGGATTCTGGCCATTTTATAAACATTGTTTTTCCAAAAGGAAAACTTTTCCAAGAAGGAATCATTCTTAAAATTGCATCCATTGTCTTCATTTACAGTTGTTATTGAGAATCAATACTTCATTTATAAGAGGAAATTTAAGATTTAATCAGAGGTAAAGATAGGCATGTTTATTCATCTAAGTAATTATTTTCTATAGGAATCAAGTTTGAGAACGTAGAACAAGAAAGAAATAATTAACTAAAAGTACAGTAGTATAGTATGTGATCGTGCTCTCCCATGTATTGCCTTCTGGCTGATCAAAACTACCAAAGCAAATTGGATCCCATGCCAATCTTGTGTTATAGCTTCATCATGAGTCTTTATGAAGTTAGTTTTCCAAAGCTTTTTGTATTCAATGGGCAAACTATCTTGATATGATGACATAGAACACTATAAAGTAATCTAGTTAGATTTGTGTTTTGAAGTTCCATGTAATCTTTGGTTTAATAACTAAGAAAAGTTTTGGGAGGTACTGATCTACATCTCTAAATGGTTTTCATTCTGATTAAACTCTGATTTGGTGCTCTTACCTGATTAGTAAAGATGTCAAAGATTACAAGGAGGAGGCAGGGGTATGGATTGAGATGGAAAATAAATCAGCCAATATTGAATGGTGGAGAAGATTCAATGGGCCAAATAGCCTAATTTTGGTATTCCAAATAAGATTCTCTGCAAGAATTTTCTTCAAGCTTTAAGTTGCTTAATGTTCAGTTGTTTTCTCTCAAGATATGGCTTAAGCTGTTGGTTTAGATTTTACGTGTGAAAATTTTTAATTTTCTTAATCTAATCTTCACTAGCCTTTGCTGTCAAGAAGAATGAATGAGTTCTTGAATGCAACAGCAGAACCCATGATTAAAGAGACTGGGCAGTGGTAGAGGTTTTAACCAAGCATATATTTACAGAGTTTGAACTACATTCAAATGATAAGTGAAATCATAACTGGTTTTAGAAAGGACCAGACTAAAAGGAAGTGCAAGGAGGTCTAAAATAGGCTTACAGTGCAAGTACCTAAACATGAGAAGCATATTATAAAAGGTAAACAAGCTGTAATTGGAATGACAGTGTGGTGGCAGCAACAGAAACCTCTCTGAATGTGGGCAGAAAATGCAAGGTATTTGGAAAGGTTGGAAGAAAGGAGTAGGAGCAGCAGTATTGATTAATGTCGTCCTGGACCAATCGAGGACAGAATCTCTCAGCTTAGCGGTAAGGAATAACTAACACATTTGGCTATCAACTTGTCTGAAATTGTCTCACTGCTATCTTATTTCACACATTCAGCAACCTATAACCCTAAAAAATTAAAAATTTCAATGTGCAAAGCACTTCTCTAATAACACCTGCTATGAAATTCCATGCTACAGAAAAGTAAGATTGATTAGTATTTGGACCTTAACATGAATTTTTTTAGGATAGAAAGGTCCTTCGCCAGTTTAAAATTATCGCCATTTTAGAGTGAATGGTCCATTGGCTATTATAATCTGACAGACATCCAGTTAGACTCATTAGAAATATTTCTGTGGTATGATACTGTGCATTGTATAATGTTAAACCTCCAGAAATCAGCTATTCATGTTTCATATAGACAGTCAATATTTTGTGAGCAATATGGTTTTGGATAAAATTAATTATCATGAAAAATTATTTAAAACTTCAGAAAAAGGATATACAAGTTATTAAAATCAGAGTCACTGTTTTCCATGAGTAGTTATTACAGATGAAATAAAGAGTATCATTAGATTAGTTGTAATGAAAATCTTTTAACTTTGAAATTCTTCATTAGTCTAGTTAAACCAATGTAGTCTATAGTACTCAACTATGTACTTGTGATTTTGAGTTTCTTCTGTCTGTTGATCACAGTTTGGGGTCACAGTTGGCCTAAATTACTTTAAACTAAGACAAAGAAAATTCAGTCAAATCCTGATTATGATTAGAGTTTTGGGATATTGGCTGAGGGGATGTTCAAGTTTATCTGTAATAGTTTGATAACTACATAGCTTTAAGTCTCCATTCACTAATTAGAAAATTTTGGCTATTATTCAAAAAATTACCTGTGCCTCCTAAACTGAGTCACACCAGGAAAGAAGAGGTAGGTATGGGAAAGTGGAATCAAAAAAATTCTTTGCTGAAATAAGCATCTAATCTAACTCATTATTGCAGAGTTTACATTAATTGTTGACTACAGTTATAAGATTGAGTCATACCATTTCATAGCTGCTGAGTAATTAATAGATAATTGATTTTGTTAGAACCAAGTTTATTAAATATCATTCGGTATATTTGGTAAATTTTGAAGTCGAGACTTATTATTAAGTAAGACTGAGTTCAAGTACTGTAATTGTATTCCACTGTGAACTATCAAGATGTATTACAAGATTACAAGTTGACCTCTGATAAGATCATGCTTCAAATAAAACAAATACATTTTCATTTCTTTTACTCCATTTGGAGTGAAAAGGCAGTAAAATTAACCTTTTGTGTATTATTTTCTGCACTTATGCAGCAATAAACACTATGTCTTCATTGGGTTTATGCAAATTATTTCAAATACAGTTTTGAAAATGTTATTCATTTTGTATTTTGTTTCCTATTTTTAAGCCATTAGCTGGAAATAAGATTCATGTGCAGCCTCAAGGTAAGTTTTGGAAACTGCTTCATTTATAGGATTGATGGCCTTTTCAACATGGTGCTGTGAACTTTATCCCATTCTTTGCTTATGCATTAATATACACTAATGGTGAAACTATTTTAATTAGATTTTGTCTGCAATTTGTATACAGTTGCATGATTAACATTGTGTATCTTTACAAGGTTTCCTAAAATAACAAGCAATTTACTCTACCAAATATACATTTAAGCATGTGGCAAAAGGCAAGAGGCAGTATCCTACTCTGTAATTTACTTTTCAAAAGTATGTGCTATGCGTTGCCAAATGTAAAATTGAATGTTTTGTTAACTTTATAAAACCAGCTATTTTGTTATATTTTCATACATTAGCTGTGTTAAATTCTCCATTTAAATAAACCATTGTGACAGGAGTTGTTTGCACTTCACTAACTCAATCACAGTGACACAGATAAATATGGTGTTCATTTTGAAACAACAGCAGTGGTGACACATGCTATTTTTCTGTGGAATTTTAATGGAGAAGTTTACAACTGAAATAAAATGTACTTTTACAAAATTATTTGGTCATGTCTTAAGTCAGAAGAAAACAAAATGTTATACTACCTCTTCAGAATTTGTGCGGCTATTCTATTTTGATTGGAAGTCTTTCCCATGCTCAGGCCTCATGCTCAAATGCTACAGTAAAGTGGTCTGGCTCACTGTTGGAATCGATTTATTACATATTCTGTGTGTGCATATTTGGAATTTATAGCGCCTGGTGCATTACCCTAGTGTTTGATTATGGTTTTTGTTTTGAAGTAAGATCAATTATTTTGTCAAATCTCACTCAAAATTACAGGCTGTTCCTAGATTGCATATACAGTCCCATCATAATATTAAATACAGAAGTCTAATGTACATAAATGTATTGTTCCACAAATGACAGAAATAGTTTCCTCCCTCCCTTTCTCTTTCTCCATTTTAAGTAATTGTTCTTTCAAATCCTTTCAATGTGCCACGTATGCCATTTTATCTTGTACTGTGGAGAATATCATATTAAAATATTTTTGTGTATTTTCCAGTTTATGGATAAAATTGACATACAACATAAAAACAGAATGCGTTTATTACCTGAGGAGGGCCTGTATACTCCCTTATGATAGCATTGTCATGAGTATTGTTAGGTAGTTTTCCAGCCAAATGGTCCTCCTTTCAGTGTGGCGTATATCTTGTACTGATGCCTGGCCCTCACTGATATGTAGAAGTGTTAAGATAGGCAAAGCATACAGCTGCACTTTGTTGGAATAGGGGAGGAAAACAGATCATGCTTTTGGGAATAGTTGAAAAGCATTGTCCAGAGTTTGCCTTTGTTGAAATCCAGTAGAAAATTGATAATGTGGGTGTGACACTAACAGGTAGAAGGATTTTTACTTTAACCATGGAGAGGTTAAAGAAGGCTTAGATTTTCGATAGAGTACCCAAAGAAATAAAACTGTTCTTTAATTCTTTAAGCACATCTCACATGGATCTCAGTTGCACCATCAACTATGGCAGCTAGTTTATTTTTCTGTAAGGACCTAACCATATTTAGATCAATGTGATTATCATTGTTTTGCATGGAAATAAACTGCATCATAAAGTTTCTGCTTGCAGCCTCTTTGTATGGTACAATTAAGGAAGTCTGTACTGCTGCACTGTAAACTTTGGTCAAAGATGGCATGGGCCTATTTCTGTGCCATATAACTTTCTGGCTGCAGAACTGAGCGGAATTCTCAGAAGCTTCATTTCCAAAATGCAGTCTGTTGAGGTACAGTTCTTGTGAAAGATCTTCATGCTCTGGAAGAATTATCTGGCTTTCCTCCAGTTAATTGACCTTGCTTTTCCTTCCTGCCTCTTGCTGATTTGTACCTTATTGTTCAGTGTAAATCCTAGAAAATGGGTTTTCCATTGAAAACCTGATTAGTGTAATTATTAATTTCTACATTCTCTTAAATGTTGCACTTACAGGATTTTGCAGGATGCAGAATGTTGCATTTCCACACCATTGTGCCTACAATCAATCTCAAGTTGTTGCTTTGATGAGCAGATTGTTGCAAAGTGCAGCATTTTGAAGTATTTTGATTCTAATGAGTCTCTTATAACAAATAAAATTGTTTAGCAGATCCAAAATACTATTGAATATCTAATTGGAATATATTATTTTAATTGCAATGTGCAGCGCTTCAAATTATCTAATAGGCTTCGACTTGGTTATGTTTTGGTTAAATAGATTTTTCTTCTAAGGCATAATTTTAAAACTCTCAGAGGAACCTTTGATTTTTTTTATTGTATTCATTGATTTCATTTACATTTTAACTTACAAGGTGATGTACAAGAACTTTGCTCTGCACCTACGCCAAATAGGTGTGAAAAGGGTAGGAAAGAGATAGCTCAGCTGGGTCTTGAGACTGATTAATTGATGACTTCCACCTGCAAATCACTCATTTAAGAAAGAACTTAAGTGGAGATTGTATACTGTTATATTCACTTATTGTGATTAAAATCCCAGGTCAACCCCAATTGCGTCGCTGATGTAAGAGGAACAGGTTAGTGGGTGGAAGGGGGAGCAGAAACCTGGTTGTAGCTGGTTTTGAAGCAGAATGTAACTATTATAATGGAAACATTTCAATCAGGCAAATATATTTACTAAATATTTGTGTTGTAATATTCATTTTAAAAACGTGCTAACACTTCTTTATATGTTCAAAGTATTGGAATATTCCCAAAATATATTTTTAATCTTTAATTATCTTGTGCTTTTTTTATTCTGTGTCTTTTCTTTCAATTGAATCTAGGTGTGGTGACTAAGCCTTGTGCAAAATTTAACTGGGGGGAGTTCCTTCAAAATTCAGGTATGGCTTTGTGATGGCATTTTAATGAGAAGTTCTAGCGTTGTATTTGGAACATAGGTTGTGTATGATTTTTTTTTCTGTAAATAGCTTTGCCTACTATGGTCTAAAAAGGATTTATTGTAAGAAATGTTCAGCAATTTTAACAATGCATAGACCGGGTTGTAGGTTTTCACCAATTGCGAAGTTTGAAAAGATAATTTATAGTAATATTATTCTTACTAAAATAACTAATATCATGCAACCAACAGAATCTTCACAGTGCATTTAATTCTAAATACTACAGTTAACAAATATGCATTGTAGAAATACCTTCTAAATAAAATCTTGTTTTATTAACAAAAGCAACATTCTACCTGAGAGGATATAAAGAACAGAATTTATCATTTATTTATGATTAGTGATATGTAATATAACAACTGTGGTCTGTGGTCAGGATCAAGAGGATATGACTGTGAGTGAGGCTGGTAGTGGGAAAGAGACAAGAGACAGTGCTGGAGGAGCCTTCGCCCTTAAGCTTGTCCGACAAGTCTGAGATTTTTGTTCCCTGTGTGGATGACCATAGGGGCTGTAGGAAGGATGAGCAACCTAACTGTGGCACCGTAGTTCAGGGAGCCATTCAAGAAGGAGGAAGGAAGAGAAATGTAGTGGTAATTGGAGATAGTATAGTCAGGGGAATAGACAGAGTTCTCTGTCGCGAGGATAGAGCATCCTGAAGGCTGTGTTGCCTACCTGGTACCTAGATTCTGGACATCTTATCTGACCTGCAGAGGAATTTGCAGTGGGAGGGGAAAGTTCCAGTTGTCGTGGTCCACGTGGGTTCCAATAACATAGGTAGAATGAGGAAAGAGGTTCTGCTGAAAGAATTTGAGCAGCTAGGAACTAACTGAAAAAGTAGAACCAAAAAGGTTGTAATCTCTGGATTACTACCTGAGCCACAGGCAATTTGGTATGGGGTCAAGAAGATTAGAGAGTTAAATGTGTGACTGAAGGATTGATGTGGGAGAAGTGGGTTTGAATTCATGGGAAATTGACACCAGTATTGGGGAAGGAGGGAGCTGTACCAATGGGACGGGCTCCACCTGAACCGTGATGGGACCTGGATCCTAATAAGTCGCACAACTAGGGTTGAAGACTAGGCTTTAAACTAAATAGTAAAGGGGTGGGTTTAACAGATTGAAGAAGTATGGATAAAGTAAAAATCAAAAGTGTTGATAAAGATAAAGAAAAAAAGATAAGAGAAAAGTAAGAGTGGAATGAAGAAAAGTCAAGTGCAAAAGAGTAAAAGATTACAAGATTTTAAAAGCACAATGAGTATAAGGGCACTTTATTTGAATGCCTGTAGTATTCAAAACAAGGTCCGTGAACTTGTGGCTCAAATCAGTACAAAGTGGTATGATTTAGTGGCCATTACAGAGATAAGGCTGCAGAAGAGGATTGGGAATTAAATATCCAAGGCTATCGGACAATATGAAAGGATAGGCAGGAAGGTAAGGGAGATGGTGTAGTGCTCTTAATTAAAGATGAGATCAGGACGATAGTGAGAGACGATATAAGATCTAAGGAACAGAATGCTGAATCCATCTGGGTAGAGATTAGGAATAGTAAAGGGAAAAAAATCACTGGTGGGAGTTGTATATTGGCTACTGACTAATAACAGAAATATCTGAGACATGTAAGAATGGAACAGCAGTTATCATGGGAGACTTTAACTTGCATATAGATTGGGTGAATCAAGTTGTTTGAGGCAGTCTTGAGGAGGACTTCAAAGAATGCATCCATGATGGTTTTCTTGAACAGCATGTTACTGAACCTACAAGGGAGCAAGCTATCTTAGAT
This sequence comes from Mobula hypostoma, assembly GCF_963921235.1. Lineage (NCBI taxonomy): Eukaryota > Metazoa > Chordata > Chondrichthyes > Myliobatiformes > Myliobatidae > Mobula > Mobula hypostoma. The sequence continues at coordinate 17,228,147 of NC_086123.1, forward strand.
CTGGTCCTCTGCAATGAGACAGATAAAATTAGTGATGATGTAGTTAGGGATCCTCTTGGAAAGAGTGATCACAGTATGATTGAATTTCACATACAAATGGAGAGTGCCATAGTTCGATCTAAAACCAGTGTATTATGCCTAAACAATGGAGACTACAATGGGATGAGGGATGATTTGGCTAATGTAAACTGGGAACACAGGCTATATGGTGGGACAGCTGAGGAACAGTCGAAGACTTTCAAAGAGATTTTTCATGGTGCTCAACAGAAGTATATTCCATTTAAAAGCAAGGACAGTATGGGTGGGGAGAGACAGCCTTGGATAGCGAAGGAAATAAAAGAAGGCATCGAACTAGAAGCTTATACAGACAAAACCACCATGAGTATTGGAAAACTGGAAGATTGGGAAAACTTTAAAAAGCAACGAAGTACCACTAAGCGAGCAATAAAGGTAGGGAAGATAGATTATGAAAATGAACTAGCACAAAATATAAAAATGGATAGTAAAAGTTTTTATAATTATATAAAGTGGAAAAGAGTGATTAAAGTGAATTTAGCTCCCTTGGAGGACGAGAAGGGGAAACTAATATTGGGTAATAAGGAAATGGTCATTCAAAACCACTTTGTGTTGGTCTTCGTAGTGGAGGAGGCATCCACCATGCCAAAGAGAGATGTTATGGATGCGATGGGTGGTGAGGACCTCGATGCAATAGCTACCACTAAGGAGGTAGTGCTGAACAAACTTGTGGGCCTGAAGGTAGACAAGTCCCTTGGTCCTGATGGAATGCATCCCAGCATACTGAAAGGAATGGCAGAAGTTATAGTAGAAGCTTTGGTGATGATTTACCAAAATTCTCTGGACTCTGGGCAGGTCCCGGCAGATTGGAAGACGACGAATGTCATGCCACTGTTCAAAAAAAGGATGTAGGCAAAAGGCAGGTAACTATAGGCCAGTTAGTTTAGCATCTGTAGTTGGGGAAATGCTTGAAGCTATCATTAAAGAAGAAATAGCGAGGCATCTGGAAAGAAATAGATTCATCAGTCAGATGCAGCATGGATTCAGCAAAGACAGATCCTGTTTGACAAACTTACTGGAGTTCTTTGAGGATATAATGAGTGCAGTGGATAGGGGGGAACAGGTGGATGTTATCTGGATTTCCAGAAGATGTTCGATAATATGTCACATAGAAGACATCCATAGGATAAGGATGCATAGAGTTGTGAGTGATGTATTAGTATGGATAAAGGATTGGTTAAATAACAGAAAGCAGAGAGTTGGGATATATGGGTGTTACTCTAGTTGGCAATCAGTGGTAAACGGTGTGCCGCAGGGGTCGGTGCTGGGCCTGTAACTGTTCATGATACATATTAACGATCTGGAAGAGGGGACTAAGTGTAGTGTATCTGAGTTTGCTGATGATATTAAATTGAGTGGAAAAGCAATTTGTGCAGAAGATAGGGAGAGTCTGCAGAGAGATATAGGTAGGTTAAGTGAGTGAGCAAGTGTCTGGCAGATGGAGTTCAATGTCGGTAAATGCAAGGTCATCCACTTTGGAAGGAAAAATGAAAGAACAGATATTATTTATATGATAAATTACAGCATGCTGCTGTGCAGAGAAACTTGGGAGTGCTTGTGCATGAATCACAAAAGGTTGGTTTGCAGGTCCAGCAGGCTATCAGGAGGGCAAATGGAACGTTGCCCTTCATTGCTAGAGGGATTGAATTGAAGAGCAGGGAAGTTATGCTGCAACTGTACAGGGTACTAGTGAGGCTGCAGCTGGAGTACTGCGTGCAGTTCTGGTCTCCTTCCTGGAGAAAGGATATATAGTACTGGCTTTTGAGGTGGTGCAGGGGTTCACCAGGTTGATTCCAGAGATGAGGGGTTTAGACTATGAGGAGAGATTGAGTCGCCTGGGATTGTACTTGCTGGAATTCAGAAGAATGAGAGGAGATCTTATAGAAATGTATAAAATTATGAAAAGGGATAGATAAGATAGATGCAGGAAAGTTGTTTCCACTGGTAGGTGGACTAGAACTAGGGGACGTAGCCTCAAGATTCAGGGGAGTAGATTTAGAATGGAGATAAAGAGGAACTGCTTTTCCCAGAGAGTGGTGAATCTGTGGAATTGTCTGCCCATGAAGCAGTGGAGGCTACCTCAGTAAATACGAGGGGTGATTGATAATTTTGTGGCCTAAGGTAGAAGGAGTCAATTTTAGAAAACCTAGCACATTTATTTTTCAACATTGTTCCCTCCTACATTTAGTCCAGCGGTCATGGACCATACAGATCCCTTCTTTGTAGAAGTGGTCCACAGCAGGGGTGATTGATAACTTCGTGACCTAAGGTAGAAGAAGATGAGTTATTAACTTCAAACTTTCTGCATTATCACTCAAAGAGTTGAACTGCACGTGCATGTAACGAGCGCGTCTTGGATCTTCAGGTGGTCCGCAGCAGGGGTGATTGATAAGTTTGTGGCTTTAGGCAGAAGTAGGTGAGTTATACATCTGTTGTTACATGCTCGTGCAGTTCAGCTCTTTGAGTGAAAATACAGAAAGTTTGGTTAATAACTCATCTCCTTCTACCTTAGGTCACAAACTTATCAATCACCCCTGCTGTGGACCACTTCTACAAAGAAGGGATCCGTATGCTCCATGAACGCTGACCTAAGTGTGTACATTAGGAGGGGACTATGTTGAAAAATAAATGTGCTAGGTTTTCTAAAATTGACTCTTTCTACCTTAGGCCACAAACTTATCAATCACCCCTCATATATTTAAGACAAAGTTGGATAGATTTTTGCAGAGTAGGGGAATTAAGGGTTATGGGGGAAAAGGCAGGTAGGTGGAGATGGCCATGGCCAGATCAGCCATGATCTTACTGAATGGCAGAGCAGGCATGATGCGTTAGATGGCCAACTCCTGCTCCTATTTCTTATGTTCTTAAAAAATCAATTCCCTGTTAGAAATGAGGAGGAATATCTTTAATCAGAGGGTGATGCATCTGTGGAATTTGTTGCCACAGGAGACCAGATCACTGGGAGTATTTAAAGCAGAGGTTGATGGGTTCTTGATTAGTCAGCACATGAAAGGGTACAGGGAGAAGGCAGGAGAATGGGAAATGGATCAGCCAAAATGAAATGACAGAGCAAACTTAATGGGCCAAGTGGCCTAATTCTGCTCCCATGTCTTAAGGTCTTATTAAGCTTTGAGGGAAGGCAAAACAGAGGGTAGAACTTTTGACTTGCATGATTTTTCCAGTTTTAAATGCCTCCAAATATTAGACACATTTAAAAACTTTACTGTAAATAATAAAATATGTTTTAAAATTTAATTAAAATACATCAAAACATTCATAAATGACAAATAATTAATTAAATTAAAATGATTTATAAAAGAACATTACTTCCTCATTCTCCAGAGGGAGAACTTCCATGAAAACGAATGGATTTTCTACTAGCTTGTCACAGGATCTCAGAGGTGGTTTGTGTCATTTTCACAAACATGATACTGAATGTGATTTAATCCTTTAAATTTATTTTATCTTCTGATCAAGTGTTTTACTATCAGTAGTTTATAAAAATGTATGTTTGAAATTGAAACAAATGCTTCCACACTATCTGTTTTGTTGCAGAGTACTTGCAATCAAATTCATTCTGTAATTGGAAGTTGGTGCATTTAAGGAAATTGCACACTTAAAAGCCAGGATAATTTGGCTGAATTAGTATGAGATTAACAATTCTGTTTGCGTTTTTTGCTTGAAATAATGAGCTAAATGTTGAAATTTATATCTAGCCTGATCTATTGATTTTCTAAAATTATGGAATATTTTAGAATCAGAAGGTGAAAATGCATAAGCAAAAGAGATTCTGCAGGTGTGGGAAATCCAAAGCAACACACACAAAATGCTGGAGGAATTCAGCAGGTCAGGCAGCATCTGTGGAAATGAACAAGCAGTCAACATTTCAAGCCAAGCCCTGAAGAAGAGTCTCAGCCTGAAATGTCGACTGTTTTGTTCATTTCCATGGATGCAGCCTGACCTGCTAAGTTCCTCCAGCCTTTTTTGTGTGTTGCAGTGTAAAAATGCTGACCAGTTCACTGCCATTTGTAAGAAACAAACATAGGTTAACATTTTGATTGTAAACTCATTCAAACATTTACCCATTTTTCCAAATCAAATTTATAAGTATCAGATCAATGGCAGTAGATAACAACGTATTTATTTGGCCGTTGTTAAGATATCATCTCAAACTGACAGCAAGTATCAAATAGTTTGCTGTTTATTTTCAACAGAGGATTGAATTATTGAAGAAGTGGACTGTTTTGTTATCATCGTTGCTCTGCACAGATGTATCAACCTTACATACAGTCTGTTTTACTGCACCAAATGTAGGATTTTTCCAGCTACCTCTCACACCCTCCTAAGCCCTGAAAATACAAATTCAGTTTGCCACTGGTTTGCATTCCACTCTATAGGAAACAAAAAGAAGCAGAATGTGCATGAAGTATCCCCAATTAAGAGGAAGCAAATTAGAGAATGCTACAATACATCCTGGCTTTAAAACTTTTGCCAGTTTTATTTTAAATTACCCTACTAAAATGCTGATTTTTTTTTTCTCTTGTACAGTAGCTTCTGGTTAATTGGGATACATTGGAACCAGTGCATTTTGGCCCAGTTAAGTGGCTGCCCAATTAGTCGTAGTTTCATGGAAGTAATTTCAAAGATATAAAAAAGACAAGCCACTTTTAATTGAGAAAGGGGTTAAGTACTTAAATGGAGTGCGGAACAAATTAGAATACTACCAATACTACTACAGTACTGTAAAACTGTGTATTAGTTCCTGATAGATATCAACAGAGAAATTCATCCAATGTACGCTGCTATGTTCTTTTGATTGACTGTAAATGAAAAAATCAGTACAGACACCTAGTGCAGATAAAAGACTGCCTTCATACAATGATATTGATAATTGCATCCTCCAAAACTTCATTTTCACTGTAATATCGGTCATACTGACAGCAGTCTACATTCCTCCCCCCCCCGCCCCCCAGGCGGATGTGGAGTGTGCTCTGAACATACTGTATGCCAACATCAGTGAACTTGAGACCAGGTATCCGGAGGCTTTGCTCATTACAGCCGGGGACTTTAACCAGGCCAACCTCGGAAAGGCGCTGCCAAAGTTATACCAACATGTCTCCTGCCCCACTAGAGGCCTGAATATACCTGACCACTGCTACAGAGCGGTCAAGGATGTCTACCGTTCCGTCCCACGACCTCACTTCGGAAAATCGGACCATCAGGCTGTACTCCTCCTCCCGGCTTACAAACAGAAACTGAAGCGGGAGGTCACGGTGTCAAAAGTGGTGTCGCATTGGACGGAGGAAACGGATGAGGTCCTCCATGACTGCTTTGAATCGGTGGACTGGTTAGTATTCAAGGACTCGGCAGCTAAGCTCGATGAGTAGGCCTCAGCTGTCACGGACTTTATTTGGAAATGCAGGGAGGACTGTGTGTCTCGCAAGACGATCCGGGTATTCCCTAACCGAAAACCTTGGATGAATTATGAGGTCAAGTCCCTTTTAAAGGCTGGAACTGCAGCTTTTAGGTCCGGGGATACCAGTCGATACACGGAATCCGGGTGTGAACTCCGGAAAGCCATTAAGGGCGCCAAGAGGCAATATCGAGCCAAGTTGGAAGCCCAGTCTAACCAAAGGGATGCCAGTAGACTATGGCAAGGTCTAAATGAGATCACTGGGCTCAAAGAAAAGACTGGGAATATCAATAACTGTGGTGCTTCTCTTCCTGACGAACTTAACGTATTCTACGCAAGATTTGAACAGAAGAGGAGTGTCCCGCTCCCTCCCGATGAACCAGACCTGGTGGCATCGAGATTCATCGTCATCGAAGAGGACATTAGAAGAGCCTTCCTGAAGATAAATCCAAGGAAGGCGACGGGCCCAGATGGCATCCCGGGACGGGTTCTCTGGGCCTGTGCAAGTAAGCTAGCTGGAGTGTTTGCTGACATCTTCAACTGCTCCTTACTTCAGTCTAGGATCCTCTCGTGTTTTAAGAAGGCAACGTTAATCCCAGTGCCGGAGAAGAGCAAGGTGGCATGCCTGAATGACTATCGACCTGTGGTTCTGACATCAATTGCTATGAAGTGCTTCGAGAGATTGGTTATGGCACACATCAACCACAGCCTACCAGTCAACCTCGATGCTTTGCAATTCGCCTACCAGAGCAGCAGGTCGATGGCAGATGCCATCTCTCTGGTCCTACGTTCCTCCTTAGAACACCTGGAGAATAAAGACACATACATAAGGCTCCTTTTCATTGACTACAGCTCTGCCTTTAATACCATCATTCCAAATAAACTGATTCCTAAGCTCCAGAACCTGGGCCTTGGCACTCAAATCTGCAGCTGGATCTTCAACTTCCTCACAGACAGGACCCAGGCTGTAAAAATAGGGGACAAGCTCTCCGCTGCAATCACTCTGAGCACCGGTGCCCCACAAGGCTGTGTACTCAGCCCCCTGCTGTACTCACTGTACACCCATGGCTGTGTAGCCAAGTTTCCGTCGAACTCAATATATAAGTTTGCTGATGACACAACAATTGTAGGCCATATCTCAGGTAATGATGAGTTTGAGTACAGAGAGGAAATTAAGAACCTGGTGGCATGGTGCGAAGACAATAACCTATTAATCAACGTCAACAAGGCGAAGGAACTGGTTGTTGACTTCAGAAGGAGTAGTAGACTGCACGACCCAATTTACATCGGTGGTGCGCAAGTGGAACAGGTCAAAAGCTTTAAGTTCCTCGGGGTCAATATCACAAATGACCTGACTTGGTCCAACCAAGTAGAGTCCACTGCCAAGAAGGCCCACCAGCACCTTTACTACCTGAGAAAACTAAAGAAATTTGGCCTGTCCCCTTAAACCCTCACTAATTTTTATAGATGCACTGTAGAAAGCATTCTTCTAGGGTGCATCACAACCTGGTAATGGAAGTTGTCCTGTCCAAGACCGGAAGAAGCTGCAGAAGATCGTGAACATGGCGCAGCACATCACACAAACCAATCTTCCATCCTTGGACTCACTTTACACCGCACGCTGTCGGAGCAGTGCTGCCAGGATAATCAAGGACACCACCCACCCAGCCAACACACTTCTTGTCCCTCTTCCCTCCGGGAGAAGGCTCAGGAGCTTGAAGACTTGTATGGCCAGATTTGGAAACATCTTTCCAACTGTGATAAGACTGCTGAACGGATCTTGACCCGGATCTGGGCCGTACCCTCCAAATATCCGGACCTGCCTCTCGGTTTTTTTGTACTACCTTACTTTCCATTTTTCTATTTTCTATTTATAATTTAATTTTTTAATATTTACTATTGATTTGTAATCAAGGGAGCGGGAAGCGCAGAATCAAATATCGCTCTGATGATTGTACGTTCTAGTATCAATTGTTTGGCGACAATAAAGTACGTTTGTATATTCAAGATGATTATTGTTACCTTCAAATTCTTTGTAGTTCCTAACTTACTTAAGTAGTGAAGTTGTTTCATTTTCACTCACGGCCATTTCTGGCATCTCCAAGCCTCACTGCATGAGATCAATCTGTTCTGAATTGTCTTACTGCTTATTTCTTGGCAACAAAATCACTGCCTTTTGAACAGAAGCACATGCATCTGATGCCATTTAAAAGCTGTTCACTCAAGCGCGGTGTAGGATCTAACAGCCACACAGGTGCGTGTGACTAACACTTGTTAGAAACTGTTTGGCAACAGTCTCCTGTCCCAATTAAATGACATGGTGTCCCAAATAAACAAAAGGAATCCTGGCTATTTTCTCAATTAGTTATTGTTCTTTGAGTTCTCCCAAATTAGCAGCTGCCCTAATTAACCAGAAACCACTGTCAAATCTTGTAAAATTGTTTTTTATTCAAATAAATCTTCCAGTTATATTTCTAAAATCCATCCATACAGTTTTGTTGTACTGTATTTATGGAAGAATATATTCAGACTTAAATTGGGTTGCTTTCCTTTTAAAACTTACTACACCGATAAGATGAAAATGAAAGTATGACGCAAGTTACATTTCATAATGAGAGGGTTACTTGCTTTCATTTTTCTACTTTATATAGAAAATAGCTTTTTCTTTGCTGTTTATAATGATTACAGGGATTCAGTTCACGAGTAGTGACCCATACATCTTCCTTTTGGTGTGTGGACTTCGTCGAGTCAAAGATCCACTCTACTTGGTAGATGCTTTCTCAGGTAATCAATTCAGACTTTATTGCTCTTACATATTGATGATTCCCTGGACCTTATCATAGGAGCAATTTTAATTAAACTCTCAATTTGTGGCTGTGATCCCACTTTGGTAAACTTCATTTCTGAATGTTATTTGCCTACTTTGCAAGATTTGTTTTGTTTTGCACATTGGGTGTTTGACAGTCTTATTTAATGGGTTCTTTTGTGTTTCTTTGTTTTGTGGCTGCCTGTAAGGAGACAAATCTCAAGGTTGTGTATAGTATACATACTTTGATAATAAATATACTTTGTACTTTGAATTTGCCTTCCCGTTATAAGTATTGTGCTCCAAGTTGTTGATCATTTCATTAATGGTTTTTGCTGATTGGAGCTATTACTTTGAAGAAGTGTAACTGGCATCTTAAAAAAATGACACGTCTTTGCATACAAATTATTTAATACAAGCAAGGGTTGATGACACAGAATGATATGTTTCATTCCTGCAACTTATTGATGTCTCCTGCAGATTTTATATGCATATATTGCAGGATGAGGTTTTTTAAATTAAATAAATACTAGAATAAAAAAAGCTTTCTGACAAAGCATTAACCATATTTCATCAGTAATATACTAGTGATGAAATATTCTGTCTTTTCAAACTAGACATTCCTTCTGTGAAGAACATATAAGGTATGCAATTAATGGCTTGGAAACATTTTGTTAGCCAACAGTTTAAATTTATACTACAATGTAGTAGATGCTATAGCACTTAATAAATCATAAAATTGTACAACACTGAATAGGCCAATTTGTGTAATAGATCTCTTCTGATATTTGTCCTTCATCAATTTATCTTTCTTTTTTTTAAATTCAAGCTTCCAATTATCCATCCACACTACTAATACTCCTTCTGGTAATGAGTTTCACATTTAAACCATTCTCACTGGATAAAAAAAAAATCACCTGAATTCCTTATTACATTTAATCGTGAGTCTCTTCTATTTTTCTAATTTTAAATATGGGAAGATCTCGCATTAATTTATATGAGTCTCTATTAGATTCACTGGTAGAAGCTTTTTGATCATATGAATGAAAAGAAGAACTTGGATATCTGAAGTAACAAAGATTTGTCAATGCAGCCTTTTGTTTTAGTTAATTGAGCATTAGTAGATAGAAAACATTCTATCCTGCCGAAGGGTCTCGGCCCGAAATGTCTCTTCCTAGAGATGCTGCCTGGCCTGCTGCGTTCACCAGCAACTTTGATGTGTGTTGCTATCCTGCTGATGCTCAGTTAACTAACAACAATTTGACTTAAAAACACCGCATCTTCAAAAAAACAATATTTGTTATGTGACTTACCAATCTTTCTGGTCAACCTCAAGAATTAATACCTTTCAAATCATTCAAGTATCTATCTAATCCCATCTTAATTTTTCCTATCAACCTCCATTATTTCTTTAGATATTTCCAGTTCACTAACTGTATTCTGTGCAGTGTAATGCTGTTTAAATTGCTCATACTCAACCACATAAGATTGTGTAATGCACTGATTTAAGATTTTTTTTTCTGCTATGCTGTAGGTATTTTAACTTAGCAGTTCTGTAAGAGCAATCTGTTCTGCTCTTAGCCTGTTTGGGTTTGAGCTGAGATAAGGGGCTTTGTTGTTCAATTTAGGAATGTGGTGTCAGCCAATCAGGATGGTGGAATTGGGAAAAGGTTCTAGAAAACACTGGGTAGAGAAGTTTTGTGAGGGACACTGGTGTGGGTCAAGGTCTTTTGGCAGGAGCTGGCAGTAACCAGTAGGAAAGACGGCTGAGGATGCTGTCCCTGTTGCACAAGGTGCTTTGTGAAGATGAATGGCTTCAAGGCCTATGGGAGAACCCGTTTGTTTGAGATAGATTTCGAGCAACATTCAGAAGGGGTGTGTGCTTTCACACAAAACAAGGGTCTAGTGCCAGACAGCTTCAAGATCAGTTCCAACTTATGTGCGCATTTGACTGTTTAATTATAATGGGCCCATTTTGTTTTTTTCTTCCTTTTCTTTAATAACTCTTTGGTTAAGTTAACGTTCATAAATACTTTCCTTATAATTGTATGTAGTGTATGATCTGTTATTTCTTGCCGATGGGTGATTGCAGGGGGCAGTAAATCACACAGCATTCACACAAATTGGGGTTTGGGTGAGCGAGACATCCCAAGCTCACAGATTTGGCGGGACCAGAGTAGTATACACCCTAGACATACAGGAGCCTGAGAAAGGTGGGTTTCTCACCACGAAGTCCAGTGGCTGTTAGCGCAGGACAACGACCCACATTTCCAGAGACATCCAGTAAAAAGGGGTTGCAATTGTATTTAAGATCCATGATTCTACAGTTGATAGCAGATTTGGAGTTATTATTGGGGTTTAGTTCCAATATCAAATGAAGTTGTTTTCTGTTGATATGAATTTAATACCTTTGAAATATGAGGAAAAATCTGTAGTAAATCATCCCTGTTAAATTGAAAAGTATTATATTATTGACGTTCATTGTTGCATTTCAGGTCATTAAAATATTCTTTATCTTGTTTTCTAGCTTGGCATGAAAGGGAACCATGTGTTTATTTGATTATTATTGGACCCGAGGTAAGTAATTGTTCTTGGGTATTAAAAATACAAAATGCCAGAAATAATTAGTTGGTCAGGTGGCATTTGTGAAGAGGGAGACCAGATAACGAGCCATATTTTAAACAAGAGATTCTGCAGATGCTGGAAATCTTGAGCAATGCACAGAAAATGCTGGAGGAACTCAGCAAGTCAGGCAGTATCTATGGAGGCTAATAAACAGTCAACGTTCCAGGTGGACACCCTCCATCAGGACTGGAAACAAAGGAGGGAAATTCCAGAATAAGAAGGTGGGGGGGAAGAAGTACAAGCTGGCAGGTGAAGGGTGAGACCAGCTGAGGGAAAAGGTGGTTGGGTCGGGGAGGGAGGGTTAAGTTACAAGCTGGGAGGTGAAGGGTGAAAGCACTAAAGTAGGAGCAATCTGACAGGAGCGGACATTGGACCATAGCAGAAAGAAACCATATCTTGCTGAACTACACTCATCTAGACCAAATATAGAATGGCCATTTTCATTTGCCTTAAAGCATCCAGGACTCCTGGGAAGTGGCCACTGCAACAGCAGAACTCCTGGCAATTGATCAATTTGGTTCCATCCAAACCTGCTGTGAAAGATCTGACAAGATCACAAGACAAAGGAGCAGAAGTAGGCCATTCGGCCCATCGAGTCTGCTCTGCCACTCCATGAGCCATCTAGTTCCAATTTCTGGCTTTTTCCCCATATTCCTTGATACCCTGACTAATTAGATACCTATCAATCTCCTCCTTAAACACCCTCAATGATCGGGCCTCCACAGCTGTATGTGGCAACGAATTCCATAAATCCACGACCCTCTGGTTAAAAAAATTTCTCACAATTGTTCAAGTCCCAGTTCAGCTTTAATGGCTATAAAAATAATAAGCAGTCTGTCAGTGCTTTTGCATATCTCTGACATTGTGACATTTCAAACCTATTAAAATTAAATGTTTATTTAAGAAATTCAAAGCAAACTCCCAGTCGCATGCCATTGCAGCTCCCCTTCCCCGTGCCACACTGACCTGCTGGTACTCAGCCTTCTTTGTCGTCAGAGTGAGACCAAACACAAGGTAATAGAACAGTACTTCATGTACCACCTGGATAATCTCCAGCCCAATGATGTGAACATTGAATTTTTCCATTTCAAGTAGTCCAGATAATGTTCCTTTCTCTCTGATCCACTAAATTGTCTCAACCCCACTTCTTTCTAAACACGTTGTCCCAGATCTCCATTACCCAGTTACTTTTTCCTCTCCGCCTGGTTTCATATGCCCGTTATCACTCCCTTATCAGATTCCAGAATCTGCAACCCTTTGCTGTCTCTACTTGTCACCTTCCATCTGGTTCCACCTAGCATCCGCCAGCTCCTGCCTCTCTCCTCCCCCATCCCTTCATACGCTTTCAGTTTTGAGAGTTTTGACTAAAACTAACTACCCGTCTCTAGATGCTGCTAAAGCTGTTGACTTCCTCCAGCAATACCTATCTTGTGCTAGATCCCAGAAGCTGCAATCTCTTCTGTTTTTTTTCTGTAGTAGACTTTCCCTTTACTTTCAAACTTGTAACTGTAAAACCTGCATTAAATTCAGTAGGGTATTAGATCTGTAATGTATTAGTGCTGTGAGAAATCTGGCTGAGTGGTGGCATAAACAACAACCTCTCGCTCAGTGTCAGTAAGACCAAGGAACTGATTGTTGACCTCAGGGGGAGGGAACTGGTGGTCCATGACCAGTTCTTAACGGGGGATCAGAGAGGGAGAGGGTCAGCCATGGTAAATTCCTCGGTGTTATCATTTCACAGGGTTTGCCCTGGGCCCAGCACGTAAGTGTGATTACGAAGAAAGCACGGCAGTGCCTCTACTTCCTTAGGAGTTTGCAAAGTTTCAGCATGACATCTAAAACTTTGACCAACTCCTTCTGTATAGATGTGTGGTGGAGAGTGTATCAACCGGCTGCATCACAGCCTGGTATGAAAACACCAATGCCCTTGAACAGAAAATCCTACAAAAAGTAGTGGAATCAGTCCAGTCAATCATGGGTAAAGCACTCCCCACCACTGAGCACATCTGTACAAAGCACAGAGGCAGGAAAGCAGCATCTATCAACAAGAACCCCCACCACCCAGGTCATGCTGTCTTCTCACTGCTGCCATCAGAAAGGAGGTACAGGAGCCTCAGGGCCCACACCACCAGTTTCAATAACAGTTATTACCCCTCAACCATCAGGCTCTCGAACCAGTGAAGATAATTTCACTCAATTTCCCTTGCCCCATCACTGAATTGTCCCTACAATCTGTGGACTCACTTTCAAGGACTCTTCATCTCGTTCTCGATATTTATTGCTTATTTATTTTTTATTATTATTTTTCTTTTTTATTTGAACAGTTTGTTGTCTTTTGTACGCAGGTTGTTTGTCCGTCCAGTTGGGAGAGGTTTTTCATTGATTCTATTACGTTTCTTGGATTTACTGTGCATGCCCACAGGAAAATGAATCTCAGAGGCACATATATGTACTTTCATAATAAATTTACTTTGAACTCAGCCAGAGTGCCCTCTAGCTGATGAATTAGCATTGAACCTGTCAGGAAATCAGGTTCTACTTTTGACAGCATGTGGCAGAAGTCCCACAGACAAGCAAATTCCGATAGAACAACCGGAATTCAGCAGCATGCCTAGCTCAATATTTTAAGTTGAGGATTAGTTGAAAGTAATTAACCAGAAATACTAACTCTCTTACCTCAGAGATACTTCCTGATATACCGAATATTTCTAGCATTTTATTTATTTTAGATTTACCGATCTACAGTAGATTGCTTTTGTGGATCGTTCTTGAGTTTCAGTGTTTCAAACTTTTTGTACACAGAAATGATACTTTATCAGTGTACGTATTAATCATCTACACAATTGGCAGGAAACTACACAATTATCGAGTGCTGTATCCTAACAGCTGTATATATTACAATTATGCGTTACAACCTCTTGTTAGGTTGGCTTATGAAAGTACAAAATATTTTGTTTCATTCTTAAGTCTACCATGCTTTCCTGCATTTAGACTGGGCATGCGTTCCTGGTTTTCATGATGCTTGAGGAATGATGAGAGTTGGGAAGAGGGAATAATTGAAAATTGAAATGAATAATGGAAGATGTCTAGACCACGTTTCAGAAAGAAGAGGCAAGGCAGTTGAAATACCAGCCTAGACAAGGAGTTAATTTTTGAGCAAATCTTTCCTTGAATTGGTAATTTTGAGAGCTAAATATCCTTGTTAATTTGGTTTACATGTGCAAGTTGGGCTACATTTCAGCAGATGGTCCTGTCTCAACAGATTGCTAAACAATCTAATGTGTTTTCTTTGTTAATGACTTTGATATTGTCAATAAGTCTCTCTGGCTCTCCGCCATGTAGGAGGCGTGCACTTGCATTACAGATTTGTGTTCTGAGCTGCAATTAATTTTATATGTATACAAGTATTTTTATACCTCATTTTCTTATGCACAGACATAATGATAAGTAATATAAGTTCAATGAAGACACCAGCACGATGGTATTGAGATAAATGACCAGTCATGATTATATTGAATTGCAGAGCAAACTGAAAGCCAACTCTTGCTCTACTTTCTCATTAACAAAACTTTATTTTGTATTTGCCACACTTCGTAAGTATTTTGGTAACATCTGTACCCCTGTAGGAGGAACTGTGAGGAAATCACTTCCTTCAGTTCGAAAAACATTCCAATCAGAAAAGGCGTCCTTCCACCACTAAACTTTGCTTCCTGGCTGCAAGATACTTCTGGTTCCAATTATCCGGCTCGCCTTGGATTCCGCCTTCTGGATCAGTCTACCATGCGGGACAATGTCCAATGCCTCTGTATGACTAACATGTACTACCCTGACCTCATCAATAGTAGTTGCAACCTGAAACATAATTAAATTAAATTTATGAGGTAGGATTTCCAAATGTACATAAAAGCTATTCTTTAAGATTTTGTCCAGTAGTTTCGTCAGTGCTAATGAATGACTCTCTGGCCTGTGATTTCCTGGCTCATCCCTCCTGCCCTTCTTGAATAAAGTATAAACATTATTCGTTCTGCAGCTTTTTGAAAGCTCACCCAGCAATAATGCAAGAATCGCATCCAGGGCCCCAGCCATTTCCACCCTTACTTCCTATAGCAACCCGAGGTAGATCTCGTTTGGTCCTTGGGATTTATCATTCTTTATGTGTCCCATGATATCTAACCACCTCTCCCTTCTTAATACAAGCTTGCTCCAAATTATCCACATACCCCTCCTTGAACTCCCTACTTTCAATGTGCTACTCTTCAATAATGGTGAGAAGTATTAATTCAGGATCTTGTCCACATCATTGGCTCCACATATTGATTGTTTCTTTAGTCCCTAAGGGAACCAACGCTTTCTCTGGCTACCAGCATGCTCCTAGTATACTTAGGATATCTTAGGATTCCCCTCAACCATTCGTATCAAGGATATTTTATGGCCCCTTTGCCCTCTTAATTTCTTTCTTAAGTTCTTTACTACATATTGTATTCCTCAAAAAGACTTCCTCTGTCCCAGTCCTCTAAACCTGCCGTATGTTTCCTTTATTTTCCTGATCAGCCTTCAAAATCCTTTGTCATCCAAGGTTCCCTAACCTTGCCATTTTTGCCTTTTATCCTTGTTGAAATATGTTGGCCCTGAATTCCCAGTAACACCTTCTAAAAGACTCCAACTTGTCAGCTGTAACTTAAGTATGAGCTGGTACTACCTTACTTGCATTTCAGTGTTCTGATCATTGTGCATACATGAAAACTATGGTAACTTTGCAGAGAAGGCACCCAAAATAGCTGAACACTGGAATGTGCAGCAATCTCTGTAGATGGAAGTTGTACAGATCTTGATAGAAACTTGAAGATTTGCCTATAAACCCTCCCCCAATACAGCCTTCCAGCTGGATGGCAATGGCAAGATGCATTCAAGTTCTAGTCTTTTGTCTTTTTAAAGGAAATAATCTCAGCCTTATCAATCGCAGGCCCATTATAGTCGTATGTAGTTCCCAAGGAGAATGAGTATTTCTATAAGCCAGGGTTCTGGTACTTATCAGTAGTTGTAGACATTACTGAGCTCCATTATGTTGCTATCACAAAGTAGTATTCTCACAATTATGATTACTTAAATTGTGAAAAATGTGTAAAAAAAAACTCAAACACGAGGAAAACTGCAGATGCTGGAATTTCAAGCACCACACATAAAAGTTGCTGGTGAACGCAGCAGGCCAGGCAGCATCTCTAGGAAGAGGTACAGTCGACATTATATTCCGTCTGGGTAGCCTGCAACCTGATGGCATGAATATTGACTTCTCAAACTTCCGCTAATGCCCCACCTCCCCCTCGTACCCCATCAGTTATTTATTTATATACACACATTCTTTTTCTCTCTCTCCTTTTTCTCCCTCTGTCCCCCTCACTATACCCCTTGCCCATCCTCTGGGCTTTTCACCCCTCCCCCTTTTCTTTCTCCCTAGGCCTCCTCTCCCATGATTCTCTCATATCCCTTTTGCCAATCAACTGTCCAGCTCTTGGCTCCATCCCTCCCCCTCCTGTCTTCTCCTATCATTTTGGATCTCCCCCTCCCCCTCCCACTTTCAAATCTCTTACTAACTCTTCCTTCAGTTAGTCCTGACGAAGGGTCTTGGCCCGAAACGTCAACTGTACCTCTTCCTAAAAAAATCTGCCATTTCCCACAAGACTAAAGCCCAGACTGACTCATTGTCATCTTTATCATGAATGCAGGAAATAGTCATTTGTTTTTTTTTCGCAAATATTTTGAAAGAAGAAGTGCTTGCACTTGTGCCTGCCATTCTGATTTACTGAACAAACAGCAAATTGCTTACAAGTTGAAGTGCTTTGTAAGCAAATACTGCAGCCAATTCATAGTGCAGCTGACTCCTAAAGAGCTTATGAGATGAATAGCCATTGATTGAGGGGAAAATGCTGTCTGTTGCAAAGACAATATTTGGTAAATGTATAATTTCAAAATTGCTAAGGGTGTTGAGTACTTGAACAAAATAAATCCTCTTATGATATATTTTAAACAGAAATATAACTTTTATCTGATAATCATTGATCTTGCTTCTTAGGCTGATGCAGTGTTTGCACAACAAGTGAAGGCTAAGGTCAAGGGGTAAGCTAGTTTTCCTTTAAGCTGTTTGATATAATAATCCATGCTTTTATGAAGTACTATTTATTATTATTTTTCATATGAATTTTGTATTTTTTTTCCTCCAAGAGCCCATATTGATATAATCTCAATTGATTGTAGAATGATACTTTGTGAGGGAATGTGTTGAATTAAGAGTTTTGAGAGTTTCAGCAGCGCACAACCTTAGTGATAGCTTCTTCTGGGAATTGCTTTGATTCCATCTGTGTCTAAAAGATTAAAACCTCTCTGCTGCTGTTGTTGATTCTTTTGATTCTAACATCCCTGAATATTAAACTAAGAAATGAAGAAAATCACACTGATACAGCCAGTTTCTCTCTTAGATCATTCAGAGGAGCATAGTAGAAAGAGGTTCACTCCAGTTCTTGCTTGTATTACACCTGAGCTCAGTCGCGGAATCTCGGTGCAGCATAGGTTGATAGAAAGTTTCTATCAGTTTTACCCTAGACCTTTTATAATCTCAAATACTTCTTTGAGATCCCTTCTCAATATCTCCTGTTACAAGAAGAACAACTTAAGCTAATTCCGTCCATTCTTCTGGCTAAATACCCCTACTCTCATCCCTCAGCCCCCAGTTATGGAACATGTATCATAGGACATTACAGCACAATACAGGCCCTTTTGCCCAAGATATCGTGCCAGCCTTATAACCTCCTCCAAGATCAGTCTAACACTCTGATATGCCTTCACAATGTTCCTAAAAATGTGTCGTCCAGAATAGAGACGGTTTTCTAGTTATGATTGGACTATAAACGTTCTTGATTCCTTGATATTCTATGCCTCATTTTATACGACCAAGATCTTATGCAGATTGTTGAAAATGAGTGTCATTTCTCATTTTTTGACTTAATAAATCAAAAGGGACAAAAACTTACAAAGTTAAAAAATAAACTATGAAATTCAGTTTAATTAACTGTAAAAATATTTTGTTAACTTTTAATATTTATGTTCACTCAAAGCATCTGATTTTATAAGGACTGTACTTAACTCAATTTCCACTACAGAAAATCTTCCCTACCAAATGCAATAAGCATATACAGCAGTTCATCTCTATGCGACAGGTGAACACACATTGTAGTACAGTACCATAGTATCTGTTTTATTATTTCATATACTATTATTGGGCAGTATTGCAGATTATTGCACATTGGGAAATTGTTATGTATATTATTCTGTACTTTTATTATTTGTTAATATTATACTTATTATTGTGTAGTGTGTTTTTAAATGTTGCTGCTGTAATGAAATAATTTCCCACTCAGACTCAAAGTACTTATTACTGTTATTATTATTATTATAAATTTTCTGTTATTTTGTAGTGCTCACGGGGTCTATCTAGTTTCAGAAAAACCCCAGATTGAACTGCATGCTGCCATGAGGGATTCCTTTGCTGTAGTAAACAGCTCCATCTCTGAAGGGATGTCTGCTACAATTCTAGAGGTATGTTATTTGCAAGATCCTTTCTGAACAATTTTATTTTTTTTAAATTGCACATATAACTCAAATGGTTTGCTTTTCTAACTGTTCAGTTGTAATGTCAGCAGAGATGTACTCTAGCATTACCTGTGGTTTTACAATATAGAAGAGAATCAAATTAACTATTGTGCTGAGCTCAATCATCGACAATGATCACACATTCACACATCACCAAGAAGACAGCTTGTTTTGATGTGTAATCATTTAGGGATTAATTTGGCATGATTAGAAAAAAAATATTTTTATTTGATTGAGAATGACACTATTTTTTTTTCTTTTTTATTGAACTGCTTGGTTACATATAGGCAATGGACCTTAAAGTTCCAGTGCTGGCTAGGAATATACCTGGCAACAGAGCAATAGTAAAACATGAACACACAGGCCTTCTCTACGCTCATCCACAGGTGAGTCATAAACATTAGAAACTGGACAAGAGGAATCTTATTTTCAAATTATAGCTCCACAACTTGTTTTGAATGGCTCACCTATGAACAAGAATCCAGCCATTATGTTCTACTATGTGATACCAGCCAGATCAGAACCAAATTAAGAGGTAGTTTCACACTCGTGATAAAGGATGGGGCTTGTGGGAGTTAGTGATGCATTTGATAATACTTTTCTTAATGAAAAAGTATAATATGCTGCTTGAAAAAGTTAGAGATAGATTTTTTTTCAATGAAATCTGCAATTACATTCATTCTGTCTTTATAGATTTTGTATAGGATTGTCATCATGTCACCTGCTGTCTGTATAGGCATGGTATTAGTAGTTTAATTAATGCACATTAAATATTAAATATTTTTATTCTGTGTTTTTGAAAGTGATACAAGTAACTTTAACAAATGGTAAAGAGCTGAGGAGCAACTTTTTGTTTTGCAAATCCCTAGATCCCTAAATGTGGCATTGCAGGTAAATGAAGTGGTGAGGAAGGAGTACAAGATATAGGCCTTCATTCGTCAGGGGATAGAATAAAAGAACATGGAAGTCGTGGTACAGTTTGGTTGGTCCACAGCTGAAATATTGTGTGTATTTCTCATTGCTACACTACAGGAAGGACATGAATGCTTTGTGATTTCTGGAGGTGAAGACTGGGTGGGTGTGGGGTAGTCTAACAAAGGTTTGTAGCATTATAGGGTGGAGAGTGAAAAACTTTCTCAATATGGAAACATTTAAAACCAGAGGGAAAAGGTCTAAGGTGGAGAGTAAGAAGGTAAGAGGGGATTTGAGGAAGTGTATTTTCACCAGAAAGTACTTACATTCTGGAAAATGCTGCACGAGAAGCTGGTCAAGGCAGGTACTCTCACAACATCTTAGACAAAAGTATCTGGATGAGTTGTTCAGTTGCTGAGGTATGGTAGACTACAGACCAAGTACTGGTAAATGGGATTAGCTAGCTACCTGATGATCAGCATGGATTTTTTTGTGTGACTGTATTTTACTGCCATCTTATACATTCTATATGTGCCTTGTATTGTGAATGACTGGTACTGTGTTTTACAAGTTGGCCCCAGAGTAATGCTGTTTCATCTGGCTGTGTTCATTGGTATTCGTGTATAGTTGAATAACAATCAAACTTGACTTTCAACTTCGATATGGTGGACTGGAGGACCTATTTCTCTGCTGTTTGACTCTGAGCTGTGGTTTTAGAAAAGTGCATTAGAAGATATAACAGTAAACAAGCAAAGTCTGACTTTCAGTGAACTAAACATGGCTGCAATCCCTTGTGAATCCAACAGAAAAACACTACAATACCAGCAAAAGAAATATTAAAGATACCACTCAGTCTGATTAGAAAGGCTTTTAATATTGCCAAAAAGGAGAGGGAAGATATGAAAATTCAACAAAGACAGACAGGAACATCGGTAAGGAATGAGAAGCTAGAATGTGGGAGTATTCTACTGCTTCAAATTAAAATAGAATAAAGGAAAAGACAGTATAGTTAATGTGAATCCCATCAAGACTGAAGCAGGGAGAATTATTGTATATTGAGGCATAAGGAAGTGACGGAGGAATGAAGCATTTTGTGTTGATCTTCATGGAAGAAGATAGAAAAATGTTGGTTACATAATTATCATCCAACATTCACCTGTCCCTGTCTCCCAAATTCACCCTTCCCCCTCCTACCGGGTTCGACCTGCCATCGTCCTTCACCATTCCTCAATCCACCAACCATCTGTCTCACCACTCCCACTCTCTTTTTAATACCAGCTAACTCCTCTCTTCACGCTCAGTCCTGAACCAGGGTTTCAAGCCAAAATGTCAGCAATTCCTTTCCCACTATAGATGCTACTTGACCCACTGAATTCACCTTTGCTCCAGATCCCAGCAACTACAATCTCCAGTGTCTTCGCAGAAGTAGTGTAGAACAGTAGTCTAGGAAAGGGAGATCTAAACATCTGATGGGTGAGGATGTGGAAGATGGAAAGAGATTTTTTTAAAGGTAACATTTCAAAAGATGTTGATGTTAAGAGGTACTGTAGTGTTCCTCTATGTAAATCATAGAAAATTAACTTGCATGTATAGAAATAATTTGGAAAGCAAACATTTCTACATAGGTCTTTATTGCAAGAGGATCTGAGTTCACAAGTAAAGATGTCTCGGCAATTAGGCAGCGTGTAGATCTTATCTCCCTACCTAAGGAAGGATATAATTGTAATAGAAAGTATGCAACAAAGTTTTGTTAGCTTGCTTTCCAAACTGGAGCTGATTGATGTATGAAGTGAGACCTATTGAGAGTTTTAAAAAATGAGAGGTGATCTTGTTGAAACATACAGAATCCTTACAGGGCTTGACAAAGTAGAGTCAGCAATAGTGCTTCCCAAAGCTAGCACGTCTGAAACAAGGTTTCATGTAAGGATTGAGGTGGAAGAGGAAATTGCCTCATCCAAAAGGTCATGAATCTTTGTAACTATTTATCCTCGCGGCTTTGGAGCTTCAGCCGCTCAAAAGATTCAAGACCTAGGATCAATAAATGTTTGGATAGGTGAAGTATTGGATTAGAAGAAGAAAGTGACACCAAGTTAAATGATCAGCCTTGACCGTATTGTAGCAGTGCACACTCAGCAGCCCTGTGCCACCTCTTTCCCGTGTCCAGATCATTACAACAGAAGCTTTGCCAACCGATTTACAGTTTGTGGTCTGCTAATGTGATCTTCTCTCTTGTAGTTTTATACCTGTCTTTATAGAAAGTTATAGCACAGAAAAAAATACGTTCAGCCAGTTGTCAATGACAGTTGCATCTTCAGCATCTTCTTACTACATTACTGAGATATGGAATGTATCCCATATGCCATCTTAGTCACCACCTCTGGAAGTAAAGTTTGCTCTTCAAATTCCTTTCCATGAATCTTATCTCTTCAATATTAAAATTGTTCACGTTTGTTACGTATGAGAACTTACTGCCTGCTGTTCACCCGAAAAGTACTTTCATTAGGTGGTCAGGTAACACCCAAGCCTGCGAATGAAGTAACAGGGCACCATTTTTAAGTCCAATGGGAATGGATTCTGGCTGGTATTTGGGTTAATATTAGTTGGCATGATGATCAAACTAAGCAGCCAGTCGCTTTAACAGATCTGGTTGATGTTTGAATACCTGTTCACATGAATGTCATTGGCAGGCTGCCCAAGTATTTGCATTGGTGATGAGCAGCCTCCTTGACAGGTGATCAGGATGTACAAACATGTAACAGGATGAGTGAAATTTCCTCGAAGAGAGCAAGCTGTGACTGGTGCAAAAATATTTTTAATGGCAACTCAAAATGTCAAAGGCAGGCGCCCTTCAGATCAGTGACATGAGAAAATAAAAGGCAGTCTTCTTACTTTTTACTCTCCAGAAGAAGCATTAGCATTAACTGGATTGTGGAGTGGTTTAATTTCTAGCTGTTAAATCAGCTGCTACGAATTCAGGCACATAACAGGAAGGGAAAGTGGAGTTGAAATAGATGGCCTGACATCTCTTTAGAATATTACAACAGGCTTGAGAGCCCAGTAGCTCATGTTTCTTTCAGCCTTGGGTTTTTCTGCCAGTACATTTTTTTTATATATCTGGCTGTGCCCCAGTGGTAACGAGCATTCAGTCATTTTGTGAAAATGGCAAGTCAGGAAGTTTGCTGGTGTAATTTGTTGTTAAATAAAGGTTTTCATAGTGGGCAAATTGTCAACTCTTTGCTGCAGTTCACTAGAATGTATATGCCGAAAGGCTATAGTTTTATTTTTATGTGAGTCCATGATTCCATCGAACAAATTCTGTTGTAATAATATCTAACAGAGACCTGAAGGTAGCAATGCAACCATGCCCAATGATATTTGGCTCTCTCAAAGTCGGGTTCAACCATTAAAGTTCTAGCAAAGGATTGGTAAAACTGTTGCAAAGATCTGGGTACCTCGCCTCATCTATGCTTAGTTTCTGATAAATAATTCACACACAATTGCAGTTCTTTATTTCAAATATTTTGAAGGTAAAATAACTATTTAAAACACAAGAAAGTGTGCAGATGCTGGAGATCCAGAGCAACAAACACAAAATGCTGGAGGAGTTCAGCAGGATAGGCAGCATCTATGGAAAAGAACAAACAGTTGACATTTCAGGCCAAGACCCTTCTTCGGAACTGTTGAGTATAGTCCAAGTTCTAATATAATGTTCTGTATTTCCAATTACACATATACTCTAGTTTGATTAGAGGGTTTTTTTGTTAAATTGTAGGCAAGGAAACAATTATCCAACTGTTGTTCCTGTTTTCTTGCCATTCTATTTTATCTATAAAACAAGGTACTACAAATGGATAATGTTTTAAATTAGAAGATTGAAGTATTTAATCTAGAAATTATTTTTCTAATCTTTGCTTTAAGGTAGATGATCTCAGTTACCTGCACTTTGGAAACTTCATTGAATAGGCCAGGAAATGATCTATTTTGACTAAGTATATGAAATTTTTATATTGAAAGCTCTGACAGTTTCTTTGGTTTGCATACTTATAAATCTAGTTTTTAAGGCATGAATTACAAAATTGGCTTTTTAATGGGAATAATGCCAATAATCTTCAGGTTCAAAGATTCAAGGCAGTTTGGCTGTTTTCCAATATTTAATTGGACAAACTGAAGGCCAACACGTTTGTCAAAATTTGTTTCATGCCAGTAATGTGATACACATGATCTTAATTCCCCTGCCAATAACTTAAATCTATTTTATCAATAGATTGCATGATTATTATTAGAAGTATAACTTGAAATAAATGCTAAAGATTGTGGAGGTAGTATTGTTGAAGAATTTCACCATTTTCAACAACAAGAAATTCTGCGGATGGTGGAAATCTAAAGCAACACACTCAAAATGCTGGAGGAACTCAGCAGGTCTGGTAGCATCTATACGGGGGAATAAACAGTCAACGTCTTGGGCTGAGGCCCTTCCTCAGGACCAGAAAGGGAAGGAGAAGTAGGCAGAATAAGGAGGTGAGGGTGGATGAGGAATACTAGCTGGAAGGTGATAAAATAGCCAGGTGGGTGTGGGGGGGGGGGAGAGAAGCTAGCAGATGATAGGTGGAAAAAGTAAAAGATTGGAGAAGTAGGAATGGGACAGGAGAGGAGAGTGGACCATGGGGAGAGAAGGGAAGAGGAGAACCAGGTAGAAGTTGTAAGCAGGTGAGGAGAAGAGGCAGGCATTTGTGATGGGTTAGGTTGGTAAAAGAACATTTTTTTTTCTTTTTGGAGATAATGTTGATGTTGAGGAATGGTGAGATCACTATGGAAGAACTGGCAAATCGAACTTATTAATAGGATATACACAGGAATAAAACTACATATTGTCAGAAGCATGAAACTTAAAACAAACTTGTATTAGGCTATTTAAGATCTTAAAATTTAATAACAAAGTGTAGAAAATCGTGTCTAATTAAAAGTGTAATTTAATTCAAGGTTTATTCATGATAATGATTAAAGGTTTCTTGCTTTAACATGTACTGTTTAGCATAGTAAAGAGTTAACAGGAAGTTATTACTTTGTGCCACAGAATAGTAGACCATCCCCCAATCTAGTTCTACTTTCAGAATCTTTTCCTTGTTTTTCTTCTTATGTGGACACAGTATATAGTGCTATGTTTAATGCCCATCTCCCAGGGATCAAGAAAAAGTGGCAGTGGGTTTTTTAATCATGAGATGATGTTTCCTGATGGTAATGGTACTTGCACTATACCTTAGATCAGGAATTAGAATTTTTTAAATTGGAGAATGTGTATCAAGTCTAGATTTAAGCACCGAGGTTTAGGAATTTCCAGGGATTAGAAACTGATGTGGGTGTAGGAGAGATGGTAACTGCAGGGGTTAAGAGGCTTTCCAACTCTGCTTGGGAACCAGAAGTGGGAGTGTTTCCCACTCTACTTCATAATCATCTCTGGGCTCTCAATCAAACCTGCACTTTTTTCCCTAAAACTCCCCATGGTAATCCAAGGCTTTATGCTAGCTCCACCTTCTCTTTTCCCTGCAATCAGAAGTCATCCCCATTCACCAAGCACCAATATTTATGGCTTTGTATAACATATCTGACCTCCAGGCTTCCTCCTAGTCGGGCCAGCCGCCAGGCCAGAAACAAAGATGAACAAAAATCGATGATGGCTGTCCACTAAATTCAGCAGGAGAACCTCCTTCCTTTCTCACTTCAGGAAAATTCTGAGACGCTGGAAAATTGATCAATAACTGTCCTTATTTAACTTTACTCTTGGTTATGCCTGAAGAGCAGAGGTATTGTAGGTATTTGTTCTGTTGGTTTCTGGAAGTTGGTTCACCAATTTGGCTGTACAGTAGATTCCAGTTAATCAGGGCAGCTGCATATTTTGGGCAACTCTTAAAGAGCAAAAGCAAATCAGGAAAAAAGCCTGGATACCCATTGTTTATTTGGGACACTATGCCGTTTAATTGGGGCAGGTGACTAGTCAGTCACATGCACAGACTTAGAGCCAACAGTTATGTCAGCTTTATGTGGTTGCGATACGATATCCATTTGGGCCGACGGATTTCTTAACAGTTTTGTTTTTTTTAAATCTTGACTTTTAAAATAATTGAGACCCTTGTTATGAAAAGGGTTGAGACTAGCCAAAAAAATTACCCTACTAGATGAAATTCAAAGCCATCCCACTAACAACACTCATCATCAGCTGGCAGAGATACCTGGAGTGCTGAAGTCGGCAATTGCATGCTAGATACCTCAGCAAGATAAACTGCAAGAAGACTGGGCATTACGCGAGGGAAAATTCCCAAAAACAAAAGTGTGAAGGTAAGGATCCAGATGTTGAAGAGGCCCTCAAACAATAGTTTTCCATCGTAACTGGACAAAGTGTGCATGTCTGTAGACCAATGTTAAAAAAACAAGTCAGGGGAGCGAACTAACAAGCTGGGTCGCAAAGATTTTAAAGCAACTGATGGTTGATTTTCTCCATGGAAATGCAGGCACCACATTAAATTCAAGAAAGCACACAGCGAAAAAGGTAGTGCTGATGCTGTAAGTGCGGAAACGTGGAAATCTACAAAACTCCCCGACTTGCTGCGAAAATTTTGTGCTAATGATATCTACAATCCTGATGAACGAGCTTTTCTTTCATCATTCCACACTGGAAGGTTCCCTTTGTTTGCTACAAACAAGCAAACACTATCAGGTGCACAGAAAGAAAAGGATAGCATAACTATGTTGTTCAAGTATGTCAGGAACTGATTTTAAAAAAAGCTGTTGGTTTTTAGGAAAAGTGTTAAATCTTGATGCTTTAAGGGACTAAGAATGGATAGTTTACCTATCAAGTACTAAGCCAGCGTACACTCAGTGAATTCCTCTGTCGATAACCATTGTAATACAGTTTTGTAGTACCGTAGTAATATGGATAGTGCTCTGTTTTGTTCTGTATTTCATTTAAATAATTTCACTGGTTCAATTTTATATCCGAGAATGAATACCATATGCAACCTGAAGTCCTTACTCTTTGCAGATATCCACGAAACAGAGAAAAATCCTCAAAGAATGAATGACAGAAAAACGTTGGAACCCCAAAGCCCTCCCTCCCCCTTCCTATGCACAAGCAGCAGCAAAAGTATCCATCCTCCCCCCCCGACTTGCTCCAGCAAAGCCGTCATTCACCCAACACCCACCATGCAAGTGATAGCAAGCTCCTAGAGACCATGATCTAGAGTCCATCAGAAACCACTGTCCATCCCAACACTCAGTGAGCTCTCTCTCTCACTAGTGAAAGCGAGCGAGATACAGCTCCTGCAGCAACGAGAAGGGAGACCTGCGACTCGCCACTCAATGTTGCAATCTGCCACATCGCTTGTCTGAGAACCCTGACTCGAGAATCAGCAGGCTCTCGCCATCGAGAGAGCGAGAGAAAGGGAGAGAGGAAAAAGAGGCCTCCGACAGTTGTGCCCACCGTCTTGATGTTTCCATCTCCCGTGACGCTTCAGTCAGTGACAGCGGCAAGGCATCATCTCGTCCACAGGGCTGCACCTCGAAGGCACGCATCTTCCAAGCCACTCCAGGGGATCCCAAAACGCCAGGCCTCTCGGCGAGTTCCGAAGCGCGACAACCCCCACTACCCGTGAAGAACGTAGTTTGTGCACAGCTGTAGATCATGGACTCTGCCCATGAAAAGGAAGAGAGAGTTCCAGTTCATACATAATTCATTACTCAGACACTAGGTTGTCTTTTTTACACCTTTTAAACTAGCTCCATGAAACTTTGGATAATTGGGGCAGTTGCTTAATTGGACCAAAAGCTACTGGTCCTGATGTGTCCCACTGAACTGGATTACTCTGTATTGGCATTCCTGTGTTTCCTATCTTCAAATACACTCTACTTCATCGCATCTATTAATGCAGAGAAGGTAACTCAGAATCCCTTCAAGGTTGAATCAGACTTACCACATGTTACCCTATGAAAACAAGTTATTCATTTTCCTTTCCTACTGAAATGCACTTTGTAAAGCAGTGCAAGAATCATTAGTTAATAAAGTTCATTCGACTGTGATTACCGTATGAAAACTATATTTGCATATTATTAGGTCCAGTGCCAAGAATGTTAAACAAAAACATTTATTAACATACTTGGTAGCAGTATTAAACAGAACTGTGCTAAGGTTTGTAAATATTTTGCAATTCAGTTAGCACTTTTTTTTTAAGTATTGAAATAGAAAGATGTAACAGCATTGCCAGTTTAGCAGCCAGATTAGATTGCAGTGATTATGCATGCAGTTAGACTGCACTTAACAATTGACATAAAGATGTTGTAGTATGCTGCATCACTTTTGGAAAAAGACTAAATTAATTTCTAGATTCTGGTATGAATAGTGTTACTGCGGAAAGTGGCACCAAGGAGCTGATCTGCAGTTGCCGCTAGAGTGATAATTTAATGGCAGCATCTGTTTAATTTTACCCAATATATAGCACATAACGAGCCTTGATGCTCTAAATGAAATAAAATTATGAGAATCTAATTGATTGATGGGTTATTACACTCACAGACAGATGGGGCACTTAGTATCTGTGTAGAGAAGCACAAAGACTGAATGGGTAAACTTATCTTTTCATCTTAATTGTGCGAATCAGGCTTGGGGAGAAGGTAAATGAAAGTTCTGCCCACAAACTGTCACCGGTTAGTAAAAGAAATGAAGAGAACTTTACAAACTGACTAAAAACCAAGTATACCCATTGCCCCGTGACAAAAAATGATATAGAAACATAGAGAACCTACAGCACAATACAGGCCCTTCGGCCCACATTGATCCTATGCGTTCTTGTATAGACAATGGTATGTCTATTCCAATTTTAAATTTTCTGTTGGCAGTACAATTGAGTTCCCATTCTGAAATCCAAGTATTTACAAGCCAGAGATCCAAATCACATTTTAATAGATACTCTGTACCAGGGGTGGCCAACCTTTTACATTCCATGCGTCAATTTTTTCACACACGAGTTCAGATGCGGTTTTTTCAAGCATGATTTCAGATGCAATTTTTGTCACGCACGAGTTTTATATTAACATGTTTTTACAAGAATTGTGGGGGTGCAAGAGTTGTATGGCGCATCTGAACTTGTGCGTGAAAAAATTGACACATGGAATGTAAAAGGTTGCCCACCCCTGTTCTATACTGTAGCCAGATATAGTTAGTTTTATTTTAAAAGGATTGTTTCCATCATCAGATAGGAATCTGATGGATTCAAGACTTCACCTGAAAAGAGTAAATGCATTTTTGTTGGAGGGAACAATCCGAGTTGTGGTCTGTTCTTGCATGCAGGAGAAACCGGAACACAACATACAGTGAAATGCCCTGGAATTCTGCATCGAGACAGACCAGACACTAAACCTGTCATTAATCAGACATACTCATTCCAAAGACTGCTTTTAGTGTGCCCTTTTGACTCTAAAAGCTGATGATGACAATTTCAATTCGCCTGGAGGTGTTAACACAGATTTCAGCACTGAAGTGCTTATTAGAACCAATTTTCATTGGACAGAGTATGTGGGTTCCACATACAATCACTAGAGTTGTGTTGTGTACTGTCTAATCAGTTTTTAAGATGGTTCAGCTACAAGAATGTATAGATTCAGCCGCTTTGGTGCTCATGATATAGGAGGCAGAGGACTCCATTTCATCTTCCAGTCTCTACTTCCTGCGACATTTCATGCTTTTCGGTCTGGCATCATGTTGTGCTCCTATGGACTGAAAGAGACCCTAATGAGGATCCTATCCACCAATCTCTTACTCTTCTTAGCTGCAGACCTAAGAAAATTTCCCTGATAAAATATCTCATTAGGTCTTCAGAACAGCATTTTCCAGCAGAAACTGTTACTGCTCTTACTATTGATGTAGCAGGCCAAAACTAACACAACAGCTTACTTACACCCATTGTAGGTCAGTGTTAGGCTGACAATGACATGAACCCTCCCAAGCAAGTAGCATTTATGGGTAGGAGTTGGCTCCTTATTGATCTGCACTGGCTGTTTCTAGTGAAAGCTGCAACTACTTACCAAGATGATCAAGTGTAGAGAATAGCCCTTTCACCCTGAAGTCCTACCTTGGTCACATAGGGTCTTAAGCTCTTAAAAGAGTCACTGATAGTGACCCTATTGTGTTTTCAATCCATCTAGATACGGTACATAACAATGCCAGTAATAGTTCCCAATTCTTTTTTTTGTGTGATCTTTAAGTGTAGAATTTGGGGTAGATAATAAGAGCAAACAATTATCATGTGTTTATTATATGCTAACATATGTGTATCATTATATGATATAGATCTATGTACATTGATTGAGGCAAATTGTTTTAGTGATCAAAAAAATGAAACTGCGGATGTTGGAATATGAAGCTAAAAACAATCTGCTGGAGGAATGCAGTGGGTTGAGCAGCATCTGTGGGAGAGGGGAAGGAAATGTCACCCTCAAAGGTTCCTCCCCACACTCCAGATCCCCGCAGATGCTGATTGATCTGCTGAGCTCCTCCAGAAGATTGTTTATTGCTGCATTGATCGGGTGAAGTTATATAGAGGCTTTGAACTCATTCCAGTGCTTGTATTGACAATCATTAGTGCTTGTGTTGACATTTAAAGGCTTATGCGAAGGATTGATAAAGCAGGTGAGAGGATACTGTTTCTTTTAGTTGGTGCATCTAAAATTATCCAGTGTAGTTTCAGGACCAGGAATTAGTTATTTATAGTGACGGAATTCTTTAAGAAAATAACAGGATAGGAAAAGGAGAGTCAGTGGATATTGTTTACTTGGATTTTCAGAAGGCCTTTGACAAGGTGGTGCACATGAGGCTGCTTAACAAGACAAGAGTCCGTGATATTACAAGAAAGATACTATCATGGATAGAAGATTGGCAGACTGACGGGAGGCAAAGAGTGAGAATAAAGGGGATCTTTTCTGGTAGGCTGCTGGTGATTACTGGTGTTCTGCAGGGATCGGTGTTGGGACTGCTTCTCATGTTAAATGTCAATGATTTGGATGATCACCCCGCCTTTCCCATTTCTACCTCCTACCCAAGATCCACAAACCTGCCTGTCCAGGTTAGATCCACCAGTCCCTATAATACCTCCATCCCCCACCAGGAAGGTCTCAAAGCTCTCCGCTTCTTTTTGGATTCCAGACCTAATCAGTTCCCCTCTACCACCACTCTGTTCCGTCTAGCGGAATTAGTCCTTACTCTCAATAATTTCTCCTTTGGCTCCTCCCACTTCCTCCAAACTAAAGGTGTAGCCATGGGCACCCATATGGGTCCCAGCTGTGCCTGCCTTTTTGTTGGCTTTGTGGAACAGTCCATGTTCCAAGCCTATACTGGTATCTGTCCCCAACTTTTCCTTCGCTACATCATTGGCGCTGCTTCCCGCATGCATGCTGAGCTCGTTGACTTTATTAACTTTGCCTCTAACTTTCACCCTGCCCTCAAATTTACCTGGTCCATTTCCGACACCTCCCTCCCCTTTCTTGATCTTTCTGTCTCTATCTCTGGAGACAGCTTATCTACTGATGCCTACTATAAGCCTACAGACTCTCACAGCTACCTGGACTATTCCTCTTCCCACACTATCTCTTGCAAAAATGCCATCCCCTTCTTGTAATTCCTTCGTTTCTGCTCTTAGGATGAGGCCTTTCATTCCAGGACGAAGGAGATGTCTTCCTTTTTTAAAGAAAGGGGCTTCCCTTCCTCCACCATCAACTCTGCTCTCAAACGCATCTCTCCCATTTCACCCACATCTGCTCTCACACCAACCTCCCGCTACCCCACTAGGAATAGGGTTCCCCTTGTCCTCACCTACCACCCCACCAGCCTCTGGGTCCAACATACAATTCTCCGTAACTTCCGCCACCTCCAACGGGAGCCCACCACCAAGCACATCTTTCCCTCCCCCCTCTTTCTGCTTTCTGTAGAGATCGCTCCCTATGCAACTCCCTTGTCCGTTCGTCCCCCCCATCCCTTCCCACCGATCTCCCTCCTGGCACTTATCCTTGTAAGCGGAACAAGTGCTACACATGCCCTTACACTTCCTCCCTTACCACCATTCAGGGCCCCAGACAGTCCTTCCAGGTGAGGCAACACTTCACCTGTGAGTCGGCTGGGGTGATATACTGTGTCCGGTGCTCCCAGTGCGGCCTTCTATATATTGGTGAGACCCGACGCAGACTGGGAGATCGTTTCGCTGAACACCTACGCTTTGTCCACCAGAGAAAGCAGATCTCCCAGTGGCCACACATTTTAATTCCACGTCCCATTCCCATTCTGATATGTCTATCCACGGCCTCCTCTACTGTCAAGATGAAGCCACAGTCAGGTTGGAGGAACAACACCTTATATTCTGTCTGGGTAGCCTCCAACCTGATGGCATGAACGTTGACTTCTCTAACTTCCATTAATGCCCCTCCTCCTGTTCTTACCCCATCCCTGGGGTAATAAATTATTTATTATTTTATCCTTTATTTTCTCTCTCTCTTTTTTCTCTCTCTGTCCCTCTCACAATAACTCCTTGCCTGCTCTCCATCCTCTGGGCTCCCCTCCCCCTTTCTTTCTCCCTAGGCCTCCCGTCCCATGATTCTGTCTCTTCTCCAGCCTTATATCCCTTTTGCCAATCAACTTTCCAGCTCTTAGCTCCATCCCTCCCCCTCCTGTCTTTTATCATTTCCGATCTCCCCCTCCCCCTCCCACTTTCAAATCTCTTGCTATCTCTTCTTTCATTTAGTCCTGATGAAGGGTCTCGGCCTGAAACATCGACTGTGCTTCTTCCTATGGATGCTGCCCGGCCTGCTGCGTTCCACCAGCATTTTGTGTGTGTTGCTTGAATTTCCAACATCTGCAGATTTCCTCGTGTTTGCGTGGATGATAGAATTAATGGCTTTGTGGCCATGTTTGCAGATGATATGAAGATAGGTGGAAGAGGAGGTAATGTTAAGAAGCAGGGAGTCTGAAGAAAAATTTGGAGAATGCCAGATGGAATATAGTGTAGGGAAGTGGTATGGTCATGCACTTTGGTAGAAGGAATAAAGGCTAAACAAGGAGAAAATTCAAAAATCAGAGATGTGAAGGGACTTGGGAGTCCTTGTGCAGTATTCTGTAAAGGTTAACTTGCAGGTTGTGTCGGTGGCAAAGAACGCTAATGTAATGTTAGCATTAATTTTGAGAGGATCAGAATATAGAAGCAAGATGTAATGCTGAGGCTTTATAAGGCATTGGTTGAACCACACTTGGAGTATTGTGAGCAGTTTTGGGCCCCTTATCTAAGTAAGGATGTACTAGCATTAGAGAGGGTCCAGAGCAGGTATACAAGAAGGATTCCGGGAGTGTAAGGACTAACATATGAGGTGCTCTCGTATGATGGCTCTGGGCCTAAACTCACTGAAGTTTAGAAGAGTGAGAAGCAATCTCATTGAAACCTATTGAATATTGAAAGGCCAAGATAGAGTGGCTGTGGAAAGGATATTTCCTACAGCAGGGGAGTCTAGGACCAGAGGGCACAAGCCTCTATTCTGAGGGATGTCCATTTAGAGCAGAGATGACGAAGAATTTCTTTAACCAGATGGTGGGGGATCCATGAAATTCATTCCTGCAGACGGCTGTGGAGGCCAGGTCACTGGATATATCTAAAGCAGAGACTGACATGTTCTTGATTAGTCAGGGCGTCAAAGATTACGGGGAGAAGACAAAAGAATGGGATTGAGAGGGATAATACATCATCCATGATGGAACAATGAAGCAGACTCGATGGCCAAATGGACAAATTCTACTCCTATATCATGGTTTAAGACAAAATATCTTTAAGCAAAATCCTCTACGTCAAGAAGGTACAAGCACAGTTTTATTCGAAGCTGAGACTGATAGATTTTTAAACATTAAGAGAATCAGATTATGGCAATTTGAAGGCAAAGCAAGTTAGACTCACGCGAGACATTGTGATTTTGTTGAATAGTGGAATAAATCTCAAGTTTTTTTGCCACTACTAATTACTACATTGTGCTCATTAATATTTTCAAAGATTGTTTAAGATGCTATTAGTGAAATATCTTTTGGTTTAAAATTATAAATTCTGTCATTGTTGCTAAGGTTAATATCTTCGAGCAAAATTATGGAATGTTTTCCCAGGAGGTTTAAGTAAATCTTGAAGCCATTTTATCTTTGTGGGAAAATAGGACAGCTGTTTAAGTTAATGGAAGATGAAGTATGAAGAAGGAGCAGGACAATGAGGTTTCAATTTAATTTTATTCTGGGAAAAGATGTACTGACTGGTATGGCGAACCTAGTGGTCCTCTTCAATATTGTGAACTTCTGTGGCAATTTTTCACGATCAATCCTTTGTTTTTGCAAAGCAGTAAAGCATTCAGATTCGCAAAGCCTTCATTCCCAGATACACATTTTCTCAATTTCCTTCAATTGCTTACAGGTTATTGCTCCTTATAAAGTACTACTTACTTTCACTAATATAACGCCCTTCCTAAGTTAGATCTAGAGTTGAAAACAGTATTTTTATTTTGCAGCTGCATATTTTTATAACTATGGTTAATTGTAATATTAAACCCCTTAATATTAATTGATGCTTTCAGTAAACACATTTATTTCTACTGAAGTTGAACAATTCTTTCAAGATTCACATAACTGAAAAAAATGCACTTAAAGATTATGAACTCAGCCCAAGCTGCAAAATACTGTATCTTTAACATCTATACTTGTATTGAGGACAGAAGAAAAAATTATATAACTGTGCCATCTAGTGACTGTATGAAATAATCTTAGCAATATCTTGTAACAATCACAAATTAGTCATCAGACTTGGTTGTAAATATTGGGTCTGTAGTTAATATTATGACTTTCCCCTAATACTTAAATATTTTCTGTCTTTTTAAGAGCTATATTTCTGACTTGACCAGAGCGATCAGTCTTAAAATCACCCTGAATCTTTCACAAACATTCATAACCATTCAAAATCTTGAACAAAAAATGTTAAAATGCAAAAAGCACTCAAAAGATCTAGTGTTTTAAGCCATCATTAAGCATTTAATGAACTAACAAGGCATTATAGATTATATTTGGAAAGGTTACTGAATATTTTTTAAATTTAGTTAAAACCAAAGTAAGTTTATTACCAAAGTACATAGATGCCACCGTATACTACACTCAGGTTCATTTTCTTGCAGACATTCTCAAGAAAATAAAAAACAATAGAATTTATGAGAAACTATATATAAACAAAGATTGACAGTCAACCAATGTGCAAAGACCTAATCAGTATTATTTATTTCCTTTGTATGTGCAAATAATTTTAAAAACTTTGAAATAATACTGAGAAGATGAGTTGTAGAGTCCTTGAAAGTGAGCCTAGTGGTTGAAAGGTAATAACTGTTTGTGAACCGGGTGGTGTGGGACCTGTACTTCCTGCCCAATGGTGGTAGTGATAGGGGAGCATGGTCTGGATGATGGGGTCCTTGACGATAGATGCTACTAGCTTGTGGCGGTGCTCCTTGTAAATACGTTAGGTGATGGGGAGGACTAGGCTGTATCCTCCACTTTTTGTAGATTTTTCTGTTCCTAGGCATTGGTGTTTACACACTAGGCCATGATGCAACCAGTCAGGATATTCTCTACTGTGCGTCGTAGAAATTTGTCAAGATTGTAGGTGCCATACCGAATCTATGCAAAGTAAGGTAGCAGAGGAACTATCTTAGTGACAGCAGTTATCTGCTGGTCACAGGACAGATCTCTCATATGCAGTGCTAAGGATTTTAAAGTTATGGACCCTCTCCACCTCCAATGTCCGAATGAGGACTGACTGAACAACCTCCAGCCTCTTTCTCCTGTAGTCAATAATCGCCTCTTTGGTATTGTTGATATTGAGTGAGAGGCTGTTGTTGTTGTGGCACTGTCAATTAGGTTTCCATTCTCCCTCCTACATGCTGATTCGACACCACCTGGGATTTGGCCAACATAGCGGTGCCATCAGCAAACTTAAATATGGCATTTGGGCGGCACTTAGCCACACAGTAATGGATGTGAAGCAAGTAGTGCACACTGCCTTGAGGTGCACATGTGCTGATGGTGATTGTGAAGGAGATCTTGTTGCCAATCTGTGCTGACTGAGTCTTCAATTGAGGAAATCAAGTATCCAGTTGCACAGGGAGGTATCAGTGCCAAGTTCTTGGAGCTTAGTTCTTGGTTTCAACAGAATAAGGGTGTTGAATGCTGAACTGTAGTCAGTCAAGGGCATCCTGATGTAGGCAGCTTCATTTTCCAGACGTTCCAAAGCTTGGGCACCAGTAGGATTGAAGCCCGCTTGAAGCAGATGGGTACCTCAGACAGGTTGAACATGTCAGTAAAAACTCCAGCCAATTTGATTAGCATAGATCTTTAAGTACTTGTCCCGGTCGACTGTCTGGGCCAGGTCGTTGCCATGGGCTTACCCTCCTGAAGGATGCTCTCACATCGTCCCCGGAGGCAGAAATCACAGGGTCGTCGGGGAGCTGTGGGGATTTGTAAAGGTGCCTCCATGTTCTGTTGATCAAATCAAACGTAAAAGGCATTGAGCACACCTTGTCGTCATTTATGTTACTTGGTGTTGCTTTGCAGGAGGTGATGGCATTCAAGTCCTGCCACAGCTGCCAAGCATCCTTCTGTGATTATCCAAGTCCAAGTTGAGTTTGTAATTCTGTATCCTTTCCTTCATCACAACTGCCTATTTGTCTCTCGATTATATTACCCACTTCCACTGAAAACAAGAAAATGTTCTTCAAAGATTTAGAAGTCCCTTTTGATAAAAGCCAACTTTAGGGTCATGTTGAATTTTTTTTAGTGATTCTATGTTGAGCATTAATATAATTGTTAAAGATTTTTTTGTCATAAAACTACAGAAATAGAAAAGCCACTTTAAATCTCATTCTGGATAATAAAACAGAAAAACAAAAATCCAGGGTAACTGTAGAAAGTAAGGATGTATTTAATAATTACCTGTTCTTTTGTTAACTAGTGTAAGGAATTGTATTAATGAATACCGTCTGCTTTCAATAGCACTTATCTCTGACAGCACTCTCAAATTCCATTACATTTGAATAGAGCAGTCATGTCATGTGTGTATTTTATTGATAACAAGTTTCTTTTTCTTGTCGTCATTGAAGTGTTACTGTTATTTCAAGGAGTGTGTTTTTTTTTCAAATTTAAACTATTACATGAAAATCCTATATTAGTGTTATTGAAAAACATTTGGGCATGACAAGAATGATGTATTAAACGAGAGAACACTGCAAAGAGGTAACAGTGCTGAACATACACATAGTGGCCACTTTATTAGGTACACGTGGTCGATAATGCAAATATCTAATCAGTCAATTGTGGCAGCAAAGCAATGCATATGAGCATACAGACATGGTCAAGAGGTTCAGTTGTTGTTCAGACGGTGACCAAACATCAGAATGGGGAAGAAATGTGATCTAAGTGACTTTGGGAGGGTGGAGGGTTCTAACTTTTTCATGGATGTCTGTGAAGAGTAGGGATTTCAGGATGCATACTGTATACACTTTCTGACATTAAATTGGAACCATTGACTGGAATGATTGTTGGTGGCAGACAGGGTGCTTTGAGTATCTCAGAAATTTGTGGTCTCTTGGGATTTGCGCACACAGCAGTCTCTAGATTTTACAGAGAATGGTTTAAAAAAAAATCCAGTGAGCAAAAATGCCTTGCTGATGAGAAAGAGAAGAATGGCCAGACTGGTTCAAGGTGACAGTAACTCAAATAACCACACATTACAAAAGCGATGTGTGGGAGAGCATCTGTGAGTGCACAACAAGTCAAACCACTGAATTGCTTGCAAGTGAGTCAATGGCAGTAACAGCAGCAATTGTTAAAAGGGAAATCTCAGTACTGAAATTACTCCGGTATGAAACATTATTTCCTCACCTTTCCATTCAGCTGTAGATTATTCCTTAATTCGCAAAGCAAAGTACTAACTGAATTGCCTGACTTATTCTCCATGGTTGCCTTAGCATTTACGTGTGTAAGAGTCATAGATTCTATATTAAGCTAATCTTTTTTTGTGCAGTCTTCACCTTTTGTCATGTTTCAGTGACGGGATAACTGGAAAGAAAGAAAAGTTTAATGTATTTAATAATGGGGTTAAGGATCATGAAATATGTAGTTCATAGCAGGAGAATACAGTCAGTTTAAGATTAGTAAAGTATAGAAAACCAGATGAATATTCAAATATTTGAAAGTTACTTTGATTTTAAAATGGAACAATAATTTGTTAATTTATACCTGTTACCAAATGATCTTTAGAAGCTACATACAATGAAGTTGTAACATTCTTTTCCTTGTCAGGAATTTGTTGAATTATCAAAAAGACTGATGAGTGACAGTGGTTTGAAGAGGAGCATCATGACTAAAGCCAAGGACTATGTGGAAAAACATCATTCCAGGAACTCTGAGAAGAAGACTTATCAAGAACTTGTCAGTGAACTGCTTTAAGTGGCACTGGTCAGATTGAAATTTGAGTGCAATTCTTTAGATGTGCTGCTTCATTACATCACAACTAGAGAAGGAGGTGTTTGTAATTAATGAATATTTATAGAGGGATGAGGATAGTTTTTAAAGAAATATTTATAATTTTGCTGTATAATTGTTGATCAAGTGAAATACATGATAGTTTACTCCTGATTTATGACTTTAATATGGCTTGTGTGGCTGGTTGATGCTAAACTTGTCCATCCAGCTTACCACACAAATTTTATTTGTTTCTCTAATCTCTGAGGTGTCAAGATATAAATTTGGCAGTGAAATATTGTGTCGCACCAATCAAATATGGTCAGCCAGTGGTGTAGTGGCATCCACACCAGACTTCAAGATGAGTGGCCCCAGGTTCGAATCCCGCTAGTTCCTTGCATGCTTTCCATCCGTTCTAGGTTGAGTGCCGAGCTCGCCACTCGGCCTCAAAAATACACACAAAAACGCAAAACTACGTTGAGGTTGCTGCCTGATGTTCCACGACGTGCAGAAAGGAATAACAACCAATCAAATAAGCCCTAAGTTGAGCTTCCTTGAGTCAGTCACATTGTCCTGACCTTTGTACAGTTTAATAATTCAAACAACAGTGTTTAGAACTAGAAGTTATCACAACTTGATTTTTTTTTACAAATGGTTTTTAAGTCAACATCAAGGGTAATCTATGCAAGTTTAATTTCCAATACACTTTGGAAAAGGAGAAAATGATATTTTTAAATACAATTGTTAATCATGTAAGGACAGTCTTAGCATCAAGCATGTGTCGCTGCACAGTGATAGTGCAGTTTAGAAATCCTGTATCGCTACCAGTAGTCTCAGTAGTCAATAATCTCCTGAAGATGAGTTATACCCCTCAAATTCGACATATTTTCAATTATAAATCAGTTCCTGGATTAAAGGAAATAATGTAGAAATTGAATTAAAACTAAGCTGCAAATAACCAGTGGAGAGAAGATGGGCCTGAAAAGGATTTTATCCAAAGTAAGACTATATCTCTTCACTTTGCAATTACTAGATAAACAATGTATTTCTAGCTATATATTTTGGTCCATATTTTTGGCTTTGCAATAGATCATGACCGAATGATTTTATGTGGCATCTGTAAATCAGAGATTTGTATGTTTATACTCACCTTTGACCCCATTATTTCATTATCTGATCACATTTTGTTTTGTTTGCACAGCTCCACAGTTACTATAAATTAGTGTGTGGGAAACGTATTATTCAGTCAGTATTCCTGCAGTAAGAGGAAGGCTGTTTCTGAACAGGTCTTTTGAAGAATTGCTGCAAGCCCTAAAACATGTCACAGACAACATTTATCCGATGAGATTCAACTCCCTTACTGCCGTTTTCAAACCCTGTAACTGCAGGTTTGCCCTGCGTGTGCTCCCAAATAAGTCAGTGCTAAGGAAATAATGTAATCCATATTTAAGAGTTGAAAAGCACATTATTTAATTGCAGCTTAGATTTGACTGCAAATACCTGATGTCTCTGTTTGGTGCAGGTCTGCAAACTAGATTAGAAACGCTGGAAGTCTTAAGAGTCTGTGATGGAGATTACTTTCATATAAACTATGGGTGACTGGTGTTGGTTTGAGCCATTGTGATGGGAATTAAATCAAGTCAGATGAGCTGGTGACCATTATGTTTGTACCATGGATACTAACGAGGTGCACTTCTATACTCTTGTAAAATAACATGCAAGTGAGATCCTCTGATAAAAGGTGTACCTTATGTTCTAGATGAGGCCGTTCACATTCAGAAAATTTATTGCATCACTGTAAATAATATGTGGATTGGAAAAGGTAAAAATATGGTACATTCATCTGGATTATCTTCATGTATTTGCACTTGATTTTCAAATTTGAACCAAATTAAATGCTTTATTTTTATACCGGGAATTGTGGTTTAAATCGTGCCTTTCTCTTTGCTTTATAATAAAAACTGGGAATATTATTCAGTAAAGTGTTCTTGAATTCAATTGTTCCCCAACTGTTTTTGTCACTATTAAAATTTGATAATGACTGGGTTCTTTTAATGAGCAAGAACCATGTTGTAAAATAGCCCTTTTTCAATGCTGTGTCATGCTCCTCTTCTGTGATCATTCAATTATTAAATGCAGGTCAGATGCAGACAGTGCAATTAATGGTCTCCTGTTAGGGGAAGTTGCGTTGTATTCCCAAAATTCCATCAAAATGATGCATTTCTTTTGCAGTTTTTTAGTAACAGATAATGACCCAAAATTTCCAGTAATAATTCACTGATATGCACCGTAAATCATGCCATTCTATAAGTCAAACTTGGCATTGAAACATATTCACATTTCCTTTTTCTGGAAATGTGGATATCCTGTAATGACTAATACAGCAAGACTCAACTTGCAAGTTAACCTTTAGGGAATCCTGCACAAGGACTCCATAGTCTCTTTGCGCTTCTGATTTCTGAATTTTCTCCTTGTTTAGAAAATAGTCTATATCTTTATTCCTTCTACCTAAGTGCATGACTATACACTTCCCTACATTATATTCCATCGACCACTTCTTTGCCATTCTCTCAATCTAAGTCCTTCTGCAGACTCCTTCTTCCTCAATACAATCTGCCCCTCCATTGTATTGTATGCAGTTTAGCCACAAAGCTATTAATTCCATCATTCAAATCATTTACATATAACATGAAGATAAGCGGCCCCATCACCGACCCCTGTGGAATACCACTAGTCACCAACAGCCAACCAGAAAAGGCTCCCTTTATTCCCTCTCTTTGCTTCCTGCCAGTGATTCATTCTTCTATCCATGCTAGTATCTTTCCTGTGATACCATGGGCTTTTAATTTGTTTCGCAACCTCATGTGAGGCACCTTGTCAAAGGTCATCGGAAAATCCCAGAAAACAACATAACTGACTCTCCTTTGCCTATCCTGCCTTTATTTCCTCATAGAATTCCAAAAGATTTGTCAGGCAATATTTCCCCTTAAGGAAATCAGGGCGAATCAGGTACAAGAAAGAGAATGTGCAGGATTACTAATATAAAAGTTTTCAAGTTATAGATGTAATCAGCTGTTTTGTCTGTTGTTAGGTGCTTTCTACGTTACATGATCCTATTTAAATCAGTTGCTTGGAAGATAAGTTGGTAACTTATTGCACCAAAAATTGTCACAGTAAAAATACTATCACTTTGATCAATGGCATGCATAAGATCATCAGTGCGCAATGTTGCACACAATATACTCACAATGACAAAGTGTTTTGATGGGATTGGCTGGAAATATATCAAGAGCGCATAAATTTTATTTTATTTACCTATTTTTGAACACATGAGTTTAAGTACATCCATGGGTCAATTAAGTTGATTAATGGTTTTACACAATAATAACTTCTGATGATGAAATGCCCCAGTCTATTTACACTTCATAGGTTTATTGGTCCATGCAGCAGCAATGAAGATGTTGCTTTCTCTCTTGTTACTCTTGTCATCGTTTTATAATCCTGTGCAGTGGGAACACAGGTAGCCCATTTAGCCCCTCACTTGCTCTGCCATTTATGAACATTAGGCATAGAGTGATACAGCACAAAACCGTACCCTTCACCCCATCACCCCAACCAGTAAGAATCTAGACCAGGGGTTTCCAACCATTTTTATGCCATGGACCCCTACCATTAACTAAGGAGTCTGTGGACTACGTTCTAGACTAATCCCATTACTTGGACTGCAGCTTTCTATGCCTTGGTGAGTCATGTACTCATCCAGAAGCTTAGATGTTATGAGATCATCTGCTTCCATCTCCTGTGAGCTGGTACATTTCAGACCTCAGTTGGCCTCTAGGTCAAAAAGCTATTCCTCAAATCTGTACCAATTTCCTTCCCCTTACATTAAACATACGCCTTCTGGTTTTATTCAGCTCTGCTATGAGGAAAAGTAGTTTACACTCTACCTTATCTGTGCCCCTCCTAATTTTGTGTGGCTCAGTTTACCCTGCAGCTTTCTCCTTATCAACAAACTCTACTGACCCAGGCCCTCTTCATAATTAAAATGCTCCATCCCAAGCAGCATCCGAGTAAAACTCCTCTGCACTCTCTCCTGTGGAAACACGTCCATCTCGTCAAAACTATACACAGCTGTGGACTAACCTATGCCTTATGTAGCATCATGGTGCTCTTGTATTTTACATCCTAGCTCGTGAAGGCAAGTGTCCTGTTTGCTGCCCATGGCAGCTTATGTTGCCTCTCTCAGAGATACTTGAATCCCTCTGTTCCAAAAGAGGGCACCACCCCGGGGGTATCTTCCAACAATTAAAACTCCCAAAAAGCATTGCCATGCACAGGTTAAATTCATGACCCTGTATACCTAACTGTTATCCATTGGTATCTTTGGTTATCAAAATTCCTTTATCAACTATAGATTTAGAGTAAACAGTTGGCCTAACAATTGCATTAATGAGTAACCAACGGTTCCATGGAGATTTGCTGTGTGACAATAATGCACAAGTTGGTGTGGTTCTTGACTTCCTCACCTGTACATTGTAAAACAAAAGTCTCAAATGTGGTGATGATCAGGGACTAGTCCTTCCACTTTCCCACCCCACCACTGAATTTGAGAGAGTCCGGGGCAGAATGTTGAACTGAAGGGCTGGAAAGTTTCCTATCCAGCCCCTCAGCATAGGGCATCCATATTCCTGAGTGGGACCGCCAATCAGGACAAACAGTAAATGGATTAATTTTCTCTAATCCTCATTAATTAATTTCTGTAATTTAACTGTGTTTAAGTAAGTTTATTTTTAATGACTTTGTTTCTTTAGTTGTTTCTAATGACTTTTATAGGGCTATGGATTTTTGACATATTTAATTGTCTACTGCAATAAATTATTACTGCTATAGTGTCTTCTGTTTGGTTCTTGTTATAAGCCAACCTGGATTTTCCCATATCTTATTTTTTGGATCGTCATAGAGAAGCACACTTCCCCATCTGGGACATGATTTGCAGCTTGTGCCAATCTTTGCTTCTGAACCAGGCTCTGTACTCTTGCAACAGCTGGTACTTTAATTAAAATTGACAAATCTGAAGCTGCAGAATTAACATTCACAATCAAACGACATTGACATTTTCGGTTAATTTCAGCAGGAGCTCTGATTAATGTTTTTATAGCAGAAAATAAATTGTGCAGTATGGTTATTGGTTTTTATGCTATATAACAACTCTAAGTGATACAAAGGTGAAAACAATGATCTTTACATTGCCTGTGGTGAGAAGGATGGCAAAACAAGGATAACCAAGGAACATGACAGTTAACATTGCTACAAATGCTAAAATTGTAAACATAACATTTTCCAACACAATAATCCTGCTGGCATTAGGAAAAATGTGAAAGTTCACAAGAACCAGCATGGATATCATCTCTCCCCTCGACGCTGAACTGATTCCACAATCTATGGGCTTACTTTCAGAGCTCTGACTTACATTCTTAGTATTGCTTATTTATTCATTTATCTGTTTGTTTATTTATTTACGTGTGTATTTGCAATTTGTCTTCTTTTGCACATTGGTTTTCTGTCAGTGTTTTACATTAATTCTATTGTATTTCTTTGTTCTACTGTAAATGCTGGCTAGTATATGAATCTTAGGGTAGTATATGGTGACATATAGATACTTTGACAATAAGTACTTCTGAGCTTTGAAGAAAAGTAAAGAACATTAAAAGGAAGACGGTTGTTTGAAGCAGGTGAATCAAGAAAGGTGAGCAGATTTAGAAATAAGATCAATATCATCTTCAGTGAACATTGATGCTCTGAAAGTGCACAGTTTCCTATTTTAACTGTATGTCAGTTGTACAAGGGTTTAGACCAAATGCAGGATCTCTTAATGTGACCTCCAATTAATGTGACCTTCAATAATTTGACATAGGTTTTTGACTCCATCTGCTTTAGTGTCCCGTAGCAATTGTTGGTCAAATTTGGCTATCTTCCAATATTTATTAAGGTCCTAATCATTTATCTTAATGGCCAGATGATGGACTCCTTGGTCATTTAATCTGGATAAAAATAGAAAATATTGAAATTCTCAGCAGGTCAGACAGCATATAAAGAGAGAGAGAAAAATGGTTCATGCTTCAGTTTGACATTCAAGCAGATAGAATTTTGGGAGAAAAGCGAGATTGTGTTATTGTCCCTGCTCTAGTAGTTCAATCCCACATTACAGACTAGCTCCCAACAAGAATTAGCATCCAATACCAAACTGCTGGACTTTTTATGAATCTTTGTATCAATGCATCCTATGCAGATCTTCCATGCTTTGATGATTGAAATATTTTCGCACATGCGCAGGCTAAATTTCAGTTTGCACTGCAACTATCTGTACATTCAATGTTGAGAAGACTTGGATGCTCCAGCCGCCTGCTTTACTACCAAATGATGAACCCTGAAATCATTTGAGCGGGGTATTGCTATTAACAAGGGATAAGAAAAAGCACAATAGAGAGAAATAATATTCACTCAGCAAACCATGATGTACTGTAGAATTAGAATCAATTTGTCGTGAAATATTGGTGCAAGTTATTTATAGGCCACCAAATAGTGGTTGTACCATTAAGCAGGAAATTTAGAGATGCACGACAAATACAAGAAAATCTGCAGATGCTAGAAATTCAAAGCAAGATACACAAAATGCTGGAGGAGCTCAGCAGGCCAGACACCATCTATGGGAAAAAAG
The DNA here is from genome assembly GCF_963921235.1 of Mobula hypostoma. Taxonomy (NCBI): domain Eukaryota; kingdom Metazoa; phylum Chordata; class Chondrichthyes; order Myliobatiformes; family Myliobatidae; genus Mobula; species Mobula hypostoma. Next base: position 17,272,896 of record NC_086123.1, read on the forward strand.
TAGAGTCAAAGTTTCAGGTGAGACTTCTTCAGAGGGTAATGAGACCTGATGGAGGGTCTCGGCCCGAAATGCCGACTGTTTAGAAATGCATGAATCAGGTCTCGTACAAGCCCTCCCCAACTTACTTGTGAACAGCCTGTACATACAAGCATTTGGGAGACCCATGGGATGGATTTGCTGGCTACAGAGGCTCAGTCGCTGTTTGCCTTCAGAATAGAGGGACGAAGGAGTCCAGGTGCTCATTGTGCTGAAAGTGGTTGTGCAAGAAGGAGTCGTTTTGTATACTGGCCCTCAATCATAGTACTAAGTTGAGGAGAAGAGACATTTCGCTTCCTGTAAAGCAAAACCCAATGGGATGAATAGCAGCAATGCTTCACTACCAGCTGAGCTCTAGGCCTTCTATGTCCACTTTGAAAGGGAGACTATAACTACAACTATGAAGATTCCTGCTGCACCTGGTGACCCTGATACAGCACAGAGCCAAAAGAACTACAGAAAGTTGTAAAATTAATCTCCATAGCCTCTGTAGTATCCAAGACATTTTGAAGGAGCTGGGCCTCAGAAATACGACATCCATTATTAAGGACCCCCATCACCCAGGACATGCCCTGTTACCATCAGGAAGGAGGTACAGAAGCCTGAAGGCACACACTCAGCGATTCAGGAACAGCTTCCTCTCCTCTGCCATCCGATTTCTGAATGTTCATTGAACCCATGAACCCCATATCACTTTTTTATATGTGTGTTTTGCACTATTTTTAATCTGTTTAATATACTTACTGTAATTGATTTACTTACGTATTTTTTTCTTTCTATATTATCATGTATTGAATTGTCCTGCTGCTGCTAAGTTAACAAATTTCACCACTCATATCGGTGATACTAAACCTGATTCTGATTATGTTGCAGTTATTCTAATCATCAATGAGACCGCATTATAATGTGTACAGTTCTGGCCACCCCTTTATAGGAAGGATGTTGTCAAGCTAGAGAAGGCAGTGCCTGGACTAGGGGACCAGAGTTATAGGGAGAGATTAGTCACAATGGATCCTTATTCCCTGGAGCATTGGAGAATGAGAGCTGATCTTGTAGGAGTTTATAAAATTATGAGATTGGATATAGTGGACAGCGATGGTCTTTTCCCCAGAGTTGTGGAATCCAAAACTAGAGGGAACAGGTATGAAATAAGAGGTGAGAGATTTAAAAGAGACCCGAGAGATAACTTCTTCACACCGAGGCTAATGAGTACTGGAATGAACTGCCAGAGATAGGTACAATTGAACAGTTAAGAAGTATTTGGATAGGTACATGGAGGGGAATGTCTTTGAGGATTATGAGCCAAACATGGGCCTCTTGGACTAGCAGAGCGGATGCTGTGGTCAGCATGGAGTAGTTGAGCAAAAGGGAGTTTCAGATTTGTATGGCTCTACCTTCAATGGACTCTCCTCTATAATTTATACTCCCTCCAATATGATTCAAGCTGATGAAGGATCTCAGTCTGAAACATCAGCTGTACTCTTTTCCATGGGTGCTGCCTGGCCAGCTGAGTTCCTAAGTGTGTGTGTCACTTGGATTTCCAGCATCTACGAATTTTCTCTTGTTTGTGATTGGATCTTCCCCTCTTCTCCATTTCCAACATAACTCTGCATTTTCTTGGTATGCTCTTTAATCTACACATATCCCCACTCCCCCCTCTCTAGGGACCTTCCCAAATGCCAATTCAGAAGATGCAGCTCCTGCTCATTCACATCATCCCTTTCCACCTCATTTTACCTCATTCCTTTACTACCCTGCTAAGTGCATCCCTCTGTGCAATCGTCTCTCTGAACACTTCTATTTCCTCATGAGTTCTGACTGGAAGGGATTTCTAGAACTATCCCCATTTGTCCATCTCTTTCTTAAGGCGATTGAGATCTTGTGTCTGTCCACCATTCCCGTAAACAATTCGCCCCAATTGACTTCCAGCACTGGTTACAGTGATCAGCTCCACTTTATAAGGCCACAGTACTGTTACGTAAATGGCAACAATGAATATCAATCGAGACAGGTTATATAAAAACAACCAAACATTTATTAAACACGGATAAACAATAAGGAAAAAAAACAAACAAAAACTTTAACCAGAAGTTAACCGTTATGCAGCCGTTCAACACCTTGTCACTTGGCACTGGTTCTTAAAGCGTTAAATGCGAAAACAGTTCTTAAAGCGATAAAGTCAAATATTGTTCTTAAAGCGATAAATTCAAAAGTCCATCAGATTTACACGTTCAATTGGGAGAGACTTCTCTGGAGAAGGATTTCTTCACAGACGCAACTTTCTTGCTGGTTCTGTCCACAGGATTCGCGATGCTGAAAATAAACAGTTTAAATCAACTGACCTTAAATTCTTTTAGAGAGAGAGCAAACCGTTGCATGAACTCCTTGCTCTTTTTGGCCAGAGTCATCCTCGATGCAGATCGTACTCCTCCAATGAAAACTCAATAAGGTCGGTCCTTTATTAGACTGCCAAATGATGCCGGCTCCTCTTGATCCTTCGATCCTGTGCCTCGATAAAGTCTTCACTCTCCCTTCTACTGTTGGAATTGAGTAAATCAACACATCTAGCAAAAATTTCCAGTCCAATAATATGGTATCTTGCAATAGAACGCAATACTCCATTTTAAAAATGAAACTGCGTCACAAAAACAATCACGCAACAGAAACGGAGACACAGCACGTTCTACCTGGAAATCTACAAACTATAAAAAAACTAACTGCGTCACCTGGGTTGACCCTTATATAGCCATGGTGCACATGGCATCACGTGACCTCACATCGGCGGGAAAATCACATCAGGTGACCTCCAAAAGACCATTACATCATTCTCACAAAAAAAAGATCTCCTTGAGCAAGTAACAGTACACATTTTTACTACAGCACATCAGCTTCATTAGGAACACACGCCTGTTAAAATTCTTTCCCTCCCCCCCCTCTGCATTCCGCAGGGATCGCTCCCTACGCAACTCCCTTGTCCATTCATTCCCCCCATCCCTCCCCACTGATCTCCCTCCTGGCACTTATCCGTGTAAGCGGAACAAGTGCTACACATGCCCTTACACTTCCTCCCTTACCACCATTCAGGGCCCCAAACAGTCCTTCCAGGTGAGGCATCACTTCACCTGTGAGTCGACTGGGGTGATATACTGCGTCCGGTGCTCCCGATGTGGCCTTTTATATATTGGTGAGACCCGATGCAGACTGGGAGACCGCTTTGCTGAACATCTACGCTCTGTCCGCCAGAGAAAGCAGGATCTCCCAGTGGCCACACATTTTAATTCCACATCCCATTCCCATTCTGACATGTCTATCCACGGCCTCCTCTACTGTAAAGATGAAGCCACACTCAGGTTAGAGGAACAACACCTTATATTCCGTCTGGGTAGCCTCCAACCTGATGGCATGAACATTGACTTCTCTAACTTCCGCTAATGCCCCACTTCCCTCGTACCCCATCTGTTACTTATTTTTATACACACATTCTTTCTCTCACTCTCCTTTTTCTCCCTCTGTCCCTCTGAATATACCCCTTGCCCATTCTCTGGTTCCCCTCCCCCCCTTGTCTTTCTTCCCGGACCTCCTGTCCCATGATCCTCTCGTATCCCTTTTGCCTATCACCTGTCCAGCTCTTGGCTCCATCCCTCCCCCTCCTGTCTTCTCCTATCATTTTGGATCTCCCCCTCCCCCTCCAACTTTCAAATCCCTTACTCACTCTTCCTTCAGTTAGTCTTGACGAAGGGTCTCGGCCTGAAACGTCGACTGCACCTCTTCCTAGAGATGTTGCCTGGCCTGTTGCGTTCACCAGCAACTTTTATGTGTGTTGCTTGAATTTCCAGCATCTGCAGAATTCCTGTTGTTTCCTGTTAAAATCACTGGTGTTTACTGAGCACCAACACATAAAAGACTGCCATTGATGTTGCTTAAGCTGAAAAATCCTAGAATGAAGCACATGCACGAAGTCGTTGTTCAAACACCACTGGGACAAACATTTTAGTGCACGTTTGCCCATGCAATGAAATTTTTAGCATAATAACTCCTGCATCAGGATTACAGCTGAAGGTGAATCGTCTCTCCCTTCACGGATTTTTACCAACCCTGCCTTTTGATCTCTGAAGCTATTTTTATCTTTGCTTTATATCTTTTGTTCTCCCTTTAAAACTGAGAAGCTTCATTCCGGATATCAGCCCAATGGCTCTTCTGCAGATTTCAGTGGAATTGAAAATTGAACAGTTTCTGTAATGAGCATCGCAGGGAGTGGTATTGGGATCCCAGTGTTTCTAATTTACCTTCGCGACCTGCACTCAGCGATTCAATACAACTCTACAAGTTTGCAAACAACAGCAAATAAGGCAGAACTGTCAAGTATGGAAATGCAGCCGAGAACACTGAGATGAGTCTGGTAAATCAGGGAATAGGCATTCCAGCAGTGTGGAATTTAATTCATTAAGCAGTAGAAGGGGAAATGAACCACAAGGAAATGGAACACACAAGGTTGAAGACAGGTGGACGCAGGAGTTGTGGCCATTTTCAATTAGCTTCCTGAGGCTAAAAGTACTGTTTTATTTCAGATTCTTCACTGGAAGCCAGCAGTTTGTTTGATATGAGAACTCTATTAGCATGCTGTAAACTCCTACCATATCACTCTGTGGAATCATTTTGAAATTGGATGTACTAGGTGGTCAATTGAAGACCAAGGGATGGTTAAATTAGCAAGGCATTTGTAAAAATTGTATGTTGGGGGACTAGAAAACAGAACAGGATGTCAGAGTCACAAGATATGATCCACATTTTAAAAATGGATAAAAAACAGGTTTGAACCAAGGCACTAGAAGATATAACGCAAACACGAGGAATTCTGCAGATGCTGGAAATTCAAGCAACACACATCAAAGTTGCTGGTGAACGCAGCGGGCCAGGTAGCATCTCTAGGAGGAGGTACAGTCGACGTTTCAGGCCGAGACCCCTCGTCAGGACACTCTCGGCCTGAAACGTCGACTGTACCTCCTCCTAGAGATGCTGCCTGGCCTGCTGCGTTCACCAGCAATTTTGATGTGTATCACTAGAAGATATGTACAAATAAGGTTGAATTAATGGTTCAACTCAGCAAGGCAGCATTAGAAACGGACCGGGCACAGGACTGTAACAACCAGTTGTGTTAGTGCTTTTAATATTGTGAGACCACACAAGGCATATCACAGAAACATTATTTGGCACCAAACCACTTCTCTTTGGAGGCTGAGCACCTCCGCACCATCTGCCGCAAGTGGGACTTATCAGTAGGCAAACATTTTAATTCTGATCCCCATTCCCGTCCCGAAGTATCAGTCCATGGCCTCCTCTTGTGCCAAGATGAGGCCACTCGCAGGGTGAAGAAGAAACACCTTACATTCCATCTGGGTACCCTCTAACCTGACAGCATGAACTTCAATTTCTCTTTCCGGTAAACAAATCCCACCACTTCCCCTTCCTCTATTCCCCACTTTGACCTTGTAACTCTTCACACCTGCCTATTACCTCCCCCTGGGTCCCCTCCTCCTTCCCTTTCTCCTATTATCCACTCTCCCCTCCTATCAGATTCTTTCTTCTCTAGGCCTTGACCTTTCCCACCCACCTAGCTTCACTTATCACCTTCCGGCTAGCCGTCTGGGTAGCCTCCAACCTGATGGCATGATTCTGTCTGGGTAGCCTCCAACCTGATGGCATGAACATTGACTTCTCTAACTTCCGTTAATGCCCCACTTCCCTCGTACCCCATCTGTTACTTATTTTTATACACACATTCTTTCTCTCACTCTCCTTTTTCTCCCTCTGTCCCTTTGAATATGCCCCTTGCCCATCCTCTGGTTCCCCCCCCTTGTCTTTCTTCCCAGACCTCCTGTCCCATGATCCTCTCGTATCCCTTTTGCCTATCACCTGTCCAGCTCTTGGCTCTACCCTTCCCCCTCCTGTCTTCTCCTATCATTTTGGATCTCCCCCTCCCCCTCCAACTTTCAAATCCCTTACTCAGTCTTCCTTCAGTTAGTCCTGACGAAGGGTCTCGGCCTGAAACGTCGACTGCACCTCTTCCTAGAGATGCTGCCTGGCCTGCTGCGTTCACCAGCAACTTTGATGTGTGTTGCTTGAATTTCCAGCATCTGCAGAATTCCTGTTATCTGCAGACTTTTTCATGTTTATGATTTGCTCACCTTGATGATAGCAATATTATTTTTGGAATGATCTGTATGGATGGCATGGAAAAGAAAGCTTTTAACCTCAGCACATGTGATAATAATAAACCAATTACTGTACCATTTAGCAATATCTTGGCAGGCGATAAAGACCTTGGTAGAGAGCGGGAAGGTTTATGAATCATCTGATGAGGGTAAGGAGGGAGAAAATGGTAGAAAGGTTCAAAGAAGAAGAGAATCTCAAAATCCATGTATTGCTTAAGAAGTAAATGTAGGTCAATGTGTACTGAGATGATGATGGGAGTAGAATTCTGGATAGCCTTCAGCTTACAGAGGATAGAGCAAAAGAGGTGAGCCAGAGGTGAAATGGAGATCTCCAAAGGACGGGGTGAAGTGAAAAAGGCTGGCTGAGCACTTCAGCAGATAGCTTAGGCAAAGGCAGAATCCAATGAGGTAACAGAATAGAAACAGGTTTTTTTTTAGTAAAGATGCTTACATGTGGTGTGAGCATCATTATAGAATACAACGTGATACCAGGGCTGCAGGCAGTGAGTTCAGCCTCTGAGATCTGCCACGGAAAGTGACAGAGTGGTGTCGGTGGAACAGTTTGCGATGAAGACCAACAATCTCTGCCAGATGCTAAAGACTACAGTGTCACAGCATATGGTACTAAATCCCTCCTGTGAAAATCAGTTTTGAATTAGTTGTTGGAACTGAAGTATGAAAGGCAAGTACCGTATCCACCATTTAATAATAAGTTTCTTTGCCATTGGCTCCACAGTGTTTACTCGTTTAGAGGATTTTCTTTTTGCCGTGCACTAACGAGTTAGATAATAAAACTTGCAATTTTGATACAGTGGAAGGATGTGATGAGGATAATCTGATGCTGTCAGCATAGAGTAGATGGTGCCATCAACTGCTTGGTTAACTGAAAATTTGGGAGGGGCTCCAGAGTTAACCCTGCAAGAGGACCACAACCTTGTCCTTGGGTTTGGAGGCTTATGTACCTTGATGACCTGGAGGGCTATGTTGGCTGGAGTCAGGGCTTTATGCTTCGGCTCTTGGTAGGGTCACCCATGCCAAAGAGGTCAAAGGGTAGAGGCCAGACTAGAATGATCTACCTCTCCTCCAGGTTCAGGGGTTCAGCTCAGGGCTAACAACCCTGACTGGTAAAATAAAATTGTTACAGAAACAACAATGAACAATCCTTCTACATCTGAGTGGGACGGTATTCCTGAGTCTCCACCCGGGACTTGCCTGACTGACAGTAGTGAAAACTGAGAGGAAGCTACTGACATGATGAAGGAAGCCCTGAACACCGCCAGAAATGGAGGACCTTCATTGCTGCCCTAAACGCAAGAGTAAAGAGAGTCAAAGTCAAAGTTGAGTATATTCTCAAATGCACAAGTGCATGTAAGCACGGATGCCAATAAAAAACTTAATTAGGATCAAAACCACATTGCATTAGAGACACCACATACACAAAAAAAACAAAAATTAAACATATTATACAAAATTATGCAAGGAAGAATGCCATTAAAGAACAAAGTCCATTGCAATATAAAATTGTTGAAGTGTTGCTATACTGAGGTAGTGATTAAGTTTCTCAGGTTGTTTCAAGAACCAAATAATTAAAAAGAAGTCGCTGTCCTTGAACCTGGTGGTGTGGGACTTTAGGCTTCTATATATACTGTTCCTTGGTAGCTGAAAGAAACTGGCATGGACTAGATGGCAGGGATCTTTGATGCCAGATGTTTCCTTATTGAGGCAGTGCCTTATGTCGATAGTTTCAATGCATGGTGGGATGTGCTGGTGATGTACTATGCAGAATCCTTTGCTCTCAACAGCTTCTTATGTTCTTTATTACTGTCCGTTACACCAATGAGGTAGCAATGAGGGTCCTCTATCTCTTTCTGTATACAAGGATTCTTCATTGCCGTTTCGGTAACTAGAGCTTTTTGACCAGTCAGTCCTGAGCTGAACCCCCAAATCAGGAGGACCGGTGGGCCACTCTTAGTCTGGCCTTTACCCTTTGACCTGTTTGGCATGGGTGACCCTACCAAGAGCCAAACCAGATGGCTCTGACTCCAGCCAATGTAGCTCTCCAGGTCACTGAGGTACACAAACCTCACACAAGGCTGTGGTCCTGTTGGAAGTTTCTTCTGTTCTTGCGCATTCAACTTTGCCATACCAGAAGATGATGTGACAAGTCAGAATACCTTCAATGAGCCCATGGTAAGTGGTTCTCAGGCCTGACACAAATTGTATTCTAGTCATGCTTTGGGGGTTGATAGTTGCGGTGGGGTGAGGTCAGAAAGGATGAGGATCGATAATATAAATTCAAAGTAAATTTTATTATCAAAGTACGTACATGTCATGATATACAACCCTGAGATTCATTTTTCCTGTGGGCATACTCAGCAAATCTATAGAACAGTAACTATACCACAATCAATGAAGAGCGCAGAAGACAACAAACTGTGCAAATGCAATATAAATAAATAGCAATAAATAACAAGAACATGAAATAATAAGGTAAAAAGTCCTTAAGGTGAGATAATTGGTTGTGGAACATTTCAGTGATGGGGCAAGTGAGTGTAGTTGTCTTCTTTGTCACAGTCACATTAGATGTTATCAATGACTTCAGTAATAGCTCGGCCAAGAATTGATATCTAATTACAGGAAATCAAGGTTCCAGGAAATGATGAGTATGGATTTAGAATTAGGATAAGGATTTACAACCATGGGGAAGGTTAAGGATTTTATTTTTTTTTTGAGATGGTTGATGATGCCAAATTTTAAAGAGAGGAAGACAATACCTGAGGAAGCTAGGAAATGTGTTAGAGAGGCAGCAGATGGTCATTGAAGAGAATATGGCAATAGAAGAGTGCATGCTTTTGGCACACTTCAGTAAATAAAATTTTAACATCCAAAATTAAGATTATTGATTCAAATACTCAAGGAGTACATGCTTCATATTAACTAGTTTAAATCTAATTATTGATTTACACTTAATCTCTTTTAAACTTCCATTAAGATCTACCTGACTTTGGCTATCTGAAATACTTAGAGGTTTGAGTGTATGCATTTGTAAAGACTTTCTTAGCATTCAGTATGAAGGCTGATATAATTTCAGATCTAGGCTTCCCTCACACTGACCAGGGGTTCCCAACCTAGGGTTCACGGACCCCTCGATTAATGGTGAGGGTCCATGGCATAAAAAAGGTTGGGAACCCCTGCACTAAGCATTTCAAAACACTTATTTCTATTTATATTATATTATTATTTCCCCTTTGACTTTCACTCAGAAAAATAACAACAGTTGTTACTCTCTTTTATTTTCACCTGTGTCCTTTTTAAAAAAATGAGAGCTAAGATACTCATAGAAATCTGTTTTTTAAATGTATCATACTAATTAAACTCAATCCCTGAAGTTTGCTGGAACATTCAATTTCCACTTTGTTAAAAGAGCCCCTCTAATTAGTTAAAAATAACCACGGCGCTTTTGAGATCTAACGTTCTGGAGATAAACAATTAAGAGCAATGTTAGTAGCAAATAAGCAAAAAGCAGCAGAACCTTTGACAACCAGGAAATCACAGAAGTAATAATACAGATCCGCAGGCCCAAATAATTCTAAACAAAATTACTCACCATGATAACGAGCGCCCTTCACTAATTACACACCAACTCAACATAGCCCTAAGCATCTACATTTTCTGTGCCTTGGCCACACAATTCATTGACAAGAACAGGCTATTCGGCCCAACAAAGCTTGACAAATTCCTTTTCACATAGTGTGTTGAAATAACTATTGAGTTTAGATTTGAAAGTCCCTAAGGTACTATTCTCAACTACACCCCATGTAGTTTGTTCCATGTGTCCACAATTTGCTGTGTAAAGAAATGTTTCTTGATGTTAGTCTGAAATTTCCCTTTAACCAATCTCCACCTATGGCCCCGTGTCCTTGCTGATGGATTAATTCTGAAGTAGCAGTTGGCATCTACCTTACTTAGACCCTTAATGATTTTGATCACTTCTATCATGTCTCCTCTCATTCACCTCTCAGTCTAGTTAGGCTAAAAAGATTTAATTCTTTCAATCTTTCTTCAGAGCTCACACCCTACAGACCAGGAATGAGTCTCATCACCCTTCTCTGAACTCTCTCCAGTGCCTTCACATCCCTCACAAAATATGGAGATCAAATTTGTACACAGTACTCAAAGTCTGGCCTCACAAGCACATTAAACAGATTAAGGAGAATATCTCTAGATTTGAACTCCACTGAACACATTATATAGCCCAACATTCTATTAGCCTTCCTAATCACTTCTGTGCGTTGTCTAGATGATGATGATGATGATGAGACTACCAGGACACCCAAGTCCATCTCATAGAGTATAGTAAATCTTGGTAACTCATATGGTAACTTGTAGTTACTTTCTAACTCAAGAACCAGCCATTGTATATTTACATCTAATATTTCTACTTCCTACATGTAATATTTTATACTTACTTACATTAAATTTTATCTACATGTAATGGGTTTCTTCTTTTCTGTTGCTGTGTAGGCTAATTAAAATGGCTTCTTTGTTATGTTATAATTTAAATGGTTTCTTTGTTATGCTAAATGCAGCTTGTTCGGGTTATATTATTGATAACAGAGCAAACAAACCAATTGGGATAGATGTTATTCTTTCTAGTGTGTCTGTGAGTTATTGTGATGCGCGGGTTTTTGGGGAGAAGGCGCGACAGAGATAGAGAGAGAGAGGATGGACCAGGTGCTGTCAGTTGGCTAAGGGGGTCGGACCCCGAGCAGGAGTCCGAGGTCCAGGGTCTTCGGCGAGGAGAGGAGACGGAGACGGACTCGTGTGGAGCGTCTGGTCGACCACCGTGGTAGGTCCCAGGCGGCAGGTCGAGGTGGTCAGAGGGGATCGAATGGTGAAGAGAGGATCGTTACTAGAGCTCCAACTGTTTGTGCATGAAGAGATTGAACTTTGATAAGTGTGGTCCCTTTTATTTTCCTTTTATATTTTATCTCTATTAATTATATAGCTCTAGTAATATCTATAAACTGTAATTCATTTAATCGTATATGGTGTATTGTCTGTTATTTGGCGGGATGGGGTATATCACACAGCATCCACATAAATTTAATTACCCAGTTTGGCGGGGCCGAGGGCTGTTTCCCTAGACGACAGTGAGTTGAGCGACCCTGAGGCTTGCCGGGGGGGGGGGGGGGTACATACACGTAGAGAAGAGCCATGTGAATTTGATAGCATTCACTGGATTCATTCACCTCCACCAGGAAACCGAGGAGAGTTTATTCCTTTATGTAGGATTTTCATTACTGGTGAGCAACATGTTATGATGTCTCTATGTGGAACTCTTCTGGGAGAAGCAAATTAAACATAATTACAAAGATAATTAGGATGGACAAGACAGTGTTACCTCTATTATGAAACAGATAAATTCATCACCTTGGGTTGTTTTTTAAAAAAAAATAATTTAAACAAAAAACATCTAGTATTTTAAGGAAACTTCTGCAAATATTACCATTTGCAGAATAAAATCAGAATCAGGTTTAGTATCATCAGCGTATGTCATGAAATTTATTAACTTGTGAAACTTGTTAATCTGTTACTATAATTCATTTTTTCTATATTTAGTATGTAATGTAATAGATGATAAATATAGAAAAAATTGAATTACAGTAAGTATATATGTATATTAAATAGTTAAATTTTAAAATAGTAGTGCATAAACAGGAATAATAAGAAAGTGAGGTAGTGTTCATGGGTTCAATGTCCATTCAGAGATCTGATGGCAGAGGGGAAGAAGCTGTTCCTGAATCACTGAGTGTATGCCTTCAGGCTTTTGTACCTCCTTCCTGATGGTAACAATGAGAAGAGGGTATGTCCTGGGTGGTGGGGGTCCTAATAATGGATGCCAGTGCTACGGTGGCAAGATGGCGCTGGTGACACATGGCAACATGTTGCAGGCAGCTTACAAAACTTCTAGATATGCTTCTTCTGAACTACTCTCACTGCAACCTATGGCCTGCAATTTCCCTTTAAGTCATGTAGTTTTGAACTGTCTTAACAAATTAGCGATTACATGATCTTCTGAATGATTTGGCGGACTAAACTCTCAAGCACGCAGGTACAGTAAGCAGACGAAGGTACATCACCGTGGCCAAAAGAGAAGGAGGAGGGGAGGACTCCAAGCCAGACTAAAATGAAGGGGTATGAAACTTCCTCTACCCAGTATCTTGTTAGCAAATGTACAGTCTCTGGAGAACATGATTGAGGACCTAAGGGCAAGATTGTGGTATCAGAGGGAAATGAGGAATTGCTGTGTTCTGTATTTCACAGAGACATGGCTCACTCCAAACATGCCAGATTCAGTGATTAGACCCAAGGGCTTCTCAATACAAAGATAGAATGGACTGTTGATTCGGAGAAGGCAAAAAGTGGAGATCTATGTTTCATGATAAGCTCTTTGTGGTGCACGGACTCAGTGGTCCTGTTGCGTTTTTGTTTCCACAACCTAGAACATGTAATGATAAGTGCCGACCTTTCTACTTACAAAGACAGTTCTCCTCCATGATCCTGTCTGCAGTTTATATATCGCCAAAAGTCAATGTTAAGCAGACACTCGAGGTACTGAGTGCTGCCATCAGCAAACTTAAAACAGCCTACCACTACACCTTTCAAATCATTGTCGACGACTTCAGTCAGGCTTGCTTGAAGAAATCTCTGCCCAATTATCATCAACATATAACTTGCAGCACCAGGGGTCCCAGCACACTCGAGCACTGCTATACTACAATTACAATGCCTAACGTTCCATGCCTAGACCACATTATGGAAAATCTGATCACTTGGTTGTCCTCCTCCTACCGGGAAACAGGCAGAGGCTAAAGAGCAAGAATCCAGAAGTAAAGACAATAAAGAGGTGGTCATGGGAGGCAGAGGAGTGGCAAAGGGATTGCTTTGAGTCAGTAGACTCATCAGAGGATCTGAGTGAATATGCTACGGTTGTCATGACCTTACAAAAGCAGTCAGAGACAAATGTGTCTCCACAAAATCACTCAGAGTCTTCCCAAACCAGAAGCAGTGGATGAACCATGAAATCTGCAAACTGCTGAGATCCAGATCAGTGGTAATCAGGTGTGGCAGCCAAGCAAAATACAAAAGATCCAGGTACGATCTCTGGAAATAAACCTCACACGTGAAGTGGTAATTCCAGACCAAACTTGAATTACTGAAGGATGCTCGACAGCTGTGGCAGGGCTTGACTGCTTTCACCTCCTAAAATGCGAATCCAAGTGACATAGGTGACGACAAGGCTTCACTCCCAGAGGAGTTCAATGCCTTCTATCCTCGCTTTGACCATTAAAGCACAGAGGCAGCTTTACGAGCTCACATTTCCCCTGAGAACCCTGTGATTTCAGTCTCTGAGGCTATCGAGAGAACATCCTTCAAGAGGGTGAAACCCCAGAAATCGTGCGGCCCAGACGAAGTACCTGGCCGAGTGCTAAACACCTATGCTAGTTAACTGGCTGGAGTACTCGCCGATACCTTTAACCTCTCACTTCAGCAGTCTGAGGTACCCACCTGCTTCAAGCAGGCTTCAGTTATACCAGTGCCTAAGAAGAACATGATAACCTGCCTCAGTGACTATCATCTGGTAGAACTTACATCCATTGGGGTGAAGTGCTTTCAGAGGCTGGTGTTGAACATATCGACTCCTGCCTGAGAAGTGACTAGGATCCACTCCAATTTGCCTACCATTACAACAGGTTAAGAGCAAATACCACTTCATTGACTCTTCACTCAACCCTGGAACATCTGGACAGTGAAGATGCATGCATCAGGATGCTCTTCATTGACTACAGTTAGGCATTCAATACTATCATCCCCTCAAAACTAATCAATAAGCTTCAAGACCTAGGCCTCAATACTGCCTTGTGCAACTGGGTCCTCGATTTCCGCACTTGCAGACTCCAGTCAGTTTGGATTGGCAACAACGTTTCCTCCACAATCTCCATCAGCACAGGTGCACAACGAGGTTGTGCGTTTAACCCCTTGCTCTACCCACTTTATATTTATGACAGTCAGACTAAATACAGCTAAAGCCACCACTGTAGTTGACCGAATCAAAGATGGTGATGAATAAGCATATAGGAGGTAGATTGAAAATCTGGCTGAGTGGTGCCACAGCAACAACCTCTCACTCAATGTCAGAAAGTCCAAAGAGCTGGTTATAGACTTCAGAAGGAGGAAAGCAGAGGTCCATGAGCTAGTTCACGTCGGGGATCAGACATGGAGAGGGTCAGCAACTTTAAGTTCCTTGCTGTTATCATTTCAGAGGACCTGTCCTGGGCCCAGCACGTAAGTGCAATTTCTAAGAAAGCACAGCAGCAACTTTACCTTCTTAGAAGTTTGCAAAGATTCGTCACATCATCTAAGACCTGTGTGGTGGAGAGTATATTGACAGGCTGCATCCCAGTTCTTCATGGGTAACGCCTCCATACCATTGAGCACTTCTACACAGAGCATTGTTGCAGGAGAACAATGTCCAGTATCAAGGACCCCCACCATTCAGGCCATGCTCTCTTCTCACTGCTGCCATCAGGAAGAGGACACAGAAGCCTCAGGACTCACACCACCAAGTTATTACCCCTCAACCATTAGGCTCTTGAACCAGAGGGGATAACTTCACTCACTCACTCTCTTCTTCTTCTCCTTCTTCTTCTTCTTCTTCGGCTGTCCATCAATTTCGATGTTGACTGAGGCCTGGGCAAGGTTGTATGGAAGACTGGCAGTTGCCCATGCTGCAAGTTTCCCCTCTCCACGTCACCAATGTTGTCCAAGGGAAGGGCACTAGGGCCGATACAGCTTGGCACCAGTGTCATCGCAGAGCAATGTGTGGTTAAGTGCCTTGCTCAAGGACACAACACGCTGCCTCAGCTGAGGCTCGAACTAGCAACCTTCAGATCATTAGACCAACGCCTTAACCACTTGGCCACGCGCCAACACTCACTCACTCTCACTTGCCCCATCACTGAACTGCTCCCACAACCGATGGACTCAGTTTTAAGGACTCTTCATCCCTTTTTGCCGCCTGCTATCGGGGGCTATAGGAGTGGATCAGGACTTGAGACTTTTTTTTACCATGCCCATGGTCTGTTCTTTATCAAATTATGGTATTGTTTTGCATTGCTGTAACTATATGTTATAATTATGAGGTTTTGTCAGTGTTAGTCTTTGGTTTGTCCTGTTTTTCTGTGATTATCACTCTGGAGGAACATTGTATCATTTCTTAATGCATGCATTTCTAAATGACAATAAAGGAGGACTGTGTGTCCTCATAATCTAATATCCTCAATATTTATTGCTTATTTATTTATTATTATTATTTTCCTTTTTATAATGCACAGTTTGTTGCCTTTTGCTCATTGGTTGTTTGTCCATCCTGTAGGGTGCAGCCTTTCATTGATTCTATTGTGTTTCTTGCATTTACTGTGAATGCCTGCAAGAAAATGAATCTCAGGGCTGTATATGGGTACTTCGATAATAAATTTACTTTGAACTTTAAACATGGAACGTTAAGTATGTGGAATGTTACGAATTAACGAATGAAGCAATTTAAATCTGGCAATTCTAGAAACATTTCTCCTGCACTGTTAGTGAGGCTGTTCAATTTATTCCTAGGGAGAGCTGGGGGTAGGGGGGGAGAAAACGAATCATAAAATATATCACTACAAACTGTGCATTAGCCTTGCATTTCTGTGCTGTGATTATAGAATCCTAGCTTTTAAACCTGGATGCATTACAAATATATTATTTACCAAGTGAATGGAAGATCCATAGTCTAAAGTTAGTGAAGCATTTGCTCATTTAGAATTTTATTGCTCTTATTCTACAGACATGCCCGCAATAAAATACTTGTAAAATATTCAGAAGCTGTACATAAAACCTAGTTGATAGAATCATTTGTGCTCCTTTGATATCTCCAAAATTAATTAATTAGGGTCAGATTTATTGATTTTTTTTATCCAAGTATAACTATAAATGAAAATGGGGACCAGTGAGATAACTTAACAGCTTTCTTTCATTAAGAATCAGACCTGGGGAACAATAAATAAATAAAAGACAGAGTAAATGGAGCATTTCAAAGCACAAATTATAGAAGGAGAAATAAAGAAAGCAAAAAAAAAGGAAAGTGCATATAATATTGAAATAGAACAAAAGGATATGAATTATAATTGAGACAAAATAAGTATTCTACAGAGAGGGAATAAAAGAATCTATTTATAGCCAACTCCTACCATTAAACTTCATTTCTTTTCTCTTTCAATCTACTCCTGTTTAATCCTGTTCCACACACACACACACACACACACACACACACACACACACACACTGTGTCACACTTGTTCAGGTGTGACATTTATGCTGAGACAACTTTGTGTTATTTGCTGAAGTCAATTTAAAGGACCATCACTTTTAAGATGATTACATTGGTAGCACTCTTGTCTTTTGAGTCATTCCTTCATAAGCCCCACTCTAGAAGGTTGGATGCAAAAGTCTGCACTTAAAAAGCAAATACAGTGCAAAGGGCAGGATAATCTGGGGGAGGAACTATCTTTCAATTTAGAAGTTAAATTATGTTCTTATCTTCTCTCAGATGTAAAAGGTCTCATCATATGATATTGAAGAAAGCCTTTAGAGTAATATCTATTGTTCCTTTCTGACCCTTGCCATTTAGTCATAGTCATAGTCATACTTTATTGATCCCGGGGGAAATTGGTTTTCGTTACAGTTGCACCATAAATAATTAAATAGTAATAAAACCATAAATAGTTAAATAGTAATATGTAAATTATGCCAGGAAATAAGTCCAGGACCAGCCTATTGGTTCAGGGTGTCTGACCCTCCAAGGGAGGAGTTGTAAAGTTTGATGGCCACAGGCAGAAATGACTTCCTATGATGCTCTGTGCTGCATCTCGGAGGAATGAGTCTCTGGCTGAATGTACTCCTGTGCCCAACCAGTACATTATGTAGTGGATGGGAAACATTGTCCAAGATGGCATGCAACTTGGACAGCATCCTCTTTTCAGACACCACCGTCAGAGCATTTAGCATTGTTCAGCATTTGTCTGTTTTTACGCGGCTGAGTTGCTCGACACTCAACCCAGCACAGATGGAAAGTGCATAGGGAGCCAGCCGGATTCGAACCCTGGACCATTTGCCTGAAAACCAGTGCAGGTGCCACTACATCACTGCCAGGCATTGTATCTGTTGTCCTGGTCAATAATCATCCCTTGCTTTATTCAACATAACATTGGACCATTGCCACATTGTTGTTTGAGGGAGATAAGTTGTTGGTCAATTCCCAATCTATTTAAAAGTATTTAGCTAATGACAATAAATGGGAAATGTCCTCATTTCCTTCAGACCATCTGGTCAGTAAACAATTACAATGCAATAATATTTGTGCCATTAGCTAAACAAATAAACGTGAAAAATCTGTCTTGGGCAAATCACCCTGGTTTCCGCTAAATTATGATTTTCTTTGAGTTCGGCAGATGGTGCAAAGCTCTGCATCAAAGGATAAAAGAGAACAGTATTAAGATCAAAGGATGATAAAGATAAATATAATTGAAACAATATATAAAATTGGTTGGGTGGAGTGAGGGGAATTAAATTCTAAGTGAGGAGATCACACTGGACACTGCCCTTTCAGAAGTCTGTCTGTCTGTCCAGGTACCATATCCGATGCGGACTTTGGTGACCATGGTTTTCCATATAGATCTATCCTTCGTTTTTTGGATGACTTCCATTTCCTCGATGTGTAGCCACCTGGCTATGCTTTTGATGTACATAAGCCAGGGTCTTCCTCTAGGCTTACTCCCCTCGATCTTTCCAGAGAGCATGAGTTTTTCTAGTTCATCTTTCCGCATGATGTGTCCTAGGAATCTGAGTTGTCTTCCTCTTATTGTTGATATGAGTGATCGAACTGCTTGGGCTCTTCTGAGAACATCTTCATTTGATGTGTGTGTGGTCCATGATATTTTTAACATTCTCCTGTAGAATCATAATTCAGCTGCTTCTAGTCTCTTTTCCATTGCTGGAGAAATGGTCCAGCATTCACTTCCATAAGTCGGGATAGAATAAATGTAGCACTGCAGTATTCTGTTTTTAGTGTACGTGCTCATCTTTCTGTCTGTTAATATGGTCTTCATTTTTTGGAAAGCTTCTTTCGCCATTGCCATTCTGTATTTGATATCTGTGTCGCACCTGCCATTACTTGTTATTAGGCTGCCGAGATATTTGAATTTGTTGACTTGTCAACAAAATGTACATTCTTAAATCCTTTATCCAGAGCTTCCTTCCAACTCAGGACTTTCCAAGTGTTGAGAGGGAAGAGAAGGAAATTATTCTTGTCACTAGAAAGTAAATTCCACTTACTAGCAATCTGTCTTAAGTAAAAATTATAAACACAAGAAATTCTGCAGATGAGGGGCATTGTTACACCAAGAAATGTTCAAAATCAGATTACCCATGATTACTACAATGAAAGTAGGCACAATGAAAATCTCTGAGATCAGAATCAGAAACAGGTTTAATGTCACTGGCATATGTTGTGAAACTTGTTAACTTTGCGGCAACAGTACAATGCAATACATGATAAATATAGAAAAAATTAATTTCAGTAATTATATGTGTATATAATAGTTAAGTTAAAATAAGTAGTTCATTGGAAGTAATTAATCTCTTTGTTGGCTAAAATGAGATGGAAGGTGAGTTGCTGTGATGATTAGTTTCAAATGTCAAAATTAAATTGAAAGAAATATGCTCTTGAGCATCTTGACCTATTCCGCAGAGAATATGTGGACTATGCATTGAAATGGGGCCAAATTTTCCAGTCTTTATCATTCCTGTCCTTTCTCCGACTCTACTGTTTGGCATTCCCTGTAAATTCTTTTTGCTCAGGCTCCCACCTTAACTCTGATCTCCTGACTTCCAGATACTCTCGTTTCTACCTACATCCCACAGATGCGCAGGTAGAATAACTGATAACGATAGATAATGCACAGTGTCAGAAAAAGGCAAGAAATTCAGTGGGAAGTAGATTAATGTCAGCAAGGCAGCAAGTATGGAAAAGAGTAAAGAGTCAATGTTTTAGGCCGAGACCTTTCATCAGGATTAGAGAAGTCAGAGTAAGAAGGTGGGGGGAGGGGAGGAGGAAGTACGGGGTAGTAGGTGTTAGATGGAACCAGGAGGGGGAGGGGTGAAGTAAAGAGCTGGGAAGTTGATTGGTGAAAGAGGTAAAGGGTTGGAGAAGGGGGAATCTCATAAGGGAGGACAGAAGGCCATGGGAGAAAGTGAAAGGGGAGGAGCACCAGAGGGAGGTAATGGGCAGGTAAGGAGATAAGGTGAGAGAGGGGAATGGGAATGGGGAATGTTGGGGGGAGGTCCATTATCAGAAGTTTGAGAAATCGATGTTCATGGCATCAAGTTGGAGGCTACCCAGACAGAGTATAAGGTGTTGCTCCTCCAACCTGAGTGTGGCCTCATAGCGGCAGTAGAGGAAGCCATGGACTTACATGTTGGGATGGGAATGGGAACGGGAAGTGGCCTTTGGGAGATACCACATTTTCTGGTGGACAGAGCATTGGTGTTTGACAAAGCAGTCTCCCAATCTACGTCAGGTCTCACCGATATACAGGAGGCCACACCGGATACAGTAGAATAGTAGATGACCCCAACAGACTCATAGGTGAAGTGTTGCCTCACATGGAAGAACTTTTTGGGGCCCTGAATGTTAGTGAGGGAGGAGGTGTAGGGGCAGGTGTAGCATTTGTTCTGCTTGCAAGGGTAAGTGCCAGGAGGGAGATCAGTGGGGAGGGACAAATGGTTAAAGGAGTTGCATAGGGAGCGATCCCTGCAGAAAGCAGAAAGTAGGGAGGAGGGAAAGATATGCTTGATGATAGGATCACTTTGGAGATGGTGGAAGTTACAGAGAATTATATTCTGGATTTGGAGGCTGGTGAGGTTGTAGGTGAGGATAAGAGGAACCCTATCCCTGGTAGGTTGGCAGGAGGATGGGGTGAGGGCAGACATGCATGAAATGGAAGAGATGCAATTGAGGGCAGCATTGATGGTGGAGGAAGGGAAGCCCTCAAATTTACCTGGTCCATTTCCAAAACTTTCCTCTCCTTCTCAATATCTCTGGAGACAACTTATCTACTGATGTCTATTATAAACCCACTGTCTCACAGCTACCTGGATTATACCTCTTCCCACCCTGTTACTGGTAAAAATACCATCATCTTCTTTCAATTCCTCCATCTCCACACATCTATTCTCAGGATGAGGTGTTCCATTACAGAACTAAGGAGATGTCCTCCTTCTTCAAGGAAAGGGGCTTCTATCAATGCTGCCCTCAATTGCATCTCTTCCATTTTGCACATGTCTGCCCTCACCCCATCCTCCACCACCCTACCAGGGATAGGGTTCCTCTTGTCCTCATCTACAACCCCACAAGCCTCCACGTCCAGCACATAATTCTTCGAAACTTCCACCATCTCCAATGGGATCCCACCACCAAGCTCATCTTTCCCTGCCCCCCACTTTCTGCTTTCCGCAGGGATCACTCCCTACATGACTCCCTTGTCCATTCGTCCTTCCCCACTGATTTCCTTCCTGGCACTTATTCTTGCAAGCAGAACAAGTGCCACACTTGTCCCTACACCTCTTCCCTCACTACCATCCAGGGCTCCAAACAGTCCTTCCAGGTGAGGCGACACTTCACTTGTGAGTCTTTTGGGTATATCTACTGTGTTTAGTGCTCCCGGTGTGGCCTCCTGTGTATATCGGTGAGAACTGGTGCAGATTGAGAGACAGCTTCACCAAGCACCTACACTCCGTCTGCCAGAAAAAGCAGGATCTCCCAGTAGTCACCCATTTTAATTCCACATCCCATTCCCAATCCAACATGTCAGTCCATGGCCTCCTCTACCTTTGCGATGAGGCCACACTCAGGTTGGAGAAGCAACACCTTATATTCCAACCGGGTAGCCTCCAACCTGATGGCATGAACATCGATTTCTCAAACTTCCAATAATACCTCCCCCACAAAATTTATCATTCACGTTTCCCAATCTCATGTTAACCCCTTACCTGCCTATCACCTTCCTTTGGTGCTCCTCCCCTTTTTCTTTCTTCAATGGTTTTCTGTCCTCTCTTATCAGATTCACCCTTCTCCAGCCCTGTGTCCCTTTCACCAATCAGTTTCCCAGCTCTTTACTTCACCCCTACACCCCCGATTTCACCTATCATCTTGTGGTTCTTTCTCCTCCCCCCCACCCACCTTCTAACTCTGACTCCTCATCCCTTTTTCTCCAGTCCTGATGAAGGGTCTCGGCCCAAAGCACCGACTGTTTACTTTTTCCCATAGATGCTGCCTGGCCTGCTGAGCTCCTCCAGCATTTTATGTGTGTCACACGGGTTTCCAGCATCTGCAGATTTTTCTCTTGTTTGTGAATAATGAGTGAGCATTGTTATTCTTAATTAACTATTCAACTTCACTAATTTGAAAGGAATTATATTCCGCGTGGCGTTTAGTGCGACGCTAATACAGCTTAGGGCATCGGAGTTCCGAGTTCAATTCCAACGGCCTCTGTAAAGTGCTTATACATCCACACCGTGAATGCACGGGTTTCTTCCACATTCCAAAGACATACCAGTTAGTAGGCTAATTGGTTATTGGAAGTTGTTCTGTGGTTAGACTAAGGTTAAGTAGGTGGGTGGCTGGGTGATGCAGCTCATTGGGCTGGAAGGGTTTGTTCTGTGCGGCACCTCTGAATAAAATAAAGGCAATATCCTGAAACCATCAGGCTTTCCTTCTTGTTCCAGCCCAAGGAAGTCAATATTGTAATTCAATATGTTGAAGTGGATTTTTCCTTTTTCTTTCTGAGAAATATTTTGAAAATCGTGGATCTTATCCTCTTTTTTTAACATTTGGATAAAAGTTTCTGGGGCAGTGTACTGCTGATGTGAGGGGTGAAGACCGTGTGATTCTCAGCCGGAAGAAGAGTTGGCTCCTTTACTCCTTCTGTTCTGCAGATTCCTGGGGCAGTAAAGTCATCATTGATCTTCCTATTAATGTCAGCGATCGGGGTCACGGCAGGCTCTGTTATTCTCATATGGTTCAACACAAAAACGGTTTTAGCTATGATTTATCATATACTACCAAGGTTTCCTTGTAGAAATTGGCATTTAATACCACGAAAAAGAAGCTGCTTTTTTTTCTATTAAGTTGTCCAGAGTAATTTCATCACCCACGATATTTTTCCACGTTGACTTTGAAGGCCTCCTGCTGCTCAGAGTCCAGCTGCTGATATATGCCAGCACTAGATTGTCCCAGTCACTGTAGTTATTCAGTTGGATCAAATAAAGCAAAGTGCATCAAAAAGCAGTCAAGGTTTTCTGATACTGAGAATGAAAGGCATTCAAACAGAGTTTATGTGTCACTTAGTGTAAGCATCATAGGAAACCATATCAAAATAAACCATGTTAAGAAGAGACATGAATTGAATACAACTCTGATATTGCTCCAGTGGCCTATACCACAGTATTGTAATCATACTATTGCTAACAGTGACTGGATGCACGAAACGTTGTTAGTTGGAAAAAACTAAATCTCTTCTACCTTGAATATCTCTAAATTTGTTGAATTATTTGCATTCCATATGATGTTATTGAATGTAACTGAAGTAATAGATTGTATAGAGTCACGAGCACCTCCTAAGGGCTAACAGGCCCTTTGGCCCATCTAGTCTATGCCAAATGTTTAACAGATTCCAAAAAGGAAGCATGTGTGTGTTAAGAACGATACGTGCATCCTGTTTGTTTGTTCGTTATGTGCTGTGTCGCTTGACGCGGGCGATCATGGTCTCTCCATGATTGCTTTCGGCAAATTTTTCTACAGAAGTGTTTTGCCATTTCCTTCTTCCGGGCAGTGTTTTTACAAGACGGGTGACCCCCAGCCATTATCAATACTCTTCAGAGATTGCCTGCATGGCATCAGTGGCTCACATAACCAGGACTTGTGAGCAGGAACCAGCTGCTCATATGACCATCCACCACCTGCTCCCATGACTTCATGTGACCCTGACCATGGCACTAAGCAGGTGCTACACCTTGCCCAAGGGTGACCTGCAGGCTAGCGGAGGGAAGGTGTGCCTTACACCTCCTTTGCTAGAAACATACCTCCACCCCGCCACCCGTGCATTATGGTGCATCATGATGAACTACTTGCCTTTTGCAAGGCAGAGAAAAATAAGTTGGGTAATACAGCACTTCCCCATTACCACTTTTAGACAAAACTGGAATTTCTTAGTTCTTAGGTGAATACAAAAGCTGAATGTCAACATAACCATCAATTGAATAACATTGTCTCATAGTCTTAGTCCCTCAATCATCACTTGCAATAGGTACTGGTAATTAAGTGATTTTTACTCTTCCTCTGAGTAGCTAATGTATTTACCATGAATACTAAACAACCCATGTAAAATGCTGGAGGAACACAGCCGGCCAGGCAGCATCTATGGAAAAGAGTAAACAGTCAACGTTTCAGGCTGAGACCCATCATCAGGACGTTTAACCCTTTCCATAGATGCTGCCTGACCTGCTGAGTTCCTCCAGCATTTGGTGTGTTTTGCTTTGGATTTCCAGCATCTCATCGTGGTGTTGCCTTGAATATGACTGAATTACTTTGCTCAGAGGTAATGTATGGTGTTTAAGGTGTATAAGGATGAATATTACTGTATTAATTTTAAGCATTCTGAATAATGCTGGATAAAATAGAGATCTGCAATGCTGGAACATGACATGAAAGATTGAAACACTGCAATGTTCAATTGGTGATTTAGGAAATATATACAAATGTTTTGGAAGCCAAGAGATCAGTTTTACAACAGTATTTTTACTCCTAGTCCGAATTCTGGTCATGGACAGTCAAGATTCCCTTCCATGTTGCTGAATGATCGAACAGCAGTGAGAAAGAACACTTGCTTGTTTGGTGCCACAACAGCAACCTGTCAATGAAACCAAGGAGCGGATCGTTGACTTCAGAAAGGGGAAGTGAGGAGACCACAGGCCAGTTCTCGTTGGTGGATTTGAGGTGCAGAGAGTAAACAACCTCAAATTCCTGAGTGTTAGCATCACAAATCAGCTGTCCTCGGCTCAGTACAGGGAAGTAGAGGGTTAGGGCACCTTCCCTGTGGTTGCTCATATATGTTGGACCATCTGCACAACCTTAACCATACCTCAGAAATGGAAAACCACGGACCTCCTCTTGCACTACCTTGGATTGTATCTGATGGTATCTGATAGGGTTTTCTTTCTCTCTCTCTCTCTCTCTCTCTCTCTCTCTCTCCCTCCCTCCCTCTCCCCCCCCCCCCACTCTCTGTCTCTCTTTTACTCTGTCTGTCTGTCTCTCTTTCCCCTCTCTCTCTCTCTCCCCTCTCTTTCTCTCTCCCCCCACTCTCTGTCTCTCTCTCTCTCTCAGTCTCTCTCTGTCTCTCTGTCTGTGTTTCTCTGTCTCTCTGTCTCTGTGTGGTTGTGTGCGTCTCTCAATGTCTCTCTTTCTCTCTGTCTGTCTATTTGTTTCTCTCTCTCGCACTTTTCAGCCATTTTTAACTTTTTGCAGGAGATCTCATTGTATATTAGTGCCTTAAGCAGCAGAGGTTTAGCACAACTAACAGGGTGAAATCAAATTTCTAGGTAAGGCTGTGTTAGCAAATTGACTCAAGATCCCTGCTGAATTAAAAACAGAAAAGCCCAGGAAACACGACATCAACATCCTTGCTACATTAATAGTGCTGAGGTGGAGAGGACGGGGAGCTTCATGTTTCCAGGAGTCAACATCACCCGCGGTGTGTAACGGCTGGCAATGCCCCTACACCCTCAGGAGGCTTAAGAAATTTGGCACGCCCCCTTTGACCTTTTACCAATTTTCACCGATACATCATATAAAGCATTCTACCTGGGTGCATAACAGATTGGTATGGCATCTGTTCAGTGCGTGACCACAAGAAACTGCAGAGGGTCGAGGACACAGCTCAGTATGTCATGGAAACCTGCCTCTCCTCTATGGACTCTGTCTATGCTTCCCCCTGGATCAGTAAAGCAGCCAGGACCCCGCCTATCCCTAACATTGTCGCTTCTCTCTTCTTCCATGGGCCAGAGGGTACAAAAGCCTGAATATACATACCACCAGGCTCAAGGATAAATTCTATCCACTTAAATGAGACTACTAACTAGTTCCCTAGTACGATAAAATAAACTCTTGACATCACAATCTACCACGTTATAATCTTGTACTTTATAGTTTTCCTGCGCTTTCTCTGAGCTGTTCCACTCTATTCTGCGTTCTGTTACTGCTTTACCTTGTTCTACCTCAGTGCACTGTGTAATGATTTGATCTGCATGAATAGTGTGCAGGAAAAGCTTTCACTGTATCTTGGTACATATGACAATAATAAACCAATACCGACGCATTTAGACAGAATCTGTGGAGCGACACACTTAACCGAAGTAGGGTCCCAGATCTGAAATGTTAACTGTTTCTTGTTTCACTGTTAGTGCCTGCCCTAGAAAATAGAACACAGAACAATACAAGAGAACAGGCCCTTTGTCCTATGATGTTGTGCCAAACTCTTTAAAACAGTAATTAAACTTCTAACGGAACTAATCCCTGCTGCCTACACATGGTCCATATCCCTTCATTCTCTGCACATTCAAGAACCTCTTAAATACCTCCATCATTTCTGGACCCATCAGTACCCCGGCTGTGCATACCAGGCATCCACCACTCTGTGTAAAAAAAAACTTGCCCACACATTTCCTTTCAATTTCACCTTAAATGCATCGTTCGTTCGTTATGTGCCGTGTCGTATGATATGGCTGATCACGGTCTTTCCAAGACTATGGTTGTTCTACAAGGAAATGGTCTGCCATTTCCTGCTTCTGGGCAGAGTCTTTACAAGACGCTGCATTCCCTCTGTTATTAGACTTTTTGACCCTTAAAACGATCCTGGCTGTCTACTCTATCTATGCCTCTCATAATTACTTAATCTTTAATCAGGAGTTCTGAGTGTTTCCATCATTTTCTACTTTTATTTAAGTCTTTTGATTTTCAATGTCTGCTGATTATCAGTTAATAAAATAACGAAGCCATTAAGACACACATCTCTCGCTTTGAACTAACCGAGTGATTTGGACACTAGATTTACTTGCCTTGAACACATTTGTGATTTTCATCTGATCCATTTAACTAAGAACCATATGTTTAATTAAACTCAATTATTTTTTTCCAATTAGACGGAGAACGTCCTGATGTTGGCAGAAAGCGGGCCATCGCGCTGACATTAATTTGAAGTAAGACAATAACGAATATGCAAGTGTCAACCGTGGATCTCCCACTGCCGTTGAATCAGGTACAAGGCAGGTCAAAATTCACAAGGTTTCGATCGCAACTGTCTTTGACTGACTACATCCCCATCCCACGACCTCACCGCATGAATACACATGCACACACATGCATTCCCTTTGTACACACAAAACACAGACATACATGAACACACATGCCCTACATACACAGAAGTGCATGTGTGCACACAAACACAGACACACCTCATAGATGTTACATTATTTCATGGCCAAGCAGTGTCAACATGGAGCCCACTGGTTCTGAGCAGAATAATTATTTCCCATTGGTACTGATAATGGGATTTGCTAACCAGGTTGGTACATGGGTGAACCCTCTTTAATCCAGCATAACAAGTAACATTAATATCTTCTCTCCCCCGACAGTGAGCATAAGAATAAGTCAAGCTTCACATAAAGAGTCACCTTGCAGGCGCTGCAGTCATTACTCAAGCTAAATGGTATATCGATGTGGAACAAACGGACACAGCCTCCTGCCAATGCTCTGCCTGGCAATCGTGCAACTGTGCTGGAAGCGTTTCAGAAATGAACAGCTTTACTCCCACCTTCAAAACAAAAAAATCCGCCCGAAACCCCTGCCCTGTGTTCAAGCATACCGAACCGCTAGTTATAGGAAGGTGTGGGTGGGGGGGGGGGGGGGTGCTGTGTAACCAGGAACTCTAAATCGTGCGGAAGTCAGTGAAGCTGGGTTCAAGTGGCAAGCCCTACAGAAAATAAAATCGTACAGGGAGGGAAAATCAATGAACTAATTTGGACTGCAGCGCGTTCAGTATCAGAATTTCTATAGGCTCTATCCTAACTTACTGGAGTCTATCATTTATCATCTCTCCTTGCCCTAGAGGAGGTGCGCTGTGTTACCTTCTACAACACCTGCACTGTTACCGCTGAGGGTAATCTATAGTGTTCTTGGATGTCATCTAGAATTTACACCTTTATACTTGAGATCTTCAGAAATATGTACAGCTACTACCTTACATCGCCCTACAACCTGGTCACCTACAGACCAATCTTTCTCTATATACCCCATGACATTACATTCCTCAGAAATATTGACACTCTTTCCATTCACGCCCCTGAAGTTAATCACTCCGCCGCGGGCAGTGGTGCCTCTAGCTGCCACAGTTTTAAAACTGAAATTCCTGCGTCAGAAGGAGGTGGGGGGGGGGGGTGGTGTATGATTCTAAAGCAATTGATAGAAGAATTAGAAGACATCTTTGTTGACTGTGCTGGCCTTGGAATCAGTTGTGCTTTTTAGCTGTATTAGGCTGAAACGAGAATATTTAAGCGTATCCATTGAGAGTACTGCTGCTACCTGAGTCACCCCTAGGCGCTCCGGAACATAGCCCCTGACAGGCTGCATCACTGTCTAGTATGGGGGGGGGGGGGCTACTACACAGGACCGAAAGAAGCTGCAGAGGGTTGTAAATTTAGTCAGCTCCATCTTGGGCTCTAGCCTACAAAGTACCCAGGACGTCTTCAGGAGTGGTGTCCCAGAAAGGCAGTGTCCATTATTAAGGACCTCCAGCACCCAGGGCATAACCTTTTCTCACTATTACCATCAGGGAGGAGGTACAGAAGCCTGAAGGCACACACTCAGTGATTCAGGAACAGCTTCTTCCCCTCTGCCCTCCGATTCCTAAATGGACATTGAACCCTTGGACACTACCTCACTTTTTTAATATACAGTATTTCTGTTTTTTTGCATGATTTTTAATCTATTCAATATATGTATACTGTAATTGATTTACTTATTGATTGATTATTATTATTATTTTATTTTGTTTTTTTTTCCTTCTAGATTATGTATTGCGTTGAACTGCTGCTGCTAAGTTAACAAATTTCACAACGCATGCCGGTGATAATAAACCTGATTCTGAGGATTAGAAAGGAGATGAAGAGGCATATTTGCACCCAGAGGGTGCTATAGGTCTAGAAGCCCTGCCTAACAGGCCAAATTCCTCAGCATACTTAAGACATAGCTGAGGTACTGTGTTTGGCTGTGTGCTGGAAATAATGTGACTAGCGGGAATACAGGCTCAAATAAAGGAGCTCAGCTATTCAGCGCTGAGATGAACAGAACTGTAAGATTAAGAGTAGGAAGTCATTTTATGACCTGCACAACAAGATGAGCTAAATGGTTTCCTTCAGGGATATAAATTTTCAGGTTTCCTGATTCCAAGAGACCCAACGCCTTCGCATCCAGATGTGGTTGTGCGACTGACTTCCAATAGAAGTTTGAGTTTCCCACCTCTGCAGGTTTTTTTTGTTCTTCAGCTGAGGGGGCTGAGATTGTCTTTTGCAGGTCAGTTTGGTTTGGAATGTTGTTACTTGCTTTTATTGTTTGCATGATTTGTGTGTTGGGTATTTTTCTTTTGTTAAATTAGGTTTGGGTTCTTTCAGGTTTCTTGCTTTGTGGCTGTCTGTAAGGAGACAAAGATTGTATAATTTATACATTCTTTAATAATGAATCTCCTTTAAGTTCTTTCTCAAGTGCCCTAAACAGATCCATGGGGATTCACCCCCAATAAATATGTTGATGCAATATAGATTTGGAAGGTGTTTAACCTTCCTGCAGCCTAGCTCAGAGGAGAGTGTGGAGGGACAGTTTTTGGAAACAAAGTTAAAACATTGATTCTCATTCTAACAATTCATTGAGGAGATGCCCAGAGAAGTAGTAATTCGAACAGCACAAGAACTTGAGAGTGTCTGCAGACTAACTGGACCTCACAGAGGTGGGGAATTGAAGAGACAATACAAATCTGCAGTAATAAACAGATATCATATGATCTGAAGGAAAACTCGGAAGTGGTCACATCAGTCAGGCAATACTGGAACGCACTGAGGAAATGCACAATAACAACTTTATTCCAGAAATGAATATAGAACTGGCTACTGAAGAGGAGATGCATTCAGAAACAAGCCGGGCCATGATGTTACACTTAAATCAGAACAGCAAGTAATTACATCGCTGGAGACCCAAGGCAATGTTGAGAAGTTCTAATCTTCTAATCTGTGTTGTGATTGCAAGACCCTGTTGGACATTGCTGTTGTAGAAGGTTGTAAGTCTGATTCACTGATTTATTCACAGGCAGGAGATGAGGCATAATCACAGCCAGTGGGATGAGTTACAGGGCAAGAGAGGAGTGGTGCAGTTAAAACAGGAAGCAACAAATACTGGACTGAAAGTGTTATACTTGCATGCACGCAGCATAAGAAATAAAATGGAGGATCTTGAAATTCAGCTACAGATTGGCCATCTCTGAAACCTGGCTAAAGGATGGCTGCCTTTGGGAGCTGAACATCCAAGGATATACGGTGTTTCAGAAAGGTAGGTTAGTAGGCAGAGGGGGTGGTGTGGCCCTGTGTATAAGAAATAATATTAAATCATTAGGAAGTGATGACATAGGATCAGAAGGTGTAGACACTCTATGGGTTGATTTAAGAAAGGACAAGGGTAAAAGGACCCTAATGGTAGTTGTATACAGGCCTCCAAACAGCAGCTGGGATGTGGATTATAAATTACAGCGGGAGATAGAAAAGGCGTGTCAGAAGAGCAATGTCATGATAACCACTGGGGATTTTAACATGAAAGTGGATTGGGAAAATCAGGCCAGTACTGAACCTCAGGAGAGAGAAATTGTAGGATATCTAAGGGATGGCTTTTTAGAACAGCTTGTTGCTGAGCCCACTAGGGGATCGGCTGTTCTGGATTGGGTGTTGTACAATGATCCGGAGGTGATAAGAGAGCTTAAGGTTAAGGAACCATGAGGGATCAGTGATCACAATATGATCAAGTTCACTTTGAAATTTGAGAAAGAGAAACTAAAATCCAATGTGTTGGTATTTCAGTGGAATAAAGGAAATTACAATGGCATGAGAGGGAAATAGCCAAAGTTACTGGAAAGGGATTCTAGCAGGAAGGACAGCAGAGCAGTAATGACTGGAGTTTCTGCAAAAAATGAGGGAAGATATATTCCAAATAGGAAGAAATTTTCAAATAGGAGAAGGACACTACCATGGCTGACAAGTGAAGTCAGAGCCAAAGTAAAAAGCAAAAGAGAGGGCATACAAGGAAGTCAAAGCTAGTGGGAAGATAGAGGATTGGGAAGCTTTAAAAAACTTGCAGAAGGAAACTAAGAAGGTCCTTAGGAAGGAAAAGATGAATTATGAAAGGAAGTTGGTGACTTAATATCAAAGAAGGTACTAAAAGCTTTTTTAAGTATGTAAAGGGTAAAAGAGAGTTGAGGGTAGATATAGGGCTAATCCATAGTTCTGTTGCACATTCTGGTCAGTGTAACTAAAGTTTGGGAGCACAGCAATCATCTTGCCTAATAAAGAACTGATGCTTTCATCCGCTTCTGTCTCCTTCAATCTAACTCAGTGACAGTGTAAAAATGAGCATTTTTCATTATAATTCAGACAACTGGTTTCCAAACTCACAAAGAGTTTTCGAATGATGGGAAATAACCTGCTAATATAATAAGGTTTCAACACATTTTTCACAAGATTTCATCTCATTTAATATCTTCATAATACTATTGAAGAATGACAATATAGTCTATCACCATCCAGTTACAATGACCAATTACTTAAGTTGGTTTACACTAGAGGAGCAACATAATTTTAAGTGATGGTAATATTTTAACCTTGTACATCTCACCGTTGCAGAGCTGTCATGTTAATTAGCCACAACACCAGCCAGCTACATTTGCAGTCTGTAAGTTTCAGATATCATTTTATTTTCATGATCAGTCTAGCTAATACATTGTCTAAACTGCAAATTTGCCATCCAATTTAAAATCCCGCTGCATAATCCAGGAGCAGAAAGTTGATATGAAAGCGCCATCTGGTGGAGGTCTTGGGAACTAACCTACCACCAACCTACACACAAAAAATCTTGGAGGAACTCTACAGGCCAGGCAGCATCTATAGAAAAGAGTCAACAGGACCGTCCTAGTCAATTGTGTGAGAAAGGAGTGGGAAGGATGAATGTTTTTCAATTTCAGAAGAACTCTGTTCATTTTAAAAGCTAGCATGTCTATTTTTGATTCCAGTTGGAAGAACAATTAAAAAGCATGTGTCCTAACAGTTTTATATTGATTGACAGATATTTGAATGGCACAATAAAAGTATCATGGGCATTTAGGATTCATATAATCTCACCCTACCAGTTGCAAAAAAAAATACAAAAATCATCCCAATGTGACATTAATCCTTCTCAGTGATACAGCTGCCATCTGGTATGAATTACACCCACCTACTCTTTATGCCCCAAAACAGTCATAGGTTCTCTATCAATAGTTTAATCTTGTGCAAAATATTTGAACAAAGTAAGCCTTCAAAGATTCAAAGTACATTTATTATCAAAGTACTAATGCAGTATACAACCCTGAGATTTGTCTTCCCACAGACAGCCACAAAACAAAGAAACACCATGGAACCAACCACCACCACAAAAAAAAAAACAAATTGTGCAAACAGCAAAGAAAAACAAAGGAAAAACACAGAATATGAAACACAAGATCAAAGGAGTTCAGGCATATTCAGTTCAGCTCAATCTGGCACTGTGCCATTCGTTATCTGCAGGCCACCCCGATCAAAAACACCCAAAATAGCAACAAAAGAAGGAGTGATCAGAAACCAGAAACACATCATAACGTGAATTACAGAGTCCAATCCAATCTTGGTGCATGTGTGGAACATACTAGTAAAATACAAGGTGATTAGTGAGTACTGGTGAGTTACTTCATTTTGTTATTAAATATAAGCCTCCTCTGATATAAACCAGCCCCTATTTATAGCTGAATCACTGGACACAACGATTATTGGAAGGTCGGCCAAGAAGACTTACCTTACCGAAGTTCTTTCTTATCGCGTTGATCACCATGAGCACCACAGAGAATAAATAATGGCATCAAATTAAATCTTTTCAGGTAGATCAGATGTCTGTGCAGGTTTATGATCCTTATGGCTATTTCTAATTATATTTTGGTGGTGGATAAATTTTATCCACGTTCAAGATCAATACCAGCTGTTATAACTTCCTAGACTGACTACAATCATCAAGGCTATTTCTGCAATGCTTTGAAATAGATTCTGGTGTAATTACTAAGGACATTAAGTGCATAATGTTGATATTGTAACTGACACAGAATTGCCTGCCATATTCATGTTTTATTATAAGAATCAGAACCATGAGTATAATTAAGATTTTTATTTCATCAAAACAGACAAACATGAGTGAGTTTACATCACTGATACAAGGCGGTTATGAAATAATATTGTAACAGCTCTGCAGTGTATATCATACATTAATCTCAAAGGCCATGTAATTTTGTGAACCATGGCTTTTAATCTAAATTGAGTCTTTATCAGGGTGAAATTTAACATGATTCTGTGTGAGTGAAAGTAAATAATAAAGCTGGAAACATTTCATTTAGCCCTCATTGACCGAAATTAACTAAATGCTTCAGTTGGGCCTTTTGAACAATTATTATAGCAGGTACTAGAGAGCAAGAATTTGTGTCAGTTACACTAAGACCATCAGACATAGGAGCAGAATAGACATTTCAGCTCATTGGGTCTGCTCTGCATTTGACTTATTTTTCCTTTCAACCCCCTTTGCCTGTCTTCTCCTAACAGCCTTCCCGCAGAACAACTTGACCATTTTCTTCTTCAGAATCAGGTTTAATATCATCGGCATATGTCGTGAAGTTTGTTAACTTTGCTGCAGCAGTACAATGCAATACATGCTAATAGAGAAAAAAACTGTGAATTACAGCAAGTAATGCATATATATAGGCATCCGTTAGTCTCTTGAGACCATGGATTTGTGCCTTGGAAGGTTTCCAGGATGCAGGCCTGGGCAAGGTTGTATGGAAGACCAGCAGTTGCCTATGCTGCAAGTCTCCCCTCTCCATGCCACTGATGTTGTCCAATGGAAGGGCATTAGGACCCATACAGCTTGGCACCGGTGTCGTCGCAGAGCAATGTGTGGTTAAGTGCCTTGATCAAGGACACAACACACTGCCTCAGCCAAGGCTCGAACTAGTGACCTTCAGATCACTAGTCGAATGCCTTAACCACCATACGCATATATACGTATGTATGTATATATATATATATAAGTGTGTGTGTGTATAGATAATTAAATTAAATACGTCGTGCGAAAAAAGAAGTAAAAAGTAGTGAAATTTAATGTCCATTCAGAAATCGGATGGCAGAGGGGAAGAAGCTGTTCCTAAAACATTGAGTGTGTGCTTTCAGGCTCCTGTACCTCCTTCCTGATGGTAACAATGAGAAGAGGGCACATCCTGGGTGGTGCGTGTTCTTAATAATCATTTGAAATGGCTCCAGTCCTTTTCTTTCCTCATGACTTGTCTTCAAGGCACAGGGTTAAGATGATGTGATTCAGACCCACAGCCTTTGCTCACATCTAGTAACATTTATTATCAATTTTTAGACTGCACCTAACAAAGGAATACTCAAAAATGTTCAAGATTATCTTTTATCCTTCAAAGGGACAACTGCACTTGATAAATGAATCTTCTATGTAGAGTCTTAACATTTTTGCATTAAATTTATTCCACTCGTTCTTCTGGACTTTCTGAGTATTACAGACAGAGGAGATAAACGGTTCTGCCCAGATAACAGAAAACTCTTCTCAGTGCTAACACTCCTGCTTTAAGTAGTGCAGATAGTATTGAACATCTTCTCATTCAAAGCATGGTCATGCATTAAATTGATTATCTTGTGATCTAATTGTCAAGCTGAGTGCATGACATCTCACCATGGAGTGGGAGAATATTCAAAGAGAAATTCTGCACACACTGAATGTCCAGTTGAGACGAGGACAAAAAAAGGGAACAATATTTCACACAATGAGATTCATTCTTTACGGGGAAGATTGGGCCGAACATGAGTCAGTTTTAGACGTGCCAGAGGGAGAGTCATATTAAGTGCACAGTTGGCAAAGCCATGTTGATTTTAAATTCTTCAGAATTCTGTCTCCGGAGCGCTGCCCATTTCCCCAATTAGTGCTGTTAATAGAGGTAAAAAATTCGACTTAGAAGTTGGACCTTTCACATGCTAATGAGCAGACAATGTTAGTAACTAAGGTCAAATAATTAGATGCTGTAAGAATTCATCAAACTCAGCATAAATACCAGACCATCTTTGACTATTGTTTCTGTATTTAATCAGGATAAGTGTCACGAGGGTGTCTTTGTAATTGTGTTCTCTTAATCAAGATGTACCACATATTTATGGTCTCCCGGTGAAAAATCTATCCTACATGTTTGATCTTTTCAATGCCAGATAGCAAGGAGACTGCAGAAGAAATAGAACAGAAACATAGAAATCTCCAGCTCATTACAGGCCCTTCAGCCCACAATATCGTGCCAACAATGTAACCTACTCTAGAAACTGCCTAGAATTTCCCTAACCCATAGCCCTCTATTTTTCTAAGCTCCATGTACCTATCTAAGAGTCTCTGAAAAGGTCCTGTTGTATCCTTCTCTACCACCTTCGCTGGCAGTGCAATCCACGCACCCACCACTCTCTGTGTGAAAAACTTACCTCTGATATTCCCCTTGTACCGACTTCCAAGCACCTTTAAACTATGCCCCCTCATGTTAGACCATAAGATATAGGAGCAGAAGTAGGTCATTCAGCCCATCTAGTCTGCTCCACCATTCAATCATGGGCTGATCCAATTCTTCCAGCCATCCCCACTCCCCTGCCTTCTCCCCATACCCTTTGATGCCCTGGCTAATCAAGAACCTATCTATCTCTGCCTTAAATACAGCCAATGACTTGGCCTCCACAGCTGCTCGTAGCAACAGATTCCACAGATTTAGCACCCTCTTACAAAAGTAATTTCTCCGCACCTCAGTTCTAAATGGACGTCCTTCAATCCTGAAGTCGTGCCCTCTTGTCCTGGACTCTCCTACCATGGGGAATAACTTTGCCATATCTAATCTGTTCAGGCCTGTCCAGGAATTTGTTTATGAGATCCCCCACTATTCTCCTGAACTCCAGGGAATACAGCCCAAGAGCTGCCAGACGTTCCTCATAGGGTAACCCTTTCATTCTTGGAATCATTCTTGTGAATCTTCTCTTAACCTTCTCCAACGTCAGTATATCCTTTCCAAAATAAGGAGCTCGGAACAGCACACAATGTTCCAAGTGTGGTCTCACGAGTGCCTTATAGAGCCTCAACATCACAACCCTGCTCTTATATTTCATTTGCCACTTCTTTGCCCATTCCGCTAAACTATCTAAGTCTCTCTGCAGGCTCTCTGTTTCCTCAACATTACCCGCTCCTCCACCTATCTTTGTATCATCGGCAAATTTAGCCACAAACCCATTAATCCCATAGTCCAAATCATTGACATAAATCGTAAAAAGTAACGATCCCAACACGGACGCCTGTGGAACTCCACTGGTAGCCAGCACCCAGCCAGAACAGGATCCCTTTATTCCCACTCTCTGCCGACCAGCCAATGCTCCACCCATTCTAGTAACTTCCCTGTAATTCCATGGGCTCTTATCTTGCTAAGCAGCCTCATGTGTGGCACCTTGTCAAAGGCCTTCTGAAAATCCAAGTACACCACATCCACTGCATCTCCTTTGTCTACCCTGCTTGTAATTTCCTCAAAGAATTGCAGTAGGTTTGTCAGGCAGGATTTTCCTTTCAGGAAACCATGCTAGCTTTGGCCTATCTTGTCGTGTGCCTCCAGGTACTCAGTAATCTCATCCATAACGATAAATTCCAACAACTTCCCAACCACTGATGTCAGGCTGACAAGTCTATAGTTTCCTTTCTGCTGCCTCCCACCTTTCTTAAGAAGAAGAAGAATATCTTTATTGTCATTGTTGTGGAGTAATGAAACACAGTTTAGCAGCTCAACGTTTTGCAGGATGACAAAGAATATATACATAAAATAAACTCTAAAACATCAGGAGTGCAGTCCAAAATTAATAATATATGGATGGGGGGGTAGGACTATTGCACACCTGCCATTCCTGGAAGTGTGATACATTTAGCTGCCGCTGTCTTAGGAGGGGAGCAGGAGAAGGAAGGGGGTGTTATACATTTCACTGCTTGTGGGTAGAAGCTGTTAAGGAGTCTCTTTGTTTTCGTCCTTAATGCTCTGTATCTCTTCCCAGAAGGTAGAGGGGAAAACAGGTGATGTCCAGGATGAGTGGGATCCTTTGAAATACAAGTAGCCTTCTTTTGAAGTCTGCCAGTATAAATGTCTCTGAGGGAGGGTAATGTTGTGCCAATAACCCACTCTGCTACCCTCACCACCCGCTGCAAGTCCTTCCTGTTCTGTTCTGTGCAGCTGGCAAACCACACTGCACAGCATACGTCAGGAGGCTCTCTACAGTTGTCCGATAGAAGTTGATCAGCAGGTGATGAGGGAGGAGAGCGTGCTTTAGCTTCCTTAGGAAGTAGAGCCTCTGTTGGGCCTTCCCCACCTAATAAGAGAGATGGGCAGTCCAGGTGAGGTCAGCCGAGATGTGGACGCCGAGGAACTTGAAACTCTCCACTCTCTCCACCTCGTTCCCATATATGTGCAGAGCAGAGTGCTCGACACGCTTTGACTTCCTGAAGTCTACTATCAGCTCCTTGGTTTTTGTGATGTTCAAGTCCAGGTTATTATGACAACACCATTCTGTCAAATGCTGTACCTCCCCCCTATAGGCTGTCTCATCACAGTCTGGTATGATACCTATTAGGGTGGTATCGTCAGCAAATTTGACAATGGTGTTGGTGGAGTGAATGGTAGAGCAGTCATGGGTGAAAAGAGGATAGAGGATGGGGCTGAGAACACACCCCTGTGGTGTACCGGTGTTCAGCATGAGAGTAGATGATGTGTGTTCTCCCATCCTGACACTTCGGGGTCTGTTACTCAGAAAACCCAGTATCCATGAGCACAGTGAGCTGCCAAGGCCCAGGTTGCTCAATTTCTGCACCAGTTTGTAGGGGATGACTGTATTAAAAGCTGAGCTGTAGTCCACAAACAGCATTCTTACATAGGTGTTATCCTGATCCAGGTTTGTAAGGGCTGTGATGACTGATTCCTCTGTCGATCTGTTTGCACAATACGCAAACTGGTATTTATCAAAGTCAGCAGGTATGGCAGACTTAATATAAGACAGTATGAGTCTCTCAAAACATTTCATGATGATAGGAGTTAGAGCAACTGGGTGATAGTCATTAAGGCAGTTCACTGTATTTTTCTTTGGTATGGGTCTTAAATAGCGGAGTAACATTTGCAGTTTTCCAGTCATCCGTTATAATATATCGATTCTTGAAAGATCATCGTTAATCCCTCTGCAATCTCTCCAGCTGCTTCCTTCGGTACCTGAGGGTGCATTCCATCAGGTCCAGGAGATTTATCCACCCTCAAACCATTAAGCTTCCTGAGCACCTTCTCAGTCATAATTTTCACTGCACATACTTCACTTCCCTGACACTCTTGAATGTCCGGTATACTGCAGATGTCTTCCGCTGTGAAGGCTGATGCAAAATATGCATTCAGTTCCTCTGCTATCTCATTATAATATCTTCAGCATCATTTTGTATTGGTCCTATATCTACCCTCAACTCCCTTTTACCCTTTTTATACTTAAAATAGCTTTTAGTATCTTTGATATTAGTCACTGGCTTCCATTCATAATTCATCTTCTCCTTCCTAAGGACTTTCTTAGTTTCCTTCTGCAAGTTTTTAAAAGCTTCCCAATCCTCTATCTTCCCACTAGCTTTGGCTTCCTTGTATGTCCTCTCTTTTACTTTTACTTTGGCTCTGGCTTCACTCATCAGCCACTGTAGTGTCCTTCTTCCCTTTGAAAATTTCTTCTTATTTGGAATATATCTGTCTTGCACTTCCCTCATTTTTCACAGAAACTCTAGCCGTTGTTGCTCTGCTGTCTTTCTTGCTAGAGTCCCTTTCTAGTAACTTTGGCCAGGTGTCCTCTCATACCATTGTAATTTCCTTTGTTCCACTGAAATACCAACACATTGGATTTTAGTTTCTCCTCCTCAAGTTTCAAAGTGAACTCGATTATATTGTGATCACTGTTCCCTAAGTGTTCCTTAACCTTAAGCTCTCATATCACCTCGGGTCATTGCTCAACACCCAGTTAGCACAGTCGATTCCCTAGTGGGCTCAATAACAAGTTGTTCTAAAAAGCTAACCCTTAGACATTCTACAAATTCTCTCTCTTGAGGTCCAGTACTGGCCTGGTTTTCCCAATCTACTTTCATGATAAAATCCCCAATGATTATCATGGCATTGTCTTTCTGACATGCCTTTTCTATTTCCTGCCCTAATTTGTAATCCACATCCCGGCTGCTGTTTGGAGGCCCGTATACAATTGCCATTAGGGTCCTTTTACCCTTGGCATTTCTTAACTCAACCTATAGAGTTTCTACACCATCCAATCCTATGTCAACTCCTTATACTGATTTAATATTGTTAGCCATTTCAGCCCTGGGAAAAAGCCTCTGGCTATCCACATGATGAATGCCTCTTATCATCTTATACAGCTCTATCAGGTCACCTCTCATCCTCCGTCGCTCCAAGGAGAAAAGGCCAAGTTCACTAAACCTATTCTCATAAGGCATGCTCCCCAATCCAGGCAACATCCTTGTAAATCTTCTCTGCACTCTCTTTACAGAATCTACATCCTTCCTGTAATGAGGTGACCAGAACTGAACACAGTACTCCAAGTGGGGTCTAACTAAGGTCTTATATAGCTGTAACATTACCTCACGGCTCTTGAACTCAGTCCCACGGTTGATGACGGCCAACATACCATTCGCCTTAACTGCCTTTAAGTGCCGTTAAAGATGTATCAAAACCAAGTTTAATTTACATGGTTAACAAGCTGCTCTGGGAACCTCCAGCCAAACATAGTGGCTACTTAACAATTTTCCAAATCAACATTTCAGTCACAGAAAATGACTGAAGTTTGCGATCAACCATTTGGCATCTCGAATTGTTACTAACAAAACAGTGTTGCATAACAAAGAACTGCTATTTTGGATGTTGGTTTTGAATCAGGGCAGCCTGTAGGTAGCGAACACTGAGCTGAACTGAATATGTCTGGACTCTTTCGATTTTGTGTTTTATATTCTGTGTTTTTTTTTATGGCCATTTGCGCAAGTTTTTTTTGCGTGTGGGCAGTGGGGTTTGATGGTTTCTTTTGAACGGGTTCCATTGTTTTCTTTGTTTCGTGGCTGTCTGTGAGGAAGACAAATCACAGGGTTGTATGCTGCATACATATTTTGATAATAAATATATTTTGAACTGATACTAAATTTACCGCAGTTCCATATTTGAGTAAAGAACAAGTTAGATCCAATTACTATAGAGGCACGTATCATTTTTACTGGTGCCCAAGGATAGAAAGCACTCTCAATAACTGAAGTCATCAAGTTATATATTGCAGAATCAGTCTCTTCGGCCCATCGAGTTCACACTGTAAAAAATCATTTATACTGATCCCATTTTGTTCTGACAACATTCCTGTCAACTTCCCCAGATACCGTCACTCATTCAGACAGAAGGTGCAGTGGACCATCTCAATTAACCTAGCAGCCTGCGCGTGGGAGCACGGTGTTGTCGTGAAGATGTGCAAACTCCACACAGACCGCATTGGGGGTTAGCACTGAAGGCAGTTTTGTGGAGCGGCAAGGCAGCAACTCTACCAATGCACCTCTGGGATGCCTCGTAACTTGATTTTTAAAAAGATGGATCCAAAATCAAGTTAGGTTTCCAGGCGATTTAAAAGTGACATTTAGAGGCATATTTGAACAAGGGCATTGGCATTGGAGAAAAGATAGCTGTGGTTTTCACTGAAATAGCCATTTGAACCTCAGCATTAAGTTCCATGTCTCCTGATGCAGGTTTTTGATCTGAAACAGCTTTCTCCACTCCACTGCTGTTCAACCCATCGAGTTCTTCCAGCAGCTTGTTTATTACTCACTCCCTAGTATCTCTGTTGTGCCCTCTGTTTCTAAAGGTACATTTCCGATCAGCCCACCTCTCCTTCGCTTACAGCCTTCTTCCTGTCTACATATGTTTGGAATCCCTTTAAGTTGGCTGCCAGTCTTTTCGATGTGCTCTCTCTTTCTATTTGTCACTCGTATTTCCTTTTCGTACTTCCTTTCTGAATGTCTTGTAGCTGCCCGGTTTCTATTAGCAACCTGGTATCTACTGTACGCTCGTTCATTTTGCTCTGCTACTGTTTCACTCTCTGCCTCTTTGGTTGTCCAGGAAGCTTCAGCTTCATTTGCCCTAGCTTTCCCCCTTATGGATGGTATTTAGCCTTCAGTTGAAACATCTCCCCTTTGAAAATTTCCCACTATTTACCTAGAGATTTATTGCCAAGCTTTGGTGGTTAAATCCATTTTTATCCCATTGGGTGTTGGCCTTGTCCAGCTGGCTGTTTAGACCTCAGAGTGATCCAGTTCCCATTCCATAGCTATTCTAAACCTCAATAATATCATAGTTGCTGTTTCCTCAATGTTCTCAGGCTGATTCTGATTTCCATGTAGATCTTAGCAATGCTGTCAGTCTAGTTGGACCAGAAATAGAATAAAGTTTAGAATTTAGAATTTATTTAAATCTGACATCCATCCCACATGAGGAAGTAAAAAGCTTTGCATTATGACTCTGTTGCAATTAACAGACATGTGAATTTATAAGTCTAATGGCTTGTAGAAAGAAGCTGTTCTGTAGCCTGCTGGTCCTGGCTTTAAAGCTGTGGTACCATTTGCCAGATGGAAGCAGCTGAAACAGTTTATGGTTGGGGTGACTGGTGTCCCCGATGATCTTCCATGCCTTCTTTCTGCACCTGCTGCTATAAATGTCCTCACTGGAGGGAAGTTCACATCCACAGATGTGCTGGGCTGTCTGTACCACTCTCTGCAGTGCCCAGTGATCAAGGTTGGTGCAGCTCCCGTACCAGGTGGTGATACACCCAGTCTGTATGCTCTCAGTGGTGCCCCTGCAGAAGGTCTCAAGGATTTGGGGGCCATTGCTGAACTTCTTCAGTTGCCTGAGGTGGAAGGGATGTTGTTGTGCTTTTTTTGCCACAAAGCTGGTGCGTACAGTCCAGGTGAGATCATCGGTGATGTGTATACCGAGGAACTTGAAACTACTCACCCTTTCAATGCAGTGCCATTGATGTTGATTAGGGCGAGCTTGTCTCCATTCCTCTTGTAATCCACAATCAGCTCTTTTGTCTTTTCGACATTGAAGGAGAGGTTATTATCTTGGCACCAATGCGTCAGGGTGTCAACCACTCCTCTGTAGGCTGTCTCATCACTGCTAGAAATAAGGCCGATCAAAGTTGTGTCATATATTGGTCAAAGATGTTCACCTAAACACATTTCAAAATCTCCACATGCTCTTCCCCCCCTCATGTTATAGTAATTTCAAGTCTGCATTTGGCTTCTTGAACTCCCATTAACATTACTCAATGACTTTTACGTAACTCTATAACATCCCTGCAAATGTAATCCTCAACATCCTTCCTCTCGCAGAACTGAACTCCTGTGGTTGTTATCTCTCAATAGGCAGCTTCCGTTCTAAAACATCCTCCCCTCTCAGCAACACTACAATGTTGTCCTTCATCAACACTGCCACACTCTCTGACTCTCTTTCTACTCCCATCCTTCCTGGTATCCAGGAACGGAGACACAAGAGACCGCAGACACTGGGATCTGGAGCAACAAACATTTGGCTGTAGAGTTCCTTCAGCGGGCTGTCTGGGGTATCCAGGAATACTTAGAACCCAATTCCTGCCCTCTTCCTTAGGCTGGTCTCTTGTAATTCTCACAGCATCATAAAGTCACACGGTTAATCGAACCTGCAGCTGAACAACCTTGTTTCAGAATCAGAATCAGGTGCACTATCACTGGCATATGTCAAGAAATTGGTTAACTTTGCAGTGCAATACATGACTATACAGTAAGTTACAGAATTACAGTAAGTGTATTAAATAGTTGAGTTAAAATAAGTGGTGCAAAAACAGAAATAAATTTTTAAAAGTAGTGAGGTAGTGTTCATGGGTCCATTCAGAAATTGGATGGCAGTGGGATGAAGCTCTTCCTGAATCGTTGCGTGCGTGCCTTCACAATTCTGTACCTCCTTCCTGATGGTAACAATGCTTCTTGCATAGTCAACCTATCTTAGACTTTCTAGTACTCTCACTTAGTCTCATCACGTCCAGTCTGAGAACTGGCTATTCTCGCTGCCAGACTTGTTTTTGTACTTTATCCCCCTTGCCATTTTACCTTCCTGTGCTAAGTTACTTCAGAACTCCTCCTATCACCTTCTGATCCCAGCTTATTTGATGTGCAATTGTTGTACACACCAGCCTTCCAACTGCATCTTCCTGCCCTAGCTTGTCTGGTTTGATCAGACATCATGATTGTCACTGTGGAAATGAAGAAGTATTAGTGCAGCGAGGAGTCATGTCCAATACTCGGGTACAAGGCAGGAAAAACTATATGGAGTGACAGAAGAAAGGTGCCTGTTCAGGAAACGTTGTTTTAGAGAAATGCATCGTTTCTTTTGTTATCAGGAAGGAGCATATTATTTTAAAGTATGGTTCTACCAAAATAATAATCTATATTTCATCTCCCTTGGCATCATTCTATACTGTAGTTACATCCATATACTGATAAATGACCTTAATATTTCTTCAGCTTGCAATTTTGTTGTATTCTGGGATGATGCATTACAGCACACTGTTTAAGTGTTCAAAGTCCAGCCCATTTAATCTCACTAAATTACTTGGCAGCCATTTATTTATGGCCATAGATAGTATTTGATGAAGGCTATATTCTTCAGCAGGAAAGTCAAGGCATGACAAATGGAGTCCAGAGGATCTCGATGAGTTATGAATTGGCAGAGGCTAAGGTGGAAGTTTCAATAGGTACATTTAGGGTCAGAGAAATGAATACAAACATTCTGAAATTCATTTTCTTCTCAAACATCCACAAAAACAGAAGAGTGCCCCAAAGAATGAATGACAGTTAAATGTTAGAACCTCAAGTCCCCCTCCTATGCTAAGCAGCAGCAAAGCGAAGACCCCCCCACCACAAAAAAGCATCAGCACCCCCCCACCGAGCACTCAAGCGTACAGCAAAGCATCAATAAAGACACAGACTTTCAGTACTCCAAAAACTACTCGTTCACCCAGCAATTCGACATACCACAGGCTCTCTCTCCCTAATAAGGGAAAAAGA
The DNA here is from genome assembly GCF_963921235.1 of Mobula hypostoma. Lineage (NCBI taxonomy): Eukaryota > Metazoa > Chordata > Chondrichthyes > Myliobatiformes > Myliobatidae > Mobula > Mobula hypostoma. The sequence goes on from NC_086123.1 coordinate 17,316,891, forward strand.
GATGTCCCCATTTCACAGCGAGAGGGGAGACTTAACAAAACAACTCACCAATTTATGGTGTTAGAAGTCTGTCGCGTCGCCTTTTCCGAGCTCTGTGCCCAAAGAACTCGGGTCTCTGGGCACACAGCCAGCAGCCAGCGCGCTGCTTTCGATCTCCTGTCTCCCACGACTCACCAGGCAGTGGCACTGACCTCGAGTCTGCCCACCTCCAGAACCACAAAATCCGGCACCCTGAAGCCGCGCTAGTCTATCGGGCCGCGTCCTTGGCATATCAAAAAGCAGCCAGTCATGAGAACCCCAAGAGCAAGTCCCGTTTCCACGCAGAACCAAAGTCAGCGTGTAACCCCAGGTCAGGGTCTTCAAAGAACCCTGAAAAGGAAAAACAGAGATATTAAAGATAGAAATAGAGCTGTTTCCAAAGATGCAAGCAGAGGAGTTGCCATTAGATGCCATCGTCCTCCTAAGCTGCGTCTTAATGAAAGATTCCCACCAATTTCAGGGAATATCTCTTTTCACTGTTCCTGCATAATTTTCAGTGTGAGGTGCTTTGCTGTTTTCCAGCCCGTAAGGAGTTAGTACATTCTCCCCGTGACTGTGTGGGTTTCCTCTGGGTGCTGTGGCCACATCTGGAGTACTGCGTGCTGTTCTGGTCTCCTTACCTGAGGAAGGATATACTGGCTTTGGAGGCGGTGCAGAGGAGGTTCACCAGGTTGATTCCAGAGATGAGGGGGTTAGACTATGAGGAGAGTTTGCGTTGCTTGGGACTGTACTCACTGGAATTCAGATGGATGAGAGGAGATCTTACAGAAACATATAAAATTAAGAAAGGGATAGATAAGATAAAGGCAGGAAAGTTGTTTCCACTGCCAAGTGAGACTAGAACTAGGGGACATAGTCTCAAGATTTGGGGGAGTAAATTTGGGACAGAGATGAGGAGGAACTGCTTTTCCCAAAGAGTGGTGAATCTGTGGAATTCTCTGCCCAATGAAGCACTGGAGGCTGCCTCAGTAAATATATTTAGGACAAGGTTGGATAGATTTTTGCAGAGTAGGGGAATTAAGGGTTATGGGGGAAAGGCAGGTAGGTGGAGATGAGTCCATGGCCAGATCAGCCATGATCTTACTGAATGGTGGAGCAGGCTCGACAGGTCAGATGGCCGACTCCCGCTCCTTTTCCTTATGTTCCTCCCACAGTCCAAAGACGTATCGGTTGGTCGGTTGGTAAGTTGTCCCATGGTTAGAGGGATTGCTGGGTAGCGTGGCTTGAAGGCTCGGACAGGCCTATAGTGCACTGTAAAAAACATGGAACACAGTTCACATCTATTGACAGCCAAGTAAGTAAATAAGTTCCCTGTCAATAGATGTGAGCTGTGTTCATAAAAAAACACGGAACACTGCCCAATAAATTGTGATGAAAATTTGAAGCCAAGCATTTGCACGTGCATACTCCCTGAAGTTTCCAGAGACTGGTTGCTTTTATAGGCAGATAGTATCAGGTCAGTCATATTTCTAAAGGCTTCCAGTATCAGTGTCAAAGGATCAATCATTTTCACATGGTGTTTTATCAAGTAATATATTCTGAACTGTCAAGTATATCAGATCTCACAAAGGGAAGCGCTCTCAGCAGGGAGAGGGGATTGTTCCACACCATCCACTTCAAAGGGAGATACTCTCTTATTTAAAGTGAAGTCTGTGTTTTATGCATTAATTTAAACTTCTGGAAGAAACAGTGAATTAAGACTGTCTTTAACTGCTTGTGAGTTAAGAAGTCAGTTTTGGTTGGGTAGATTTCTGGTGGGCATGGGGTGATATCTACCTCACTGCGACCCTTGCTGTCTGCACTGCACTTTCTCTGTATCTGCAGCAGTGTATTCCACAGTCTGCTTTCTTTCCCCGCCTCAGAGGGTTTTGAATGGCGTGAAGGTGTTCACTAGAAACACCAGAAAAATCTGCAGGTGCTGGAGGTCTTGAGCAACACACGCAAAATGCCGGAGGAACTCGGCAGGCCAGGCAGCGTCTATGGAAAAGAGCGAACAGTCGTCGTTTCGGGCCGAGACCCTTCATCAGGACTGGGAAGGAAGGGGGAAGGAGTCAGAATAAAAAGGTGAGGGGGAGGGGAGGAATAAGCACAAGGTGGTCGGTGATTGGTGAAACCAGGAGAGGGGGAGGGGTGTGAAGTAAAGAGCTGGGAAGTTGATTGGTGAAAGAGATACAGGTCTGGAGAAGGGGGAATCTCATTGGAGATGGCAGAAGCCCATGGAGAAGGGGAAGGGGGAGGAGCACCAGAGGGAGCCGATGGGTAGGTAAGGAGATAAGGTGAGAGGAGAAACAGGAACAGGGAATGCTAAGGGGGGGGGGTGGAATTACCAGAAGTTTGAGAACTTCATGTTCATGCCATCAGTCTACCCAGATGGAATAAGGTGTTCCTCCTCCATCCTGAGTGTGGCCTCATCGTGGCAGTAGAGGAGGCCACGGACTGACATGATGGAATGGGAATGGGAAGCAAAATTGAGATGGGTGGCCACCAGAAACTACCGCTTTTTGTGACAGATGGAGAGTAGATGCTCGATGAAGCTATCTCCCAATCTGCATTGGGTCTCACCGATATACAGGAGACCACACCCGGAGCGCCGGTACAGTATATGACTCAGAGGTGACGTGTCGCCTCACCTGGAAGGACTGTTTGGGGCCCTGATGGTAGTGAGGGAGGAGGTATAGGGGCAGGTGGGGCACTTGTTCTGCTTGCAAGGATAAGTACCAGGAGGGAGATCGGTGCAGAGAGACGAATGGACAAGCGAGTCACATAAGGAGCAATCCCTCTGGAAAGCAGAAAGTTGCGGGGAGGAAAAGATGTACTTGGTGGTGTAATCCCATCGGAGATACCGGAAGGTAAAGAGAATTATGTGCTGGACATGGAGGCAGGTGGGGTGGTAGATGAGGACCAGGAGAACTGTATCCCTGGTATTAGGGCAGGACGATGGGGTAAGGTCAGATGTGCGTGAAGTGGAAGAAATGCAGGTGAGGGCAGCATTGATGGTGGAGGAAGGGAAACCCCTTTTTTTAAGAAGGAGGACATCTCAGCTGTTCTGGAATGAAAAGCCTCATCTTGAGAGCAGATGCGGTAGAGACAGAGCATCTGAGAGAAGGGAATGGCATTTTTACAAGTGACGGGGTAGGAAGAAGTAAAGTCCCAGCAGCTGTGAGGCTCAGTGTGTTTATGCAAGACATCGGTAAATGGACTATCTCCAGAGATAGAGACAGAGAGATCAAGAACGGGGACAGAGGTGTCAGAAATGGACCAAGTAAGTTGGAGGGCAGGGTGGAAGTTGGAGGCAAAGTTGATGAAATTGATGAGCTCAGCATGGATGCAGGAAGCAGCACCAATACAGTCGTCAATGTAGCGTAGGAAAAGTTGGGGAGTGATACCAGTGTAGTCTTGGAACATAAAATGTTCCACACAGCCGACAAAAAGGCAGGCATAGCTAGGACCCATAGGAGTGCCCATGGCTACACCTTTAGTATGAAGGAAGTAAGGACCAGTTCCATGAGACAGAGGAGAGTGATGGTGGAGAGGGACGGCTGGGTTTGTTATCCAGAAAGACCCAAGGTTTTCACTATATAACAAAGACAAACTAATACCAATACTTGCATTTAGTTGCCCTTTCTCGATCCACTATGTACTGACTTTTATTGGGTTCTTTGACAAAGTCAACAGGGTCCATCATGATCCTTTGATATTGAGTTGGAACTGTTTGGTACTTGAGCAAAAGCCTAGCTAAATGAAAATACATTTGAAACAAGACACGTGATTACTTGCACCTCCAGCTCACCAACCCTGTTTATATGCCTTAGATAGTTAACCTACCTTCAGCTTTCTCATATTCTCCCTTAGTCTCATCCCTTCCCATCTAACAACTTGCTATTTGTCTTGTCCGTCATGAAACTGAAACAGCCTTGGAAAATCTGTCTTCACAAGGCTTTCTTCAAAATTGGACCTTTCAGCTGCAGAGCTACTGGTTGGAGAGGATGAGAGACTTAGAAGGACTTAACACCAGTCATCTCATGAAGAATTCAAACATGGACAGGTGTACTGAGATTCATTATTTGACGCCAGCTCCTCGGTTATGCAATGAACTGCAGAAGTCAATCTCAGCTCAATCTCCTGACTGGAGAAACATCTGTGGGAGAGCATCGTCAGCAGGTAACACTGCTCTGAGCTTGGCCAGCGAGTCCTACAAGTGATGTTGCTTTCGCCCTCCTGGTGAGGCTGCAACTCCGCTCTCATCCTGATCTCCTCACCAACCAGTCACTTCAATCGTGGGCCAAACCCTTCACCCACCTAATCAAGGACAATGCTCCCATCTTTCTCACATTACCCAAGCCCCTCATCTATCCCAGCAATAACAAGAGCTCCACACCAACAAGTCAACACTCACCAACCTCCCTTCCACCTCTCCCCCCCCCAAATATACCTGAACACTCATAAAGCCCACCCCAGACTTTCTGGAGCTTCTCATTCTCTGAGTATGGACAGTATCTCCTCCTTTGTACCCTGCGATCGCTGGATGTGGGCTATAGCCCCAAAACCTCTGGGCTTCTTCTGCGCAGTTCTGGATGGGCATGAGTGGGAGTCAGAGTAAAGCTCCAGTCATGTTAAGAAAGGGTAGATCTCCATTGCTGGAATTTGTTAGCCTGATCAAATCTCCCTGATGACCCCTTGTTAAAGAGCTTTTGGAATTCACCCAGTCAAGGACAGAAACCCGCGAACATGAGACGGTTAACAGAACACCTTCCCGTGATGTACGTGGGGCAAACTTGTTCCCTCCTGTAAATCTTGTGAAATATACAGCCTTCTGCTTTCCCTGCTGCCTTATTCATTGCATTCTGTACCAAACATTCGTTAAGCAATGAAAACGTACTTTTGAAGAAGCATCCGGAAGGAAGGCTGATGCTACCCGAACAGCACCCTTCCTTGTTTGATAGCGACTGATCGCACATCTCACTGCAGAAATAATTTCACACAGCACCGCCAGTGGGCCCATCAGCTAATGGTCAGGGGGTCAGCAAATCCCATTGTAGAAATAAGATTGAGGTTTTACAGACCTGCTTTCCTGAACCCTGTGACAGTGTCATAAGATGCCTTCCAGCCACCTTTACAACGCAGAGGGCGGCATTTTCAGCGCGATTAAATGTGCACTGAAGGATAGAGAGTTCCAGATATTGCTATAAATAAATATGAAATGTTTAGCAAATATCATTTGGACTGAAGATGGACAGATGGCCCAGGTTGGTACAGTTACTCCTATGCGAGTAACAGTTTATAACAACCAGTGGTCCTGAAACTCAAGTATAGCTTTATCTGAAGTGATACCGTGATGTAGCCCAAGAGGGATCAGTTTGCTTTTCTTCAGACCATGAATTTAAATTAGACTTTGGTTGATAGCTGAAAGCAACTGAAACATACAACTGTAAGCAATTGCCCCTACTGATTTTTGCCTCCACTGAGGCCACAGGAATTCCCTGTCACCCTACCCTTCCACCAGTGACAAGGCTGGTCACCCAGCACTGAGTTCCACTCAATAAACTGCTGGCTCTGAGGAGCTGAGACCCATCCACTGCTTTTGTTGGTCCAGAACTGAAAGCGGGTCAAAACTAGAAACTAACCCTATTAAGAAAATAGGTAAAACGATCGGTAGTAATAGTATAATGAGGCACTACTGGGGCATGAGACGAGTGTCATTTTCTGTTTTTGTAATAGTAATCTTCCCGTTTCAAATCTCCGGTTATGATAGATCGTTCCCTGCTTCCGACTAGGGTTCAATTAATGCCCGAGGGCTGATGTTTCACCTCTAGCACTCAGCATAATACGAGTGTTGGCAGATTGACTGCTTGTTTTACAGCCTGCCTGACCTCCACTTTATGGAGTTGACCAGAAATGAAACTCGACCAGGGTGTAAACACGGACAGCTAATTCAGCAACATCTGCCAGACCGAAGTTAAAACTCACTTCATTCCTCACAAGAAGAAAAACAACACTCTTCTCTCCTGCTCTCAAAACTAAACAAAACATTTAACTTTCTTTCAATACGACCTTAATACTAAAGTTGTTCTGACTTTTTGTGTTTTGATGTGTTTACACGGCCTCTTAACACGAAACACTTTGATCAAAGACAACATTCCACAGAACCTGTGAAATGAGGTGTGAGAAAAATCAGAATCAGAATCAGGTTTATTATCACTGGCATGTGACGTGAAATTTGTTAACTTAGCAGCAGCAGTTCAATGCAATACATAATCTAGCAGAGGAGAAAAAATAAATAAGATAATAATAATAAATAAACAAGTAAATCAATTAGATATACTGATTAGATTTTTTAAAAAAAAGCAAAAACAGAAATACTGTATATTAAAAAAAAGTGAGGTAGTGTCCAAAGATTCAATGTCCATTTAGGAATCGGATGGCAGAGGGGAAGAGGCTGTTCCTGAATTGCTAAGTGTGTGCCTTCAGGCTTCTGTATCTCCTACCTGATGGTAATAGTGAGAAAAGGGCATGCCCTGGGTGCTGGGGGTCCTTAATAATGGACGCTGCCTTTCCGAGACACCGCTTCCTAAAGATGTCCTGGGTACTCTGTAGGCTAGTACCCAAGATGGAGCTGACTAGATTTACAACCTTCTGCAGCTTCTTTCGGTCCTGTGCAGTAGTCCGTCCATACCAGACAGTGATGCAGCCTGTCAGAATGCTCTCCACGGTACAACTATAGAAGTTTTTGAGTGTATTTGTTGACGTACCAATTCTCTTCAAAATCTTAATAAAGTACAGCCGCTGTCTTGCCATCTTTATAACTACATCGATATGTTGGGACCAGGTTAGATCCTCAGAGATCTTGATACCCAGGAACTTAAAATTGCTCACTCTCTTCACTTCTGATCCCTCTATGAGGATTGGTATGTGTTCCTTCGTCTTACCCTTCCTGAAGTCCACAATCAGCTCTTTTGTTTTACTAATGTTGAGTGCCAGGTTGTTGCTGTGGCACCGCTCCACTAGTTGGCATATCTCACTCCTGTACGCCCTCTCGTCACCACCTGAGATTCTACCAACAACGGTTGTATCTTCAGCAAATTTACAGATTGTATCTGAGCTGTGCCTAGCCACACAGTCATGTGTATATAGAGAGTAGAGCAGTAGGCTAAGCACACACCCCTGGGGTGCGCCAGTGTTGATCGTCAGTGAGGAGGATATGTTATCACCAATCCATACAGATCGTGGTCTTCCGGTTCGGAAGTCGAGGATTTAACTGCAGAGGGAGGTACGGAGGCCCAGATTCTGCAACTTCCCAATCCTTACCTCTTACCCTATTGTCAATCATGCTGTTATTGATAAACATTACAATTACTGGTAGATTAATTTTAATTTTTAGAAAACTTCAAAGCTATTCATTAACCATAAACTTGTACAAAGAACTACATTGGTGTTCTACTTGTTTGATCAATAAATGTTTGTGATAATGGGATTATACCTCAACCCTTGTTAGAGAATGGAGTGTGAAGAAATGAAAGGGTTGACTATTTTCTAACCGGAGAGAAAATGCAAAAGGCTGAGGTGCAGAGGGACTTGGGAGTCCTTGTGCAGGATTCCCTAAAGGCTAATTTGCAGGTCGAGTCGGTGGTGAGGAAGGCAAATACAACTTTAGCATTCAAGAGGACTAGAATATAAAAGCAGTGGTGAGGCCTTACTGTGCTCCTGTCTGAGTGGAGACTTGGATCTGCTCCAATTTGTCTACCAAAGCAACAGGTCTGCAGCAAATGCCATCTCATTAGCTCTTCACACAACTCAGGAACATCCAGAAAGCAAAGATGTATATATCAGGATGCTCGTTACCAATTACAGCTCAGCATTTAATGCTATCATCCCCTCAAAACTAATCAGTAAACTCCAAGACCTGGGCCTCAATACCCCTTTGTGCAATTGGATCCAGGATTTCCTCACTTGCAGACCCCAGTCAATTCAGATTAGCAACAGCATCTCCTCCACAGTCTTCATCAGCACAGGATCACCACAGGGATGTGTGCTTAGACCCTGCTCTATTCGCTTTACACTTCTGACTGTGTGGCCAAGTACAGCTCCAACACCATAGGCAAGTTTGCTGATGACACCACTGTGGTGGGCTGTATCAAAGGGGGTGACGAGTCAGCATACAGGAGGGAGATTGAAAATTTGTCTGAATGGTGTAATAACAACAACCTCTCACCTCAATGTCAATAAGACCAAGGAACTGATTGTAGACTTCAGGAGAGGGAAACAAATTGGTCCATGCGCCAGTACTCATCAGAAGACCAGAGGTGGGGAGGGTCAGTAACTTTAAATTCCTGGGTGTCACTATCTCAGAGGACCTGTCCTGGACCATCATGTCAATAAAATTGCAAAGAAAGCATGACAGTGCCTCTACTTCCTTGGGAGTCTGTGGAGATTCGGCCTGTCATCAAAAACCTTGGCAAACGTCCAGAGGTGTGTGGTGGAAAGTGTGCTGACTGGCTGCGTTACAGCCTGCTGTGGGAACACCAATGCCTTTGAGCAAAAAATCCTACAAAAGATAATGGATTCTGCCCAGTACATCATGGGTAAAACCCTCCCAACCATTGAGCACATCTACATGAAACATTGCCGTAGAAAAGCAGCATCTATCATCAAAGATCCTCACCAGCCAGGCTCACTGCTGTCATTATGTAGAAGGTACAGATACCTCAGGACTCGCACCACCAGGTACAAGAACAGTTACTACCCCTCAACCATCAGGCTCTTGAACATAAGGGGATAACTACACTCACTCTTTTTCTGGTGTTCCCACGACCGATGGTCTCTCTTTAAGGACTCTTTACCTTGTTATTCCATGATCTTTCATTTCATACTCGTAATTTATTGCTATTTACTTATATTTGCATTTGCAGAGTTTGTTTTTCATTGGTCTTGCGTACAGTTTCTATTCTACAGATCTGATGATTATGCCTGCAGGACAAAGAATCTCAGGGTTGTACGTGGTGACATGTATGTACTCCGATAATAAATTTTTCTTTGAACTTCGAACTTTAATCAAGATCCCCGGTCTCGATCCTGGAGGAAATCTGAGTGCAGGCATAACAGGTGAAGTTCAAATTGGCCTCGCTGTAACACTGCCTCAGTCAACACTTTCCAACTCTTTCATAAGTGAAAAATAATGATAATGGTAACCAGTGCTCCTACAACTCAATGATCACTTAACAGTTCTGGAATAGTCATAGTCATATTCATATTTTATTGATCCCGGGGGAAATTGGTTTTCGTTACAGTTGCACCATAAATAATAAATAGTAATAGAACCATAAATAGTTAAATAGTAATATGTAAATTATGCCAGTAAATTATGAAATAAGTCCAGGACCAGCCTATCGGCTCAGGGTGTCTGACCCTCCAAGGGAGGAGTTGTAAAGTTTGATGGCCACAGGCAGGAATGACTTCCTATGACACTCTGTGTTGCATCTCGGTGGAATGAGTCTCTGGCTGAATGTACTCCTGTGCCCAACCAGTACATTATGCAGTGGATGGGAGACATTGACCAAGATGGTATGCAACTTAGACAGCATCCTCTTTTCAGACAGCACCGTGAGAGAGGGACTGGGGAGAGAAAATAGTTCAGGAAGTCAAAAACAACATTTCTACTGTGGGTCAGTGCCCCAGGTTAGACAGACACACATGGCCTTTGCTAACACAAAGGACTCTCAGCCTTCTCAGCAATAAACTGTAATCTTGAAGTGTCTTTAATGTAGCAAAACAACTTAATCTGTTTCTAAAAGGACACCGAGCAGAATAAGAAGGGATGGGCACCTCAGTTAAAGGGATAGAATTCAAAGGTGCAGAAGGAAGAGGGGGAAGGAAGAGGAAGGAAGGAAGGAAGGGGCTGAGAGGAAAATTGGATGAGTAATGATGAAATGGCAGAGCAGACGCGATGGGCCAAATGGCCTAATTCTGCACAGACATCTTATGGTCTTACGGTCTTAAAACATAGAGCATTCCTATCAGTAAGCACTTCTGCAGTGAAGTGGGAAAGGAGGAGAATGTGTACTGAGGTTCATTCAGAAATGGGAGAGAAATAGGACGTGAACACAGGTTTCGTCAGAAATGGGTGAAGAGAAGAAGGTGAACAGAGGTTGTGTCAGAAATGGGAATTGAGAAAGAAATGAACAGGGGCTCTATCAGAAGACTGATGGGTACACAAGGCTTAATTGACTTGCATGACTGGGTGGTATGAATCCACGGAGTAAGTACCACAAATGTGAAGCTCATGGGGGGCTCATGCAAGCCAACGACAGAATCTACAGTTAATTCCACGGTAAACTTCTGGTCACAATTATTGAAGCTTTTATAATTATTACAATTTGACGAACATAACAGGTTCAAACTTCCTTTTAAAACAGCTCATTAGAACATTTTTAATGGTGTAATATATCCTATTTCTGCAATGCTCACAGTCCTGCGTGGTCAGGAATACGTGTGAGCAATAAATTTGAATAAATGTACATTAGCAGAGAGTAAAAAATCCCTCAACTGTTGTATGACAGACAACACACTCCGTGATTGTTTATTAATGCACTGGCAATGTAATTAGGCAGTGTTTTGTCAGTGTCAGCAGCACCACAATGAGTTTGTCACAGACATGCAAAGCTGAAGGAAGTTTTATGTTATATGCACTTTAAACCTGCTTATTTTGCTGATCATCCTGCCACCAGTGTTGAGCGTTCAGTTAAGCTGCTGAACTGAAACAGAACAGACAGCAGAGCGAATTAGGAGCCGTGTGTCACGGCCAGCTCAGGCCCTGTCTCCACTGTTTAAACACCTGATAAAGGACGCTCCCTGCACAGGTAGAAAATATAATAGGTAGTTTCAATCATCTTTTAGACACCTTGTGGCATTAAGCAGGGAGGAACAAATTAAACTGTTACTGTCATCTCGAGTGCCTTGTTGTTGTTCCTTTTTGCGCCTTGTGGCTCTTCGGGTGGCATTCGTGCCATTTCTTTAGTGTTTTGTCTGTTTTTTTTACACGGTCAAGTCGCCAGCTCGCCGCTTAACCCAGCACGGATGGAAAGCGTGCGAGGAGCCGGCCGGATTCGCACGCAGGGCCGCCCTCCTTGAATTCTGCACCACTGGCCGTGTCACGTGCCACACCTGCATTTATTTTATCACCTTTGATCTCCCAGTGGCTATCCATTTCAATTCAACTTCCCATTCCCATTCTGACATGTCTGTCAATGGCCCCCTCTACTGCCACGATGAGGCCAAACTCAGCCTAGAGTACAAAGTTCAAAGTAAATTTATTGTCAAAGTACATATACATCACCATATACAAGCCTGAGATTTACTTTCTTGTGGGCATACTCAATAAATCCATAATAGATAATAACCATAATAGAATCAATGAAGGACTGCACCAACTTGGGCTTTCAACTAGACTGCAGAAGACAGCAAACTGTGCAAATACAAAAAGAAAGAAATAATAAGAGGAATAAATAAGCAATAAATATCAAGAACATGAGATGAAGAGTCCTTGAAAGTGAGTCCATTGGGGTGGGAACATTTCAGTGATGGCGTAAGTTAAGTTGAGTGAAGTTATCTCCTTTTGTTCAACAGCCTGATGGTTAAGGGGTACTAACTGTTCCTGAACCTGCTGGTGTGAGTCCTGAGGCTCTTGTACGTTCTTTCTGATGACAGCAGTGAGGAACGAGCATGGCCTGGGTGATGGGGGTTCCTGATGATGGGTGATTCTGTCTGAGTATCCTCCAACCTAGTGGCATGAAGACCAATTTCTCTTATTTCTGCTAATTTCTCCCCCTCCTTCCCTCTCTCTTTCTCCATTCCCCATTTTGCCTCTCCTCCTACCCCTTCTCCTCACTTGTCTCTCTCTGGTTCCCCTCCTCCTTCCTTCAATAGTCCACAGTCCTCTCCTACTAGATTCTTCCTTCTTCAGCCCTTTACCTCTTCCACCTATCCCCCCCCCCAGCTTCTTACTTCAACCCCCTCCCCCCCTCTCCACCTTCCCCCTCACCTGCTCTCAGCCATCACCTGCCAGCTTGTACTCCTTCCCCTCCTCTCGGCTTCTTTTCCAGCTTCCGCTCCCTTCCTTTCCAGTGCTGATGAAGGGTCTCAGCCCAAAACGTTGAACGTTCATTCCCGTCCATAGATGCTTCCTTACTTGCTGAGGTTCTCCGGCATTTTGTGTGTGTTGCTCAAGACTTCCAGCATCTGCAGGATCTCCTGTGTTGAATGAATTCATTTCATTTCATTTTGGTTCAATTTGATATCAGAGAATGTATAAAGTATACAACCTGGAATTCGTACTCTTCACAGACACCTGTGAAACAAGAGACCCTATAGAATGAATGATAGAAGATCAAGGCCCCAAAGACCCCCCCTCCACTCAAGGAGCAGCAAAAGCATCCATTTCACCTCCCCCGCCCACTTGCAGCTGTAGAAGCAATGGCCCCCACCACATAAACAACAGCAAAACCCCAAGGAGACCTTGATTCAGACAGGCTCTCTCTCCAGCGAGGGAGACAGAGGTTGTTTCTGCAACAAGAGTGGAATTAGCAGCTTGCTATTCCAGTGTTACAATCTTCCACGTTGCTTCTCCAAGCACCTTCTCAAGAACCGACACTCTCCATCCAAAGGCGGGGGGGGGGGGGAGGAGAATCGCTTGAGTATAGGGGTCTTCTTCTAACTGCAGCCAGTGATTAGCAGGTACCCCGCCTGCTGTCCATGTTAGGCCGCACAGCCGGCCCGAAAGCCCACCGCTTGCATCAAGCCGTAGTTTGAACTGTAGACCATTGGCTCTGACAGAACCCCAACCACCTTGAAAAGAAAGACATAAGAGAAGAAGAATAAGCTGTTTTGTGGACGAACTGGAAGAGGTCACCTGGGTCTGCAAAGACCATTGGCCATCTTTCCGCGCTCCTCCCCTGGAGTTGAAGGATGGCTGAAAATGCTTGTTTGCTCTTTAAAATTGGCTTCTTTGATGAGGAATGATGGGATTGATTTCCACTGAATGCTCCAGGTGCTGAAGAGCTTTTGAGGTGGGTGAAATGCGGGTTCTAAGTTGACACCCGACTTAACCCACATTTAATGGAAAGTTTGGTTTCGTTAGTGTGTTCACAAAATGGCTGGGAATGCCGGCAGCCATCGTCCGTCCCTAATGAGGAAATAGTTTCGAGTCGGTCACAGTGGAGCCACACATGGGCCAGATGGGTCAGGTTTCCTTCCTTCCCTGGAAGATGTTTGTGAACCAAATGGGATCTTAACGAGAGTTGAGTCTTTTCATGTTTATTTTACTGTGCTAATGTTTTGCTGAACACCAGATTTACTTAATTATTTGAATCCAATTCCCCAAGCAAAGAGATTGATCACCATGACTGTTAGACCAGTAACTTAGTCGCTGCATCGTCATACTGGTGAGCACCTCGATCAAGGAGATGTCAACTGAATGCTGCTTAACATGCCACCTGGTGTCCATTCAGAAGGCTGCTTGTCACGTTGGTGGTTGCTGCTTCAACTGTGGCCTGGTGGCCAAACATTTTAATCCTGATTCCTCCAGGTTGAGTCGGTGGTGAAGAAGGCGAATGTAATGTTGACATTCATTTCTAGAGGAATAGAGTATAGGAGCAGGGATGTGATGTTGAGGCTCTATAAAGCACTGGTAAGACCTCACTTGGAGTACTGTTTGCAGTTTTGGGCTCCTTATTTAAGAAAGGATGTGCTGACGTTGGAGAGAGTACAGAGAAGATTCACTAGAATGATTCCGGGAATGAGAGGGTTAACATATGAGGAACGTTTGTCCGCTCTTGGACTGTATTCCTTGGAGTTTAGAAGAATGAGGGGGGATCTCATAGAAACATTTCAAATGTTGAAACGCATGGACAGAGTGGATGTGGCACAGTTGTTTCCCATGGTGGGTGAGTCTAGTACGAGAGGGCATGACTTAAGGATTGGAGGGTGCCTATTCAGAACAGAGATGCAAAGAAATTTTTTTAGCCAGAGGGTGGTGAATCTGTGGAATTTGTTGCCACGGGCGGCAGTGGAGGTCGTCATTGGGTGTATTTAAGGCAGAGATTGATAGGTATCTGAGTAGCCAGGGCATCAAAGGTTATGGTGAGAAGGCAGGGGAGTGGGACTAAATGGGAGAATGGATCAGCTCATGATAAAATGGCGGAGCAGACTCGATGGGCCGAATGGCCGACTTCTGCTCCTTTGTCTTATGGTCTTATGATTCCCATTCCTGTTCTGACAGGTCGGTCCTCTTGTGCCATGATGAGGCCACCCTCAGGGGCAACACCTAATATTCCATCTGGGTAGCCTCCAACCCGATGGCATGAATATCAATTTCTCCTTCCAGTAAAAAAAAGATTTTCCCTCCCCTTCTATTCCCCTCTCTGGCCTCTTACTTCTTCTCACCTGCCTATTACCTTCCCCGGGTCCCCTCCTCCTTCCCTTTCTTCTATGGTCTACTCTCCTCTCCTGTCAGATTCCTCTCTCTCCAGCTCGCTACCTTTCCTACCCACCTGGCTTCACCTATCACCTTCTAGCTTTCTTCCTTCACCTCATCCCAGCTTTTTATTCTGGCGTCTTCTCCCTTCCTCTCCAGTCCTGAAGAAGGCCTGACTGTTCACCCATTTCCATGGACGCTGCCTGACCTGCTGAGTTCCTCCAGCATTGTTTCTGTGCTGCTTTGGATTTCCAGCATCTGCAGATTCTCTTGTGTTTATGCGTCATCTATTGTCTTCTCCTAAAAGCTTCAGCTGTTTGGGACGGTGCAGATCTGATGTTAATTTCTAGCGCTGTTGTAGGGGTATTCATCACGTTGCGTCCAGTGGAGCTGTCGGCAGCCCTGCCGAGACATGGCGGAAGACTTTGACAAGCTCGCGGGCAGCATTTACTCTGCAAGTTCTCTGTTGGCTTCTTGCTGTTCCACTTCATTGGATGCCTGACAGGAATCACTAGGAAAGAGTAAGTGCTTGGCTCTAAGAATCTTACCAGAGGGACTTGGTTGGCCTATGGAAGGTGGTTATGACAGGCAGCACACGAAGGCAGGGGATGAAGAAGGGTCTCAGCCCAAAAGGTCGACTCTTTATTCCTTCCCATAGATGCTGCTTGACCTGCTGAACTACTCATGCATTTTGTGTGTGTTACTCTGAATGTCCAGCATCTGCAGAGTGTTGATGAGGAGAGGTAACCTGCTCCCCTAACCCTCTCCAACACCCTTCCACCACAGGCACATGACATCCCTCTCCTTCCTGCACATGGGCGCTGTGTGTCAGAACATGTGCCCCGTCTCCCTCTGCCTCTGAGCAGCATGCCAGCCAGAACGCTGCACATTTTCACCGGAAAATGGCACCAAGAACCCAGATTTACTGTTCCAGAGAAATTAAGCAGACACGAATTTAGTACTCAGTCTACTGGAGGCTTTTTAGCAACCCCCCCCCTCCCTTGGCAAGCTCAGACTGATAGAATCATGGTATGGAAACTGGCCCTTTGGCCCATCTAGTCCATGCCAAACCATTTAAAGTGCCTACTCCCTACACCCAGACGTAGCTCTCCATACCCCTACCATCTATGGACCTATCCAAACTTCTCTTGTACTATATGTTGAAATCGAAATTTCATCCAGCTCTTCTACTGGTAGTTTGTTCCACACTCTCACCACCTTCTGAGTGAAGGAGTTCCCCTCATGTTCCCCTTAAACATTTCACCTTTCACCCTTAACCATGACCTCTAATTCTAGTCTCACCCAACCTCAGTGGAAGAAACCTGCTTGCATTTACCCTATCTATATCCCTCATAATTTTGTATACCTCTATCAAATCTCCTCTCAATCTTCTACGTTCCAAGGAATTAAGTTCCAGTGTTAATCAGGAAACAAAACAAAATTTCAGGCGTTTAAACAGCCATCTTTGAATCATTTATTCGGTCACTGTTTTGCCAAATTAACACCCAAACCCCACCTCCCCACCCCTGGAAATAGTTTCTCTATTGCATTTTACAGGTGACAGTCAGGGAATACAATAAGCTGAGTAGAGGCATGTAGTGAATTGAAAGTGGAGATGCAAGATTCAATTAGAACTGTGCAAAGTGGTGCTCAGTTTGAGTAAAGATGAGTCAAAACACAAAATGTCTTCCTTATAATTAATGCATGTAAAAGAACAAAGCAATTTGTCTGTCTGTGTTCACCAAGGAGGAGTCTACAGTGGCAGAGTTAAGATAGACCAGGTGTTTACAACCTGGGGTCCACAGACCCCTCAGTTAATGGTGGGGGTCCATGGCATAAAAATGGTTGGGAAATACCTGGAATAGACAATCCAAATATTCTTTTCTCCCCCCAAGGCAGAAATGTCAAATTGTGGAGGATATGCTTTAAGGTGAGAGGGGAGAAAGTTTAAAGGGAATGTGTGAAGTGAAGCAAGCTTTTTTTTACACAGAGAGTGGGAGGTGCCTGGAGCGGACTGCGCGGGGATGGTGGTCGAAGCATGTACTATAGAGGTGATTAAGAGTTTTTTAGATGGGCGCAGGAAATGGAGGGACTTGATCCTGTGCAGGCAGAGGGGAATTAGTTTAGCTTGGCATTGTGTCTGACACAGACATGGTGGTCCGAAAGGCCGTTCTTGTTCTTGTGGTAACATAAGTGACCAAGATGAAAAATGGAGTTGCTGATCTTTACCTTAGCCGGTGTGGAGTAAAGACGTGAGATAGTTATGGATCAGTTAAAGGTCTTTTGATTGGACCCCAGTTGGAGACCATGTACCCACTGCATTGCCCCTAAAGGGACGTGGTACACATCGATCAGAATATCGCTGATGCTTAAACTTGGTTTGAGGGAATTGTGTGATTTAATCAAGGATAGATGAAGTTCATGGGGTAGAGAATCAGGTATAATTTCCTTTGATGAAGACCAAGAGCCCAGCCCAGTCCATCACAGGAAAAGGTCTCCCCACCACTGAGCACATCTACAAGGACTGTTGCGAAGGAAAGCAGCATCCATCATTAAGGACCCCCATCGTGCATGCCATGCTCTCTTCTCGCTGTTGCCGTCAGGAAAGAGGTAAAGCAGCCTTAGCTTCCACCCCACTAGGTTCAGGAACTGTTATTAACCTTCGACCATCAGGCTCCCGAATAAGCCTGGATAACTTCACTCACCTCAAAACTGAACTGATTCCATGACCTTTGGACTCACTTTCAAGGACTCTGCAACTCATTTTTTCAGTGTTATTTATTCAACTAGTTAGTTGGTTAAGATTTTTTTGTATTTGAACAGTTTTTCTCCTTTTGCGCGTTGGTTGTTTGTCAGTCTGTGTGTAATTTTTCATTGATTGTATTGCATTTCTCTGTTGTATTGCAAATGTCTGCAAGAAAATGGATCTCAAAGTAGTATCTAATTAATTTATGTTGAACTTTGAACAACGCTGCAATCTTAAGATGAAAGCTAACTGAGTTGGGAGGCACAGTACTGTGCAAAGACATTTGCATTGTACTGTGTATAGGGAAACACACGCCTACAGAAACAATGCTGAACATCCGGAACTCACTTCCACCAATAGGTTGTGCGTGCTGACCCAACCGAAACTTTTCAATGGACTTTTGTTTGGTTGCAATATTAAGGGTTACAGAGGCAAGTGGGCAGATAGTGTTGAGCTATTGCTCTCCGGAATCTTTGAACGTTTGAACAACCTAAATGTTCTCATTATCCCCAAATGGGGAGGTTAGCACGGGGATTCTTGAGCACAAAGTCCAGATTGATGAAGGGAAGGCATAGATGGTGGAGCTTAGGAGTGTTAATGCCACCTAACGGCAACTCCTCTGCTTGCATCTTTGGAAACAGCTCTATTTCCATCTTTAATATCTCTATTTTTCCCTTTCAGGGTTCTTTCGAAGACCCTGACCTGGAGTTACACGCTGACTGTGGTTCTTTGCGGGAATGGGACCTGCTCTCAGGGTTTCACAACTGGTCGTTGTTTGGCACACCAAGGGCTCAGCCCAGCTTCAGAGGGCCAAGATGTCGTGGCTCTGGAGACGGACAGTTTGAAGGTCGGTGTCACGGCAAGAGATCGGTGTGTCATCAGGGGAGTCGGAAGATCTACGGCTGTGTGCCCAGAGACACAAGATTTTTGGGCACAGAGCTCAGGAAAGATGATGCAACAGACTTTTAACATTGTAAACTAGCAAGTTGTTCGTTATGTCTCCCCTCTCGCTGTGAAACGGAGACACCTCTTTCTCCTTTATTAGGGCGAGAGAGAGCCTGTGATATGTCGTATGCCGGTTGAACAACGTAGTCTTTGGAGAACTGTAAGTCTGTGTCTTTGCTGCACACTTGAATGCTCGGTGGCAGGTGCTGATGCTTTTTTTTGCCAGTGGAGGGGGGGCGGGGATTGCTGCTTGCTGCCGCTTATGCGTGTGAGGGAAGGGAACTGGGGGGGGGACTTTTGGGTTCTAACATTTAACTGTCATTCATTCTTTGGGGGCACTCCTCTGTTCTCGTGGATGATTGCAAAGAAAAAGCATTTCAGGATGTATATTGTATATATTTCTCGGACATTAAATGTACCTTTGAAACCTTTGAAAAGCCGATAGCAGAGAAAAGAACAAGGCAGTTGTGGGGCCGGAATGAGTTACAGAGAAGGGCTCAAAGGCTTTTACACATTGACAAGTCCAGTATATACTATAAGCATTTTGTGCTTGTACTGTGTGCTGCAAGGTAAACTAAGTGCCTGGCCTGGCTAGAAATCGTCCATGGTCATGATTTGGAACCTATTGTTTTCAAGCTGAGTCCAGTACATTGCCACTGCTAAACTGGACTTTAGTGCATGTGATTGTGGCTGAAACTCTGCCTAAATATTTAATAATCAGAACAATAGCTGCCTACCTGACTCACACAGAGTTCCCAAAATTGAGATCTTTCATGTGGTTTTCATTCAAATTTATCTATTTCCTCTGTGTTACAATAAACCCTTTCTTGAAATCCTTACCTACAGAATCAATATAGAATTCTGTGCTGAGAAGAAATTCTGACTCTCTCCGACATTCCCCACCAATCTAAATATTCTGAAGTACACACTGTGGCCATTTTAGTAGGTACACCTGCTCATTAATGCAAATATGTGGCAATAATGCAGTAAAGCATGCAGACATGGTCAAGAGGTTCAGTTGTTGTTCAGATAAAACGCCAGAATGAAGAAGAAATGTGATTTGAGTGACTTTGACCATGGAATAAATGTTGGTGTCAGATGGGGTGGTTTGAGTATCTTAGAAACTGCTGATCTCCTGGGATTTTCGTGCATAACGGTCTCTAAAGTCTACAGAGAATGGTGCAAAAAACAAAAAGCATCCAGTAAGTGGCAGTTCTGTGGGTGAAAAGACCTTGTTAATGAGAGAGGTCAGAGAAGAATGGCCAGACTGGTTCAAGCTGATAGGAAGACAACAGTAACTCAAATAACTACACGTTAGAACAGCAGTGTGCAGAACAGCATGTCTGAATGCACAACACATTGAACCCTGAAGTGGATGGACTGCAGACTATGAACATACAATCAGTGGCCTTTTCATTAGACCATAAGACATAGGAGCAAAATTAGGCCATCTGGCCCATCGAGTCTGCTCTGCCATTCAATCATGGCTGATCCTTTTTTTCTCTCCTCCTCAACACCAGTTCTGGGCCTTCTCCCGGTAACCTTTGATTGCACATCCAATCACGAACCTATCAATCTCTGCCTTAAATACATCCAATGACCTGGCCTCCACAGCTGCATGTGGCAACAAATTCCACAAATTCACCACCCTTTGGCTAAAGAAATTTCTCCATGTCTCTGTTTTGAAAGAGTGCTCCTCTATCCTGAGGCTGTGCCCTCTTGTCCTAGACTCCCCCACCATGGGAAACATCCTTTCCACATCTACTCTGTCTAGGCCTTTCAACATTTGAAAGGTTTCAATGAGATCACCCCGCCCCCCCGCCATCTTTCTGAATTCCAGTGATTACAGACCCAGAGCCATCAAACGTTCCCCATATGATAACCCTTTCATTCCTGGAATCATCCTTGTGAACCCCCTCTGGACTCTCTCCAATGCCAGCACATCATTTCTAAGACGAGGAGCCCAAAACGGTTTACAATACTCAAGGTGAGGCCTCACCAGTGCCTTATAAAGCCTCAGCATCACATCCTTGCTCTCGCATTCTAACACATTAGGTACCTAACAGAGTGGCCACTGAGTGTACAGCAGGCCTGTTTGTTAACTATTGTTTAATTCTCTTAGGGTCTTCACTTTTTCTTGCTTACAAAAGTGAAATTTCAGCCTTTTTAATCGTAAATCAATTGATTGTTAAATGTGGCCTTTTCATATATATGTAGATGTGTCTATGTATGCTTTATTTATTTGTTTGATTGTTTATTTACTTACTGAGGTACAGCGCCGAACAGGCGTTTCCGGCCCTTTGAGCCGCGCCACCCAGCAACCCCCGATTTAACCCTAGCCTAATCACGAGACAATTTCCAATGACCAATTAACCCACCCACCGATACGTCTCTGGACTGTGGGAGGAAACCGGAGCACCCGGAGGAAACCCATGCTATCACGCACAAACACCTTACAGGCAGCAGCGGGATTTGAACCTGAGCTGCCTGATCTGTAAAGCGTTTTGCTAACCGCTACTCTACCATGTTGTCCTATCCTATCATATGTTAGTTCGACTACTGGAAACCTGGACATTATTTCAACATTTCATTCTGTTGGTAAGGGATTGAATTGACTTTATTTCTTACTCTTTCACGTGCATGAGGAGTAAAAATCTTTACATTACGTCTCCGTCTGAATGTGCAATGTGCAAATTACAGTAATTTGCAATAAATAGAATGTACAGTTAGA
This sequence comes from Mobula hypostoma, assembly GCF_963921235.1. Lineage (NCBI taxonomy): Eukaryota > Metazoa > Chordata > Chondrichthyes > Myliobatiformes > Myliobatidae > Mobula > Mobula hypostoma. The sequence continues at coordinate 17,337,816 of NC_086123.1, forward strand.
TATACAACAGAACAGTCAATATAGCTTAGAGTTACAATTGTGTCAGTGTGAATTATTCAGTCTGATGGCCTGTGGAAGGAAGCTGTCCCGGAGTCTGTTGGTCCTGGCTTTTATGCTGCGGTACCGTTTCCTGGATGGTAGCAGCTGGAACAGTTTGTGGTTGGGGTGACTCGGGTCCCCAATGATCCTTCGGGCCCTTTTTACACACCTGTCTTTGTAAACGTCCTGAATCATGGGAAGTTCACATCCACAGATGCGCTGGGCTGTCCGCACCACTCTCTGCAGAGCCCCGCGATTGAAGGGAGTACGGTTCCCATACCAGGCAGTGATGCAGCCAGTCAGGATGCTCTCAGTTGTGCCCCTGTAGAAAATCCTTAGGATCTGGGGACTCATGCCGAACTTCTTCAACTGTCTGAGGTGAAAGAGACGCTGCTGTGCTCTTTTTCACCACACAGCCGGTAGGTACAGACCAAGTAAGATCGTCAGTGACGTGTATACTGAGGAACTTGAAGCTGTTCACCCTCTCAACCCCAGATCTGTGACACTCCGATGTTGCTTGTACAAGTTAAGGATAAAAAGCGACTCACTGCACACATTCAAATATGTTAATATACAGCACAAGAGACTTCTGCAGACCCTTTTTATTCATTTACTTATAAAAGGCAATAGGCTGGTTTCAGATGATTTATTTCCGTATAGATCTCAAAAGCTGCTGAATGGTACCATGGCCTTGTGAAGAATAGGTTTGATCTGTGTGCAGTCTAAAAAAAAAGTGATGGTGATAAAGAGTGTCAGATAGCTAATATTCTGTGGAGCAGCATGATAGTCTGTTCCATAGCATGCAACATCTGACATCGTGTAATTGCATTGGTCCTTTCCATGATACATTATGCGGTCAAAGTAGCTTCACAAGGTCGTGTAGCAGTTTGACTGACATTCCATTTGCATCGTGCCTGGTTCCAATAAAGTACTGAAACATGATGTTTAACGCAAGGGTCTGTGAACTGCAGGTTTTCAAAGCAGAATTTGATCACTGTTCTGCGACCTGTAAGTTGATACTCACAGGTAAAATTTTATCTCACCCCTCCATTCGCTTAGTAACCACCGGGGTCAAATTTAAAGGACAGCGGCCCAAAGTGAATTCATCTCCGGCTCCTCTGTGCAGTTAACCACCTAATGTGTTTAAAAGTAACTGAAGGAAATGAATTCTTAGCTGCCTCTAGTGTCACTGCCTTAAGACTGTGTAATGAACTACGTGACCCAGCAAATATAGGAATTGCCTTAGGGGAGTCCATGTTAAATTGGATACAGCCTTTAGACTTGGCCAAGCTGAAGTGGGCCTCAGATCCCCAGAGAGTGAAAGGTTGCACTGAAATGTTACATATTTTCCCACTGATCTGATGACAGCCTTTTCACTAGTTCCCAGAATCCATCAAAAATACATTATCCCAGTACGTTTCCTTCACAGTGACTGTATTTCATTTGGCTTTAAAAAAAACATGAATCTTTTATTATGGGGCCAAGATGGAGTGTATTTTTAACAAGGCTATAATGTGGTTTGTTGTTTCCTGGGTCACCGTGTGGGCCACTTTGACACCTGCACTGAACTTCAGGCATCTGGCGAGATTTTCAGCGTCTCCAAAGAGAAGTTACAGAGCAGGCTACACACTTCCTTTAGTACAGATAAATAAGCGCATGTTTCCATTTTACTGTATTTGCTATGCTTCAGTTGAAATTATCAATTTTCTGCACATTTTCAGAACTATACTTCAGTTCACTAATCTGGTGTAAGCGCTTCAAGAGTAACGAAACCCACACTCTCGCGCTCAGGGAAGGGAAGTTCCAACATCTGTAGCTTGCAAACTAGCGGGCAGAAGCGGCAGCTCTTCACGGAAGGACTGAGCTCGAGCGGCCGCTTTCCTCGGTTCTAGCGGAAGGATGTTTTCGATATTCTGAGATTTGTGTGACTATTGGACTCTAGTTTATGCTGCTCGCCTTCAGTTTTTCTGTGTTTTCAAAACTTGTTGCTGATTGGAGGGTCGGGGTTCCCCATGGGTTTTAGTGCAAGGGAGGGGTTGGGGATTTAGAGTCTGATGTTCTGGTGGTTTTTTTCCGCATTGTTTTTTTGTGTGTGGTATTGGGGGTTGGGGGTTTGGTGCTGTTGTTGTTTTATTTGTGAAAAAGGGGTTTGGGGGTTCCACTGCCATTTCCATCTGTTAGTTTTCTTGTGCAAGGGAGGGTATGGGGGAGAGGAATTTTGCTAGGTTTGTTTCTTTTTCCTTTTCATGTTGGGGGGGGTTCTTATGCCTTTTCTTTCAACGACTTCCCATGGTTTTTCAGTATTTCATGGCTATCTGGAGAGGACAATTATCAGAGTTGTATTGTACAGGCATACTTTGACAATAAAATGAACCTTTTCAATAGTAACACTGGATTGAAAAATGCTTGCTGTCCACCGATGCTCTGGAGTGAGCGAGTTTGGGGTTTCAAGTGAGTAGTTCTGCACTTACTAAGTGCCATAAATCTAAAGGTTAGCTTTGTTTTTCATGTGTACATTGAAGCACCAGAACATACAGTGAATTGTGTGTTTTGTGTCAAACCAAATCAGCGTGTGTTGGGCTGGGCAGCCCACAAGTGCCAACGTAGTACGCCCTAACCGTAACACTTACATCTTTGGAATGCGGGAGGAAACCAGAGCCCCTGAGGGAAACCACATGGTCATGGGGAGACCCTATAAACTCCTGACAGGCAGCAGTGGAGATTGAACCCCAATCGGAGACCACTGGAGTGGTAAAGCGATGCATTGAATACTGTGCTAGCCGCAGTAAGTGCTGTCAGTGTTATAAAAGGTCCCAAGATGTCCCACTGGAGCTGGATCAAGAACTGGAAAAGAAAAGTGGAAAGTTCAAGTAATCTTTATTTCTCATTTGGGAGTGGGCTAGTGAGTGCAATGGACAGCTAGCAAGAATGTTGGGATGAATTTCTATTACCCAATTTTAAGTGTAACGCCCTGGGAAAGGCTTCACTGCTAACGTAATAGTCTTTCTGTCAAAGCAGTGTTTGGGTTATGGATAGAGATAACAGGTGCTTTGGAATGTGAGCTGGGTCTTTAGTTCGGTGGGAGATGATGAAAGAAGACCCTAGAGAGAACCGGCTGTAGGATTCGACCCGGTGGGGGACCATGATTCGATAGAGCAACGTGCCACAGTTGACTGAGGATTGTTGAATATGTACAACTTTTGGAAGAGTTGAGCTCCAACTTGTGCACATTTGACTGTTTAATTACAATGGGCCCTTTTTGATTTTTTTTTCTTTTCTTTACTAACCCTTTAGTTAAGATTCATAAAAATAATTCCTTTAATCGAATGCAGTATGCTGTCTGTAATGTCTTGGCACTGAGTTGTAACAGGGTAGCAAATCACACAGCATCCACACAAACCAGGGTTTGGAGTGGGAGAGCCGTCTCAATCTCATGGGTTTGGCAGGACTGGAGTGTGTCTTCTCTAGACTTGTGCAGCCAAGGAAACCAGGCAGGGTTTCATAAGGAAAGGGCAAAGGGATTAAAAAGGTCTGTGTGTACTCACCAGCTTCAATATGCTGTGTTGCTGATTCACCTACCACTAAATGTGAGGTGCTACATTTTGGTAGGACTAATCAAAATAGGACATACATGGTAAATGGTAGGGCATTGAAGAATGCTGTAGAACAGAAGGATCTAGGAATAATGGTGCATAGTTCTCTGAAGGTGGAATCTCATGTGGATAGGGTGGTGAAGAAAGCTTTTGGTATGCTGGCCTTTATAAATCAGAGCATTGAGTACAGGAGTTGAGATGTAATGTTGAAATTGTACAAGGCATTGTTAAGGTCAAATTCGGAGTATTGTGTACAGTTCTGGTCACCGAATTATAGGAAAGATGTCAATAAAATTGAGAGAGTACAGAGAAGATTTACTAGAATGTTACCTGGGTTTCATCTCCTAAGTTACAGAGAAAGGTTGAACAAGTTGGGTCTTTATTCTTTGGAGTGAAGAAGGTTGAGGAGGGACTTGATAGAGGTGTTTAAAATTATGAGGGGGATAGATAGAGTTGACGTGGATAGGCATTTTCCATTGAGAGTACGGGAGATTCAAACAAGAGGACATGAGTTGAGAGTTAAAGAGCAAAAGTTTAGGGGTAACATGAGGGGGAACTTCTTTACTCAGAGAGTGGTAGCTGTGGGGAACGAGCTTCCAGCAGAAGTGGTTGAGGCAGGTTCGATGTTGTCACTTAAAGTTAAATTGGATAGCTATATGGACAGGAAAGGAATGGAGGGTTATGGGCTGAGTGCAGGTCGGTGGGACTAGGTGAGAGTAAGAGTTCGGCACGGACTAGAAAGGCCAAGATGGCCTGTTTCCGTGCTGTAATTGTTATATGATTACCCCCAGTCCACTGGTATTAAATGACAGGATTCAGTGTTATTAGAATCAATGTTACATAGGCTATTGTCTACCATTATCATCATTATGTGCCATGTCGTATAACATGGGAGATCATGTCTTATGACCATGATTGTTCTTGGTAAATTTCTCTACAGAAGTGCTTCGCCATTGCCTTATTTGGGGTTTTGTCTATCACTGCCTGGAAATAGTTATAATTACACACACCTCGTGAACTGTGACTGCCTTATCTGAAGATATGAAGGATGTATTTGGATTGGTATATTTGAGAGAATGGTAGCTGCTGTTCTCTACCATTCAAACCCTTCTGCGATTACAGTTGAAGCATCTGGATAAATCTGGTGAAAAATGTCACTAAAATGCACCTATAGAATGCTAGTAATTAGAAAGATGGTGTGAATCTGAGAATGAAACACTGCTGGCTCATTGTATTTGCCTCCTAACAACCTCAAATTGATTCCTGACTATTGGCTAAACCGATTCCTCTCAACCCCATTCTCCTGTGGCCTAGAAGGCTGTTGAAAATTTTCAGCTATTTTGGGGATGGGACTAGGTTCTGTCCACCCTTATCAGCATATTTTTTGTGCTAGACCCTGCTGCTGCACAGAACGTCACTGCTGAGTGTCCTTGCAGGAAATAAATACAGGAGGATCAGTCAAAAATACCACCATAAGACATGGGGGAACAACTAGGCCATTTCGTCCATCAAGTCTGCTCTGCCATTCCATCATGGCTGATTCATTATTCCTCTCAACCCCATTCTCTTGTCTTCTACCCATAACTTTTAATTATTACACTAATCAAAAATCTATTCATCTCTGCCTTAAATAAAGCTAATAACCCAACGTCCACAGTCGTCTATGGCAATGAATTCCACAGATTTTCCACCCTCTGGTTAAAGCAATTCCTCTCCACCTCAGTTCTTAAAGGGATGTCGTTGAATTCTGAAGCTGTGTCCTCAGATACTAGACTCCTCCACTATAGGAAACGTCCTCTCCACTTCCACTCTATCTGGTTGGCATCTGCCTGTCTTGAAGGACAATGGGTGATGACCATAATTAACACAAGCCTGGATGGAAGGTATGGGGATCCTGAGGTGCCCAGTCGTCAAGGTCCCCCTTTTGGCCTCACCAGTGTAGTCCAAAGGAAAGCTTATGAAGCAATACATTTGGCACCAGTTTGACTGCAGGGGCTGCCGGAAGGGTGTTCAATGATATCCAGCCGTCTTAGGGGCTCCACTCCAGATTTGCTGTCTGGGTTTACTCCCGTAGCCTTCGTCTCTCCTGAAGCTGCCCAGAAGGCAGTGGGGCTATTTACCCATAGCTGGGGATCTGGTTCACGACCACCAGGGTGTGTTCACACACCGGTGGGCCTGCGTGCCACGTGTGCAGGAACCAGACCTCCTCCCCGTCCTCTGTAGTTCAGCCCGAGTCCGAAAGGAGTTCAGTTTCTGTCTGCTGACGGTGAGGAGGCACTACGAGGCCTGCTGTGGGAGAGGCTATGTACAGTACTGACAGGGAGAGACTTACATGTTTAAGCACTCCTTTTCGCAAGACTGCTAGTCAGTGGTCTTGAAGCTGAAATTGAGAGCGACAAGCCATACCCACTACACTACCACACTAAACACATCGCAACAACCATTTTGACACCCCAGTCTATCAAGGCCTTTCAATATGTCAATGAGATCGTCCCTCACTTTCCTGAAGTCCAGCAAGTAAAGGATCAGAGCCACCAAGTGCAGATGTCCAGCCCTCACAAGTCCAACGGTGAAGATGGGTGGTTCACTGGTGACAGGATATTCCAGGCCGGGAAGTCAGATTTATATCGACACATGACTTGAACTGATCTGTTACGAATCTACCCTGGTTACACTCTGTGCACAGCTCTGATCGTTGAGTACTAATGGGCAGGTGTGCTGTAAACCAGCCTAATGCAAAATTCATGCAAACATCCAAAATGGCATTTAATAAGTTCCTGCTCCTAGCCTAGCCAGAGTGGAAACAGATGTTCAGGGCAGTGCTGCCAAGTTCTGATTGCGCTGGGTGACCGATTCATCCTGGTTTTTATAAAGAAATACTTACACTTCACCTTTGGCGTGCACTCTGTCCTAGGAGAGTCTTAACTTTAGCACAGATGGCTAGCTTACATTAGCACCCATTGTTTTCTTATTCAAAAGAGGGTGTGAAAGAATTAATCTTCAGGTTATCATTGCTGCAAAGAAACGAGCTGCGAACCTTTCTTTCCAAGTGTGTGCGGCAAAATAAATACACTCAGAGGCCATCTTATGAGGTTCAGAACTATATGATCATGGTTTCTGCCGTTGTAGCTCATCCACTTCAACGTTCAATGTATTGTGCGTTCAGAGATGCTCTTCTGCGCACCACTGTTGTAACGCGTCGTTTTTTGAGTTACCATCGCCATCCTGTCAACCTGAACCAGTCTGGCCATTCTCCTCTGACCTCTCGCATTCACAAGGTGCTTTCACCCACAGAACTGCCACTCACTGGATGTTTTTTTTTTGGTTTTTCACACCATTCCCAGTAAACGGGAGATCAGGGGCTTCCAACCTGTGCTCCGTGGACCCCTTGCTTAATGGTATTAGTTCGTGGCATAAAAACGGTTGCAAACCCCTGCTCTAGGAGATCAGCAGTTTCTGAAATAGTCAAACCATCATCCCCCCCACCCCATATATTACCAACAATCATTCCACGGTCAAAGTCACTTTGATCACATGTCTTCCCCTTTCTGCTGTTGTGTGCTGGGGCAGCAGGCTGAGGGTAGTAGACACCAGCAGAATCAACAAGCTCATTCGTAAGGCCAGTGATGTTGTGGGGATGGAACTGGACTCTCTGACGGTGGTGTCTGAAAAGAGGATGCTGTCTAAGTTGCATGCCATCTTGGACAATGGCTCCCATCCACTACATAATGTACTGGCTGGGCACAGGAGTACATTCAGCCAGAGACGCATTCCACCGAGATGCAGCACAGAGCGTCATAGGAAGTCATTCCTGCCTGTGGCCATCAAACTTTACAACTCCTCCCTTGGAGGATCAGACACCCTGAGCCAATAGGCTGGTCCTGGACTTATTTCCTGGCATAATTTACATATTACTATTTATTTATGGTTCTATTACTATTTATTATTTATGGTGCAACTGTAACGAAAACCAGTTTCCCCCGGGATCAATAAAGTATGACTATGACTATGTTTGGTGTGAACGACAACTGAACCTCTTGACCATGTCTACATGTTTATATGCATTGAGTTGCCGCCACATGATCGGCTGATTAGATACTTGAATTAAGGAGCAGGTGTTCAAGTATGTCCAATAAATGTATACGATCACGTGGCCACTGAGTGTCGACTTGTAGTATATTTCATTTGATGAGACTTAATGAGACAAAATCCTGTCCATTCCTGGGCAAATGTTTGCAGTTATCCACAGGATGAGTTCGAGAAGCTCTTGACTATAGATGGTAGTCTCGGGAAAGATGACATCCACTTTAATCGTGTGAAATGATGTAGGCGGTGTTCATTGGATAAGAGTTGTGAGACAGTCACTATTAATCAACCTTGCAATCCAGTTGGTCGGACTTGCCCCACTTATAACAAACGCACCCAGCTCAGAGAGCAACACGGCGGTAATCCAACCAATTCATCATCACTCCCGTCCCATACTTTCTTGAAGACTACAGGTCACAGTTGTTATACAACAATTAATTTAAATCGATCCCTTTTCACCTTATAATACAATACAATAATTTTTAAATTTTGTGCAACTTGCATTTTCCAAGCTTACAGTAGATGGTCACTGAGTGTCCACTTGTAGTATATGACAACCCAGCTACTAATCACTGGCTGTCAAACCTGTTGTATCTCCTTGCCTGTCAATATTCCATCATGCTGCTTATTAGTTTTCCCGCAGAGATAATAAAATGTCTGATGCTGCAATCTGGAAATAGATATCTGCCATTTAGCAGATATCAATCAGTGAATGACAGAGCAGATCCAGTCATGGCCTCGATATAATTCCGGTGATGGGATAATTCCCTCAAATCAGTGAATTAGTAATATAGTGGCAGATTAAGTCATGGAACTACTCGAATTGGGTTCCGAATAGAATGTATCCCGATACACCCTGGCAGGATACTCCCTGGCCCTTTTACAGATGTCTATTACACCGATGCTGCAGCTCGCTTACCTGACCTGAATGGATGAACTTTGTGCGTGAGTGTACACAGTGGACACCAGCAGGATGTTTGACTGTAGAAGGCAGCATACCTTGATTTCGACAGGTGGCTGCACAATCTCATTCCAGGTGCTTTACTGGAGAACGATCAGGACCAGGGACTCACCTAGAATTATTCTCCTCAGAATGCCGGAGCTGAGTGCAAAGGAACAAGAAAATATGGAATAAGGAGTGGGAGTAGACCATGTGATTCAAGCTTGGTCCACCATTCAACAGGGTTACGGCTGATCTTGTAGCACAAGTATACATTCCCTCTCAGTCCTCTTATTTCCTGGTCCTCCTAGCACTCCCAAATCCCATCAGTTTCTGCTTTCCACAACTGAATGTCCACAGCCTTCTTAATGTCTCACAGTAAACCGGTCCTACACTTGTCTAGTCCCGCAGTAAATCAGCCTTACAGACCTCCAGTCCCAGAGTATTCCACTCCCTCCAGTCCCATAGTCCTCCAGTCCAGGTAATCCAACCCTACAGTCCTCCAGCCCTCAGTAATCCATCCCTACAGTCCTCCAGTCCAGGTAATCCAACTTTACAGTCCTCCAGCCCTCAGTAATCCATCCCTACAGTCCTCCATCCCACGTAATCCATCCCTACAGTCCTCCAAGCCCATGTAATCCATCCCTACAGTCCTCCAGCCCTCAGCAATCCATCCCTACAGTCCTCCAGCCCCCAGTAATCCACTTCTACAGTCCTCCAGCCCACCAGTAAACCAGTCCCACAGTCCTCCAGCCCACCGTAAACCAGTCCCACAGTCCTCCAGCCTGCGTAATCTATCCCTACAGTCCTCCAGCCCTCAGCAATCCATCCCTACAGTCCTCCAGCCCTCAGCAATCCATCCCTACAGTCCTCCATCCCACGTAATCCATCCCTACAGTCCTCCAGCCTGCGTACTCCATCCCTACAGTCCTCCATCCCACGTAATCCATCCCTACAGTCCTCCAAGCCCATGTAATCCATCCCTACAGTCCTCCAGCCCTCAGCAATCCATCCCTACAGTCCTCCAGCCCCCAGTAATCCACTTCTACAGTCCTCCAGCCCACCAGTAAACCAGTCCCACAGTCCTCCAGCCCACCGTAAACCAGTCCCACAGTCCTCCAGCCTGCGTAATCTATCCCTACAGTCCTCCAGCCCTCAGCAATCCATCCCTACAGTCCTCCAGCCCACGTAATCCATCCCTACAGTCCTCCAGCCTGCGTACTCCATCCCTACAGTCCTCCAGCCCTCAGCAATCCATCCCTACAGTCCTCCAGCCTGCGTACTCCATCCCTACAGTCCTCCAGCCTGCGTAATCCATCCCTACAGTCCTCCAGCCCTCAGTAGTCTATCCCTACAGTAATCTAGTTTTAGAGTCTTCCAGCTCTTCAGCAATCCAACCCTACAGAGGGGTGTCATAGTCATTGAAAGTACAGCACAGAAACAGGCCCTTCAGCCCATCTAGTGTTCGGATCTAGTTTTGCGGACTGGTGCCGACATCCACCGCCCGTAGACACATCCCTGGTATGGGAAGAACGTGACATTACGTTCAGCTATTAGAGTCTGCAGTCTGGTAAAAAAAAAGGTGCATAAAGTTCGATTTGAATCAGCGTATCTCTGTGAGGTCACACCCCCGCCCTTACCTGTAGAATTCATCCACGGTTTAGCTGCCACTCAGGACATCAAGGCCGTTCCCCAGCTCTCCAGGTGTCTTAACCGCTTTCCTTTTAAAGGAAGAGATCCATTGGACGCACCCGCATGCTTCTGAAGCCGTGTGCCTGATAAGTGGGGCTCCTGCCTTGGATTAACTGAGCTGCTGTGTACTCATGATGCCTGAGATCAGAGCTCCCAGTATCAATGGCGTGGAGGTGAGGAATTAAATGCCTCCTGCAGTGTTTCGGCCGCAGGCTCTTTGCTCATTTCAAAGTGTGAATGGGAGTGATGGGGGGGGATTGTAGGGATATTGGATTTCCCCCTGGAATAATGGGTTCCCCCAAAAGAACTGGGGGTGAATCCTGTCACTCCGAATGGGAAGCAGCGATGGGAATTCCCCTGCCCGGTGGTCTCTCTGCTGCCCCCTGGTGGGCTGGCTCTGTCATGGCAACTGGAGCTCCTTCCCATACAGATTCCCAGAGTCAGGTTAGTTTGTTGCCAGATACACTAGGCTGCGATGAAATCTCCCGCCAGCCTACTCACAGAGTAAGCAGCATTCATGTTAATAGTAAATACAAAACAAATGCAATAATAATATGGCAACAGGCAGAAAGAAACAGAATTGTGAAAGGATTGTAGTTAACTCATCAGAGAAACTGTTCAGAACAGTGTTGACTCTGTGAGACACAAACAATTTTGTGCCTGCCACTCAACCATTATATTTATCGATTGAGGATGCTCCCATTCTGGTTTTGTGGGAGTGTTGGGGCCAAAGTGGGAGCTGCATCTGCAGACATCCCACCCTGCAAAAACTCATTTCAGGGAGCTAGCAGCACCATTGCAGGGAGGTAGCACCCCCGCCCCCGGTCGACCTCCAAGGGCTCATGTATACTTTGTCTTATGTAATACTTTGTTTAGTGATTTTGTCTAATCTGTAAACCAATCTGTAAACTGGGTATATGCAGAAAATGTGACATTAAAATATGTACTTATATATTATCATGGAGTCGTTTTTTAAATTCTATTACAACTTTAAGCACGTCTACAGGGAGTTTGGCCTCATCACGTAGGACATCAATAGAGTAGCTCCTTAGCAGCTAGCCAGCTAGTTTAAATAACGTTAGCTGTGCTAATGAACGAATGACACCTGATAAACTCACCTCAACATGTCTTTTACAGTCTTAACCCACCATGGGCAATAGAAAAGTCACTGTTGCAAACAGTGCAGCGAGCAACACTGTGAATATTTTTGACCCCTATTAGGCAGGGGTACACTTTAGTGTAGTCTGGGGTGAAGTGTGTTTTATATTTTTTTTGAAACACTCTGCCATGGCGGTGCAGGACACTGAACTGAACTGATGGAGAGACAGAGGTCGACTGTAAAGCCCGCCCACAGAGAAAACTGATAGGTCTACTTAGCACAAAGAGAGACCAATCAGGATGCTTGTTCCCGCTCCCGCTCTCGATCTCCCTCTCATTTCCAGGATATTGTATATAATTTGCGGGCGTCAGGGAGCTGCTATTAATATGCGGGAGACTCCCGGAACTTCCGGGAGAGGTGGGATGTCTGCATCTGGTGCCTGGCATTAGTTTTTTTTTGTGAGATGATGCACTGCTTCTTTCACTGACACCGGGCTTCCGGGCTGTGCTGACTCGCGGGATCAGGGTCCTCAATGCCACCCCAAGGGCGCCTTCCACACTCTGAGTGGCGGCGGGCCAGAGATTCACAGAAAAAGAGTCCACACGATCGAGGAAGTGCCTCAAAAAGGCAGCTTCCATCATTGAGGACCCTTACCATACAGGACCTGGCCTCTTCTCATTACTATCACCAGGGAAGAGGAGCCTGAAGACCCACACTCGACGTTTCAGGAACAGCTTCTTCCCTTCTGCAATCAAATTTCAGAACAGTTCATCAACCCACGAACACTACCTCACTCTTCCTCCTTTGCACTATTTATTTACTGTAACTCATAATATTTTTTAATGTCTTGCGCTGTACCGTTACCAGAAAACAAAAAACTTCATGACGTGCGTCAGCGATGATAAACCTGATTCCGAATGTTTTCAAAGAGGGTTTAAGAACATCCTGGAATCTTCACCTCCATCCCAACTGATCGTACCCTGTTCTGGTGACAGGGTTTGGAATACAGTGTAGCTGTTGCCAGACATCAAACGACATGTTCTTACCGCCACAGCTGACTGAGTACAACTAGGTCTCAGTGCTGAGGATGTTGGCCGGAAAGGGGTGGTGATATTGCCTTCCTTCTCCTTCCAGTGACCTTGAGGCGTCCGTTGTTGGTAGTCCAGGTTTCACAAACATGTCGGAGGGCAGGGGTCACTCCTGCTCTGTGCCAAACCCAAGACGTTGACTTGGCCAAGTAACCTTGACTCCACTGGAGTGCGGCCTGTTCACGTCAGCCTCACTTCCATTCCTGACCGACAGGTTCACCTGGCCTCAGGAGCAGATGGTGTTTCTAAACCTCAGAGAACCAAGTGATGCCAAAGGGGCCAGAAATTCAGCACAGAAATAGAAGGGATTTTTTTCCTCCCAGAGAGGGGTATTCACTTTCCTGGAGGACTGTGGAGGCTCAGTTGCTGAGGTATTTAAGGAAATCAAGAGATATGAGGTTAGTTAGAAATACAGTGCTGAAGTAAAAGACCAGCTCAGTTGAGGCTAGAATTCTATTTGCCTTCCTTATTGCCTGCTTTAGCTAATTGGGACCAGATCAGTAACACTTCAGTGGGGGGGAAAGTCTTTGCACCCTACAAACTAATTTGTTGGCATTCGCCTTAGTTTTCATTAAGCAATTTTTACTTACCTCAATATCACCTTTGGTGAAACTTGCCCTCTGGACCTCATTAACTTTCTGTAACTCCTGCAGAGGCTTCCCATTAAGTAGCTTGAGGGGTTTTGCTTTGCATGAGTTGCAGCGTTGGGATGGTGTGGAGTAAAGGATGTAGGAAGAAATGTTTGGTTGCACTTCCAACCATTCTTTGGTATCAGACAAAATTATTTAAAAGCTAACAGTTCTCCAATTCACATTTATCAGAGGTGGATACCTTTATTGGCCCACACTGCTTATTGCAATAGCTATAAATCATTTCCAGTGGTTCATTACACAGTAAACAGTATTTGCTATTATTTTTCATTGGTTTTACAAGTTCTGCAGCTTAATTATAATGAGAAACCATGCAGTGATGTATTCCATCTGAATTTTTTAATGCAATTGTGTATAATGAATTCTCAAAGCCATGACTGGGAGCTGAACAATATTTCACTTCCTGATAGCAATCAATGATTTTTAAAATGAAGAATCACAGAAGAGTGTTTTAACACTTCACTAGTGGGGTATCTTGATGAGGAACAAAATAAGCTGCATGGAACTGATTTTTTTTGTCATAAGGGGGTGGCTGGGAGCAGACCCAAGTGCAAGACACAGACACTGAAGTACTAGGGACAGGACTAGGATACAGGGAGAGGGTTAGGACATAGACATGAAAACTGGGAACCCAGAACAGGACTGGACAAGAGAGCTAGGAGCGCCGGCTTGGACTCCGAGACAGAGACTGGACAAGAACCCAGAACCTGGGTCTTGCCTCTGGCTTGGACCCCAGAACTAGGCAAGGACGTGACTCCGCTGGCAGGAAGGATGAGGCTGGAGTCTTCAGACTTGAGGTGAGACTGGAGACCAGAGACTTGAGGCGAGGCTGGAGACCAGAGACTTGAGGCGAGGCTGGAGACCAGAGACTTGGGGCTTGGGGTCTTGAAGCTTGGCTTGGAGCGAGGCTCGAGGTCTTGAAGCTCCTCCTGGGCAGGGCGCGGATCTCCACCTGACGGAGGCAAGGGACAGGAAGGGACAGAACCAACTGCAGGGTAATGGCAAGATGGCCTGATTTACCCGGCGGAGACAAGGGACCGCTCCAGGACAAGACTGCAGGTGAGACAAAGCAAGAGTTACCAGCAAGACAAGGCAAGGCTTCAGGCAATGCAAGGCGAGACAAGAACTTCGGGCGAGGTGAGAGTTACCAGCAAGACAAGGCAAGGCTTCCGGCAATGCAAGGCGAGACAAGAACTTCAGGCGAGGCGAGACAGGAGTTACTGGCAAGACAAGGCAAGGCTTCAGGCGAGAAAACAAAAGGCAGGGGAAGGAAACAAGGAGTAAAGACAAGAACAATCCAGCAGCCACGCCCTGGCCTCTGGAGGTATTTATGCAGCCAGCCCCAACAAGACTCAGCTGCCTCAATTAGTGTTCAACAGGAACAGAAACAGGGTAGACAGGAAAACCTGGAGCAAGGGTCGATGGACCGGACTGTGAACCGGAATGCGGACTTCATGGACCGGACCATGACATTTTTACAGTGGTTGAACACAATCTTTGCTGCACAGACACAATGATGGAGGAACTAAGGTAAGGACGTGTTTAGTACAGCTTTGTGGGCCAAAGGGCCTGTATTGCGCTGCAGGTTTTATATGTTTCTATGCACTCAGCAGTTATTGGAAAAGATATATCAGCACAGTGGGAAAGAGCGTTGTTTGAAAACAATGATTGAACTGTGCCCTAGTCTGTTGATAGGAAATATTCCCCTTCTTGAGCAGTAGAAGGGTCTGAAAGTAAAATTAGATTCTGCAGACTCGACCAGTAATCAGCAGTGGGAACATGAATGTTCTCATTTGGAGAAACCATAACAAAGGGTATTGTATGAATTTGAGATAAATCAGTGGAAAGATTTTATAGGGTGCTACATGGCCATGCCTACCTTGGCTACCTGCTTGAGGGCCAATGAGATAAAGGAGTGGGATCCGATTGACCAATGGGTTGCGGGTAAGGTGGTGCCGAGATACCAGGTGTGATAAACATCTAAATCCCGGGCTCACTGCCCAAGGGCACATGTCAGCCCAGAGGGCTGATCGCCAGTTCTTCCATGACCCTAGTTGTGACCAGCGAGATTCAGCCCACTGCCAAGTGTGGGCTCCTGTCTAGAGGCTGGATCGAACAATAGTGTTACGACCTCACGGCTCTGAAGGAACATAGGTCATTAGATACACTGGCCACTGTACCTTGCTGGAAGTGAGTAGACAATAGACAACAGGTGCAGGAGTAGGCCATTCAGCCCTTCGAGCCAGCACCACCATTCACTGTGATCATGGCTGATCATCCACAGTCAGTATCCAGTTCCTGCCTTCTCCCTATATCCCTTCACTCCGCTATCTTTAAGAGCTCTATCTAACTCTTTTTTGAAATAATCCAGAGAATTGGCCTCCACTGTCTTCTGAGGCAGGGCATTCCACAGAACCACAACCCTCTGTGTGAAAAAGTTCTTCCTCAACTCCGTTCTAAGTGGCCTACCCCTTATTCTTAAACTGTGGCCTCTGGTTCTGGACTCCCCCAACATCGGGAATATGTTTCCTGCCTCTAGCGTGTCCAATTCCTTAATAATCTTATATGTTTCAATCAGATCCCCTCTCATCCTTCTAAATTCCAGTGTATACAACCTCAGTCGCTCCAATCTTTCAACATATGAGTAGTAGGATTTGGAGAGCGATGTATCGAGTTGTTGGTTAGAATGTGGGGAGAATTTGGAATTGGGATTTGGGATTGGAATTTGGAATTGGGATTTGGGGTTGAAATTTGGAATTGGGATTTGAAATTGGAATTTGGAATCGAAATTGGCTTATTATTTTAACATGTATCGAGATAGAGTGGAAAGCTTTGTCCTGCTTACATCATCATCCTGCGTGCTGTCTTGTATGATGTGGGCAATCATGGTCTTCCACGACCATGATTGTTCTTGCCAAACTTTTCTGCAGAGGTAGCTTGCCATTGCCTCCTTCTGGGCAGCATCTTTGCAAGACGGGTGACCCCAGCCACTATTAATACTCTTCAGAGATTATCCGCCTGGCATCAGTGGTCACATAATCAGGACTCGTGATATGCACCCGCTGCTCGTACGACCATCCACCACTTCCCCCCATGACTTCACAGGACCCTGATCGAGGGGGCTAAGCAAGTGCTACACCTTGCCCAAGGGTGACCTGCAGGCTAGCGGAGGAAAGGAGTGACTTCCTTTGGTAGAGACATATCTGCTACTAACTCAGTGCACTATGCAATGAAATGATTTGCATGTACAGTTGGGTGGCAGGCCGGAGATAATTTTATTTATTTTTTATTGACAATAGCAGAATGCAGAATAAAGTGCAACAGCTAAAGAGAAAGGATAATACAGATAGACAGTAAGGTATAACGTCATAACGAGCATTAGGATAGGACTGATGTAAATATGAGGCTAGCGTGGACTCTGTGGGTGAAAGCGGCCCGTTTTCCATGATGGGTCTCTCTACAACTCTCATTTCGGGACTGCTGTGTCGCTCCGCATCAGACTTGCTGCATTGGATCCAATAATAGAGAGCATCTGATGTGTTCTGCACTGTGGACACAATCAAAACAAAATAAATTCCACTTTGGTGCCAAGTGGTCATCGTGTCCAAAGTTCAAAGAAACTTTTATTATCAAAGTACATCTATGACGCCATATACGACCCTGAGATTCAATATCCTGTGGGCATACTCGGCAAATCTATGAAATAGTAACTGTAACAGGATCAAAGAAAGATCAACCAGAGTGCAGAAAACAACAAACTACAAATGCAAATATAAATAAATAGCAATATATAGTGAGATTAAAAAGTCCTTAAAGTGAGATCACTGGTTGTAGGAATATTTCAATGATGGGGCAAGTGAGTGTAGTAATCCCCTTTTATTCAAGAGCCTGATGGTTGAGGGGTAGTAACTGTTTTTGTACCTGGTGGTGCGAGTCCTGGGGCTCTTGTATGTGATGGCAGCAGCGAGAAGAGAGCACGACCCGGACGGTGATGATGGGGGCTGCTTTCCTACGGCAGCGTTTCATGTAGTTGCTAAACTAGTGATTACAATTGTTAAGTTGGTTCCGGAACCGAATGGTTGAAAGGAAATGAAGAGTGAGTTCTTTGAGAATCAGAGGTGTTGACACAGTGACCAACATTTCTCGATATTCACAGGGATACACCGAGGTTTGTGCGATAAGAACACAAACTCACTTCCAGACCAACGTCGCTTATCCAGGTCCTCAGTGCTTGCCAGAATATCATTTTATCTACCACAAGATGGCGCTATAGGACAAATTCTGCAAAAACATGTCATGGTTGACCATGGAGTTATGCCAATTCACTGGAGTAATGTTAGTCCAACTTAAATCTACATTTGGGTAATTACTACCACATGCAGATTCACACAGTTCATTTTTCAGTGAGCCTTCCCGTTAAAAATAAGCCTTAGAAACCACTTAAGAAGACTTTTTTCGAAACCACTTAAGAAGACGTTTCTGTTGAAAAGTCCTGATCCAGGGTTTCTACCAAAAATATTGAAAATTCCTTCCCTCTATTCGGCCAGCTGATTGTTTTCTGCTGAAATATTGTTTTCTACATGTTCATTTTCTTCTATAATTGTTCAACCGTTAGGAATGAAATAGATTTTTCTGGGTCTTTTTTTGAATAGGACACTTGTGCTTATATTTTTTGCTAGTCTTCTGTGAGTGAGTGAAAAATGATTGAAACTGCAAAAGGTGAATTTTCCAACACCTGCCCTCAGAAAGTTATACAGATGATTGAAGTCATCTCCTGCTCTTCTGAACAGTGAATTAAATCTCCCTTCACAGAACAGATCCCCATTCCTTCCAGCAATACATTATTCCTTGTTGCGCCCCACCAAGATGGTGTAGGCTCTGTCTTTAAGTAATTCATTGCTAACACTTTACCCAAGATGATTATCTTCTTCTTTGCCTGACCTGTTGCATGTTTCGATCATTTTCTCTCTTTACTGTAAAAACAGTTATAAGATAGAGTCACAGAGTTATATAGTTAAATAGGCCCTTTGGCCCAAATGCCAAATTCATCTGGCCAGTTTCACTCCAAACTTTCCTATCCATGAACTTGTCCAAATGATTTATAAAGATTATAATTGTACCCATCTGCATCACTTTCCCTGGCAACTTGTTCCATGTACTTTTCATTATCCATGTGAAAAATACCACCTTTCAGGCAGCCTTTAAATTGTTCCCTTCTCACCTCAAAACTATGCTCCCTAGCTTTAGATTTTCTGACTCTGTGATCATCCACCTAATCTGCTATCAGATTCTTTCTTCTCCAGCCGTTGACCTTTCCCGCCCACCTGGCTTCCCCTTTCACCTTCCAGCTAGCCTCTTTCTCCTCCCCCTCACCTTTTTTTTCTGACTTCTTCCCCCCTCCTTCTCGGTCCCGAAGAAGGATCCCAGCCCAAAATGTCAACTGGTTACGCCTTTCCACAGATGCTGCCTGACCTGCTGAGTTCCTCCAGTGTTTTGTGTGTATTTCTGTACCACCTGTGATTTTATAAACCTCACTACGGTGAACCCAGAGCCTCATATGCTCCAGGGGAAACAAGCCCGGCTTATCCCGTCTCTGATGCAGTGCACGCAGAATCCTTGTGAATCTTTTCTGCGTCTTCTCTAGCTTTCTGTCCTTCCTATCAGATGGTGAACAGAATTGCACATGGTGGTGTGGATGTGATCTTACGAACGTTTTGTACAACTGTGTCACCAGGCTTAACTCTTGCACTAAATCCCCTATTGGATGCAGGCAAACATTGCAGTCAGCTTCTTCACTGCCTTGTCTACCTGTATGGCAACTTTCTGGGAACTACACACTCATTCCCCTATATCCCTTTGTTCTACAGTCTCCTCAGGACCCTTTCATTTACTGTTTAACTCATGCCCAGGTTTAACTCCCAAATGCATCACTTCACACTTGACTGACTTAAATCCCATCTGCCATTCCTCTGGCCACTTTCACACAATCTAGATCCTTCCATAACCTAGGCACCTTCTTCACTGTCAACCACACACCAACTTTGGTGTCATCTGCAAACTTACTAATCGCCTACGTTCTCAGCCAACTTGTAAATATACATACATGACAAAGTTCAACATTATGAAAGTGCTGATATTTGTAAGGAATTTCTATTACATTCTGTTAATTGAATTTTCAGGAGTTAATATGTCAATCTTGAGTTACTAATATTATTCTGAAATAATAGATTAGGGTAATGTTTTAATAGAAATCACTTTTGTCAAACTCAAGACCATTCTTATAGTACGTTAGTTATTGTGCTGGAGCAGCAGACTGAGGGTGGCAGACACCAGCAGAATCAACAAACTCATTTGCAAGTCCAGTGATGTTGTGGGGATGGAACTGGACTCTCTGACGGTGGTGTCTGAAAAGAGGATGCTGTCCAAGTTGCATGCCATCTTGGACAACGTCTCCCATCCACTACATACTGGACTGGTTGGGCACAGGAGTACGTTCAGCCAGAGACTCATTCCGCCGAGATGCAACACAGAGCGTCATAGGAAGTCATTCCTGCCTGTGGCCATCAAACTTTACAACTCCTCCCTTGGAGGGTCAGACACCCTGAGCCAATAGGCTGGTCCTGGACTTATTTCCTGGCATAATTTACATATTACTATTTAACTATTTAATTATTTATGGTGCAACTGTAACGAAAACCAATTTCCCCCAGGATCAATAAAGTATGACTATGACTATGTGACTAGAAATAGCACTTGAAAATTGTAATAGAAGAGTGAGATATTCTGTGGGCTTCATTTCTGTTTTTATTTCTCTGTCAGACTGTCTGGAGATCACATGTACATTGCCCTTTGTACATCACTTCTGCTCTGTGAAATTATTCATTCTCTGCCGTGTGAAGTTACTCATTGACTGCCCCGTGAAATTTGTAAAGGCTGCAGAGCTGTAGTGTCAGTGCAGACCAGCAGAGGGAGCCAAGGTTTACATTATGAAACTGGAAACAGGAGCGTCATATGCAGTGCTATTAATCAGGTTTATGGGAACAACTTGTGATGTCCACAGGATGAGAGTTCCTTCACAGAAAATAAATGCTGAATCGGCAGTAATGAATGGAAATAGTTTCCCAATTGATAAAATAAATGCACTATATTAAAATCATAAGCATATTCTGGCATCTTCCAGCTTCCTTTCCAGTCCTGATGAAGGGTCTGGGCCCGAAACCATTTCCATACGTGCTGCCTGACTTGCTGACTGCCTCCAACCTTCCGTGTGTGATGCATTTGGGAACTGTTGCCTATTGCGATCTGTCAATCAAGCAATGCAGATTGGGAAGCTTATCTCAAGACAGTGATGATTTCCTAGAGAGTTATATTACTGTGACAGTAACCTACAAGCAGTTTCAAAACCACAAGGGATTCTTCAGGTGCTGGAAATCAGGGCAACGCGCAAAATGCTGGAGGAACTCACGCGGTCAGGCAGCATCTGTGGAGGGGAATGAACAGTTAACGCTTTGGGCCGAGACCCCTCACAAGCAAGTCAGGCAACCTGTATGGAGGGGAATAAACAGCTGACGTATCGGGCCAAGACCTTTCATCGGTCTCGATGGAGAATCTCTTCCCGAGGCGTCGACTGTTCATTCCCTGCCGCAGATACTGCCTGACTTGCCGAGTTCCCGTTGCTCTTGATGAGAAGTTTTAGGCCACCATCCAAGAGCCCTTTGAAACTGCTCCACGTTGTATCTGCATTCTCGGTATAATCCGTTCACTTCTAGTGGAGCCATGGTCGGTCCACAGTCCTAGTTTCCTCGGGCAGCTGAAGGTTCGACTCACGTCGATCAGAAGACACTCCACCGTCAAGATCAGTTCTTGCAGGGTCACTGTATAAAATTTATAGCGAGGCTGTTTTGAAAGGAATGGATTCAGATAAATGATTTTAATAAAATTGCATGAATGAGGGGAACCATATTTCACGAGACAATGACATCCTGTCAGCAGCCAGCTCTGAGGTCATCATCCCATTAGTAAGTACTCTGCACAATGAACAAGTGCTACGAATATGGCACGACTTAAATGTTGAAAAGATTTCACCATCAGCAGCTTTATTTTGAAATCTAGAGGGTGCAATTAGAGATGATTTCACTGGAAAATACTTTACTTAGAAGCAGCCAGTTCTGTGCTTCAGTCCTTCACAAGTGGGAATTACATCTACTCTGCCGGGTTTGAAGGGTAATTTAATTGACTGATAATTCAGTAACTTGTTCACGACGGCTGGAGACAGCACTCCACTGCACTCTTGCTTTGTGGCCGTACGAGCAGATGCTCTCACACTGTGCCTGCAGTAATCTGAGAAATAAAGTTGAAAGGAATAGAAACTGCATGGTGAGCGCACAGCTTCAGCTAGACATGATGCTGGTTTCGACTCCAGATCTGAATGATTTGAATGCAAATCTAGCTGAGAGATTGCATATAAACCAGATAATTATTATGTGCCTGTAGGCAGGAAATATGACATTGTATTTTGAGGCTGGTCCAAGTGTTCTATAAGGTGATATAAATCTGATGGCTAAACAATGGAACTAGTGTTTTCTAAAGCAAGAAGTGTAGCACTTAATAGTTACACCTAGCAATACCTTCTGTTTTAAAAGCCCTATTTCTCATAAAGCAGGGGATTTTATTCAATTGCTTGCATCCAGTAACAAAGATTACTCTAATTTTACCTCAGTGTAACTGCTTATCAAGAAGAAGGGAGTTGCAGCTGAAGCCGCCTGTAACTAGGCCGCAGTTCCAGCCTTTTGCCGGACGCTCGTGCACGCAAAGGGAACAGATTGCTCCTGGCACTGAATCACCAGCCTGTTTGCGCACCATTGTCTCTGGTTCACTGAAAAGGAAAATCATCCATAGAATTAATTGAAATATCTAAGCTCTATTGTGCCTTTACCACTTTCACTGAAGCCCATCCTTGCTGCAAATGCAGGTGTACTGGGGAGAACGTTCTTCCCCTCTGTCATCCAATTTCTCAATGGACATTGAATCCGTGAACGCTACCTCACTTCTTTAGTATTTCTGTTTTTGCACTATTTTTAATTCAACTATTATATATATATATATTCACTGTAATTGATTTGCTTATTTTAAAAAATCTATTATCACGTATTGCAGGGTACTGCTGCTGCAAAGTTAACAAATGTCGCGACACATGCCAGTGATAATAAACCTGATACTGATTTAATTCTGATTCTGGCCACCTGGTACAGAAACATCAATGAACAGTCTCAAAGCAGGCTGCAGAGGGCGGTGGACTCTACCAGCTCCATCATGGGCACATAACCCTCCCACCACTGAGGACATCTTCAACAAGCAACATCCAGCAGTAAGGACCCTCTCCAACTGGGACTTGCCTTATTTTCTTTATAACTATCAGTAAGGAGGTACAGGAGCCTGAAGGCCCACACTCAATGTTTTAGGCTACGTCCACACTACGCCAGATAATTTTGAAAACGAAGCTTTTTCTCTTCGTTTTGACCTTCCGTCCACACTGAAATGGCATTTTCACCCCCAAAAACGGAGATTTTCGGAAACGGTTTCCAGAGTGAATAAATCTGAAAACGCCCAATATCGGTTGCAGTGTGTACGGGGTAACCAGAGCTTTTTAAAACCGCTGTCATGACGTGCCGTAACAGATGGCAGCAGCCCGGCATTTCATTGTTTTCTTCTTCTTCTTCTTATTATTATTATTACTACTTTATTGTCGCTAAACAATTGATACTAGAGCGTACAATCATCACAGCAATATTTGATTCTGCGCCTCGCAGAACCTAACAATTTCAGAACAGACGGCAACGAAACTGAAGCCAGAAGAGTTAGAAATGTACTCACCAAATACTTTGACCCATAGCTTACTGGATAAATAAGTATACTCACTTTGCCCTGTTTTCTGTCCTTGCTTGTATGAAGGTGGTTTACCTATTTATGCAAGTACTTCTCTGACAATAGATGTGTAACAGCCTAATGTAACATTGTATGGAAATACAAGATAACACTGATGCAGACATGTTTTATACATATAACAAGGTGCTTTATTAATGCAACAGAGTTAGTCAGTTTTTCAATGTTTGTCGTCAGCCGGGTCATACTGTCCGTGAACTCCCTGTCAGTTGCCTCCATACGCTCCAGTATTAGTTTTTTTGTTTTAAGTCCTCCTGCACGAGAGCCAAGAGCAATTCCTTTTAAGTTTTTCTACTCTGTAACTGGACAAACGCGCACTAAGTATACCATTTCCTCTTCGCGTGTTTTCTGTGTGTCCTGCGCGTGCCCAGTGGAGGAGATTCACCTAAAGATCCATGTTAGTGTGGACGGATATATTTTGAAAAACGCTTAGTATGTATGCCTGTCGTTTTTACTCGAAACTGGCGTTTTCAAAATTATCTGGCGTAGTGTGGACATACCCTTAATGACAGCTTCTTCCTCTCTGCCGTCAGATTCCTGAATAGTTCATGAGCCCGTGAATACTACCTCACTGTTCCTTTTTTGCACTTCTAAATAAAATTCTTTTGTAACGTATAGTCACTTTAAAGTCTTGGGCTGTACCACTGCCGCCAAACAAACTTCGCGACACCTCTGTGGTGGTAAACCTGATCTGATCGCGTGGAGAGATGTAAGCGATCGCGGCCATGCCTGAGACAGGTAGTGCAAGAAGGAACAGGCCTGTCAAGTGTGATTCAGAGCAAGTTCTTCAAACTGACGTGGATGGAAGCTAATTTTCCATGTTTCTGACCATCAAAGGTTTATGTGAAGGGGGGGGGTGGGGAACAACTACTGTCATGAGAAAAAAGTAACTGCAAACTGCCTTACCCTCACTTACTCCAATCAATATCCCTAAGTTACTTGGCTACTGCCCACTGCCCCCTAGTGTGTAGGCGAGTGCTAGAGTTCATGGTTGTTGATGGGAATACTGGGAAAATGGAGTGTATTAATACAAATGGGCGTTAACAGTTGGCGCAGAGTCATGGAGCCAAAAGGTCTGCTTCCCAGCTGTACGGCTCAATATGATTAGACTCTTTAATTTATCTTCATTAATTAATAAAAGGACAGTTGGTGATTCTCTGAACAAAAATGCGAATGAAATTCCTTTAATAAACAATGTTTATAGTTGTGGCTTTTTTTGTGTGTTCTTGTTGCTTCACCAGCTGCTTTCTCTGTAATTGCATGGGAAAACAGCGGAGCCTCTACTTCCTTGGGAGTTTGGGAAGATTTGGCGTGACATCTAAAACTTTGACCAGCTTCCATGGTGGCGCGGTGGAGAGGGTACTGTCTGGCTGCATCACAACCTGGTACGGAAACGTCAGGGCCCCTGAATGGAGAATCCTATGCAAAGTAGTGGATGTGGCCAGTCCATCACAGGTAAAGCCCTCCCCACCACTGAGCCATGTACACGAAACATTGCCACTGGAAAGCAGCAACCATCATCAGAGACCCTCGCCACCCTGGTCATGAGCTCTTCTCGCTGCTGTCATCAGGAAGGTGGTGCAGGAGCTCAGGGCTCACATCACCAAGTTATTACCCCTCAACCATCAGGCTCTTGAAACAGAGGGGACAACTTCACTCAACTTCATTGGTCCTATCATTGAAATGTTCCCACAACCTACGGACTCACTGTCACGGACTCTTCATCTCACGTTCTCAATATTCATTGCTGATTTATTATTATTATTATTATTATTTCTTCTTTTTGTATTTGCAGTTTGTCTTTTGCACACTAGTAGAACACCAAACTTTGTGCAGTCTTTCATTGATTCTATTATGGTTATTATTCTATTATGGATTTATTGAGTATGTCTGCAAGAAAATGAATCTCAGAGTTGTATATGGTGTATATATGTACTTCTATAGTTTATTTTGAACTTTGAAAACGGTTATGGTAACTAAACACACATACACAACACTTTATTAAAAGATGCTTTGCAAATTGATTTGTAGGTGGAGGGAACACTTCTAGGAAGGGGGGATATTTTGAAAGATGATTGAAAGTTTTGGTGAAGAGTTTTATAAAAGCAAGAAGAATTTGGATACAAAGGCATGAGGGGGAAAGGTTTCAGATCACTGGCTGCCAGTTCTATTTTCACCTGTCCAGTTTTCTCCAGTCTCTTCCCTGGGTCTGCTCCCTGTGAACTTGAGGTCATCCAAAATTCACCTGCTACACCATAACTTTCCCCAGCTCATTGCTCCCTCACCCTTCATCTGTGTGTTAAGAATATTCCCCATCCACAGCCCTTCCTGTATCTGGAATTTTCTTCAGCCCTATAATCTTCCTATTCTGGCCACTTGAACATCCCCAAAAGTAAATACTCTTCCATTGGTGGGGATAACTTTCTACCTTGACTCTCTTCCTTAATCCCTATCCCTACCACTCCTTCCTTGAAATACTCCTTAAAACGTACATCTATGGCCAAGCTGTTGGTCATTGGGCCTGATATTCTCACTACAGTGCATTGAAACATTTTGCTGCATACAAGTCATTGTTGCTATTATGCTGTGTGGACGGTAAGGCCCAGGGACTGGTCAATCTGCCATCGTTGATGAGGTAAGGGAAGATACAGTTTCATAAAAGCCTGGAACTTCTTCTAAGGATTACAGCCCATATATGGTCATGGAAAAGGGACAAAGGAATCTGTGGATGAAGTTAAAAGGCCAGGACTTATTAAGCTGTTGGAAACCACTGTTTTTTTAAGAATACTTTTTATAAGATCTTTACTTTTTAATAAACTCATGTATTTTTCACAAAATCATCCCCACTCACTGGCAGAAAGCAATATAGCAGCTAAACTAACAGTTTATCACTTTTCTCATTTTTCATTGGCTAAATATTAGCACATTACCCATGTGATATAATTGTTTTTGTTATGTAGACTATTAAAAAATTCAATCCTATCTCAGGAATTTTCCCTATCTTATCTATAAAAGTGGTAGATTTTCCAGATATGCCTTCTCTATTTCTTTGTTCCCCTCTTAGCATCGTTTCTCAGCTCTTTATTTAGTTGGCTTAATAATTGTCTGCTTGTTTGCACTCTAAAATAAACTGGAATCTTGCAATTAAGACTGCTCATCATTTCTGATGAGAGAGATCTTGGACAGTGCATCATTGGGCAGGAAGATATGGCAGAGACTTATAGAAGATAGAAATCAAAAAAAAAACTGCAGATGCTGGAAATCTGAAATAAAGACTTTTCACTTGCCACATTTTGTGGATGGCGGAATTTGTATGTGTGGGGGGAGTGGTGTTGCTGTTGATGGTGGCATTAGTACAGGATGGAGTAGAGAAACCTAGCAAGGGGAACATGGGATAGTTCGAGAAGGAAATGGCGACAACATGAATATGAATCTCTGAGCCCTGAGGCAGTCAAGCCAAGTGTGGAAATGGTCTTGTGATGGAGCAGATGATTTGTCCAGGCTCAGGTCCAGGTGATCTATTGACTATTTCAAGTGAATAGTTGGTGGGGATGGGGGGGTGCAGGGGTAGGGAGGCAATGTTTATAGATGCTGGAAATTTTGAGCAACGCACACAAAATGCTGGAAGACATCAGCAAGGCAGGCAACATCTATGGAGGGGAATGCTGGTTCCTTTCTGGTCCTGATGAAGGGTCGCAGCCTGAAACATTGACTGCTTATTCCCCTCCACAGATGCTGCCTGACCTGCTGAGCATTTTGTGTGTGCTTCTGTAGCTTTAAGTTCTCCTTATCCTCTATTTCAGAACGTCCAGCCTCTTCATTTTTTTTACTCACTCAGCAGCCAAGCCTTGCCTTTGCAGTAAGAAGCACCAAGTTGTCCAACTGTAAATACCCACATTGATTTTCTCCTCTTTTGTGCCCAGGTATTAAAAGTTCATCCTGAAGGTTTGCACATTTATATCAGTCAAAATAATTTATTTATGCATCGAGATACAGTGCAGAATAGGCCTTTCCGGCATTTTATGCCAGACTGCCAGCAATCCCTCACTTTAAATCTAGCCTAATCACAGGACAATTTGCAATGACCAATTAACCAACCAACCGGTGTGTCTTTGGACTGTGGGAGCACCCAGAAACCCATGCTGTCCCAGGGAGAATGTACAAACTCGTTACAGGCAGCATCAGGAACACTGCCTTTGGTCTTATTGAGACTGGGCTCCAGTGAACAAGGTCAGACAACAAGAGAAGATGGGGCAACTGCACTGAAACAAGAAGCTAGTCGATCAGTGCGTCTTGCTTCATGAAAGAGTTGAGATCATCAAACCAGTTAATAAAAGATCAAACCTACATATTAATCTAGGAATAAGTTAAGTGAGGAATTACTGACTTAGTAAAAAGCAATCTTCTTTGCTGCAGCTGTTTTCTGTTTATAGTCCCTATCCACCGAGTTTGCTGAGCAAACTGCAGATCTCTTTTTTTTTAACTGCTAACACAGATATTTGGTGTACATCAATGACAAGGAAGGAGACAGGTCATATTTCTCCTGGCCTGTTTTAGTAACCTGGCTGAGACTTGCTAAAACCCATCGCAAGGGAATTAGAGGAAAGGCCCAGTTCTGACATGTCTCTTTAAGTGGCGTTGACTATAGGCAGTGCCTTTGATGTTTGCTTCGATTTCCATGTACTCAGAGTGAGTGCTACTCCATGGTGATTTTGATGTGAGTGTTCAATCTATCACATGAAGGCAAATCGGCCACCTGTAAAGAAAATAAATAACTTCTGAATCACTGTGAAGTGTTGTAGTACAACAGGGGTTCAATGAATTGTCAGACAGCCCTTTCATTGCAATTTTCTGCTTACTGGGGCTTTTTTCTAAAACACCTACTGCTTTCATATGAATTAATATATAAACTATAGCTGTCTAATAGAATTTCCAAACCATGCAACAACAACAAAGAAACTGTTTTGAACTTTTTAAAAAATATATAATTTTATCTCTACTGTCTAATTTAAATGCCGAGATGTCTTAAGTTGAATATGTCTACATTCGGTCCCTCTCATTGGCTTTGCCCATAAATCATGAACCCAGCACTGTATGAAAGGAAATGGATCTGGTGCTCCCAAGTTACAGGAAACTTGTAAACCCATGAACATGAATGGACAGACAAATTAAAAGAATAGCACCAGCATCCATTTCTAACCAACCGCATTAATTTGCTTCGAAACAAGCACGGATTTCACCTAGTCTCGCGGTGAGTTTGAAACTAAAAGTCCGTTGACGTTCAACACATCCTTGGCATTTTGGTACAATTTCCACATGGTTAATAAATATGAAAATATAAACTCATAACCATATCAGTGAATCTAAATGACAATGGGATCCCAGCACTTTGTGACCCTTTTATCAGTTACCTGTCGCATTTAAGAACCAGTAAGTATAACCAGCTGTGGATGTTTCTAACAGCTGTGCTTACTGAACACTTCAGCAAATCATTCGTAATACTGATTCTCAGTTATAATGAATGATTCAATACACACTCATTGGCCAGTTTATTAGGTACCTCCTGTACCTAATAAAGTGGCCACTGACTGTATGTTCATGGTCCTCTACTGCAGCCCAACCACTTCAAGGTCTGATCTGTTGTGTGTTCGGAGCTGCTGGTCTGCACAACACTACATAGTCGCTCGAATTACTGCCTGCTTGAACCAATCTGTCCATTCACCACTGACCTCTCTCATTATCAAGCCGTTTTCGCCCACAGAACTGCTACTCACTGGATTTTTTAAATCGTTTTTGACACCATTCTCTGTAAACTCAAGAACCTGTTGTGTATGAAAATCCCAGGAGATCAGCAGTTTCTGAGTTATTGAAACCGCCCTGTCTGGCGCCAAAAGTAATTCCGCAATCAGTGTCACTTCGATCCCATTTCACACCCCCGATCCGGTTTGAATTGAACCTCCTGACCATGTCTGCATGCTCTTATGCTTTGAGTTGCTGCCACGTGACTGGCTGATCAGATGTTGCATTAACAACCAGGTGTAGAGGCATACTTGATAAATTGGTTTCTGAATGTATGCTCCCAGCAGTTTAGTTAAATATTTTTGTGTGGAATATCTTCCTTAGGTGTTTCCAAATCGGTGTTGACAATTGAATAAGACTGTGCGGAGTAAGAACGTGAAAAGCTTCTCTGAGGAGAGGAGTTGACTTTGACATTTCCTTCAACAATCGTTTTCTGAATGTAATAATAGACATTTCACTGTAAATACAGATGAGATTAAGTTGAGGAATATTACATTTCAAAAGAATACAGAGAGCTAAGCAAAAATATATGCCTGGTTTCTGAAGCAGGCATAATGTAAAACAGGTAGGATCTTTGACTTGCTGCTTGCTTTTATCTCTCTCACTTTGTACTGTTACTGCTTGTGCATAATCTGAAATGTCTCTCGGAAGAGTCAGTAAAATGCGAGCTGTTTTTATCAAGATGCCAATGAGAAGGGATTTCATGTTCTTGGTAATGGAAGGGATATTTGCAAAGGCCCTGATGACAAGCCACGAGTGGGAAATCTGGGGCAGCTTGGTTTCACCGTTTTTGGTCCAGTTGGACACAAAGCGAACTGACTACTTATGATTGCAAACAGAGTTTGAAGTACCGTATGGAAATAGTTCAGATATTGCTGGCTCAGATCCCAAATTATAATCGCGGCGATCCAGGTAGGTTGGAGAGGTTTGAGCAGGCTTGATGGTATCAGAATCGGGTTTAATATCACTGACTTATGTTGTGAAATTCATTGTTTTGTGGCAGCAGTACCATGCAATACATAAAAATGCTGTAAACTACAACAAGAAATATGTATAAAAATTAACTTAAATAACTAGTGGGGAAAAAGAGAGCAGAAACAGTGAGGTAGTGTTCATGGGTTCAAGGTTCATTCAAGAATCTGATGGTGAAGGGGAAGAAGCTGTTCCTAAAACATTGAGTGTGTGTCTTCAGGTTCCTCTACCTCCTCCCTGATGGTAGTAATAAGAAGGGATCACATGCTGCATGATGGGGGTCCTTCATGATTGGTGCCCCCTTTTGAGGTATCACCTTTTGAAGATGCCCTCAATACTGCGGAGGCTTCTGCCCATGATGGAGCTGTCTCTTGACAATGCAATGCCTATAACAAGTATTCACCGCCCCCCCCCCAAGAAGTTTTCATCTTTTATTGTCTTATGACATTGAATTACAATGGATTTAATTTGGCAAAACACACAAAATGTTGAAGGAACTCAGCAGGCCAGGCAGCATCTTTGGAAAAGAGAACAGTCGACATTTCGGACCAAGACCCCGCCTCAGCCCAAAATGTCGACTGTACTCTTTTCCGTAGATGTTGCCTGGGCTGCTGAGTTCCTCCAGAATTTTGTATGTGTTGGACGGAGTTCCAGCACTGCTGATCTTCTCTTGATTGTGGATTTAAATTGGCTTTTTTTGACACTGATCAATAGAAAAAGACTCTTTTATGTCAAAGTGAGAACAAATTTCTACAAAATAATTGATTGCATAAATATTCACCTGCTTCAAGTCAGTATTTAGTAGATGCAACTTTAGCAGCAATTACAGCCTTGAGTCTGTGTGGACAGGTCTCCAGCAGCGTTGCACATCTGAACACTGCAATTTTTCCCCCTCCTACTTTACAAAACTGCTCAAACTCTGTCAGGTTGCATGGGGATCATGAGGGAACATCCCTTTTCAAGCCCAGCCAAAGTTTCTCAATTGGATTGAGGTTTGGACTCTGACTTGGCCACTCCAAGGCATTAAATTTGCTACTTTTAAGCCATTCCTGTGTAGCTTTGGCTTTATGATTGGGGTCATTGTCTTGCTGGAAAATAAATCCTCTCCCAAATAGCAGTTCTCTTGCAGACTGCATCAGTTGTTCCTCTAGGATTTCCCTGCATCTTGCTGCATTCATTTTACCCTCTACTTTCACAATCCTTCCAGGTTCTGCTGCAGTGAAGCATCCCCACAGCATGATGCAGCCACCACCATGTTTCACATTAGGGATGGTGTGTTTTTGATGATGTGCAGTGTTTGGCATAAGCCAAACATAGTGTTTACTCTGATGCCCAGTTCTGGTTTCATCAGACCATAGAACTTTCTTCCAGCTGACTTCAGAGACCCACATGCTTTCTGGAAAACTTTAGTCGAGATTTCATGTGAGGTTCTTTCAACAATGGCTTTTTCTTTGCCACTGTCCCATAAAGCTGTGACTGGTGATGCACCCAGGCAACAGTAGTTGTATGGGCAGTCTCTCCCACCTCAGCCACTGAAGCTTGTAACTCCTCTAGACTTGTCACAGGTCTCTTGGTGGCCTCCCTCACTAGTTCCCATCTTGCACACTCATTCAGGTTTCGAGGATGGCCTACTCTAGGCAGATTTACAGCCGTGTCATGTTCTTTCCACTTCTTACTTGATTGACTCTTGATTGATTTATGCAATTGACTATACACTTGTGTTTTTCAATAACCTTTTTGCAAAGTTGCTTGGCATGTTCTTTTGTCTTCATGGTGTAGTTTTTTCCAGGATACTGACTCACCAGCA
This sequence comes from Mobula hypostoma, assembly GCF_963921235.1. Classification (NCBI taxonomy): domain Eukaryota; kingdom Metazoa; phylum Chordata; class Chondrichthyes; order Myliobatiformes; family Myliobatidae; genus Mobula; species Mobula hypostoma. The sequence continues at coordinate 17,369,523 of NC_086123.1, forward strand.
ATTGGACCTTCCAGGGGGAGGGGAGGTGGGGGGAGAGGGGGAGGGAGGGAACATTGACTCAGACCATGAGAGGCTTGCATCGGGCATTTTCATGCCTTACAAGACGCAGATTGGAAGTCTGTGTGGGGCACCACTCCTCGCACAGACACTAGAGCAATGTGTGATTAAGTGCCTTGCTCAAGGGCACAAACACGCAGCCACAGCTGAGGCTCGAACTAGCGACCTTGGGATAGCTAGACGAACTCCTTAACCACTTGGCCCGTGCCCAACAGGTACTCCCTTCCAGGTACAGGTGTATTTTTACTACAATCAACAGAAACATCTCAACTGCACACGATGATCTCCATTTAACTAATTATGTGACTTCTAAAACCAATTGGTTGCACCAGAGATGATTTGGTGTGTCATATTAAAGGGGGTGAATACTTCTTGTGCAATCAATTATTTTGAGTTTTATATTTGTAATTAATTTAGATCACTTTGTAGAGATCTGTCTTCACTTTGACATGAAAAAGACTCTTTCTGTTGATCAGTGTCAAAAAAAAACAAATTAAATTCGCTGTGATTCAATGTTGTAAAACAATAAAACATGAATATTTCCGGGGGGGCGCATTAATACTTTTTATGGGCACTGTACATATTGGCAAGATGTTGACAATATACCATGACAAGTACTGATTCCTTTTTCTGCTAGAAACTCCCTCATTTGCCTTGTATTCGAAAGCAAATGCAGAATTCAAGCTATCTAAATCGCTCACTCATCTATTCCTGGTTTCCTCCTGATTCTTTGATCCATATCACTTTCACCAGGGTTTACACTCCAGTTTAGGTGTTGGTACAAGGTCACACCAATGACTCAGGCTTGTGTCTGATCTCTCTCCAGCTAGAAACCAAGCGCGATTCTTCAAAGGTTTGCAGTCTCACTTTGTTTTGCACATGAGCTGTAAACCCAGCACTTTAGAAAGTGCTCGTATGTGAAGTCAATTAACTTTAACCTAAATGTGCAGAGTGGGGATGAGTGCAAACTGTAAACCAGCTTGTTTCTTACAACAAACGAGATGCGATGTGTTCAAATGGGCGGCTTGCATCATTACATCATTGCAGCATATTATCAAGTGCAGGATAGTGCAAAATTGAGAATTTCAAGATCCATCATTTAATAGTTGTGCTCCCAAAAGCAAAATTAGTTCAGTTTCAAAAGGTTGCATTTGAGATTTTAAGGTTAATTGACTGTACAGCTTCTTGACGGCGAAATGTTTTTAATGTGTTGCAGAAAACTGCTGGGTTGAAATTGGCTCCTTCACTTCCAGTGTTGTAGCAGTGACTTCGTTCACAATAAGAAGTGCCCATGTTTCTGTAGAGTGTAAAATGAGCCCACTGGGTTTATGCCAGCTCCCTTGCTAATTCTCCCTGTGACCTATTCTTCTATCGACTCCCTCAAATTCCGCCACTCACCTAGTTTTGAGGCAATTTTAATTAACATACCAGAATGAATGTTGTTTTGGGATGCTGGAGGAAACGGGTGCATGCAGGGAAAAAAGCCCTCGCAGGCACTCCAAAAAAAACATACAATCTCCTCACAAATGCCGCTGCGGGTCGAGGTTGAACTCTGGTTGCCGGAGTTACAAGGCCACATACCTGCGACTTGCTCTGCTGCGTCACATCGATTGTGAACATGTTTGGGTGTAACAGAACCCATACAAAAACAACTCACTTGCAAATGTGTTTCCTATCAAATTTCTGTAGAAAGCTTTTTATAAGGCGAACATACTGTGAAAATAAGTTAATAATTCACAATGCAGTACTCATATGTAATTTTTGTGGTTTTTTTCTGTGCAGCATGAAAGATCAATTTCCAGTTAAATGATGATGTTGGTTGTGAAAAGCAGTTTTCATATCTGTTGACAGAACCTGCTTGTTAAGAGTGTCCACGTTTATGCAGTTTAGCCTTAAGGCAGGAACTTTGCCTTTGAAAACTTCATCTGCATTGTTGCTTCTGATCAAATGGAAGCTCTGCTCCAATGGGAGGCTGCTTGGTAACAACTACTTGCTCCTGCAATGGTTCTTCTCCATATGAGGGAAAAATTTCAATACAAGTCAATCAATACTGGAGTCTTCAAGTAAATGCAGGAGCAACTCCATCCAATAAAAAAATCTGAAAACGAAATGCCTCAAAACCACATTGTGAAGGGTGAATGATGATCGCACTGTTACCATGGAAAAATCTAATTAATAGTTGGAGACTTTGAGCGTTTATTTATTGAAAATAAAAGTTCAGATTAAAATGAACTCTCTGAAAGAACACTGTATCTGACCCCAAAATAATTATCCCTTGGTGGGAAACAAGTTCCATTTGTGGGCACACTTCCAACAAGAGTACTAAAGGATTCACACGTTGGAAGTCAAGGCTGAATATCTTCTGGGGCTCTGCGGTGGAATACTTTTTGGATTAAATATTGTTTTCCACATAATTATCCACAGTGCTGGCCTTTTCAGTTTCTGAGTCTCTAAGCTGGCGTCAAGTCTTGTTCTGGAAGTTTGAGAGATGGAGTGAGATGATGCTGACTTTCTGACAAGGTTCTAAACTAAGGACCCAGTTCTCTGTAGACGAATGCAAGTTTCATGGCGTAACTGAAAGTACGGTCAGCAACCAACATTTTACTCAAACCCTATTTATATCACTGATGTTCACTGCACGCAAGATGACAGATACATTTCTAAAGAATGTAGGCAATCTAGACGGAAGGAGATCGTGAAGTAACTTGAGCTGGATCCTTCCATCAGCAAAAAAAGCGGCAGATCCTTTGCTATCTTCACTATCTCAACTCTTCCTTCAGTGTTCCCAAGGAAAAGGCACTTCCGCCATTCATTCCCCCTGCACTTACAACAAGTCACTCATATTCAGTGCCTGGATCCCGTCCCTGTGTAGCCACCCAAACTCAGCACAATCAATGATTGCAGTCGGCAAAGTAAGTCACCAGCGCCTACAACCATTCCTGCCATACCAGTGTGAGGAAGAGGGTTCAAGGTGAGGATATCGCTATATTCAATGTTTTTACCCAGCAAAGATCATCTCAATAATGGTCAGTTGACAGGCGGACATGCCTGTCTCTTCAGAAGATTCAAATATTCAAAGATTCAAACTTCTTTTATTATCAAAGCACTTACAGAGTATACAACCCTGAGATTCATCTTTCCATAGACAGCCATGAAGCGAAGAAATCATCAAACACCTATCGCGCAAAAAAAAGTACAAATCATGCTGACAGCAAGAAACAAGCGAAAAACAGAGAATATTAAACATCAAACTACAAAATCATTGAAACAGTCTCGTAATGTTTAATTCAGTTCGGTTTAGTGCTGTGTGTGCAGGCCACAGAGACAGTCTGCCCCGATTAAAATCGTACAAAATAGCAATTAAAAAAGGAGTATCTAGAAAGCAGAAACACATAAACAAAAACTGCAGAGTTCTACCACAAACTGGGTTGATTAAACCTTACTAAGACCCAAGGCTCTGGCACCAGCAGCATCGAGTGATAAGGAGAGAGAGAGATCGGTCAAGTGCAGACACCTTCTTCTGGTAGCAGCAAGTCAGAGGGAGAGAGGCACACCACCATAATGTACATTACAGGTTCCAATCACACGCAGCTTATTGGCAGAACCATATTTGAAAGAAGAAGTAGCTTTGTGAACTGTCTGCAGGACGTCACCTTGGGTCACGTTGTTCACTGGCGCGATCTTCAGTAAAACGCTGATGCCCCGCATTGTGCATTCCCTCTTCCTACCTTTCGTTGATATGTATTGTTGATCAGTCGGGGTAAAGCGGCTCATCTGGTGGACTAGCTGGCAGTCTGCACAAGCTGGGAGACATGGGCGTGAGTCTCACAGATCTGTTTGCGTGCAGTGACACAGGAGATGGTTGGCGGGCGAGTGTGGGGCGAAGCGAGCAGCGTCAGAGCCTAGTGCGTCGAGCAGGATCTTGCTTCTGAACTTGCGTTCGTTTGGTTTGAATATTTGCTCCTTAGCTCATGTATCAGAGCAAAGGATTCAGGATCCAGGACTAACTGCTCTCACAGCTTTGTGCATGTATTAAATAATCTCCCAGGGCCTATGTTGACACCCGCTATCTTTACACATTTTCCATCAAGACTGGCGCTGCAGCAGCCAGATTCCTGGGGCATTTTTTCCTCCTCTCGGGCTAGTTATCAGTGGTCTGTCTCCACGTCTCAATGCATGAACTGTTCTATATTCCTTCTAGCCGGTGCTGGGGGTCAGATGCTCCGGATGTCATCCACGTACACACAAGAGATCCTGAAGACGCTGGAAATCCAGAGCAACACACACAGAATGCCGGAGGAACTCTGCAGGTCAGGCAGCATCTGTGGGGAGAGATAAACAGCCAATATTTCAGGCCGAGACCCTTCATCAAGACTGCCTTCCTCCCTCCCTCTTCCTTTCCAGTCCTGATAAAGGAGCTCAGCCCAAAACATCAACTGTTTATTCCTCTTCCTAGATGCTGCCTGACTTGCTGAGTTCTCCCAGTTTGTCTTACTCTCTATCATCCTCCACTGTTGCATCTACTCAGCTAACAGTGTAGTTAGCACTAGCTGGATTTTGAAGTCATCGAGGAGGCTTTTTCTAGTTTGGAAAAGTGCGGTTATCAGGCTCTGAGCAAATAAACATTTTGCATCAATTTCCAGCAACTATTCCACAGCCTTTTAACCTTAATATTCTGGCAGCAGTAACAATGTTGTACTGCATGTGACCTCAAGATACCTTATCGCTGTATTTGGATGCTAAAAAAAGCGAACAGATCCAGTTTTCAGCTGTGAAATCAGAGCCAGGTTAATGTAGCATTTAATGAGGAGAGAGTGTTCTCCTGAAAGGTTTAATCCAAAAGCCAGCAGATACAGTTCTCAACTGTGAAATTAGACCCAGGTTAATGCAGCATTTACTGGGTATAAAATGAAGGGAGAGTGTCCTTCTGACTGATCTAATCCAAAAGCCGTCAGAACTTTGCAGAAAGCTGAGGAGAATCGCCTACAGGTAAGGCTGCCACACCTGTCTGATGAACAGTGCGACATTCTTTATGACAACTAAGTCCACAGCTTGTTCCTCATCTCTAGTTAACATACCAAATGTAAAGTTGGCTGTCAGTTTGATCTTCTACGGTGCATCTTTTCTTTGTGGTCTTGTTGCTGATGGATGGAATTGGAATCCTCATTAAAGTACTTCCACAATGCTTTTCTTCTGGAAAAGCAGACAAATATATTCAATAACCTTTGTACTTTAGCTTCTGGAGTTTCAAGTAACTAAAACATTTTCTGAGAGCTCTCCATTGTTTATGGAACTTACAGATACTATGAATAGCTGCTTATAAAAAAAAACGAGTCAACTACCCGTAGAAAGTAAAGTGGTTACCAAATCTGAGCACAGCATTTGCTTAGTTGAGAAGTTTATGATATTTTTCATAATAAAAAAATAAACTGAATGACTCTCTCTGCCAACCTTCCCCTCTCTGGGTCTCAAAGATAACCACATGATTGTAAGTTAGCATTCATTCTGCATGAGCCCAAACAGCCCTTGGAAATCCCTGTTCTCACCTAATTTCCACACGTGCACTCTACCACATTCAAGCTACTCCAAGCAAAGTTTTGTTTTGCTTCTTACTTCCCATCCGCCAGTTTATACAGTGGGTTTGGTGGTGGGGGCTTCATTTGCAAAGATTCCCAAGCCTACAGCATTGATGTTCCTTCTGCGAAAGAAAGAACATCATTGAAGAGGTTTTAGTGGCTGCAAAGCCAAATATAGTGGATAAAGTGGCCGCTCCAAAATGATATCGTACTTGTAAGTGGGTACCGTGCACAATCCGGATTTGATGGAGACAGACGTGAGAAGCACGGAGGAACATCTGGAGAAACTTCTGAAATGCCCGCTTCGCTGCCGCTGCTACTGTGCGATCGAGAATCTCCGGAGGGGAAGGCCCCAAATCCTCGGCTTTGCCTATGGCCTGTTGCCGGGGCTGGGGTCGAAGCGCTCGGCAGAGATGGTGCTTGGTGTCGGAGGACTGGTCGGAGGCTCGAAGTTTTCGGATGGACTCAAGAGTCGGCTGTGGTCGGGTGCTTCCAGGATGCTGCATCGGTAAGTTTGTAGCGCTGGAAGCTCACGGCAGGAAGAGTTTTTCTTCCTTCTACCATCTGCGTGAGATGATGGGACTTTTGAGAGACTTTGAGACTTTTTTTTACCATGTCCATGGTCTGTTCTTTATCAAATTACGGTATTGCTTTGCACTCTTGTAATTATATGTTATAATTATGTGGTTTTTGTCAGTTTTTCAGTCTTGGTTTGTCTTGTGTTTCTGTGATATCATTCTGGAGGAACATTGTATCATTTTTTAATGCATGCATTACTAAATGACAATAAAAGAGGACTGCGTGTCCTCATAATCTAATCTAAACTCAATAGAATCAAAGAAAGACCACACAAAATGATAGGCAAACAACCAGTGTGCAAAACGACATTTCTGTTCAAGGGCATTGGTGTTTCCATAGCAGGCTATGAGGCAGCCAGCCAACATACTCTCTGCCACACATCTACAGAAGTTTGTCAAAGTTTTAGATGACGTGCTGAATCTTCACAAACTTCTGAGAAGGTAGAGGTGCTGCCGTACTTTCATCGTAGATAGAGAGATCCAGGTAGGGAAGAGAAAGTTCAGAGATGGAAAATTGCAACAAAGGTAATGAATGCTTTGCATTCTCTCTATGTGCAGGAAGCAACATCAATACAGTCATTGATGTATACTTGAAGAAAAGAGTCTAAAGAGAACTGCAACAAAAACTGTTCGATGTATCCCACCAAGAGAGAAGCATAATTCCAATTGGTCTAGAGAAAGAGACTGAAGTTGACGATGGCGTTCATACAGGTGAATGAATGATGGTTTGAATATCTATTCAAAGGCCTCTATTTAATCACCTTTACACCTCCAACCTGCACATTCCGATAAGGGATGGATGTGTAAAGGCATTGTATATTCAAGGTGAAAATGAGTTAAGACAAGGTAACTGTCTAAGTAGCAGAAGGCACCAGAGGGGTCATGGATGCAAGCAGAGAAAGGAAGAGGTCAAGGTAGGAAGAGATAAGAGTGGAGTGAGTAGTACTGAACCTCCAGGAGGACCACAACCTTGTCACGGTCTGGAGGCTCGTGTGCCTCAATGACCTGGAGAGCTATGTTGGCTGGAGTCAGGGCTCTATGCTTTGGTTCTTTGTAGAGTCACCCATGCTAAACAGATCAAAGGGTAGAAGTCAGACTAAGAGTGGTCCACCGGTCTTTTGGGTTTGGGGGGGTGGGGGGGTTCAGCTCAGGGCTAACAACCCTGACTGGTAAGACAGAATTGTTGAGTGCGACAGTATTCGTGAACTCCACCCCCAGCACTGGAAAGCAAGAAGCTACTGACACGATGAAGCACCGCCAAAGATGGAGGACCTTCATTGCTGTCCTAAGCGCCAGCGACGTAACGGGCAGTAAGTAAGAGTGGTACTGAAGATACGGATCTCAAAGCAGAAAGGGTGACAGAGCCACTACCTTCAATTCATATCAAAATGTACACTTGAGTAGATGTGAACTGTAAGCTGAGAAGTGGAGTTAGCTAAAAAGATCAATAAACCAAAATGGACACAACAAGCCTATTGATTTCCAGTCTTTATCAGAAATGGCTGTAGTTCTATTATTTCTGTCTGGGCCTGTTGCAGGCCAACATTTTTCACTAGAAGGCGGTTCTGTGCATTAACAGTAGAGTATCACTCCTCTGCAAACAAGCACATTACGGACTCCTGAACAAAGTGGAAGGTCTGAAAGTACAAGCTGTATTTCTGAATTGTCATGTCATCTAAAAATACCTCTAATTCAAAGAAATAAGGGTGCAATGAGACTCCTGTGCTCCCCTTTGCATGTAGGTTGCGAGGAGCAAGGTGAATAAAAAGTCAGTAGTTGATTTTACACTTGTCTTTTGTGCATTCTTTCAAGTTGCTAAGGCTTGGCATTTAGGTTTGGCAAATGTAGTAATTAAACTGGAATGCACATGTCTCGCCTTGTGACAGCCTCTATTTTTGCTTCTGACAAATGTAATAATTACAAGATTTACCTGCTCAACAGAATGTTTTTAATCAGTATCTGTGTCAAACTGAATTGTGCTGAGAGACTTTGTGCTGCAACAAATGGAGGACGGCTGCCAAGTGAACCGAGGTTAAAAAAATGTTCACTTTGGTTAGGAAATGGTTTTTATCAATTTTCCAAAGCAAGTTGCCAGCTCTTAAATTGCAGGAATTTGTTCATCAAATATTTTCTCAATTCCCAATTAAGCAGCATACAAATAGTTGTATTCCTATGAAAACCTGTGAGCAGGAGCTGCTACACCAGATTGGTAACAGGAAATGGAGGAATCCATTGTTGTCAGGGAGAAACAATAGTGGATAATTGTTGCCGTTAACGTAACTGGGTGTGCCAGCAAAGCGATAAATCACCAAAACATTTCTGAATAAGTACTGATAATTATGATAGTTTTGGTAAAGTTCTCATCATCATTATGTGTTGTATCGTGTGACGTAGGTGATCATGTCCATGATTGCTCGTGGCAAATTTTCCTACAGAAGTAGTTCACTATAACCTTCTTCTGGGCAGTGCCTTTACAAGACGAGTGACCTCATCTCTTCAGAGAATGTCTGCCTGGCGTTAGTGGTCGCATAACCAGGACTTGTGACATCACCATACACCACCTGCTCCCATGACTTCACGTGGCCCTGATTCGGAGGGGGTAAGCAGGTGCTATACCCTGCCCAAGGGTGACCTCCGGGCTGGCGGAGGGAAAGAGCGCCTTACACCTCCTTAGGAGAGACGTATCTCTGCCCTGCCACCCGAATGGTAAAGTACCACACAGAATAACAGACCCATTAAAATGGCCTCAGACTGAAAAAATTCAGTTCGCACATTTGTCCTTCTCTGCTGATAACACAGCAACATGTTTACAAAGATCAAAGACCCGTTTGGAAGTAATATCTGCAGTTATGAGGTGCCTTCTCATATTATAAGTTCCCACTGTGATTTCCCCATGCAATGCGGTTTGCGTTGCTCAGAGGGTAAATGAGATAAATGAGGTTAAAAATGGATATATTGAATTCAAATTCAAATTCAAATTCAAGTCGAATTATCATTCAACCATACATGAATACAGCCAAATGAAACAGCATTCCTCTGGGAACTAAACATACACAGCACATTCAAAATAGCAAGCTAAAACAAAATGCATATATAGCCCAATACCTTGAGCGACATGTCCCGCAAATTGATGATACAGTTCCCAGCAGTGCGCAATGTAGCCTGTCATTCCACCGATCGAACACTGGAGGGCAGCACCTGTGGATGAGGCCAGCCCCCAAGTGAGCACGGACATCACACTACTCTGCCTCTGGCGTCTCCTCTCCTGTGGCCTGAGGCTTAGTCCTCGCTATGTTATGTGTGACGCCAAGCAGAGCTACCGGACGGATGATGCTAATGAGAGAGATAATGGAAGACAATGGAGAAACATTCAAAATGCTAATAAGAGAGAAGAGAGAGAGATTAACGAGAAAGAAACACAATTCAGATATTGACAGACCATTTGCTTTGAACCTGAACTGTTTGAAGATTGATGGACAGGTGATACCCCAGCAGGGGGATAAAAAGAGCAGGTTTGCTAAGGCACCTCACATCACGAGAACCTGGAAAGAGCAGTGTGCCCCCACAAGTTGGTGGAAGTTTGGAGGACCGGTTTGCGGGAATCCGTCAGAGACTCACAGGGTGTAAAGGTACCATCGGTGGGAACTGTGGTGTGTGTCCGCCCTTGCCTGGGTGCCGGGTTCACCGCGGAAGAACGATCGTATCCGGAACGGAGGGGTCACAGTCGGTGACCACAGCAGGATCAGAAGACATCAAAAGGTCTGCCCGAAACCAACTGCATCTCTCACTCTCTCTCTCCAACGGTACAACAACAGCGATTACTTCAAACTGCACTAAACTGAACTGAACTCTGTGTCACTTAAGACTGATCATTTTACCCCTAGACTGTGATAGAGCTTGGTTGATTCCTATCACCTTATTTCTGTGTATATGTGTGTATTATCATTGCTAACCTGGTACATTTATATCCTTGCGATTAGTGTGCTGTATTACTTATTTCTTTAATAAAGCTTTATTAGTTCCTAGTAATCACAGACTCCAACGAGCGTTCCATTTCTGCTGGTTTGGCAACCCAGTTACGGGGTACGTAACAGCTACAACCAGGGCCACGTAGTTCCCCTGCTGTCTGTTGCACCACCAAACAAGGAAAAAAGGCCGCGGCATTTTACATATCTATGTCCAACAGGATCTTGTGATCACAAGAGAAACGTCCAAGACAATCACCCATGGTTATACTGCACACCGCCTTCACGCTCGAACACCGATGCCTTTGAGTAGAAGGTTGGCTCCTCCGACACATGGTCCAGTTATGTTCTACTTCTACTCCCAACTTAAAGAAGGCAAATGTAAAAGAGACGGACAACAGAAGAGATTCAAAGATGACTTAAAAGCCAACATGAAGAAATGTAACATCGACATCAACAATTGGGAAACCAATGCCAAGGACAGGAAACTCTGGCAAGCCGTCATCCGAGAAGGAACAGCAACTTTCGAAGCCAACAGATGTGCAGAATTAGAAGAAAAGAGAAGAAAATGGAAACAGAGGCAGCAACAACCAAACCCCAATCTGCTGTCCAGAACTACCTGTCCTGAATGCGGAAGAACTTTCAAAGCCAAGATTGGACTCATCGGCCACTTGAGAGCCCATAAGTAGATCAACAGAACGAAGACCATCGTCCTCAACCTCGAGGGATAGCCACCACCACCACGATTCCGGTCGACAAGCAGCCCACTGATGAGGTAGATCTGCAGTACCCAACGTTCTTGGAGTCCAGCATTGTCTTGCAATCATAAAAAACACCTTTGGCTGGCCCCCGAGAGGCCGCTGCGTCAGAATGCGCCACCATCTTACTCCTGATCATCCAGCCTTGTTCGTCAGTGAATACCTAAGCTACTTAGACCAGCTTCGAAGACTGGCCTCAACCTGGTTAACCAAAGGTACCCTCCTGTTTGAGTGAGCCAAGGCTAGAGTGACGGAGGAGCAGAGTGGATTTGATGGACGAGGACAAGATGATAAGAGGCACTGATAGAGTGGAAATACAGCACCTTTTCCCCGGGGTGGCAATGGCTAATACCACAGGGCATCCTTTTAAGGCGAACGAGAGAAAGTTTAGGGGATTTGTCAAAGAGAGGCATTTTACACAGTGTGATGGGTGCCTGGAATGCATTGCCAGGGGTGGTGGTAAAGCCTTGGTACAACAGGGACATTTAGGAGATTCCTAGATAGGTGCATGGATTTAAGAATAAAGGAGGGGAGGGTTAGATTGATTGTGGAGTAGGTTTAAATAGGTTGCCACCATACTGTGGGCTGAATGGCCTTTACTCTGCTATACTGTACAATGGTCTATATCCTATGTTTTATCCTCTTGAGAATCCCAGGAGTGGAACCTGTCAGTGTTCCCACTGGAGTCATGCAGAATAGAAACAGGCCCTTTGGCCAACCAAGACAGTCAAACACTCACCCACACTGACTGCATTGTATTTTCCCCACCAACTCCACCAGATTCCGCCGCGCAGCGGAGGCAGTTTACAGCGGCCAATTAATCCAGCAGCCTGCACAGTGTTCGGGTGTGAGATGAAACCCACATGGTCACGGGGAGAGCATGCAAACCCCAGAACCAGAACTTCACTGTTGACACTTCATGGGGTTCTTGCTCTTATGATGTGCATTTTCACGGGTGATTGAAGGCAGCATTAGACTGGGCTGAGACAAAAATTGAGTTTTAAGGACAGCAACAGGAGGGTAGCATGCACTAGTGAACAGTTAATGCATTCAGGAGAGTCAGGGAGGAAGAAAGATAGCCGAGAAATCAATATACCATGGATTCTGGTTAATTGGGACACATTGGGACCGGTACATTTGGCCCAATTAAGCGGCTGCCCTAATTAGTTGAAGTTTCATGGAAATAGTTAAAAAGGTATAAAAAGACAAAGTAACATTTAATTAAATTACAATTATGTATTTAAATTAAATACAGAACAAATTAGATCATTACCAATACTACTACAGTACTATAAAATTGTGTATTAGTTCCTAATAGTTAGCGATGGAGGAATTCATCCAGTGTATGCATTCTTTTAATTGACAGTAAATGAACAAAATCAGCACAGACACCTAGTGCAGATAATGGACTGTCTTCATACAATGCCATCGGCGATTGCAACCTCCACATCTTCATTTTCATTGTAACGTTCAAGATGATTGCCGATACCTTCAAATTTGTAGTTTCTAACTTGTTGAAATAGTGAAGTCAATTCATTTTCACTCCCAGCCGTTCTGGCATCTCTAAGCCTGAATGCTTGAAACAGCAGTGAGCAAAACAATTCTGAATTGTCTTACTGCTTATATCTCTCCAATTATCAGTGACAAAAATCACTGCTTTTTGAACATAAACACATTCAACTGATGCTATTTAAAAACTGTTCACTCTAAGCACGGGGTTGTGTCTCATGGCCGTGCAGGGGTACGCATCTACCGCTCGTTAGAATCTGTTCAGCAACAGTATCCAGCCCCCAATTAAGCAGCATAGTGTCCTAAATAAATGAAAGGAATCCAGGCTATTTTCTCCATTAGTTTTTGTTCTTTAAGAATTGTCCCAAATAAGCAGCTGCCCCGATTATCCAATGGGCCCAATTAACCAGAATCCACTCTATTTATTAACTACTGATAACTCTGCAGAATGATAACAGTGTTCAAAATGGTAGTAGTCTCAAATGAGATTGGGAGTTAAGGTCTGAGATCACCAAATACCTCTTTACCAGGTAAGAGCTGTTTAGCAGGAAACAAAAAATTAAAGACACCCACATTGTCTTGAATACTCCTCCTGGAAGCCCTTGAAACCAAAGTTATTGTAATCCGGTATAGAGACAGAAAGACCCTCAGCTCTAGCTAGCAGGAATAAATAGGGTACGGCCAAAATATGGACAGTACAGTTCTTAAATATAGAACCGATCCTGTTGAATCCTGCGAGTTCAGATCATTTTAAATTGCTAGTTTTCAACACACAATTCCAGCCTTCTTTCACTGCTGTAGTAATAGATGTTTCTCTTGTGAAAACAAGCCCTTGTATGTAGAGAACTCTCAGCTGTACTTTGACTGCTACAGATGTGTATCTTAATAAAAACACAAAATTCTGATTAGATATTAAGACAATTTTTACCATGCTTTGTAAAGCTCAAATGTTTCTAAATTATTAAAAATAAACTAACCAAAAGAATCTCATTAGTTCACATAATGTGGGAGAACCATATCTCCTTCATTAACGCAAAGGCTTGACCGAGGATGTTCTTCTTGTGGCAGCTGGTAAAATTACCCAGCAGAGTACTAGTGCAATTTTTCACTGCCATCATAAAGAACATTCTCATATCAGCTTTTATTGTCTGGTTTGGTACAGCATCCTCTTAATACATAAGAACTACAGCAAACTGTCAAGGTCAGCAGAAAAGGTCAATGGCTGTAGTCTCCCATGACTGCAGAACGTGTATGCGTCCGGGACCAAGAAGTGGACTGGAAAAGTCATTGTGGATATACATAGAAACATAGAAACATAGAAAATAGGTGCAGGAGTAGGCCATTCAGCCCTTCGAGCCTGCACTGCCATTCAGTACGATCATGGCTGATCATCCAATTCAGAACCCTGTACCAGCCTTCCCTCCATACCCCCTGATCCCTTTAGCCACAAGGGCCATACCTAACTCCCTCTTAAATATAGCCAATGAACTGGCCTCAACTGTTTCCTGTGGCAGAGAATTCCACAGATTCACCACTCTCTGTGTGAAGAAGTTTTTCCTAATCTTGGTCCTAAAAGGCTTCCCCTTTATCCTCAAACTGTGACCCCTCGTTCTGGACTTCCCCAACATCGGGAACAACCTTCCTGCATCTAGCCTGTCCAATCCCTTTAGGATTTTATACGTTTCAATAAGATCCCCCCTCAATTTTCTAAATTCCAACGAGTATAAGCCTAGTCGATCCAGTCTTTCATCATATGAAAGTCCTGCCATCCCAGGAATCAATCTGGTGAACCTTCTTTGTACTCCCGCTATGGCAAGAATATCTTTCCACAGATTAGAGGACCAAAACTGCACATAATACCCCAGGTGTAATACCCATCCTTCAATATGCCTTTTCCAAAAGCTCCTTTCTGGAAAGCTCCAGAAGGCTTTTAAAACAAAGACGTCACGCCATCTTAAAAGTTTCTTCTCCCAGGCAGATAATCTGATCAGCCATTCTGGTTCTCCCACCTCCACCCCCTCTATCTATTACCCCCATCACTGCACTGCACTGTGTACACTTTATTTGTGTGTTCGTCCATCGTTAACGTCAGTGAGGACCTTGACACCGTTATGATGGTGTCGAGACTAGTGCATGATTTGGATTTAAGTGAGGGAGAGCTGCGCAGTGTCAGCCTCACTCTCTCTTCCCAATTCCCATCTGGATCCAGTGGCAAGACAGAGTCAAGACGGCTGGAGATGGGACTAGGTGCAGTGGATGACCAGGACATCTTCTGTGTCTTGTCCTGCTCTATACATTCCATGGCATTTGCAGAGACCACCTTCTTGACCATTGGGCCTTCCATAGGTCTCGTCCGCTCAATCCGCCAGAGTCTGCCTTCACATGCTGGGATAGACAACTCCCTATCTCACCAAGGGTTTGAGACCCGTCGGCTACCCTCACCTGGTTTAGCTGGCTTGTCGAAGCCGTTGCCCGGGGTGTGGCCGCTGTCGCATGCAAACAGCTACGGGGAGCCACAGGTGAGAGCTGAGTGCCAGGTGGGGACCAAAGGTGGACTAACCGCCTTGAAAAGGACACAACATGTTCCCCCACCAGAGGTGCTACCCCTCCCTGCCACCCCCACACACCCCAAATCATTTTATAATGCTGTTTACATTGTAAATACCGACTAGTATTTATGTACTTATGTGCATTTTATTCCATATCTTTATTTTAACCTCTAACTTTATTTTATATAGTTCTTTATTCGTTGCAATTGTTAAATCTTGATTTTTTTGTACCATGCCATGCCCTGACAAACACACCACAGCAAATTCCTAATACACGTAAATGTATGTGGTGAATAAAGTTGATCCTTGATGTTCTTAGTATTTCGAAGCTGACGGTGTTGCGTATCATTAGTAAAGACTCTGTAACAAGTACAGACAGTGGGGAACAAAGGCTCCAGTGATGACCATGTGATGCGGGCCTTCTGCACATAGCTCCCATTGCTTGGGGGAGAAATTACAGATCAAAATGGTGGTGTTTGAGGTAGCTGTTGTCAATGACCTTAGCACCAGTTGTAGTGTAAATGAGCAAGCACATCTAAAGGGCAAATTTATCTGAAATAATCCAACCTTCAATACTGGAAATTCTACTCATAAACAGTTGGCAGGAGATCTAACAATTTGTTTGCATGACATCATAAGCTAAAGAAAAGAAGTGTGTTTTATGGAGCAACAAAAAGTACTTGTGTTTGTACCGAGCTTCCAGTGTGAGAACAATCCCAAGGCACTTCACAGAAGCAACGGCAAACAGAACTTGACACCAAGTAACACATTTTCATATAATTGGCAACACTTTGCAGCAAGTTCGGGATTCCCATGCATGCAAGTATGAGTGGAGAATATCCGAACATCCTAGCAGCTGCTTTTCAGGGACTGTATTCCAGCATCGGACTGGAATTTCAGTAGCAGTGAAAACAGTTGTGTCCGTTTCTCCCCAGTGCAGGCGCTACATCACAACGCTTTGGAGTGGTAAGGAATGGCTGAAGGACTGGGCTCAGCTTTTAATTATTTTGCATCCAATGATGACTAACTTTAAGTTAGTCATTTATATGTTTAAAGTGTCTTGTTTTTTAAAAAAAATATGTTGTTGGTAAAACTTCTATTTTTAATTTCTTGAGGTATTTTGTAACATCAGAGACATTGGTTGTGATTTGACAGCTGGCTAAACCCAGGGCATGACTTAACTGGCCGTCAATGTTTCTTCAGCATTTATGTGGGTGTAATCTCTCGCCCAAGTAATGGAAGCTATGTGCAGACGATAGAGCCTGGCCTCTGATAATAGAGGCCTGTTTTGTCCAGTGTGCTTCTCTTGGGCACTTTGGGCAGGGTGAGTGCCATCTCGTTGAGCGTATTCAGCTCACTGGTGATTGCAGATGTTGAACTAGTCCTGTGAAAGCGGTAAGTGCTCTGAGCGTTAGTGAGCTTCTTAAAAGAGGAAAGAGAAAAATAAGGCGGAGAGATTTAGAGCCAGAGTCGAGAGCCAAGGAAGCAACCAGATTGGGGTGTGTAAGTATGCCTGAGGATTGTGGAGGTGAGTACAGAGATGGAGTCATGAAGGGGTTTGAAAATAGGAATGAAAATTTCATTACTGAGGTACTAGCAAGTCACCAGTTGATATGCGTCATGAAAAACCAGGATCAGGGATGTACAATAGACAATAGGTGCAGGAGTAGGCCATTCAACCCTTCGAGCCAGCACCACCATTCACTGTGATCATGGCTGATCATCCACAATCAGTACCCTTTTCCTGCCTTCTCCCCATATCCCTTCACTCTGCTATCTTTAAGTGCTCTATCTAACTCTTTCTTGAAAGAATCCAGAGAATTGGCCTCCACTGCCTTCTGAGGCAGAGCATTCCACAGAACCACAACACTCTGTGTGAAAAAGTTTTTCCTCAACTCCGTTCTAAATTGTCTACCCCTTATTCTTAAACTGTACATACTAAGGAATTATACTTATTTATACTAGTTGCATTGAATTTTGTGTAAATAGATATGGTCCTAACTATTTTCCTGATTAAATATCTGAAATCAGAGCTGCTACAGATTTGTGTTGTCTGATATCACAGAGTGTAAAGTGTATATCTTTAGACCATAAGACATAGGAGCAGAATTAGGCCATTCAGCCCATCGAGTCTGCTGCACCATTCCATCATGGCTGATTTATTATCCCTCCCAATCCCATTCTCCTGCCTTCTCCACATAACCTTTGAGACCCTTACTAATTAAGAACTTAAAAACCTCTGCATTAAATACACCCAATGACCTGCCCTCCATGGTAATGAATTCCACAGATTCACCACCCTCTGGTTAAAGAAATTCCTCCCCATCTCCTTTCACCAGTTAGCAACTGGTATTAAAGGAATAATTGGCAAAAATTTCAATTGTGCAATATTTTTACTTTGAAGGTTACTTCTAATGCAAAAGTGAATGGGAAATATTATTTATATTTGCAGACATTGTTTATCAGCTTTTGCTGACAACAGCTGACAACAGGACAAGCTCATTCTTTGCTGCAGTCATAAAACTCGCCATGGATAGCTACATAACACGCGGCTGGGTTATTTTACCCCATCACGTAAATTTTGTTTGCCCAACCCATTGCCCTCCCCACCTTCTCTACTGTCTAAGCTAACTTCCTTTCTCTCTATCCCAGATCTGATGACAGGTCTTTGGCCTGAAATGCGAACTGCTCCCCTTTCCACAGATGCTGCCTGACCTGCTGAGCTTTTCCAGCATTTCCCTTTTCTTTTATTTCAACATTCTTAGCTGCTGATTGCAGGAACATCACATTCCAGCTGATCAGAAATATTAAAGCATAGCAAAACTCCTTAAATTATCATAAGGTATATACAACAACATTGCCCCAAGAGGAAGGCCATGAATGTGTATTAGTTTTAGCTCAATAAACCCCCTCAATCAGCTGAAAGACTGGGGTCAGAGGCCACGGACCCGTCGCTGAGATCGAGGAAAACCCAAGGTCTTTAGGTACTGGGTTGATTCAGACAGGTTGGCACAAGCTGAATCGAGGAGGCAGGATCCAGGCCCCAAAGTGCATCGAAGCGACAGAACCCGATCTTTGGACGATAATTTAAATGCCAGGCCAGGTTGAAAACATCAGGGTGTTGGGACCCGAGGCGAAGGATGGGCTAGTTCAGCTCGCTGCTCTGCTCTGCAGTGGGACTTTCTTTGTGGACTTCAGTTCAGAATGCTATTTGCTTGTGTTTATTGTTTGCATGATTTGTTTTTTTTTCTCTCTGCACATTGGTTGTGCAACAACCTTTTTTAAATAGGTTCCTTTGGGTTTCTTTGTTTTATGGCTGCCTGTTAGGAGACAAATCTCAAGGTTGTATGATGCATACATACATTGATAATAAATGTACTTTGAACTTTGTTGTGGGGAGCAGCTGTAGCTCTCGAAACATTCAATACAACAATGGATAGACCACTTCCTTGCGCTGGTGCTCCTGACTTCAGTTTCAATCTCCACCTCCTCCAGTACCACCAGAGGCTGGAGCACAGTAGAAATTTACCAGGATGACTCCCAGTTCTGTGATTTTATCATCCATGGATACCACTGTTCTGGAAACACTGCCAATGTCAAATTTCTTCCCCAATCACACTCTATGTGTGGCAGGGTGGAGATATGTCTCTACCAAAGGAGGTACAAGGTACTCCCTCCCTCCTCTAGCCCGCAGATCACCCTTGGGCGAAGTGTAGGATCTACTTATCTCCCCGATCAGAGTCATGTGAAGCCATGGGAGCAGGTGGTGGATGATTGTATGAGCAGTTGGTGTAGATCAAAAGCCCTGGTTCTGCGACCACCGATGCCAGACAGACAGTCTCTAAGACCCATTGATAATGGTGGGGCCACCTGTCTTGTAAAGACACTGCCCCGAAGAGAGCAATGACAAACCACTTCTGTAGAAAAATTTGCCAAGAACAATCATGGTCATGGAAAGACCATGATCACCCACTTCATAGACATGGCACATAATGATGATGTCATACTACGCGACATATAATGATGAGGTCATAGGAAACGGCACATAATGATGATGATGATCACACTCCGTTCCAATATTCCTATTGTTTCATCACTGAACCTCATCCTGGAATTCCCAGTATAACATCACAATGAGAGCATCAGCTTTACAAGCACTGGGGACAGTGGAGAGCACGCTGCAAACTCCCCCCACGTCTCCCAGACCATCACCTCTCCTGGCAATGAGGACCTTACCAAACACTGCTAATCAGTATTCCAGCACCAGTATATTCAGAAAGGTCAAGGTTGACAGTTCCACATGAACATGCAAAGCAGCCCAGTAGGGTGCCTCTTCTATTTGATGCTTGATCTTTCTTGACAAGCAGAATGCCAACGTAGTCAGTTACAGAATATTCAATGTGCTAACACTTGGAAAATCTTGCAGCAGTCTGTTTCGATGATCTCAGCTTGCGGTCTTGCATGGTGTTCCACTGAATGCGTTTTGCAATTTATTTTGCTGACAGGGAAATGTAAATCTTTTACGATAAGGTGCTTTGTAAGCTGACCCCTTTTCTCCCAAGCAATACACGCAAAATGCGGGAGGAACTCAGCAGACCAGGCAGCATCTATGGGAAAGAGTAAACAGTCAATGTTTCTGGTCGAGACCTTTCATTAGGACAGTCCAGAAACATCGACTGTTTACACCTTCCCTTAGATGCTGCGTGGCTTACTAAATCCCTCCAGTATTCTGTGTGTGTTGCTTTGGATTTACAGCATCTGCAGATCTTCTCTTGTTTGTGATTTGCTCAATTTCTTAGGTGATAGGAAAAATCGCTGTTTCACTCTCCACCAACACTGCCTGACCTATTGCGTATTTTCCACATTTTCAGCTTTTCTGAGAAAAATTTAAATCTGGTACAGTATACCTTTTGTTCAAGACAAACAACCAGCAAAATAATGAAAAAGTTTTTTAAACTTTTCTTTTAAAAAACACTTGACTTGTAGCAGGAAAAAAAGAATGCAGAATTAGGTAAGATTCCAAATTTCCTTTGGACTACATGCACATCAGTAACAGAGAACAGAGACTTAGATTTTAATAACAAGTATGGTGATTATTAAAGTCAAAAATAACCCTAGATTTATTTTAGACATAATTACATGAGATTTAAGTCAATACAATTTTTCTCTTCCTGAAATTTGTCTCTCTGGATTCATTGTTTTTTTAATTGCATCATTAAAACAATTTCCATAGTTAGATTTTCATTATTTTGTAATAATTAATCTGATAATTGCCTGAGTCTTTAAATATATGGTTAGAATGTGGGTGAATTATTCACGATGAGTCAAGTGGTCTGGATTGTTTGGATTGAAAACCATAAATCCTGCCTGCAAAATAATTGCCTTTCTTACCCAGTTAATCTCTGCAAGGCTTTTTAAATACTTTCTGTCTCTCTTCTGTTCTTCGTGCTCACACCCTATCAAGATAAGCTGGCAGGATTTGCTGAAGCACCCCATCATTTCCCTCCCAAGCAAGATCAAAGTGGCCTGCAGCAGCCTCATTGAAAGCAGCCTTCCTCACATCTGTCACACCCGGTCCAGCTGGGTGAAGCCAGAGAACCCTTTGCTGTCGTACTCTCCGAGCTGCTTCACACGATTGACTGTCATCACCTCCTGCTGTGAGAGAGGGAGAAGTAGATCAGGTAACAGAGGCCCTTGTACTTAAGCAAGGCGGCCACTCTTTTCCCAAGCTCACTAGCAAAGAATGAGTCAAGCTGAAGATACATTTCGATGTTCCTGTGTCCACTTGAGTGAGACTGAGTTTCAAACTCAGATGGAGCATCTTAAAAGAAGCCATAAAAAGCTATATGATTTCATTTGCTTTTCGGTCCTCTGTATGGAAATGATTTGATAAATAAGACTACTCCAGTTAAAGTGCTAGTAAGAAGATTCAGTCAGCTGCAGATATAGTTAAAAGTTCAAAGTAAATTTCATTATCAAAGTACATGAGCCAAATGGCCTAATTTCTGCTCCTATGTCTTATAGTCTTATACCACCATATACTACCCTTAGATTCATTTTCTTGTGGGCAGTCAGCATCTCCATGAAGTTCTTTGTAGTCAGTTCCAGTGAGCGAGACTGCGGGACATCCTGGTTTTGTGGCGCTCTCAGTGATTGATATTTTGTGGCAATAATGTGTTGACTTCACACAATCTGCTTACTTGAGCGTTTGGTGATTTTACACACGTTAGGATCAAGCATCAAAGATCAGAGATCATCTTTATTCACCGTGTATATTTAATTGTGCTCGGAGTTAGCTGAGATGTGTTGATGCAACATGCACAAAAGCAAGATTCAAAAATTATAAAGAATGAAGAATTATATTAAAAAATAAAGTTAAAGGTTAAAGTAGAGATATAAAATAAATTGTGCATAAATACATAAACACCAGCAAGCATTTGCAATGTAAACAGCAATGGATTATGCACTTTTCTTAGTCTGATGCATGGCTTCACATAACTGCAGAAAAATGATTTTCTGATGGGTGTCATGTGACATAACCTGGAACAGCTTCGCGTGTTAGGGTTTGGGGTAAAGTATATAATATAGAGATAAAATAATAGTTTCCATTTTGTTTTTATTTTCAGATTAACTTTCTTTAGCTCATTGAAATCATCTACCATTGAAATAAATTGTGCAAAAATAGCAAAGTTCAAAGTAAATTTATTATCAAAGTACATATATGTTACCATATACAACCCTGAGTTCATTTTCCTGTGGGCATACTGAATATATCCAAAATAGAACAATAACTATAACAGAATCAATGAAGGACCACATCAACTTGGGTGTTCAACCAGAATTCGAAAGACAACGAACAGTTCAAATACAAAAAGAAAGAAGTAATATTAATAAATAAATAAGCAATAACTATCGAGAACATGAGATGAAGTGTCCTTGAAAGTGATTCCATGGGTTGTGGGAACACTTAAACGATGGGGCAAGTGAAGTTGAATGGAGCTATCTATCCCCTTTGGTTCAGGTGCCTGATGGTTAACTGTTCCTGAATCTGTTGGTGTGAGTCCTGAGGCTCCTGTACCTTCCTCCTGATGGCAGCAGTAAGATGAGAGCATGTCCTGGATGGTGGGGGCCCCGATGATTGATGCTGCTTTCCTGCGACGGCATTTCGTGTAGACGTGCTCAATGGTGAGGAGGGCTCTACCCACAACAGACTAGGCTGTATCCACTAATTTTGTGGGATTTTACATTCAAGGCATTGGTGTTTCCATATCAGGTTCCAATGCAACCAGTCAATATACTCTCCACCACACATCTATAGAAATTTGTCAAAGTTTTAGCTGACATGCCGAAACTTCGGAAATTCCTAAGGAAGTAGAGGTGCTGCCAAACATTCTTCTTAATTGCACGTACGTGCTGGGCGCAGGACAGATCCTCGAAAATAATAACACCAAGGAATTTAAAGTTGCTGACCCTCTCCACTTCTGATCTTCCGATGAGCTCGTGGACCTCTGGGTTCCTTCTCCTGACGTCAATAATGAGCCCAATGTTATATTTTTCAATAACTTTGGGAATGAAGCACCAGTCAGTCTAAATTTAAAATTTCCTCTTCAGATGGCATGAAACTTGAGTGTAAAATTACTTGCATACCAGTAGAGAAACAAAAGGAAGAACAAAAGGCTCCTGGTATATTTTGGGAAATGAGATCACACTCAGTAAAGAAATACAAAGGGAGGGTTGACAACACAGAGTATTGCTGCCTCAGTTAGCAGGAAGTATTGCTCAGCCCCTTCCTCGGTGATTTGAATGTGAACCAGCAAGTGTGGCCTGAAAGCTTTCAGTAATGTCAATGAGGTCTCATCCAATAACCCTTTTTGAAAGGGCAGAGGAGTGACATTGGTGCACTTCAGAACTCTCAGCTTGAACAAGTTTCAATCATTTTGGTAGAAAAATAACTAAACCATGAAAATACATCGTTGACCCTACCACAGAAGCCTCCCACAGCAACGTTTATGAAAGTAATCAGAGTAATCAACAATTCTGAGAACATTATTCAATCAGTCTAGATTACAGTATCTGATACAGTATTAGTGGCAGCGATGTCTGACCTTAGCTTGCAAACAGTATGTCAGCATTTCTTTTTATTAGTGCTGGAGATGCCTACATAGCTGACAAGGCTGCACTTCCTTGCAAGGTGCAACACATAGTTAAGGAAAGATGATGTTTATAAATAGCCTGGTACTGCCAATTTTGCCGTCTTGGAAAAATAAAGCTGAGACTTATACCAGTTTCACACTGAGAGTACAAAGTGTATGCATACGAATCAGTGAAAAAATTATTCTTGTATAAACCCACCCAGCTAAAATATGTGCAGATATTTTCCCACAGTGTCTAAGAAGAAAATCTTAGCTGAGCAACACATTTCATATCAAGGAGACTCACAGTTAATTATTTATTTTAATTTTAGCTCCATTCATTGACAAATTTGGGAAAAGATCATTATGGCTTCATATTTTAATTTAAAATATGATTTTATTGTCTTGCAGGACAGCTTCATTGTACCTCTTCCTAGAGATGCTGCCTGGCCTGTTGCGTTCACCAGCAACTTTTATGTGTGTAGCTTCATTGTCAATGGCTTGCTTGAATGCAAAAGGTCTGACTTCCTACTTGGTGGGTAGATGCCTCGATGGATGCCCAATCTGACTGACAATCACAACTCCTGACTACAGACACCATCCTGACTGACAACCACCGCCCCTGCCTACAGACACTCCCCCCAGCTGGTGGGCACAGAGCCTGTCTACAGACACCCATCCTGCATAGCAATTAACAAGCACTACTAACAATCTACGATGCCCAACACAACAGCTCCAATTACTACCATGTCCTCCCCACCCTGCACTGATCCCAACAACCAGCTCTTACCAAATGGTTCAAATTGGTTCGCTTTAATATCAGGAAATGTATACAGCATACAACCTGCGATTCTCACTCTTCACAGACATCCGTGGAACAAGAAACACCGTAGAATAAATGATAGGAACATCACACCCTGAAGCCCACCCCTCCCCTTCCCGTGGTACAAGCAGAAGTAGTGACCCCCTCTCCCCACCATGCAAGCAATAGCAAAATGCCCCCCTCCCAAAGAGACCTTGATCTAGAGTTCATAACCCACCACCAGCTTGTCTCTTGAGCTTCCCCATCAGCAGAAACTTAACCCACACCCAGCCCGGGCTCTGGGTTTACCTGAAACCCACTTCTGGTCTGGCAGGGACCCAGGGGACAGCCCTTTCCTTGTGTAAGACCACCTTAGTAGAGCGTGAGGCCTTGCTCACTGTTCTATTGAATTATTTGATTTCTTGGCAGTCACCCAGTGTACAGTGTTTATGGACCCACAACACTGCAATTCCCTGACACACTGCATCTTTATTTTTCAAAGATTTAAACTTGACAAATTCTGTTCAGCAGCCAACTCAATGAAAAATTAACAGCATTTTGCTTACAGCTTCCCATTTCAGAGGAAGGTATGCTATTTTATCTGTTGTTAAATACCAAACCGCAGCAAAGGATGAAAAAGATGTTAAAATCTTTTTCCTTCTCTTCTGGGATTTGTAAAAAGTGGTTTTGTATGGAGCAGTTTGTGGATGATCCCTTTGGGAAACTGATTGTAACAGAATGGCAATGCAGGGAATTTGCATCAGCATAGACGGATAAAATGGTAACTGTGTTACCCACTGCTGGATTAATTTCTGCCCACTAACATGAAATTTGTAGCCTTTGTGCGAGAGGAGGGTGATTTGGGGTATGATGACCTTGCTGTTTGCACAATCTGTTTTTCTGCGTGGGAGAGGTTTGATGTTCTTCTTGCCATTTGTGCAATTTTTTTTCGCATGGGGGTGGTTAATGATCATGTTGCCGTTTGCAAGATTTGTTTTTTTTGTGCAGGAGGTTGATGTTTTTCTTTGGACCACCTCCATGGTTCTCTTTGTTTCATGGCTATCTGGAGAAGAAGAATCTCAGAGTTGTACACTGCATACGTTCTTTGATAATAAATGAACCTTTGAACCTTTTTGCACATTCATGCATACATTGTTCGTTAAACTTACATGTTAACAACTATGGCTTTTAGAGTAAGGGTTACTTTTTTAATTTCCTCCCCTGCCTCTTATGAAGGAATCTCCTGGCAAATGTCCTCCAATATTGTGCACACATTTCATAGGTGAGGTCACTGTGTAGGTGATCTTGGTAGTTGGCTCTTCATAATTTCCTCTAACTGTCCAGGGTTGACTGAAATGAGTCAGAACACCTCCTTTCCACAGCTGAACTGGAGAGCGCCAGT
The DNA here is from genome assembly GCF_963921235.1 of Mobula hypostoma. NCBI lineage: Eukaryota > Metazoa > Chordata > Chondrichthyes > Myliobatiformes > Myliobatidae > Mobula > Mobula hypostoma. The sequence continues at coordinate 17,394,851 of NC_086123.1, forward strand.
GATAGTTTTACCTGTTCACCATGAGTAGCAGCAGTGTGATAAAGAACATTAAGAGGTGCAGCAAAGGACAGGCTCTTTAGCCCACATTGTCTGTGCCAAGCATGCTGCTAAATTAAACTAATCCTCTCTGTCTTCACAGGGTCCTGATCTCTCCATTTCCTGCTTATTCCGGTGCCTATCCAAAAGCCTGTCACATCCGCTTCTTCCACTACCTCTTCCAGGTACCCTCCACCCGCTTTCAAAAATTAGTCCCACACAGCTCATAATCAGAATCATGTTTAATATCTCTAACATACATTACTGTGCAAAACTCTCAGACCTTTGTGCAGTACTGTATGTCGTGAAATTTGTTGATCTATGACAGCAGTACATTGCAATTCATAATGTTTTTTAAAACTATAAATTACATTAAGTATACAGTGCTTATGAAAAGTATTCACTTCCTCCCCACCCCTCCAGAAGTTTTCATGTTTTCTTCTTTAACAACATTGAATTGCAGTAGATTTAATTTGACTTTCTTTTGACGCTGATCAACAGAAAAAGACTTTTGTGTCCAAATGAAAACAGATCTCTACAAAGTGATCTCCATTAACTACAAATATAAAACACAAAATAATTGATTGCATAAGTATTCACCCCCTTCAAGTCAGTATTTAGAAGATGCACCTTTGGCAGCAATTCAGCCTTTACTCTAAGTGGACAGAACTCTATCAGCTTTGCACATCTGGACACTGCAATTTTTCCCCATTCTTCATTACAAAACTGCTCAAGCTCTGTCAGATTGCATGAGGATCATGAGTGAACAGCCCTTTTCAGGTCCAGCCACAAATTCTCAATTGGATTGAAGTGACTCTGGCTTGGCCACTCCAGAACATTAACTTTGTTGTTTTTAAGCCATTCCTGTGTAGCTTTGGCTTTATGCTTGGGGTCATTGACTTGCCGGAAAACAAATCTTCTCCCAAGTCGCAGTTCTCATGCAGACTGCATCAGGTTTTCCTCCAGGATTTCCCTGGATTTTGCTTTATTCATTTTACCCTCTACCTTCACAAGCCTTCCAGGGCCTGCTGCAGTGAAACATCCCCACAGCATGATGTAGCCACCACCATGCTTCAGGGTAGGGATGGTGTGTTTTTGATTATGTGTGGTGCTTGGCTTACGCCAAACATAGTGTTTAGTCTGATGGCCAGAAAGCTCAATGTTGGTTTCATCAGACCATAGAATGTTCTTCTAGCTGACTTCAGAGTCTCCCACATGCCTTCTGGCCAACTCTAGCTGAGATTTTTTTCCCCCAACAGTGGTTTCCTCTTTGCCACTTTCCCATAATGCTGTGACTGGTGAGGCATCCAGGCAACAGTTGTATGTGCAGTCTCTCCAGTCTTAGCCACTGAAGCTTGTGAGCCTCCAGAGATGTCACAGGTCTCTTGGTGACCTCCCTCACTAGTCCCCTTCATGCACGGTCACTCAGCTTTTGAAGACAGCCTGCTGTAGGCAGATTTACAGCTGAGCCATATTCTTTCCGTTTCTTGCTGATTGACTTAACTGAACTCCAAGGGTTATTCAGTGACTTGGAAATTTTCTTGTATCCATCTCCTTATTTGTACTTTTCAACAACTTTTCCACGGAGTTGCTTGGAGTGTACTTGTGTCTTCATGGTGTAGTTTTTGTCAGGCAGTTGGACCTTCCAGATGCAGGTGTATTTTTACTACGATCAATAGAAACACCTTGACTGCATACAGGTGAACTCCATTTAACTAATTATGTGAATTCTGAAATAAACCGGCTGCTCCAGTGATGATGAAATGCTTTGAGAGGTTGGTCATCACTAGACTGAACTCCTGCCTCAGCAAGGACTGGACCCATTGCATTTTGCCTATCGCCACAACAGTTCAATGGCAGATGCAACCTCAATGGCTCTTCAAGCGGCTTTAGACCACCTGGACAACACAAACACCTACATCAGGATGCCGTTCATCGACTATAGCTCAGCATTTGATACCATCATTCCCACAATCCTGATTGAGAAGTTGCAGAACCTGGGCCTCTGTACCTCCCTCTGCAATTGGATCCTTGACTTCCTAACCAGAAGACCACAATCTGTGCGGATTGGTGATAACATCTCCTCCTCACTGATGATCAACACTGGCGCACCTCAGGGGTGTGTGCTTAGTCCACTGCTCGACTCGCTATATACCCGTGACTGTGTGGCTAGGCATAACTCAAATAACAACTCTATAAAGTTGCTGATGATACAACCATTGTTGGTAGAATCTCAGGTGGTGACAAGAGGGCATACAGAAGTGAGATATGCCAACTAGTGGAATGGTGCCACAGCAACAACCTGGCACTCAACGTCAGTAAGATAAAAGAGCTGATTGTGGACTTCAGGAAGGGTAAGACGAAGGAACACATACCAATCCTCATAGAGGGATCAGAAGTGGAGAGAGTGAGCAGTTTCAAGTTCCTGGGCGTCAAGGTCTCTGAGGATCTAACCTGGTCCCAACATATCGATGTAATGATAAAGAAGGCAAGACAGCAGCTATACTTCACTGGGAGATTGAAGAGATTTGGCATGCAAACAAACACACACAAAAGCTTCTATAGTTGTACCATGGAGAGCATTCTGACAGGCTGCATAACTGTCTGGCATGGGAGTGTCTCCTGACCAGGACTGAAAGAAGCTGCAGAAGGTTGTGAACCTAGTCAGCTCCATCTTGGGCACTAGCCTACAAAGTACCCAGGACATCTGTAGGGAGTGGTGTCTCAGAAAGGCAGCGTCCATTATTAAGGACCTCCAGCACCCAGGGCATGCCCATTTCTCACTGTTACCATCAGGAAGGAGGTACAGAAGCCTGAAGGCACACACTCAGTGATTCAGGAACAGCTTCTTCTCCTCTGCCATCCGATTCCTAAATGGAAGTTGAATCTTTGGACACGACCTCACGTTTTTTTAATATACAGTATTTCTGTTTTTGCACATTTTTAAAAATCTATTCAATATATGTAATTGATTTACTTGTTTATTTATTTTTAGTATTATTTTATTTATTATTATTACTATTTTGTTTTCTCTCTGCTAGATTAAGTATTGCATTGAACTGCTGCTGCTAAGTTAACAAATTTCACATCACATGCTGGTGGTAATAAAACCTGATTCTGATTCTGATTTAGTGTGTCATATTAAAGAGGGTGAATACTTATGCAATCAATTATTTTGTGTTTTATATTTGTAATTAATTTAGATCACTTTGTAGTGAAACAAAGGAGTCTTTTTCTGTTGATCAATGTCAAAAAAAGCCAAATTAAATCCGCCATGGTAAAACAATAAAGCATGAAAACTTCCAAGGGGAGGTGAATGCTTTTTATAGGGGCTGTATATTTAAAAAATAATTAAATTAATAGTCCAAAAGGAAAGGAAAAAATAGTGATGTAGTGTTCATGCATTCATTGTTCATTCAGAAACCTGATGGCAGAGAGGAACAAGCTGTTCTTAAAAGGTGTCTTTTTCCGGTAAGCTGGAGGCATGTTTGGTTGCAGTGGCTCCTACGGGGTCAACAAAAGGAGCCACTGTCCTATTTAACCATATTTTTAATGATCGCAAGATCCTGCAGGTCTGCCCCATCAGCAAGTTGCTCATTGGCAGAGAAAATGCATTGTGCTTCTGCCTGAGTCGAGGGAGGTGTACGGTCTCCCTGGTCACTTTTCTCGTGATTGCGAGACCTTCTTGGGCATTGTTAATATGGTACACTGCAAGTTTGGTTCACTGATTTATTGGTAGAGGGGCAGGGGTGGATGGCGGGGGAACCGCGTGGTCAAGCCACGGTGTCACCTGTTTACAGCCGCCAGGAAAGAGTCATCAGAGCCGCTGCGCCCCACTGGGGTGGTGTGGCACAGCATTCGAGCTTGAGTTAGTCCTGTTCCATTCCCCCACAGTGTTCCCTTGGCAGAAGCAAGATCTACTATGGTCATCTACAGATTTGTGCGGCATTGGATAGCTCGAGTTTAGACTCTTCTGTTGAGTGGCTGGATCTTTCTATATTATGTGTGCTTTGTGCCATGTATGACTGTTGGTACTGTGTTTTGTACCTTGACCCCGGAATAATGCTGGTTGAATGACATTTAAACTTGAATTGAATTGCATTGAATTGAAATGTTGAGTGTGAGTCTTCAGGTTCCTATACCTCCTCTTTGATTGAGTATCAATGAGAAGACAGCATGTCCTGGTTGATGGTGGTCCTTAATGATAGATGCCACTTTTTTGAGGCAATGCCTTTAGAAGGTGTCCTCGCTGCTTGGGAGACTCGTGCCCTTGATGGAACTGGCTGAGTTTGCAACTTTCTGCAGCTTTTTCTGATCCTGTGCAGTGGCCCCTTCATACCAGACGGTGATGCAACCAGTTAGAATGCTCTCCAGGGAATAATCTCCTTTAACCTATCCCCCTCTCATCTTAAAACTATGCCCTCTAATATTTGACATTTCTACCCTGGGAATAAAAGATTCTGGCTGTCTACCCTGATTATGATTCTCTTAATTTTATAAACTTCTATCAGGTCTGCCATCAGCCTCAAGATTCAGGATTCAATATATTCAAGCTTAGCTATCACGCGTACGTCGGAACATCTTGTGAAATGCATTAGATTATGAGGACAAGCAGTCCTCTTTTATTGTCATTTAGTAATGCATGCATTAAGAAATGATACAATGTTTTTCCAGAATGATATCGCAGAAACACATAACAAACCAAGACTGAAAAACTGACAAAAACCACATAACTATAACATATAGTTACAACAGTGCAAGGCAATACCGTAATTTGATAAGAACAAACCATGAGCACGGTAAAGTCTCAGAGTCTCTCGAAAGTCCCATCATCTCATGCAGACGGTGAACCTCCAGCACCACCAACTTGCCGATGCAGCATCCCGGAAGCATCTGACCACAGTCCGACCGAAAACTCAGAGCCTCCAACCAGCTCTCCGACATCGCGCACTGAGCACCATCTCTGCCGAGCGCTTCAACCCCGGCCCCGGCAACAGGCAGTAGGCAAGGCCGAGGATTTGGGGCCTTCGCTCCGGAGATTCTCGATCGCGCAGTAGCAGCGGCAGCGAAGCGGGCATTTCAGAAGTTACTCCAGATGTTCCTCCGTGCTCCTTCACGTCTGTCTCTATCAAATCAGGATTGTGCATGGCATCCCACTTCACAGATACGATATCAATTCGGAACGGCCGCGTGCACTGCGTCGCAATCTGCCATCTTCTCCTCCCTTCGTGTTTTGCATTTAAAAACAACACACCTGAGAATGTGGTGGGAGCAGCCCGCATGTATCGCCACGCATTCCAGCGCCAACTCTGCATGCTGACAAAGCTCAGCAGAACAACACAAAACGCAACGAGCAACAAAACACCAATGGCAAAACAAGCGCTGTTCCTTCCTCCTTCCCACCCAGAGTCCTTTAGCCCCAGGACACTATATAAAACCAACTATTCAAGCAGGCTCAAAATCTCCTTAAAGCTAATATCCTTTAATCCAGGCACTAACCTGGTGAAGCTCTTGTGAACCCTCTCCAGAGCTTCCACATTCTCCCAGGACGGTGGGAGTCCACACTTCGAAGGAATTTTCAGAGGCTTCAGTCGTTACATCTCAGAACATTGAAAAGCAAAATATTGTGTCATCATAGGCAAGAAAGTCGTGCTTCGTACACACTAATTTAGTTAGGAAGTTTAACATTCTGTGGCCAAGACTTCGGGCTATGTTTCCATGTGAATAAGTAAAAATGCTATGGTAACAATAGCGAGGAATGATACACACCCAGATCTCCATTCAGTATCCCGTTCAGATTCAAGCTCCTCCATTGACAAAATCAGGAATTTACAGGGAATTTCCTCTGCGGATCATTTACCAGTGATACGTGAGATGCCTGCAATAGGTATCTATTTATCAATTGTGTGGAAGTGTGCATCTGTGGGCTTAGTTCAGTTTAAAAGGGAGACTTACGGCCTTAAGTGCTATCGCTGAACTCTGTGACAGCTGACAATAATTTGTGACTTGTTGGGAGGACGAATTTCAGGGCAATTGACTCTTTAAGGGAGAAGTCATTAAAAAGTTGCCTCATGGCTTAGTAAGGCGTTGTAAGGAAATTGGAGCTCTTTACATTGCATTTTTCGGCTTTGTGCTTCGGACTAAGATTATACACACACTAACAGTAACTTGCCTTCAGACCGTGCCTTTCAAATGCAAAAAAAAAAGTAGTGTTCTATAGACGTGTGGTGGAAAGTCTACTGTCTGGCTGCATTAGAGCCTGGTATGAAAACATCGATGCCTTGGAGCAGAAAATCCTACAATAAGTAGTGGATTTGGCCCAGTATAACACGGGTAAAACCCTCCCAACCATTGAGCACACCTACACGAAACATGGCCATAGAAAAGCAGCATCCATCATCAAAGATCCTCACCACCCAGGCCGTGCTCTTTTCACGCTGCTGCTATCAGGAAGAAGGTACAGGAGCCTCAGGACCCGCACCACCAGGTTCAAGAACAGTTACTACCCCTTAACCATCCGGCTCTTGAACAAAAGGGGATAGCTACACTTATTCTACTTCAGGTGTTCCCACAACCGATAGTCTCACTTTAAGGGCTCTTTATGTTGTCATCTCCTGTTCTTGTTATTTATTGCTAATTATACATGTTTGCATTTGCATAGTTGTTGTTCATTGACCCCATTTGAAGTTACTGCTCTGTAAGTATGCTCGCAGGAAAAGGAATCTTAGGGTTGTATGTAGTGACACATGTGTACTCTGAGCATAAACTTTACTTTTGAACTTTGAACTTTTAAATAAGTAAGCTGATCAGAGAGAAATTAGGGGGAAGAACCAAAAGTGTTACAGAATAGTGGGAACGTGAGGTCTTCTGCCGACAGACTGCCTTTCAGTTCCGCCTGGTGCCTGTGTTCTCTAACAGTACACTAACAGTATAGGCATGTGGGTTCAGTTGTGTTTAAAGTCCTGATCCCAGAGTTTGGCCAATGGGGCCTGGTGTGGTCACAGTAATGACTAGACCTCACAATGTGTACTATAATACCATAAGACATAGGAGCAGCTTTAGGCTATTCAGCCCATCAAGTCTGCTCCTGCTGTTGATGAACTACCGCACATACTGCTCCAACAGCGGTGGAAAGTGGGGACCCATTGTGAAGGCTCACCCATGAAAGCCAATGAAGTTATGCTGAGATTTTTAAAAGTAGACATTTAACGATTACTAGGAATTATCTTGTCTTTTAAATGATTAATTAAAATAGAAATAACTCATGCATAAAGTATTAATCTATTCTGGCAATGAAATGTATCAAGTCAAATTGAATTTATTGCCATGTGCATGTTGTGGTGAGCTACAGGTACAATGAAAAGCCTGCGTCACAGGCACGAAGATAGAGAGAGCACAAAGAAAACAAATTATACACAAAACATACAAGGCAATGAAGAGGAAGTGACAAAAGGAACTGCAAGAAATAAGAAGCAAGACACAATCAGAGACAAGTCCATGGTAGTGCAAGAGGGTAGTCTGGGGTTTTCCATTAGGGTTATGTAGGTTTGCTGAAGAACCCCCTGGCTGTAGGAAAGTAACTGTTCCTGAACCTGGTGATGTGGGAGTTCAAGCTTCTATACTTCCTGTTGAATGGTAGCAGTGAGAACAGGGCATGATCTGGATGTGGGTGTGACGTTTTGTAACTACAAAACATAAAACTAATTGAAAGAAAAGTATGGAGCCTGGAACAATGTGTGTAGTTTCATTTTTACTTTAGTAAGGCACACACTTAAAGATGTGTTTGCATGATAATGTATGCCATTCACATACTTTTACATAATAATACATAATGAATTAATAATTAACAAAAATGCTCAATCAAACAATATATTTAGAATATTACTCAAATATTACTGAAATTTTAAACACACAACACACTTCCCTGCTTAGCTATAATCTCCAACTCAATACAGAAAGCATCTTAACTCGTATTGCATACTATATAATACAACTGCTACGTACACATCCACAGCATAGTAAAATTTAAATTGTCCCATTCAGGCCTAAAGACTTAATCGCTGTGGAGGATTTCTTACCCTTGTGGGATAACATCTTTCCTGACAGGTGGCAGTCGGATTGGGTCAGTCTGCTTGGCAGCTGAGACTTGTGGCTGTGAAAAAAATCTCAGATTCTGGTGCATCCTCTGTGGGAAGGTTCTTGTGTTCGAGTGATCTCTGTCTCCCTCGATCCTGTCGGTGGGTGGGGCCAGAGCAAGTTTTAATCGATGCGGATTCTAGATTTGGACTCCAATTCACTTTTTACAATGTGTTTTGTTTCTAGTTTGCTCTTTTTTTTGTAATTACTATTGGGCAACTTTTGAATCAGGCAGCCTCCAGACAATGAACACTGAGTTGAGCTGAACTGAAATATACCTTTTGTGTTTTATATTCCGTGCTTTCGATCATATTTTTTTGTTGCCATTAGCGCCATTTATTTTGCATGTGGAGGGAGGGGAGTTTGATGTTTGATGTTTTTCTTTGAACATGGATTTTCTTTGTTTCATGACTCTGTGGGGAAGATAAATTTCAGGGTTGTAAACTGCATACACACTTTGAATCTTTGAATCACGCGGTACTCACTGTTCATGAACCTGTGAATTTCATCCATATTCTGCTTTCTTTTTAAACTCATCCATCTATGCCCCTTCCCAAAGAAGCATGTGCTGCATTTTTTTAACCCAAATGTCCCACTGTGCTTCAAAAGGAAGGTAGTCACCTCAGGTGCATTTAAAACTTCCTCATCGCCACTGTTATGTTTTGTAACTCCAAAACATAAAAGTTCTTGAAAGGAGATCTTGGAGCTGGTAATATCATGTACTCTCTAGTATCATTTTTACTTTAGTGAGGTGTGCACTTACGACCTGGCGACGTGGTGACATGTGTCATTCACGTACTTTTACATATGACCATAATGAATTATGTATACAACAAAGAATGCTTAATCAATCAATATAATTACAATATTACTCAAATATTACTGAAATGTTAAATACACAACATGGGGGAATCCTTAATGATAGATGCTGCCTCCTTTTGATGCTGTCCAATAATGAATCAGGCTGTCCCTTGCATTCCTGTGATTGGAATTTCCATACCAGTCCATGATGCCATCATTCAGAATTCATTCAATGGTGCATTTCTTGAAATTAGTTAGAGTATTATTAGAGATACATTAAATCTTCTTAAGCTACAGAGGTTCCTAACCTATGGTCCATGGCATAAAAAAGGTTGGGAGAGGTCTAGACATACTTATTTATTAATTTATCCTACTGATGAATGCTTTTGTGTGTAATATGCATACTTACTAATATCCATTAGTGAATAATGGGATTACAGGTCATGAAGAAAAGTAAAGATCTGGTGTAAACTGGTAGGATGTGAAGAGATGTTATTGAAAAAGGCACGTGGAGTCATTCAGGATGGAGCGATGAGATCCTATGACGTTAATGGAGGAGAGGAGCCAGCCACTGTACCAACAGCTGGCATTTGATACCTTTACCCCTGTGGTGGTAAGAAGTCATTTTAAATCTGTACAATGAAAGTACTCCAACAAAGTTCATTTTCTGATGTTCCACAATCTTAACCCAGCAATGTATTTTCAGGTGGGACATGGTGGGAGGGGTGGGGGGGGGGGAGCCTGAATGTGGTGGTGTTCCAGTTGCACTTGTTCTTCTAGATGATGAGGGTCACGTGTTTGGGAGTTGCTTCCTGGCAAATGTGCAGTGCATTTTGAGAACGGTGGATATCAGGAGCATGGTATGTCAATGGTGGGCTGGCTCTCATCTATTCTTGGGAAAGTGAATCCATCGGAAAGCACTGTCTGTTTTTTGGTACAATGGGTGCGACTAGGTGGTGATTGCTTTAACATTAAAAAATACCAAATCCTTAAGACGGGCATTTTGGCTCAGTTGGGAGGAGACCTAGGAAATGATAACCAGCAAGAAGCTGTAAATGAGTTTGCAGAACTGTCTTTTTCACCTCAGGCGGGTGAGGAAGTTTGGCATGGGCCCCCAGATCCTAAGAACTTTTTACAGGGGCACAATGAGAGCATCTTGACTGGCTGCATCACTGCCTGGTACGGGAACTGTACCTCCCTTAATCACAGGGCTCTGCAGAGAGTGGTGCAGACAGCCCAGCGCATCTGTAGTTGTGAACTTCCCATGATTCAGGACATTTACAAAGACGGGTGGGTAAAAAAGGCCCAAAGGATCATTGGAGACCGGAGTCACCCTAACCACAATCTATTCCAGCTGCTACCATCCGGGAAATGGTACCACAGCATAAAAGCCAGGACCAACAGGTTCCGGGACAGCTTCTTCCACCGGGTCATCAGACTTATGAACTCACGCTGATTTGAGTGTACTCTATATTACATTGACTGTTCTATTTATTGTAAATTATTATAAACTACTATGATTGCACACTGCACATTTAAACGGAGACGTAACGTAAAGATTTTTACTCTTCATGTATGTGAAGGATATAAGAAATAAAGTCAATTCCAATCAATTCAGTTCAATCAGGGCAGCCTGCAGATAACAAACACTGAATATGCCTGGGACTCTTCTGATTTTGTGTTTTACGTTCTGTGTTTTTCACTTGCTTTTTTTTATTGCCGTTTGTGCGATTTGTTTTCTTTTTTGGGGGTGGGATGTTGACATTTCCATGGTTTACTTCGTTCCGTGACTGTCTATGCAGAAGACGAATCTCAGGGATGCATATTGCACACATACTTTGATCATTTGTGAACGATTTCACGCGCCTCTGTGAGGTTGCCTCTCAGTTTCCTGCCTTCAGAGAGCAAGATTTGGTCAGTGAGTGCCGATCAGCAAAATCATGGACAGAACCTTAACTGGGAGTCGGCTGATTGCAAGGTGTGGTTAGGAGAGCTGGATTTGCCCTGTTTTTTTTTGGTGGACAGAATAGTGTGGTTATTGTCATAGATGCGTGAAAGCCAATAATCAAATTGGGACGAGAGTGGCTCCTCCCAAATTGTAATGGAGTTTCATAAATAAATCATGTTTTAATGCAGAACACATACCTTCAATGCTGCATTGTTTCAATTATCTTGTGTGCTCTCCTTAATGTTATCAAACTGATGATGCATTGCAATAACGTGGCTGTTTGCCAATCACCATGCACTTCAGGCAGGGGAAACCCAGCTTTGTGTTCCTGTGGGACTTGGACACAGTATCTCCAAACAACTGAACCAATCCCTTTCATTCTATCAAGGAACTTAAGGACATAAGTCATCTCTGAAGCTTTTATGCATGGGCACTGAGGTTTATAGATTTTCTCTGACATGAGTGTGCCAAAGTAAACAGGAAGCAAAGAGGCACAATCTGAACCTGCTGAGTTGTATCTTTTAATTGGAATAGTCCCATTTTTATCTCAGGATTAAAACTTTTACAACTTTGCAACTAACTTCCAGGAAAATGCTTTATTGGAGCTGTCAAGACCATAATGGAAGCTGAAGTAGTTTATGTCAGGGAGTGACATAAACTGTGCTGCTTGGTTACGACTTTAGAGCGCCTGCTTCTTTGGGTAGCAAGAAAAGTCAACAGTGTCAAAACATCCTCTTGTCCGCATGGTTGTTTCTATAAGCATATCGAACATTAGTCCTCATTCTTCAAACGTATCTGTAACGCGTGGACAGACTCCGAGCTTCATTTTCAGGTCACATATTATTGATTTGAAGAGGGTTGAAATTCCTCTTTTAATAAAGACCAGGAGACCCTGCAATTAATGATCTGCGATTTTCAGCGCAGACAATTATGCTTGCTATTCATAAGTCACGGAGAACCAGGCTTCCTCCAGCTTTCTTTAATAAACAGGAAAGAAGCTGGCAGTTTTACTGTTTCAGGAGGGCAATTGATTCAGGTTTGAGAGCGGCACCCCGTATCCCTGTGCTTGGACCTGCTGCCTTTTGGAATGTCGGTGTTCGTGGGACAGTTCATGTGTATTTTGTTGAATGGCGAGCTGTGTGGAGGCATCACACTCGATGTCTGTGACTCACTTAAAATGACTAGTTAACAAGCCAAGCAGCAGATCGCGTTGTTTTCGGGTTGAACATGCCCCCAAGGAAACAGTTGTCTGGCTCTGCAAGTGCTCCGGTGTCAGTTTACAAGAGGGAGCTGATCCCACTGTCGCACACAGCGCCTGGTGACAAAAATATTTCACCTCTTTCTAAGTAAGCAAGGTATTAGATTTCTCCCCAAATTCCCTGTTTTGCACTTAAAACGACATTATCACCCTGCTCGGTGACATGCATTCTGTATTGTTTCACACTGCCTGAAGTTAAAAGCATTTGCTTGGGATTAAATTTAACAACACCGTTTGTTATGTTAGGTGTTGCTGAAGGACGCTTAGGGTTATGGGCTATTTGCTTTCAGGCAAAGAGTTCACACTACGAGCAGCATGAGGCTCCATCTTGTCTTTCAAGGTGACCAAGCTGCAAACTAACACAGCATCAATTTACGACACACCAGAGTAGTCTGATCCCATCAGCTCCCACTGTATTAATCACTTTTATTTTATTTGCATTCCTGGAGCCTGGCATCCAGACCCACCCCCATCTTGTAGTGTTAACTTTGATCCCTGCAGGTCCCTGTCACAAATCAGAACTGGTGATGCAGAGGTACCAGCCATTTGGTTGGGCGCTGCGGGATTAAAGTGGAATCGTACTTGCTCTGTGTGAAATCAGTTTGGCAAGTTGTCCCACAAAGTTGGATAAACTTGCTGATGACGACTCGTCGTGGCTGTCCCTCGAGGTCGAGGATGATGGTCTTCGTTCTGTTGATCTACTTATAGGCTCTCAAGTGGTTTATGAGTTGGCTGGCTTGCTCACCTAGTTCCACCAGGGCTCAGAGGGAACTCGCCATTGTAGATTTGGTGAATGATCACAGAATGCCATTCGTGTGCTTAGCTTCTTGTGTGCAAGAAATGAATTTTATTCCAGGGCCTACAGTAAATAGGTAATTATTTTAGATTGTGAGGACATGCAGTCCTCTTTTATTGTCATTTAGTAATGCCTGCATTAAGAAATGATACAATGTTCCTCCAGAATGATATCACAGAAACACAAGACTGGAAAACTGACAAAAACCACATAATTATAACATATAGTTACAACAGTGCAAAGCAATACCGTAATTTGATAAAGGACAGACCGAGGGCACAGTAAAAAAATCTCAAAGTTAGGCAGTTGGAAAGAATCCACCGACCTTAAGCTTAGAGTGAGAGTGGAGGGCAAGAGGGGTGGAGGGGGTGCTATTTTAGTCTCAGCTCCCCAGTGTCCTTCTGCAGGCACCCATGGTATCCCAAAGTCACTGCAGGTGACTTCTGAACAATACTAAATGAGGTGTGAGGAAGATGGACTGAATTGTTCGAGCAAACATTCCAAATATTTCAATAAAGTTTTGTAATAATGTTATGAACTTGAAGCCCAGAGCATGTACCTAAAGCCCTGGTGAAATTCATCACTAATGTTGTAAGATATAAAGGGGCTGGTTTTCTAAGGGCTTTATTCAACCCTGGTCAATGCTAAGGCAATGATCTTTTGGGTCCTGTAGATAATATCAAGAAAAGAAATGATGTTGATCCACAGTACTGAAGGAAAGACTCACTACACGTGATTTAAACAGTTCAGTTTTGAAAGGCAGTGGCTCACAGGAGACCTTCTAGCGACAAGTAACATCAGGATAGAGAAAGTAAAGCTTTTCACACCTGCAAGACAAAGCCAAGGCAACTAGCCATTAACAACTGAAATTGGTGTCTTCAGGTGATGCCAGGGCAGATAACTCATCTATGGATGAGATAAATTCTGTGATGGTAAATTTCAGATTAGTATTCTGGGAAATTGAATGAAATGCAGGGAGGCAAGAGTTCCTCAGAGAAAAACTGAGAAGAGGAACTATCGCAAAAGGGTTGGTAAAATTGGTGAACACTATTGAAAAACAGAAAGGAGAGGGAGGCCTGGACCAAATCCACAAATCTTTCCTAAACAGCAGCAGATTCTCAATTATATTACAAGCACACAGCCACCTTCTTGGATAAATTTGGATTTCTGGAGAGTTGAAAGCTGCAGGAATAAAAGACCTGCTTGTCATGAAACCTACCATTTAGAAGATAGCTTTAGAAATATTGAGAGAGGAAAAAAAAATAAGTGCTTCTGTTTAATGTCTGGGGGATATAAAGGGTATAATTTGAAAAAATCCCAAAAATAACTTCGGTGATCATGACGTGTGATTAAAATCCAAGGCTATTGCTTCCTGAACTGCCAACACAGAAACACCATCCCATCTGCTAATACACAATCCATCTTGATCAATGGCTTGCTCGTGTGCCCAACTTCATGATTGATTTTACGTGGACATGAAAGGTTCAATGTCAATAAATACAGTATGGTTAAGTGTAATTTGCTTTAGTGAAGGTCATAACCATTGTGAAATGATATTTGGCCATATTATCCAACCTGGTGTAGGTCAGAGAGAGTATCTGTTAGTGACGTTTATTTATTTAGTTATTGAGAAGAGTGCGGAATAGGCTCTTTCACTCGTTCGAGCCACGCCACACAGCAATCCCCCAATTTAACCCCAGACTAATCATAGGAGAATTTACAGTGGCCAATTAACCTACCAACCAGTACGTCCTTGGACTGTCGGAGGAAACCGGAGCACCTGGAGGAAACCCATGTGGCCATGGGGAGAACGTACAAACTCCTTACAGGCAGCGGTGGGAATTGAACCCGGGTCACTTGTACACTACGCTATCGAGTCGAGACCACTCAACACATCCCGGTCAAGCTTGATCAAGGTTCTTCCCTTTCCTATGAGACTGAGGTCTGGTCGGCCTGTGCTCTCCATTGATCCTTGAAGGCCTTGCAGTGTTATACTCAATTACAAGGAAGCTGTTCCTACTATCAATTCACACTAAAACCAGGTACAAAGCATGGTTTCCCTTCAGACTCAGGTTACTGCTGCCTAAGGTGTCAATCATAACATTCCTACTAGTTCTGAAATACATATAAACCAGACAATGCTAAAAATGCTCACCAGGTCAGGCAACAGAGAGAAACAAAGAACATTTCAGGTTGATGACACCCTCATCAGAAGTGAGGAAATATTGTCATTCCTCTCCGAGCCTTATGTCGTATCAGGTGGCAACCTTTTCATTTCTTTAACATTTTGTCTGTTCTTTATGAGGCCGAGTTACTGGCTCGACGATCAACCAAGCACGGATGGAAAGCATGCAAGGAGCTGGCCAGACTCGAACCCAAGACCACTCGCCCCAAAGTCTGGTGCTGATGTCACTACCCCACTGGCCGGCTTTAGAAGTGGGGAAAGTTATAAATAAAAGAAAGATATACAAGCTATGATAATGTTTGCCTTCTGAACGGAATGCTAAGGAGCAGCCCATGTTTACACATTCTGCACTTTTAAACATGTCACCGTTTCAAATTTAACTTCTTGGTGACTTTTTTTTATCCAGACATTCCATTTTATGATTACAAGGTTCCTTGCATATATTCTTCAATGGGAGTTCAATGAACCAAGATTGCAATGGTCATTGAAGAAAACACTGAAGTACAGTTGAAAGACCTCGATAGAGTGGATGTGGAGAGGATGGTGGGGGAGTCTAAGACCAGCGAGCACAACTTTAGAATAGAGGGACATCCATTTAGAACAGAGATGAGGAGGAACTTCTTTAGCTAGAGAGTGGTGAATCTCTGGAATTCATTGCCACAGGCAGCTGTGGAGAACAAGTCATTAGGTATATTTAAGGCAAAAGTTGATAGATTCGTGATTAGTCAGGACATGACGCAGCGCACGCGGCCACTCCGAATTGATATCGTATTTTTTAAATAGGGGCTGTGCACAATTCTGATTTGATGGAGATGGACGTGAGAAGCACAGAGGAACATCTGGAGAAACTTCTGAAATGCCTGCTTCGCTGCTGCTGCTACTGTGTGACCGAGAATCTCTGGAGGGGAAGGCCCCAAATCCTTGGCTTTGCCTATTGCCTGTTGCCGGGGCCGGGGTTGAAGCACTCAGCAGAGATGGTACTTGGTGTCAGAGGGCTGGTCGGAGGCTCGAGGTTTTTGGACGGACTCAGAGTCAGATTGTGGTTGGGTGCTTCCAGGGTGCTGCATCGGCAAGTTTGCGGCGTTGGAAGCTCATGGCAGGGAGAGTTTCTCTCTTCTACCGTCTGCATGAGATGATGGGCTATCGGGACTTTGAGACTGTTTTTTACCATGCCCATGGTCTGATCTTCATCAAATTACTGTATTGCTTTGCACTGTTGTAACTATATGTTATAATTATGTGGTTTTTGTCAGTTTTTTTTAGTCTTGGTTTGTCTTGTGTTTCTGTGATATCATTCTGGAGGAACAAATTGTATCATTTCTTAATGCATGCATTACTAAATGACAATAAAAGAGGACTGCGTGTCCTCATAATCTAATCTAATCTAATCTAAAGAAGGGGTACGGGTAGAAGGCTGGAGGCTGGGTCTGAGAAGGAAATGGACAGCCATGATAAAATGGCGGATCAGACTCGATGGGCCAAATGGCCTAATCCTGCTCCTATATCTTATGGTCTTACCGCCTATAATGTACAATGATTGTTAACATCATGTGTTCTGAGAGACCTTTGCCTTGGTGAAGTATGCATGTTGATGAAGAACTTGGTGAAGAACTCACTGGTCTCCCACTATAGGGAGTTGTCCATATATGAACGCTACTCACCCGACGCAACCCAATGGACAGACAGGAATGTGTGCTGAAGGATACACTGAAATTCATGCAGCCTCTGCAGAAGTTCAGAGGGAAAGGACAACAGTTAAGGATCTTCCCAACACTGAACACTGAGGGACTGGACCTGTATGACAGCCTCTCAAAAGCTTCCTGGATGTATTATTTAAGGAGGAAACATGAAAGATGGTGATGCATTGTAAGATAATCTATTGATGTTGTGGTACAGAGAACATGGAGAACTGTATTTGCTATAAATTATAAATGAAGTATATTTTTGGAAAAATTGGTTCCTATTTTATAGCTGTCAACACTTAAGTATTGTGTCAAATGATTGTTTTCTGGAGTACACCGATGTTTCGTAGGAAGTACGCTTCATGCCTCATGTTTAAGTCTCAATATTCTACAGTGGATTTTACGGTCGTTCGAAAACCCACTGAGCCCATATAATCTTCCAGGAGCGTGCAAGAAAATGTAATTCAGCGATGGGACTAAAAGAAAAATGGGGACAGGGAGAAATAAGATGTGGTGATGATGGTGAATGTGCAGCAGTAGTCATGTTAAGTCAATGCAAGACTCAGCCAGTCAAAAATCTCATAGAAAATGGGGTTTGTTTTGAAGACATCCAATTTACCGACTGCACTTGCGAATTAACTAGAGTTTTAGATTTACCTTCATACTATGAAAGCATATCAAGTTCCTCTGTTATCTCACGTTGCACCCTGTACTGACACCAACCATAATTTCAAACTTCCCTTTTGTGCTAAAGATGGAAATATTGAGGGAGGAGAAGATGGCGGCACGACGCAGCGCGCGCGGCCTCTCCAGTGAATGATATTGTATTTGTAAGTAGGATGCCATGCACAATTCTGATTTAATGGAGACAGACATGAGAAGCACGGAGGAACATCTGGCAAAACTTCTGAAATGCCCAGTTCACTGCCGCTGCTACTGTGAAATTGAGAATCTCCGGAGGGGAAGGCCCCAAATCCTCGGCTTTGCCTGTTGCTGGCGGCTGGGGCTGGAGTTGAAGCGCTCAGCAGAGATGGTGCTCAGTGCTCGGTGTCGGAGGGCTGGTCGGAGGCTCGAAGTTTTCAGACGGACTCAGAGTCGGACTGTGGTTGGGTGCTTCCAGGATGCTGCATCGGCAAGTTTGCAGCGCTGGAAGCTCATGGCAGGGAGAGTTTTCCTTCTACCGTCTGCGTGAGATGTTGGGACTTTCGAGGGACTTTGAGACTTTTTTTTTACCATGCCCATGGTCTGTTTTTCGTCAAATTACGGCATTGCTTTGCACTGTTGTAACTATATGTTATAATTATGTGGTTTTTGTCAGTTTTTCAGTCTTGGTCTGTCTTGTGTTTCTGTGATATCACACTGGAGGAACTTAATGCATACATTACTAAATGACAATAAAAGAGGACTGCGTGTCCTCATAATCTAATCTAATAACTCATAAATCACCTCCTTCTGAAAGCCAACCAATGTCTCTAGTCGGAATAAAAGAATGATTAGCCTCAGAGTTGTACATCTTTCTAATACCGCACATTTCACCAGCTAGGAGACCAAGCTATCTATGAAATCCCCCTCTGTTTACAATCAACATTTTCAGAGAGGTGGTGTCTCTTGAAGCCAGGGTCAGAGAAGAGTTTTAAATGTTATAATTTTTTTGCCAATAAATCATTTGAACCGAAGTGACAATTTGATTTAATTTCGAGAATAAATGTGGAAGAGGATGCTTCCATTTGTGGGAGAGTCTAGGACCAGAGGGCACAGCCTCAGAATGCAAGGACATCCCTTTAGAACAAGGATGAGGAGGAATTTCTTGCCCACCATATTCCTTTATGACATAGAACATCTGTGCCAGCACTTAGGGTAACCCTATCAAATGTCTTATTTCCCTGAAAACTATTCTGTCTCCCTCCAAGAGGAGCACAGCCTTCTCATGGTTTGGAGACTTGTGTGTCTCAGTGACCCGGATTGGAATCAGAACCTTTAGGTTTAGCTCTTGGTGGTGTTACCTATGCCAAGCAGGTCAAAGGGTAGAGGCCAGAATAAGAGTGGTCCACCGGTCTTCCAGGTTCAGGGGTTCAGCTCAGGGCTAACAACCCTGACTGGTGAATCAAAATTGCTATGGAAACAGCAAAGAAGAATCTTTCTATATGAGTGCAAAGGTATTCCTGATTTTCCACTCAGGATTTGCATGGTTGACGGTGGAGAAAAACGAGAAGAAGCTACTGGCACGATGAAGGAAGGCGTGAATACTGCCAGAGATGAAGGACCTTCATTGCTGCCCTACACACCAGCGACATAATGGGAAATAAAGAGAGAAGGAGAGAGATTCTCTCTCACATGCTCACCTGGAGTCTCCTACCATCCGCCTAATCTAGCGAAAGCTTATAGTAGACATTTAATCTACCAACCCACATGTTTTTGAGACGTGGGAGGAAAGGGAGGACACATGCAGTACGTGGTCACAAGCTGAAGGCACAGACTCTACACAGACAGGGATATCACGATGAACCAAAGGGATTGAATCTGTGAGGCAGCAAAACCGCCTACTACATCAGCGCATCACACTACATATCAATTGTTCATTCTTTATTCTTGGAGTCAGTCATTAAGGGTAATCTAACGGATTTCTGAATTATCCTGTCAGTTTTGCGTGCATTGCTTTAATTGAAATTGGATGGTATTAATTTAACCATAGGGCCAATTCAGGGATATAAACATTGGCAAATTGCCAGCAATCTGTTCACTCTTTTACTGACTTGTTTTTGAACAATAGCACCTTATATAAAGGAGTTCATCAAAACAGAAATAAATACTGTACTTTAATTGTCAGCTTTGTGTATCCACTAATGAGTTCCTCTATTAGCCCAGCACTGAGAAATATATACAGCTCATCTAAATGTACTGCCATTGTCAAGATATACTTAATGATTACTTTACTAGGTGCCTCCTGTACCTAATAAAGTGGTCAGTGAGTGTATGCTCGAGGTCTTCTGCTGCTGTAGCCCATCCACTTCAAAGTTCAATGTGTTGTGCATTCGGAGATGCTCTTCTGCACAGCAGTGCTGTAGCATGTGCTTACGCAAACTTGGAGTTTCTGCAGACGCTGGAAATCCAAAGCAACACACACGAAATGCTGGAGGAGCTTAGCAGGCCAGGCAACATCGATGGAAAAAGGTGAACAGTCGACGTTTCGGGCCGAGACCCTTCTTCAGGACTGAGAAGGAAGGGGGAAGATGGCCGAATAAAAAGGTGGGGGTGAGGGGAAAGAGGCTAGCTAAAAAGCTGATAGGTGAAGCCAGGTGGGTGGGAAAGGTCAAGAGCTGGAGAAGCACATGGTCAAAGAGTTGGAGTGCAACAGAGATCACGGGGGGGGGCGCGCAGTGAGGGAGGATTTCACTGATCTCCCATCGAAGGGAAGATTTAACCTTCTGCAGGGTAGGCATCCCTCAAAGAGACTTGGCGGTGGAGTAGTAAATCATAAACACAGGAAACCCTAAGCAACACACACAAAATGCTGGAGGAACTCAGCAGGGCAGGTAACATCTATGGATAAGGGTAAACAGTCGACATTTTGGTCTGAGGCCCTACTTCAGGACTGTGAAGAAAGCATTCCTTGCTGTGTGTACAAGACAGTAATAATAAAATTGGGCCCTGGAGAAATGCCTGTCCATTTTGCTCCTTAGTTCCACAATATTGAGGTGAATTGTACAACACACACTGCCACTGGGAATTCCACTCAGTGTTTGAATCGGACAATCTGTTATTTTATTACATTAGTGATGAGCTTTTCACTCATCTGCTGAGGTGTTTACAAGCGACCAGGTCTTTCGCTTTAGGGCAGCTTCAGGAAGAGCAGGTTCATAAAAAGGGAACAGGCTTTGCCAAGGTGATTATGAGCTTCCTCTGCTCCCATCTGTTTGCTGGGTTTCGTGTGCTCTTCTTTCTTTGACCTGGCATCTCTCTTGTAATGAAAGTTTGCACTCCACATGTGCAGAGGACCCGTTGCTATGGTGACATGCTGGTTTGGCTAGGAATGTGGAGCATATGCTCCACCTGTCATAAAAGTCACCACACACCACAGGCCGCGTGGTATAATTGCTCAAAGAGCCTGGAAGAAGGAAATTGCAACATGTAACAATTAACAGATAAACTCAGATGCCTTCGGTAAATCTGTCCTGCTGACATACCCCAGATACATCCACTGCTTTTCATATTTTCACAACTTTTCCGTAATTTTATTCTGGCTTCCTTGCCAGCCTTTCATTCCTATTTTCTCGCTTGATTTTACAACCTGTTAAATTGCACTGTAAAGGATTATAAAACGCCGAAGAGTTTTGTAAACTCAGCCAGCTCCATCATGGGCACAAGGCTCCCCACCATTGAGGACATCTAATGCAACCAGGGATCGTTTTTTAAAAGGGGATTTCTTGTTGTCACTTAGTATGTGGACTTTTTATTCCTCGGTGTCACCTCGTGGGCTTGCACTGCCCTTGGATTGTTTACCTTTTATGTCTAATTATTTGCCTTTGCACTAGCCCTGGTTTTTCACTTTGTTTCGAAGGTGTCTCATTTGGGATCGTGGGGATTGTTAAACTCTTTGTATTTATCACTTTTCTTTAATTTGGGATCATTTAATTAGCATAGTTTTGTCAATGTCCGGAATTCCTAGGTGCTCCAGGGTGTATTTCAGAGGGGCATGCCGGCCCCTCTTTGTTGGGTCGTTGTGGTTTCTTGTCTGGTGAAACTCAGACCCAGTTCTTCTGTGTGTCGTCAGTGATTTCTGTTCATCGAGATTCAGTATGGTCTGCCCGAGCTCTTGTTTATTTCTGTAATAAATCTTTGGTTTTATTTCAATTGCCTGAGTCTCTGTGCTTCCTGCCACTTGAGTTCGCTTGTGATCCTCACAGCATCTTCCAAAGAGGATGCCTCAAGCAGGATGCATCTCTCATGAAGGACACTGCCCAGCCAGAACAAGCTCTCTTCTCATGACTGTTATAATACGAGAGCCTGAGGACGCACGCTCAATGTCTTAGGAACTGCTCCTTCTCCCTTACCATCAGATTTCTGAACAAACATGAACACTACCTCACATTCGACTCTCTTTTTCAACTACAGCACTGTTTTTAAAATATATATTTACTTATTAATACCTGCCTGTTACGCCATTGACATTTAGGACAGCAATGAATGTCCTCCATCTCTGTCTGTACAGAAAGATTCCTCATCACTGTTTCCATAACAACTGATTGTTAACTAATCAGGGTTGTTAGCCCTGAGTTCAACCTCTGAACCTAGAGGACTGGTGGACCACCCTTAGTCTGGCCTCTACCCTTTGACCTGTTTGGCATGGGTGGCCTTACCAAGAGCCAAAGCACAAGGCCCTGATCCCAGCCAACGTGGCTCTCCGGGTCATTGAAGCACACGAGCCTCCAAACCTTACGACAAGGTTGAGGTCATTCTGGAGATTTGTTTGCTTATAGTAATGTTTTATGCATCACACTATATTGCTGCCACAAAGAGATAAACTTCACAACATATGTCAGCTCTGATTCTGATGCTGATTCCAGGTACAATCAGCATTCGATGGCTCTGGGCCTGTACTTGCTGGAGTTTAGAAGAATATGGCAGGATCTCATTGAAACCCACCAAATATTGAAAGGCCCGGATAGATGGTTTCCATCAGTGGGGGAATCTAGGACCAGGGTGTACAGCCTCAGAATGGAAGAACAGAGATGAGGAGGAGTTTCTTTAGCCAGAGGGTGGTGAATCTGTGAAATTCATTGCCACAGCTGGCTGTGGAGGCCAAGGCATTTGGGTATTTAAAGCATAATAACAGGTTGATAGGTTCTTGATTAGTAAGGGCACCGAAGATTACAGAGAGAAGGTCGAGAACGGGGTTGAGAGGGAAAATAAAGCAAACTCGATGGATCTTATCACAGGCTTGGTTACATCACTGCAAGAGCTGTGAACTGAAGCAAAGTGAGGATGATTGTCGCTAGCAGTAAGATGGTGTTAATCACACGTAATCACTTGAGTTATCTGAGGTAACAGCAGTCAGCTGGGAAATTCATAGTCATTAGCCACATAATGGAAGGGAGTAAACATTTCAACCCCGGGACTTTGCTGCAGGAGTCCCTCAGAGTTTCTTCATTAATTCCCTCCCTCCAACACAAGGTCAGGTCAGAGACAGTTACTGATGACTGGCCATTTAGTTTCCGCTTGTCCCTGCTCGTGTGATAAAGACAGTGTCTGTCAGCATGCAGCCAAACCTGGACAATATTAGCCCAGATGCTAGCTTTGTATCGTGAAGGTGGTCATCTTCTGCACATGGAAGTCAGCCATGTCTCCCCGCCACTCGCTAACATTCCGGCAGTTTAAGTGGCCGCTGTTAACATCTCATTTTTCATTGACAAGAAACAGAACATGACCAGACATATAAATAACATTACTACAAGAGCAACTTCAGATGTTGAGATTTCTGTGGTGAATGACATACCCTTCAGCTCCCTCGAGCCTTTCAATCATCTGCAAGATGTTAGCCACAGTTTATGCTTGCCTCTGATGCATATCTCACTTGTGTGATTTGAGCTTAAACATCTCTGTTGACACTTCAAACCTGTCCTGGAGAACTGCTGCACCTCTAGGTGGTACCATCTTTGCGAGGGGTGATGGAACATGAAGCTGAGCCCAACCCCTCTGCTTTCACTAGCAAACACATGCAGAAAGTCATCGCTTAATCGTTGTTAAAATTTGTTCCTTAAAATAACATCAGTAACAATGGGTATATTGGGTGTCTTCCCAATGTTTTTTGTACTAGCTGTCTATGTACAAACTGCTGTCACGTTAGTTGTAATGAGACACCCCTAGACTCATTAAATCACAAAAACCCAGACTTCTTTCTCCCTTTATTGATCAGCACTTCTCAACCAGACAAGTACTTCTCAGACACCACTCCAAAATCTTGACATTGTCCAAAACAAAGTCATCATCATCATCATCATCATCAGGGGCTGTGCCCAGTTTGAGCTTTGACTGCCATGGCCCACACACTCCTGTTTCGGGTCAAGTGGATCAATTCATTGGTATTCATTTCCAGTTCTCTGGCTGCTGTCTCCATCATCATTTGTCTTTGTCTTCCTCTTGCTTTCTTCCCTTCAATCTTTCCCATAATTACCATGCATTCTAACTCCTCTTTCCTAATCACATGTCCAATGAAGTTAAGTTGCCTTTTCATGATCTCATATGTTATTTCCCTTTTTGTGCTTGCTCTGTTCATGACATCCTCGTTAGATATTTGTTTCGTCCATGATAGTCTGCATCCTCCTCAAAAACCACACCTCTGCTGCTACAATTTGTTTCCTCATGTTACCAGATATTGTCCAACATTCTGAGCCGTATAACATAACTGGATAAATATAACATTTCAGTACTCTGAGGCGGGTTGTCATGCCTAGTTTAGTACTGGTCAGTATACTCTTCATTCTCATAAGGGTGTCTTTTGCCATCCCTATTCTTCTTTTGATGTCCAAGTCGCACCTGCGATCTGATGTCACCCAGCTTCCTAAGTAGCAAAAGTTCTGTACTTGTTTTATGTCTTCCCCGTTTATTCTCAGCCTGCGGATAGGATTCTCCTTCTTTTTGGATATCACCATACATTCTGTCCTTTTGCAATTGATAGATAGTCCCATTTTTGCACTTTCTTCAACAATTATATCAATTAAGTTTTGTAGTTCTTCCTCTGTACAGTGCCTTCTGCATATCCGAAATTATTGATGTTTTCACCGCCAACTTTGATTCCCAAGCTGTCTCTTATTTTTTTACTATTGTTTCACTGTACACATTAAATAAATCAGGGAAGAAAACACACCCTTGTCTAACGCCTCTCTTGATTTTCGTAAACTGACTCACTTCTCCATCTATTCTTACAGCAGCAGTTTGTTCCAAGTACAGATTGCTGATTAGGCAGAGGTCTTTCAAATCTAGATCTAGAGTTTTCTGTAATATTTCAAATAACTTATTGTGCTTCACTTCACCAAAACAAAGGAGTGCTCTTGAAATACGTCCCATCCCTCATCAGGAGCGTTCTCTCTTTCCACCACCACTGTACCGTGGACCTTCTGCAAAAATGTACTTGAGCACCTCCAAACTGACACCCCTCCTTCCTTCTTCAGTAGGGCCACTCAGACTGTCAACCTCTGCCAACTTCTTCAGTCGGATTACTCCTCCTGTGCCTAATAAAGTAGTCACGGAATGTATGTTCACCATCTTCTGCTGCTGGAGCCCCTCCACTTCAAAGTTCAATGTGTTGTGCATTCAGAGATGCTTGACTGCTCGCCACTGATGTAATGCATGGTTACTTAAATTATTGTTGCCTTCCTAGGAGATGCAGACACCACTGTTGTAACGTGTGGTTATTTAAGTTACTGTCGCTTTCCTGTCAGCTTGAACCAATCTGGCCATTCTCCTCTGACATTTCTCATCAATACGGCATTTTCACCCACACTCACTCACTGGATGTTTATTGTTTTTGACACCATTCTCAGTAAACTCTGGAGACTGTTGTGCATGAATCTCCCAGGAGATCAGCAGTTTCTGAGATACTCAGACCACCCCATCCAGCACCAACCATCATTCCACAGTCAAAGTCACTTAGATCACATTTCTTCCCCATTCTGATGTTTGTTCTGAACAACAACTGGACCTCTTGGCCATGACTGCACGCTTTTGTGCATCATTGCTGCCACATGATTGGTTGAATAGATATTTGCATTAACGAGCAGGTGTACAGGAGGCCACAGAAGGTATGTTCTAAATGGCCAACCCTTTATCCTGAGCCTTGCCCCAAAGTTCCTATATCTCTCACTGGATGAAACAACTTCCAATCGTCTTTGGAATCAATGAAAATAACTGGCATTCATTTAAACTCCATTCTATACAAACACATCTTCCTTCATTGACAACCACCACCACACGCTCCCCTCTCCCACCCCTACCAAACAGGCACACACTCATCCTGAGGATGAAACTAGCATGCTTTGTCCTGTTAGTGATGGACCACCTAAGAAGGCCCAATAAGCAGAAATGGTTTGGGGCTCAAAGTTCTGACGTGGAACTGTAACCTATGACCACGTGACTCAGAGCTGTGAGCCTTATCATTGAGCCTAGGTGTCTTTGTTGGTGCCATTGCGTCAGGGATAAACATTAAAAGGGGGCCTTGAGAAATGTTCCCTCCAAACTCTTCAAACTTGTATCATGGAACTTTTTTTTACAGATATCCACTTGGTGGAACAGAAATGTCCTTTTCTTGGTATTACTTCCAAAGGGGGGCCTCCTGCAGAGGAGACCCAGTCTCTTACCTCTGCCTGGGGCATGTGCCAAGATTTTGGGCACAGGCTTCTGAAAGGTGGCTTAAACCCAAGGTCCACTGACATGGAAGCGGAACTGTTGTCACTGAGCAATGAGATTCTGTTCCCGGTGACCAGCTGCTATTCGGGCCAAGGAATTTGGAGCAGAGGCAGTTCGATATCCCCACATTGATGTTCAACACAATGTAGCGCTGAACTCTGAGTCTTTGAATTGAAAACTATATTAAATATATATTCCTAACCACTTCAGCACACAGTATTTGGATAATGAGAAAAAGAATTAATGAAAGGAGACTCGCTTTTTGTGATGGCTTCGTATTACTGGCATACATTATCTTCTAGTGCGCCTGCTCACATTTATTCCTCACTTCCCAGAAACTGTGAAGGGCCAATGAAAGAAATAATCAGAGAATTGTGTGCTTGAGCTTTTGAAACATCAAAGAGTTGCTCATGCTGTACATTGTGCCAAGTGAAATTCAATAATCCGGATTTTGTTTATACCATGTCTTCCTGATACCGGGTAGAAATAGCAGCATGAGGTTCAGAATCAGAACTTTGTCCTAGGAAATCGGATAGATCTAGTTCCCATGATTGTGACGTTGTTTGTCAGATCAGCAAGGTCTCGCCAGGAAAGCTATAATGAAGTCAAGTTGATTGTCATTTAACTATATACACGTGTACCGTCAAACGAGACAATGTTTCTCCGAACCAAGGTGCAAAGCACAGTGGTGCACATTACACACAGTAACTTGGGAAAATAAGAACTACATTTACAAATAAATTATGCATATAAACAAAGTAAAGTGCATTAATTAAATACTGTAGGGTACAGTACAAATTAATTGGTGACCCTTTGAATGTGATGCAGCAGGGAGTTCAGAAACTAAGGGAAGAACCTGTTTCCCATCCTGACCGTTCATGTCCACATCCAAAGGTGTACAGGTCAGGGTTGGTAAGCTGTAAGTGTGCTGTGACTTTTACTACCTTCACACTTCGCTTCACACAACAAGTACTTCCTCGATTTTAACCCATACTACATGTGAAGGTATTTGGACTTTACTTCGAGGGTCAAGCCCTTAGGATAGTGAGGTCAGCTGAGAAGATCATCGGGGTCTCTCTTCCTGCCGTTACAGACATTTACACCACACGCTGCATCCGTAAAGCAAACAGCATTACGAAGGACCCTACGCACCCCTCATACAGACTCTTCTCCCTCCTGCCATCTGGCAAAAGGCACCAAAGTATTCAGGCTCTCACAACCAGACTATGCAACAGTTTCTTCCCCCAAGTCATCGGACTCCTCAATACCCACAGCCTGGACTGACACCAACCTACTGCTCTCTACTGTGCCTATTGTCTTGTTTATTATTTATTGTAATGCCTGCACTGTTTTGTGCACTTTATGCAGTCCTGGGTAGGTCTGTAGTCTAGTGTACTTTTGTGTTGTTTTAAGTAGTTCAGTGTAGTTTTTGTATTGTTCATGTAGCACCATGGTCCCAAAAAAACGTTGTCCCGTTTCTACTGTGTAATGTATCAGCAGACGTGTGGGCACATGGCTAAGTGGTTAAGGCATTGGACTAGCGATCTGAAGGTCGTGAGTTCGAGCCCCAGCCAAGGCAACGTGTTGTATCCTTGAGCAAGGCACTTAACCACACATTGCTCTGTGACGACACTGGTGCCAAGCTGTATGGGTCCTAATGTCCTTCCCTTGGACAACAACGGTGTCGTGGAGAGGGGAGACTTGCAGCATGGACAACTGCTGGTCTTCCATACAACCTTGCCCAGGCCTGCGCCCTGGAGAGTGAAGACTTTCCAGGCGCAGATCCAAGGTCTCGCAGATCCGTGGTACCAGCAGTTATGGTTGAAATAACAATGAAAAGTGACTTGTATTGCAGAGATTTCAAATCAAACAAGTGTCCTCTTTTTTTTCGATGTTAAATGCTCTAAAGTGAGATAATTTGTCAATCCAAATGTAATAAGAAGCCTGTGAATGGTAATGGTTGACTGAGAATGCAATGAGATATGTGATGCTGTGTACAGTTCAGGTCTGCGTAGTACACAGTATCCTGCAACATGACTGTGCTGGTCACTGAATGCTAAAACAATAATTTGTCTGTATATTGGTTAAGTTTTTAAAGTTTCCCAATCCACTTCAATCCGTTGTACAAAGGTGGCAGTTCTTGTTGACTAAGTATAACCATGAACAAAAATAAATGTAAATTAAAGCCTGTAGATTAACTTTGACTTTTTTTTAAATGAAGCCGAGCCGGGTTGCTAACAGGCAGCACGGTAATGTAGCAGTGACTGTAACGAAAGCCGGGTTCAGCTCCGCTGCTGTCTGTGATGAGTTCGTACTTTCTCCCCGTCCCGTGACTGTGTGGGTTTCCTCTGGGTGCTGACATAACAAAGATGTACCGGTTAGGGCTAGCAAGCTGTGGATGTGCTATAATGGTGCCAGAAGAGGGCTGCCCCAGCATATCTGTGGTGGCCATTGACAGAGAACGATGCACATTTCGATATTCTGATGTAGACGTGACAAATACGGCTCATCTCTAATATCCCCACTTACCAATATCTGCATCTGCAGAATATCCACAAGTGTGTGACATCAGAGCAGAGCCAGTGAACAAACTTCTTGACCATGCTCTGACTGAAAAGCTCAAAATGGAGCTTGGTGGAGGTCCCAGGCATTGTAATGGAGTCTGAGAAACCTTCTTGACTACCCAGAACAATGTTACGTACTTCGTAAAAGGTGGTTAGGATTTAACTTGCCACCAACTGTAAACTCCGACGTTATATTAGGCCAAAATTAGATTAGATTAGATTATGAGGACGCGCAGTCCACTTTTATTGTCATTTAGTAATGCATGCATTAAGAAATGATACAATATTCCTCCGGTGTGATATCACAGAAACACAAGACAGACCAAGACTGAAAAACTGACAAAAACCACATAATTATAACATATAGTTACAACAGTGCAACAATACCATAACTTGATGAAGAAGTCCATGAGCACAGTAAAAAAGTTCAAAGTCTCTCGAAAGTCCCACATCTCACGCAGACGGGAGAAGGAAGAAAACTCTCCTTGCCATGCCCGACCACAGTCCGACTCTGAGTCATCCGAAAACTTCGAGCTCTGATCAGCCCTCCGACACCAAGTACCGAGCACCATCTCTGCCGAACGCTTCAACCTCAGCCTCGGTCGCCAGCTGCAGGCAAAGCCGGGGATTTTGTGGCCTTCCCTCCGGAGATTCTCGATCGCGCAGCAGCAGCGGCAGCGAACCGGGCATTTCAGAAATTTCTCCAGATGTTCTTCTGCTTCTCACGTCTGTCTTCATCAAATCGGAATTGTGCACGGCATCCTACTTACAGGTACGATATCATTTCACCGGAGAGGCTATGTGCGCTGCCATCTTCTCATCCCGCCTATTACTCTCTTTTGGCTGGAAGTACCTAAGAGAATGGGAATGGAAATGAGAATGGGAATATTCCTGGTCACTACTCATAACCCCTTCCACTTCAGGGAAGGATGCTGCAACCGGACCTCAAACCTGAGTAATGCTACTACTGATGTTATGTGCAGGAGGTTGGCTGAATAACAGATGAATGGATTCGTTAAGGGTACAATATGTATAGTACTATCTCCAGGACTCCCAGAAAGTCAATAACATGGATCTTTGATCTTGTCAAGGATAAAAAATCCATTTAATTGTATAAACCCCTTTCATAGCCAATGAAATATTGTTCTTGTGTTATAGAAACATAGAAACATAGAAAATAGGTGCAGGAGTAGGCCATTCGGCCCTTCGAGCCTGCACCGCCATTTATTATGATCATGGCTGATCATCCAACTCAGAACCCCGCCCCAGCCTTCCCTCCATACCCCTTGACCCCTGTAGCCACAAGGGCCATATCTAACTCCCTCTTAAACATAGCCAATGAACTGGCCTCAACAGTTTGCTATGGCAGAGAATTCCACAGATTCACCACTCTCTGTGTGAAGAAGTTTTTCCTAATCTCGGTCCTAAAAGGCTTCCCCTCTATCCTCAAACTGTGACCCATCGTTCTGGACTTCCCCAACATCGGGAACAATCTTCCTGCATCTAGCCTGTCCAATCCCTTTAGGATCTTATACGTTTCAATCAGATCCCCCCTCAATCTTCTAAATTCCAACGAGTACAAGCCCAGTTCATCCAGTCTTTCTTCATATGAAAGTCCTGCCATCCCAGGAATCAATCTGGTGAACCTTCTTTGTACTCCCTCTATGGCAAAGATGTCTTTCCTCAGATTAGGGGACCAAAACTGCACACAATACTCCAGGTGTGGTCTCACCAAGGCCTTGTACAACTGCAGTAGTACCTCCCTGCTCCTGTACTCGAATCCTCTCGCTATAAATGCCAGCATACCATTCGCCTTTTTCACCGCCTGCTGTACCTGCATGCCCACTTTCAATGACAAAAATGAACTTATTGGACAATTATGCAGAGTAAGATTCCACAAACTAAAATGTTGCTTGAGGGATTGACATTGGTCAGGAGAGGTGTTTTGAATATTACCAATGGAATTTTTATGAGCAAATAGAGGCCCAGGGTTCCCCTCTAACAGTGAAATGCTTCCTCAGTACGGGATAGAAGAAATCCAGTTCAAATGCCTAATAGATCCTGAAGGGGTCTGGAATCCACAAACTTTTGGGAGTTGAATTCTTTAGTTGAATCAAAGTTGACTTTTACTCTTGCATACATCTTATTTCTCTCAAGAATGAACTTTGGAAGTAATTCCATGCTAAAATGTAAAATTTTGTCTTGGATTATAAATTACAGAAGTTATGTATTGAAACTCCATTTAAATCTTCACTTCCACAAAGCCTTAATCATGTGACGTGCACGCCGCTAAAGTATCAAAATATTGAAGGTGAATTCCAATTGGATATTATGCCTCGAGTTAAATTACAATCAGGTGCTGAATATGTGCAGGAATGCATGTGCTACAAACCAAACAGATGGTGATGAAATGAAAATTGATATTGAGGTAAATTTCTTTCCAAAACAAAAGTTGATGTTTTTTGAAGTATGAGGAGAACAGTTATTACTTTTCAACCATCAGGCTCCTGAACCAGCGTGGATAACTTCACTCACCTCAACAATGAAGTGATTCCACAACCTCTGGACTCACTTTGAAGGACTCTTCAACCCATGTCCTCAATAATATTTATTTACTTATTTATTATTTTGTATTAGCATAGTTTGCTCTTTTGCACATTGGTTATTTGTCAGTCTTTACTTGTGTGAAGTTTCTCATTGATTCTATTGTGTTCCTTTGTTCTACTGTGAAAGCCTGCAAGAAAATGAATCTCAGGGCCCCACTCCGCAACATATGCCTACCTTGCTAATAAATTTACTTTGGAATTTGAAATTTGAATATTGGTCAGTTGTAAATCAACAGCACAGTTCCAACCTTGAATTCCAAGGCGACGACCATCGAGAAAGGGAATCTTCAGACATTACCCATAACCATTTGTTCAAAAACAATCACGTTGCCAACCACAAACACTTCGCTGGACAGAATTCCGAGTGCTGACCTCACTGTCCCACTACATGCCTGGGACGGCAGGGCTGTGAGCAGCGAAGTGCGGCGGGCCAGTTCCTGACAGAATCTGACGGACCGCGAGGGTTTGTGCGTACAACCCAGAGAGACCTTGACCACTTTCATGCCAGCAGCTGATTGATCTTGTGATTTCAGCACAGTCGGGAGATACCTCTACTCCGGCAGCTTGTGGCAGTACCAGGGAAGATCCATGGCAAAACTTAGCTGCATCAAGGACAAAAGTTTTTCTTCAAGGGTGGAATGGAACAAGGGGAGGATGGATAGAAAGTGACGGAGAAGGCGAACAAAATGTTGGTGGGTGTGTGTCATCGGGGCGATCTTTGTGGTGATTTTATCAGCTAGAAAACAAATAATTTTCTTTGAGAGATCATGGTCCAACTTTGGGGGATATATACATTTCTTTATTGTTTTAATAATGCTATATGATCTTTTTGATAATGACTAGAATTATTAACTTCAAATATTAAGCCTGAAACCTATAGAGTCCCCACATGCAGAGAAATAATTCATGACCTTTCTAGTGATAGATAAGGTAAATTGGCTCAATAATCATTAGGCAATAACAATTAGACAATAATAATCAGACAATAAGTGAACAAAGTTCTGGAGCTATGAGGCAGACTGGATAAAAATGGATTCTTTTTGTTGACACACACTCAGTGCTTTCGGAGCAGCCTCTTTCCCTCCACCATCAGCTGTCCGAACGGACCATGAACCCATCTCTCTTTACCGTATACTGTATTTTGCGTGCACCATATATTTTGGGTATATACCTCAAGAATGGCTGAGAAGAGATAAATATTTAATGAATGTACTGCTGGTGGCTGGTAAAAAGACCCTTACCAGGAAATGGTTATCTCAGGAGAGCCCAACTTTAAATGTATGGATGGAAATTACAATGGACATTTACAAAATGGAGAAGATAACAGCATCTGTTAATCATTAGTTGGAACAATTTTATTCATACTGGAAAAAAATGGTGTAACTACATAACACTTCACAGGCCTGATTTTATTCTCACAGGTCAATGAATATGTTGTAAAAAAAAATCACTCCCTACTTTGTAAACAACAGGAATTCTGCAGATGCTGGAAATTCAAGCAACACACACAGGCCAGGCAGCATCTCTAGGAAGAGGTGCAGTCGACGTTTCAGGCCAAGACCCTTCGTCCTGACTAGTCCTGGCGAAGGGTCTCGGCCTGAAACGTCGACTGCACCTCTTCCTAGAGATGCTGCCTGGCCTGCTGCGTTCACCAGCAACTTTGATGTGTGTTGCCCTACTTTGTACATAGTTTTCTTCTTTCGATTGTTCTTTCTTTCCTCTCCTTTCTATAAGTGTATACCTCAGATAAATATTATGTGGAGATTTGTGACAAATATGATTATATGATATATATGTACAGTTTCTGAAATACACCTTATGGAAATGTTTGATGATGAAATTCAATAAAAAATAAATTACAGGAAAAAAGAAACCCCTTTTGTACTGGGCGTGTCTGGAAATGTGGCTCGTTAGCCCCTTGCTAACAGCCACTGGACTCCGCGGCGAGAAACCCTCCATTCTCGGGCTTTGTACGTCCAGGGTGTGTCCGACTCTGGTCCCGCCAAACCCGTGAAGGGATGTCTCGCCCACCCGAACCCCGGCTTGTGTGAATGCTGTGTGTTTTACTGCCCCCGGCAAATGCCCGTTGGCAAGAAATAACAAACCGTACACTGCATACAATTATAAAGAACCATGTTTAAGAATGTTAACTTAAGTAATCAGTTACTAAAGGAATGAAAGAAAAAAAAACAAAAGGGTCCATTATATTTAAACAGTCACATGTACATGGTGGAACTCAAATCTTCCAGAAGCTGCTGTTTTTGATGTACACACAGTAACTTCCGAATGTCGCCCAGAATCCATCTGGGACAAACAGGCTTTCCCACGGGAGTACTGGTCCTTCCTCCCTGAAGCCATTCATCTGCACAAAGAAAAACACCTTGTGCAACAGGGACGGCATCCTCAGCCATCTTCCCTCCCGTCTTCTCGCAGCTCCCGCCAACAAAGACTTTGACCCGCACCAGTGTCCCTCACAAACCTTCTCCGCCCAGCTTTTCCAGAACCTTTTCCCAATACCACCATCCTGACACCACATTCCCAGATTGAGCAACAAACCCTCTTATCTCAGCTCAAACCCAAACAGGCTGAAAGCAGATCAGACAGCTCTTACAGAACTGCTAAAATGAAATCCTACAGCATATCAGTGAAAATCTCAACCAGGGCGTTATACCTGTATTGCACTGTACTGCCACTACAAAACAGCTTAAATTTCATGGCGTGTCTGTGATAATAAACATGATTCTGGTTCTCCATTACCAGAATTGGTGATTAAAGCAGTAACCACACTAATAGTTAGGATAAATTATGAATATGTTTACCATAAGAGGCAAGATGGAAGGAGAACAAACTCCAGCCAAGAGAGCAGAAATGAACTCACAAATAGGTTGCCTTAGACTGTCAGTTGCCTCTTATATTTTCTACATCAATCTGTATAATTATTACAAGCTAAACTATCTCAAATGCCCAGTAACCAAAATGTAAAATGATATAATATCAGAATGTATGGTACACAAAAAGAAACTCTTCTACATTGCCTTTCAGAATGTTAGTCTGTAGTCCAATTCAAAGGTTTCACCTTACCCTAACTGACTTATGTAACAACACTTTCTTTAAAACCTCATCTTTTCTGATAACAGAAATGTACTAGTCAGTGATGCTCAATTTGATTTTCAACCGGATTCCCAAAATGTTGGCAAAATCCTTTTTGATCCTTTTCGAGGAGTGGAAGCACGCCCTTGGACTGTGTCGGTCATTGACACAAACGTGTATCACTACAACACACACAAAATGCTGGAGGAACTCAACAGGTCAGGCAGCATCTGGGGAAATAAATAAACAGTCAATGTTTTTGGCCGAGCCACTTCTTCAGGACTGGAAATGAAGGGTTAAGATGCCAGAATAAAAAGGTCGGTGGGGAGAGGGGAACTAGCTGTAAGGTGACAGGTGAAGCCAGGTAAGTGGGAAAGGTAAAGGGCTGGAGAAGAAAGAATCTGATAGAAGAGGAGAGCAGACCATGGGAGAAAGGGCAGGAGGAGGAGACCCAGGGAGAAGTGAGAAAGGGTGAAAGGTCAGAGTGGGGAACAGAAGAAGAGGGGAGGGGGAGGAAAGGACAAATTGACATTCATGCCATCAGGCTGGAGGCTATCCAAATGAAATATGTGCTGCTCCTCCACCCTGAGAGTGGCCTCATCTTGGCATGTTTTGATGCTTCAATGTGCATGTGACAAATCAAGCTAATCCTTACTCTTTTCTTCAATCTTTCTCCAAATGTCATGGTTCCATTTGGTTGTTCCCCTTTAACGCTCCTTTCTCCCTGATTATGCCCTAATTTCAGCCATTAGATTTCCAATTGCTGCCAGTTTACTTAATTACGGTACACCTGGTTTGCATCAGAGACTGTGAAATAACTACAATGGCGTCACTACACAGGTCACCAGTTTGTTGGTCTATTCTTGTGTGGTACTTCGTTCTCTCGTCTGCTTAGAACCGTTAGTTCTTAGTTCCAAGTTCTGCTCTAGTTTCAAGATAATCCCTGTAGATCCCGTCTCCTTGTCAAGATTCCTCTGGTTTGCTGTTCTACGTTCACGTCTACGCCAGCATCCCCAACTCAGTCAACGTGCCGGTGTCCTGCACTTGGGTTCTCCTCAGTCGCCCCGTGCAACAATAAAGAAATTGATCTTCTGCTTCCAGCTTCATTTTCCTATTAGTTGCAATACCACTCCTGTTTTACAAACAAGAGAAAATCTCCAGATGCTGGAAATCCGAGCAACACACACAAAATGCTGGAGGAACTCAATGGGCCAGGCAGCATGTATTCAGGCCGAGACCCTTCGGCAGGACGAGGGTTTACTCTTTTCCATTGATGCTGCCTGGGTTCCTCCAGTGTTTTGTGTGTGTTACCACTCCTGTTTTCCTGTTCCACCC
This sequence comes from Mobula hypostoma, assembly GCF_963921235.1. Taxonomy (NCBI): domain Eukaryota; kingdom Metazoa; phylum Chordata; class Chondrichthyes; order Myliobatiformes; family Myliobatidae; genus Mobula; species Mobula hypostoma. Next base: position 17,430,690 of record NC_086123.1, read on the forward strand.
ACAATAAGGAAATCAGCTGGCAGCTCACTCCAAATTTTAAACTGTCTCTAAGTCAATCAGCTAATTTTCCTACAAAACATCGGAAAGTTCTGAGTCAGATGGGCTATATCATATCATCAGACCAGATCCTGTGTGACCTGACTCCAAACACCCACGTGGAAATGTCTGCAATTCCCTTACTTACAGCATGAGACCTACTGCATTTTTGGTTTCAGCTATCAGACGAAGCCAACTTCCTTTGATTTGTGCAGATGGTTTGTTTGTCCAAAAGCCCCCTATTAGGAAGCATCCACATTTTATTTACTGATTCAGCTTGGTGAGTTCAAAGCGCAGTGTCTTGTTCAAAAATGCTTCCAATGAAGTTGTTCCTCAGCCTTGATTCCTAAACTCTTTGCAAAAATCGAACCAATTGGAGTTGGTGTCTGGGGAGTAAAGCAGTATGAACTGTAGTTATTAATAAATAAAACATAATCTTATAGAGCCCTGGAACTTGGCCATGAATATAAATTAGGGAGACTCTATTAAGGACAGAAATAAAATTAAGCATGAAATACAAGACGTTTTCAAGAAATGTTTTCCATTTAACACACGACAAAGTGCACCAAACTAGTTAGAATAGCAATCACGAACAAATGTTTGTGAGTTATCCCAATCAAGAATGTCCAATCAAATCAAATGAAGTTAGCTCTATATTTTCCTCTCTCCTTTAGCATTGATTGTAGAATGTCGTAACAATGAAACAGGAGAAAGGTCACCTTATTTTCACAAAAATTATTACCCACTCAATAAAGAGACCACAGCCCAAGTTGGGTTCCTTAAGACTTTGGAATGATGGAGGCCTGATCCTGTGAAAGATGTCCCAGTGTGAGGGTGATTCAGATTTTGTCAGCAATTAAATGATGGGGAAGGAGAAATCAATGTTAGATTCTATTGCTGTTTAAATATTTTAATATGAATTAGATATGAATTTTATCTACATGGAGGCAAGATAGTCTCTGCAATAGTACAGAATAGTTGCCTTCTGAGCACCTGTATTAGTGCATTCTCATTTCATCTCACATTCACATTTAGAATGAGTGTCAGTACCTCCAGTTGAACTCTGTCTTTTTGTGTGTTTCCCCCTAGCTGTCAGTCTGTGGTTTTGTATTGCCATGTGCTCCTGTCCCCGCTCCTGCTCTACTCCGGCCCCTGTATTACTGAGTACTCCGTCTCTCACCTGTTTCTCATTATTACTTGTATTGCTGCCACCTGTGTCTCATTGTGCTCCACCTATCATCTGCCTCTCTGTCTATTACTCAGTGTATTTCAGTCCTGTGTTTTCACCTGTTTGTTGCCAGATTGTGCCAGTGAATTTTCCTGAGCCTTTCCAAATTTGTATCTGTACTCTATCTGTCTGAATACTGACTCTGCCTGTTTCCTGATTCTGGTTTTTGGATTTCTCTGGATGTTTTGATCTCTGCCTGAACTTTCACACCGACTTTGTTTGCGCCTCGGGATTTGTTACTCAATTAATATCACTGTGTGCTCAGTACTGTGTCTGTGATTTAGATCCCTGCTCCAGTGTCCTGACAATGGGTCAGAATGACTAAGAATCTATCAAAGGGGGTACAGGAGGGAGACTGAAAGCTTGGCTGAGTGGTGTAATAACAACAGCCTCTCATTCAATATCATTAAGACCAAGGAACTGATTGTAGACTTCAGGAAAGGGAAACCAGAGGTCCATGAGCCATACTCATTGGAGGATCAGAGATGGAGAGAGTCAGTCACTTTAAACTCCCGGGTGTCACTATCTCGGAGGACCTGTTCTGGACCCATCATATAAATATTAAAACTGCAACAGCACCTCTACTTCCTCAGGAGTCTGCGGAGATTTAGCATGTCACCAAAAACCTTGGCAAACTTCTAGAGATGTATGGTGGGTGGTGTGCTGACTGGTTGCATTATGGCCTGGTATGTGGACATCAATGCCTTTGGGGGAAAAAAAAATCCTACAAAAGGTAGTGGATTCAGCCCAGTACATCACAGGTAAAACTCTCCCAACCATTGAGAACATCTACATGAAACGTTGCTGTAGAAAATCAGCATCCATCACCAAAGGGTCTTCACCAACCAGGCCATGCTCTTTTCTCGCTGCTGTCATCAGGTAGAAGATACAGGTGCCTCAGGACTCACACCACCAGGTTCAAGAACAGCTACTACCCCTCAAACATCAGGCTCTTGAACAAAGGGGACAGCTACACTCAATTAAGGACTCTGTTGTATTGTTTTTTCACGCTCGTAATGTATTGCTATTCATTTGTATCTGCATTTGCACAGTTTCTTTACAGTTAACAGTTCCTGATGTTTACAGTTTACAGTTACTGTTCTATAAATTTGCTAAGTATGCCCACAGAAGAGAATATCAGGGTTGTATGTGGTGACATGTATGTACTCTGATAATAAATTTTACATTAGCCTTAGTTATTAAGAATTGGATTTTGTCCAATTTTGGTATGCAAAATTAGCCCAATTATTTTGTTCAAACTTCAACTTGGGTATCACCAATACGTCACTGAATTGGGACAGCCACTTCTTCTGAAGCGCCTGAATAGGTTTCTCCCAACTGCAAGCGTTAGAAGCTATTGGATCTGGAGACGCTTTGACCTCAAAGGTTCTTCACAAGTCAGGAATGAGGCATAAAACTTGTAATTATGGCTGTTTTATTAGGTGTTAATTATGAGACATAACAATAACCAATTCCTCTGTGGAAGAGAGGGTGAAGTGAGAGAACAAAGCAAGAAGAAGGAAGAGGGAGAAAAGACAAAGTCATGGTCATCTGATACAAGTTAGACAGATAAGAGACATTCCATTGATTAAGGAGCAATCTTTGAAACAGTCAAATTCAAAATCATGACGCAGGCTGCAGAGAAGCTACTAGAAAAATACAATTTCTGAAAGTTCACTGGACAATTACACACAAACATGTGATTATATAAACTTGTAAGCAAGCATCAAGAAATTTAAGCTACAACAAAAGTAACAATTTAAACTAATCCAACGAAGATGACTTGTCTGTTTAGTAAAGACAGCCACTGTCTGATCTTGAAGATGCCATCTTATGTTTGCATTATTCACTAAGAAGTAGAGCAAGGTGTTAGAGTTCCCTCCATAGTAACCTCACATCCTGTCAAGGAGTTAATGGAAAACCGAAGAGGGAAAAGGTAAAAATAAGGAGAGGAGGAAGGAAAGGAAGTGAGTGGGAATTCAGGGAGGGAGATTGGACGCAGGAAAGCATTAACTCATGCAGAAATAAATTAGGGGATCGGCCTTACTATGGAACATACTAATCTGGTGACTGGACTTCTGTCATGATGATCCTTGGGTTCACAGAACACAGCACCTAGTGCATGGTAATCTACCTCAGTACAACTTATTTGCGAATGAGCAGAACTTGTAAGTCAATGTAAGCGAGTCAGTAAAAATAACGCAGAAGACCCACATTGCTCATAACCTCCTGTTTGATTTTCTCTGCGAATGACAATGAAAGTTGCAGGTCATGCCACTTGATCCAAGTTCTGGCAGTATGTTAGCAACATGCACCATGCACATAGACCACATCATCATATGTGTACAATGCAGTGGGGAATGACAACAAAAGTACAGTGCGTCAAAGCAGCAAGTACCTAGTCCAATTTCCTAATGGTGAGACCACCATTGTGAATGGTACAAGCACTTCAAACATGCATGAAACATTTGTTCAAAATAGAATATGTTCATAAAATAACATGCAAATCTTTCCTACTAATGCAATTTTTAGAGTTTTCCAGTTGGAGACTGGGTTCTCTTTGGGGCATTGTAATATTGGATAGATGTTATTTCAATTGAAGCTGAAAATGTGGCGGGGGGGTGCGGGATGGGGTTGGTTGCATAGTTAGAAGGCTGAATAAATGCGGCTCTTTTAAGTGTAATTCAAGGGCAACTAGGGATGGACAATAAATGCTGGTTTAGCTGGCGACGCCCACATCCCATCAATGAATAATAAATAAAAACACAGCAAAAGGATTAGGATTGGGAATCTCTAGATTTGACATGCTCCCAAAAGTAGAACCTCTGCTGTATTCCATCCTGGGCATGAAAATCTCCACTGGATATAGGCTGCAGGTGAACAAATGCGTCTAGACTTGCTTACATGGATGTACAGTAGAAACTGTTGCTAAATCACCTTTAGGAGGAGGAGAAGATGGCAAGATTCTCTGGTGATGAATATCTGTTGTTTGTCAAGTAGGGGACCGTGCACAATTCTGATTTGATGGAGACGGACGCGAGAGTACGGAGGAACATCTGGAGAAACTTCTGAAATGCCCGCTTCGCTGCCGCTGTTACTGTGTGGTCCGGAGTCTCCGGAGGAGAAGGCCCCGAATCCTCGGCTTTGCTTGTTTTGGAGGCCGGGTCAGGTCGATGGCGCTCGGGAGGCTGTATCGGAGGGGCTGGTTGGAGGCTCGAAGTTTTCCGACGGACGGAGTCAGTGTCGGCTGTGGTCGGGTGCTTCCAATGCATCGGCAGTTGTTGGTGCCTGGAGGTTTATGGCAGGGAGTTTCTCCCTTTTGCTGCCTGCTATCGGGGACTCGGGAATCGATCGACTCGGGAACTTTAAGACTTTTTTTTACCGTGCCCATGGTCTGTTCTTTATCAAATTATGGTATTGTTTTGCACTGCTGAAATTATATGTTATAATTATGTGGTTCTGTCAGTGTTAGTCTTTGGTTTGTCCTGTTTTTCTGTGATATCACTCTGGAGGAACATTGTATCATTCCTTAATGCATGCATGCATTTCTAAATGACAATAAACGAGGACTGAGTGTTCTCGTAATCTAATCTAATCTATTCAAGCCTCGCAATGGATGCTATGTGAAAGGAGGGAAGATGTCTCACTAGTGAAGGGAAGGCCGTGGAGAAAGATGTTGTTACACCTACATACAAAGTCAGGAATCAAAAGTTCGAGCACGGTGGGACTAATCTTCTGAGTTGAGTATGTTTCAATACAGGTAGCATCGTAGGAAAGGTGGCATGGATCAACACGTGGAATTATGACATTGTAGCCATTAGTGAGATCAGGTTGCAAGAGGGGTAGGACCAGCAACACAGTGTTCTGGGGTCTCATTGTTTTAGAGGTGATATAGCCGGAAGGATTAGAGGGGGAGGGATGGAGTTACTAGACATGGAAAATTTCACGGCAGTGCTCAGACAGGACAGACAGGAGAGCTCATTTAGTGAGATTTTATGGGTAGAACTGAGGGTTAAGAAAGGTATCACAGAACCAGAGAAAATCTGCAGATGCTGGAAATCCAAGCAACGCACACCGAATGCTGGAGGAACTCAGCAGGCCAGGTAGCATCTATGGAAAAGAGTAAACAGTTGACATTTTGGGCAGAGACCATTCATCAGGACTAGAGAAAAAGGTTGAGAGATCAGAGTAAGAAGGTAGGGGAGGGGAGGGAGAAGTACAAGGTAGTAGGTGACAGGTGGAACTGGGAGGGTGGACGAGTGAAGTAAAGAGCTGGGAAGTCAATTGATGAAAGAGATACAGAGCTGGAGAAGGGGGAATCTGATAGGAGAGGACAGAAACCCATGGGAGAAAGGGAAGGGGGAATGAGGACCAGAGGAAGGTGATGGGCAGGTAAGAAGATAAGGCGAGAGAGGGAAACGGGAATGGGGAAAATGGTGAAGGAGGGTGCAATTACCGGATGTTCATGCCATCAGGTAGGAGGCTACCCAGACAGAATATAAGGTGTTGCTCCTCCAACCTGAGTGTGGCAGTAGAGGCGGCCATGGACTGAAATGTTGGAATGGGAATGGGAAGTGGAATTAAAATGGTCGGCCACTGGGAGACCCCGCTTTTCCTGGCAGACAGAATGAAGGTGCTCGGTGAAGCTGTCTCCCAATCTACATCGGGTCTCACCGATATACAGGCGGCCACACCGGGAGTACTGGATACAGCAGATAGCCCCAACAGACCTACAGGTGAAGTGTCACCTCACTTGGAAGGACTATTTGGGGCCCTGAATGGTAGTGAGGGAGGAGGTGTAGGGGCAGGTGTAGCACTTGTTCTGCTTGCAAGGGTAAGTGCCAGGAGGGAGATCAGTGGGGAGAGACGAATGGACTAGGAAGTTGCGTAGGGAGCGATCCCTGCAGAAAGCATAAAGTGGGGGTGGGGTGGTGGGGGGAGATGTGTTTGGTGATGGAATCCCGTTGGAGATGGCAGAAGTTACGGAGAATCGTGCGCTGGACGCGGAGGCTGGTGGGGTGGTAGGTGAGGACAGGAGGAACCCTATCCCCAGTAGGGTTGCAGGAGGACGGGGCGAGGGCAGATGTGCACGAAATGGATGCGATGCAGGTGATGGCAGTGTTGATGGTGGAGGAAGCGAAGCCCCTTTCTTTGAAAAAGGAGGGTATCTCCTTCATTCTGGAATGAAAAGCCTCATCCTGAGAGCAGATGCGGTGGAGACAGAGAAATTGAGAGAAGTGGATGGTGTTTTTACAAGTCACAGAAAGGGAAGAGGCATAGTCCAGGTAGCTGTGAGAATGAGTGGGTTTATAAAAGATATCAGTAGCTAAGTTGTCTCCAGAGACAAAGACAGAGAGATCAAGAAAGGGGAGGGAAGTGTTGGGAAAGGACCAGGTAAATTTGAGGGTAGGGTAGAAGTTGGAGGCAAAACTGTTGAAGTCAATGAGCTCAGTATGGGTGCAGTCATCGATGTAGCCTAGGAAACTTTGGGAAGTAATCACAGTGTTGAATTGGAACATAGACTATTCCACGTAGCCGACAAAAAGGCAGGCAAAGCTGGGATCCATGTGAGTGCCTGTGGCTACATCTTTTGTTTGAAGGAAGTGGGAGGGGCCGAAGGAGAAATTATTGCCAGTGAGAACAAATTCTGCCAGATGGAGGAGAGCGGTGCTGGAGAGAAACTGTTTGGTTCTGGTGTCCAGAAAGAAACGGAGAGATTTAAGGCCTTCGTGATGGGTGGGGGATGGAAATGTACAGGGACTGGAAAGGTATGACCATGTTAATGGGATTATATTATAGACATCCCAACAGTACACAGGATTTAGAGGAGCAAATTTGTAGTGAGATAGCAGACTGTTGCAAGAAACATAAGGTTGTGATAGTAGGTTATCTTATCTTTCTCCATATTGACTGGGACTCACATACTGACAAAGGGATAGATGGGAAAGAATTGGTCAAATGTATTCAGGAATGGTTCCTTAATCAGTACATCAGTCCCAACTAGAGAGAGCGTGTGATAGTAGATCCCTTGAGACAGGGCAGGAGACAGCTGTTTATGTAGGGGAATACTTTGCATTTGGTGGTCATAATGCCATTATTATAGGCATCCGTTAGTCTCGTGAGACCATGGATTTGCGCCTTGGAAGGTTTCCAGAGCACAGGCCTGGGCAAGGTTGTATGGAAGACCGACAGTTGCCCATGCTGCAAGTCTCCCCTCTCCATGCCACCGATGTTGTCCAAGGGAAAGGCACTAGGACCGATACAGCTTGGCACCAGTGTCGTCGCAGAGCAATGTGTGGTTAAGTGCCTTGCTCAAGGACACACACACTGCCTCAGCTGAGGCTCGAACTAGCGACCTTCAGATCATTAGACCAACACCTTAACCACTTGGCTACGCGACAACATAATGTCATTAGTTTCAAGATAATAATAGAAAAGGATAGGTCTGGCCCTTGGGTGAGATTTTAAATTGGAGAAGCATCAATTTTGATGGTATCCATGATCACAGTCCAATCCACGGATACAAAGCAGACTGATCCTGTGCCTCCCTGTCCATACTTCTTGGTCCTCACTACTGGTGTTGCAATTCTCAGTCTCTGCCTATACTCAGAGAGTAGAAGTACATCTGGAAAATGCAAATATCTATGTCAAGATGCTGTTTATTGACTATAGTTCAGCATTTAACCCAACATTCCCACAGTCCTGATTGAGAAGTTGCAGAACCTGGGCCTCTGCAACTGGATCCCTGACTTCCTAACCAGAAGACCACTATCTGTGCGGATTGAAACTAACACCTCCACCTTGCTGACAATCATCACTGGCGCACCACAGGGATATGTGCTTAGCTCACTACTCTACTCCCTCTACACCCATGACTGTCTGGTTAGGCATAGTTCAAATAGCATCTATAAATTTACTGATGATATAGCCATTGTTGGCAGAATTTCAGATGGTGACGAAAGGGCGTTTGGGAGTGAGATACACCAGTTAGTTGAGTGCTGTCACAACATCAGCCTTGCACTCAATGCCAGTAAGACCAAAGAGCTGACTGTGGACTTCAGGAAGGGTAAGATGAGGGAACACACACCAATCCTCACAGAGGGATCAGAATTGGAGAAAGTGAGCCATTTCAAGTTCCTGGGTGAAAATATCTCTGAGGACCTAACCTGGATGAAACACATTGATGCAGCTATAAAGAAGGCAAGACGGTAGCCATTTCATTAGGAGTTTGAGGAGATTTGGTTTGTCAACTAAAACACTCAAAAACTTCTACAAATGTACTATGGAGAGAGGATTCTGACTGGCTACATCACCATCTGGTATGGGGGTGGGGGGAACTACTACATAAGATTGAAATAAGTTGCAGAAGCTTGTAAAATTAGTCTGCTCTGTTTCGGGTACTAGCCTCCGTAATATCCAAGACATCTTCAAGGAGTGGTATCTTAAGGATCCCTGCCACCCAATTACCCTCTTCACACTGTTACTGTCAGGAAGGGGAACATCGACTCAGACCACGAGAGGCCTGCGTCGGGCATTTTCACGCCTTACAAGGCGCAGATTGGAAGTCTGTGTGAGGCGCCACTCTTCGCTCAGACACTAGAGCAATGTGTGGTTAAGGACACAAACACGCTGCCACAGCTGAGGCTCGAACTAGCGACCTTCAGATCACTAGACCAACACCTTAACCACTTGGCCACGTGCCCACGTGTCAGGAAGGAGGTACAGAAACCTGACGTCACACACTCGGCAATTCAGAAACAGCTTCTTCCCCTCTGCCATCCGATTTCTAAATGGACATTGGACCCATGAACACTACCTCACTACTTTTTCATTTCTGATATTTTGCATTGCTTATTTTAACTTAACTATTTAATAGACATATAAAAATACTTAATGTAACTTAGTTTTTTCCTCTATATTTATTTATCATGTATTTCATTACTGTACACCGCTGCCGTAAAGTTAACAAATTTTACGACATATGCCGGTGATGTTAAATCTGATTCTCATTCTGATTCTGATCAGAAAGGATCTGACAAGGTGTCTTCTGGCAAAGGTATACTTGGTAAGCAGGAGGACTTTAAAAAGTTAAATTTTGAGGGTACAAAGCATGTATGTTCCTGTCAGAATCAAAGAACATTTGTTTTCAAGAATTATTGAGGCCCTGGTTAAGAAAATGAAGTAGGTACAAGCAGATACAGGTGAGTAGGAACAAATCAGGTACTTGAAGAGTATAAGAAATGCAAGAGAACCCTTCAGAAGGAAATCAGATGGACTCAAAGAAGGCATGAGGTTGCTCTAGCAGACAAGGTGAAGGAGAATCCTAAGACATTCTACAGATGTATTAAGAGCAAAATGATAGTAAGGGACAAAATTGGTCCTCTGAAAGATCAGAATGGCCATCTATATGTGGGGCAGAAAGAGATGGGGGAGATCTTAAAATGAATTTTTTTGCAACTGTATTTTCTTGGGAGACAGATACATGGTCTATCAAAGTGAGGCAAAGCAGCCACAAGGTCACGGACCCTATACAGATTACAGAGGAGGAGATATATGCTGTCTTGAGGTATAATAGGACGGATAAATCCCCAGGGCCTGACAAGAAATCGCAGGGACCCTAGCAGAGATATTTAAAACATCCTTAGCCATGGGTGAGGTGCCGGAGGATCAGAGGATAGTTAATGTTGTTCCATTGTTTAGGAAAGGTTCTAAGAATAAGTCGGGAAATTATAGGCCAGTGAGGCTGACATCAGTAGTGGAAAAGTTATTGGAAGGTATTCTAAAGGACCAGACATATCAGTATTTAGATAGACGGGGACTGATTAGGGATAGTCAACATGGCTTTGTGCATTGTAAGTCATGTCTAACCAATCTTACAGAGTTTTTCAAGCAAGTTACCAGGAAAGCCAATGGATGCTGTCTATATAGACTTTAGTAATGCCTTTGACAAGGTCCGCATGGAAAATTAGTCAAGAAGGTTCAGTCACTTGGCACTCAAGACGAGGTAATACATTGTAAGGTTTTTCTTTTATCAATCAGCTGCTCAAATTTATATTGATGCAAACCCATTGCATCCAAGAAAGGAGATAACAGCTTGGCCAAGTATTTTACCCCAGGTCCAAAAATGTTGAATCGGTTTGTTCAAATGCGTTGCGTATACAAAGTTATGGTAACTTTGAAAGTCAAAAAAGTTTCAGCTGTTGGACATCTGAAGTAAGAACAGCATTTTTCTGGTGTCATTTAATGTTAATTTTAATGTTAACAGTCAAACGTCACTAAAATTAACATCTTAGCTTAGTATACAACCAATGATTCAAGACCTTGATTCTGTGGTTTCATTTCTCATATGATGTAACTCTTGTCAAAATTCCTGGAGATTTCTTACAGGACATACTTGTTTTTTGTCTTTTTCAGCCACTTCAGATATATCCTATTCTTCAGTTAATTCAATCTCCAACCCTAAGTACCTTCCTTAGCTGACATCCCATTCTCATCTTTTAGAGGGACATTCAATTCATGCATGTAGTAACTACTAAAGTTACTCAAAGTCAGCATTTCTGGTCATTTTTTCCTTCTCTTCGTAGTCCAGTCAGCTCCACAATTGAGCATCCTTGGTTAGCATAATACTTTACAGTGCCAGCGGCCCAGGGTCAATTCCCACTGTTGCCTGCAAGGAGTTTGGACATTCTCCCCCTGAGCATGCGAGTTTCCCCCCATATCCCAAAGACGTATTGGTTAGCAGGTTAATTGGTCACATCAGCGTAAATGGGCCGTGCAGACTCGTTGGGTCAGAAGGGCCTGTTACCAAATTGTCATCATAAGTATGTGCCATGTTGTATGACGTGGGTGATCATCGTCTACCATCTGAGAGGTTCTAATAAACTCTTCAAGATTTTTGCCTGTCCATCCCTTCATGTAACTTATGAATATCATGTGCTGTTGGCCATGACTGCTTCTTCCATCAATTTTTCCCATCAATGCAAGATGTTCAAACTTCTCTTTCCTCATTACATGTCCTGGAAATTCCAGCTGCTGTTTCCCGATTGATGCTATCAGCTGTGTTCTTATTCCGGCTTTTCACAACGCTTCCTCACTCGTTGTTCTGTCCTTCCATGATATTTTCATCGTTCCTCTCAAAAAACCACATTCCTGCAGCTTTGAGCCTTTCCTCATTTTGCTTTGATATTGTCCAACATTCACTTCCATGTGTTAGTGTGGAATGAGCGTAGCACCGTGGAACTATGAGTTTCATCCTCATAGAAATTGTTATTCTTTAGTATCTTGCTCAAACGTACATTTAGCCATCCCAAGCCTGCTTCTAATTTCAACATCAGCCCTACCATCAGATGTTATCATGCTCCCTAAGTAATTGAACTTCCACATTGGTTTAATTGTTTCATTGTCAGCCTTCAGTTCGCATTTCCCTTTTTCTTTCCATACATTCAATCATACATTCCATCTTCTTGCAATCGATAGTCAATCCTCTCCTTGAACTTTTTTCATCAATTTTATCTAGAATTTAATGGAGCTTCTCTTAGAAGTCACAATCTACATTGCATATCGTAGGTGGTTCAAATTGTACCCACCAATTATCATGCCTGGAGTACTGCTAATTTCTCTTCAAATTTTCTTGCTTTAAAGGTTGAATAGGTCAGGTGAGAGAGCACAACCCTGTCTGACTCCCCTCTTAATCTGAACAAATTCACTCGCCTCATTTTCAACTCTTATTCCTGCTCTCTGTTCCCAGTGCACATTTCTGATGATGCTGATGTCTTCCCCATCAATGTCCAAGTGCTGATGGGTTTTTGTAAGCCCTTCATATCTCACCTTCATAACCAGTGAAACCAGGCAGTCTTCCTGGACTTGCGCGCCGTGCTCACAAATCATTCAAGCTGTATCTGTAAATGAAAATAAATAAGTAAATCAACCCCCATAACTGACAGCTCAGCCTGCTTGTTGAGAAGCTGAATGTACAGCTTTCTCCTGATCCGCAAATCTGCTTCCTCACTGACAGTGCCTTCTTCAGCCTTTCAAAATTGGATGCTTCTGCCTTTTGCTGAACTCTGACACCAATGATGCTTTAGATCAATTTCTTTAGTGATCTCCAGGATGGCTTTCAGCAGATTACTAACACTTGCAATTCACTTCAATGCTGCTTACTTGCTCAAAGCACCACACCACACTTCTATAACTCTGCAATTCAATTGCCAATTTCTGTACTCCCTTTCACTGTTTTTTGCCTTTACCTTTCAAACTCTCTTCCTTTTTTCTCTATAATTTGGCTACATACTCTTCATTCCTTTATAACACTCCCAAAATCTCTTGTAAAACAAAACTAATTTCTCCTCAGATATTCTTCTCCGCTGTTACCCATTTAATTCACTTTCTGTTTAATTCATTCTTTGTGTTGCTCTGGTTCTCCAGCGCCTGCTGAATACCCTGTGCTTATAATTCATTCTCCTCTGTTTTCTTCCGGCTCGTTGTTCCTCTCGTTCATGGCAGCGCAGTGCTGTGGCGGTTAGCGTAATGCTTTACAGCGCCGGCGACCCAGGTTCCATTCCCACCGCTGTCTGCAAGGAGTTCTTATGCTCTCCAGGTGACTGTGCAGGTTTCCACCAAATGTTCCAGTTTCCTACCACATCCCAAAGGATGAGCAGGTGAGTAAGTTAATTGGTCACATGAGTGTAATTGGGTAGCGTGGGCTCGATAGGCCATGGGGGGGGGGGCGCACCTGTATCTCTAAATTAATAAATAAATTCAGTGCTCTGAAATGATTTCCTAATGTGTAGAGTGCTACAGGGTGGCAAATTAATAGAAATCTGGTTTCTATCTGGAATATTGCTAATGATGTATTTATATAACAGATTTATAGAGATTCTTGATGACCTAATGAATTGAATTTATTTAAATCTTACATCCATCCCACAACGTGAGGGAGTGGAAATCTTAGCGTTATGGCTCCATCGCAATGTACGGACACGTGAATTTATAAGTCTAATGGCTTGTTGAAAGAAGCTGTCCCTTAGCCTGTAGGCCCTGGCTTTAAAGCTGTGGTAATGTTTGCCAGGCGGAAGCAGCTGAAACAGTTTACGGTTGGGGTGACTGGTGTCCCCGATGATCTTCCGGGCCTTCTTTCTGCACCTGCTGCTGTAAATGTCCTCAATGGAGGGAACTTCACATCCACAGAGGCACTGAGCTGTCTGTACCACTCTCTGCAGTGCCCAGCGATTGAAGTTGGTGCAGTTCCCGTACCAGGCAGTGATACAGTCAGTCAGGATGCTCTCAGTTGTGCCCCTGTAGAAGGTCTTGAGGATTTGGGGGCTTATGCCAAACTTCTTCAGTCGCCTGAGGTGGAAGAGATGTTGTTGTGCTTTTTTTGCCACAAAGCTGGTGCGTACAGTCCAGGTGAGATCATCGGTGATGTGTAAACCAAGGAACTTGAAACTACTCACCCTCTCAACTGCAGAACTTTGCTGTTGGTTGAGGCAAGCCTGTCTTCGTTCCTCCTGTAATCCACAATCAGCTCTTCTATTTTTTGGACATTGAGGGAGAGGTTGTTAAGTGTGTAATACCAGCCAAATGTATATTTTTATCACTAGGCAAAGGTTTTTTCAAAGCACATTCATTCTAGTTACACTGAAACAAGCACAAAAAACCTTTGTTAATAAAACTAGACCATAAATATAAAGATTGATGATGTTCCTTGCTAGAGTTAATTAGAAAATCTAATATAGGCTCATCAGTGGCTAAACTTATTGACTCTTCTGTTTAACTTACACCTCGCGAGTGTCTGGGTGACTGCAAAACATTCTTGTTGGAAGAATTGAAGGAAGATTTCGAGAAATTACTTGGAAAAGGCAAGTCCAAGTGAAATGGAGAAATAATGAAACCTTAGATCATTAAATGATGAATCAATTTTTAGCACAAAGCAGGCAAATGATGCAAAAGGACTTCTTACTCATTTTTATATTTTAGTTGTTCTTTATATTTTAAAAGTAGGGGACTTACCCAAAGGTTGTGACCATAGTTAGGGTTAGTGCTTTGACACCACTGGACACCATATTGACAAGAGGACGTAGATGCACTGGGATGAATATTCCAAGCAACCTGTGGGAATGTACATCAAGAAAAGACAAAAATACTGGGTTTAACACACAAGGTGCTGGAGGAATTCAGAAGGTCAGGCAGCATCTATGGAGAGGGATAAAGAGTTGCCGTTTCAGGCCAAGACCCTTCATGAAGACTGATCCATAAAGCACTAGTTTGCATAAAAGTTCAAATTTATTATCAAAGTATGTATATGCTACCCTGAGATTGATTTTCCTGCAGGCATTCACAATAGGACAAAGAAGTACAACAGAATCAATGAAAAACTACACACAAAGACTGACAAACTACCAATGTGCAAAAGAAGACAAACTGTGAAAATGCAAAGAAAAGAAACAAATAACAATAATAAATAACTAAATAAACAATAGTGAGAACTTAAATTGTAGAGTCATTGAAAGTGAGTCCGTAGCTTGTGGAATCAATTCAGGGTTGAGTTGAATGATGGTATCCACGCTTGTTCAGGAGTCTGACGGTTGAAATGTAATAACTATTCCTGAACCTAGTGGTATGGAAACTAGATGGGGGTCTTTAAAAAGAATGAGAAGCTTCAGTGGAGTGAACACAAAAAGAAGATATTTCCATTTCCATTGTGAGGAACACAACTGGAGGCCTCAGTGGTCATCGAGAAATCCAAAATTCAGAAGAAATCTCTTCTCTAAGGAATAGTGAGAACATGGAATTAGATGCCACAGAAATTGGTTGAATTAAATATTACTAATGTACTTGAGGGGAGAATGGAGAAGGGAATGTTGACAAATTTAGTTGACTAAAGATGAAAGGAAGGACTAAGTGGTGTATGAACACCAGCAGGAATGGTTAGGTCAAATAGCTTGTTTTTGCACTGTGCAGATAATTATTCATTTCTGCAGTTCTTCCAGCAAACTTGAGATTGAAAATGAAGACCAGATCTTCAGTTTTGATCCCTACTCTGTGTTAAGTTGAATGTTCTCCCCATGACCACGTGAGTTTCCTCTGGGTGCTCCAGTTTCCTCCACATTCCAAAGACATATTGGTTAGTAGGTTAATTGGTCACTAGGTGCAATTGGGCATCACAGGCTCATTGGGCCAGAAGGGCCTGTTTCCATACTCTATCTAAAGAAAATCCTCAGCAGACTCAGGAAGAAAGTGCAGATCTTCAGACGTAACTGTAAATATAACTTCTAAAGGCTCTCTTAAAACCATAAAATCAAGTGATGAGTCATGCGTCAGGAGGGTCCTTTTTCAATTTCCAATTTTGGTTAATTGGCCTTAATAACCCTTAGCTGGAAAGAAAAAGAAGCAATCAGCCCAGTTTCCTTCCCCCAGTAGCTGCTGAGCGAAAACAACTAGGAGAACCATAACAAGTTTGGATGATAAGCCCTTGGTTCGACTGTCAAGATTTAGAAAAGAATTGGAGCTATTTGGATAGGCATGAGTCAGAACCTTAAGATGAAGTGTGGAGGAAATGAAATTGTTCTTGTGCTTAATTTTGCTTCATAAGTCATGCTGCACTTGGATTGCCATTGGTTACAGCCTCAGCTTTCTGGAAGGTTCTGAGCTATAAATGATCTGTTTCCTCTTGGATCAGTGGGAACAACAGTACGTGAAGTAAACAGCATCCTAAACTGCTGCTCCGGAGACTCTGCTGGCTTGCGTTTTGCCAGTGGGTGGGCTGTGAACTTAGCCCACCCAAACAGGACAGCAAAGCAACCTTCTCATTGCGTTCCCTTTTCTTTTTGACCTTCCCAAGCCACGGTGTGGGCCGAAAGCCTGAAGTGAAAGCCCAGCGAAACACGCGAGCAAACTACCGCACATGGGTTTGTTTCCGTCATGCAGTGAGGCCTGGCTTGCGGGACAAGTTGAATGAGTTCCAAAGCAATGAAAGCACCAACAAAATCTGCCGCTGTTCCAACTCTGCTCAATAATTCTATGCCATATCCCCCCTGACTTGGCCAAGCAGGGACCCCATAAATTCCATCAGTGGAATAACTAAAAATAATGTCAGATTTTCTTTCATTTCTATTTTAATTGGAGTGCTGACTTATTGGGAGGATAAATAAATTCACAATGTTACTGCATTTGACCACAAATCTGCATGCAATTAATGATGATCCACCTATATTAGTTATCTGATAATCTCTATATCAAAGCAGCGCATGAAATATAAATATCTTAAAGGGATTCTCAAGCAAGGTCAAAGTAAACTTGCTCAGATTATGATCTAAGCACTGTGAGTAAATTGACTAGAGCTCACCTGAATTCTAAATTGACACTATAGCTTTTTAGGTGCTCCAAAGTGCCCTTTTTATGTCAACCTTTTGCCCGGATATTATCCAACATGGGGTCCATTTTTTATATAACAGCAGATCCCAAGAGACAGTGTGTTGCATCATTTGAATTGAATTGACTTTATTACTTACATCCTTCACATACATCAGGAGTAAAAATCTTCGCGTAACGTCTCCGTCTGAATGTGCAATGTGCAATTTATAGTAATTTTTAATAAATAGAATGCACAACAGGACAGTCAATATAACATAGAAATAGAATTGTAACAGCATGAATTAATCAGTCTGATGTCCTGGAGCCTGTTGGTTCTGGCTTTTATGCTGCGGTACCGTTTACAGTTTGTGGTTGGGGTGACTCGGGTCCCCAATCATCCTTCGGGCCCTTTTTACACACCTGTCTCTGTAAAGGTCCTGAGTAGTGGGAAGTTCACATCTACAGATGCACTGGGCTGTCCGTACCACTCTCTGCAGAGTCCTGTGATTGAGGGAAGTACATTTGGTCCCCATATCTAAGAAAGGATGTGCTGGCATTGAAGCGGGTCCAGAGGAGGTTTATGAGAATGATCCTGGAAATGAAAGGGTTAACGTATGAGGAGAGTTTGATGGCTCTGGGTCGGTACTTGCCAAAGTTTAGAAGAATGAAGGGGTTTCAGGGGTATTTCACTGAAACCTACTGAATATTAAACAGCCCTGATAGAGTGGAGGTGGAGAGGATGTTTCCAATCGTGAGAGAGTCTAGGACCAGAGGGCACATGCTCGGAATAGAAGGACGTCCTTTAAGAACGGCAATGAGGAAGAATTCCTTCAGCCAGAGGCTGGTGAATCTGTGGAATCCATTGCCACAGATGGCTGTGGAGACCAAGTCATTGGGAATATTTAAAACAGAGGTTGATAGGTTATGAGGAGAAGGCAAGAAAATGGGGTTAAGAGAGAAAAAAGTCAGCTATCACAAATGCTGGACACTATCAGTCAAATAGCCTAATTCTGCTATTCTGTTGAAAGATAATGATGTTTGTACAGGATTAGGAATTGTTTTCCAGTCATTGAAGAAGTTTATCTATTTATTACTGATGATATTAGAGAAAGGTGATTTGTAAAGTTTCTGCTAATCTCTGTGCAAATTTCAGCTGAAGAATTGTGAAAGAATATGCTTACTCCAGAATCCCTGCCATTTCAACCAGGCCTTGATTTTGCTGCAGAACAATATTTTGTATAAAATGAGTTTATTATTTTAAACTCCTAACCTAAAAAATGATATACCTGCCTTGGAGTCAATACAGCACAGATTCACTGGATTGATTTCTAGGATGAGGAGGTTACCCTGTAAAAAGAAAATTACTTGTGTTAGAAAAATAGAAGGTGATCTTGTTGGAATGAATGTTACATTGAGAGGGATTAAAAGACAGATGCTAAAAGATTTTTCATTTCAGTTGCTGTTTGAAACTAGGAGGCATTGTCACAGTAAAAAGTCACCTTTTTTAGGACTGAAAATTGGTTGAAATCCTCTTCCTTAGAAGGCTGTGGTTGCTCATTCAACAACTCCAAACTTGATTGTACAATACATTAGTGGACATTAAGGGAAATAGAGGATATTGACGATTTGGAAGGAAAGGAGACAAGTCTTAGGATCACTGACAGTCTTATTGCATGGTGGAGGTGGCTGGAGGTCTGTTTCTTTGAAATTCAACAACACTGCAGACGCTAGAAATCTGAAACAAAAACTGAGAACACAGGAAAGACTCAGGTCAGGGAAGAGAAACAAGCATTAAAATTTCAGGTTGAGGATTGTCAGGCTTGTTTTCTTTCATATGCTTTTTTGATATCAGTTTAAAATATATAGATAATTTGTTTTTATCAGGAACTCAGTAGGTACTTGGCAATTACTCAATCGGCACAACACAGGAGTTCACATATTCAACACTGAATCCATTCTGTTGATGCTAATTTGAAGTCAAATTTCCTGAAATCGGAATAATGTGCAATGCAAAATGGAAATATGCAGTACATGTATAAATCACCCCAAATATTGTGGGACCAGAAAAGGGTTGAACGAAGTGTGAAAATAAATGTTTCAGTTCATTTAGCATCGACCATGCATGGCAGAGACAGCATAATTAGCAACCTGTAGTCAGAAGAAGTGTTAGAATTTTACTATGACTTTTGCCTTAGAAAAGTTTTTTTTAAAATCAGAATAACAGAATAGATCTCAGTCAGGATTTTTAAAGTAATCGAACAAAATTCATCATTCACCAGAAAATTATTACAACTCCATTGCGCCTGCAACAACCCTGCCTCTCTAAACCCATTGACCACTGATTTAGCAAATTATTGACAGTATACTTCATACTTTATACATTATTGTCGCCAAACAATTGATACTAGAACGTACAATCATCATATCGATATTTGATTCTGCGCTTCCCGCTCCCTGAATTACAAATTGATAGTAAATATTAAAAATTTAAATTATAAACCATAAATAGAAAAATTAGAAAAATGGAAAGTAAGTTAGTACAAAAAAATTGAGATGCAGGTCCGGATATTTGGAGGGTTTGGCCCGGATCCGGGTCAGGATCCGTTCAGCAGTTTTATCACAGTTGGAAAGACGCTGTTCCCAAATCTGGCCGTATGAGTCTTCAAGCTCCATAATACAAGAACATAGCAGTTTTATGAGATCAAGGATGCAGGAAGATCAGGAAAATGTTTATGAAGCATAATTATACACAACTAAAAATAAAGATAAAAGATACAGATGAGCTTTATTTATCACACAAACACATCATTGTCACAAAGTCACATCATACAGTGAAGTGCATTGTTTGCATCAAGGAGCAACACGGTCCGAAATGTGCTGGGGGTAGCGCGCAGATGTCGCTATGCTTCTAGCATCAACAAAGCACGCCCACAATTTGCTAAACCTAACCCATCTCTGGACTGTGGGAGGAAACTGGAGCTCCTGGAGGAAACACACACAGTCACAGGGAGAACGTATGAACTCCTTACAGACAATAGCAAAAATTGAACCCCGATCTCAAAGTGTTAAATTAACTGCTACACAGCTGTGCTGCCTCAACTCCCTTAAACCCCAAGTTACTTCTGATTGTAATTATCCTGGATCTTGCTTGTCTCTGCATGTAGATATGCAGCATCTTCTCTCTAACACCCGTCAATGTAGAACATAACAAAAAGCTTAATTCTAAAACTTGTTTGCATATCTTTATTTTTAGACTATGCTTCGGGATCAAACATGGCTTGCTTCCAGTCTTGATTTGTGGCTTCTTAAGTGGATGATGAGGCAAATATGGAACCACACAGTCTGCCACACACGGGGAGGGTGTGGCAGACTGAATGAGCGGCTGGTCACTTGTCAGCAGGTGCTTTCCCTTCATTGCTTACTCGGAGTTTCTGTGTGCACAGATGTGGGGTTCACAGTAACACCAATCCAAATGCTCTCTCTTCACTTCGAGTGATTACGGCCAGGTTCCCAGTGGAGATGTTCCACAACATTGAGGAAGTCTTGAGCACATCTGAGGGCAGATTTTGGATTAGAGTTTCTGCTTTGGGAGTCTGGAGTCAAACACGTGAACCATGCAGCTAATAGAAAGTAACTGGGGTCTCAGTACTGGGTGAGAACTTCAGATATTCCTTCCGGTGAATTTAGAGGGTTCTACAATGACATTGGATGGTATCATTCCAGTGCTTTGCGATGTCTGCTATAGGTAGTTCATATCTCAACAGAACCACCTTCGTGCCTGTTAGTACCTCCAGTTGAACTTTGTCTTTTTGTGTGTTTTCCCCCAGCTGTCAGTCTGTGGTTTTGTATTGCCATGTGCTCATGTCCCCGCTCCTGCTCTACTCCGGCCCCTGTATTACTGAGTACTCCGTCTCTCACCTGTTTCTCATTATTACCTGTATTGCTGCCACCTGTGTCTCATTGTGCTCCACCTATCATCTGCCTCTCTGTTTATTGCTCAGTGTATTTCAGTCCTGTGTTTTCACCTGTTTGTTGCCAGATTGTGCCAGTGAATTTTCCTGAGCCTTTCCAGCATTCATATCTGTCTGCTGACTCTGCCTGTTTCCTGATTCTGGTTTTTGGATTTCTCTGGATGTTTTGATCTCTGCCTGAACTTTGATGCCGACTTGCTTGCACCTTGGGATTTGTTACTCAATTAATATCACTGTGTGCACAGTACTGGGTCAGTGATTGGATCCCTGCTCCAGTGCCCTGATAGTGCCAAACAAGCCCCTGACATTTTTCTAAGCCCCCCATGCCACCATGTTGAATCCCACCTTCAACAGATTTCCCATGGGGGTGGGGGCTAATCTTCAGAACCAATGGGAAATGGTTCAAACTATGGCAACTATGCCCCAGAGTCGAGGCCACCCATCAGTGGTCAAAGCTACAGCACGCAGCTGTCCCTTGCATCTACACAGGCACTGGAGTCAAGCTCCAAGACATTGCTGATTCAGTCACCAAAGCATGGGAGACATTCAACATCTGCAAGACCAAGATCCTCTGCCAGCCTACCCTCACTGCCCTTACAATAAATGATCACAATGGGACCACGGAAAATGTAACCCCCTCCTCGTATCTCAGACACAACCTCCTGCTGAAGATGGGTGTTGGTGTTGAAACTGGCCACCACCTGGAATGTTTCAGGAGGACCACAGAGTTGTACAGCACAAAAACGGGCTCGTTGGGCTGACTTGTTGCGCCAACCAAGATGTCTATCTGAACTAGTCCCACTTACCTACATTTGACCCATATCCCTCCAAACTGTTTCTATCCTTGTACCTGTCCAGATGTCTTTTCAAACATTGTGCCCTTCTCTACAGGTTCCTCTGACAACTCCGTATACACATCAGCGTCAGTGTGGGAAGTGTTGCCTCTCAAGTCCATTTTAAATCTTTCCCCTCCCCTCACCTTAACTCTATGTGCTCCAGCTTTAGACTGCCCTGCCCTGTAGCTATCCACCCGACCTACGCCTCTCAAGACTTTACACCTGTCTATAAGCCCCATATGCTCTTGGGACGTTCCAGCCTCTCCAGAGACTCCAGTCCCAGTAATATCCACTTAACGCCATCATTCCTACAGATGGGTAACCAGAACGGCACACAGCACTCCACGCGAGGTCCCACCAGTGACCTGTACAGTTGCAACTTGATGTCCCAACTTGCACAGCTACAACATTGGTCAACAGAGCAAAGAGGTGTTTGAAGATGAGAGGTGAGTGGAGAGAAAGGAGGGAGGGAGCAGCAAAGAGGAGCAAGCAACCCAGGAAAAAAAAAGAGAAGGAAAGGAGAGCCCCGCCTGAAAGAGTCGAGGGGGTGAGTGGCAGCTCGGAGGACGCCCTTTCGACCTTAGTGCCATCCTTCCTAAAACTGGGCAACCAGTACTGCACACTACACTCCAAGGGAGAAGTTGACACAGAAGGCATGGTTTACTGGACTCGTATAACAATTCATAGTAAAACTGTGCACACACAATCACATTAATTGCATAGTGAGCAACACACACACACACACACACACACATACACACAGTGCTGGAGGAATTCAGCAGGTCAGGCAGCATCTATGGAGAGGAACAAACAGTCAACGTTTAGAGCCCAGACTCTTCGTCAGGAATTCCTCCACCATTTTGTGTGTGTTCCTCTGGATTTCCAGCATCTGTAGAATCTCTTGTGCTTATATAATTAAATAGTGATACTTCATAGCTTCAAAACAAAGCTCTTTTTTCAATGGGCAGCTAAAGGTTAGAGATGAGTGGGAGTGTGTGGGGGAAGGTTAGTGGTGAATACCTGGCAAATCTTAGTAAGAAAATTGTAGGACTTTTATCACCCTGTCTTTTCTTATTGTGACAAGCCGGCTGACAACAGGGGGGAAGAAGTGCTCAGTTCCTTACTTTCTCCAGGGGCAGAGGAATGAGTTTAATCTAATCTAGAGAGTGTGGCTGTGCCGTATTTTTTCTCTCTCTCTGGAGTGTGGGAATAGAAGAGAGAGGCAGGAGAGCTGAATGCAGGCTCCTGGGCCAGGAGCAGTGGGGAGCCGCTTAGATGCCGCTGATCCGAAGCCAGTGCATGAAAAGGGGATTAAGAAATGTTCTTATTTGCAATTCACAGAAATACACCCTGTTGAACCGCCCGTAATATTTCAAACCAGATTTTTTTAAAAAAAAGTAGAGGCCTTTCATTGTATCTAAGAACTGCTACTTTTTTGGTTACATTCCCTTTGTTTGCAACCGCAACAGCTCCTTTTTGTGCGAAGTTTGTATCTGTTGCAACTTTCACTTTACCGCACAATGCACCTTATGGGCTCTTTTACAACTGCAATTCCCGATTTCGCCAAAGGCAGGAACGGCTATTGATACCCGCCATTCCTCTGTTCAAATAATTGCTGGCGATTCTTTGTTGTCAATGTTGGAATGACATTACGAAATATTAACGAGATATTTTTAAAAATATCTAGAATTAAACAGCGGCCACAACCGTGCACGTTAAAAGGACGACTTTAAGACAAGTTAAAACAAATTTACCCTTTTTGAAATTCTAAATTGAAATGCAATATAAAGCAATCGGAGAAAAATAAAAGTTTTGCACACAAAGATTTCCTTACATCTAAACCGATCACCCTCCCCTTAATAAAGCAGTGTTTTTTTCATCCATGGTTAAATATGTAAATAAAATGTCTAAAGTCATTCTTCAAAGCACACAAAAGAAGAAAAGATCGACGACCGACAGCCATAAAATTCCTGCAATCTTCTGTAACGCTAGTCGCCGGGGGTCCGTCTCTGTCCCAGAGATTCAGCGGGGTTTCTCTTATTTGCATAGAGGCGCAGATTTCAAATCCGACCCCAAAAATATCTTTTCAGCTTCAGGCATCAAAGAGCCTTTTCACATATTAGCAACAGAATTATCTTAGTCGATTGCTTCTCTCTCTCTCTCTCTCGCTCTCTTTCTCGCTCTCTCTCTCTCTCTCTCTCTCTCTCTCTCTCTCTCTCTCTCTCTCTCTCCCCCGGAGATGATGCAGTTAAGCAGCCGATTGTCTTCCAGCTGAACTCGGATAGGAAACTGTTTAAAAGAAGACAAAGCACTCCAGGGAATAGCCGCTTTGCAAGTGTAACATAGTCTAAATAAATATGTACAGGTTTAGAAACAATAACAAAAGCCTACATTTAGAAACTTTTTGTTTCAACGTTAGGTGGGAATCCAGGAGTATTTTTACACACGGCTGATCTCTGGCTGATAAACTGCGATAGAAATTTGTCTCGGCTGGGCGAAGTGTGCAAACTGACTGCACTCTCTGGCCCCAAAGTTTCTCAAGTTAAAGAAACCAAGTTGAAGACGATTTATATCTTTAAAGAGATCGTTTGACTTTTCCTCTCGATCTGATCCATGCTGCAGTCGAGCTTTTATTTATTTTCGGCTAATGGAACAAACGATCTGTTGCTATGAAAATGAGTAGTCGCCCACGCCGGCTGGAAGGCAACATTTGGATATGCATGTCACTAAACTAAGAGAAAGAGTGGCGGAAATTCATAATATTACTTGAATGGCGGGGCCCAAATGCTTGTTTTGACAATCTGCCGATCATCTCTCTCTCTCTTTCTCTCGCTGCTCTTTTTTTTAATGAAGTCGCCCCGCCCCCTTTTAGCTCACTTTGCAGTTGCTAGTGAGAGAGCCGCCCCTTTTCTCTCTCTCCCACTCTCTGTCTTTCAGTGTATTTACTTCCTCGTACCTGGACCCCGCAACTGCACACGGCGACGCTCCGATCCAAGCGCTGGGAGTTACAGTCAGGCGATCGATTGCTCTTTATTCCGGTTCACTTCGTTCTGGACTCATTCTGTGGATTTCCAGCGTTGCTCCTACTCTCCTCGCAGTGCCCTCCCCAACTTCGGCTCTGCCCCTCCACCCAGGGAAACGGTGGTCTCGGCGCAGCCACGGCCAAGCGGACCAAGTTTGACGTAAAGTTCATCCCAAGACACCATCGGACCTGAGGCCGACTTGCTCCTGAAAGGGGTTGGGTTGTTTTGTTGGGGGGGGGGAGGGACGAGTTGACATGAGGTCGCCGGGGACGATGAACTGTCTGTGCGCCTGGACCGCCTGGCTGACACTCTGCGCCTCCGCCATCAGTTCCATGGATGCGGAGCGCTCGGAGCGGGAGGGCAGATGTCAGCCCATCGATATCCCTATGTGCCGGGATATCGGCTACAACATGACCCGCATGCCCAACTTGATGGGCCACGAGGACCAGAGAGAAGCGGCCATCAAGCTGCACGAGTTCGCGCCGCTGGTTGAGTACGGCTGCCACAGCCACCTGAAGTTCTTCCTCTGCTCCCTGTACGCCCCCATGTGCACCGAGCAAGTGTCCACGCCGATCCCCGCCTGCAGGGTGATGTGCGAGCAGGCCCGCCTGAAGTGCTCGCCCATCATGGAACAGTTCAGCTTCCACTGGCCCGAGTCGCTAGACTGCAGCAAGCTGCCCAACAAGAACGATCCCAACTTCCTCTGCATGGAAGCCCCCAGCAACGGCACGGAGGACCAGGGCCGAGGGGCCAGCGCCCTGCCTCCCATCTACCGGCCGCACCCGAGAGGCGGGGGCTCGCAGGAGCCCTTCCCCTTGCCGAAGGACGGCGCCGGCAAGGCGGCCTGCGAGAACTCTCACAAGTTTCACCGGGTGGAGAAGAGCGCGTCCTGCGCCCCGCTCTGCTCGCCCAGCGTGGACGTGTACTGGGCCACCCACGACAAGGGCTTCGCCTTCATCTGGATGGCTATCTGGTCCATCTTCTGCTTCTTCTCGAGCGCCTTCACCGTCCTCACCTTCCTGATCGACCCGCAGCGCTTCAAGTACCCCGAGAGGCCCATCATCTTCCTCTCCATGTGCTACTGCGTCTATTCGGCGGGCTACATCATCCGCCTGTTCGCCGGAGGGGAGAGCATCGCCTGCGACCGCGACAGCGGCCACCTCTACGTTATCCAGGAGGGTCTGGAGAGCACGGGCTGCACCATCGTCTTCCTGGTGCTCTACTACTTCGGCATGGCCAGCTCGCTGTGGTGGGTCATCCTGACGCTCACCTGGTTCCTGGCGGCCGGCAAGAAATGGGGCCACGAGGCCATCGAGGCCAACAGCAGCTACTTCCACCTGGCCGCCTGGGCGATCCCGGCCGTCAAGACCATCATCATCCTGGTGATGCGAAGGGTGGCTGGAGATGAGCTGACCGGCATCTGTTACGTGGGGAGTATGGACGTTAACGCGCTGACCGGCTTCGTGCTCATCCCCTTGGCTTGCTACCTGATCATCGGCACTTCCTTCATCCTCTCCGGCTTCGTGGCGCTCTTCCACATCCGACGCGTCATGAAGACCGGCGGAGAGAACACGGATAAGCTGGAGAAACTGATGGTGAGAATAGGGGTCTTCTCGGTGCTTTACACGGTGCCCGCGACGTGTGTCATAGCCTGTTACTTCTACGAGCGCCTCAACATGGACTACTGGAAGCTCCTGGCCACCCGCGAGAAGTGCAAAGCTGCCAACCACTCCAACAACCTGGACTGCACTATGAGCAGCTCCATCCCTGCTGTGGAGATTTTTATGGTCAAGATATTCATGCTGCTGGTGGTGGGTATCACGAGCGGCATGTGGATTTGGAGTTCCAAGACCCTGCAGTCTTGGCAGAGCCTCTGCAGCAAAAGATTCCGGAGGAGGGTCAGGAGGAAGCCCGCCAGCGTTATTACGAGTAGTGGAGGGGGGTCTTACGGTAAAGCTCGCCCTCCCTTGAAAGTGCACGGGAAATACGAACCGGCGCTCCCGCCAACTTGTGTTTGACGGGAGTTTATTTTATCCGCTCCTTTCCTCCTTTATGGTACTGGGAGACATTTTTGGTCCTCCGAGGGGGCAGCCCGCAAACAATGAAAAACTCACCTTAAGTGAAAATGCAAGAAGAAATACTTTCCATTATTGGCGACATAGCTGGCTTGGGCTGGATGACGAGGTTCAAGGAAAGGTTAAACTATAGGAGGAACCTGTGGCGTCTCAGATATTTGGAAGCAGAAATCAGAGACGTTTGTTTCCACAATGTGTGTTCTACTGTAATTTTGGAAATTACTAACACTTCAATCGTCATCGGACCCCCGGCTCAGCGGCTAACATCTTTTAACATGAAGTTTTCAGGGATAAGTAGAGACTTTTCAAAAGGTTCAGTATTTTGTCGATGAGTAATATTCTATCGAAGATGGGCTCCTTTAACAATGTGCAATAGTTTTTTTCCTCTCTCTCGCTCTCTTTCCAACAATCCGCTGCAGATAAAAGACTTAAAAAGAATCTCCGTCTGACAAAAGAACTTAGAGGTATGGGCGACAGAAGTTCTTTAATGACACATTTTGCTTTCTGATGGAAATCAAGCCAGTGTCAGACAAGTTGAACTGATTTGTAAACGGGCGATTCAAAGAGACCCACGGAGCTTATCGACTCGTCTCATTGTAAAGCTAATTCTAGCCATGAATAGATCAACAAGCACTAGATAAAACCAAGAGCTGTGTGACAGGGAGCCTCTGTGATAGTGTAGCTCTTCGCGTGCTTTCTGGAGCACGTTTGTACATACTTGTAAAATATAATTATCGTCAAGTTCGTCTATTTTATAAAATAAAATGTTTCTTTAGTTTGGCAAGAGAGCGGCTGAATATGTGACTATTTTTAAAAAGGCAAATCGGGTTAATTGCAGACTGCCTCAAAAAGGCAGTGCCCGGGGTTAAACTGCAAAGCTACTGCCTGCTAGACTTGATTTATTACTAGTATGCAAAAGCGAAATATTAAATAAAAGGGGAGGTCGGACCTGTTGTGAACGGAATTTGCGCGACTTTAGTTAATTGATGTTCTAAGTTGATGGAGCTGAGACAACGTTCAATTAATATTAACTCTTAACATAATGACGTAGTGTAAAATGTTTATAACGAGTATAGTGTTTTCCTTAATACTCTGGTCAGACCGGCAATGAAATTAATCAGTCGACACTGATTTATGTTGCTACTCCCAACGCTTACAGCAAGATCCACTCCCAGCTGCAGAATCTGTCATTTAAAATACATGCATCAGGGCGAAAAACCGGCTCAACAAAAAGTCGACGAAACCGGTTGCAAAACCTGGTGTAGACCTGTTTTTTTTAAAAAAATGCTTCCCTAAGAACAACGAGTGCTGAAAGCGTACTTAAAAGTGTGTGTTTGTTTTCTAAAGACGCACTTTTGTATGAGCACAAACTGCTTGAAGTTGAGTTGAGCCGGCCGCCACACTGTGGCTCGGAAACAAAACTTGGCCATTGTAATTGGTAATCACTAGTGAAACGGCGAATGGTCGGAAAGAAGCATCTTGATTCAATCTTGGGAAAAGTCGAACTCCTGTGAAGTTCTTGTAATTAAATAGCTGGCTTCTCTTAATGATTCAAAACAGTTTCAAATGCCCAAGCCACTGACATTTTCAGACGAGCATTCGGGCGAAGTGGAGTTTGTTCAGTCAGTGGTAAACCGAGCGCTGCTTGGGGGAATAGATGAAATGGGGGCCCAGGATAAGATGTAAGAACGGGGGAATCAATGACATGTTGACCCAGGGGGACCGGTGCTGTGCGCCTGCACATAAACTGAAGGTGAAGCCGAACAGCGGCCTAAACTCTCGGGGGAGTCCTCCCCAACTTCCCGAGAGCCCTGTCTTTAAATCTGCTGTCTATGTAAATATATACTTTGAACTTGACAAGCCTGAATGAAAGAGGCTGTTGTCTGAGTTTGTTTTGGGTCCCTTTTTGCCTTCTAGTTTGTTTGGATCAATCAACTTATCTTTCTCTGACCTGTGGCCTTTCAAAGAGGGAGGGGAAAAAAGCCCCACTGAGCGCGGGGGGGGGGGGAGTGGAAATATGCTTCGCAGACAGACATTCTGTACCAATGAGGCAGCGAAAACCCCGTAGGAAACTGGTAGGGTGGGGACAAAGTTCCTAAATCATTGAGCAATGTAATTTTTTAGCAAGTGTCACGGTTTGAGTGTTTTTTAATGACGGGAGGGTGTTTCTGCCTTCTCCCAGCCCCAGTGCAACATGCATTCCAATAATTCATTCAAAGAAAACAAAATACCTACAGTTTTAGCGAGGTAAAAAAACTGTTCTACGTTGACTGTTCTAAACAGCCTGCGTTAAGTCCTTGAGTTTGATTAGACAGTATTTCTGGTTCCTTTGATCACACGGGACAGACTGGGTGATCTCCCCAGCCCTATGGCCCGAAGCATTGCAACAACACCTGTTTGAAATCCAGATCCCAGCTGCCTTCCTCCAGCACTGCCGGACTCTGGCTGGCGGGGAGCGGAGGGGGGCTGTGGAGAGACTTAGGTGCAACTTCAAGCAGTGTTCAATACGCTCAAAGAGCTGTTTGCCCCTCCGAGACTATCTGCCGTCCCACTCACACCTTCCATCTCCCAATGCAAAAAAAATCCCCGAACTATGGTTCAAATGGTCGACGTTCAGCGTAGAAGGGGCATTCATTTGTTCGATCTAAATACGCCCGCCAGAAAGTTGCAGCTTTTGGAGCATATTACTAAGCATTTTAAACCTTTAAACTACGCCTGTTGTTTAAAGCTCAGTATCATGTGACGATGCGGGCCAAAGCAGATCACTCATCGCTCGCAAGAGGCCTCAGTGTGACAAACTTCATGGCCTTCTTTCACAGATCAGGGAGCAACTTTATTCGCCATATATATTTACATGTATTAGGAAATTGCTGTGGTGCGTTGGCGCTACATGCAACAAAAATTATACAGTATAAAGAACTATATAAAATAAAGAAAGAAGTACAGCTATAGAATAAAATGTGTTTAAATACCAGCGTGCATTTACAATGTAAAGATTATAAAATGTGGTTTAAAGTGTCTACAGTGACTGATATAATAGGTAAAGAGGGGTGGGGGAGTGGGAGACTTATTTCTCCTGAAATCGATATGCATTTCCCCAAGAGGCTTGCTGGCACTTTTCTTTTTCAAAGACCACAACTCTCTAAAAACAGCAAACAACTTTCTTTGGTCTGATCTTATTAAAGTGGGGTTGGTTTTGCCGACAATTATTGACAATTCACTCAATTAAAACAAAACTGCCGGGCCATGAAGGGCTTTGATTTTTATGCATCTCTGGTGGAAAATAAAGTGAGATTGCAATTCAAAGGTCTGGGTCAATAGGTGCCTGAACATCCAGGCTGAACTTCCTTCTTGTTTCAACTTTATTGGTGTCTTCAAAGATTTAAAAATGTTACAGCTGTCGACATGAAAGTAAGTGTTAAAAATAGACTATCAGCATGGACCAGCAGCAAAGAGCAGACTTCTAACCAATTATATTCTTAAGTGCTTTTAAAACTCGGGATATTTGATACTGTTGCATCTCACTGTCAGGAAGGTGGTTGAAATTATTTTATTAGAATTTAATAGCTACTAAGAAGGAAACGAAGTTCAATATTCTAGTTCTGCTGTCTGATCCAAATCAAAGGTTTTGGTGGTCCTTTCTGGAAAATCCAGTTGGCGGTTTCCTTTGATCTCAGGTGTTGACAGTGCCTGTCCAGAATGGTGCAAATACTCAGCTGGTCAGACAGTGCAGATGGAGGGAGAATCAGTGTTACTATTCCAGGAGTATTGGCATCATCATTACTCAAAGGCTATTGGCTGGAAATGTTGGTGCAGATGCAGCTTGACCTGATGGATGTTTCCAGCCACCTCTCTTTCACTTCGTGCGTACAGCATCTGTAGTGGTCAGTTAGCATTTATGTCGCTAATCTTCAGAGATCCTGAGTGTCAGGACATTAGAGCAGGGATCTAAATCGAAGACCCAGTACTGTGCGCACAGTGATATTAACTGAGTAACAAATCCTGAGGTGCAAACAAAGTTGGCATCAAAGTTCAGGCAGAGGTCAAAACATCCAGAGAAATTCAAAAACCAGAATCGGGAATTGGGCAGAGTCAACTTTCAGATGGATAGAGTACAGATACAAATGCTGGAAAGGCTTAGGAAAATTCACTGGCACAATCTGGCAATAAACAGCTGAAAACACAGGACTGAAATACACTGAGCAATAAAGATAGATAGATAGATAGATAAATAGACAGATAGATAGATAGACATACTTTATTGATCCCGAGGGAAATTAGGAAAACAGAGAGGCAGATGATAGGTGGAGCACAATGAGACACAGGTGGCAACAATACAGGTAATAGTGAGAAATAGATGAGAGATAGATCAGTAATACAGGGGCCAGAGTAGAGCAGGAGCGGGGACAGGAGCACGTGGCAATACAAAACCACAGACTGATGGCTAGGGGGAAACGCACAAAAAGACAGGGTTCAACGGGAGGTACTGACACTGAGATCATGAGCACTTTGAAGGGAATTAAGGTTCACTCACCCAACACTGGACTGGAATTCAGGTAACAGATTCAGGAGGACAATGAACTAGATGAATGCCTGTCATTCAGTTTTTCTGCAGTCAGCTTATTAATAAGGAGATTCAGTAACTCAGTGTGTATACAATATATATTTATTTATTATACAGTACTGTGCAAAAGTCTTAGGCACATCTATATAGTGAGAGTGTTTAAGACTTTTGCACAGTGCTGTAGTAATTTTATGCATTTCACTATACTGCTGCTGCAAAAGAAAATAAATTTCATGCCATATGTGAGTGATGATAAACCTGATTCTGATATGGGTCTGTATTGTGGGCTGAGTGGGAAGTGGGCAGGGAGCGGGGGATCATTTTTGGGAAGAGGGGAGGGGGCCGGAAGCTCCAGAGAGACATTCTGTAATGATCACGAAGCCAACTGTTTGCAAAGGTATTGAGGTAGTGTTCACGGGCTGATTCGTTGCCCATTCTGAAACCTGGTGGCAGAGGGGGAGGAAGCTGTTCCAGGGTGTCTCTGGGCTTGCATCCCTGCAGCTGTTAAATCCTACAACTATTACGCTGCATAACCAAAAGAGATTTTGTATGGGTAGAATGTAATGTCCCAATTGTGTATTCTTTAATGCATCTTCCACTTTTGTCTAGATTACTGGTGATCTATGTTTAAGGTGTGTAATGCAATGAACCAATTCTTTGAGTAGCAATATTCCATTACTGTGTCCACATTACTGACGTTTAGGTCAAGTTAATGAATATCAGTGGGTTTATTGAGCTTGAATAGCCTAGCTCAAATCAAATCCTCCCTGTCTCACACACAGTTTTCTACAGGAGTATGTAGACAAAGGAGAGTGCAGGTGTTGGTGCCTAGAATGACAAAAAAAAACAGACTATTGGAAGAACTTAAAGAACAAGCAGCATATGTGGAGACAAAAGGTAATATTGACATTTCACTCTCAATCCTGATGCAGGCTCACAACCTGACAAACATCTTTTGCTTCTACAGATGCAGGCTGTCCTACCGAGCTCTCCCAGATTTCTCTTTCTTCTTGATAGTCACGATACCCACGCTTTCTTGCACTGGGGCACAAAGCAATCGGAGCACTGATGAGTTAATACCACACTAGGTCGTAAGTCCTCTGAGAGCACCACAACGGTGTTGTCGGGTTTGGAGGCTTGCGTGCCTCAGTAACCCGGGCTGCAGTCAGGGCCTTGTACTTTGGCGCTTGGTAGGGTCACCCATACCAAGCAGATCAAAGGGTAGGGGCCAGACTAAGAGTGGCCCACTGATTCTCCAGGGCCAGAGGTTTAGCTCAGGGCTAACAACAATTGTTAGGGAAACGGCAGTGAAGAATCCTATACAGACAGAGATGGAGGTCCCTCATTGCTGTCCTAAATGCTGGCGATGTAACAAGCAGTAAGTAAGCAGAAGTACACCACATCCATCCAGACAGACCGAAGGGATGAAGAGGGATGCTAACTGATTGTTCTCTGGGCTCTCAGTCAATTACTCCGATCTGGTTTCAAATTTGCAAGCATTGCACAAGTTCAAAAATTTGCAGAAATTTCAAACATAAATTCGATACTGAATTATTTTCCAAAATTGAACCATTGGTAATAATATTCTTAATATACCCAAAATAAAGCTAATATAAATCTTTTTTAATGTTACTTTAATGTAATGTTCAGTATTTTCTCATATCAGGTTATACCTAGCAACACAGTATTTAAATGTGTTTTTAATTATAGTTTACATTCTGCAAATGATAGGTTAAACAATGTACTTATTGTAAAAGTGTCAAACTCATGTCATCCAGCCAAAAGATAACAATTTAAAGATAATTTTGCTCCAATCAAAAAGCGAAGTGCATTTCCTTGTGTAGCACTTGGAGTAAATCAATGAAAATGGAAAAAAAATGTTTGCATTAAAATAGTAGCTTTCATGTCTCACAGCATCATTATAGTTAATGAAAAACTTCAGGTTAATCAGTGGAGTGATGCAGGAAAAAGCAGACAGTCCATAGTTTACTGTCACATCTGAAGGACAAACATTCTGCCATGAATACTGTCCAATAGTACAGTGCCAGAGTATCGTCTAGATTTTATATTCCAAACTCTAGAGCAGGGGTTTCTGACCTGGGGACCACAGACATCTTAGTAAACAATGGGAGTTCCTGGCATAAAAAGGATTGGAAACCCCCACTCTGGCTGTATCACTGACAGAAGTATTGAAATAAGTGTCCAGTTTTGTGAAGTCTTTCTAAAATAGTATTGTATTGTGTATTGGTAATGTTTAACAAAGGCATAAATCCCAGAGAAATTCCATCTTCTTTGACCTTTATAATATGCTGTGTGCTTTGTATTCTATGATATGATCAGAATTATTTCATTAACACATTGCCATTTATAAATTATCTTAAATATGTTCTGTAATTAACTATAGGATAATGTTACATTATCATTTCCTCTTCCCAATCTTATTTCACAAGTGAGGATTTAGATGAAACAATAATCCTTAGTAAGAGTCCACACAACTGAATCACTTTTTAAACTTGTCATAGAAATATTAAGAGTAGCACATACAAAATGCTAGAGGAACTCAGCAAGCATTTATGCAGGGGAGTAAATGGTCAACAAGACCCTTTGTCAGGAAGGCTTGCTGTTTCTAGAGAATCCCTTGTGTTCAGAGAAATATTAAATATTTTTTGATGTTTATTGGAGGCTGTTTCAAAACATTGTAAATACCGTGAAGGTTTGGACAACAGCCTCCCTTTCGTCCTATGACTCAGGTAATCCATGAATGTGTTTTCACAACTGATATAAAAGGACTGCTTGGGACAGATTTTTACTTTGTACTGGTAGTTAAATATTGAGATTCATTTTATCTAAATATAACAGTCTACAATGGAATGCAGATGTCCCTGATGCTTTTTCTAAAATCAGGACCTGTATTTACAAGGTAAGCAATACTTCAAAAATGTAGACTTGGTCTTGGTTTCAGAGAGAGAGAGAAAGACAAGAACACCCACTTAGCCGATCAGTTTCACAGAGTTAGTTCAGTGCTGTTTTGAACTGTTTATCTGATTGGAAGCAGTGGCCACTCAGTGATGAATCATTTACAATAGCCATAACCTGCTAAGAGTGATCGAATGTATGAAGCTTTAGTTATTGCAATTTAATCCTTATTAAGGCAAATTTTACAAAGATGTCTAAGCAATGCTGAGAAAGGAGACTTTATTTGCATGACCGTACATGTTAAAGGCCCCTCTGTGGGTAGAGAAGCTAGCAAACACTTCAGTTAAACAAGTGCACAGATGCACTGCTGAATTAGACAGTCCGGATTGTGGATTTTGGATGGATTTCCGTTGATGCCCGTAACTGTCAGTTGACTCAGTGTAAGCGAGAAGCTGAGCCTCCCCAGTCGATGGGGATCAGCCACTTACCTGCGAAAACTAGAAAATATTAGAAATGTTCAGCAAGTCAGGCAGCTACTGTGAAGAGAGAAACAGAGAGTTTCCATTATTTTCGGTTTCATTCTCAGGATCTGTAGTTTGTTGCTGTTCTTGACAAATAAATTTGGGCTCTGAGTAAGACCAGCATTGTTCAGTGCAAGACGTCACACAGCTACAATTTCTATGCGCTTGTTCCCAGCAAAAACGGATAAAGATAAGCTTGTTTGTCATGTGCACAGTGACACATACAGTGAGATGCGTCATTTGCATCAAGTGAAATCAGAGACTATTGTGCTGAGCAGCCCACACATGTCCCTATGCTCCTGTTGCCAACATAGCATCCCCACAGCTCACTAACCCTTTACGTCTTCAGAATGTGGGAGGAAACCAGAGCACCTGCAGGAAATCCATGCGCTCATGGGGAGAACGTACTGACTCCTTACAGACAGCGACAGGAACTGAACCCTGATCTCACAGCTGGTGCGGTAAAGCATCGTGCTAATTAATCACTACGCTACCATTCAGCAGTGGCAGAAATCTCGTTTAATCACTCATGCTAACGATTCTGATTTGATGGAGATGGATGTGAAAGCACAGAGGAACATCTGGAAAAATTTCTGAAACGCCCGTTCGCTGCTGTCGTTACTGCGCGGTCGGGAATCTTTCAGAGGGAAGGCCTCAAAATCCCCGGCCTTGCCTGCTGTATGTTCCCCTTTATCTGATGAGTTAGTCAGGCACATCAGTGCCAGAAGAGGACCTGCATGCTCACTTGTCTACCGGATGCTGAGAGAGTGACAGACTTTTCTTCCAGTTGCTAAACACACCTGACTTCACAAGAGGTTCCTGCAGTGTGATATCCATATAGTTAATTGGCTACCTACAGCATTAGTGATGGCAATGCCTTAGCTTTGCTCGTTTCCAAGGGTGGAGGATATGCTTTTAGGTCTTTGCAGCCTCTCTCATTTGGAAAAGCCAGATTGAAGGGTCTCGGCCCGAAACTTCAACTCTTTGTTCATTTCCATAGATGCTGCCTGACCTGCTGAGTTCCTCCAGCATTTTCTGTGCGTTGCTTTAGATTTCCAGCATCTGCAGAATCTCTTGCGCTTATCTACCAGTCCACGGCCCATATTTAACAGATACGACATCATTTTTCATTGGAGGGCTGCGCACACGCGGCGTGCTGCTTCTCTCTCCTCCCGTCTTTAATATAAGAGAGGTGGCAAAAAAATCATAATCTAGTTCATTATTAATGACTTGTTTGAAATCCAGGACCATACAAAGACACAAAAATTACAAAATAAATATCTAGGGCCAAAATAAAAAAAATGAAGAGGTAGTATTCATGGGTTCATGGACCATTCAGAAATCTGATGGCAGATGTACAACGAGTAAAGCTACTTCGTCACCATCCCAGTAACTGGTTTTCAGCCCCGCCCTCTGGTGCTGTTAGTGTGTGGAGTTTGCATGTTCTCCCCTGTGTCGCCTCTGGGAGCTCCAGTTTCCTCCCACTTCGACAGAGAAGGGTATGTTGATAGTTTACCTGGTCGCCGTAAATTGCTGCTCGTGTGCTGGATGGGGGAGTGGTTGAAGTATAAAATGAAATTAGTATTGAGGTTATCGAATCACAAACAAGAGAAAATCTGCTAATGCTGGAAATCCAAGTAAAACACAAAAAATGCTGGAGGAACTCAGCAGGCCAGGCTGCATCTATCGAAAAGTGTACAGTCAACGTTTCAGGCCGAGACCCTTCAACAGGACTGAAGAAGGGTCTCAGCCCGAAATGTCAACTGTACTCTTTGAGGTGGTGTAACAGCATCAGCACTGGACTTGGAGGCAAATGGTCCTGGGTTCGAATCCGGCTGGCTCTTTACATCTGTGTTGGGTTGAGCCTCATAAAAGGAATCAGCAAAATTCTGTCCAATGCACCATGAAGTGCAAAAAAGGAACACCAACAACAATTGAGGTAATGTAGCTAGGGTTTTAATAGTTGCCACATCCTCAAAGCACCTGTTTCTGCACTGTAGATGAGAAAACGCATTTCAAATATTTACGCTTGGAACATTTGGTCATTGCAATAAACATGCAACGTTAATCACAATAAATAAACTATAGAATGCAGAAAATACTAAGTGGGACAAGCAACACGTGTGAGGTTTCAGATCAATGACATTTCATCAGATCTGGAAAAGGCAAACAGAATTTAAAATGCAGAGGAAAGTGGAAGGAGAGGAGATATTGGAAGAAGTGGCAGGCTGTAAAGCAGGAGAGATGAAATGGAGAAAGGGATGATACTTTATACTTTATACTTTATTGTCGCCAAACAATTGATACTAGAACGTACAATCATCACAGTGATATTTGATTCTGCGCTTCCCGCTCCCTGGATTACAAATCGATAGTAAATAGTAAAAATTTAAATTATAAATCATAAATAGAAAATAGAAAAATGGAAAGTAAGGTAGTGCAAAAAAACCGAGAGGCAGGTCTGGATATTTGGAGGGTACGGCCCAGATCCAGGTCAAGATCCATTCAGCAGTCTTATCACGGTTGGAAAGAAGCTGTTCCCAAATCTGGCCATACGAGTCTTCAAGCTCCTGAGCCTTCTCCCGGAGGGTAGAGGGACGAAAAGTGTGTTGGCTGGGTGATAATGCAAAGCAAAAGAGGGACACGTTATAGGATATAAGAATATAGGATATAAGAATCACTCTAGAGCAGGGGTTCCGAACCGTTTTTATGCCATGAACCAATAGCATTAAGCAAGGGGTTCATGGACTCTAGGTTGGGAACTCCTGCTGTAGAAGGAAACAGATTCATACAATTATCAACACAGAATCATTATCTGAATTCTGAATTATTATCTGAAATCACTGGAAAAGAATACATCAGATTCCAAAAACCTGAAATAGAAACAAAAATGGCTGGAAATATCCAATTAGTTGGGCAGCACCTGAGGGCCAGAATTCACCTCTGGCTGTTCAGGTGCATAGAGCAAACAAAAGACGTGAACCAGCCTCTCTTATTTGGGACTAAAGTGTTTTTATTTTTGAACAAAAGAGGTGGATGATTGCGCCATCTGCAGCCTGTGAATCAGAGGAGAGCGTAGGTTGTGGGAGAAGTGGGATGGGAGTGAAGATGCTCTCGTCTTGGAGGATTTCTTCTGGTTACAGACTCTATCTTGGCTGGCTGTGATTATAGCAGGCGAGCTCTACTCCAGGAAGAAGTGACGCCGATGAGTCTCTCTCCCACCCGTTTGGTGCTGATTATGCAGCACCTTATCCTGTGAGAGAGGGGAAATTGTGTGTGTGTGTGTGTGTGTGTGTTTATGTTACCTGTGACGGAATCCTGAATTATCCCTTATGAACTTTGCTTTTAAAAAGAGAGAGATGAGAGCTGTACAGCACGAACACCTTATTATTAAGAGAGAGAGAGGCGAAGACTGCTCACAGTTTGTTTGGAATTTCTGCAAGGACACTGCCAGCTTCTGCGTTCCTACAGAGAGAGCAGGGAGGAGCTACTTGATGGACAGCTGGTGCTCAGCATGCTGAGATAAATACAAGGTCAGCTGGTTGTCAGACACACATGGTTTTGGACACTGGATGAGCTTTGTGGTGCCCACAGAAAGGTGGGTTTTTGGAGGATCGATCAGGAGAATCAATTAGTGGCTCTTACAGTGTGGAAAAGGTGGCCAGTGGGAAGCTATTAGCTTGTCCAACCCTCGCCTGGGTTGATAACTTCACCACATAAAACGGTCCCCCTTGTTGTGGTCACATTCGGTGACTTCTAAAGGATTTCGGAGGACAACGGGAAGAATCGACAGCATCGGCTTACTCTAACAACCACAACACCTCTCTCTCTCCATCACTCCTCAACTCAATACCACGAACTGAACTTTACCCATCACGTAAGACTGTATCCTTTTACCCCTATGCTTGAAGAAGCTTGGTTTTTCTATTTCCACACACATATATATATATAAAATCATTGCTAACCTGTTTGATATATCTGAATTTATATTACTGTATTGCATAGTTACTAATAAATAGCATTAGTTAAAAGCAATACCAAGGTGACTTCCATTTCTACTGGTTCTTTAACCCATCACAGGGTACGTGACATACCCAATGTATTTAAGACCAGAGGATAAGGAGCAGAATGAGGCTATTTGACCCATTGAGTCTGCTCCACCATTTCACCCGGGCTGATCCATTTCCCTGTCAGTCCCAATCTCCTGCCTTCTCCCTGTAACCCTTCATGCCCTGACAAATCAAGAATCTATCACCCTCTGACTTAAATATACCCAATGACTTGGCCTTCACAGCCGCCTGTGGCAATGAATTGCAAGGATTCAGGCACTGTCTGGCTCAAGAAATTCCTCCATACCTCCATTCCAAAAGGATGCCCCTCTATTCTGAGGCTGTGTCTCCTGGTCTTAGACTCCCCCACCTTGGGAAACGTCCTCTCCACATCCACTCTACACTTCCAACATTTGGGGTGATATGATGGTCATTGGGGAAATGTTGGCAGACTGCACCTTGGGAAATGTAGATGCAGGGGACGTTGAGGTGGTAAGCGTGTGAGGGTACGATGCCATAAGAACGTTGCGCATGAATTCTGATTGTTTGTGATGTTTGGAAGGTGAGGATTGTGGGTGCAGTGAATTGTTGATTTAGTTGCTAAGGTACGGTACTTGCGACCATGACAGCATGTGTGAAGTCACTGTACCTTTCACAGCAATTCCTGAGGATATGATTCGAGGTTTCAATTCCTGATCAATCTTTCCCACCTGATCTGGCAGCTTGTGGCTGCAGGAACTCATTCAGCAGAGAACAGCTTCTGGGACACCAACTCTTTTTCTCAGTTCAACCACTCCATTAGAATTGTGGACCAGCCTTCTTAGTTTGTGTCAGAAATGGCCAGTTGTGATAGAAGTTCATTCCCAGTTTTTCCTTCTCCACAGATGTTGCCTGATCTGCTGAATATTTTCTGTATCCTTTTTTAATGAACGTTTTCAGTGGCCACTGTGTTCTGTATCTCGCACCTGGTCAATGTGTTCTGGTCTCCATCGAGAGTGTGACTCAGACTTAGTTGGTTTTTAAGTTTGTGGGGATAGTTTTGGAGACAGAGAGGGGAGTTAGGGGTCCAGTTAGTGTTTGGAGACAGGGATGAGGTGGAGTTAGAGGTCAGGCCTCTGCTCCATGTTTCACATTCAAAGTCCAGCGACACGGACACGTGATAAAAGATATCCTGAGCCCGCACCGATCTGCACTCGAAGTCCGGTGACTTAGAAGGGTGAAGAAGAACATCTGTTGATGTCAGGCTGTCCAAGGTTGGTAGGCCCCAGGATTGGAGGTCTGTTTGAACAGGTGGCACGAGGAGGCACAAGGGCCAGTCAGTCAGTGAGCCTGGAGTTCAGGGTCCTATTATCGGCCAGTCATGCAGTCAATACCAAAGATGAAGCCTGAAGATTGATTGGAAGTCCAGAAGTTCATAAGATCATAAAACACTGGAGCAGAATTAGGCCATTTGGCCAATTGACTCCGCTGTACCGTTTGATCATGGCTGATCCATTTTCCTCTCAACTCCATTCTCCTGTCTTATCTCATAAAATTCTATCCTGATTTATCAAGAATCTATTAACCGCCACCTTAAATACACTCAATAACCCGGCCTTCACAGCTACCTGTGGCAATGAATTCCACAGACTCACCGCTCTCTAGCTAAAGAAATTCCTCCTCATCTCCATTCCAAATGGACGTCCCTCTATTCTGAAGCTGTGCACTCTGGTCCTAGACTCCCCCACTGTAGGAAACATCCTCTCCACATCCACTCTCTCTAGGCCTTTCAACGTTCGATAGGTTTCAATGAGATCCCCTCCCCCCATTCTTTTAAATTCCACTGAGTACAGGCCCAGAGTCATCAAGTGCTCCTCATATGATAAGCCTTTCAATCGCAGAATCATTTTCGTGAACCTCCTTTGAACCCTCTCCAATGTCAGCACATTATTTCTTAGATAAGGGACTCAAAACTGTTCACAATACCCTGTGTGGCCTCACCAGTGCCTTATAAAGCCTTAGCATAACATCCTCAAAATGGATGCTAACCTATCATTTGCCTTCATCACCACTGACTCAACCTGCAAGTTAACCTTTAGGGAATCCTGCACAAGGACTCCCAAGTCTTTCTGACTCTTCTCTCCATTTAGGAAATTGTTTATGCTTTTGCTCCTTCTACCAAAGTGCATGACCATACACCTGCCAACTCTGTATTCCATCTGCCACTTCTTTGTCCATTCTCCTAAGTTCTTCTACCATCTCCCTGTTTCCTCAACACTACCTGCCCCTCCACCTATCTTCGGATAGACTGCAAACTTGGGCCACAAAGCCATCAAATCTGTCATCCACACCATTGACAAACTTGGCCACAAGGCCATCCAATCCGTCATTCACATCATAAAGGAAGTGCTCCCAATACCATCCCCTACAGAACACCACTAGTCACCAGCAGCCAACCAGAAAAGGATCCTTTTTATTCCCACTCTTCGCCTGCTGCCAATCAACCAAACCTGTATCCGTGATAGTATCTTTCCAGTAATACCATGGGCGTTTATCTTGTTGAGCAGCGTCATGTACAGCACCTTGTCAAAGGCATTTTGAAAAACCAAGTACACAACATCCATCAATTCTCCTTTGTTTATCTAGCTCGTTACTTCCTCAAATATTTCCAACAGATCTGTCAGGCAAGATATTGTACTGGGTCCAATGCTGTTTGTAATATATATTAATGATCTGGATGATGGGGTGGTGAATTGGATTAGTAAGTATACAGATGATACTAAGATAGGTGGTGTTGTGGGTGATGAGATAAGTTTTCAAAACATGCAGAGAGATTTAGGACAGTTAGAAAAGTGGGCTGAAAGATGAAAGATGCAATTTAATGCTGAAAAATGTGAGGTGCTACATTTTGGTAGAACTAATCAAAATAGGACATACATGGTAAATTGTAGGGCATTAAAGAATGCTTTAGAACAGAGGGATCTAGGGATAATGGTGCATAGTTCCCTGAAGATAGAATCTCATGTGGATAGGGTGGTGAAGAAAGCTTTTGGTTTGCTGGCCTTTATTAATCAGAACATTGAGTATAGGAGTTGGGATGTAATGTTGAATTTCTATATGCCATTGGTAAGGCCAAATCTGGAGTATTGTGTACAGTTCTGGTCACCGAATTATAGGAAAGATGTCAATAAAATTGAGGGAGTACAGAGGAGGTTTACTAAAATGTTGCCTGGGTTTCATCTCCTCAGTCACAGAGAAAGGTTGAACAAGTTTGGAGCGTAGAAGGTTGAGGAGAGACTTGATAGAGGTGTTTAAAATTATGAGGGGGATTGATAGAGTTGACGTGGTTAGACTTTTTCCATTGAGAGTGGGGAAGATTCAAACAAGAGGGCATGGGTTGAGAATTGGAGGACAAAAGTTTAGGGGTAACATGAGGGGGAACTTCTTTACTCAGAGAGTGGTAGCTGTGTGGAATGAGCTTCCAGCAGAAGTGGTTGAGGCAGGTTCTATGTTGTCGTTTAAAGTTAAATTGGATAGATATATGGACAGGAAAGGTGTGGAGGGTTATGGGCTGAGTGCAGGTCGGCGGGAATAGGATAGGGTAAGAGTTCGGCACAGACTAGAAGGGCCAAGATGGCCTGTTTCCGTGCTGTAATTGTTATATGGTTATATGGTTATATATTGCCCTAAGGAAGCCATACTGATTTTGGTCCATTTTATCATGTGCCTCCAAGTACCCCAAAACCTCATCCTTAACAATCACCTCAACCTTTTCCCACTGAGGTCATGCTAACTGGTCTATAGTTTCCTTTCTTGAAGAGTGAAGTGATATTTGCAATTTTCCAGTCCTGTGGAACCATGGCACATTCTAGTGATTCCTAAAAGATCATTGCCAATACCTCCACAATCTCTTCAGCTACCTCTTTCAGAACCCCCAGGAATAGTCGATCTGGTCCAGGTGATCTATCTACTTTCAGACCTTTCAGCTTCCCAAGAATCTTCTTCCTAGTAGTAGCAACTACACTTACTTCTGCCCCTACTCTCGTGAACATCCGGCATACAGTACTTCCACAGTGAAGACGAATGAAAAATACTTATTCAGTTCATCTGCCATTTCCTTCTCCCCTATTGCTGCTGAGGCTTTATAAGACACCAGTCAGGCAGCAATTGGAGAATTGTCAACAGTTTTGGGCGCCATATCTCAGAAAGGATGTGTTGTCACCGGAGGGAGTCCAGAGGAGGTTCATGAAGGTGATTCCAGGAATGAAGCGGTTAACATATGAGAAGCTTTTGGCAGCTTTGGGCCTGTACTCACTGGAATTTAGAAGAATGCATGGGGATCTCATTGAAACCTACCCAATGTTGAAAGGACTAGATAGGGTGGATGTGGAGGAGATGTTTCCTTTTGGTGGGGGTATCCAGACCTAGAGGGCACCGTCTCAAAATTGAGGGGCGACCTTTTAGAAGAGAGGTATGGAGGAATTTTTTTAGCCAGAGAGTAGTGAATCTGTGGAATGTTCTGCCACAGGCTGTGCTGGAAGCCAAGTCCATGGGTCTATTTAAGGTGGAAGTTGGTAGTTTCCTAATCGG
This sequence comes from Mobula hypostoma, assembly GCF_963921235.1. Classification (NCBI taxonomy): domain Eukaryota; kingdom Metazoa; phylum Chordata; class Chondrichthyes; order Myliobatiformes; family Myliobatidae; genus Mobula; species Mobula hypostoma. The sequence goes on from NC_086123.1 coordinate 17,473,829, forward strand.
TCAGGGTGTCAAAGGATATGGTGAGAAGGCAGGTATATGGGGGTGGTGGGATCTGGGATCAGCCATGATGGAATGGCGGAGCAGACTCGATGGGCTGAACAGCCTGATTCTGGTCCTCTGTCTAATGGTCTTATGGTTTTATACTACCTCTCCAGCATCATTTTCTAGCAGTCCATTATCTACTCTAGCCTCTTTTACTCATTATACATCTGAAAAAAAATCTGGTATCCTCTGATATTATCAGCTAGCTTGCCTTTATATTTCATCTTTTTACTCATGGCTTTTTTAGTTGTCATCTGTTGGTTTTTAACATCTAATTTAACACCTCCTACTGATTTTTGCTCTCTCTTTTGCTTTTATGTTGGTGTTGACTGCCCTTGTCAGCCACGGTTGTGTCATCCTCCCTTCAGGATACTTCTTCGTTGGGATGAACTGTTCCCAGAAACTGTTCCAAACTGTTCCCAGAAACTGCACAGCCAAAGTCGATGGCTGATGGCCAAAGCTTGGAGATCTGTTGTCTGGAGGCTGGGGGACTGCCCATTTGCTAGGAAAAGGGGCTTGATTTGCTGTTACTTTGTTGCTTGTTGTGGCCTGTGCCATTCTGCAGAGCATTGTGGGAATATTATGTTGGCACTGGAACGTGCGGCGACACCCACGAGCTTCCTGCAGTGCATCCTTAAATGTGTTGGCTTCTAACACAAATGATGTGTTTTACATGTTTCCATGTCCCTGTGATAAATAAATCTGACTCCAAATCTGGCAGTGTTTTTATTTTGTTTCTAACTGTCCCTGTTTATCTCTATTCTTCCCGAAGAGTCACTGATAGTTAACAAGCATTCATGTCCATCCAGTTCTGTTACTCAGACAACAGGCTGCACCCTTCTGCGGACAGTCCTTCCACTCATTCACCCTCATCCTCACTACAAATCCACGCAGATTTGTTTTCTTATTTCTCCACTTCGAATGAAGACCAACTGTTTGAAATGATAACGTCTTGTTCTCCACAGATACTGGCCAATCTTCTGCTTTTGTTGAAGATTGCAGCATCTGCAGTAGTTTCCTCTCCAGTAATTGGGCTGAGTTGACCAACAGGAGGACCCAAAGGCCAAACTGCCGCTCTTGCACAACAATACCCACTGCCAGAAGAATCGGCGCTCTTGTGCCATATCCCAGGGGGTCGTCCCTTAACAAAGGCAGCCCTCAGAAATGAAATTCAGTGTTGGTTTCAGTGGGGCCAGTACAGCCTTCATCCGTTTGGGGGAAAGAGAGTTCGGTAATCAGAATGTCAGCCTTGCTTCAAAGCTTATGATCTACCGACAGCAGTCACCCCTACCTTCCTATCCACATCAGAGGAATGAACTATCTACACTAGGTAACTTAAAGCTGTAGACAGGCACCACTAATGCTGCCTCCACTAAATCTTCCAAATCCTCCTGTCCCAACCCAGTATCCCCAGCAGTCCGAATGTACTTACGTTTTAAGATTCAAACATAGAAAGTACAGTTATTATCGCAGTGAGATAACCTGAAAGTCATCTTGCCATAGACAGCCACAAAACAAAGAAACACCAAATGCCTACACTACAAAAAAAGAACAAATCACGCAAACAACAAACAAAAAGCAAGAAACACAATATAAAACATCAAACCACAGAGTCATTGAACAGTCTGGTTCAGGTCAATTCAGTTCAATCTGTGTCAGTCGTTGACTGCAGCCACAGGGCCAGTCCGCTCCAATCAAAAATCTCACAAAATAGCAATTTAAAAAAAGGAATAACCTGAAACACATCATAACATAAACAGCAGAGTCCAGTCGTCAAACCAAGGCGTCAGAGCACTTTTTGGGAGTGCAGTGTTATGTGTTTCACTGGAACGGGGCTGCACGAGGACATACCCAATCAAACTTTTCCATGGACGGCTTCCAGTCCGTTTGGACTGACGGGAAGTGCACTGAGAGCAATAAGTGTAAAGGAGTTGGGTGCTTACTGTTCTGGTTAACAACGGATGGTGCAATCCGGGTCATATTACGATCGAGGAACGTGTTTGTAGACCGGATATTGAACTTTTTACTGTTGGACTTCGGCCATATTCCACCGAGATACAACACTGGGTGGTACGCGAGGTCGTTCCTGCCTGTGGCAATCGAACTTGCAGCTCCTCCCATGGCGGGTCAGACACCCTGAGCCAATAGGCTGGTCCTGGACTTATTTTCCATCTGACATAGTTTGCATTTTGTTGTTTGATTGTTTGTGGTTTTTGTATTGCTATATTTATGCTCTTTTCTTGGTTGGTGCGGCTGTAACGAAACCCAATTTCCCTTGGGATCAATAAAGTATATCTATCTATCTATCTATCTATCTATTAAACTTTGTCCAAGACCCAAGACCCTGGCTCCGTCCTCCATTTAAGAGTCAATCACTTGCAAGATAGATTGTGAGTCCACTTTAACTTGTTTTGGCCTTGTACTTTATTGCCTGCCTGCACTGCACTTTCTCTGTAACTGTAACACTATTCTGCATTCTGCTATTGCATTCCCTTTGTACTAATTTCACACACCCATACTTACAAACAATTCCCCCTCTCTCACAGGATAAGGCACTGCATAAATCAGGGCCAGTAGCAGCAAACGGGTGGGAGAAGAAGAAGAAAAAGAATAGCCCTTAACTCGGCAGTGGAGTTATCGGGGCTCTGTCATAAGGGTGTTTCCGTAGCAAGCTATTCTTGTTTTTACGAGGCCAAGTTGCTAGCTCGACGCTCAGCCCTCAACCCGACTTGGATTCAAACTTGGGAACCTTCGCTCCGGAGTCCGGCGCTGATATTATTGTGCCACTAAGCGGGACGGGTGGGAGAGAGATTGTTATATTACTTATCCCTGGCACAGAGCTCACTTGCCATAATTAGAGACAGCCAAGGTAGAGTCTGTAACCAGCTGAAATCCTTCAAGATGACAGCATTGTTGTGATGAAATGACCTGCATGGATGGCATGCAGAACAGTTACTTTTCACCGTTCCCTTGATGCATGTGACAATAATAAATCTATTTGCCAATTTACGTGCAGTGTGCGCTCAGCCCCTGAAACAAGCCCTCTACTCTGAGCTGCATCAGTGTGAAGCGCTGATCAGGAAGGAGGGCCGCGCAATCGATTTAAACAGGATGTCAAATGTTCTTAAAAAAAATGTAACATTCTCATCAATACTTTGGAATCCCTGCACAAACAAAAGAAGATCTGCAGATGCTGGAAATCAGAGCAACACACACAAAATGCTGGAGGAACTCATACCTCACTATGTTTTTTTTAAATTTAATTTAACTTTTTAAATACATATGTACTTCTTACCACAATTTTCTTTTTAAATTATGTATTTCAATGTCCTGCTGTTGCGTAACAACCAATTTTGTGACATATGAGAGTGATATGAAACCTGGTTCTGATCCTGACTATGTTGAACAGAAGCACGAGATTTTGTAAGTAAATAACTTCAGAATGTGTAAAATACTGTACTATTGTAAATACAGTTGAAAAATACTTTTTGAAGCCTTCATTCCCTTCCTATGGCATTTTCACCCTAACTACCTTTACCATCCTTTGTTTTCAAAGTTCAAAGCAAACCTTCAGTAACCAATGAGTTTCCATTTTTTCACTTAAATGCAATGGCGTCCTTTGTTGGCAGGGACTATAATAATCTTTTGTTATTTGTTCGTCAACCATATGCAATGCAGTTTCATCTAGTAAACTGTTTACAGTTGCAATTAATGAATACAATGATAAGAATGGGATTTTAATAAGAATAGAGGAAATTGTCAATCTGTTAAAGTGTTCAAAAGACCTGTTTCAGCACTTGATAGTCAGAGTTCTTATTTGCATTTCAAACACTACAGAGGAATGATTTTCTGTAATTGCAAAGCTGATTTTAATTACATAACAAACACACCGATCACTCGGCTGACTGATGAACTTGTTTACATGGTCATCTTTAAAATGCAAAGACTCATGAACTGAAAAGGTTGTTTTTTTTTGTATGTGATACCGATCTGTAAAAGCTGACTCTCAAGTTTCAGGCAGGAAAACCCTGCGATATTTTCTATAAATAGAGCATCTGGAAAAAAGTAGTGAATTTAAATCTCTCAGTGCAGCATTTTTAGCCTATGGCAGGATCGTTACTGCAGTCCTCAACAGGCTAAAGAATAATTTACCCAGCATCATTGGTAGGCTATATACTAAGATGGCTGTTTAAACTGTTTACAGTATTTGCATTTTCCCAGTTACCTTCATTGTCTTCCTTAAAGCCAATATTTTAGTTGTTATCCATACTAATGAGAAAGCCAGTGGACAGTATCTTAATATCAGACTGCACCCTCACTGTTAATTTGCCTCTTGGCTTCACAGATATCGTTTCAGGGACTGTACATTTTACATTATTTTATAACAAATACTATTTTCTAAATCCCAGCATAAAACTTGATCTCAATATTTCCATGAAAACAAGTAGAACCCAGAGATGAACAATGAAACAAAATCTGCTTCTTGACTTTATGAGGCTAACTAATCACCGGATCTTTAAAATGGAACTTTTTATTGAACGAGGACTGTGATGCTACAAAGTACAATGTACATAGTAAATTTATTATCAAAGTACATATATGTCACCATATACAACCCTGTGATTCATTTTCTTGTGGGCATCCTCTCAGCAAATATATAGAATAGTAACTATAACGAGATCAGTGAAAAATCAGCCAGAGTGCAGAAAACAACAAAATGTGCAAATACAAATATAAGTGAATAGGAATAAATAATAAGAACATGAGATCATGAGATAAAGATTAGATTAGATTAAATTATGAGGACACGCAGTCCTCTTTTATTGTCATTTAGTAATGCATGAATTAAGAAATGATAGAATGTTTCTCCAGAATGATATCACAGAAACACAGGACAAACAGACTGAAAAACTGACAAAAACCACATAATTATAACACATAGTTACAACAGTGCAAAGCAATACCGTAATTTGATAAAGAAGAGACCATGGGCACGGTAAAAAGTCTCAAAGAGCCCTTAAAGTGAGATCATTGGTTGTAAGAACATTTCAATGATGGGGCAAGTGAGTATAGTTATCCCTTTTTATTCAAGAGCCTGATGTTTGAGGGATGGTAACTCTTCTTGAACTTGGTGGTACAAATCCTAATGTCCTTGTACCTTCTACCTGATGGCAGCAGCAAGAAGAGAGCATGGCCTGGGTGGTAGGGATCTCTGATAATGGATACTGCTTTCCTGTGACAGTGGTTCATGTGGATGCGCTCAATGATGGGTTTTACCCGTGATGTACTAGACTGAATCCACTATTGTAGGATTTTCTGTTCAACAGCATTGGTGTTTCCTGGCCAAAGGACCTTAAGGCATTGGAACAAAATTATGCTACTCTGCCATTCAATCATGGCTGATTTGCTTTTCGCTCTCAACCCCATCTTACTGCCTTCTACCCTTAACCTTTGGAAACCTTCCTAATCAAGAATATATCCAACCTCTGCTTTAAATATACCCAATGACTGCCTTCTAAGCTGTCTGAGGCAATGAATTCCACAGATTCACCTCCATCTGTTTAAATTAATTCCTCCTTGACCCTTTCCCAAAGAGACTTCCTTTTATTCTGAGGCTGTGCTCTCTGGTCCAAGACTCTCCCATGACTAGAAACATCCTCTCCATGTCTACTCCATTCAGGCTTTTCAACATCCTGTAGGCTTCACTGAGATCCCTCTTTATTCTTCTAAGCTCGAGTAAGTACAGGACCAGGGCCATAAAATGCTCTTTATATCATAACCACTTCATTCCTGAGATTGTTCTCATACATCTCCTCCAGACCTTCAATGAATTCCACCAGCCTTGGCAAGCAAGATCTCTTTTTAAAGAAACTACACTGACTTCAGCCTTTTATATCATGTGCTTCCAAGTGCACCAAAATCTCAGCCTTAATAAGGGACCCTAAAATCTGCCCAACCACTGAAGTCGTAACGTAAAGATTTTTACTCTTCATGTACGTGAATGACTTTATTTCTTACATCAATACAAATTCAAATTCAAAGTTAGGCTGCACACATCTTTTCCATGGATACTTCCCGACCTGTTCAGTTCCTCCAGCATTTTGTGCGTGTTATTTGGAAGATGCAATCATCAACAGCATTGTATGAAGGCAGTTCATTATCTGCTTTAGATGTCTGCATTAATTTTGTCCATTTACAATCAAAATAATGCGACACAGATGAATTCCTCCATCAATAAGTATTAGGAACCAATACACAGTTCTATTGGTAGAATTCTAATTTGTTCTGTATTTCATTTAAATACATAATTTGTTACTCACTTCGTCTTTTTAATATTTTTTTTATCTATTTCCATGAAAATTTGGATAAATGAGGCAACCGCTTGATTGGGTCAAAATGTACTGGTTCCGATGTGTCCCAGTTAATAGGGATGTGCTGTATTAGTGACTTCACTCACTTCTTCCCCCCGACACTCGGATTTCTGGCATCTTGCTCCTGTCTCCCTCAGTGAAGACTGACGCAAAATACATATTCAGTTAGTCCGTCGCTTCTTGATTACCACTTCTCCTGCATCTTTTCCAGCAATCTGATGTGCACTCTTGCCTCTCTTCCATTCTTAATTTATTTGAAAAAAAGTTTAGGTATCCTCTTTCAGTATTGACTATCATACCTTCACTTTTCATCTTTGGACCTCTTATTGCTTTTCAAGTTGCCCCCAATTGATTTTTAAATGCTTCCAGCTACTCTAGCTTCCCACTAATATTTGCAATATTCTTCTTTGCTTTAGTGCTGTCTTTGACTTCCCTATCAGCCATGGTTGCCCCACCTTCCCTTTAGAATACTTCTTCTTCTAGGGGATGAAATGACTCTGCATCTTCCAAATTACTCCCGGAAATTCCTGCCATGGCTGGTCTACCAATGATCCTTTGATCCCTTCCAATCACTTTGGACAGCACCTCTCTTATTCCTCTGCAGTCACTTTTATTCAATGATAGTACTGATACATCTGATGTTAGCTTCTCCCTCTCTAAATGCAGCATGAATTCTATCATATTATGATCACTACTTCCCAAGGGTTTCTTTGCCTTCAGCTTCCCAATCAAACCTGGCTCATTACATCTTTGTAATCTTTGAGTCAAAGAGGTTTTTGGCTGCCCCGGAGGTTAGTAGATGCCTAGACCTCATGGGTCTGGGACCCCTATGACAAGAAATCTGGGAGCATTGCTCAATGAGGGGAAAATGCTTGCAGGGAGAATTGACCCGCCAGAATTCCCCTTCTTGATGACTGGTAACTTTTTTACTGGGTGCTTAGGACCTGATGCCTGGAAGTGTCCTGGAATGCCGCAACCTGTTCTCTGGGCACCGAATTAATTGCTCCTGAGATAGGTGCATGGAGCGCCAATCCTCCCCCCGCCCCACCTGCATAAAATTCTCTGTTGACTGCAGAGAGAGAGAGAGTGAATTCAGACAGTGATCTAAAGAGTTGGAGTCTCTAAGCATTTTTCTCTTTCTGTGCCACTCAGTAGCCTGGTTGTCTATTCAAAAGGCTAGGCTATTCATCCAGGCTGTCCTGTTCAACACGCGCTATGATCTCATAACAGACCCCTGTGCTCTGCCCACACTGGAAATTAACGATGAAGGATCTCTTGTTCCAGCCCGTCTCAACTGGAAGCGTGCACAATTTACTGGGTAATCCCTCACCGTCCCTTTCTCTTAGCGCAGGTCCATGAGTTGGTGAGAAGCCTCCTGACTCCATACTGGAAGATCAAGCACTCTTTTGAACATGGCTACAAATTATTGGAAGGACCAGGCTGCATGTGCAACTTGTTCTCATTGAGCGTTGAAGAGGCTGAGCTGGGGTTTGTCTAAGTAAGAGATTCACCATGTAAGCTAGTTTATGCACATCATCACCGAACCAACTTTGCTGGGTTTGGAAAATCAGCTCATAACTAGGAAATAAAGTTCTTGCAACCATCAAGGTTATCGGAGTATCTGCTTGGTGGAGGGACCATCGCTGTGAGTACTGACACCTTCTTGGATTGGGCTTTCCAGTCTGAAATAATTGTCGCACTGCATGAGCCACTTCTACCAACCCAGGCTCCACTGACTTGAACTTCTCCTCCACCTGACCAATGCAATTCAGGGCCAACATCAGCTGATCTCTGTCTGCTAAGTCCATTTTAGTAGTCCAGTCTTGCTGGCACAGTGTTCGGTGATAGCTCAAGTGCAGAGGGAGAGACACAGCAGCACAAAGAACAGTTCGTTGAATTTTAATAAGAACTGTTCAGAACCCAAGGGTAGTAATAAGCACCAGACCAACAGGGCCACTAAGTAAAACTCTCAAACTAAAATCTAACTATCACTGCGACTCAGAAGAGTAACTTAATATTAAATAAATACTGCTCCTTTGCAGCGTCAATCTAAATTGTAACCTTTTTTCCCACAGACAGGGAGCATTGCCATCACAATGCCTTGATCAAGACTCGACAAGGTTGAAACGAAAGGAAGGGAGATAAATACAACCACAAAGAAATGCTAATTGGCTGGAACATTCTTACTGACGAGCATGATTGCTGACCCTTTACAACTGCCTGCCTGCGAAGGCATCCAGTCTCCGCGACAGAGTCCTTGGTTGTGACAGATCTGATGTCAACCTGATTTTCCTAGTCCACCTGCATATTGAAATCCCCCACGACTATCATAACACTTGCTTTTTACATGCTTTTTCTGTCTCCTGTTGTAATTTGAACCGCACCTCCTGGCTACTTTTCAGAAATATGTCTGTAATTCCCATCAGAGTCTTTTTACCCTTGTAGTTTCCTAACTCTACTACAAGGATTCTATATCTTCTGATTCTACATCACCTCTTGTTCAAGATTTGATTTTACTTTTTTTATGAGCAGAACCATCTCACCCCTTCTGACCACCTGCCTGTCTTTGTGAGAGGAAGTGCATTCTTAGATGTTTAGCTCCCAGCTGCGATCGTCTTTCAGCCATGACTCTTGTGATGCCCTCAACCTCGTATCTGCCAATTTCTAACTGCACACTAGGCTCATCTACCTTGTTTTGCATGCTGTGTGCATTCAAATCAAACAGCTTCAGTCCTCTATTCGCCACCCATCTTCTCGATCTTTTCTCCATGTTGCCCGAAGTAAATTCTTATCCCTTTCGAAACTTTCTGCATTATTCTTTACCTTAGAGACTCTCCTGCCCCCCATGTCCCTTTTATTGTATTCATACTTTCCAATCTGTTGAACTCACCCTATTTATTTTAAAGTCCTATCCACAGCTCTAGTTATACAATTCATCAGGACCCTGGTCCCAGCATATTTCAGGTGAAGCCCATCCCATTGGAACAGTTCCCTCTTTCCGCATAGCTGGTGCTGATATCCCACCCACTTCTCCCACATCAATCTCTGAGCCGCACATTTAACTCTCTGATCTGACTGACGTTGTACAAATTTGCACGTGGCTCAGGTAGCAATCCAGACATTATCACCTCTTCTATTTTGCTTTTATATTGCTCCTTGAATTCCCTCAGCGGAACCTCTTTCCTTGTTCTTTCTACGTCATCGGTACCCACATGGACTACAGCAACTGGATCCTTTCCCCTCCTAAATACAAATTCCTCAGCAGGTCAGATGAAATGTCCCAAATCCAGGTACCAGACAGACAAGGCAGCCTTCGGGACTTCTGATCCTTGCAACAGAAAACTGTGTCTATTCTTCCTGAGTACATTGTCCCCAAATTCAGCTACATTTCTCTTCTCCTTCTGGAATGGCTGTCTGAACCATAGTACTATGGTTAGGTTGCTCAACCTTCCTACTCTCATCTACACAGGGAGCAACAATCTCAGACCTGTTGGATAAATTGAAGGGCTGAGGTGCTTCCACCTCCTCCCTCACTCACAGTCACCCCCTCTTGCCACTGACCGCAGACTGGATTTGAAGCAGTCAATCTGACGGGCGTGACTGCGTCCTGAAGCATAGTGTCCAGGTAACTCTTCCCGTCCCTGACATGTTGCAGTGTTTGAAGGCCAGATTCCAGATCATCAACTTTGAGTTCCTTGAGCAACCAACACTTGCCGCAGATGTGGTCACCAGGAACCACATTGGGGTTCCACCAGCTCCCACCACAAGCAGCTGCATCACATCGCCTGATCCTGCACCCCTATTTTATTTAGTCAGCTGCAATTTGCTGTTTTTAAAAGTTTAATTGCTATGTTGTAAGTAATCAAAGTATAGAGTACAGGAGATGGGATGTTATGTTCAAGTTGTATGAGACAGTGGTGAGACCTAATTTGGAGCAGTTTTGGTCATCTACCCACAGGAAAGATGTAAATGAGGTTAAAAGAGTACAGAGAAAATTTACAAAGATGATAATGGATATGGAACACCTGAGTTATAAATAAAGATTGAATAGGTTAGGACTTTATTCCTCAGAATGCAGAAGATTGGGAGAAGATGTAATAGAGGTGTACAAAATGATGAGGGGTATAGGTAGGGTAAGTACAAGCAGGCTTTTTCCACTAAGGTTTGGTGGGACTACAACTAGAGGTCATGGGTTAAGGGCGAATGGTGAAAAGAATGAGGGGAACGTGAGGGGAAACTTCTTCACTCAGAGGGCCCTGAGAGAGTGGAATGAGCTGCCAGCGCAAGTGGTGCACGTGAGCTCGATTCAACGTTTAAGAGAGGTTTGGACAAGTACTGTACATGGATGGTTGGGGTATGGAGGGCTCTGGTGCCGGTGTAGGTCGATGGGAGTTAGTATTTTAATGGACTAGATGGCCCAAAGGGCCTGTTTCTGTGCTGTGTTTTCTATGACTCTTTGACTCTATGAAATATCGAAAGTAGGAGGGAGTCTAACTAATCAGAAACTCACCACTGTCATGACAATCAAAATTTGGAAAAGGTTGTCTGAGACACACAAAGAAATGGATGCAGTCTATCTTTTGATAGAGGAAAAAATCCTCATGTTGCAGGCAAGGATAATACCATGCACCTGACAAAATGACAGGTATTTCCCTGATCTCTGCCATTGTTCCATACGCTTGGAGCAAAACAGACTTAGGTAACAGAGTCAAAGAGCATTACAGAACACAGACAGGTTCTTCAGCCCATCTAGTCTATGCCAAACTGTTGTTCTGCTTAGTCCTATTGTCCCACCCCTGGTCCATAGGCCTCCATACCCCTTCCATCCATGTACTTAACTAAACTAATCAAATTATCATCCATCACTTCTACTGGCAGCTCGTTCCACTGTCGCTGAGTTAAGATGTTCCCTTTCAGGTCCCCCTTATATTTTACCTTTCACCCTTAACCTATGACCTCTAGTTCTAGTCTCACCCAACCTCCATGGATAAAACCTGCTTGCTTCCTTGTAAATTTTCTCTGAACACTTTCAATCTTATTGATAACTTTGTTGTAGGCCCACCAATGTCTCATTCAACTTCAACATCGTACTCCTTTCTTCTTCTTCTTCTTCCAACTTTTAATGGTAGTTGGCAGTCCAACTTAATTAAATTGAATTGAATTGACTTTACCAGGCAGTGATGCAACCAGTCAAGATGCTCTCAGTTGTGTCCCTGTAGAAAGTCCTTAGGCTCTGGGGACTCATCCCAAACTTCTTCAACCATCTGAGGTGAAAGAGGCGCTGTTGTGCTTTTTTCACCACACAGCCGCTATATGCAGACCATGTGAGATCCTCGGTGATGTGTATGCATTAAAGGTGCATTACCACCACCAACTGGACTGGAGTGTGGTGTAGAGAGTTGGGAAATAAAACCCCTACTAGTTCTTTATCAACTGAAAACTAAATTACCCCAAAAAGCCCCATCGATTGTAAATAATGAAAGACAATATTGTGAATTAAAGTCACTTCCATAACTTAGTAAAGTTTTAAAGTGAAAACTGTCAACCCCCAAAGCAGCCTGCATTTGCTTTCTTTCAACCTTTTTTGTTTCACACTGTAATAGACTGTGTTCAAGTGTTTCATAATGATGACAATACCGACACACCCCAGAATGATGTTTTCCAACAAGATAAAAGGAATAATTAAGCATAGTATGCCCAATTCTAAGTTGAGCCAATATAGTTCCTTCCCTTCTTGTTTTACCCCCTTCTCCCATCAATCCATCAGTTTTGTGTGTTCTGTAAAGGTGTCACCCCTTATGTCCATTATCCCACAGGTCTTACCATAATCCTACCAACCCCTTAGCTTCTGCTTTGCTAAGTGGAAGGTCTATATCCACAGATAAACTTTTAACAGCTTTTTTTTAGCCAAACAATCAATCCACTCATTCCCCTCAACACCTCTATGTGTAGAGACCGATAAGAAGAGGGCACGTGGACCCATACTTTGAACATGAAATAAAGTTTGAAGAGCTCCCAGAAGTAAATCTGACCTACTGCTAGAATGACCTGTTTCAGGACTAGTCAAAACCGAAAAGGAATCCGAACAAATTATAACTTTGCAAGGACAGATTTCCTCCAACCACTGTAAGCCCAAAATGATGGCAATCAGCTCTGCAGTATACTCTGATAAATGGTTAGTAAGACGTTTCTTTCAAATCCCACTTCCTATACTCTAGTACCCTGATTTATGAAGGCCAACACCGAAAAAATATGTATTTGAATATACATTTGAATGCATTTGAATATACATATAAAAATATACTTTTCTACCTTGAACAGGTAGCTTTCTCACACAAATGTGATTTGTTTTGTAATGTATTACAGCAGGATATATAACTTACTAAAGAGGTATCGGTTGTGTCCCCAAGTACATGCTACTAAGCATTCTCATCGTTGATGCACTGAGGCAGAATGAGCACAGCACGTGACTCTGCAACAGGAACAACGTTTGCCGACGCGCACAGATACTATAATCTCAACCGTTCTTTCCCTGATGGATTGTTTTTGTTACTCATTGTAAACAGCCTGTGATGGGCAGGGGAAGATTTGCCTGCACATGAGAGTGATACCAGGCACAGGAAGTAGAAGGTGGTTTCCCTTACTGTCTATTACTGAAATTGCCCGGAAGTTTTCCAAGAAGCGTCTTTCCATGAACTGATAAGTGACAATGGGACAGCTGTCCTTTGTGGAATATCCCTGGCAGGCTACCAGGCATGCTGTATTTTTCTTTGATAAAATATGTTTAAAGCAGATGGGAACTGAACTGCAATAAAATTTAAATGCTTATCCAACACTCTGCCTCCAATAATTCCAGTAATTCTTCAACTAGAGGATGGAGAATCTAAGGAATTCATTGCCACAGATGGTTGTGGTGGCCACGTCACTGGATATATTTAAAGTGGAGGTTGATTAATCATCATCATTACGTGCCCTGTGGTATGATGGAGGTGATTATGGTCTTATGACCATGGTTGCTCTTGGCAAATTTTTCTACAAAAGAGGTTTGCCATTGCCTTCTTCTGGGCAGTGTCTTTACAAGACGGGTAACCCCAGCCATCATCGATACTCTTCAGAGATTGTCTGCCTGGCAGTGGTCACGTAAGCAGGACTTGTGACGTGCATACAACCATCCACCACCTGCTCCCATGGCTTCACATGTCCCTGATTTTTTTTGGGGGGGGCAGGGGTGAGCAGCCTAAATAGGTGCCAAATAGCAGGCTAACGGAGGGAAGGAGTGCTTTACATCAGTGGTCCCCAACCACTGGGCCGCAAAGTATGTGCTACCGGGCAACAAGGAAACAATATGATTTGGCGATATGAAACGATATGAGTCAGCTGCAGCTTTCCCCATTCCCCGTCACGCACCGTTGAACTTGAACACCCCCCCCCCACCCCCTGTCAAACGGTCTGCAAGAATATTGTCAATATTAAACCGGTCCACGGTGCTAAGAAGGTTGGGGAGCTCTGTTTTACATCTCCTTTGGTAGATATGTATATCCACCGCACCACCTTGATTAGTAAACATGTCAAAGGTTAGGGGAAGAAAGCAGGAGAGTAGGATTGAGGGAGATAGTAAATCAGCCATGATGGAATGATGGATAAGACTTGATGGGCTAAATAGACCAATTCTGCATCTAGGCCTACGATCATATGGTCTAAGTAGCTGAGTGAGGAAAGGTTGCTTACATATTTTCTGATCAGCCAGTTACAAGACTTTATGGCAAAGAACTTTGGCTCTGGACATGCCAAGTGCAGAAAACACAGCCACCTAGCCTTGCTTTGCATCCCCGATCATTTGCAATATTAATACGATTCAGGCTGATTCGAGAATAATTGGACCTGCTCTGATTAGACGTCGCTGAGCAACAGCAATGTGCTACCCTAGTATTATTCCTCCAAGTCAGTATGATTTGGCATAGTACAATCAGTGGGCACCATTGTAAATGTGGTCAGACCCACGCCCACCCAGAACCAGTGAAAACACGTCTCCATCTACAGAGGATGAGTTAAGGTACAGATACAGTGCACGTGCATAACATTGGATAAAACAAGCCAACTTTTCTCCCTCTGTTTCTCCAGAGTGTGAACTTCCTTTTGCTGCTGCTGTGCCCGGCTTGCTTGGCCGTGGAAGAAGAGCAGGCCGCTGCACAAAGATGCTTCTCAGCGGGACCACCGCTGCTCTCCTAATGAATGTGCAGGATGGGGTGAATGTCAGATGGCCTGCTTGAACACATTAGGCTGTCCCCAGCCTTCCCCTCCTCCTTTGTTAGGCCGGTCGACAGGACAGATGGCTGATGGGGAGATCGAAGGAGGCAGGAGCCAACTAAACAGGGGATGGAGCAACTAATTTTGACCTCTGCTCATGGAGGTAAAAGTGGTATTAAAAGTCATTTAAATGTAGGAACCAATTTAAGCTGTTCTCAATTCTGCCTATGCTCAATATTATGTTGCTGGGAGGAATATTGCAGCATTACTCTGCTCAGTAAAAAAAAAATAGTTGTAATGCACCAATCAGAACCCATTCTGCAGCACGTAGACTACTTCTTACAGTTCATAGGTTGAAATCAGTTTTTAATCCCCAGGCTATTTTTCAACCCAATAAAAATATGAAGTGAGCCAACCTCTTTCTCCCACTGTGACATTTTCAAGGAGGGGGCATACCCAGGGGAAGGACTACCTGGGGTGTCAGTGGAAAGGAAGTGATTTTCCAAGGCTGCACAGAGAGTGGCCTACCATTGTCAGATACTTTCCCCTGAGGTAACTCACTGGTGAGAAGACATCTGAGGGGCAGGTTCTTCAGGAAAGTAAAGTCTCATTGTGGGTTAATAAACAATCCGCTGGAGGGATTTGACCCAAAATGTTGACAATTCCTTTCCTCCCTCAGATACTGCTTGTCCTACCGAGTTCATCCTACTGTTGCTCCAGATTCTAGTGTTCGCACTTCCTGTGTCTCTCTTATTGTGGGTGAGAAGGGCAAGGTGCATTGTGGGTCTGGAGGAAGTTGTTGGAGGCAGGAAGTGCTTGAAAGTTCATGAGTGTTGCTATGGATATGGCCAGGGGCACAAGTGGATATGAGGAACAGGTACCTTGGCATTGGATAGTCATTGGTTAGGCCGAGTACAATGAAAGTGGGCCAAGTGATGAAGATAAGCACCTTTATTATACAAAACCCAGCTGGACAGGGATGCAGTGATGAAGCTAAGCACCATATATCTCTCCACATTCCCATTCCTCCTGCAGGACCTCTCCACATTTAGCCTTTTCCTATCCCTGCCTTCCAAGTCATGAGGGTAGACTCTATTCAACCACCTGCAGATTCGGCTTACATCCTGAAAGGCTACCACTGCTCACCCAATGGTTTCGTGCCAACCATAGCTCAGGAGCTCTGTCTTCATCTTAATGTTAGATTACCAACGGGTTTGAGTCCTAGAGATTGATGTAACCATCTGGTCTGATTTTTCAGTGTCCTGGTAAATACGGTTTACCTTTAAAAGTTTTTTTTCTCTGTAAATTGTTGCTCAAGCACTCTGCATATATTGTACTTTGTAATGGCACAAGTACTTTAGTCCTTACCTGGGAGACTGCTCTGTCGGATGGACATAAATAACATGGAGGAAAATCTTGAGGAAAAACAGCCCTCCTAACTAGCATTTACTCCTAACCTTACAAAAACACTTTATTAATTTCAAATCTGAGTAATAACTACCAGTCATACTTAATCGCAATTTTCCATTTAGTTCAAAATTCAAAGTTTAAAGTACATTTATTATCAAAGTACGTGCGTAGTATACGTCCCAGAGATTTGTCTTCCCACAGACAGCCACAAAACAAAGAAGCTATGGAACCGGTTCAAAGAGAAACATCAAAACCCCAAAGGGGCAAAAAAAAAAGAACAAATCACGTTAATGGCAAAAAGCAAGAGAAAAGCACAGAATATAAAACATCAAACTGCAAAGTCATCACACGGTCCAGGACTGTTCAGTTTAGTTCAATCTAGCACTGTGTCATTAGAAACAAAATTCCTCAAGATTTAAAATCGGTTGTCACGTATCAAAGTGCACGTGATACAGTGCGTGAGATAACAAGTGTTATATTCAGTGCTTTATTAATGCCATCACTACATTATCAGTTCTAAACACCTCCAAGTGCTGCTGAGGTTTTCCAGTATTCGAGCAACTTGACGACACAACGGTCCTTTCTGGAACTTCTTCACAAGATGCTTTAGAAAGATCCATCAGACTGAATCCCTGTTTTCTGAAATGTAACATTTACTGTATATGGAAAACTTGAATGGTCTGTGGATTGCAATCTGCTCATTACAGGCTGTAATCAAACCTCAATGGTGATGGAGACCTGTGCTAACCCTGGGTTGCTAATCGATGTACTATGTCTGATGTGTAGAAGGTAGAATTGTGTCTAGACAGCAAATCATTTCTACCCCCCCCCACCCACACTTCTTTTCTGACCTTTTACCTCTTCTCACCTGCCTATTACTTCCCCTGGGTCACCTCCTCCTGCCCTTTCTCCCATGGACATCTTCCCCCTTCCTTCTCAGTGCTGAAGAAGGGTCTTGGCCCGAAACATCAGCTATCTATTCATTTCCATAGATGCTGCCTGATCTGCCAAGTTCCTCCAGCATTCCGTGTGTGTTGCTTTGGATTTCCAGCATCTGCAGACTTTCTTGTGTTTAAATCTTTAAAATGCTTTAACGGGACCCTGGTTGCCTGACAGAAAGTCTCATGAGAGTGCTGGGAAAGTGGGTATCTTCCTGATATTAGCATGCTAACATAGCAGGTGTGCGTTAACGGGCGGGTGTTCTTTCCAATTCATGAAGGTAATTGTACAGTGTACTGGAGTTCTTAGGAGCAATGGGGAAGCAGAGAATGACCCCTGATTATCAGGGAATCTGCAAACTCCAAAGACTAACTCCCCTGCCCTCAAGGGGCCAATGTGCTTTTTCTGACAAGAAATACCAGAGTTGCATTGCACACAAAATGCTGGAGGAGCCCAGCAGGTCAGGCAGCATCTGTGGAAATGAGTAAACAGTTGACATTTCCAGCTGAGACCCTTCTTCAGTTAATTCAAGGGTGGACTATCGACTGAATACTGTTGCTGAGCCCAGATAATGGTATTGTACATTTTGGCATCTTTTTGGAACAAAAAATTGCATAGTTTCGGAATCAGTTTTCTGAGGCCCTCATTTGATCAGGGTTGACCACTGATTTTGCATCCTAGCTGCCTAGATACGCAAGCCAGGGCAGTACAATATAGCGAGCAAGTTGTTGACTATGTAGCAAGCTTCCCCTCTCCACACAAGTGATGAACCCAAAGGAATGACAGGGACTGATACAGTTTTGCACCAGCAAAACTGAACTCAACGCAGGACCGCCTTGAGGACTCCAGCTCGATTTTCCCCTCGGGGTTTACTCCATGAGAGAGGAAGCAGAACTTTGAGATCAGAGTTTACCTTCTCCTAGATGAGCTGGTGAGCCCCACCTGCCTGAAAATCAGCTTTATGCACTCCAAATGATACTTAGGTTCAGTGTAAACTGGGATTAATGTAAATATGTGATTGAAAAAGGATCGAAAGTATGAACTGAATTTTAGACGGAATGAACGAAAAAGGTATTTTCATATTGAACTGTTGCAGAGGTAGCAGAGCTCAACACTGGAGTTATCTTATCCACTAAGTGTGTTAATTATGTTAAGAATGATGTAAAATACCGAACGAGTTTCCCTTCATTATGAATAATCCAGCACATCACCGTCCCTTTCAGACCTTCACTCATCGTTTGAAGCTGTTGCTCTCAGAGAGAGGTACATTTTGAAAGGATGAAGGTTTCATTCCTCCCTCCAATCAAGTACGCTGGTGTTAACAACAATAAACATCTCATACCAGTGCCATTTGAAGTTGCTTTGATATCTGAGCTGGACTATGAGTGAGCCACTTAAAACTTTTAACATATTTATGTTGCACAGACCTTCCCCTATCCTTTAGACAAGCCCATAAATATCATACATTCAGGCATTAGACATCTGACAACGCCTGGATATAATGTGTGGGCCCTTGTTGCTCGATCGTGAATGGTATAAACATTAATGTAGCATTCAGAAATATAAAGTTTTCCAAAGTTCTTGATCAGCACTCGTGATCAGTAGTTATATCAACACCATTAAGCTGACATATAGGCAGTGAATACCCAGGTTCATTCTCAAATCGGAGCTGGAAAAACTGGCATGTTATGGAGCTGCAATAATCCAAGATTCAAGGCGATTTGTCACATGCACGGCGAAAAATGCAGCGAAAAGCGTCGTTAGCATTAGCAATCAACATGTCCGTGGGTGTGCTGGGGGCTGCCCGTAAGTGTTAATCAAAAATCGCAGTGCTTACTTGGCATGTTCACAGTGCTCAGCAGAACACAAGCAACAAGCAGCAACCGCAAAACAAGCCGTGTTCCTCCCTCCCGTCCGCGCACATACACAGTCCTTTAACCCTAGGACTAGGCCTCAACTCCAGCCTCCAGCAGGCATGGACTTGGGTCTGCAGATATTGGGCTTCAGCCTTCCCCAGTGGAGTTGAAGAGATTCTCAGACTCAGCTCCAGTGAATGTGCCTCGCTTTCCAGACTCCCAGTTTGTCCTCGGTCATCAATCTTTGACGTCGACCCCAGGGCATGCCAGTCACCGAACACCAGGCCTTGACATGCAGAAATGCCAATGGCGGCAACCCAAGCACCAGGCCCCAAACTTCAGTCCCACCAAACCACGACTCAGGGTGTCATGGGAACTCGTTCCTCCTGCCCGCACGGAGCTCCGATCCTGAAACCACTTGCCGACCTGGGGGACCCCTCGTCCACTCTCTGCCGGTCCTACATTCGACCATTGATGACTCCCAAAGTTAGCAGAGGAATCGACATCTTCAACCCTCATCTCAAGATTACTCCTTCCCTACAACTCCACTGCTGTTAATTACGCACGTGCAAGAGCATTGCACTCGGAGGGGTATGGTGCTTTTCTGTGACACACTCCAAAATCGAACAGCTGGGTAACACTGATTCTAAATTCATACATGAGAAATTAGCACTTGGGCTTCAAAGGGCAAGGAATTGTGCCACAGATGACACAGGAAGGAATTGGAAGCATCTTTCTATAAACTCAGCATGCAATATCTTCCACTCAGATAACAGCCACCTCAGATCTGAGAAATTAATCAGCTGCATTATCTCTTTATATCAATTGTCACCTTAAATATGAAAGGATTCATGAAAAATTTGGCCAATGCTCAGAGACTGCCCAAGATCCATTTCAAACAAACTTGACAGAAAGTTACGAATGGTGGCTGATTGTAAATGCTTCTGCAGTTACTTGGCCTTCATTGTAAAGCAGAAGGACCCGTCCTGCCTGAATGACAATCATTAGGATGAATGTTTTCCTGTAATCTTATACGAATTTTTGAAAAAACTTAAGCAACTGTTATTTTTAGCCAAAGACTTTATGAGGTTTTAAACTTTCTTTTAGTCATAAAATGATACAGCACAGGAAGCGGGGATTAGGCCGATGTGTCTGCACTGATTCAAGGAGAAAATTAGTTAGTCACACTCCAGGGTTCCTTCCCCAATCCTCGGAATGTTTTTCCATTAGAGTACACTGTATTTACAGGACTGTGCAAGAGTCTTGGGCAATGTCAAATAATTCTGTAAAGTGAAGATGTTTTCAAAAATAATGAAATGAAAAGTTTCAATACATCAAAAAATACTATAAAGTGCAGTAAACAGAAAAAACACTCAATCAAATCAATATTTGGTGTGACCACCCTTTCTCTTATACTGTTTTTTTTTAGATTAGATTAGATTATGAGAACACTCAGTCCTCTTTTATTGTCATTTAGAAATGCATACATGCATTAAGAAATGATACAATGTTTCTCCGGAGTGATATCACAGAAAACAGGACAAACCAAAGACTAACACTGACAGAACCACATAATTATAACATATAGTTACAGCAGTGCAAAGCAATACATAATTTGATGAAGAACAAACCATGGGCACAGTAAAAAAAAGTCTCAAAGTCCCTGAGTCAATTAACTCCCGAGTCCCCGATAGCAGGCCGCAAAAGGGAGAAACTCCCTGCCATAAACCTCCAGGCACCGTCAACTTGCCGATGCCTTGGAAGCAGCTGACCACAGCCGACACTGAGTCCATCCGTCCGAAAACTTCGAGCCTCCGACCAGCCCCTCTGATACAGCCTCCCGAGTGCCATCCTCTGCCGAGCGCTTTCGACCTCGCCCCGGCCGCTGAAACAAGCAAAGCCGAGGATTCAGGGCCTTCTGCTCCGGAGATTCCGGTTACCACACAGTAGCAGTGGCAGCGAAGCGGGCATTTCAGAAGTTATCCAGATGTTCCTCTGTACTCTCACGTCCGTCTCCATCAAATCAGAATTGAGCACGGTCCCCTACTTGACAGATAACAGATATCATTTACCGGAGAGGCCGCACGCGCTGCCGTCGCACCGCCATCTTCTCCTCATCTCCTCCTCCTGTTGTGTAGTTTTATAAGAAAAGTGGCTGGTGGGGTGTTCCAAGCATCTTGCCACAGTTCTTCTGCTGACTTTGGCAGTCTCACTTGCTTCCGGCTCTCCAGGTAATCCCAGACTGCCTCAATGACGTTGAGATCAGGGCTCAGTGGAGGCCATACCATCTGAAACCATATAAGGCAGGGGTTCCATACTGTTTTAATGCCATGGACCAATACCATTAAGCAAGGGGACCATGGACCTCAGGTTGGGAACCCCTGGTATAAAAATCTAGGGTGCCTAAGACTTTTTCACAGTACTGTACAATTTACCTCTGAAGGCTTTCATTAAATCTCCATCAGGTTGCTCATTCCAAATTAAGACCAAACAACATAGGAGCACAATTAGGCCATTCAGCCCATCACATCTGCTTGGCCATTCAATCATTGCTGATTAATTACCCTCTCCCAATCCCATTCTCCTGTCTCCTCCCCATACCTTGGATGAGGGCGCCGCATCCGTGTAGTGATTAGCGTGTCACTATTACAGCTCAGGGCATTGGAGTTCGGAGTTCAGTTTCAATGTCATTTGTAAGGAGTTTGTACGTTCTCCCCGTGACCGCATGGGTTTCCTCTGGGGTGCTCCGGTTTCCTCCCACAGTCCAAAGGTGTACTGGTTCTTAGGTTAATCGGTCATTTGTAACTTGTCCTTGTGATTAGGTTAGTGTCAAATAGGTGGGCTGCTGGGCAGCACGGCTTGTTGGCCCAGAAGAGCCTGATCCTTGCTGTATCTCTAAATATAAATGAAATTAATTAATCAAGAATCTACCAAACTCCTCTTTGAATATACCCATCAACTTGGCCTCCACAGTCATCCATGGCAATGAAATCCACAGATTCCCCACCCCCTGGATGAAGAAGTTGCTCCTCATCCCTGTTCTAAAGGAATATCCTTCTATTCTACGTGAAGGCTGCGCCTTTTAGTTCTAGACTCCTCGCTATAGAAAATATCTTCTCTAAACCTTTCAATGTTTTATAGGTTTCAATGAGATTACTCTCATTCTTCTGAACTCTAGGAAATACAGACCCAGAGCCTTCAAATTCTCCTCAATTCTAACCACTTTATTCATGGAATTTCTAGTCTTTCTCCTCCAGCTCCTTTGCTAACCATCCCAGTACATGCCCTCTTTTCGTGGACTTCCCCTGTCACTGAAGGTGCCTCACCTTACCCATTCCAAAACTCCCCATAAAATCACTACAGGATAATTCCACCTCCATCCAATTCCATGGGGGAAGCATCTCAGTCCATTCATACAACCGAAGCTCCCACCAAAACATTACTCCATTAAATTAGGATGTCCCAAGCTGGATCCAATACTCCAGCCAGAGAAGGTCAAGTTTTTTTTGTTTTTCAAGTTTTGGTCTTAACGTGAATCGATTAAGTGATTGGAGGGGTAACACAAGATGTTAGTGGCACGGAAAGTAGAGGCACTGTTTCACAACTACAGTGCCCTGAGTTCTACCCTGACCTGTGCAGAGTGTGAAGGGTTTTCTCTGGGTGCTTCAGTTCCCTCACACATGCAGCTTATTGATCATTGCGAATTGCCCCTTGCGTGTGAGGGCTGCACGGTAGTACGGTGGTTAGCGTAACTCTTTACAGTGCAGGCGACCTGGGTTCAATTCCCACTACTGCCTTTGTACGTTCTCCCTGTGACTGTGTGCGTTCCCTCTGGGTCCAAAGACGTACTAGTTGGTAAATTAGTTGGTCTTTGTCCCCTGATTAGGCTAGGATTAAATCAGGGGATTGCTGGGCTCAAAAAACCAAAGGGGCTTATTCTGTAATGTATCTCAATGAAATAAATCGGATTAGTTTAGCATAAATGGGTGCTTGGTATTTGTCATGATTATGAGAAGTAAAATATCTTTGGGAATAGAACAGGAAAGGAAACTTGAGGGGCAACTTTTTTGCACAAAGGACAGTATCGTTTCGGAATGAGCATAAGGAGGAATTACTTGAGGAAGCTACAATAATGACTTTTAAAAGACAGTTGGGCCGGTACATAGATAAAAGAGAGTTAGAAGGTTATGGGCTAAAGGCTGGTAAGTGGGACCAGCTTGGATGGGGCATCTTGCTTGGCATGGACCAGCCTGTTTCTGTGCTGAATAACCCTATGAACGGTCACCCGCTGCAAGCTGGGACAAGTGTCCCAGCAAATCCCTGCCCTCGATCACCTGCTGCGACAGGGTGCTGGTGGAAGGAAGGTCCACGTTCCCATTTTATTTTCCGCCGAGCTGCTCTTGGTCTCTCTGTTCCCAGGAACAAACAGGTAAACGGTGGCAGGAAGGCCAAGGCAGCAACACACGGACGAATAGAGTTGTGTTTAATAGCATCATCTGTCTCTCCCTCTCTCGCTAATCATTCATCGTCTGCAAGCTTCAGTCTCAGCTCACGCTGTGGGTCAGTAGCTGATCAGATCCTACTTCATGCATGACTCCTGCTGCCTTTACCCCTTATTAATATTGCATCTTAATTTATCCAGACCCTCTCTGCTCACCACCAGGTATACAATATCTAATGGCCTCAAAGGATGCCAGGCTGGGTCGCTGCCATAACTGGAAATCATTCTTTTGAGCCAATACCTAACTAAGTTACCGCACACAAACTTGTGAAAATATTGAAAGTCAATAGAAGGCAACAAGAAAATGGAGCCATATGGTTATTTACCTTCATCTGGAGGTTTCAGTTACTGGAATTTATAAACAACTGGCGTATCCCTTTGCATTTAATTTCGGCAATGAAGTGATCATTTGCTCCAGTATAATAAAAGGGATTAGTTCTTTGTGCACAGGGTTTTTAGTTTCTAGCGATAAGGAAGCGATTAAAAGCAGCAAGGGCAGACTGAAATAAACAAGTCCTTTTGTAAAGATATCAGAACTAAATTCGATAGCCTCTAGAAATGGCACGGGGCTTGCAATATACAATTAATCCAGGCCGGTTGATTGTAATGCAGGCACTGTGCCAATCTTATACTGCCTGCTCCCTTCAATGACTTCAATGTCCTACCGGCGCAAATCTCGCTGTCAATTGTCTGGTTGTATCAGCAGCACTGGTACTGAGAGTGTTTACCTTCAGCTAACGCTAACTTGTTGAAGGTTGGCAATGATTTATAAAGAGGCTGTGCGTTATGGTTGGAGCAGGGGTTGCCAGTCGTGCTGGGAAACATTGGTACAGAAGAAACACATAAACGTAGAAATCTACAGCACATTACTAGCCCTTCAGCCCACAATGTTGTGCCAGCCATGTAGCCTACTCTAGAAACTGCCTAGAATTTCCCTACCGCATAGAGAAAGAATGCTTTGAGTCAGAGTCAGAATTAGGTTTAATATCACTATCATGCATGGCGTGAAATTTGCCATTTTGTAGCAGTAGTACAGTGCAAAGTTATAAAATTACCATTAATCACAAAATAAATAAATAGCACAATAGAAGGAACAATTATTTATTTACTTATTTATTTATTGAGATACAGCGGAGAATAGGCCCTTATAGCCATTCAAGCCGTGATTTAGTCCCAGCCTAATGAAGGGACAATTTATAATGACCAATTAACCTACCAACCAGTACGCCTTTGGACCGTGGGAGGAAAGCAGAGCACCCGGAGGAAACCCACATGCTCACGGGGAGAACTAAAAGGCAGCAGCGGGAATTGAACCTGGATCGCCTGTGCTGTAAACCGGTGTGCTAACCGCTATGCTACTGTGCCATGATATTGATCATGGACCCCTTAGAGTCCTGACGGCAGAGGAGAAGATGCTTTTTCTGAATCATTTAGTATAGGTCTTCAGGCTCCTGTACCTCCTCCCTGATGGTAGCAACAAGAGGAGGACATGGCCTGAGTGGAGAGGGTTCATAATGATGGATATTCCTTCTTGAGGCACTGCTTCTTGAAGATGGTCAGGAGAGTTGTGCCAGTGATGGAACTGGCTGAATCTCAAACCCTCTGCATTCAATTATGAACTGATGCAATGGAAGCTCAATACAAGGTCGGAATGTGCTCCACCTGTAGACACTTGTAAGAGTCTCCGCTGACATACCAAATCTCCTCAAACCTTGATTGATAAATACATAAATCCCCTTACCTAAAAAGCGCCTGGCATAATATGTCTCAAAAATGTTCAAAGTTCAAAGTACAGTTATTATCAAAGTATGTACAAATTATACGACCTTGATATTCATTTGCTTACCAGCAGCCACAAAACAAGAAGCCCCAAAGAATCAAATTAAACGAGAGACCAACTCTCAACGCACAGAGAAAGAGAAAAAAAAAGCACAAATCATGCAAACAGTAAAAGCAAGCTACAGCATTGAGAACAAAGGTGAGTCCATAGAGCTGAAGCCCAGAGCTGCCGGATCAGGCCCGCAGCCTCAGCCTCAGTTTGTCACATAGCGGAGTAGACGCCGTGGATCCTGGAGCAGGACACGACCCCAGCACCTTGGAGAGCAGAGTAAATGTCACGGAGTAGCAAACAGAACCACCCCGACCCTCGCCTCTGGTCCCGACACCCGGCCTTACCAGTCCACCTGGGCCAGTGTTTAAATAGTCCGAAAACCGAGTAGTCCCCCGCACTGGGATCTAGGCCCCGCTGCATTGATATGTTCGGGGCCTGGACCCTGCTACCACGTTCCGACTTGTACCCGGCCTTTCTAAATCAGCCAGATGCTTAGATCAATCAGACACAACTCTCGACTGACATGGACAGGCTACGAAACTCCTTCGCTCCGCTCACTCCAGTTCTGACTCCATCTTGAACAAGTCCTGACCACTTCCCCTCGAACGTGCCAGCACACTGTGGATGTGATTCACTGGTTTAAGGAAATTTTATCCAAAAAACAGGGCCTGGTGATCATTATTTTTGTCAATTGCAACCAGCTCATTCTTCTCCATTTTAATTCATTAATTGCTGGATCAATGTGTGTGATGCTTAGGATGGACACAAAAATTTCACTGTTGTTTTATGCTGTGAAATATTTTCAGAGTACAATTAAATTGTCTCTCACAAAGTTTCATTTCTTTAAAATCATAAGAGAAATAATACCAAAGCGTAAGAAGGGTACATAAAATCTTCTCGGGCTTCGGGTGTCAATTTTAACCAACGTTTCGATGACAAACTCTGCCATCTCCATTAGGGATGATGCCTAGGCATGTCTAGTCCAGCAGTGTATATACTCAACTCCTGTTGTCCGTCCTTCCTGATTAGTCAGTCCTCAACCAATCAGGTTTCTTCTGTCTCACCTTGTTGAGGACTAGCCAATCAGAAGGAACAGATGACAGGAGTGTAAATGCCACTGGACTAGACATGCCTAGGCATCATCACAGATGAAGATGGCAAATTCTGTCATGGAAACATTGGTTAAAGTCGACACTTGGACCCAGCTGGATGCCGGAGAAGAGTTTATGCATCATATGTGCCGGGAAAGCACTAGATCCTTTTTCAAAAGAAAGGTGTGTTTTCCTCAGGTCTTGAAAAGATGGATAAAGAGTTTTTTCAGTTGGGGATATAATGGAAAAGTACAAGTTGAATGTGTGATTCAAAAAATGTAGTCTCATTGTGGTAATAAGTAGTGATGTTAAAGAGAAGATAAATAGTGTTCACTCTATTGCTTTTCAAGTAGGCAGCAACAGTCTTGACTGATTAAGTGTCAAAGGATTCTAGATGCCAGCTTTGACGGGCATAAGTGTTGTGAAAAATGGCTGGCGACAATCCCAATCTACTGATGATGAATGAGCCTTTAGTCAAAGGATGAGATTGCTCACTTTGGTGCGCAGTTCAGGAATCGCTGGAGCTGCTGCTTTACAACTCTCTCTATTTTGTGGTTTGAGCCTTTCCCGGGTTGAGATTAACTTTGTTTTATTACCAGCACAGTTGCACTGGAAGTATCGCTTCAGCTTCTTTCTTGCCGGTCCACCGTGTCAGCCCACACCAGCGTGCTTTCCATTCTCTTAGAGGCCAAGCTCGAAACTAGTCTTCCATCACTCGTATGAAACAATCAAGTGAACTCAATCGAACTGAACGTTGTGAGGGTTATGAGACACGTGACCATCATTATAGCATCATTTTGTGCTCATGACAGAACTGGCAAGTGTTAGAATTTAAACCAATTCTAAGCAAGGAGGCTGAGGGAGTGGCAGAAAGCAGGAAGGAACAAGATGGAGCCTTAAAAAAAAAGGAACAGGAGTTCTATCATTCAATAGAATCTGCCTATTCACATCGACTCCACTTTCAATGACTGTATCTACGAAAACCTGCCTGTCTCAGCTGTGAATGCAACTAATGAAAGCCTTAGCACCCACTGCTCTCTCTCGTAGAAAACTCCAAGAATTCTCAATCCTTTCAGCTAAGGAATTCCCAGTTACCTCCATCATAAATGAGCATCTCTGTATCATGAGACAATCAACACATCGAGATACCCCACAAGGGGAACATCCCTCAGCATTCATCTTGCCAACTGTCCTCAAAATTCATGTTTCATTAAAATGACCTCTCATTGTTCCAGAGTGTAACGTGGGAGCGCAGATTCGAGGATCCAATGAGCGACACAGATTTTAAAATGAGCGTGTGAGGTATTTATTTGACAAACAAACAGCGACACACTAACAACAGGAATTCTGCAGATGCTGGAAATTCAAGCAACACACATCAAAGTTGCTGGTGAACGCAGCAGGCCAGGCAGCATCTCTAGGAAGAGGTACAGTCGACGTTTCAGGCCGAGACCCTTATAAATTGGGTGTCTAGCTAAACAAGTATTCGTCTATGCTACCCAAAACCACTACACAATACATTCCGTTCGCCTTTAACTGAACGGATACTCTGCTAAGCCTCCCCGATCTATAAAACCCAAAAAGTAACCATGCTACGAATGGATACTTAACTAAACAAACGACGGGAGGTCCCGTCTATGTCTGCAATGCTCCCTCTCAATGGTCCTTCAGGATTGGTCATGATTTCAGCCTGAAGTCGGGCCCCATGGGTAGCAGGAAAGAAAGAGGGCAAACCCTCTGCACGTGCTACGTTTTATACCCCTAGAGTGCTCAGAACCAGAGATGGGCTTCATTACACCCAAAAGCCAACCAATTGGAAGAGAGCATTGCAAACTTTAAGTGGACCAGTCAGCATGATGGAAGCAGCTTTTGAACAGGATAAACCACTCTCCCAGAGGACATAGAGCCTAATTATCCAGTCTACCCAATCTCTCTTCATAGGGCCACCCTTTCACTGGGAATCACTGCACTACGTATGAGATAAAAATATCCTTCCCTAAATAAATGGCAGCTTTGCACATGCAGGCTCTTCCCACTCTCCACCCAGCTAACAGGGGTCACCTGCTACTTCTTTCCAACTCTTCACCGGCAGCCTATTTAAACCCCCAGCTCTCATCCACAGTCCTTGTTCTGCCCCAATTATGTACTTGTGTGCTCTGATTCATTCTCGGTCTGGACATCTAATAAAACAAGTACTTCAAATTGTAGGGCGGATATTCTCCCCGAGAATGGACAACATCTGCTGAACATCTGTTGTGCATACATTTCATATAGGTCCTACCCATGTTGGGGGTTGAAGGAAATGAGGTGGCAGGCATTCTTGCAAGACAATCTCTTAAAATTAAAGATATAAATGTAGTGGTGCCTTTGTGTAAAAGGGAGATGAAAGCCATAATCACTGTGGCAACGGAGTTGAGATAAGGAGAAGAAAGGACAGCATTTATATAAAATTTGGATGGTGGAAACTGACTAGTAAATGGGTATAAAAGGAAAGAAGTTGTTACATCTACATGTTTATGTACTGGGCATACTAGGTTGAATAATTGCTGTTCAGAATTAATATGCATGATACTGGTATCTGTAAGGAGTGCACTTGTCAAGAAATGGTTCAGCATATATTGTTTGAATGCAGTTACTATGAGGTGCAAAGGAAAGATCTAATTGCTAAATTGAGATCTTTGATGTAGACTGAGTTTAACAAGGGAAGTTTATTAGGATTTCACTGCCCTCGTAATGTAAATAAGTGTGCATTTGACTTTCTGAAAAGCATCAGACTCGTTGATATATTTTGAACTTTATTTTTGGTGTGTGTGTGGGAATTTAGTGTCTCTTTGCTCCACACTCCAACTCAGGAGGTGGTGGTAATGCACCTTAAGTTGGTCCGCCAGCTGCCGTTAAATGGTACAAGAAAAAGAACAATCCTTGTTCGTTCATTGTACCAGCCAGCCTCAACCAGTTGCTCCCAGCCTTCAGTTACCTCGTTGCCATGTCGTGTCTAGTACTGTCCTCTCTGAGTTAGTGGCCCCCAGGGTTTGTTAACTTGCAGATTATTATTGTAGTTATTGTTCACTGGTAAATTATCTCCTCTGCTCTGCACTTGGGCTATGCCTCCTCTAAATTTCGTGACAGGGCGAATGGACCATCGATTGATCGGAGTATGCTCACCTAAAGGAAGTCATCCACCAACAGGAGTTCAGGAGCAACAGAGCAGAAAACAGGCTGCTGCTCAGTATCAAATGGGCCTTGGAAGAATGGAGACATTGGCCAACGGGGAATACCGAGTCCTTCCTGATCCAGACCAGCCACCAGATCCTCATATCCATTCACCAGACCTGTCAACTCCATCCATGTCAGGCTTGCTGGGTCCTCTTCTTCGAGCGATTCAACTTCGCTTTCACCTACCAGTCTGGCTCCAAGAGCACCGAGGTGGATGCCCTGTTATGTAATCTAGCTGAAATGGAGATTGACCCTCAGCCCATCATTGCATCTTCCCAGCTCCTTGCCCCGATTGTTTGGAAGCTTGAGAACTACTTCGGCCAGGCCCAACAGCACGAGCTGCTTCAGTAACACGCTGGCAGCTGTGCACACTGAAGCACTCTACAGTGCCCACTCCTCATCCTCATTCCGGGCATCCAGGCGCGTGATGGACTCTGGGTTTTCTGCGACGCCGGTTCTGCTGGCCCACCATAATCGCAGATGTACATCAGTTCATTGCTGCCTGCCCTCAATGTACCCAGTCCAATTCCTCTGAACAATCCCTGTGGGCTCCTTCAGCCCTTGCTGGTCCCTCGGCATCTGTTATTTCCACCCCCCCACCAGAGATTTCACGCGACTTTGCCACCTTCCATTGGGGCCATGCTGATCATTTCAGTGGTGGACCAGTTCTCCAAGGCGGCCCACTTTGTTGGCCCCCACAAACTTCCGCCAGCCACCGAGATGGCGGACCTGATTCTCCACAACGTGTAGTTCGCCTCCATGGTTTCCCTCTGGACTTTGTGTCGGACCGGGGCCGGCAATTCGTCTCCCGCATCCGGCGAGCCTCTGCTCCCTGCTCTGCACCTCAGTGTGTTTGTCCTCTGGCTATTGTCCGCACACCAACGATCGGTCAGGAAGAGCCCATCAGCAAGTGTGGAAGTTTCTGCGATGCTTCACCAACTTTTAACCCTTCCATATGGAGGAAGTATCTGCATTGGGCTAAACTGTCCCACAACCTACCCACCTCCTCTGCCATAGGTATGTCACCCTTTGAAGTGTTTCATGGCTACCAACCCCTGTGTTCTCCCCAGAAGAGCCAATGATGGAGGTCCCCATCCATCAGGATCCTGGTTCATCAGGATGCTTGAAACTGGGCCATCCTGGCTGCCAAGTGTGCCTATTGCCACCAGGCCAGCTGCCAGTAGCACCCAGCCAGATGTCTGGCTGTCCACCTGAGACCTTTCCCTGCACACTGACACCCGCGAGATCTCGCCTTCGTTCGACAGTCCCTTCAAGATCACCCATCACATCCATCCAGTCACTTACGATCTCCGGCTGCCACTGTATCCCAGATTCAGAACTACCTTTTACATGCCCTGCCTCAAGTCTGTTGCTGCGGGCCGCATGACCCACCTGAGCCTGCATCTCGGGCACCTCGGATGGTGGAATGTGGCCAACTGTACACGGTTCGTCAGTTGATGGATTCTTGCCATTGTGGATGGGGTGCACAGTACCTGATTGACTAAGAAGGGTACAGCCTGGTGAAGAGGTATTGGATGGCATCCGGTTTCATCTTGAATCCATCAGTCCCTGAAGAGTTCCACCAGGCCCATCCGAATCGACTCCAGCCTTCAACTGCTGGCCGTAGTGTGGGAGGTGAGTCCTGGCAGCTCCCAGTCTCCACCCAGCCAATAGGAGTCACCTGCCACTCATTTCCACCTCATCACCTGCAGCCTATTATGACCCAGCTCTCATCCAGAGTCCTTGCTCACCCATCGAATCAGCCAGCCTCAACCAGTTGCTCCTCGCCTCCAGTTACCTCATTGCCTCTTCATGCTAAGTATCTGCTCCCTCTTGTTTTGTGGCTCGGGGTTCTGTAGTTCATTATTAAAGTGATCACCCACTCTTAAATCATCTTTGCTGCTCTGCGTTTGGGTGAAGCCTCCTCTATGTTTCCTGACATGTGGAGCACCACAATCCAAATTCAACAGAAAGAAGAGAAAATCATTTGTCACGGTTTGCTAACGAACGGTCACAGCCACTTGTTTCTACCCAAGCTGACAACAACATTCCAATTCCATGAGCTCAATAGCTCAGATCTTTGCAGCAGTTTCCGAATTTCAAGCAAAGGGCACAAATCTAGGCAACAACTGGGAAAATGAAGTGTGAGGGGTAGAAGGAAAGGATACAAGGGGTGATTGATAAGTTCGTGGCCTAAGGTAGAAGGAGCTGAGTTATTAACTTCAAACTTTCTGCATAATCTGCATATAGGAGGAGGAGAAGATGGCGGCGTGACGGCAGCACGTGCGGCCTCTTCGGTGATGAATATCTGTTATCTGTCAAGTAGGGGACCGTGCACAATCCTGATTTGATGGAGACGGACGTGAGAGTACGGAGGAACATCTGGAAAACTTCTGAAATGCCCGTTTCGCTGCCACTGCTACTGTGTGGTAACCGGAATCTCCGGAGCAGGAGGCCCCAAATCCTCGGCTTTGCTTGTTTCAGCGGCCGGGGCGAGGTCGAAGGCGCTCGGCAGAGGATGGCGCTCGGGAGGCTGTATCGGAGGGGCTGGTCGGAGGCTCGAAGTTTTTGGACGGATGGACTCAGTGTCGGCTGTGGTCAGCTGGTTCCAAGGCATTGGCAAGTTGACAGTGCCTGGAGGTTTATGGCAGGGAGTTTCTCCCTTTTGCCGCCTGCTATTGGGGACTCGGGAGTCGATCGACTCGGGGGCTTTTGAGACTTTATTTACCGTGCCCATGGTTTGTTCTTCATCAAATTATGGTATTGCTTTGCTGTAACTATATGTTATAATTATGTGGTTTTATCAGTGTTAGTCTTTGAATTGTCCTGTTTCTGTGATATCACTCCGGAAAAACATTGTATCATTTCTTAATGCATGTATGCTTTTCTAAATGACAATAAAAGAGGACTGAGTGTTCTCATAATCTAATCACTCAAAGAGTTGATCTGCACGTGCATGTAACGAGAGCTGTATAACTCATCTCCTTCTACCTTAGGCCACGAACTTATCAATTACCCCTGCTGTGGACACTTTCTGCAGGTCCAAGATCCGTATGCTCCTCGACCGCTGGACTAAATGTTTAAATGTAGGAGGGGACTATGTTGGAAAATAAATGTGCTAGGTTTTCTAAAATTGACTCCTTTTACCGTAGGCCACGAACTTATAAATCACCCCTCGTATATCTGAAAGCAAGCAATTGATAAACCTGCTCTTTTCAGGAAGATGTGTCATCTACAAACAACCTGTTTATTATTATCAAACCAGTAATATAGGAAAGCATCCCATGTGGACAATTGCCATGAAAAAACAATTGAGACAAAGGAGATGTCAGGAAGAGAGTCAAAAATTTGCAATCCTTACTTTCAGAGATTGAGTTGTACTAAAGAGGGTGACGGCGAAGGGAGATTGTGAAAGGCAGGCAGACAGGGAAAATATTTGGAGACACAGAAGACTGTAGATAGTAATCGAGAGCAAAGAGGAAACTGAAGGAGGGACAGAGATTGGAATCCCATGCATTGTAGAGTTGTGCTTGAAAGAGACTGGTGGGGATGCAGGGGAAGGCAGATTAGGGGGCAGAGTTGGTAGCAGAGGGGGTGGGTTGAATCACTATTCACAAGCCACTCAGCTTAAAATGTCGACTGTTTATTCCCCTCCACAGATCAGGGGTTCCCAACCTTTTTCATGCCATGGACCGATACCATTAAGCGAGGGGGTCTGCGGACCCCCAGACTGGGAACCCCAGCATAGATGCTGCTGGAGCTGATGAGTTCCTCCAGCATTGTGTGTGTGTGTGTTGCTCAGAGCTCTCCACTTGCTTGATTTGCCATATAAGTCCGCAAGCATAGGTGTGGCATGGAGGGGGGAGGAAGGACTGAGTCGCTGAGGCACAAGAGGGTGCCGATGCTGGAACCTGGAGCAGCAAACGTCCTGCTGGAGGAACTCAGTGGGACAAGTGGTTTCTGACAGACGAAAGGAATTGTCAACGTTACGAGTTGAAAACTTGCATCAGGATGAAGAGCATGACAAGTCTTTCACTGATGTTGCGATACATCCTAGGGCTGGGGTCCCCAACCTTTTTTGCACCGCAGACCGGTTTAATACTGACAGTATTCTTGTGGACCGGCTGACCGGGGGGTGGGGGGTTGTTAATCACAACCAGAATATAGGTGATAAGTCAACTATAGGTCACTTATAAGTGGCTAATAAACTCAATTTCATTTCTAAAAGGGTTTATCTAACAAAGTTAATATTAAACACACAGCACATATTTTCCTTGCATGAATATAGTAATAAGTCAATAGTCACTTATAAGTCGATAGCATCATCCGGCCCGAAACGTCAACCGATCTTTTCCACGGATGCTGCCCGACCTGCTGAGTTCCTCCAGCGTGTTGTGAGTGTTGCTTTGACTCCAGCATCTGCAGATTATTTTGTGATAACATTTTAAGTAACGTTTGGATATTAAACACACAGAGCATATTTTCCTCGTATGAGCATATAAAATTATTGCAACACACCAGTATTGCTGAATCAGTGGGAGCCCTGGGCTTGTTTTCCTGCAACAAGACGGTCCCATCGAGGGGTGATGGGAGATAGCGATACTCGAAGGGGGTTCCTTATGTCCCGTCTATTCCGCGATTTAGTTTTCATTGCATTCATTGCAGAAAACTCTGCTTCGCAGCAATATGATGTTAGAAACGGAAGCAACGTTTTCAGTGCTTTCGTGGCTACCTCAGGATATTCAGCCTTGACTTTGATCCAGAATGCTGGCAGAGATGTTATGTCAAACATACTTTTCAGCCCACCGTCATTTGCAAGCTCGAGGAGTTGATCTTTTTCCTGCGCTGACATGGATGATCCACCGGGGATATTCACAAATGGGTCATGGACCCACTCCTTTGCACATCTTGGGTCACTGATGACCTCGCGGGCGTAATGACCTCACATGCGTTCAAGTTCAACAGTGCGTGACAGGGAATGAGGAAAGGTGCAGCTGACTCATATCGTCAAATCATACCGTTTCCTCGCGGCCCGGTGGTTGGGGACCACTGTCCTAGGGGACAGGGGTTATTAGGTGTTTCAGGTCTTTCAACAGCAGGCACCCTCGCCCAGGCAACCCAGCCAGGTTTGATCAGGCCCTGCCATGTGTCCCAGCACACTTCTTGTTTGCCATGGCAGAAAACGCAGCAGGAGAGGCGGGGTTGGAACCAGGCTGAAACACAGGGGTCGAGGCTTCCTCTTCCGAGCATGCTGTTGGTGAATGTACAGTCACTCCAAAGTAAGATTGATCATCTCAGGGCAAGGCTGCTGTATCAGAGGCAGATCTCAGTTGTTTGTTGCATTGAGACTCAGTTAACTGTGAACACACCGGACGCGGCTATCCGACCAGAAGGTTTTACGATTTTCAGAATAGATTCAACCTCGAATTCTGATAAGAAAAGAGGTGGCAGCCTGTGGTTTTTAGTCAGTTCTTATTGGTGCATGGATGTTGGGGTTATGTCAACTTCTTGTTCCCCTGACTTAGGACAGCTAATGATTAAATTCTGACTGCCTCGGGAGTTCTTGTCCGTGATCCTGACCATAATTGACATACCACCAGTGGCCAATTATAAGAAAGCACTCACAGAAGTGCACAATATTGTCTGTAAACAAGAAATGGCCCATCTCGACCCATTTGAAATTATAGTCAGTGACTTTAACCAGGCCTGCTTCAAGAAAACCCTGCCCAGTTATCACCAGCACGTAACCTGTTGTACCAGAGGTCCCAACCAACTAGACCACTGCTACACTACGATAAGGAATGCCTGTCATTCTTTCCCGAGCTCGCATTTTGGCAAGTCAGACCATTTGGCTGTACTCCTACTACCTGCAGACAGACAGAGCCTAAGGAGCAAGACTCCAGTAATCAAGACAACTACGAGGTGGTCGCAGGAGGCAGAGGAACGGTTACAGGATTGCCTTGAATCAATAGATTGGGCCGTATTGAAGAACTCACCTGAAGACCAGAAGGATTACACCAGGGTTGTTACAGACTTTATTAAAACAGCTGTGGATGAGTGTGTCCCCAGAAAACCGTTCAGCGTTTTCCCCAGTCAGAAGCCCTGGATGAACCATGAAATCTGGAACCTGTTGAGAGCCTGATCAGAGGCATTCAAGAATACTGCAAGAGGTATAGGTATGATCTCCCGAAAGCCATCTCTCAGGTGAAGTGGAGTTTTTAGACTAGACTGGACTCAAGGAGGGATGCTCGCCAGCTGTGGCAGGGTTTGAAGGCCATAATCTCCCACAAAGTTAAATCTTGAGACATAGGGGACAGCAGAGTTTCACTTCCAGATGAGCTCTCTGCCTTCTATGCTCGTTTTGATCAGCAGAACAGGGAGGAACCATCATGCACCCCCATGTCTCCCAATGAACCTTTGGTCTCAGTATCTGAAGATGATGTGCGGGCTGCCTTCAAGAGAATGAATCCAAGGAAAGCACCTGGTCCAGACGGAATACCTGACCGCTTACTGAAGACCTGTGCCAACCAGCTGGCTGGTGTATTCATGGATATCTTCAAACTCTCACTCCAGCAGTGTGTGGTACCCACCTGCTTCAAGTAGGCGACAATCATACCGGTGCCCAAGGAGAGCGTGGTAACTGTCTAAATGACTATCACCCAGTGGCACTTACATCCACAGTGATGAAGTGTTTTGAGAGGCTGGTGTTAAAGTACATCAGCTCCTGTCTGAGTGGCGACTTGGATCTGCTCCAATTTGCTTACTGAAGCAACAGGTCTACAGCAAGTGCCATCTGGTTGGCTCTTCACACAACTCTGGAACACCTGGACAGCAAAGCTGGAAACATCAGTATGCTCTTTATCGATTACAGCTCAGCATTTAACACCATCAGCCTCTCAAAGCTAATCAGTAAACTCCAAGACCTGGGCCTCAGTCCCCTTTGTGCAATTGGTTCCTAGATTTCCTCACTTGTAGACCCTAGTCAGTTCAAATTGACGAAAACATCTCCTTCACAATCTCCATCAGCACAGGAACACCACAGGGATGTGTACTTAGCCCCCTGCTCTACTCACTTTACACCTATGACTGTGTGGCTAAGTCCAACTCCAACTCCAACACCATATACAAGTTTGCCGATGACACCACTGTTGTGGGCCGTATGAATCAGCATACAGGAGGGAGATTGAAAACTTGGTTGAGTGATGTAGAAACATAGAAACTTAGAAAATAGGTGCAGGAGTAGGCCATTCGGCCCTTCGAGCCTGCACCTCCATTCAGTACGATCATGGCTGATCATCCAACTCAGAACCCTATACCTGCCTTCTCTCCATACCTCCTGATCCCTTTAGCCACAAGGGTCATATCTAACTCCCTCTTAAATATAGCCAATGAACTGGCCTCCACTGTTTCCTGTGGCAGAGAATTCCACAGAGTCACTACTCTCTGCGTGAAGAAGTTTTTCCTCATCTCAGTCCTAAAAGGCTTCCCCTTTATCCTCAAACTGTGATCCCTCGTTCTGGACTTCCCCAACATCGGGAACAATCTTCCTGCATCTAGCCTGTCCAATCCCTTCAGAATTTTATACGTTTCAATAAGATCCCCCCTCAATCTTCTAAATTCCAGAGAGTATAAGCCTAGTCGATCCAGTGTTTCATCATATGAAAGTCCTGCCATCCCAGGAATCAATCTAGTGAACCTTCTTTGTACCCCCTCTATGGCAAGAATGTCTTTCCTCAGATTAGGGAACCAAAACTGCACACAATACTCCAGGTGTGGTCTCACCAAGGCCTTGTACAACTGCAGTAATACCTCCCTGCTCCTGTACTCGAATCCTCTTGCTACGAATGTCAGCATACCATTCGCCCTTTTCACCGCCTGCTGTACCTGCATGCCCACTTTCAATGACTGGTATATAATGACACCCAGGTCTCGTTGCACCTCTCCTTTTCCTAATCGGCCACGATTCAGAGGTGTATTAACAACAACCTCTCACTCAATGTCAATAAGACCGACGAACTGATTGTAGACTTCAGGAGAGGGAAACCAGAGGTCCATGAATCCAGTAATCATCAGAGAGTCAGAGGTGGAGAGGGTCAGTAACTTTAAATTCCTGGTGTCACTATCTCAGAGGACCTGTCCTGGACCCATCATATAAATGTAATTGCAAAGGAAGCATGACAGTGCCTCTACCTCCTTGGGAGTTAGTGGAGGATCAGCATGCCATCGAAAACTTTGGCAAATTTCTATAGATGTGTAGTGGAAAGTGTGCTGACTGGCTGCACTATAGCTTGGTATGGGAACACCAATGCGGTTGAGTGGAAAATCCTACAAAAGACAATGGATTCAGCCCAGTACACCTTGAGAAAAACCCTCCCAACCATTGAGCTTGTCTACATGAAACATAGCTGTAGAATAGCAGCATCCCTCAAAGATCCTCACCACCCAGGCCATGCTCTTTTCGTGCTGCTGCCATCAGGTAGAAGGTACAGGAGCCTCAGGACTCGCACCACCAGGTTCAAGAACAGTTACTACCCCTCATTCAACAGGCTCTTGAACAAAAGGGGATAACTACACTCATTTAAGGACTCTTATCTCATTATTTATTGCTATTTATTTATATCTTTATCTGCACAGTTCATTTAGTTTATAGTTCCTGATGTTTACAGTTTACAGTTATTATTGTATAGATTTGCTAAGTATGCCCATGGAAAGAGAACCTCAGGGTTGTATGTGGTGACATGTATGTACTCTGATAATGAATTTTACTTTTGAACATGGGTCACACCTCTTAATCCATAGCCATCTGAAGGCTTGCTCAGCAGCTTCTTTAAAGGTCCTGATGGCTCTTTTCTTTGCGGCCCCCACAATCCAAGGAGAGAGCTGGTTCTGCACAGCCTCATCACTCTGCCTCTATAGACTCATGTCGTGCCTTCCACCCCAGTCCCTGGCACTGCTCCACCAGCTCCTGGTACTTGGCTTTCTTGCACTCAAACACCTCCTCAATCAGTTCTACCACGACCACCTGCTTCGAGGTTTCTGGCAGATGACCATGTTAGGCCTCTGTGATGAAGTCAGGGAACTTTAAATGCTTGCCAAGGTCGACTTTCAGCAAAGGTGCTGAATGAGAGGTTGGTGCATATCTTAGAGTGGTGGACAATGAGCAATGGAGTAGATTTCAGTGAGGCAGGAAGCCAAACCACCTATATGCAGGAGAGGCAAGGGGTTTAGTTGGTGATAAAAACCACAAGGTTTTCATTACTAGGTGTCTCAAATTATTTGCTTCACTATGATGGCAAAGGAAGTAGTTTTGTTGTATTTAGTATAATTGCAGCAAACAAAATCTGTTCTCCACATCACACAGATCAATTCCTATCAGTTTCAAAAGGGAAGGAAATCAAATGCTTACATCCAACTGGAATTCTTTCCTGACTGTTATCCAAATGTCCGGGTTCTGGCTAGAGAAACTTAGGTTGATTTCTCTCAGCAAAATTGCAAAAAGACAGTTTGCTTGAATTTCCAGCCTTATTGTTTCTCCACGGACTGCTGCAAAGATGTCACTGGCTTGTTAAGGTGGAGCATCTAGATTTTGTCATTATTTCTGGAGAAAACAGGAGTCTTTACAATTGTGTAGTGCTTCACATGGCCGAAACATTTCACTGTGCTTCAAGTAGTCAATTGTGGAGTGAAGAGGGAAGTCTTTTTTTAGTCCAATTGGTTATTTTAATGTTAATTCTTGTCGAATCAGTGGTCTGTTTACATTGGGGTTCACGCCCTGAAATTTTGAGGTATTAGTTGAGGCACCTGTGTCTGAATGATGTACTTGCCTAATCAGTGCAGCTATAAAGAAGGCAAGACAGTGACTATACTTCATTAGGGGTTTGAAGTGATTTGGTATGTCAACAAAAACACTCAAAAGGCTTCTATAGATGTACCGTGGAGAGCATTCTGACAGTCTGCATCACTGTCTGGTATGCGGTGGGGGGGCGGGGGTGCTACTGCACAGGACCAAAAGAAGCTGCAGAGGGTTGTAAATTTAGTCAGCTCCAGCTTGAGTACTGGCCTACAAAGTATCCAGGACATCTTCAAGGAGTGGTGTCTCAGAAAGGCAGCGTCCATTATTAAGGACCCCCAGCTCCCAGGGCATGCCCTTTTCTCACTGCTAACATCAGGTAGGAGGTACAGAAGCCTGAAGGCACACACTCAGCGATTCAGGAACAGCTTATTCCCTCCGTCATCCGATTCCTAAATGGACATTGAACCCATGAACACTACCTCACTTTTTTACTGTACGTTATTTCTGCTTTTGTACAATTTTTAATCTATTCAATATATGTATACTGTAATTGATTTAATTATCTAATTTTTTTTTACTCCTCTATATTATGTATTGCATTGAACTACTGCTGCTAAGTTAACAAATTCCACGACATGTTCCAGTGATAATAAACCTGATTCTGATTAGACCTTGGTTTACGGTTTAAAGGGGTCAGTAAACTGCAAAGATCCCAGCTGATAAAAAGGAAACTAGTATAAAGTGATCTTGTGAGAGTCCAAGGATCCTCCTGTGAGAGGTTTTCTTGACTAAAGCTGGAAATCGTGTGTGTAGAGCTGAGCGGCTGAGTTGGAGAGATTGCTCAGAGTGGTTGTAGCCAGGAGCAGGGAAAGCTGGTGAAAGGAACAGGAAAAATGTTAATTGGAAATGTGGAGTTCAAATTCATTCAAAAGAGGCTTCACAGTAACTGAATATTAACATCTTGACTGGGTGTTGCAGGTTGCCCTCAAGGCAGAGGCATCAGTCCCCTTTCCTGGTACTTGCAAATGGCTAAACATCAGTTTCCAATTTGAGGAAAGGATGCAATTATTTTCTTTGTTTTTTATCAAATATAGCAACAGATATGCTTCCAGACTGAAGTGTGTGAACACAACCTGCCCAATATGAGGAGTCTTAGCTGTTTAGGCCACAGAGTCTGTGAAACTCAATTCCTCATTTATTGGGCATTGATAAGGTCATCACAGCCAATGGTACCCACGGATTATCAAGGAG
Organism: Mobula hypostoma; assembly: GCF_963921235.1. Lineage (NCBI taxonomy): Eukaryota > Metazoa > Chordata > Chondrichthyes > Myliobatiformes > Myliobatidae > Mobula > Mobula hypostoma. Next base: position 17,514,377 of record NC_086123.1, read on the forward strand.
TCTGCTTGTGACGTAGAACTGTTAACTACTAAGAAAAGTCTGAGTTTACCATGTTAGCAATATTCATTGGTAGTTTGAAAATCTCCAGCAGTGTCATTGGGTAATTTGACGCATCCTCTCAGCTCTTGGATGGGAATTGTGCCTCGGGCAGTGTGAGCTTTTGTGCCTTTTATTAGTTTGCTGCCATCTTTGAGAATGAAACTATGCCAAAATATGAAAGCATTTACATAAAATTCTCTTCACCTGGTATTTACCATAATTTAGCTTTTTCATCTTTGATAAACTGAGCAAGCTAGTTTGTTAACGATCATTTTTGGAATTCACTGCAGAAATATTTGATAACAGACAATCTTAAAACTAGACGCAGTTCAAATTTCCAGTACACAAAACTCACTTGGATATTGTGCTTCAAAGGAGCATTAGGCTTGGTGGTGAAGTCCAGTAACTGACGGAACTTGTGAGCACATTGAAGGGAGGGTGGATAGAATCCAGGGGTGGTTTTATTTAGTCAGCTTTCAACTGTTTTAAGCTTGGCAGTATCCTTAATTTCTCAATCTACATGCAGTATTTCATATCCAAACAACCTTATCTTACCAAGGACAGTGTAAGGAATTTACAGCCTTGGAGTGGAAGACCTTGATGTTAAGGCTTCCTTTATTATCCAGAGACTGAACTAAACAAACCTGCCGCCCTGCCCCCAATCTTTCTTTAAGGGTCGGTGCAGATATTTGCACGTTGTGTGGGTTGATTCAAGAAGCACACCGATACATCAATAAATGATTAATTGCCATGGAAGCATTCTCCATCATTATCAATATGAACAGAAGGCTTAAAAGGTAAAATGTCTTGCCAAGAAAGACCAAAAAAAAAGCTAAAGAATTTAATGTTCTCCAGCCTCAGGGTTAATATTGTTTTTCAGTGAGAGAGTAAAGGTGAGCTCATAGAAATCCTTGTGGTGCTTGTTCTTTATCTTCAGTTTCTCTGCTCTTCAGTTACTGATGCACACAAGCATTTTGTACAACATTATAAATGATTTCAAATACTTTCCTACAGCCTTCAGAGTTATCTAAGTGAAACAAAATCTCATGATAATGCATGGATGTGGCTGCAATACGAGCAGAATTACCTAAGGAGCTGAATAATCTAATTTTTTTAAAGACCACATACAGAGACCATACTATTCCCAAACATAGATGATTGAGAAATGCCACTCTCAATTAAACCTGGTGACTGTAATGCTGTCAATGATAGAAATTCAATTTACGCTCATAATCTGTTCATAGCTATCCTTCACTCACAGTATATCTTTCAGATAAATTAGTTGGGGGGAAGTTGCTACAGATTTTTAAAAAAAGTCTTCATACAGATATTTTTAGCAACACACACAAAGAACTCAGCAGGCCAGACAGCATCTATGGAAAAGAGTAAACAGTTGACGTAAACATGAGGAAATCTGCAGATGCTGGAATTTCAAGCAACACACATAAAAGTTGCTGGTGAACGCAGCAGGCCAGGCAGCATCTCTAGGAAGAGGTACAGTCGTAAAACGTCGTCTGTACCTCTTCCTAAACAGTTGACGTCTTGGGCTGGGAGCATTTATCAGGACCGGACAGGAAGGGGAGAAGTCAGGGTAAGAAGGTTCGGGGAAGAGAGGAAGAAGTACAAGGTGGCAGGTGATTGGTGAAACCGGGAGAGGGAGAGAGGAGAAGTAGATTGGTGAAAGAAAGGGCTAGAGAAGGGGGATTCTGATAGAAGAGGACGGAAGACCATGGAAAAATGGGAAGGAGGTGGAGAATCAGAGAGAGGTGATGGGCAAGTAAGGAAATGAGGTGGGAGAGGGAAACAGGAATGGAAAACATGCTCAAAATGCTGGAGGAAATCAGCAGATTTACATATGGGGAGCAGATTTAGTAACTGAAAAGGTTCATAGATTCATAAAAATCTACAGCACATTACAAGCCCTTCAGCACACAATGTTATGCCGACCATATAACTTAGTTCAAGAAAGAATTTGATCAAATATGATATGACTGAATATTGTCCAAACATTGATTCATCAACCTGAAATGCTATCATTATTTCTCTCCCACAGCTGTTTCCTGAACTGCTAAATATTTTTAACATTTCTATTTTTATTTCAGACTTGGTATTTTGTTTCTGATTAGCAGGTCCATCAACTTGGATTGCCAAAGCAAAAGGTTAAAAAAAGGTTCAGAAGGTTAATCAAGGTACATACGCAAAATACAACTCTGAGATTCGTCTTCTCCAGATAGCCATGAAATACAGAAAAACCATGAAAGTCATTGAAAGAAAAGGCATCAACCCCACCCACATGAAAAAGGGAAAAAAACAAAAACTAACAACCCCTCCATCGCTCAAAAGCTAACAGATTGCTCACCTGGAAAACAGCAGCTAGAACATCAAACCCCTAACCCCCTCCCTGGCAAAAAACCAACCTATCGCCCACAAGGAAAAAAAAAACTAGCAACAATAACATCAGACCTCCAACACCCTCTCTGGTGCACAAAAGAACGAAAAGATTCCTCAAACAGAAAAACACCAACGAGGATATGAGGCCCCAGATTCCCAGACGTGATGAAGCCTTTGAGGTCAGTGGGTATCTCTTTCAAGCGCTCTGAAAAGCCATGATGGTACTGGGCCAGCGTCCACATTCCAGCTGCACTCCACTGTGAAGGTTTAGAATTCCACCGCGTAATCCAGCATCGAGTGTGAGCCTTGACACAGGCGAAGTATCCAATCCACTGCTTGCCTTCCACTTCACGGAAGGTCAAAAACCTAGCGCATCTCATCGGCAAATTCCTCTTATTTATTGCAGATGGTGCTTTTATTGGTCGATTTAGCGGTGGACCAGGTCAGAACTCACCTAGTCAAGAAAGAGATGGTGAAGGTAATCTTGGCTCAGTCCATGGAATACAGAGATGGCTGGGGCTCGAAGTGCACAATGTACCGGGGCAGGAAGTTGTGGCATTAGGGTTGGGATCCATCGAAGCATTCGGGCACCTGAATCCGGGGCTTCGAGGGAGGAAATTGGCCGTCGCAGGGATACTGTTCTGAAACAGAGAGTACGTTGAGAGTGGCAAGCCGATGGTCAATGGCTTCCTGCTGCAGCTGGCTTGTGTATTCATGTTGGCGGACGACTTCCTTCAGGCAAGCAAACTCTGCTGGGTCAGTTATAGGTTCACCCACCCTGTCAGGAACTGTAGCGGGGGCTTGACCCAAACGCTGGGCAGTGGAAATAATTTAGCTGTGAGCAATCCCTTTCACGATACACTGCAAAATAACAAGCCATGTGTGGCCACAAAGCAAGAGAGAATGGATAATTAACACAACAAGGCCATTAGGTAACTGAAGGCCAGGAGCAACTGGTTAAGGCTGACTGGTTCGATGGGTGAACAAAGACTGTGGCTGAGAGCTGGGTTTAAATAGGCTGCCGGTGATGAGTTGGAAACAAGTGGCAGGTGACTCCTGTTAGCTGGATGGATGGCTAGAAGGTGCTTGCCTGTGCAGACCTGACACCCCACTGAACAATGCCAGGGCTACTGAACTTAATTGTTGAATATATAAATGATTTTAATTTCAGAACATAGAGTATTATTCCTAACCTTGGCAAAAGCAGGAAGTCTGGCATATGACCAGAGTAGGTTATCAAGGAGTGAACAACATGGGCAGACAAACGGTAGGTAGAATTTAATTCAGTGAAGTATGCAGTGTTACAATTTGTGCATAAGTAATTGAAAGTAGTATGAAATTTTGAGAGAATGCTACCAAAGTATAATGAGCTTTATAAACTGAGTTATTGAATAAGTGTGGCCAAGTGGTTAAGGCATTCGACTAGCGACCTGAAGGTCGTGAGTTTGAGCCCCAGCCGAGGCAACGTGTTGTGTCCTTGAGCAAGGCACTTAATCACACAATGCTCTGCGATGACACTGGTGCCAAGCTGTATCGGCCCTTGCCCTTCCCTTGGACAACGTCGGTGTCATGGAGAGGGGAGACTTGCAGCATGGGCAACTGCCAGTCTTCCATACAACCTTGCCCAGGCCTGCACCCTGGAGAGTGAAGACTTTCCAGGTGCAGATCCATGGTCTCGCAAAAATTGAATATAAAATCAAGGAAATTAAGACAAATTAGGTTAGGCCACAACTACAGACTTTCACTTTAGGAAGAGTAGGAGGATGCTTGAGAGTGTGCAAATAAGATTCACACCAATGATGCGGAGCTCAGGAGGATGATGGCACCTAACGGCAACTCCTTTGCCTGCATCTTTGGAAACATCTCTCTTTCTATCTTTGATATCTTTTTTTTCTTTTCAAGGTTCTTTTGAAGACCCTGACCTGGAGTTACACACTGACTTTGGTTCTTTGCAGAAATAGGATCTGCTCTCGGGGCCTCACGACCGGCTGCTTTTCGATATGCCAAGGACGCGGCCTGGAAGACTAGTGCGCCTTCAGGGTGCCGGATTTTCGTGGCTCTGGGTGGGTGGATTCGAGGCCGGTGCCACCACCTGATGCGTCGTGGGAGACAGAAGATCGTAAGCAGTGAACTGGCTGCTTGCTGCTGGCTATGTGCCCAGAGACCCAAGTTCTTTGGGCGAAGAGCTTGGAAAAAGCAACACAGCAGTCTTTTAACACCGTAAATCAGTGAGTTGCTTTGTTATGTCTCCCCTCTCACTGTGAAGAGGGACATCTCTTTTTCCTTTATTAGAGAGAGAGAGAGCCTGTGGAATGTCGAATACCGGGTAAATGAGTCGTCTTTGAGGTACTAATACTTTGTTTCACACTTGAGTGTTCAGTGGGAGGTGCCTTGCTTTTTTGCTGGGGGGGGGTCATTGCTTTGCTGCTGCTTATGCATGGGAGGGAGGAGCTGGGGGGGTTTTGGGGTTCTAACATTTAACTATCATTCATTCTTCGGGACACTCTTCTGTTTTCGTAGATGTTTGCAAAGGAAAAGAATTTCACTATGTATATTGTATACACTTCTCTGACATTAAGTGAACCCTATTGAACTCTATTGAGAAATGAGGGATTTTAGCTGGAAGGTTGGGATTGTTCTCACAGGAATGAAGAATCTTGTGGAGAATCTGGCAGAGGAGTCAGGATGATGATAGATTTCGAAGAGGTAGACAAAGAAACAATGCTTTCATTATTTAATGATACAAGGACAAGGAGCCGCCAGTTTTAAGGGTCTGTGCAAGAGATAGAGGGGATGTGAGGAAGGACATCTTTACACAGTGAAGGGACCTGGAACTTGCTGCTTATGAGGTTGGTGGAAATGGATGCAATCAATGATTTGAAAGAGAAATTGAATAGGCATAAAGTTTTGAGGCCTCAGGGAGAGAGCAGGGAAATGGGACCAACAAGAATGTTCAACAGAATACTGGAATGGATTTGATGGTCAATAGCTTTCTTCTATGGAACATCGATTCTAAGTTCTATTATTTTATCTATAGTCTCGATGGAATTTTTCTTCATCTTCTTGGTTATTTCTCCTTTTACTCCCCGTAGCTAAGTTGTACTTGCTGAACCTATCAATACTCTAGAATTATTAAGAGTATTTTTTTCTGGGCTGCTGTGCCTGCACTGACCAGCACCCAAGGCGTTTCACTATGGTCGGGCTGATTGACTCAAGATACTGAATAATCATTTCTCCTGAGGTCATCACAAGATTATTCACTCTCAGCTATGCAAAAAAAACCCTACACTCTGGATAACACTCTCATCTCAAACTTTTTAATAAGTAGCGCACAGTACATTAAAATACTCAAATATGATACTTTGTGAATCATTTTCTTTACTTGTCCATTTTCTGTTCGTGTTACAACAGACTGATGCCATTAAACTCCTGCAAATAATTTCTAATCCACAATGGACAGCTACCTTGTGATCACAATTTATTCTCTGGAGCTGGAATGCCCTTGGATGTTTCCTGATTATTCAAAATTCGATGTAAATTTATTATCAAAGTGAGTACTGTTTATGTTGCCATTAACTACCCTAAGATTCATTTTCTTGCAGGCATACAATAGAATTTATGAAAAACTGTACATAATTAGAAACTGACAAACAACCAATGTGCAAAAGAAGACAAATCGTGCAAACAAATAAATAAATAATACTGAGAACAGAAGTTGTAGAGTCCTTGAAAGCAAAATGTTGCGGTGGGTGAAGTTATCCACATCGGTTCAGGAGGCTGTTGGTTGTAGGGTATTAACTGTTCCTGAACTTGTGGGCACGGAACTTAAGTACATTGAAAATAAATTAAGCAACACATGAAATTAACTTAAAATATCACAGAATTATATTTAAACAAAAAACAACACAATTTGTCATTGAAAAATGAAAGTCTGTTTTATTACTGTCCTTTTATGGAAGGAATTCTCTGCCCTTATGTAAAGTTCAGACCAACCAATGTGGTTTACTCTGAAATGGCCAATAACCATTCATTCTGGGGTGCAACAATGATGGATAATAAATACTGAACTTGTTTTTTTCTATTTACATCCCATGAACAAATAAATTGAAAGAGGCCGTGGTTCAGAATTAGCCTAGTCCAGTAGTAGAATAATCCCACCGGGGAATAACAGAATAGAATGGGATAAATATGCTTAGATTACAGACAAGCGATGTAGGAAAGATTTGTAAACATTCTCGTCTGGCATGGAGCCCACATTCTGCTTTTGTGTCCAGTTAGTTTTAAAATGAAAACCTTATTGTGGCAGCTTTGTAGTGTGGAGTATTTGTGCTCAAACACACTGCATGACTGATACATAAACCATGAGCTCCCTCCAGCATTTCCCCAAGCACCTGATCTACTACAGGAGGTGTTTGAAGGCAGAATCAAAGGGCGACTTAGTTTGTAAAGGTCTCATCCTCTTTAGTTCAATAGTGCTAGGCGTAACAGTGGCAGAAATCTATGAATTGCTTGCCTGTCATTCCACTGTTGGAGAATAGAGCATGGAACGATTTAAGGTGGACGAAAACAATTTGGAAAATATGTACAATTAACAAGTCGACAATTAGATGTGTGCTTAGCTGGATAGAAGGCTCTTTATCGGACCTGATTTCCAAGTGGCAAGGAAGGTGCTAGGTCAGGCTTCCCTGTACAGAATGGAGGCTTAACTCATGCGGCGTACGCACTCCAATTACTACAGGAGGCCAGCTCAAAGCTAGCTGACTTGGAGGTTTAACGGGTTGGGGATGACAGCAAGGGAAAGGAGGTGGATGGACACTATGGGAATCAAGTTGTTGGATACTATTGGTAGCAACTGGGGATCAAAATGGCATCTCACTCGTGCGCTTTTGAAAATCAGCCTGGACGCATCCTAAATGTGTGCAGATGATCCAACGTGTCAGTCACTGGGCAATACTGATTTGACCCCACTGTTCCCATTTGAAGATAATTTCTTCAACAAATTCCCTCTCTTAATCTTTCCTGGCTGAACACGGGTTATTTAAAGAGATAATTCAGGTAACATTTCTTTTGGTGCTTGTTACAATTCAATGATGGATTAGTGGTTCTGAAGTAAATATACAAAGATGGATAGAGTGGGTTAGCACATGTGGAAGACCATCTTGTTGCCAGAGCTGGATGTGCTGCTGGGTATCCATTGACAGCATAGCTTAACCATGAGCTGTACACAGCTATACACACCGGCTATGTGGTGAAAAAGGCACAACAGTGCCTCTTTCACCACAGACGGTTGAGAAAGTTTGGCATGGGCCTTCAAATCCTAAGAACTTCCTACAGGGGCACAATGAGAGCATCCTGACTGGCTGTATCACCGCCTGGTATGGGAACTGTACCTCCCTTAATCGCAGGACTCTGCAGAGAGTGGTGCGGACAGCCCAGTGCATCTGTAGTTGTGGACCTCCCATGAAGGAAGAGATGATGGCGGCGCGACACAGCTTGCAGCGGCCACTCCGGTGAAATGATATCTGTTATCTGTCAAGTAGGGTGCCGAGCACAATCCTGATTTGATGGGGACAGACATGAGAGCACAGAGGAACATCTGGTGAAATTTTTGAAATGCCCGTTTTGCTGCCGCTGCTACTGTGTGATCCAGAATCTCCAGAGGAGAAGGCCCCTAGTTCTCGGCTTTGCTTGTTGCTCAGCGGCTGGGGCGGGGTCAAAGCGCTCGGCAGAGATGGTGCTCGATGTCGGAGGGCTGGTTGGAGGCTCGAAGTTTTCGGACGGACTCAGAGTCGGCTGCGGTTGAGTGCTTCCAATGCATTGGCAAGTTTGCAGCGCTTCCCTCTGTGTGAGATGATGGGGCTATCGGGACTTGAGACTTGTCACTGTGCCCATGGTCTGCTCTTTATCAAATTACGGTATTGCTTTGCACTGTTGTAACTATACGTTATAATTATGTGGTTTTGTCAGTTTTAGTCTTGGTTTGTCCTGTGTTTCTGTGATATTTTTCCGGAGGAACATTGTATCATTTTTTAATGTATGCATTTCTAAATGACAATAAACGAGGACTGAGTGTCCTCATAATCTAATCTAATCTAATCTAATTCAGGACATTTACAAGGACAGGTGTGTAAAAAGGGCCCGAAGGATCAATGAGGACCTGAGTCACCCCAACCACAATCTATTCCAGCTGCTACCATCCGGGAAACGGTACCACAGCATAAAAGCCAGGACCAACAGGTTCCGGGACAGCTTCTTCCACCAGGGCATCAGACTGATGAACTCATGCTGATTTGAGCGTACTCTATGTTACATTGACTGTTCTATTTATTATAAATTATTATGATTGCACACTTAGAGACATAATGTAAAGATTTTTACTCCTCATGTATGTGAAGGATGTTAGAAATAAAGTCAATTCATTCATTTGGAGCAAAACAAGCAGCAGGAAGGACGAAGTGAAGTTGGAGTTGGGGTCTCAGCAGGAGGCATATCTCCGAGGGAAACGTGGGATTCACCTTCTCGAATCACAAAGTTCTTGTGCCTTGTGAAGGGCAAACTTACTGGAAGTTTCCCTTACAGCTGCCATACCTGCAAGCAGGGTAGGGAAGGGGCTACACTAATAGTAGCCATCAAGGTAGCCGTGGCAAAGAGCACTTGGGTGCTTGATTTTTTTTCCCCCTAGGCCAGGGATGGAGATATTTCTCTCTGTTCGTTGCTCAGTGTTGCTCTCTTTCCGAAGATGGAACAACACATTTCATTCTCTCACACGAGAGCGTCTGGCAAGAGCTTGCTGGTAGAGTGGGCACCCAGGCATGCAGGAACTGGAGATTTCCCTATACTGCGGGCGGTCACTAGTTACGTGCACATCCCTTTGCAGCTACTGTTAGTTAACATGGAAGCTTAGCTTGGCTGAAAGTGATTCTATTCAAAGATGTGCAATTAGAATGTAACACGTGTGTAACAAATCATACGTGTCAATATCTGATCACCTAGCAAATATAATGACCTCATTGTGTGGCAGACCACTATGTTATCTGCATTTAAGCCAAAGAGTGTCTACAGGTTGTGCATTGATAATTAACTCATGCCATTGAACAACATGCAAACAATAGGGAGCATTCTACCCTTAAACTGTGATAGCACTAGACTCATAGTTGAAATAACGCTTCCATTACCTGAGTGACCAGGTGACCATGCTTCCAGTTATGAAGCACGCAGGTGAGGAGAGAAACCTACACAAAATGCTGGAGGACCTCGATAGGTCAGTCTACATCAATGGAGGAGAATAAACAGTCGATGTTTCGGGCTGAGATCCTTCACCAGGCTTGAGGATAGAAAGAGAGCTTGAGATAAGTGAGGAGGGGCAGAATCAGCAGGAGGAAGAGGCAGAGAGAAAGTTCACAATCAAGAAACCCAGGGAGAACAAAGTTCAAAGTGAACTTGGGTAGCCTCTTACCTGATAGCATGAATATCGAATTCTCCTTCTGTTAAAAAACTTTCACCCTCCCCCTTCTTCTAATCCCCACTCTGACCTTCTACCTCTTCTTACTTGCCTATCACTTCCCCCTGGGTCCCCTCCTCCTTCTCATTCTCCTATGGTCCACTCTCCTCTCCTATCAGATTCCTTCTTCTCCAAGTCCTTGATCAATCCCACACACTTGGCTTCTCCTATCACCTTCCTGCCAGCCTCCTTCCCCTCCCTCCTCCATCTTGTTTATTCTGGCGACTTTCCCTTTCCTTCTCAGTCCTAAAGAAGGGTCTTGGACCGAAATGTTGTCTGTTTATTCATTTCCATAGATGCTGCCTGACCTGCCTGTAAATTGTCCCATGAGTAGGCTAGAGTTCGATCGGTGGGTTGCGGGCGGTGCCGCTTGATACAGTGTGGCTAATTCCGCACTGTATTTATAAATAAAACATAAATAAATTACAGGTACTTTAGAAGTACTGAAATCTGTTAACATCCTCATGGGGGGGGGGGGTTACAGTTTTTCTATTCCAAAAGGGGAGCAGTCCAAAGGATGGGCTTGCATGATTACAATTTCACATTACCTTTCAGCATCTCAGACCCTCATAAACCCTCTGATTTATTTCCTGAGCAAGGTTCTATGTGAGTCCTCTTTCCCGTGCGCGCATCTCAAAGTACCTTGGCTGACAGGGGTTACAGAGGTAAGACGAAATAAATTCTGCCGCTTTTCCTTGTTGCAAGACTGTCTGACGTGTAGATCAAGACTGGAAGTTCATGCGTTGATGAAGATCTGAAGGCACAATCGTAGAACGTTGCACACGCTGTTTAACATCTGGAGCACATTCAGTACTAATCTTATTGTAGAGTCACATTTCAGTGTGTCGCACACATCTACACTGCCTGCAAGGATTTCTGAAGGGAACCAGGCCAAAAGCCTGACCTGTGTTGATATCTGTTTTGACAGTACAGTTCAGTCACTGTTACTAATGCACAGGTTTTCGAAAGGTGATTCAAAAAGATTTTACCTATGTATGTATGATCAATTAAAGCATGTGTGGCAGTAAAATTAGATTAGATTAGATTATGAGGACATGCAGTCCTCTTTTATTGTCATTTAATAATGCATGCATTAAGAAATGTCACAATTTGTTCCTCCAGAATGATATCACAGAAACACAAGACAAACCAAGACTGAAAAAAGCTAACAAAAACCACATAATTATAACATATAGTTACAACAGTGCAACAATACCGTAATTTGATAGAAGAACAGACCATGGGCACGGTAAAAAAAGTCTCAAAGTCTCTCGGAAGTCCCATCATCTCGCACAGATGGTTGAAGGAAGAAAACTCTTCCTGCCATGAGCTTCCGGTGCCGCAAACTTGCCGATGCAGCACCCTGGAAGCACCCGACCACAGTCCGACTCCGAGTCCGTCCGAAAACCTTGAGCCTCCGACCAGCCCCCTGACACCAAGCACCGAGCACCATCTCTGCCGAGCGCTTTGAAGCAGGCATTTCAGAAGTTTCTCCAGATGTTCCTCTGTTCTTCTCATGGCTGTCTCCATCAAATCAGGATTGTGCACGGCATCCTATTTCACAAATACGATATCAATTCGGAGCGGCCGCACGCGCTGTGTCTTGCCACCAACTTCTCCTCCCCCCCTCAAAATGATTGTACCTAACCCAGATTGTGTTCATTAGAAAACTACTCAGAGTTTTCTACTATCTCAATATATTCAATAAAATGGGGCAGCGTGGTAGTGAAGTGGTTAGCACAACTCTTTACAGTACAGTTCAATTCCTAGCATTGCCTGTAGGGAGTTTGTACATTCTCCCTGTGACCACATTGGTCTCCTCCAGGTGCTCTGGTTTTCTCCCACAGACCAAAGGTGTACGGGTTGGTAAGTTCATTGGTCATTGTAAATTGTCCCATGATCAGGAGGTTGCTGGGTGGTGTGGCTCGAAGGGCCAGGAAAGACTATTCCGCACTGTATCTCAAAAATAAATAAAATTTGGTGGGACAGCTGGCAGAGATGTTGGCATGGGTTTGATCCTGACCTCTGGTACCCTCTGTGGAGTTTGTACCTCCTTCCAGTGAGTGTGTGGGTTTCCCCTGGGTACCCCGGTTTCCTCTCATTACATATGTCTCTACCAAAGGAGGTGTAAGGCACTGGCCTGCAGTCACCCTTGGGCAAGGTGTAGAATCTGCTCAGCCCTCCGATCAGGGTCGTGTGAAGCCGTGGGAGCAGGTGGTGGATGGCCGTACGAGCAGCTGGTGCACATCACAAGTCCTGGTTATGCGACCACTGACGCCAGACAGACAATCTGTGTAGGGTATCAATAACTGTCTGGGATCACCCATCTTGTAAAGACACTGCTTAGAAGAAGGCAACAGCAAGCCACTTCTGTAGAAAAATTTGCTAAGGACAATCATGATCACCATGATTGCCTATGTCATACGACGCGACACATAATGAGGATGAAGTTGATGGGATAGTAGTTACAGATAGTAAGATGGGGAAAAGGAAATGGGATTAGTGTAAATGAGCTCCATACTCAATGCAAACTCATTGGGCTGAGAGGCTGCTTCGACGTTGTATGATTTGTTTAGGCTGGGATATTCCTGATTCCTCCGTCCCATGAATGTTAGCTTGATAGGTTGCAGTTCCACAAGTTAAGGAAATGTTACCACAGATTCAGCCTCCTCTTCTTTTCTGAAGCTAGTAACCCTTTGATGGGATACATTTCCATAGGCACAAGTTAAGGGTAACTTATTGAAGGGTAACTTTCTGTTGAAGGGCAGCTTGTGCCTATGGAACTGCATCCTATCAAACCTCTCTTCCGTTTGACATAGGCTGACATGCTGAGTTATTTCACAAACCCAGCATCTGACTGGTCCTAAGGTTAGTCCTATAATTAATTAATTTCAGGTAAGGAAGGCAATTGTGTGTGTTTTGGCATTGTTATTGTCACATGTGTCTTACATTTTGTCTGTACAGATCAAATCATTACATAGTGCAAGTTCTACTAGAATAAGGTAAAGCAATTACAATGTGGAATGAAGTATTAAAGCCATCGAGAAAGTGCAGTGCAGGTGAATGATAAAGTGCAAGATCAGAAGGAATTAGATTGCCACATGAGGTCTGTTCAAGAGCCTGATAACAGAGGGGTAGAAGCTGTGCTTGAGCCTGATGGGAGAGGAGAGAAGAGAAAATGCTGGAGACGGGTGGAGTCTTTGAGAATGCTGCCTGCTCTACTGAGGCAGTGAGATGTACAGGAAGAGTCGATAGAGATTCATTTTGTGTGTGTGTGTGTGTGTGCGTGTGTGTGTGTGTGTGTGTGTGTTGAATGAATGTGTGTGTGTTTATCTGTGTGTATGCGTTGTGTGCAAGAACGTGTGTGTGTATATATGTGTGTATCTATGTGTGTGTGTTTATCTGTGGATGTGTATGTGTGTACTGCATGAATGTGTGTGTGTATCTGTGTGTATGTGTTGTGTGCAAGAACGTGTGTATGTGTGTGTGTGTGTGTATATGTATGTGTGTATCTATGTCTATGTGTGTGTGTGTATGTGTGTGTTTATGTCTGTATGTGTGTGTCTACGTCTGTATATGTGTGTCTATGTCTGTGTGTGTGTGTGTGTGTGTGTATGTCTGTGTGTATGTGTCTGTGTGTGTGTGTGTGTGTGTGTGTGTGTCTATGTGTGTATGTGTGTGTGTGTGTGTGTGTGTGTGTGCGTGTGTTTGTCTATGTGTGTATGTGTGTGTGTGTGTGTGTGTATGTATGTCTGTGCTTGAGCATGAATGTGTGTGTGTGAGAAAGACTCAAAGATTCTAAGATTCAAAGGGAGAGAAGTGGAGAGAGATTTAGGCTGGAGAAATAAAGCAAAATAATCTTCTGATCACTCGCTTTTGTGATTTTCCCAAATGACATTATAGACAGATTTCAATATTGTTCATTACGTAATCTGCCCAGTCAATTCAACATTCTGTTTCCCATCACTTCGAACCTTGTAAAGTCTTCTTGATGAACTGCAGGGTCTATTCTTCACTTCTTCATGCATTCTTTTGTAATGAGGTTCAATCATGGAAAGATAACCTGAAGCTTCAGTTAACTTCAAACTGCATTCACCACTCTTTCTTGATTGTTTCATTTCCCACGTAGATCCATTGGGATGTGGTTAAACATCTGACAACCCAGCAGAGCTGTACAGGATAAGTGCACTGCTAGAAATCTGGCCAATGATGCCTCATTCAGAAGTTTCATTAGTGACTGAACAACTGAAGTTTGAAGAATTTATAGGGTGGTGACCTTCTCTAAATTGCAGCAGTATTTTCTCCGAATAATCCATCAGTTCAAATTCTAGCAGAAGGTCAGAATTTTTGTTGTTTCATAAATGCTGACTTGCAGAGTATTCCAGTATCTTCAGTATTTGTTTTGGATGTCCAAATTTTGCATTTATTAAAACATCAAGTAGAATTAATGATTAGTTTTTGTTTACATTGACAGGGTGTCGACTATCACTTTGACTCATATTAGCACATTGTTCCTGTCCCTACTGATGGCACTGTCCTAGTTTCCCTCTTGTGTCTTTCTAGGTGCCCAAAATCCTTGTTAGTCAAGACTCTTCATACTTTGTGCACAATGATACTGAATCGAATATAGAACAACATGCTAACCTGTGTTGGCTCCTTGTGAAGTAATGGGTCAGTACTAAAGCTTTCTTCCTCATTTCCAGATCTCTCTATGGTCTCCTATTTTGTAATTCAGTAATATTGGCCAACGCTACACTCTTCCATCAATTCTAACATCTTATGTATTCCACAAATTATTTGCTCTACTGTTGGTGCAATGTTTTAGAGCCTAATCCTGGATTTCCTTCCCAAAACCACTCTACCTTATTAGTTTGCTTTCTTAAGAAGCTTCTCAAACTTTATCTTCTTGTCCCAACTTTCTCTAACTTCTACTCAAAACTCAGATCCTTGGTGGAGTTTTTCTATTCATGAATCTTCTTGACTCCATCTGAGCATCAGTCCACCACTCTGCTTCCAGTTTTCTGTCCTGCAAGCTCTTAACCATTTCGTACATTCTTAAGAATGTAAGAAATAGAAGCATTCAGTTCATTGTCCCTATTTCACTCTACCATTGAATAAGTCCAGAGATGGTCTTTTACCTCAGTGCCACTTCCCTGCACTAACCCCATCTCCCTTGATTTAACTTAAACTAAACCAAGAAGAAGCCCAAGTCAAAGGGACATCCAGTGTGAATTGCCACATTCTGACCCTCAAGAGTTTCAATCATTTTCTCAAATATCCAAATCAAGAACAGTCTATCCACCAAGCCCAAAGTGTAGAAAGCCAAGTGGAGAAATTGTCAAGACGTAGATGTAATGAGATCAATACAATATATAAAGGTGACCAATAAGACAATCTTTAAACCTTGGAAAGTAAAGACAAGATGAAAGAGATTGTTGATAATTACAGGTACCCAAGGCAAGATAATGTAACAGTCCCCAGTTTGGATTTATTGGGATAGTGGCAAAATATTTCAAGACTACTGTGAACAATTCAGGTAAGAATTATACTTTTATTCTCCACTGATACATCAGGGGGACTATGCTACAAATTTCTAATTCTCTTTACTACACTGCAATCCATTTTACAAAAATATTTATTTCAAATATTTCTTAAGAGCTCTTCTTTTTGGCTGTGATATCATTTGCCACTTCCCTCCCCTCTCATCTACGATTCTTTCATGTTCCTGCTTGCTGACCCCACCTCTCCTTGTCCTGAAGTACATGAAGATATTCCCAGAGGTCTGGAGAGTGTCATTAAGCTAAATGGAATTCTGCTACTGAATGACATTTACAGCTCAAAATTAATCAATGATTCCAAATCGTATTTATCAAAGTACATTTATTATCGAAGTATGTATACTATATACAAATTTGAGATTTGTCTCCTTACAGGCAGCCACAAAACAAAGAAACCCAATGGAACCCATTAGAAAAAAAGGCTGTCAAACACCCGATATGCAGAAAAAAAACAAAAAACAAATCGTGCAAACAATAAAAATAACCAATAGCATTCAGAACTGTAGTTCACGAAAGGGTGTCCACGTACACAAAACCAGCAACTGACTCAGGAGCCTGTTAGTTGTAGGCCGCAGCCTCAGTCCAGCGCAGAGATGAGTAAATCTCGCAAAGCGGTGAACTGAACTAGCCTGCCCCTTGCCTCCAGCCCTGACACCCTAACTTTTTCAATATGGCCCGCACTTAAATTGTCGAAACCTTGGGTACTTTATTCCTCTCAGACCCAGGCCCTACCACTTTGTTACTCTCTCGGCCCATACCCATCCTTTCCAGCCAGATCTTAATCAGGCAACTCCACTCTTTATTTTGGTCAAACAGGTTGGAGGCTACATTTTTACGGACAGTAGCAGGTTTCAGAGATGTGTTTGGACTACACCTGCTATTTTATTCTTACATTCTTACATATATGTCCTCAGAATCAGGGACCTCTTGTTTCCTCTCCACTTGCAGGATCCTTGGTGCCCCGTGAGGCATTGTAGGAAATGCAGGCTCTTCCACAGATGGTCATGAGGCTGGGTAGTTGGGCAGATTGTGAGGTAGTGTACTCCTTTCTGCTGCTCATGCAGGGTTTCTGTGTGTTCCCAATGCCTGGCCCTGACTTTCCTAAAATATTCTTATTCCGAGCAGTCCTGGGCCGGAGGTTTCCTGGTGTCAGTGGAAATGATTCAACCTCTCACTGTTACAGGCAGAAGTTCCCACTTGCTTCAAAAAGGCAACAATTATACCAGTGCTTAAGAAGAATAATGTGAGCTGCCTTAATGACTATCTCTCCGTAGCACTCACATGTTTTGAAAGCTTGGTCATGACTAGACTGAACTCCTG
The DNA here is from genome assembly GCF_963921235.1 of Mobula hypostoma. Lineage (NCBI taxonomy): Eukaryota > Metazoa > Chordata > Chondrichthyes > Myliobatiformes > Myliobatidae > Mobula > Mobula hypostoma. The sequence continues at coordinate 17,531,186 of NC_086123.1, forward strand.
CCTCAGCAAGGACCTGGACCCATTGCAATTTGCCTATCACCACAAAAGGTCAACGGCAGATGCAATCTCAATGGCTCTCCACACGGCTTTAGACGACCTGGACAACACGAACACCTACATCAGGATACTGTTCACTGACTATAGCTTAGCATTTAATATCATCATTCCCACAATCCTGATTGAGAAGTTGGGCCCCTGTACCTCTCTCTGCAAACGGATCCTCAACTTCCTAACCAGAAGACCACAACCTGTGCGGATTGGTGTTAACATCTCCTCCTCGCTGATGATCAACACTGGTGCACCTCAGGGGTGTGTGCTTGTCCCACTGCTCTACTCTCTATATACACATGACTGTGCGGGTAGGCATAGATCAAATACCATCTATAAATTTTCTGATGATACAATCATTGTTGGTAGAATCTCAGGTGGTGACGAGAGGGCATACAGCAGTGAGATATGCCAACTAGTGGAATGGTGTCGCAGCTACAAACTGGCACTCAACCTCAGTAAGACTAATGAGCTGATTGTGGACTTCAGGAAGGGTAAGATGAAGGAACCGATCCTCGTAGAGGGATCAGAAGTGGAGAGAGTGAGTAGTTTAAAGTTCCTGGCTGTCAAGATCTCTGAGGATCTAACCTGGTCCCAACATATCGATGCAGTAATAAAGAAGACAAGACAGTGGCTATACTTCATTAGGAGTCTGAAGAGATTTGGTATCTCAACAAATACACTCAAAAACTTCTATAAATGTACTGTGGAGAGCATTCTGACTGTGTGGTATGGGGGGTGGCAGCTGCACAGGACCAAAAGAAGCAGCAGAGGGTTGTAAATTTAGTCAGCTCCATCTTGGGTACTAGCCTACAAAGTACCCAGGACATCTTCAAGGAGCAGTGACTCAGAAAGGCAGCGTCCATTATTAAGGACCTCCAGCACCCAGGGCATGCCCTTTTCTCACTGTTACCATCAGGTAGGAGGTACAGAAGCCTGAAGGCACACACTCAGCAATTCAGGAACAGCTTCTTCCCCTCTGCCATCCGATTCCTAAATGCATATTGAACCCTTGGACACTACCTCACTTTTTAATATTTATTATTTCTGTTTTTTGTACAATTTTTAATCTATTCATGTCTACTGTAATTGATTGATTGGTTGATTGATTTATTATTATTATTTTAATTTGTTCTTTTTCTTGTATATTATGTATTGCATTGAACTGCTGCTGCTAGGTTAACAAATTTCACGACACATGCCAATGATAATAAACCTGATTCTGATTCTGAATGGTGCACTTCTTCGACAAACCACATCCTTGTTTCTTTCTCTTTGACCAATTGGTAATCTCCTCCCACTGCAGAGCTCAAAACAGAGTATGTGTTTATGGAGCCTGGGGTCAGGCATGCAAAATAATGCAGCTGGCCCAGTGTGATTGGCTAAAAGTAAAGAGAGCTTCAATGCTGGGAAAGTTAGCCTGGGATTGGGCACTCCAAGAATCCTTCATATTTATGGAAATTATGACCAAATCATCAATTGTTGGTTCACGTATTCAGTAATTCCAGTAAATGTGAGTATTATGTGGCAGCAACTTTGGAGTCCTCTCATTTTATTAATATTGATATAGTCTGGCTGCTCTAACACAGACTATCCATGGTCTCGCAAGACGAACAGATGCCATCTGGCTGTTTTTAAACCTGTCGTATGAGATAGGTGATCATGGTCTTTCCACAGCCATGGCAAATTTTTCTACGGAAGTGGTTCGCCATTGCTATCTACGGGGCAGTGTCTTTACAAGACAGGTGACCCCAGCCATTATCAATACTCTTCAGAGATTGTCTGCCTGGCGTCAGTGGTCGCACAACCAGGACTTGTCATATGCACCAGCTGCTCATACGACCATCTCCCATGGCTTCCCATGACCCTGATCGAGGGGGCTAAGCAGGTGCCACACCTTGCCCAAGGGTGACGTGCAGGCTAGCAGAGGGAAGGAACACCTTACACCTCCTTTGGTAGAGACAGATCTCCACCCCAACACCCGATTTGAAAACTGCACAGAATTGAAAAAGGATGACATAATTTTACATAAAAGTAAAACAGGCTTTACCTCATGGAAAGTGCGGGGTGGGGGGCGGGTACACACTGAGAAACATCGACAATAGGTAAATTGCCCAGGACTAGATTTAAAAAATTGAGGGTGAGCTCGAGCAATGACTTAAATATTGTGCATAGATTTATGGAAAACAGCTTTGAGTCAAGCACAAAGCAAAACCTTTTATCTGTCATATAAAATGTCTCTGAACTAATGGAGATTTTGTTTCCTTGAATCATCTGCAAGTCTGAGCAAGAAAGCATGCACTAGATTGTGTTAGGAATGATCCCATTCACAGTCTTGGAATGGGAAACTATTCTTTCACAGGGAAAAAAAAGAAACAACTGGGATAATTGAAATGGCTATAAATGGCTGGCAGTTTTTCATATGTATATTTTATAAATTAATGATGACTGAAAAAAAAGAGTCTCTTTTCACTTTACTTCTTTCTTATCTAATTTCCTCACTAATGCACAGAGATAAATAATTTAAAGCAGAGGGATCAATGCACTAAAGAGCAGCTCTAGTTCAAATAGCTGAATAAAACTTTAATAAAGTCCTGATGGTAATTGGAATTTTCTGTTCTTCTAAATTGCCTTTTTTCCTTTTTGGGATATTGTGTGATCCACTGAAGGGTCTGTTTCATCTGTTTGGTTTGAAAATGCCTGGACGTCTGATGTTGGATCTCTGCTGCAGCACAGTTAGTCCGGACTTTCGTTCCAGTGCCTCTCGGATCCCTTGTGGTTCTTTCTTTCAGCTTAGAGCTTCATCCTATCCTGCAGACGTGTGGAACAGGTCTGCCAGTACAAGAACGACATGTAGGCTGCTAATGGCTAATCACTCCCAGAGCTCAAAGACACCTAAAATCAGAACTGACCCAATGGATGATTACTGCGGTATACTCTCAGTGGCCACTTTATTAGGTACAGGAGCGCACCTAACAAGGTGTTCACAGGAGTGAAACCTGGTGTGGTCTACTGCTGCTGTAGTCCATCCACTTCAAGGTTCAACATCTTGTCCATTCAGAGATACTCTTCTGCACACCACTGTTGTAACACATGGTTACTTGAGTTACTGTCACCTTCCTGTCAGCTTGAACCAGTCTGGCCATTCTCTCATTAGCAAGGCATTTTCACTCCTAGAGCTACTGCTTACTGGATGTTCTTATTTTCCACACCATTCCCTGTAAACTGTAGAGACTGTGATGTGTGAAAATTCCAGGACATCAACAGTTTCTGAAATACTCAAACTATCCCTTCAGGCACCAACAGCATCATTACATGGTCAAAATCACTTAGATCTCATTTCTTCCCCGTTCTGATGTTTGGTCTGAACAGCAACTGAACCTCTTGACCATGTCTGCATGCTTTTTATGCATTGAGTTGCTGCCACATGATTGGCTGATTAGATACAGGTATTTGCATTAACAAGCAGGTGTACAGGTGTACCTAATAAAGCAGCCACTGAGTGCAGAGTGTATTATGAACTCTTTACCAGTGGGGAACAGAGTTACTTAGTATCATCAAAATGGAGGGGTGGATGTCAGGCCCAGACCAATCATTGAAGTTCAAATTTCAAAGTAATGCTAATTCTCAAAGAACATATATGTCACCAGGTACAACCCTGAGATTAATTTTCTTGTGGGTACACTCAGCAAATCTACAGAATAATAGCTATATCAGAATCAATGAAAGAGCATCCAACTAAGGCAATCAGAGTGCTGAAGACAACAAACTGTACCTATGCAAAATGAGCAAACAATAATATAAATAAATAAGCAATAAATATCAAGAACATGAGACGAAGAGTCTTTGAAAGTGAGTCTATTGATTGTGGGAACATTTCAGTGATGGGGCAAGTGAGATTGAGCTGAGTTATCCCATTTGGTTCAGGAGCCTGATGGTTGAGGGGTAGTAATGTTCCCGGACCTGGTGGTGCGAGTCCTGAGGCTCCTGTACCTTCTTCCTGATGGCAGCAGTGAGATATTGGCGGTGTCGTGATGTTGGAGGGTGGTGGGGGAATAACTTAACTCTTAACCAAACCCAAGGAAGTACAACTAATGTGACATCCTCGGAAGGAATATGTAGTTATGTAAAGTGTCATCCAACAGCTGTTGGTGTATGTATGAGAGGAAGATGAAAGGAAGGGGTTTGAATTAGATATGGCAAAAGACAATTCTGACAGTCCCTCTCAGCATAAGTCTTCTCATTGCTCACGCTTTGATGAAATGAAATCAGCATGATATATTTTTAATTCTGTCACCAGATATGAGCTCCCAGTCTCATTACCCACAACGGAGAGAGGCAGATGTGCTACCTACCTGCATGTGCTCCAGCATACAGAACGGGCACTCTTCAGACCCCTTCCCCTTCCCTTGTACCTTGTGCTCTCATTTCACTGGGGCGGAGAAGATGAACTGTGACCTGTAACACAGGAAAGTGTTCCTCGGAAATTCAAGCAAATATTGAGCAGATCCACATAAAGTGATGTTAGAGCAAATAACCGAAATAAGCAGATGTTGAAGAGTACATAATTCCAGAACTTGACAGCTCATGCTATAAATTGCCAGAGTTACACTAATTCAAATCAGGAATGTGCTTGAGGCCAGAACTGGAAGGGACAGATATTTCAAAATGCTCTAAGCATGCAGGATGTTGTAAAGGTAGCCAGAGATGAATATTTAGTAAGGATAACATTGGGACATGTGCGTCTTGTCATGTAAAGGCTGGCGTGAATGACAATGCTATGTCAGCACATCTGGGTGGTGAGTTGGAGATAGTTCTCTACCAAAGGAGGTGTAAAATGCTCCTTTCCTCTGCTAGCCCGCAGGTCACCCTTGGGCAGGGTGTAGCACCTACTTAGCTCCCCGATCAGGGTCAGGTGAAGCCATGGAAGCAGGTGGTGGATGGTCGCACGAGCAGCTGGCGCAGATCACAAGTCCTGGTTATATGACCACTGACGCCTGATAGACAACTTCAGAAGAATATTGATAAAGGCTGGGGTCACCTATCTTGGAAAGACACTGGCCAGAAGCAGGCAATGGCAAGCCACTTCTGTGGAAAAATTTGTCAAGAACAATCATGGTCATGGAAAGACCATGATCACGTACGTCGTATGTCAATGGCACCGAGTGAACAACATCAACACGAGGGAAGGTGAGGAAGCGTATAGAAAGGGAAGGATGGCTTCTGCTGAAACTGAAGTGGGTTATTAGGAATAATGTTCTGCAGTCACATTATGAGCAAGGGAAGAAAAGGGTGTAGATGAGTCAGCAAATATAATCAGCTTTCCACTAACGGGGAGAAGAAAAGTTATTAATTTAGGCCAAGCTTTATCAGATTTAACTGCATCAATACAATGGACAGCAGTGGAGGCCAGCTCATTGGGTATGTTTATAACAAAGGTTGATAGGTAATTGATTAGTCAGGACGTCAAATGATATGGGGAGAAGCCGGGGGAATGGGGTTGAGAGGGACAATAAATCAGTCATGATGGAGTGGTGGAGCAGACTTGATGGGCCGAATGGCTAAGTTCTGCCCCTTTGTCTTGAGGTCCAAGTTTCATGCACAATGTGCAAAAGTTCATGGAACAAGAACATTTCTGAGAAGTAATTCAGAAGACCACATCTTTAATCGCATGACCCATTTTCCTTGATTTGTCGTCTTAACTATATAACAATTACAGCTAGCTGTAATTGCAGCAACCATGACCACATGTTGTTTATTATGTTAGTTAATGAGTTACTCATCATTTCGGGTTTTGTAGCCCAATGCAAAGCACTGTACTAGGGAACATTTGTTTTATGACTAGACTGAACTCCTGCAAGGACCTGGGCCCATTACAGTTTGCCTATCGCCACAATAGGTCAAAGGTAGACACAATCTCCATGGTTCTTCACATGGCTTTAGACCACCTAGAAAACACAAACACCTACATTAGGATGCTGTCCATCAATTATAGCTCAGAATTTAATACCATCATTCCCATAATACTGATTGAACAGTTGCAGAATCTGAGCCTCTGTAACTCCCTCTGTAATTGGATTCTTGACTTCCTAACTGGAAGACCACAGTCTGTGCGGATTGGTGATAGCATATCCTCTTCGCTGACGATCAACACTGGCACGCCTCAGGGGTGTGTGCTTAGCCCACTGATCTAAATCTCTATATACACATGACTGTGTGGCTAGGCATAGCTCAAACACCATCTACAAATTTGCTGAAGATACAACCATTGTTGGTAGAATCTCAGGTGGTAATGAGAGGGCATACAGGAGTGAGATATGCCAACTAGTGGAGTGGTGCCACAGCAACAACCTGGCACTCAACGTCAGTAAGACCAAAGAGCTGATTGTGGACTTCAGGAAGGGTAAGATGAAGGAACACATACCAATCCTCATAGAGGGATCAGAAGTGGAGACAGTGAGCAGCTTCAAGTTCCTGTGCGTCAAGATCTCTGAGGATCTAACCTGGTCCCAACATATTTACGTAGTCATAAAGAAGGCAAGACAGCGGCTGTACTTTATTAGGAGTTTGAAGCGATTTGACATGTCAACAAATATGCTCAAAAACTTCTATAGTTGTACTGTGGAGAGCATTCTGACAGGCTGCATCATTGTCTGGTATGGGGGGGGGGCGTGGTTTTACTGCACAGGACCAAAAGAAGCTGCAGAAGGTTGTAAATCTAGTCAGCTCCATCTTGGGCACTAGCCTACAAAGTACCCAGGACATCTTAAGGGAGCGGTGTCTCAGAAAGGGAGTGTCCATTATTAAAGACCTCCAGCACCATGGGCATGCCCTTTTCTCACTGTTACCATCAGGTAGGAGATACAGAAGCCTGAAGGCACACACTCAACGATTCAGGAACAGCTTCTTCCTCTCTACCATCCAATTCCTAAATGGACATTGAAGCTTTGGACACTACCTCACTTTTTTAATATATAGTATTTCTGTTTTTGCACATTTTTAAATAATCTATTCAATATATGTAATTGATTTACTTGTTTATTTATTATGTTTTATTTTATTTATTATTATTATTATTTTCTCTCTCTGCTTGATTATGTATTGCATTGAACTGCTGCTGCTAAGTTAACAAATTTCACGTCACATGCCAATGATAATAAAGCTGATTCTGATTCTGAAAGCGATTAAGAGCTACCTGGGCATTACATGACAAGAGATCTTATAACTTTCCAACGTTTCTTTCTAGAAGGCAGCAGAACTCCACGTAAGACATAGAAGCAGAATTAAGCCGTTCAGCCCATCAAGTCTGTTCCACCATTCCATCATGGCTGATTTATTATCCCTCCAACCCCATTCTCCTGCCTTCTCCCCGTAACCTTTGACGCCTTCACTAATCAAGAACCTATCAACCCCCACTTTAAATATACACTGTGACCTAGCCTCCACAGCCACCTGTGGCAATGGTTTCCACAGATTCACCACCCTCTGGCATAAGAAATTCATCCTCACCTCTGTTCTAAAGGGAGGTCCTTGCATTCTGAGATAATGCCCTCTGGTCCAAGATTCCTTCACTACAGGAGACATCCTCTCCATGTACATTTTACCTACACCTTTCACCTTTCAATAGGTTTAAATAAGGTCCTCCCGACCAGAAGGTACAGGCTGAGACCCATGAAATGCCGCTCATGTGTTAACTCTTTCATTCCTGTCTTGTTTGGGAACTCTGGCTGTTCCTAGCTCTTGTTGAGCTCATGATTTCTAGCCCACGGCAAAACTTTGTTAAAAGAAATGGCGACAATAAATTTTCAACACAGAATTCAAAGTTCCAAGTTCAAAGTAAATTTATTATCGAAGTATGAACCCTTAGATTCATTTTCTTGTGGGCATACTCATTAAACCCATAATAAAATAACAATCATAATAGTATCAATGAAAGACCACACCATCTCAGGTGTCAAACCAATGTGCAAAAGACAACAAACCATGCAATACAAAAAAGAAGAAATAATAAATATCAAGAACTTGAGATGAAGTGTTCTTGAAAGTGAGTCCATAGGTTGTTGCAACATTTCAAAAATGGGGCAAGTGAAGTTGAGAGGTTAACCCCTTTGGTTCAAGAGCCTGATGGTTGAGGGGTAATAAGTGTTCCTGAGCCTGGTGGTGTGAGTCCTGAGGCTCCTGTACCTTCTTCCTGATGGCAGTAGTGAGAAAAGAGCATGTCCTGGGTGGTGGGGGTCCCGGATGATGGATGCTGTTTTCCTGCGACAACGCTTCATGTAGATGTGCTCAATGATGGGAGGGGCTTTATCTGTGTTAGACTGGGCCGTATCCACTACTTGTCGTAGAATTTTCTGTTCAAGGGCATTGGTGTTTCCATACCATGCTGTGATGCAGCCAGTCAATATACTCCCATACATCTACAGAAGTTGAGCAAAGTTTTAGATGTCATGTCAAACCTTCCCAAAGTGCCAAAGGAAGGTCTTTCCTCATAATTGCACTGCTGAGCACAGGACAGGTCCTCTGAAATAATTATACCGGGGAATTTAAAGTTTCTGACCCTCTCCAACTTTGATCCTCCCATGAGGATGTGGACCCCTGGTTTCCTTTCAGAGCTCATCGTTCCTGAATGGAGAGCAACTGAGCCAAGAGAGGCAGTGATTTTATTGAGCTCAGTAACTGCACAGCCATCAGTTTAGCAAAGAGATTTCAGGCAATGCTACATAAAAACTCTCATGGACATTCAGGATTGAAGGGATTAACATGGTGCAGAACTGATCTCCTTGTAACCTTGTCACTTAGCTTAGAGACTTTGCTGGAGCAGTTGCTGCCAGTCTGATACTGCCAACATTTGAGAACGTCATTAACTACAGCAAAGAATTTCTTGAGAGCACCCGAGTTTTACAAGCTATTAGTCTTTACCAAAGACCCCTCTGTTCATCATTTTATTGCCACCACAAAATTAGAGTCTCACAGGAATAAAAACTCTGTGTAGATGACTGCAACTGGGGATTTCTACAAGCCTCTCACAAGTTATTTAATGATTGCTCAATATCCCATGGAGAAGGAAGATTTACCAGAAGTATTCCAAAATAAATAGATCTTCCTCAGAGAGTGCAGCATCTTAAGATTCTGCAAGCTGATTGTCGCTCATCACACGGTTTTTATCTCTATTTTGTAACTTGATGTTTAACGAATTTGGATACTACTTTTCAGAATGATGATTAGTTAAGATAGATAGATACTTTCTCGATCCCAAAGGAAATGACAGTGTCACAGAGGCATTACAAGTGCACAGATGTATAAATATTAGAAGAGAAGTAGAAAGAATAGAAAGTAAGTTATCTCAAACAATCTAACAGGAGCGGTTCATCACTTCCCCCCGCTATAGGTTGACTCATTATAGAGCCCAATGGCCGAAGGTAAGAATGACCTCAGTTAGCACTCTTCGGAGCAGTGTAGTCACCTTAGTCTATTACCGAAAGTGCTCCTCTGTTCAGCCAAGGTGGTATGCAGAGGGTGAGAAACATTGTCCAGAATTACCAGTATTTTCCATAGGGTCCTTTGTTCTACCACAGCCTTCAGTGTGTCCAGTTTGACTCCTATAACAGAGCCAGCCTTTCTAATCAGTTTATTGAGCCTGTTGGCATCACCCGTGTTGATGCCATTGCCCCAGCTTACCACCACATAGAAGTTTGTACTGGCGACAGCTGATTGATAGAACCATGTGAAGGAGAGGCCTGCATACTCCAAAGGACTTCAGTCTCCTCAGGAAGTAGAGATGACTCTGGCCCTTCTTGTACAGCCTCTGTGTTGGTGCTCCATTCAAGTCTGTCATACAGGTGTACCCCCAGTTACTTGTAGGTCCTCACCACATCCATGTCCTCACCATCAATAGTAACAGGGAGCAGTGTAGGCTGAGTCTTCCTAAAGTCCATCACCGTCTCCTTTGTCTCACTGATGTTGAGCTCCAGATGATTCAGCTTGCACCCTTTGACAAAGTCCTCCATCAAGGCCCTGTATTCATCCTCCCATCCACCCTTTATACACCCAACTATTGCTGTCATCAGAGAATTTTTGTAGATGACATGACTCAGTGTTGTATCTAAAGTCCGAGGTTTTCAGGGTAAGCAGGAAGGGAGCCAATACAGTCCCCTGTGGGGCCCCAGTGCCGCTTATAGCCATGTCTGACACACAGCCCTGAAGCCGCACAGACTGTGGTCTGCTGGTCAAGGTAGTCCACTATCCAGGAAGTGCCAACCTACATTAAATGCAGATTTTCTCACAGCAATGAGGGCTGTGTGGTATTGAAGGCACTTGAGAAATCAAGCAACATGATCGTCACAGTGCTGCCCTACTGATCCAAATGGGAGTATGCTTTGCTCAGCAGGTAGATGACAGCATTGTCAACTCCAATGTGCTCCTGGTAGACAAACTGCAGGGGATCGAAAGCTGATCTGACCAGGGGTCAGAAGTGAGCCAGGACCAGCCTCTCTAGGGGTTTCATGATGTGTGAGGTCAGGGCCATTGGAAACTAGCCATTGAAGACTTTCAGTCAGCCCTACTTGGGTACAGGGACCACACATGATGTTCTCTACACAGCTGGGACCCTTTCCAGGCTGAGACTCAGATTGAAAACGCACTGGAGAACTCCACACAGCTACTCAGCTCACTCCTTCTGGACCTTGGGGTTCACGCCATCCGGTCCCAATGCTTTGCCGTGTATGAGTTTCCCCAGAGCCCTTCTCATCTGCTCAGTAGTGAAGGTGAGTCCTTGATGCCTGGGGAGTCGGTGGAAGGTGAGAGCTGGGGGAGGTGAAGATCGGGACGATAGCAGTTGTTATGTGGAGGTGTGGATTGTAGGTGCAGGGCAAGGATGAGATGTAGACAGTGGTAGCCTGTGTAAACAGACCATTCCAAACATTCTGAGTCATATCTCTCTATGACTCTATTACTGAGCACAATTGGAGAATCAGAATCAGAATCAGGTTTATTATCATCGGCATGTGACGTGAAATTTGTTAAGTTAGCAGCAGCAGTTCAATGCAATACATAATCTAGCAGAGAGAGAAAATAATAATAAATAAAATAAAACAATAATAATAATAAATAAAGAAGTAAATCAATTGCATATATTGAATAGATTTTTTAAAACGTGCAAAAACAGAAATACTGTATATTAAAACAAAGTGAGGTAGTGTCCAAAGCTTCAAAGTCCATTTAGGAATCGGATGGCAGAGGGGAAGAGGCTGTTCCTGAATCACTGGGTGTGTGCCTTCAGGCTTCTGATGGTAACAGTGAGAAAAGGGCATGCCTTGGGTGCTGGAGGTCTTTAATAACGGACGCTGCCTGTCTGAGACTCCGCTCCCTAAAGATGTCCTGGGTACTTTATAGGCTAGTGCCCAAGATGGAGCTGACTAGATTTACTACCTTCTGCAGCTTCTTTTGGTCCTGTGCAGTAGTTCCTCCATACCAGACTGTGATGCAGCCTGTCAGAATACTCTCCACAGTGCAACTATAGAAGTTTCTGAGCATATTTGTTGACATGCCAATTCTCTTTAAACTCCTAATAAAGTATAGCCACTGTCTTGCCATTCTTATAACTACATCGATATGTTAGGACCAGGTTAGATCCTCAGAGATCTTGACACCCAGGAACTTGAAGCTGCTCACTTTCTCCACTTCTGATCCCTCTATGAGGATTGGTATGTGTTCCTTCATCTTATAGTTACGTATCATCCTGAATCCTCTAACATCAAATAAAATAATTACCTACAGCAAATCTTTAAGCATATTGAGACTCGAAGACTGCGTCTCAAGTTTTAAGCATGAATGACAATTAGATTTCTAGTTATTTGCATGTAGTATTAAAGTTTGCTTGGTCTTTCCGGTTAGCATTGTCCTGAGTGCTTTGCGAATATCTATTTGTGTGAAGACTTGGACAGTGAAGTTCCATTCGATTTAGCAATAAGTTTGCAGAACATGAACATCCCATTGGAAGAGCGCGTGGGTTCAAATGTTTCTTCTGCAAGCATTCCTAAATATCTCAGCAGGTTTTTTAATTCAGTAGAATGCCAGCAGTAGTAGCTATCCACCTCATAATAGGCAACAGTAGGAATGTAATTATTCAAACAGCACCCTGAACCTCAGCCCCGAACAACGCTGATTCCTGTGAAAACCCACTGGGAAAATTCACCCTCCGTCGAGCTGGGGTGGGGTGGGCACAGAGGACAGCAGAGTCGCTTTATATTCAGTGGTTTGACCTCAAAACAATAGCCCAGCATAAAGGTTAAAGGGGATGTGTGTCATGTCTTTGTGCTCAAGTGATGGAAAGCATCCCTGGCCAATTTTGCCTGACTCTTGTTACTTTTTGTTCCCACTGTGGGATGTGGACTGTTACCACAGCAGCATCTGACATTTGTGGATTGAAATGCTTTGGCTCTCTGCCAGCTCGTCCAGAAGTTGAATTCTCAGGAATTTTCCTTCTGACAGTCTTCCTTTTTCGAAGTAGGTGCTTACTACGTATCTATCCTGCAGGATTGTAATACTCATAGCAGCAGTATTGAGTTGGAGGCAAATATATTTTGGAGGACCTTCTACTCATGGTGATAAATAGACAGAGGTAAGCCACTGTTCTAATCAACAGATGTGCAGAGAGAGAGAGAGAGAAAAAAAACAAGAGAAAATCTGCAGACAACACACATCGAAGTTGCTGGTGAACGCAGCGGGCCGGGCAGCATCTCTAGGAAGAGGTACAGTCGACATTTCGGGCCGAGACCCTTCGTCAGGACTAACTGAAAGAAGAGCTAGTAAGAGATTTGAAAGTGGGAGGGGGAGGGGGAGATCCAAAATGGTAGGAGAAGACAGGAGGGGGAGGGATGGAGCCAAGAGCTGGACAGTTGATTGGCAAAAGGGATATGAGAGGATCATGGGACAGGAGGCCTAGGGAGAAAGAAAAGGGGGAGGGGGGAAACCCAGAGGATGGGCAAGGGGTATAGTGAGAGAGACAGAGGAAGAAAAAGGAGAGAGAGGAAAAGAAAAAGAATGTGTGTACACTATATAAATAAGTAACGGATGGGGTACGAGGGGGAGGTGGGGCATTAGCGGAAGTTTAAGAAGTCAATGTTCATGCCATCAGGTTGGAGGCTACCCAGATGGAATATAAGGTGTGGTTTCTCCAACCTAAGTGTGGCTTCATCTTTACAGTAGAGGAGGCCGTGGATAGACAAGTCAGAATGGGAATGGGACGTGGAATTAAAATGTGTGGCCACTGAGAGATCCTGATTTCTCTGGCAGACAGAGCGTAGGTGTTCAGTAAAGCGGTCTCCCAGTCTGTGTCGGGTCTCACCAATATATAGAAGGCCGCATCGGGAGCACCGGACGCAGTATATCATCCCAGCCAACTCACAGGTGAAGTGTCGCCTCACCTGGAAGGACTGTCTGGGGTGATATACTGCGTCCGGTGCTCCCGATGTCTCTTACTAGCTCTTCTTTCAGTTAGTCCTGACAAAGGGTCTTGGCCCGAAACGTCGACTGTACCTCTTCCTAGAGATGCTGCCTGGCCTGATGTGTGTTGCTTGAATTTCCAGCATCTGCAGAATTCCTGTTGTTTGCGTTTTGAAAATCTGCAGATGCTGGAAATCCAAAGCAACACACACAAAATGCTGGAGGAACTCAGCAGGCCAGGCAGCATCCATGGAAAAGAGTAAAGAGTCGATGTTTCGGGCTGAGACGCTTCATCAGGACTGGAAAAAAAAGATGAGAAGTCAGAGTAAGAAGGTGGGGGGGGGAAGGAGGGGAGGAAAAAGTAGGTGATAGGTGAATCTGGGAGAGGGAAAGGGGTGAAGAAGTGAGCTGGGAAGTCGATTGGTGAAAGGGATAAATGGTTGGAGAAGAGAGAATCTGACAGGAGAGGACCGAAGGCCATGGAAGAAAGGGAAGTGGGGAGCACCCGAGGGAGGTGATGGATAGGTAAGGTGAGAGAGAGGAATGCAGAGATCTGCAGACAGCTTCAAGGTTGTTTGCTGTCTCATTATCACAATACTTAAAATGAGTTGGTTGATACATTTTTTTTCTATACTGTTTATGTTAAACACTTATTGATACATACTAAACAAACATACATGTTCCAATTCTGACTTTTTTTAAAAAAAGACTCTAGATTTTCTTTGACTGGCTGTAAGATATTTCATTATAATGGATTAACCAGTGTCCTGCTTTAATATCACATTGCACACACATATTTAATTTCAAGGTAATTAGTGATTTAAAAATTCTGTGCTGGGTAAGTGTGGTAAAGCAATCAAACTAGCTTACTCCGGGTCAGACATTAGTAACAGATGTGGACCTATAAATTGGTGAGACGGAACAGAAAACCAAAGCGCTATTAATTTTAAAGGAGTCTTCCGTTTAGAAATTCATGCTCGCTGAGTAAGTGTCAAATACGCTTTTAGTCTCATCAGTGCAATGAACTTTGCTGGTACACTACTAACATGCTCATCTAAGTTCATTCATTCACAGGAAATGCGTGCAGCTTGTACTTCTCATTCATATACTTCCAACGCAAATTTCCATTCCTGAAGAACATTAATGAACCAATTGTCTTTTTTTTAAATCAATGTTCCAAGGGGTTTATAGATTTCTCTTTTGAGACTAGATACTTTTTCACTTCAAAGTTCCAAGTAAATTTACTATCAAAGTATACATATATCACTATATGCAAACCTGAGATTCCTCTTCTTGCGGGCGTACTTGGTAAATCCAAGAAACCATAAAAGACTGCGCACAACAGGATGGACAGGCAACTAATGTGCAGGAGACAAGAGATTGTGCAAGTGCAAAAGAAAAACAAAGAAATAATAATAATAAATTAAAAAAACAACAAAGAGAGAAAATGAGACGAGCAGTCGTTGGGAGTGAGTCCATAGGTCGTGGGAACATTTCAGTGATGGGGGCAAGTGAAGTTATGTGCAGTTGTCCCACTGGTTCAAGATGGTTGAGAGGTAAGAACTGGTGGCGTGAGTCCTGAGGCTCTTGTACCTTCTTCCTGAAGGCAGCAGCGAGAAGAGAGCATGTCCTGGGCAGTGAGGGTCTCTGATAAAGGATGCTGCTCTGTGTAGAAGTGCTCAATGGCGGGGAGGGCTTTACCCCTGATGGACTGGGCTGCATCCACTACTTTTAGTAGGATTCTCCATTCAAGGACATTGGTGCTTCCAAACCAGGCTGTGATGCAGCCGGTCAGTCCCACATCTATAGAAGTTTGTCGAAGTTTTAGATGACATGCCAATTCTTCACAAACTACTAAGAAAGTAGAAGTGCTTCATGCCTTCTTCATTATTGCTCTTGCATACAGGGACCGGGACAGGTCCTCTGAAATGATAACACTGAGGAATTTAAAATTGCTGCACCCTCCACCTCTGATCCCACAATGAGAACTGGCTGATGGACCTCTGGTTTTCTCCCCCTGAAATCAATAATAAGCCTTTGGTCTTGCTGACATTGAGTGAGAGGTTGTTGTTGTGGCACCAGTCAGCCAAATTTTCAATCTCCTTCCCATATGCTGATTTATCACCATCTTTGATTCAGCCAACGACAAACTTAAATATGGCATTAGCGCTGTGCTTAGCCACACAGTCATTAGTGTAAAACAATTAGAGCAGGGAGTTATGCACACAGCCCTGTGGTGCACCCATACTGGTGAAGATCGTGGAGGAGATGTTGGCAATCCAAATTGATTGGGGTCTGCAAGTGACGAAACCAAGGGTTCAATTACACAAGGCAGTATTGAGGCCAAGGTCTTGAAGTTTATTGTTTAGTTTTGAGGGGATAACAGTACTGAATGCTGAGCAGTATTCTATAAAGAGGATCCGGCTGTACTCACCCCCCCCAACCTTGGAAGTCTTCATGTTTTATTGTTTTACAACATTGAATCACAGTGGATTTAACTTGCTTCTTTGACATTGACCAGCAGAATAAGATTCTTTCGTGTCAAGGTGTAAGCAGATCGCTACAAAGTGATCTAAATTAATTACAAATATAAAACACAAAATAATTGACTGCATAATTACTCACCCCCTTCAAGTCAGTATTTAGTAGACGCACTTATGGCGGCAATTAAAGCCTTGAGTCTGTGTGGCTAAGTATTCACCCCCTTTAACATGAAACACTAAATCATCACTGGTGCAGCCAATTGGTTTTTGAAGTCACATAATTAGTTAAGGTGTCCTAGCTTACACCTGTGTTCAGTCAAGGTATTTCAATTGATTGTAGTGGGCCGGCTGGAGGCGCAGTGACATCGGCGCCGGACCCGGGAGCGGAGGTTGCCCGGTTCGAAACCAGTCGGGTCCACTCCCGAGCACGCTTTCCATCCGTGCCGGGTTGAGTGTCGAGATCGCAACTCGACCTCGTAAAATAAAGGGAAAATACTGCGAAAATGTCTGTGTAAGGAGTGGTGCGCCACACAGTCTCTCTCTCTCTCGCTCTGCACCTTGTAAAAAAAAAGCCATGAAAAAGACATCATCATGGACCCACGCACACACACAGACTCGCATGCGCATAGGCACACACAAAAAAAAAATCAATTGATTGTAGTAAAAATATACCTGTATCTGGAAGGTCCAGCTGCTGGTGATTAAGTACCCAGGCAAAAACTACACCATGAAGACAAAAGAATACTCCAAGCAACTCCCTGAAAAGGTTGTTTTAAAAGCACAATTCAAGAGATGGATACAAGAAAATTTCCAAGTCACTGGAAGTCCCTTGGAGTATGGTTAAGTTAATCATCAAGAAATGGAGAGAATGTGGCACAGCTGTAAATCTGCCTCGAGCAGGCTGTCCTCAAAAACTGAGTGACCGTGCAAGAAGGGGACTAGGGAGGGAGGCCACCAAGAGACTGACGACAACTCTGGAGGAGTTACAAGCTTCAGTGGCTGAGATGGGAGAGACTGTGAATACAACAACTGTTGCCCGAGTGCTTCACCAGTCACAGCTTTATGGGCAAGTGTCAAGAGAAAGCCATTGTTGAAAAAAACTCATACACAATCTCGGCTAGAGTTGGCCAGAAGGCATGTGGGAGACTCTGAAGTCAGCTGTAAAAAGGTTCTGTGGTCTGATGAAACCAAAGTTAAGCTTTTTGGCTATCAGGCTAAATGCTATGTTGTCATAAACCAAACATCATACATCATTAAAACACACCATCCATACCCTGAAACATGGTGATGGCTATATCATGCTGTGGGGATGTTTCACTGCAGCAGGCCCTGGAAGGCTTGTGAAGGTAGAGGGTAAAATGTATGCAGCAAAATACAGGGAAATCCTGGAGGAAAACCTGATGCAGTCTGCAAGAGAACTGTGACTTGGGAGAAGAATTGTTTTCTGGCAAGACAATGACCCCAAGCATAAAGCCAAAGCTGCACAGTAATGGCTTAAAAGCAACAAAGATAATGCCTTGGAGTAGCCAAGCTAGAGTCCAGACCTCAATCCAATTGAGAATTTGTGGCTGGACTTGAAAAGGGCTGTTCACTCACGATCCCCATGCAATCTGACAAAGATTGAGCAGTTTTGTAAAGAAGAATGTGGAAAAATCAGAGTGTCCTGATGTGCAAAGCTGATAGAGACTTATCCACACAGAATCAGGGCTGTAATTGCTGCCGAAGGTGCAGCTACTAAATACTGACTTGAAGGAGGTGAGTACTTATGCAATCTATTATTTTGTGTTTAATAGTTGTAATAAATCTAGAGCAAATTTTAGAAATTTGTTTTCACTTTGACATGAAAGAATCTTTTCCATTGATCAGTGTCAAAAAGCCAAATTAAATCCACTGTGATTCAATGTTGTAAAAAAAAACATGAAAACTTTCAAATGGGGTGAGTATTTTTTATAGGCACTGGATGCACTTTTGCTGTCCAAATGTTCCAGTATTGAGTGAAGAGCAAATGAAATGGCATCTACTGTGGACCTGTATGTCATTCCACATATAGTGTATGTATGTATAGTATGTATAGTATGCATGTGTAGTATGTAATTCCAGATTGTATGCAGTTACTTTCCCAGCTTCCAAAGTGGGATTTAGCTCATTCCTTTGGATCAGTGCTGCAAACCTCTGACTACAGTCCAATAGAGTAGCACAGTGCTACTGTACCCCATAATTTCATGGTTGAAATTCATCGCTCTTGCAATCACATCTCATATAATTATTTTGTCTAGTATTTGACCATAAGGTAATTTGAAATCCCATTCCAATTCAGAATCCCACTGCCTGTTCTAGGTATCTGGACAAATCATTATGAAATTTTGGCATCAAAAGTGTGTCTGTCTGTGAAAAAGATTGCTAATAACCATGGATAAGTTATACAAAACTGAACTTTAGGAGGCTTGAACAACAATTAAATTCTCTCAGTTTAGGTGATTCTAAAGTTACCATCAATATGTTAAGATGAATTCCTAGCACATTGATGGTAACATTAGCTTAACCGAAGCTGACAGAACAGGCAGTAAAAAATCTCTCAACTAATTCCTCAATAATTTCATTCTGATGTCAGTCCAATATATTCCTCAAGGATCTATTGGTCTGTATTGTTCTGCCTATCATCAATATTTTTATTTATTTATTCAGAAACAGCAAGGAATATGCCCTTCCCTTCCAGCCTTTCAAAGCCACACCACTCAGCAATATCCTGATTTCATCCTAGCCTCATTACTGAACAATTTACAATGACCAGTTAACCCATCAAACGGAATAACTTCGGACTGTGGGAGGAAACCCACGAGG